>NC_136067.1:1183690068-1185072197 GCF_964261635.1 Lissotriton helveticus
AATGTAGGGCTCAGAGCTGACCCCTTTTGGGACTCCATAGCGCACAGGGTACGTCACAGAATGAAATTAAGGGGCAATGACCTGAAATGACCTGTCACTCAAAAAGGAGGATAGCCAGTCAAGGGGCACTGCCCTCCGATACCAATCTCACACAGCCGATGCAGCAAAATACTGTGGGAGACCGTATCGAAGGCTGCGCTAAGGTCAAGTAGAATGAGTGCGGTCAAGTTGCCCTCATCCATAGATGCTCTAAGTTATTCTGTGACAGCTAGCAGAGCTGACTCGGTACTATGTTTAGGACGGAAGCCATTCTGGGAGGGGATCCAAAATGGAATTAGATTCCAGATATTGCATCAGAATGCTGTTCTACCATTTTTCTCCAAAATTACAGAATCAAATGTGAAGTGAGATCGGGCAATAGTTTTCCGGTCTGGAAGCATCCAATAATGGGTTTCTTCAAGAGAGGGATAACCTTTGCATTCTTCCAAGTTTTGGCGACCTTGGCAGTGGATAACCAGAGATTAATAATATCCAGGCAATCCGGGAACAGACAGTCCGAATGTTTTAATACAAGATCGGGTTTACTAGGGTCAGCAGGAAACCCGGATTTAATCGTTGTAGTCAAGGCCTTAAGCTCATCTAAGGTCATGGAAGGGAGGGTGTTCAGAGTGTTAACCCCCTTATCCACAAACTCTGCTCCCGCTGTCCCAGGAGTTTCGCAGTTCCCACAGAAACTATAATAGATGTCTGCCACTTTATTAGTAAAATAAGTGGCCAGCACCTCACACTGCTCGTTAGAAGTGATGGAACTACCATTTGACACCGGGTGCCGAGGTGCCACTGGAACCAGAAGCAAGTGTTGGCAGCACAGAGTTCTGGCTGGTTCGGAGGTGAGTTGCTTGTGTCTACGATCCGAGGCCAGAGAAACAATATGGAGACACCGAGCCAAACAATGGAATATAAGTGGAGGCTGCTCGGGGCACCGGGATTGAGGCCAGTCATGAACAGTCACAGAGCTATGCAGGCTGGCTTAGTAGTGCAGGTCAAAGTGGCAGATTAAGCATACTGCATTGGTGGTGGTTGAAGCAGAAACACCCCCCCTCCTTACCGGGGTAGCGCTGCCGCACACAAGACAAGTAGTACTAGAGCCGGGGGGGGGGGGGGGGGGAGAGTCTAGAGCCGGGGGGGGGGGGGGGGGGGGGGGGGAGAGTCAGCCAGCCAGGAAAGTTCACCTGGTTGAACGCCACCCCCGTAATGGTCCATGGTCGCAGCTGTAGATGGGTCTAAGGGCTGGCAGTAGGGTACAGTAGGCCTTGGCAACGGGAGGGAGTGCAGCAAGGGTAGAGCCAAGAAGGAAACTCTGCATCCACAGCAGGTGGTGCACCAGTGTTCCATCGCGCAGCAAGCTGGGCCCACCACGATACCTCTCCAATCCCACACACTGCAGCCCACCCTCGCTATGGGGGCGCACCCTTGCAGGTCTGGCGCCGGCGGGCGAGTACGGACTGAGAAAAAAACACTGGCCTCCTCCACTGATTTCACCGTGGCCCACCCTCAGGCTTACCGGCAGGCCTCTGAAGGCTGTGACAGGCCGCTGTGGGTGGATCCTACAGGAAGGAGCTGCGATGAAGCCCGCAAAATTAAATTTTGCCCTCAATGTTGATTATGCTACTATAGAACCCGCTCTAAGCCCATAATAGGAGCTACAAATGCTCGAAGAGCAGATGTTTGGGGCAAAGCTTGTTGGAGCTTCAATGCCATGCAGCCAACAGGGCCGAGCCCTCCTGCATTGATCTGTTGCTAATATTTTTTAGCAAATATACACCAGGTTTTTGACGTGTTTAATTTTGGGCTAGCGGTTCCTTTCTTCATGTTTGCAAACATGCTCTCAAATGAAGGAGCTACACTCCAAGGATTTAAATGGTTTGTAGGAAAGATAATGGGTCACAATCTATTATGGAATAAATTACCCACGCCAAATGTGATATGGACATTGCAAGTTACCTTGGACCTCCATAACCTCGTAAAGGAACTCGTCCTTCAGCCTTGTTCCTCTGTATGGTTAGGAAACTTCTAGGTGACTTGCAATATCCTTATAACGTATGGCAGGGGGTAGTCTTATCTCCTATATTAAGAAGCACATGCTGAACCATAATACCATAGAGGCATTGGAACATCAATTTCAATCTGAAATGTTGCCAGGCATCAGCGTTCAGACTGCCAAAATCCTCCTAACAGGTGGGATGGCAGTGTTATATTCATTTGCTACTGGCTCGTATGAGTATACAATAAGTGACTCTAATGGGATGTCTAAGATAGCTTTTTCTGGTCTCCTCTGCCAGTACTTAGGTTTTCTGCTCAGACATACGAGTGACTACATCCAATTTTCATTGTCTTGATATTGTTCATAATCCAGAGTTCTATGGACTATTTTATTTTTATTTATTTATTTGCTTTTATAGCGCTGGACTCGACCCCCGAAGGGGTATCTCCGCGCTTTGCTCGCTGTAGATGTCAGACAGTACCTTTAGGACATGCAGGTGAGAGGCTAAACCTCTCAACTCTAAACTATGAACAATATCAAAACAGAGTTCTATGGACTGAGAGGCATACCTCATGAGGTGGGTACCATAGATGTAACCTGCATTTCATGGGTGCCAACTCGGTACTGGGAGCAAGTAAGTCTACCTTAACAGTAAGCATTTCCACTCCATCAATGTGCAAGTGGTTTGAATTTCATACCTCTACATCAGCAGTGTCTGTGCTCATTTTTGAGTATGCTCCAATGACTTGCCAGTGCTACACAACAGCTGCGTACCATAACAGATGGTAGGCCTTGCACCGAGGAGGACCTGACTTGACGGTTATTTTCAACCAGTTTGAGATGTCACTTTTAGTGTTATTATATGCACATCTAAACAAACGTGAGTTCATGTACTTTTTTTTTTTTGATTACTCATTTCAAGATTCTTTGGGTATCCAAGTTATACCTAGCTTTTAAACCTCTGAGAAACCCAACAATGTCAGGAAAGTCTGCAAAGGCAAACAGGGGGTCTTGTGTAGTGGGCTTTTTGGATCTTAGAGGCCCAGTTCAGATTTCCTGACCATTGGTGGACTGGTTGTGAATCATTTATCGATACACATATGGAGTAATTCATATGTACATGAGTTTCATCCAGAGTACCTGACAGATGTGGGGTGTGTGTTTTAATGCCTAGAGCTCAGGCTTGGTGTTATTAGCTGAAGATGGTCTATGAAATTTGGTGTTGCTTATGCCTGGATCACAGCATAATGGTTTTGGAAAACATGTGCACGGCTCAGTGTGTGGCTGAAGACTGCCATCAGTGTTCCTATTGTATTTAGAAGGCAAATTGGTGTCTAATATTGACTTTGTATATTCATAGTAGGTAGGTTCCTTACATAGGAACTGACCTTTTTTATTTTTCAATATGGCTTATACAACGTTATCTATTCAGACCTGTACTTACTGAAGTTGTATCTTCTCAGCATAGTCTGAATGTGCCCAAGTTTCTAGACATATTGCTGGTGCACACTTCTCCATTGCTGGGCTTTTGATGTTGAACATATTTAAAGTAAATGTTTTTTCACTCACCAAAATTGCTATTGTTTCACATACAGATCTCAGTACTACTATTATTTTATGACCGACCACAAAATGTGTGGTGTGTGTGTGTAAACTACATTATTATCATGCATGCTATCTTTGATGTGAATTTATGTGGCTTGGAAACAAATCTATTAAAGGGGTCCTAACATATTGTTTTATACTCATTTTAACATTTTTATCACAAATATATTCATATGTTTCCATCCATTAAGGTTGTAAGAAAATAAGATCAATTTTTTTAGTTGAGAAAAGAATAATTAGTCAACTATTTCTTACGAGTCCTTTTCCAGACAATTGTTAATGAGCTGATTGGAACAGCTTAGTCAAAAAGGGTATAAAGAGAATAGTCCAGATGCTAACATTAGGAAATCACTTTTTGCGCCTCTTGGTGGTAGATTCTTAAGTGTTGACCCCAAGGCCACTTTAGGAATGGTCGTCCATATGGCTTGGTTGAGGACAACAGTGGTGGTGGTGTCAGGTGACTCTTGGGCAGTGTACTGTCCTGCCCAGCCCGGGTACTCATCAAAGACTACGCCGCACATGGAGAGTAGTCATACACGTCTTTATTCTTCAGTGTGTAAGCACAAACCAAAAGTCTAGTGTCATATAAATAAAGAATGACAAAACTAAGTTGTAACTTTTTATTTAACAAAGGGGGAAATTTAATTATTTATGCATTAATTCATTTATTTATTTAGGTAAGGTACAAACACATATACACTTATAACTCTTTAATGAGCCTTCATGGCCCTTGGATCACAAGTCCTGATCGGGTCATCAGAAACAGGGAGCTGCAGGTGCAGTGTCAGTTAATGATCCTGCAACTGCTGTTGTTTCCACCTCACCTATTCAGATCACTGTCTGGACCCAGTCTCTAAGGGACATCAAACAATGTTTGTTGGGTGATAAGCCACGTCTGTTGTGAGAAGAAGCTCTCGTAAGAGACTTCCCAGTACATTTTGCAGTCACCACGTGTCCTTTGGTGGTTGTGACAGTAAAGGGCTCAGTCTTGAAAGAAGCACCAGATTTCTATTTTCTGAATTGTCGAACCAGGACTTGATCTCCTCTCTTGAAAATGATATCTTTCACATGACGTCGCTTGTCAGCATAGATTTTTATTTTCCGTTAGATCAACAACTGCGACCACAATCTTCTGTGCAAATGTCTTTCTCATAGGTTGGTTCATTGAGGTAACTTGGCCATCATAGCCCTGCAACCTTAATATTTAGGAGAGCCTTTTCCTGTAGTCAAGTGAGGGAGTGATCGGCAAGCTGGAAGAGTGGTATTCAAAACAACCTTGGGGTTGAGCTTCTCTAATGTCACACACAGAACGATTCATGAGTATCTAAAGAAAGATGTGCAACCAGGCCATTGGCCTGAAGCCAAAGAGGAGGACTTTTCTGATGCTTTATGTTGGGATGGCTGAAAAAGTCTTAAGGGCCCGCCTTTCAATAGCCGAAAGTTTTGTCAGATTTCAAGATCACGGGGACACCACATTGCAAAGATGCCATCTAATCTTTCCATAACTGTTTCATGAGTGATGGATGAAGGATCTTCTATCAATGAAAAACAGGAGTATTCAACGGCAATTCTAATGGTCATTGTTGATGTCTATTCTTAATAGGACTAAAGAAATCATCATCTGTCTCAAGCATGGTTAGGCAATTCTGACATGTTTAACTGGTGCTGAGTAAGGTGTGATGAGAGACAATTGGGTAAGTGGCAGTCCTTTAACTCTGGTTTCCACATCATGATGTAAGGGTGGAAAGAGATTCTGGGCCTGATTTATATCTTGGCACACCGGTTACTCTATCACAATAGTGAAAGATATCCTGTCTGTTGAAATATGAATTCCATAGGATATATTGGGATTTACATTTCGGCAGCCGGGAGATCTGTCACCGTCGTGACGGAGTGACCCATACGCCAAGATCTAGATCAGGCACTCTGTCTGGCAGAGCTCTCTTTGTGGCAACTATTCCTCAGTATCCCTCATGGGATACTTGAATTACTTGTTGGCGTAGAATGACAATTTGTAACTCAGGATGGTCTCATCTTGAGAGGTACACAGATAGTTCATCTCAGACATTTCTGAATTTAAAGTACTCACTGTCACTGGTAAGCGGTCAAGAGTGTTGGTTCTAAGATTGGTGAGCAATGTCTTTCAATTTTAGCATGTCACTATCTCGGTTTATAGCAGTGACAATTTGTTCTAACGACACAGCAGCTGGTGTGCTTGATTTTACAATGAAATTTATGTAGCATTCAGCTGTCTTAGATGGGGTTCCAGTGCATAAATTGTAATGACACTCTTAAAAAATAACCTGTAGGATTTTTACTTTTCCTTGGACAGTGAACAATTGTGCAGCTGTATTCTTGTAATCTCAGACCCCAACGCTCAATATGAGGAGGCATCTTGGCTATAGGATTGGCAAATATAGTCAAATGTGCTTGATGATCAGTCACTACAGTGAAATGCTTTCCAAATAAGAACACATGGAAATATCCACAAGCCCAACACCACTGCCAAGCTTTCTTTATCAGGTTGTGAATAAGCACATTCAGTTTGTGACAAGCTTTTACTGGCGTAAGCCAAGGTATGCCTTCTGGCATTTGGCTGTCCATTGTGCTGTGCAAAAATCGCACCCAACCCAGTGGGGCTACCATCAACCACAAACTCTGTATGAAGCTTGCGATCAAAGTAGGCCATTTCAGTTGCATTTTCGATGGCTTGCTTGAGTCTCTTGAAACTTTCCTCTCACTCACATGACCATTGAAACACCACATTCTTTTTTGTCAGTTCTCATAACGGTGCACTGACAGTGACAAAGTCTTGTATGTATCTAGTACATTAACAGGCCATCCCAAAGAATGAATGTAATATAGAAATGACCTGTGAGGAATTAGCAGTGGATAGTGCTTGCACTTTGGCTGGGTCAAGTGTTATACCGCCAGCTCAAAAGATATGGACAACATTTTCAAATTTTTTGTCATATGGAATTTACATTTGTCAGCAAAGTCAAACCAGCATAATTTAGCAAACGACAGAGACCGAGCATGACAAAGCTCTCATGCATGTGAGTAGCTCCAAAGACTAATATGTCGTCATCACTATAGTTGCAGGCATTTACAAAAGGCTGTATGATACGTTTAATGTTCTGCTGCAGAGGATACACCAAAACATGGTCACTTATAGCGAAACAGGCAATGTGTGTAGAAAAAGTTGTAATGCACCTGCAATTCTCTTCAAGATCCAACTGGTGATATGTTTTGTTTAAGTCGAGCCAGGAGACAAACTTGGCATCATTCAAATGAGTTATCATAACAGCAATGTGCAATCCTGGATGTTGTTCTCTCTCAATTACCCTGTTGGCCTGATGTATGTCAACATAAAGGCATACAGCTCCTTCACCGTCTCTTTTAGGTAATACCACTATGGGAGAAACTCATGACGTTAGACCAGTGGAGTGTTCAATGACATTGTGTTTGAGCAACAAATTAAGCTCACTTATAACTACATATGAACAAGGATGTTTGTCCATTGTCCAAAGACACAGACAAATTGCATTTCAGTTGCAAGAAACTGTTGAACTTTCATACTAAGTCAATTTCCTTCATTATGTTGTCGGGTAGGAAAGATCAAGACTATTTCATGAAAAGCATTCACTTGAAGCCATACCTTGAAGTACATGAATAGGCACTTGCACCTCTGTTTGTCGTGTTTCATTGTAACTCCAAATGAACCTTGACTTTTTAATGGTATCGACGCAGCCCTGGTGGTATACACTTCAGTTTTTGATTGCATAAGTTGTGGTGATGGAGACAATTCACAATATTTCTCCTCAGGCATAATGTTGTTCGATGCAACACTATCAATAATAAAAGGTAGCAAACATCCATTTATCATAAGGGTGAACTTCGAAAAATGTTCGTACGTCTTTCGTACTTTTTCTTGTCGATCTTTCTTTCGTCTGTGTTTTTTCTCACATTCGATTAGTCCCACATGTGCATGCTTTTCTGAAGTAAACATCGACATTGTACAGTCATCATCATCACTTTTGGTTGAAACCGACACTGAGGAACTCATTGACGATAATTTTAATGACGATCGACTACGTTTGATGTCGATTTGCCCTAGTTAGTGTGCCTGCTTGCCTTGTGGGTTATTTCAAGGAACAAAAGGCCCTGAGCAATTTCAACAAATATAAACAATTGCAATATATAGAACACAATGGTAGCTATATAATTCTCCTGTCCAGCCGGACCAGGGATTTATTGTAATAGGATAACACAATAGAACGTGAATATGTATTCACGTTCTATTGTGTTATCCTATTACAATAAATCCCTGGTCCGGCTGGACAGGAGAATTATATAGCTACCATTGTGTTCTATATATTGCAATTGTTTATATTTGTTGAAATTGCTCAGGGCCTTTTGTTCCTTGAAATAACGTATACCCATGGTCCTCTGCTACTTTTTGGGTCCCCCTTGTTTTCTATAATGCTTGCCTTGTGGGAGCGCATGGAATGTTGTTGATGCAACGCTCAGTCGGCCAGTTTGTCTTCACGCTGTGAAGCACGTACTTTTCCCTTCACTATGCAAATCCTCACAAAATGGTTTGCTTTGCCACTTCCATTGCAAAGACATCTACCGTTGTGTGGAAATGACAATCCACATGTGAAACACATTTTCTTTTTCTCTGGAGACTTCACTTTACATCCCTCATCTTTGTGCTTGGAATTATTTTTCATTTTCACGACTGAGGCACTCTGTGTACCTCCGGCCTCCATGTCAGCCACTTGTCCATTACCACATTGTGAGCTTTGCAGCGCGTGCAACTGTGAACACTTGCTTTAAGTTTACTTCAGCATTTATTGTCAAAAAGAATCTGACAGATATCCATCTACCACTCTAGGGCATGTAGCTTCCTCGTCATTAATCTATTGAACTTGCAGTGCTTTTTGAGGAGATCCAGTCATTCAACAAATTCTTAGACTATTTCACCTACTCTCTGGCATTCTTGACTGAAGATTTCTTTCAAAATCTACATTTGGCGCTTGATTGAACTTATCAAAGCAGATTTGAATGTTGTGATGGTATGTTACTTCACCACCATGTGGAATCTTTTTTATTGCTTCTTTTCCTCCTTCACCAGCCATGTTCTTCAGATACTTGATAATCTTTTTGTCATCTGTTTCCTCAATTGTGGCTATGAAATCCTCAAACAACTTTATCCAAGCAGTCTATCAATTGCAAATATTGTTTTTTATGGCAGTATCACTTAATGATGACGCTTTAAAAAGGCAGCAGCAGTATAACCATTGTTGGGCAACGGTATTGTCTTGAACGCTCATGCAAACCATCTCTAGAGATTGTCATGGTTGACCCTGGAATGAGCACGACACAACTTTTGCCTTGTCCTTGCTTTCCAATAGAGCTCTTTATTTGAATGGAGATCTGTAGAGTTGCTCTGAGCCCTCCCGTGGCAGCTTTTCGTGGTGGGCCGCTTCTTTCGTGGACTGCTCCGCACGCACAATCCCGGCCCTCTCTCCGGGGTCGCTCCATAGCAGGCGGTGGTCTGATGACTTTATTTAGTTGTTTTGGTAAGCACGCAAGTCTTCATATTCAAATGATTTGATAAGCAGATAACGTTATGATATTTAATTGACTTTGCGCTTCAATGTCTTTACGTAAACACCTGGTTGATCTTTGCCCCATAGCATATCTGATTACAGTTTGAAAACCAGTGGATTGTGACTATTTAGTGCAAGTTAAGACCTAGTAGCATCTGCCTTTACCATTTTCACACCGTATGATATATAGAATTCATTTACGTAGTAGTGCGCTACCTCTGTGGCCGAGAATCAAAGGTGCAAACAGATGTGTAGATTTTGTATTATGCTATTTTTGTTCCTACAGACTTTACTTAGGCATGCAGACTTTCAGAAGCAGCTCCTCCTGGTCACTTCTAAGACTCGCAGAACTCGTGGACAACACTTAGGGGCTTGGGACATACTCTAGCAGAGTCTATCAAGAGGGTTGAGGTCCAGTTGCTACTGGTCAGGTGGTCTCTGCCGGAAGAAGGCCTCTTGTAGCCTGTTGTCAGACCTCCTATGTGGCTACAGGGGCACAACTGACCATTGGACTCCAACTCTCAGTTTTCAGACACCAGTTCCAGTCTTCGTGGCTGCGAGCTTCATGTAATTTGCTTTTGCATCCTTGCCCTAAATTTTGACAAAAGTACACAGATTTACATTTTGCATAATTATGTATTTTGTGCTATATATTTTAGCATGACATGAATCTTCGCATCAATGTTTGTTCAACTGCAACCTTTAGTCAAAGCACTATGAACAACATCAGATAACATTCAGTTGCTTCCATGCATTTGGTGCTAAATGTTTACTTCGAATAACACCATTCATGACACATTTTTACAGCAAATGTTGTGCAAAGTGGCATAATTGCATGATTTCAGTATTTTGGCTTAACAAGCCTAACACGAAATTCCCAAAGTTATGTGAATTTTGTCAGCATAATCTAAGTTTTGACCAGGTCTAGTTCAGTCCTCTTGTTTTCATACAAAGGCCCAGATGTGTTTTAATGAGCGGTGGGTGAGATGCCACTTCTGTAGGATTTGCTAGCCAGTGGGTGGGGTGGCTTTTGGACACTCTCCAGAAACAATAGGAACCCCTTCCCAAGTTTGCACCACATTCTGTGTGCCTTATTGAAAATGATCCTACAGTACACTATTCTGAGTGGAATCCAACATGGTCGCACCATTCTGCTTTTGGAGGTTTCTAACCTCGTAACCAGGAGTGTGTTTAGGAAAATGAGCAGTAATCTTTTCCTCAACCCCATTAACGTGGTACAGCCAGTCAGAGGGAGAGTTGGTCTAAGAACCAAGCTGGCTGCAGTTAGCCCAGGTAATAAAGGCTTCACTTTCTCAGGTCTCTAGTAACAATTAACTATGAATGGGCAGGCCTCAACCCAGTTCCTTTCAAGTTAAAGAATTTCCTGAACCATCTCCTGCTGCCCTTCCTGAGCTGAGAGGAGTAACATACTTTCAAGACAGGTCATCCTGCCAAAAGGTGTAAGCCACTGTTTCTCCTCTGGGAGCTGTTCACACTTCATTAGGGAAAAACACTGACAGGGGCCAGCTACTGCCAGATTAATGCTTATTAGCTTACAAGAGATTCAGGCAGACAAGTCTAACTTTTTAGAAGGTCCTTTTCCTAATATTTATCAAAACTCCATATTCAACGATGCAATTGATTTTTTAAAAATATTTAAAATAGTGAGTACATTTTTCCTACAGTTCAAAAACTGGGATTGCAGAAAATGCGATTATATCTCCAGGATGGCACATATAGGATTATATCATCGCATATAAGCTAATTAATAAAGGCCCTGTTTTAAACTGCAAGCCTTTGTGCAGGTGTTTCTCCTTTAGGTGGTGCACCAGGGGGTCCAGTGCTAGCATAAAGAGTGCGCAGGAGAGTGGAAACCCCTTCTGTGTTCCGCGAGTGGGAAATATAGGTGATGTCTGTGTACCATTCAAGCGGATGCAGGCTGGCAGTACAGTGTATAACAGTTTAATGAGGGCAATGCGACCCTGTGGGAAGCCCATTCTGCCCAGCGTCACCCTCAGAAAAGGCCACTCCAAAAGTCAAATGCCTTTTCTCATCCAACATTACCGCTGCCGCTGGCACAGAAGGTAAGATTAATTGCCGTGGATTTATGAGGTACAAATCCAGACTAAGCTGGTGATATCACTAGGTCGAGCAGTTGTGATAATCTGTTGGCTACCATTTTGGCCATTACCTTATTGAACAAGTTACTTACAGATATATTGTTACCGAAGGTAAGAGACATATATTAGTTCGGAATTTCTTACCTTAGAATTACCCCCAGGTGTCAGACTGGATCTGGAGAATCCTTTCTTCAGCAGTACCCCTGCGTGTCGATAGATGGTGTTGGTCGACTCAGCGTTTGTCGTTGGTGTCCTGATCGCTGGAATACCATCGCAGTGTCTACTTAGATACCGCCCCTACATGCTGATGTCAGTTCTTTACACCACATTACACGCCAGAAGCGCAGATCCATGTAAGACACTGACTACTGGTGCATAAAACTAGGGCCCTGAAAGGGAGCTCTAGAAGTCAGTTTGCAAAACGGGAAGGATGAGTGGGGTGGTGTTAGAACTGGGGGTCTCTAGTTGGCAGAGGTAGATACCTTTGACCAAATAGGGACCCTTGCTTCTAAGTCAGGGAAAGGGGATTACACTCCTGGATAACCCCTGCTCACCCACTTGGAATCTTGGCACGAGCAGACAGGCTTATCTCAGAGGCAGTGTGTTAAGCATTTGTGAACACATACAGTAATACAGTGAAAACACTACAGATGGACATCACACAGATTTTATAAAAATAAGTATTCTTTATATAGACTTAACACAAGACCACAAATGACAAAAATCCACAATACTGTACTGAAAATTGACTTAAAGATGGTAGAAGTAACTTAGTTCAAGTTGATGATAAATGCGACATGCATCCAGGTACTTTTGTGAGAAACGTAATGCAAAGCAAACAAAAGGTTACCAGGGAAGGTGATGCATCGGTTCCTTGCTTTGGGGGAGGCGATGCGTCGCTCCTCAATTCTTGCGCAGATTAGGGGATGCGTCTTGTTCCTTACCGGAGAGGAGGTGATGCGTTGATTTTCGTACTGCATTCCGGTTATGATGCGGCAAGATGGCGCCTCGATGCAATGCCACAATCTGGTGCAATGCGATAAGATAGCGTCCTTGATGCGATGCGACGCCTTCAAGACGATGCATGCACACCCGATGACCGTGCAGCGAACTCTATAACTTTGGAGCCGCGACAGGCCCTGCGACACGCTTCTCCGGTGAAGCGACAGCGACCCTCGTGGTGGCGACACACTACTCTGGTGATGCGTCGGTAAACAACTGCGATAAAGGCACGCTTCTCTGGTGATGCGGTGGCGACCTCTGCGGCGGAAACATGCTTCTCCGGCGATGCGATGGCAACAGCTGTGCCTGCGACACGCTTCTTCTCGTTGAGTCGCACTTCCAGCTCCTAGCGACACACAGGCTTCTGCAGACAGAATTCCCAGCATGGTAATTCAGAGGGGAGCTGGTGGTGAAGTCTTTTGGCCCGGAGACATCAGCATGAGGCAAGCACAAGTTCAAGCTCTTGGAGAAATATTCTGCAAGATGATGAAAGTTCTTTAAAAGTTCCTTCTCCTTTCCTTGGCAATGAAGACACCACTGCAGGCCAACCCAGCACACTGGCAGGGGGGCAGTCCAAACTCCTGCAGCTTCCTTGGTTCTTCTCCTTGGCAAATGTTCATCTTGTTGTTCCAGAAGTGATCTAAAATCCTGGGATCTGGGCACCAATATTTATACTGCAAAATCCTTTCTCCTCTGAAGGCAGAGGGTCCTGTACCTAGTTCAAACTAGTTCTGGGTGCATTCTGCCAGTGTACATCTTCTTCCTTCGTAAGTGTAGGCCCTGTCCCCTATCGCCAATATTATTCGCATTATTTATTGAACCTCTAGCGATCGCGATTAGAAATATATGAACTAATACAGTCCGGGTAGCTGGTATGACTAATATAAAATTATACGCCGATGATATTGCCCTGTTTTTAGATTCTAACCCCCTAAGTCATGCGAAAAATTTTAAAATATTTTCTGACTCTCAAAAACTAGGGGGTCATAAAATTAATGTTAACAAGACGGAAATTATTTTATTAAACTGCACTGTAGACACTTTAATACCAGAATTTAGGCAAATTTATAACCCAACGCCGAAGAGATATCTGAGAATATTTATATCGGACAATTTAGACGACTTGTTCTCACTTAATTATTCACCACTGCTAAAAAAGGTTGAGTCCCTTTTAGAACGCTGGAATTTATTACCCCTGTCTATAATGGGCCGAGCAGCATTGATACGCATGTCGATCTTACCTCTTTTTAATTTTTTATTTAATGCAGCACCCTGCGTTATTCAGGTCTCCTTTTAAAAAAAAATGGATTCCCTAATATCTTCATTTCTTTGGGCGAAAAAGTCTCCTAGACTCGCACTTAGCACTATATACCTTCCATTTGAACAAGGAGGATTATCCCTCCCAAATATAAGAGAATATTATTTTGCAATGTTTGCACATCATAGTTCTAGGTTTTTGGCTAGATGTAGGTAATTCCCATTTAAGGACTCTTAAATACCGAATTTTACCGATTCGGTATTTAAGAGTCTGTAAATGGGAAGGGGGCAGATGTAGGTAATTCCGAATTCAGGAATACCGAATCTGTAAGATTCGGTATTTACCGATTCGGTAAATACCGAATCGGTATTGCCCATTAATTCCTATGGGCCTTGAGGCCCATAGGAACCAATGGGCAATACCGATTCGGTATTTACCAAATCAGTAAATACCGAATCCTGCAAGGGTGCAGGGGGTGTCACTTTGACACCCTCTAGCACCCCAAGTACAGGCTTGTGTGACATGTGGCACACATACATGCCCTAAGGGCATGTGTCTGTGTGTCACATTGCACAGGTGTGCATGCACAGATGTGCATGCACACCTGAATTCAGTATTTTACCACACAATAGGATTGTGTGGTAAAATACCGACTCTTAAGGGCCTGTGGCACTGTGCACTGTGCCACCTACATTTGGAATTACAGAATCGGTATATTTACCGATTCGGTAATTTTACCGAATCGGTAAATATACCGATTCTGTAATTTTCAGCCCCCTACATCTGAAAACCCTAATACCGGTCGGAAACGGCTGAAATCGTCCGTTTCCGACCGGTATTAGGGCTCCTACATCTGGCCCCCACTTTCTAGACACGAACGAGGAAGACAATTTTTTTATGAAGAAGATGTTACCAGAGGTAAAAATAATCGATCCGATTAGAGTCACTAAAGATCCAAAGAAAATCCGCTACAAGTCCCTTCAATGGATTTTTAGACAGAAAACCCTGTTCCTGAAATCCCATTCTATTCCTAGGATAAGTAGCACAACGGATTTAAACAACATCAACCTAGGGGAAGAGGGATGTATGGACAGAAAAATAATAAACCTCTGGAAAGAAAATGGTTTTGATAAAATCGATGAATTCCTGGCCGGTAACAGGTGGAAGACATGGGATCAAATTGCCAGCCAGGTGAGCCATTCTCATTCCATTCTGAAATGGTCTTTTTTTATGTTGAATCCAATACTCTGGGAGCTGGATATAGGAAATCTTTATTTTAAGGAATCTATCTCTACAGCACTGAATAATAAAACTCAAAAAAAGATGAGTATTTGGATTAAAATACTAAAAGAGGACAAGAAGCAGGAATCCTCTAGTAAGATTATCGAGAGGTGAAAAAAAAGGGAGGATATTGAAATCAATCAACAAATTTGGGATGAAATAAATAAATTTAATAAAACAATCTTCCGCGGCGCTAATTTTAAACGCATGCAATTTTATAATAAATGGTTGATTTACAGAACCCCCTCTTACCTCCACAATATCTTTCCCCTAGTTGTCGATAAATGTTTCCGATGTGAGGAAAAAGGGACTTGGAAACACATTGTCTGGGAATGTCCTAAAATCCAACCACTCTGGAGGGAAATTGAAAAATATCTCTCCTTTGAGCTTAAAGCTCATATAATATTCGATGATTTAGCCCCTGTTCTAGGCTGCTCAGCGACCAACACCCATCATGACGAATTTCTTTTCATAGCTTCTCTAATATCCAAATCACTTATATTGCAGTCCTGGAAAACTAACCAAGTACCGACCTTTCAGGCATGGAAGGCTAAATTATTACGAACCCAGGGCAGGGAAAGAAAATATGCGCTTAGATCAGGGACGCTCAAAAAATATGAAAAGTTTTGGAGTGTTTTTGAATTGTAAAAGATACCTTCATAATCACCAGTCTGCCTACATGCACTTTTAAGCACTTTTGCACTTTACAATTACTTTTTGCACTTTATAATCATGTCGTGGACACCTGATCGCTGATTACTTATTTATATCCATATGCCATGTACTGTACTAAAGCTTTTTACAAATGTATTCTGTAATGCTGATCTTGTTTTTATGAACTCTCAATAAAAATAATTTTAAAAAAAAGTAAGTGTAGGCCAGGGTCCTCAGAAACACCACAGAAGGTGGAGCCAGCATTGTGGAAGGCAGGCAAAGCTCTATTCAGACCCAGGTGCTTCTCCTCCCACCACTATCCATGCAGATAGGTCTAATAAGCCCTGTGCTGACCCACCCTGTCTCCTGGAGCCTCCCCAGCCCCTGTCACTCACAAACCAGACATGTAATACACAAGCTAGCAGAGGCAGGCTAGATGGTTAGGTACGAAAAGTGGTATTTTCAGCCACAGAATGTTAAAACCAACTTTACTAAAATATTCGTTTTATCATTCTGAGTTCAGGCATACTAAACTCTAATTTCTACCATGTTCCCTGGATCAGTTAGGATTATAAGGTGTTATAATCAAACTGCCCCTTCTGGCCTATGGGGACAGGGAGCCTTGCAAAAGTGAAAAACGAAAATGGCTGTAATTCACTATCCGGACATGCCACACACATCAGGGCATGTCTTACCTTTTACAAACAATGCACCCTGCCCTTGGGCCTACCTTAGGGGTGTCTGATATGTAGAAAAGGGAAGGTTTAGAGACTGGTAAGTGGCTGCACTACACAGAGTCAACATGGCAGTACTAGACTACAGACATTCTCTGAAATGGCAGGCCTGAGACACACTTTACAAGCTGCTTCTATGGGTGGCACAATCAGTGCTGCAAGCCCACCAGCAGCATTTGATTTACAGGCCCTGGGCACACATGGTGCACTATACTAAGGTCTGACAAGTAAATCAAATGGGCCAATCATGGAGTCAATAATCAATACATCAATTTAACATAGGGAAAACTTGCACTGTGGCACTGAATAGCAGTGGCACAATGCCTAAAGCATCTAAACCAGCAAAACATATAAAAAACAGAGGAGGCAATCAGTAACAAAATGGAAGGGAGACTCACGCCAATGGTACCAGGTCTAACACATGTCCCCTCCAGCAGAAATGTGGGGAGAATTACCCTTCCCCTTGGGAGTTCTCTTCACTAGGGGGGAAAAATCTGGACAGACCATCGGTACTGGCGTGTTCTGTACCAGGGCGAAATTCCACCGTAAAATTCATCCCCTGCAGGGAAATGGACCACCTCAACAACTTTGGGTTCTCACCCCTCATCTGCATCAACCATCTGAGGGGCCTGTGGTCTGTCTGAACCCGGAAGTGAGTCCCAAAAAGGTATGGTCTCAACTTCTTCAGTGCCCAGATCACAGCGAATGCCTCATGCTCAATTGCACTCCACCTCTGTTCCTGTGGGAGTAACCTCCTACTGATGAAGGCTACAGGTTGGTCTAGGCCCTCCTCATTAATCTGTAAAATAACAGCCCCACACCATGCTATGAAGCGTCTGTTTGGACAATAAATTCCTTTGAGAAGTTGGGCGCCTGAAGCACAGGTGATGTGCACATGGCAATCTCCAGGGTGTCAAAAGCCTGACAGGTGTCAGTCCAGATCACTTTCTTGGGCTGCTTCCTGGAAGTCTGCTCAGTCAAGGGTACAACAATGTTGCCATACCCCTTGACAAACCTCCTGTAGTACCCTGTGAGTCCTAAAAAGGCTCTCACCTGTGTCAAAGTCTTTGGGGGGTTCCCATGCCAGGATGGCATCAATCTTGAGTTGGAGGGGTACCACCTGGCCGCTCCCTACCTGGTTCCCCAAGTAAACCACCGAACCCCGCCCGATCTGGCACGTACTCGCCTTGATCGTGAAGACCACCTTTCGCAGTGCCATCAACACTTCCCAGAGGTGGCGCACATGTTCTTCCCAACTGGCGCTGAACACCGCAATGCCATCCAGGTAGGCAGCACTGAAATCCTCCAGTCCAGCCAACACCTGGCTGACCAACCTTTGAAAGGTGGCAGGGGCATTCTTCATCCCAAAGGGCATAACCCGGAATTGGTAGTGCCCATCTGGTGTGGAAAATGAGGTACTGGGTTTTTAAGAACCGGCACAGAACCGGTAACCCAGCGGTGCCAGGGAATCAATACCCAGAGACCTCGGGTTCTTCCTGATCCAGACCACAGAAACTCAGAGTCTTCTAGGTGAAGTCAAAGATTAGTTTATTGGTTGCAACCAAGGTAACAAGTGTCCTAGAAGTACAATACGGGTATATTCTCAGGAGACTGCACACCTTTACAAAGTCAGGCTTCTCTTCTTATACACAATTTTGGGCTCCAGGCAAAACATTCTTGGTTGTAAAGTAAATCGTTAACATATTTCTAGTATAAAGAGAAAGCAGAGTCATGATGACATGTCCATATTTCACGTCGTGCTGCCTACAACAAATCATTTGGCAAGGCCCAACATTTCATCAGATATCACTGGACCCCTAATAAAAACGGGCACCTCCCCACCATAAAGTAAGTGAAGCAAAAGAGTGGAGATAGATGTGAGCGAGATATGGCAGGTGTGCGCGCTGAAATGGTTTTATGGTTTGTTGAGCCTAGATGCTATCTTGCTCGGCCACTGGGAGGGGAACTGACCTAACGAGTTCGGCCTGGGGCAATGGTTCCAACTTGTACAGGTCATGGAAAAGTCGATTAAGGAGTATGTGTCCTTGTGGAGTTGAATTCAACTGGATTAAGGCCTATGTAAAGGGCAACACATTAATGGAAGCCGAGGGTTTAGAACTCAAATGACGATTTCGGGGTGAAATCGTCACTCGAATGTGCTGAAAATATATGTACATGATGTACTCGTCATTCTCGGTCTTTTGATACCAAATTCGTCATGTTCCGACAAAGTTTTGGTTCTCGAGTCCAGAACTATTACACGGATCCAGGTTTTCAGAACCTCAATCCCTCCTTTTGCCCTTACATAGGCAATTAATCTATCCTCATGTTAGTCTGAGTCCAGATCTATATTCCTAAAGTCATTGAGATGTTGCTGTAACATCATTCTAGTACTTAGTTCATCTCTTGACACAGGCTTCCTTACACATGATGTAACACAGAGGCCACATATTGCAGGAGAACACTGTATGCACAGACAGAACAGGAAAAGAATGGCTAAGACCATCCCAATGACCATCAGAATTTTCCATCCCCAGGCAGATATCAGTTCCCAGAACCATCCCATTAACGACCAATCTCCTTTATCCACATGAATGTATTCGGAAATCTTATGCAGTTTGGAGATGGCCCTGTACACTGTTGGAGCATTATCTGGGATGAAAATGCAACAACTAGACTGGATCAATTTGCATACTCCACCTCGGTCTGCAAGTATAACATCCAAAGCGACCCGGTTCTGAAGGGTCATAAGTCGATCCGACTGGAGCTCAGCAGTCAAGTTACTAAGGGCACCGGCAGTTTCAGTCACGGTGGATTCAACTACCCTTGTTAATTGCCTTATGTTTCTACTGTTAGCCATGGATCCCCAGAACGGCAGAAAACCCTTTGCAAAGTCTCCAAATTCTTGACCTGCAGTGTCCTCTTTACTCAAGACACCTCTAACTACCCTTGTCCGGTGGTAATCCGCCGCTGCTGTGTAGGTGGGAGGTAACAGGAATGAAACAAAACATGAGCCCGAGAAGTCAGGGGGCAACCATGTATAGGCTCTATCATGGCAGATGAAATAAGTACCCTTAGCGGCTAAAAACGCAGGGGAAGTCTGGGATCCAAAAACATACGTTTCTGTACAGATACTCTTCCCTAGCTGAGCTCTGGGATTCTTGCCAACACCTTGCAGTCACAGGTGACCTTGATGGGGTACGATCCAGATAGGGGACGATCTTTTGGCTTGCTGTTTCTCACTTAAAGTAGTGCCATATCCGGTCACGTTCCAACCTACATATGCAAGTATCTCATCATCCGGAGTATCTTCATAGGAAGTTACTTCCTTGATCATGTCAACTATACCTTTGACTAAGGCGCTAGTCTTGAGGTTGCCTTTTACAGAACGTAGGGGTTGGACTTCTCGTGCATATATGAACATTGTCCTATATGCCCATACTGAACCATTGTGACTAAATGGCAGGACCAAATAGGGGATACCTTTATCCGTTGTGTGAGGCATGAGACCGCACACCCAACAGTTAGTTGTGTTCATTACAAGTTGGTGTTGGTGTAATAACTGAACAAAGGAGTTATTAATGAACTCTAATCTCCTATTTGATTCGTGGTCAGGCAGAGGGTGGAAAGAATGAGAGGAAACAGTAGGAGGAGGTATGGGTGATGCAGTGGGCGCAAATGCTACATGGAAAGAGAATAAAACATAACTTATCAAAAAGATCATTACGCTGGATAGCATAAAAATACACAATATTATAAAACTTTTCTTTGTCATCGTGTTACACAGTCTCTGCTTAAAGTTCATTTGTTTGGCAGGTCTCTCCACATCAGGAAACTCCATCCTCTCTAAAGTGCTGCCCGCGGTGGGAGGTTGCTTCTGCTAAAGGATGCTTCCGTCAGTTTAGGCCAACTCCCTTGGACTGACCAGAACTACCGACCTAACGTCGTCAGCTGCACCAAAAAGACTTTAATCAACCGCGGCCCTAGCAGCGGAACCCGGATGGCGGTTCGAAAAAAACAAAAATAAGCAAGTTACCTAGATGGGAGATCTGCACTTTCAAAAAGAGTACTTGGGAGGAAAAAAAGGTATATTTATTTGTCCATAGGTCTTGGTCTCAAATCATAAAAAGGAATCACTTTTGTTAGTTCGTTTTTCTAGGTCGCAAATTGTAGCGTCTTTTCCCTGGTACTGTCTGGTCCTGAAACAGCAGTTCAGGCTCCAAAAAGTTCAATTGTTCTGATGGTGGCACAGTCTCTTGAAAAATGTCCTCGCTTTCACATTCAGGGTTAGTTTCTTTTACACGGTCATCGCTGACAGGTATGGCACGTGGCACAGTTGTGAGGTCTGAGTCAGTGACACCCTTCTGGACCCACTGGTCATGTGGCGGAGGTGAAGGGATTCTTTTGCAGTGGACCCCGTGGATCCAGTTGGCCTTCCCCTCCACTCGAACGGCTGACCTCGTGGAAAGAAGGACGAGATGTGGCCCGGTCCACCTGGGCTGGTCGTTCTTTGTTCTCTGGAAGTTTTTCACGAGAATCCAGGATCCAGGGACAATGGAGTGACCCGGAGTCTCAGAGACCGGAGGCAGGGTGTTGTGGACCAGTTGATGCAAAACACGCAATTTAGCCGTCAATTCTTACAAGTAATCAAGCAAAATAGGGTGTTCTAGCTCGCTGAACTTTGTGGGTCTAGGCACTCCCCATATGTTGGCTGGCCGGCCAAAGACAATTTCGTAAGGGCTGAGTTTCACTCGCGAATGCACAGTCATTATGGTGGATAGGAGTGCTAAGGGTAGAGCGTCAGGCCATTTAAGACCTGTGCTCGCTAGGATTTTGGCCAATTTAAGTTTTAAAGTGCCATTGTAACATTCTACTAATCCAGCTGATTGGGGGTGATTTGCAGCGTGGAACTTCTGCCTAATGCCTAGCCCTTCACACACTCTTTTCATTACACGACCCACAAATTCACTTCCGTTGTCAGACCAGACCATTCTAGGCATTCCAAACCTGGGGAAGTACTCTTTTACAAGGGCTTTTGCTGTGGACAAGGCAGTATTGTCTTTTAGGGGATAGGCTTCTACCCATCTTGAGAAGGCACAAACAACAACGAGCACGTATTTTAAGTTGTTGCACCTCTCCATGTGTATGAAATCTAGCTGCAAAACATGGAACGGATACGTAGGAGGTGCAAAATGACCAGCTGGAGTTGGGGTTCCCCTACCAGGATTGTGCTTCAGACATACCATGCAATTCTTGACAACATTCTCTGCACACTTGGGAATCCCTGCATTCTTCCATACTGGGGCCAACAACTCGCAAATCCCTTTCACGCTGATATGAGCCATTCCATGAGCCATTGTAACCACTGCAAGCACATATGCATCGGGTAACAACCATCTCTGATGCTCTGTCAATTCAACCCAACAACCATTTGCATCCATTCTACCTGTACTTTCTCTCCACGTGCTCAACTCTTTCTCTGTGGCCTCAGCTTGGATGGACTTCACACTCTCTATCGTGTCCTCACATATTCCAACATCGCCAGTCCATCTTTCAGGGCCTGCAACATACATTCGGCTCATCACATTCTTTGCCGTTTCTTTAGCGGTCTCATCAGCAAATGCATTTCCACGACCAACATCATCAGTCACCTTCTTGTGAGCACTACATTCACAATCGCCATCTGCAGAGGCAAGGTCAGTGATTCAAGAAGCTCATTCACCAACTGACCATGCTGAATCTTAGCTCCATGCGAAGTCAGGAATCCACGTTCTCTCCACAATCGTCCAAAGCTGTGAGCCACTCCAAACGCATACTGACTATCAGTGTAGACAGTCACTCTCATTCATTTAGACAATATACATGCTCTCGTTAGTGCAACTAATTCTGCGGCTTGAGCTGAACCATGTGGTATTCGTGCAGTTTCAACAACTGTGTGCAAAGTCGTGACAGCATATGCTGCAGTCACGTTCCCGTTTGGGAGCTTAAAGCATGAACCATCCACCCATAATGTACCATCACATTCAGCAAGAGGAGTGTCAAATAAATCCACTCTCCCTTTTGTCTCTTCCTCTGTTGTGAGGAAACAATCGTGCTGTTCTAAAGCATCTGATTCCTCTGCAATTGGTAACAACGTGGCTAGATTTAAGGTACTGCACCTTTTTATGTGCACATGGCTCGCTAGCAGCGTCAATTCGTAACTGGACAGTCGAGCACTAGTTAAGTGCTGTGTCTTGGTCCTATTTAACAATGTGTCTACTGCATGTGGGACCATCACGATTAGTGTATTATTCATTACTAGACCAGCAGACTGTCGAATAGAAACAGCTGCTGCTGCTGTGGCCCTTAAACAACTTGGCAATGCTTGTGCTACCGGATCCAAAGTTGACGAAAAATAGGCGCATGGCCGCTGTCTACCTCCAAATAACTGCGTCAACACAGACAATGCACAGCCTTCCTTCTCGTGGACATACAATGTGAAAGGCTTACTGTAGTTGGGGGTACCTAACACAGGAGCCGAACATAATGCTGTGCGTAATTCGAGAAAACTTTTCTGACACTCTTCAGACCAAGGAATGGGATTGGGTGTATTTTTACACGTTAATGCCACCAAGGGTTTGGCCAATAACGAAAAGTTTGGAATCCACTGTCTACAGTACGATGTAATGCCCAAGAAAGCACGCACTTCTCTCTGTGTTCTTGGCACATTCAATTTCGCTATTGCCTGAATTCTTTCTGGGGTCAGTTTCCTTCCCTCCTTCGATAAGAGGTGACCTAAGTAGGTCACTTCTTGTCGGCAATATTGAAGCTTGGAAAGTGACACCTTGTGATGTAGATCACACAGATGATGCAATAATGTCAATGTGGCCTTTTTACAAATTTTCTCAGTGTCTGCAGCAATGAGCAAATCGTCCACATACTGTACAAGAGTGGCACCTTTAGGCAAAACAATCGTGTCAAGCTGTGTTTTCAGAGCTTGACTGTATATTGAGGGGCTTTCACAGTAGCCTTGAGGAGCGCGTTTAAAGCGGAAGCTTCGACCTCCTAAACTGAAGGAAAAAATATCCCTGCTCTCCTCAGCAATTGGGATGCTGAAAAAAGCATTCTTTAGGTCAATCACCGAAAACCACGAAGCAGAAGCTGGAATCATAGTCAATAATGTGGTAATGTCGGGGACAACTGGAAATTGTGACACAACTATCTTATTTACTTCTCGAAGATCAATCACGAATCTGTACACAGGTGGCTGAGAAGGGTCAGTTAGTTTTAAAACAGGTAGAACAGGACTATTGCAAACGTTGCCTCGTGTTTCTTCAATCACATCCTTTTCAATCAATTCGTAAACAATCGCTAGCAAAGCTTTTTCACCCTCATTAGATATTTTGTATTGGGGAATTCGTGGCATTTTGACATTGGCCTTCAATCTTACAACATATGGTGGAATTTCTAAAAGACCGACATCATTAGGACCAGTAGCCCAAAGAATATCTGGGAGAAGTGACAATTCTGCTGGAAGTGCATCTCTCGACAAATACATGGGAGAAACCACTTTCTTACCTAAAGTAAGTTGTACTCCTGAAGGTGAATAGTACAAAGTCGCATACAATCTTTTTAGCAAATCTAATCCTAGCAAATTTTCACCACAACCTGTCGTCAGAATAAGGGGTACTTCAAATTCACAAGGACCAACAGAAAGAGATAAAGGGTCAGAAATCGGATTTCTAACTGGGGCGCCGGAAAAACCTACGGAAACGTTCATTTCGCCAGACAAAGGTGCGCCAGGGAGTTTGGAGTGCATAATAGAACTCTTTGTAGCACCAGTATCCAACAGAAAAGGTTCTGACACACCTGATGTAATCACCTCAACGTAAGGTCCATTCTGATCTACTGGAACTGAAACAACTCCCTCTCTTTGTCTATGGCTGTCCTAGCAATCATTATTCTCCCACTGCTCATTCTCTGTGTAATAATCATCAACATAGTATTGAGCCGTCCTGTCAGATACGTTATTTTGCTGATCAAACCTGTTCATAGAGTTTTGTGGTGGAAGGGGACGTGTGTCCTGAGGGGCGTTTCCACGCCATCTACCTCTAGGTGCTTGCTGACTGCCACGACCTCTAACACCAGAAACTCCATTTGCACGTTGTAATAGAATAGGACAATTATACTTGTAATGACCCTCTTGTTTGCAATATAAACACTGGTTGGGGCCTACAGGTACACGGAGTTGAGTATACTCGAATCTTTGCGAGTTTCTCTGATACTGTTGAGGCTGCTGAAAAGTATTTTGGTAGTGATTTTGGCCATTATTATTTTGATTACCACCACCACGTGGCGGATAGGCTTGCTGTAGCAAAACCTTCGTTTTCAGTTCTCTAGTTTTCTTTTCCACTCTATCTTTCTCATCTTTGTCCCTATTCTCGTAATATTGTGCGGTAGCCAATATCTGGGCTGAAGATGAGACTTCCCAAGAACTTTCTGAATCTTTTAATTTTTTACACAATTCTGGAAGCAGATTGTGCACGAATTTATCGACAAATAATCTCTGACCACCTTCTGTGGTCATATCTTGACCGCTGTGGTCAACAAATGTTTCTTCAAATCTGGTGAAGAAATCTGAGACTGTTTCTTCTTTCTTCTGTTTGCATGCAGACAACTTATCCCAATTTACGCGTATTGCAAGCATTATCGTTTTCATGTAATCTACTATTTTACCAGGGAGTTCTGCTATCAAAGGCTCAGGCTTGGCACCACCAACTTGTCGGGCATCTGCAGCAGTAATATTAGCCCATGTGTCACCTAATTCCTGGTCATGATCTATATGACGAATTTTACCCCATAAAGGCTGTGGAACAACATTCCCAAATAACATATCGATATCGGCTAAATTCATTATACATGACCCAGCAGTTTGTGACAACTCTTTATAGTACCCTGCAGGATTTTTACGCGGATCTGGTAATGTTTGTTTGAGTGCTAAAACTTCAGCTCGCTTCCATGGGACATGTACCCATACACGCTGAAAGTGTGGCAGAATAGGTGGGACAGCAGTCGTGTCACCCTCTCTCCATTGTGGGGGAACTTCCCTCATAGGGTATTGTCGCGCCTTTTTCCTACTGGATGTATTAGAGTCAGATGGTGACCCAGAACTGCTTCCCTTACTCCGATATGATAACAACATTTCAACTGCTTTCTCCACATCTGGACCTACAATCATACCCTCTCCGAACTTAAACCGTACACGACACATTTCTCGTGGGATGCATTCCTGATCATTGTCTTCTAAATCCTCGCAAAGGAAAACACACATCTGTTCGAAAACATATCTCTGTGTCGCTGCTTCCCATTGATGGAAGACTTCCATGACAGACTGTACATCATATTTTACAGTGTCCATGACCCATTTCCGTGCTAAACTATTCAGTGAATCTCTCTCTTGATAATCGGGTAGTTGACTTCGCAACTGTCTTCTTCCCATGTTAGGGGTCGTAGTAGGCGACCCGAAAAGAGGTAAAAGAAGGTTAGTAACAGTGCTGGCCATTTTCTGCCGAATGGAAGGTGAAACTGAAGGACAAACAGATGGAAAAACGGGGTGAGATAAGGCAGGGGTAGAGATAGCAGAAGAGGTATCAGGGGAAATAGAGGGGGCACTAGGCAAAATCGTAGAGGGAGCATTAGGAGATGTAAAAAGTACAGTAGGCAAAATCGTAGAAAACACAGGTGAAACAGAGGTGGTCGGTGGGCCTGAAGGAGGCTGCACCGAAGAAGTAGGAGCCAGCTGAAGAACAGCTGGTGGGTGCTGTGGAGGAGCAGGAGGCGTAGTTTGCGCAACTAAAGGTTGCGGGGGTGCTGTGGCATTCTGCGCATAGGGGGGTGGTGAATTTAGTAAATGCGACATTAATGGGTCTTTCTCACGCTCTTTTTCTGCCTCTTTCTGAAGAGACGGCAAAACTGGATAACACTTATCTATTGCCATTTTACGTTGCCTATGCAACTGCTCATTCATCTGCTCTTCTTCATTATCTTTAAACTGCACAGCAGCTTGCATTACTGAAAGTCCCCCTTCTCTCTTATTTTTCTTAGCTAATTTATTTTCTTTCTGTTTGGCTTCTTTACGCCATAAGCGGAAAGAGTCAAAAATCGCCGGCCGGGCTTTCTTTTTAAAGAGTTTAACTTCGAGGTTGTCTAAGATTTCAGAATCAAAGCTACCATATTGGGGCCATTTTAGAACACCATCTTTCCTGGTGTATTTAATCCATACTTCGTTGTAGGTGATGGGGCCTACCCCACGTTTTACATATAGCTCGTAAGTCGGAGTTCCAACTGGAGGAACCGGACATGAGTCCTCCAATCGGGAGTCCCTATTATTACCACCAAGACAAAACAAATTCCCAAGTCTAAGACTAGGCATCTTTGCTCTCTAGTCTAGTTCCAAACTTCAAAGGATTATCGATTACGATATTTCTCGTGAATACACGAGTCCTTCGGTTTTGGTGCTTGCAAGTACCAATACAAAACGTTGTATCCCAAAGATACCCAAAACTAAGTCCAACTAAGGACTGGGAGACGCTCCACTTATACTTAACTGAAATATCGATGACGTCACCAGAAGACTCGTCTTAGTGTTTCGCTCTACCAAACTTCAAGGGTCCAAATCAGGGCGATAGCCAGGGCAGCAGTCCTTGTAGCCGTCGGGAAGCGGGGAACCTCGCAGCAAAGACCTTCGGACCACGTCGACATGCAGGGGTCGATGAGGTGGTTGGCCGTCCTCCGGAATTTCCACACGAAGCTCCTCAGGATCTTCAGGCTGACTGGTACCACTGGAATCGCCCCAAACGTTGGGCGCCAACTGAGGTACTGGGTTTTTAAGAACCGGCACAGAACCGGTAACCCAGCGGTGCCAGGGAATCAACACCCAGAGACCTCGGGTTCTTCCTGATCCAGACCACAGAAACTCAGAGTCTTCTAGGTGAAGTCAAAGATTAGTTTATTGGTTGCAACCAAGGTAACAAGTGTCCTAGAAGTACAATACGGGTATATTCTCAGGAGACTGCACACCTTTACAAAGTCAGGCTTCTCTTCTTATACACAATTTTGGGCTCCAGGCAAAACATTCTTGGTTGTAAAGTAAATCGTTAACATATTTCTAGTATAAAGAGAAAGCAGAGTCATGATGACATGTCCATATTTCACTTCGTGCTGCCTACAACAAATCATTTGGCAAGGCCCAACATTTCATCAGATATCACTGGACCCCTAATAAAAACGGGCACCTCCCCACCATAAAGTAAGTGAAGCAAAAGAGTGGAGATAGATGTGAGCGAGATATGGCAGGTGTGCGCGCTGAAATGGTTTTATGGTTTGTTGAGCCTAGATGCTATCTTGCTCGGCCACTGGGAGGGGAACTGACCTAACGAGTTCGGCCTGGGGCAATGGTTCCAACTTGTACAGGTCATGGAAAAGTCGATTAAGGAGTATGTGTCCTTGTGGAGTTGAATTCAACTGGATTAAGGCCTATGTAAAGGGCAACACATTAATAGAAGCCGAGGGTTTAGAACTCAAATGACGATTTCGGGGTGAAATCGTCACTCGAATGTGCTGAAAATATATGTACATGATGTACTCGTCATTCTCGGTCTTTTGATACCAAATTCGTCATGTTCCGACGAAGTTTTGGTTCTCGAGTCCAGAACTATTACACGGATCCAGGTTTTCAGAACCTCAAGAATGCTGACCTCTCTTTGGCCCCATCAGTCAAGGCGATCTGCTGCCAGTACCCAGACGTCAAATCAAACGTGCTGAGGTACCGTGCAGCCCCTAACCGATCAATGAGCTAATCAGCTCTGGGAATGGGGTGACCGTCAGTCCTGGTGACTGAATTGAGTCCTCGGTAGTCCACACAGAACCAGAGTTCGGGTGTTGCACCAGGCGCTGCAGCCTTTGGGACCAAGACCACTGGGCTGGCCCAAGGACTATTAGAGGACTCAAGCACCCCTAAGGCAAACATCTTGGAGACCTCCTCCTTGATGTGAGCTCTGACCCTGTCAGTCACTCTGTAAGCCTTGTGCTTCAAATGAGGACTGTCCCCAGTGTCCACATCATGGACGCACCACTCAGTGACACCAGGAACCAGGGAGAACAAATCAGAGAATTTTCCCAACAGTTGGCGACAATCTTGCTGCTGCTCAGGGTGGCAGAGAGGATGACACCATCCACTGATCCATCTTGCTCTGTCGCAGACAGGTGGTCAGGAAGAGGCTTGGTCTCCTCCTCTATTCCATCATCTGTCGCTAGGGGCATGCCCACTGCAGAACTTTCTAAGTGGGGCTTCAGGCAGTTAACATGCAGGACCTACAAAGGGTTCCTAGGAGGTCCAAATTCATCAGGTAGGTGACATCACTCTTGGGCTCCACCACCTCAAATGGTCCAGTCTACCTGCCCTGGATCACACAGGGCTC
This sequence comes from Lissotriton helveticus, assembly GCF_964261635.1. Taxonomy (NCBI): domain Eukaryota; kingdom Metazoa; phylum Chordata; class Amphibia; order Caudata; family Salamandridae; genus Lissotriton; species Lissotriton helveticus. Next base: position 1,183,718,840 of record NC_136067.1, read on the forward strand.
TACAGGGGCCATGAACCAAACATTCTGACAGGGCTGAAGCCCTGTCGGAGACGTATATATAAAAATACATCAAGCGGCGTCTGCTGCAAGCCCTGAAAGATATGCTCAGCCTTTGGAAGCTGACCATCCTGATACATGTGCCCCCATGTTTTAATGTGTGTACGCTCCATGAATTTACGAAAGACTGCTTCTCAGAGAAGGGGCATACGAGGTAGTAGTGGAGAATAGAGCATAGGTGTATCTAACATCTGTCCAATGCGTGTCCATGCTAGGATAGTGCATGTAACAGTAGTTGGTATATTTTCCTTGCCAGCCGAAACGTCATATAGCGTGCTCTCAAGCAGAACCAGATGCACGAGCCAGTGCTCTGCCGCCACTTGTGGCATATATCTCGGTTGGTGTACCCAAAAGTATGCATAGTGGGCTTGTGCGCTGGTATAATACAATTCAAAGTTGGGTATCCCAAATCCACCCTGTGAGTAAGGCCTAGTGAGCACACTCCATTGCAGTCTCGGGTGCTTGCCCCCCACACCAAGCGAATCAGTTCAGATTTGAGTGCTTTAAAAAAGTAGTTTCCTGGATGAAACGGTATATTCAAAAACAGATAAAGCAGTTGGGGCAGAATCACCATCTTAATTAGGGATGCCCGTCCCGCCATTGAGAGTAGGAGGGTGATCCAGCGAGAGATGTTATCAGTGATGCTCGTCAGGGCCGTACCGTAATTAAGGTGCATCAGCTCATCTTTATCCCCGGTGACATGAATGCCTAAATATCGCAGTTCTTCCCCACACCACTCCAAAGGGTAATCCAATGGGAAGCGAGTCACTGCCGCCGACAGGGGAAAAATACAGGACTTACCCCAATTAATTTGGATCCTTGGAGAGTTTCCCAAAAACTATAAACTCTCGGAGGATTGGGTCAAGATTGTCGTGGATCGCGAATATACAGAGTAATATCATTCGCAAATAAGGATATTAATATCTGCCTCATATTGCACCGCAGTGCTTTATACATAAGATGTTGCCGCAGTTTCGCCGCCAGCGGCTCAACTGCGAGCGCAAAAAGTAAGGGGGAGAGTGGGCATCCTTGCCGGGTGCCCCTCGTGATCAGGAAAGCCCTGGAGATGCGGCCATTCACAAGCATTTTAGCAACAGGTGAACAATACAGTAGTTTGATCCAGGAAAGGAAGAGTGACGGAAAGCCCATTCGCAACATCACCCCAAAGATATAATCCCATTCGATGGAAACAAATGCCTTTGTGGCATCTAAACATACAGCTGCCAAAGACAATTCAGAAGAAACGTTGTTTAACACAGTGAATAGTGTTCTGAGATTGTGGGAAGTAGCTCTTCCAGGCACAAAGCCAGAATGATTGGGGAGTATCAGATTTTCCATCAGCAAGCTGAGTCGGGTGGCGATGAGCTTGTCCAGTATTTTTACATCACAGTTTAGAAGAGACAGTGGTCTGTAGGAGTCGCACTGATGAGGTACTTTCCCTGGTTTTAAAAACAAGACAATGAGGGCTTCTCTCATGGAAGGGGGAAGGCATCCAGTGTCCAGAGCATCCTCGTAGACTTCCCTCAGTATGGGGGCCATCTGATCAATATAGGTTTGTAAAATTCTATGGGAATGCCATCTGTACCAGTGGCCTTCCCCGATTGCATGTGCATGATTGCTTCCCTTAACTCATCCAGCTCAAACCGGGCACATAAAAACTTTCGCTGCACATCGCTCAGCCACCCCGATGATACATCCCCCAGATATTGCTCCAAGTCTAACTTGTCCACCCTTTGTGTGTTGTACAGCTGAGCATAGTGCGCAGTAAAGGCATTAAGTATATTCACAGTGTCTCTGAAGACCACCACCGTGTCCTCAAGTTCTAACACATTGTTGGAATAGCGTGGTTTCCTAATCGTGCCGGCTAGTGATTTGCCCGGCCTTTCCCCCTCCCCATAACGACGAGCCACCCAATACCTTCCCCTGAAGCACGACTCTCTCCGTGCCGAGTCCATGTACTCTGTGAGCGTCTCCCTGAATTTAAGTTGTGTGGGACCATCCGGGTGTGCCGCCATCTTCATCTCCAACGCTTTGAGTTCTATTTCTAATTTGCGCAACGTGTTTGTGATGTCTTTTAGTACTCCGGCTCCTTTAGCTATGCAATAGCCCCTAAGCGTAACATTGAAGGCCTCCCAAATGGTTTCAACACCCTCAACCGAATCCTTATTTTGAAAAAAAAATCTCGCACCTCTTCCCTTAGTTCCTCCTGAAAAACCGAATCTAGCAGGATAGGGGCATGCAATCTCCAACTACAGCGCGGGGGCCGTAATCTGCAGAGGACAGCGTGAGTTTAACAGGAGTGTGGTCTGAGTACAAGCGGGCCAGATGTTGCACTTGGGAAATGGCGGGTCCCAGCCCCTGGGACAAGAAGAAATAATCCAGCCGGGCCCATGATGCCGCTTGCGAAGTGTAGTGTGTTCCCTCCAACTTCTGGGGGTGAGCATGTCTCCAGGCATCAATCAAGCTGTAAGCTGTTATCGTGTGGTGCAGGACTGCGCGTGCCTTGGTATAAAAATGTGGGGGGCGGGGTGAGACCTATCGATGACTGGGTTGCATGCAGAAATTAAAGTCTCCTCCCCAAATTATGTGTTTAGAGCCTATATCAAAGATTTTAGCCCATAACCCGATATAAAAATTTGGATCATCCACATTTGGCCCGTAGTACCAGGCCAGGGTTATTGAGTCGTAGCCCAGTCTGCCCCATGCCAAACAGTACCTCCCCTGCGTGTCCCAGATAGCCCCAGCCAACTGAAAAGGTGTGCGTTTCTTTAGAAGTATGGCCGTCCCCATCGCATAAGAGGAATACAAGGAAAAGATTCTGTGCTCTGCTCATTTACCAGCAAAAGTGTTGACACTTTGGGGGTTAAAGTGCGTCTCTTGTAGCATGGCTATGTGCACCTGATGCCTATCCAGATAAGCTAGTATGTGTCGCTTTTTGCGTGGGTCTCCTAACCCCCTGATGTTCCATGTGATAACATTCAGTTTTTCTGGACTAATAACAGCCATAAGCACATGCTTTTACCAACAACAAGACTCCCACCCGATGAATGTGTGTCAGCTCATAGGTGTGGACGTACAGCAGCCCTCTACTCTGTGCCAGAAGCTCAACTATCAAATTGCATGTTAACCATGCTAAATCAGAAAGAAAGCCATTCAGTGCCATGACGAACATGTGTAAGTCAAACTTTCCCCCCTAATCCCTCCCCCACCCACTGAAGCAGCCCCTACTTGCCAGAAACAGTTACCCACCCTCCTAAACCTTCTCCCTTTGAAAACAAAAAAAGGAAAACAAAATACCAACTTCGCACTGCATGTGCCATGCAGCGAACAACAGTAGGGGAATGCCCATTGGGGGTGTCCCTAGGTGACAGCACAGGTTCACCCCGCTCCAGAGCACACCGTAGATGGGGGGTGGTTGGACTCTAAGGAGCCAAGGGTGCCCAGCGTGTGCAGGGGGAAGCTCAGAGTGATCAGTCAGCGGAACAAATTACAGGATGGATCTCAGAAGTTCAACCGTCCAGCAATCTCAATCTTCGCAGTCCGCCTTTTAAATAAGAATACTCAACGTGAGGCATCTCAACAGTTACTGTGAGTCATCTTCCACTCCCACTGAGGAGGATTGTAGCGATGACAGCAGGGATCCAGTAGTGCGATTTGTTCACTTCAAATGTTTAAGGAATTCTTCCGCCTGCTGTGGTTTAGTAAAAAACCCTGATGCGTGACTCTAAGGCGCGCAGGGTACAGTAGTGCAAAATCAGTTTGGGCCGCCCGCAATTTGTTCTTAACATCCGTGAACTTGCGTCTCTCCTCTTGGACCGTAGGCATGAAGTCCGGGGAAAAGGAAAAAGTATTGCCATTGCAGGTCAGTTGCTGTTTATTGCGCGCCACACATAGCGCGACATCACGATCCCTGTAATTTAAGAGCCTCGCTATAATTGGGCGCGCCGTGCCTCCAGGAGGTGGACGTGGCCCCAGTGTACGATGCGCGTGCTCTATTATGAACTGGTTGCTGAAAGCCTCCGCCCCCACTGAGGACAACAGCATTTTCTCCACATAATCCTCCATCCTTCCTGTGTTGGTTGACTCCGGAATGCCTAGGATGCGAATATTATTGCGTCAGCTTCTCGCTTCCAAGTCCTCATTTTTTGCGGCGACCATTTGCAGTAATTTATCCAGACGGGCAGCCTGCGCAGTGACCCAGGCTGTCGCATACTCAGTCTCAGAAATGCGCCTCTACGTCTCCGTTATGCAGTCCTCATGTCCCTCCAATTTGTGCGCAATGGCATCCATGCGCAATGACATCCTATCAACCTTGTCCACGATGGTAGCAAACCCCTGCCGTACTTCTTGAAGTATACTCAGTACATCTGCGTTCTGCGCGGTCGTGCTACACTGAGCCTTTTCTCCACCATCTAATTCCGGGCTTTCCTGCAGGCGTCGTGTGCTGTGTTTCGCAGCTTCGAAATTTAACATCGGTTGCCGGGTATCCGGTTTCCCCATTGTGCTCTGCGTGTAGAGTCTTCTTTCCTGTCCCCAATGCTGTCAACTAAGTCCCACCAGGGCAGCAGCCGGGGCACGCAGCTAGCAGCAGGGGCCCGCCACGGCAGGAATGGCAACGCAAAGGGTGTATCAAAGTTCCTACCACCCGCACTCTTGTTCCATCAGGGATCGCGCTTTCCTGAGTGCGCCGACCGTAAGTCAGTCAGATCAAGCGGGTCGCTCCCCTCTGTTTATGCATGTGGTCTCATATGTAGGCAGCATCATAATGGAACACCTTCAGGCTCCAACCTGTGGCACAGCATTGTTCAATTGCATTTGCAGCCACATTTTCTACTTCATTTCTATTTTAGCACTTTACTCCTTTTTAAATTCTTTTTCCACTACAACATTAGTCACTGTTTACATCCACATGCCAGGAAACGCTATTTCCCAAGTTTCACATGTCTGTGTAGGGCCATCCGAACCTCTTAACAAAGACACGACCGAAGCTGAATCCATTAAAAAGCAGTTTTATTATAACCCAATGCATTTCAGGCCTCTGGGGCCTTTCATCAGGGGTAACTGCCAACAAGCTGACTTCGTACTTCCTCCATCAGAAAGTGAAAAAAAAATCATATGGAGGCAGGCCAGTTTTGTATGGTCAGATTCAAGCTAGAAGGGGAGGGAGGGCGGTGGGCCTCCGCGCGCCAATGTCCCAGCCCTCAGCACATCACCTTGCCAGGAGAGACTTGCAGGGCGACCTCCATTTATATAGCTGGCAGACTGTAGAGAAGTGCCACTAATAATGTCAGGGCGCTCAATCACACCACAATCCAGTCTCGCATGAATAACACCCCCGTTTCAGCCACAATATGATGCTCAGCAGAAACACCCTCCGGGGTGCTCCTGATTACATCAACCGTCGAGATGGGGGGGGGGGGCTGGCTCAGTTCCAGCTCAATATCCCGTGTATTATTTCAAGCGGCTCACTTTGAAGCGGAGCGGCAGATCCACAGTCCGCTCCGCCACCATTCCGCACACCAGCCCCCCGCCTCCACTGCAGCATCCAGGGGATCTCCGGTCAGGACGGGTGCACAATCATTCAGTGCCGCGCGAGCAGCGCAGGCAACACCGCGGCTCCTGGGAGCCGTCAGCCCGAGTGCACACCAGGGCGGGAATACGAGGCATTGTCTATTCGGCGTTGTCGCTTAATTTCCTCCCGCAGTCAAGGCAGCACAGGTGTTCTGGGAGGCCTCCGGGCACCGCAATGGGACACAGCATAGGTATGGCGGCAGGCTGCGAACCGTCAACGCGGTGAGTGCCTCCGCAGCATCAGGCATGCGATATCGCTCACCTCCCTCCTCCAGTGCTTTTACCGCAGCCTCCGCAACTCACAAGTCCTCAGCAGGCAGATCTCTCCTCATGTGCGACGCAGCCAACAGCCGCGATGAGCGGTGCTTCAGCTCTGGATTATCCCCTCTGCTTGCGTCTTGAGGCCTGGACGCATCGTGGTCAGCCGTGAGCTTGCGCAGCGCTGCAGGCCGAGTCAGGGCTCCATGCCGCCCCATCCCCCACACCAGCCGGATCTTCACAGTGCCACAGCAGGAGCTGGAGTGCCCCAAAACAGCCAGTTTTTCCAGCAAGTCTCTTTTTAGCTTAGATTGTCACAATTTTTAGCAGTCAGCAGTAGCTCTTGAGCAGGATAAATAGAGGATATGCACGCAGGGCTGCAGGAGCCTCACAGCAGTGCGGCCATCTTGCGTGTGCGCCACCTAGCGCCCCCGGAGGCTGGGAATCTTCCCTTGGTTCCCTTGGGAATTACTTTGGGGCCCTTTCTGGAACTCCCTCTGTTTACCCTTGTCCCCCCACTCTTCTGCTGGGGACCCTGCCCACCTTTGGTGACGTCTCCCACGTGACCCTTGTGGACCCGGGTGCTGACCCAGCGGTCTGCCTCCTCAGCAAGCTTCTTAAGGTTAGTTAACTTGCTATCAGTAAGGTGATGGTGTAGCTCTGGAAAACAATTAGCAGACAAGTGCTCCCATGCAAACAAATCATAGAGCGCTTCAAAATTATTCACTTTGCTACCTTTCACCCAACCATCTGTAGCTCTGCAAAAGAAAGATACATATTCTACCCAAGTGGTTGGCTCCAGCTTCTTAGAATTCCTAAACCTCTGTCTATAGAGTTCTGGGGTCAAACCATACCTTGTAAGTATAACAAGGGTACTTTCAGTAATTTCAAAGAATTTGAAATGTTTAGATTTATTCATTTTTTGAAAGTAAATAGGTCAGGTTAGAGGTATCTTTTTGTAGTCAAACCATACCTTGTCATCAGGGCTTCCTTCATGTGGGCATAAGACATCCTATTCTCACTGGGTAGGTCTCACAATGTATCCCTCCCTTCACTCACAAAGCGGCCCCACAACCCCGCTCCCCAAGCCTTCTCAGGTACCCGGTGGGCCAACATTGCTATCTCATAGGCTGCAAACCACTGCCCAATATCTTCATGCTTATGGAAATCTTTGATGACATCCTTGGAGATATATACCCTGCCTTCTGAAGGCACAGATGGTCCGCTGCCACCAGAGGGATTGATTTCTAAGCCCTTTGCTTTGACCTCTAACTCCCTCAACATTCTCTTATGTTCAAATCTTATTCGCTCTCTCTCCAAGGATAATCTACTATTATCTAGGTCCCTCTGACTCTCCATCTTGAGCTTGGCTATCTCCATTCTGTTCACCCTATTTCTCTCCGTGTCTTCCAGCTCTCTGGGGGACAGGCCTTTGGAAGAGATGCTACTGCCAGGTGGGGACGGTACCCCTTCCCTAGATGGAAACACTGACCTATCCAGATGCCCATCTGCATCTCCAGCTGGCTCCACCAGCAGCTATGGGGCATTTCTTGCTTCCATCCAGGCCCTCTGTGCCTTTTGGCACGCCTCCTTTTTGGAAATGCCTTGGGTAGCAACTTTACATTTTCTGCAGAGGTGCTTCAGCTGTTTCAAATTGTAGGTTTCCAACCTCTCTTCCTCAATATCTAGATCCATAGATGCAACAGATGCTGGTCTGCTCATGACAGTACGAATTGGCAGCTCTCAGGAAAAATAACAGTGCAAGGAAAATAATTCTATCAAAAAAGTATGTGGTTGTGTTTTGTCTCCACTCACTAGTAGTGTACACCAATTACTGTATATGAGTCACAAATGCAAGTCCAGATCCTCACCGCTGACCACCAATGTCAGTGTTAGAAGCAAGGGTCCCTATTTGGTCAAAGGTACCTACCTCTGCCAACTAGAGACCCCCAGTTCTAAGTCAGGGAAAGGGGATTACACTCCTGTATTATCCCTGCTTACCCCCTTCGTAGCTTTGTACGAGCTGACAGGCTTATCTCAGAAGCAGTGTGTTAAGCATGTGTAAACACATACAGTAATAACACTACAGATGGACACCACACAGGTTTTATAAAAATAAGTATTCTTTATGTAGACTTAACACAAGACCACAAACAACAAAAATCCACAATACTGGACTCAAAATAGACTTAAAGATGGTAGGAGTAACTTAGTTCAGTTGATGATAAATGCAACTAGTTACTCACAAAAGTACCTGGATGTGTAACGCAAAACAAACAAAAGGTTTGGAGGGAGGGTGATGCGTCGGTTCCTTGTTTCGGGGGAGGCGATGTGTCACTCCTCAATGCTTGCGCAGAGTAGGGGATGCGTCTTGTTCCTTACCGGAGAGGAGGTGATGCGTAGATTCTTGTTCTGTGTTTTGGTTACGATGCAGCAAGATGGCGCCTCGATGCGATGCGACAATCCGGTGCAATGCGATAAGATGGCGCCCTTGATGCGATGCAAGGACGTGAAGATGATGCGTGCAGGCCCGATGGCCCTGCAGCGAACTCTGTAACTTTGGAGCTGCAACAGGTCCTGCTACACGCTCTTCCGGTGATGCGACGGAAAACAGCTGCGACGAAGGCACGCTTCTCTGGTGATGCGGCAGCGACCTCTGCGGCGGCACGCTTCTCCGGTGATGCGACGGTAACAGCTGTCACTGCGACACACTTCTTCTCTTTGAGTCGCACTTCCAGCTCCCAGCGACACGCAGGCTTCTGCAGGCAGAATTCCCAGCAAGGAAATTCAGAGGGGAGCTGGTGGTGAAGTTTTTTGTCCCTGAGACTTCAGCAGGAGGCAAGCACAAGTTCAAGAACTTGGAGAAATATTCTGCAAGATTATGAAAGTTCTTTAAAAGTTCCTTCACCTTTCCTTGGCAATGAAGACACCACTGCATGTGAATCCAGCAACACAGCACACTGGCAAGGAGGCAGTCCAAACTCCTGCAGCTTCCTTGGTTCTTCTCTTTTTTCTGAATACATTTTGTTATTGTTGTTTTCAAGAGGAAAAAAAGAAAGCATTTCATATAAACAAATCATGGCAGATTCACAGATAAGCAATTCATAATACTTCTTGAACATCTCTAAAAGAGCAGTAGAAGAAAAAAAGAGAACTAGTATTAGACATATACAACACAGTTACAAAACCCATATCAGACAAGCAAAGTATATTCTGCAAAAAGAAGAACAAATAACTCCATATTCCAAGCGATTACAAGGCTTATGAAAAGAGTAATAGCAATATAGCCCTTCGGGACGGGCATACTAACATAATATTTAAATGTTATTTGATCCTACTTTACTGTAACCATTCTGTAGTAGGAGCCCAAATCGTTTGCCCCAGCTCCCGCCTCCTTCGCCCTTTCAACCGATAGACAGAAAATTCAATACTATATATGACTAGCAGCCTGGAGCGCCAATTACAGAAAGTGGGGGGATCGAGGCTTATCCACTGGGAGGTGATACAAAGTCGGACAATAGCCATTGAACAAAAAAACAAAACAGTGACCGCTCGTGGCTTCCCGTTTCCACTTGTGTTTCCCTCCACCTCCAGGATTACTAGCGGGATCCCCAGAACCATATTCAGAAAAGATTCAATATTCTGTAAATATTTCACAAGACTAGGGCATCCTGCATCTAATGTATATCCCCCATGTTCCTCCCCACTTGACTATCTTTGCCGGAGTATAGTAAAGATCAAAAATGGACATAATAACTGGAAGCCTCAGGAGCCAGCACTTTAAGATCTAATTGGCTAATTCAAGTGAATCCTCAATGTTTATCCCCTCCTTCCCAAATTTCCTATACCATTTGTTATTCTAAATAGATATATCATCAGGGAGAGCCTCCAGTAGATTTTGATAAATTCCCCCTATAAGTGATTTAGTTCGAATTAGTTCCACTAATTGAAGCTTTCCAACATTTTAAGCTGGGCCTTGCATTCTCCTCCCTAAAAAGCTATGGATCTGTAAGTACTTAAAAAAATCTCATTTACACAAACAAAACTTTTCTTGTAAAGCAAAAAAGAAGCCATTTGGCCTTCATAGCCCAAGTCACCCACGGTGCCGCTCTCCTTGATCTATGAGAGCCCCACAGTAATCTAAAACACATCCTTTCGATCTTTTCAAAACAAGTAGCAGGGAATTCTAGAGGAATAGTCCTAAACAGATACAAACATTTTGGGAATACCACCCTTTTGATAACATTGCTTCGCCCATACATTCATAGATGCAGATGGTCTAGCCTCTCCAGTGTCTTACTAACCGTATCAATCATTGGTCCTATATTTATATCCGGAATTAGATCAACCCCTGCTGTAATCTTGACCCCAAGTATGTTGCTTCAGGGACTAGTGGTAAATCCACAAGAGGCTCAGTGCCAGAATAAAGAATCTTATCAATGTTTAGTTTATACCCTGAGTAGATACCAAATCGTTCAGCCAGATCTTTCACTGCTGTGTAAGCCGAGATAATGTCAGAAGTAATATCGCAATATCAACAGCGTATGTCAATGTCTTATGTTCAGTGTCATTAAGCTTCACTGGCTTGATATTCCTGCTTTGTTCTAATTTATTAAGAAAAGGGTCAATGTATAACAAAAATAAGAGGTGATAACGGGCACCCCTACCTAGTGCCTCTACTTATGCTGAATGTTTTAGATTCCTGTCCCGATATGCGTATTCCGGCCTCTGGCAGTTGATACAATGCCTGAATGACTTGAATAAACTCGACACCCATCCCCTTCCACCACAGGACAGACCATAAGAACCGCCAGGAGACCCCGTTTAACGCTTTCTCAGCGTCCAACAGGATCACCCCCAGCGAAGAACCCGTGGCTTGAGCCCAATCGAGAAGGGTAATAACTCGTCTGACATGATCAGTCGTGTCCCTACCAGGGATAAACCCATGCTGCCGAATAGAGACAGAAGGTTTGATAACCTTTCCTAGCCTGGAAGCTAATATTTTGGAATAGATCTTGCTATCAGAATTAATAAGTGAGATAGGTCTATATGAGGATGGATTGAGTTCTGGTCTGCTTTTCTTTTTGAATACTACTATAGTAGTCTTACGCCAAGAATCAGGAATACAGCCCCTTTGTGCTGACTGAACTAAAGATGTAATATCTGGCCGCAGTAAGTTACGAAATGACCTAAAAAATTCCAAAGGAATGCCATCTGGGCCCACGGCCTTACCAGAAGCTAAAGAAGTTTTGGCACTTTCAATCTCCTCCCATGCAGTCGGGCTGCAAGAGTCTTATTTTGATCAGGTGTAATCTCTATTGTTTGCAGGTATTTAAAGAACTCCTCAGGGGATTCCTCCCCACTAGGAGCTACTTCCTCAGTATAAAGCTGACAGTAAAAGTTCTGAAATACATCCCATGGGACAGTCCTGAATCTGACCTGACTGATCTTTGATTCTACAAATTCTGTTTGACACCTCCCTCTGTTGTAATCGTTTCGCCAGAACCCTACTGGTGTTTTCTCCAAGTTCATACACTTCAGTTCTATATTGCACATACTTAATAGCAAGCTCTTCCCCAAAATGCTGATGTATTCTAGATTTAATAATAGCAATTAACTGCTGGCATTCTTCTATATTTTGACCTCCACTGATTTTCCTCATAAGATCTATCTCAGCCGACCTAAGCTGTTATAACCAATCCCTCATCTTTTCCTTTGCAGCCTTCCGATGATAGCTAGAAAAGTTAAGCGTCTCTCCATGCACGGCTGCCTTAAATCCCACACTATAATTTCTGAAGCTGTGTTCCTGTTAAAATTAAAAAATTCTACTATCCACTTGGCCATATGTTCACAGTATGACTGGTCCAACAATAATTTCTGGATTTCTGCAAAGCCACTGAGTGGCAGCTCCACGACTATTCGGTTGTGATTTGACATTAACCCTATGGGAGATCTCAACACTAACCCCCTCAGCCATTCTGAAGAACCGCGAACCGCAGCCTTAGGGCCTGGTGGCGCAGGGTATGCCTAAAATCCCCAGGATTCACCTGCTTTGTCAAATACAGAGACACGGACTCTTCGTCTGGCGTAGAAAATGATATTTATTAGCTGCAGCTAGTACAGTGGTCTTAGAAGTCGTCAGTATAACGAGGTTCAAAAGAGACTGCCACTTAACTCCGTGGCGCACAGGTTTATATATGGTACAATACAATGCAAAATGCAATCACACAAGAGCATGAGACATAAACAAATGTTACAAACAATGCTTTAAGCCCAAAGTAACTCAAGTTTCCCGGTTGTGTTTGTTACTCGACCCCTTGAGTAAATTATCGGGTGAATCCACACAATTCAATTTACAAGCAGAGAAAACACAGCTGTATGTGTTAGAAGAACAGTCGTGAAACAAGAGAATACATGAGACATGTAGCGAAGTACAGCAGATAAGATAACCTGGAGGAAAGAATGGTGTGAGCCAACAAATAGTCAGGACGGGGATTTAATCAGCTCAGACAGGAATTAGTGTATTCGGCCAGACCCTGACACTCGTTAGTAAACATAAGCAGAAAAGAAGCCACCTGACACGTGAAGGCAGAAACGGCAACAAAAGAAATCGTGTTTGCCGCGCTGCCTGAGTGAGGGCAACACAAGATGGCGGCGATTTACAAAATGGAGACTGAGCCCGAATGAATTCGTAATTTACAGAACCTCAATTCAACATGATGTAAAAAAGTAATCGAGAAGGACCAATTTTTTATGAGGGGCCGAATAAAAAGTGAACCCCAAGTCCGCCCACTTATACCTGTACCAGACATCGACCGGCCCATGCTCTCTAACTAATCCCCGTAGAGCCTTGACAGTCCTATTTTTTCGTCCTTGGTATGGAGAGTTACTAGAAAGATTAAAATTACTGTTCAAATGAATATTGAAATCTCCACAAAAAATTAGCGGATGTGGCCATGCAGCAAATTCTATACTTAAGTAATTCAAAACTTCCAGATCATCCAAATTTGATCCATATATAGAGCAGATTGAGAAAGGGACGCCATTAACTATAAACTCAATAATTGCCCACCGCCCCAATCGATCCTCCTGAACTCTTTTCCAAATCCCTAAAACTAGCTTTGCCAGAATAGCCACCCCCCTCATTGTAGTACCTTGACACGTATACGCCAGCAGTTGGAGGCCTAGTTCCTTCAGCCATCCACTTTAACTACATGATATATGGGTCTCTTGCAGACATAGCAAATCTATTTGCATAAATTGTACAAACTTAACCAATAAACCTCTTTTTTCCTGTCATTCAAACCATAAACATTCCATGAGCAGATAGATATTCCTCTCCTTCTACCCATCATCCTTGAAAGAAAAAAAATATACAAAACAAAGAGTGAGAGACCCACTTCTAACTCTAGCATGAGCATATGGTAGGCATCAAATGCCTGCATCAATCAATAAACCAAACCTTTGCATGTCAATCCTGAATTCAATACAGCAATTCCTTTGCTAATACATTGGAAGAAAAGAATTGCGCCTGTCTCTTGAATACTACTTTCAGCTTGGAGGGGTTAAGCAAGAATACCTGCGCCCCTTTAGCCTGTAACAATGGGATCATTTAACGCAACTGCCATCTTTTCTCCACCGTTGCCTGACAGAAATCGGGTCTCACAAAAGCTCACAGCACTTCCCAACCCTTTTCCTGTCTGGTCTTGCGAAATCATATACTGACTCTCGGGCCAACAAATTGTTAAGGCATAGCAGAATAGCTTGTGGCCTGTCTACAGCTTGTCCTGCTTTTTTTCGCTGATTAAAGGCGAACCTATGAGCCCTTGAAACCTCTGCTTTCCAGTCCCATTGCCTAAGTTCAGGAAATGCATCTGCAAATAATTTCACCACAAATTGCTGCGCATCTCCACCCTCCTTGCCATCGGGAATGCACAGTATCCGCTAGTTATTTCTTCCTGACCGATTTTCAAGATCCTTCAATTTCCAGAGCACATCTTCTTTCTGGGCTTTCAGAGAGTCAATAAGTGTTTTCTGCACGACCATCTTATCCTCAAGCGTAGATATTCTAGTTTCAGCTTCCCCGACCCTAGCTGCAAAATCAGAGCAGGTCTTTGCGACCCTACAGATTGAATTTTGTAATTTACCACATGCCCCCTGGGTACGTAAGCTCTCCAACAGGGTCTCTTCTTGATGAGCCATAATGCTCTGATAAATAGTAGCTAGTGTAATTTCATCAGGGCCAGCTAGATTTTTGCATGAAACAGCTGTTGGCATCCCTTCAGTAGAGGGTGCGTTGCCATCCAGTTTAGGAGAGAAGGAATAATCCCATATCATTGATCCAGTTGAGCCAGTATCCCTATTTAACAAGGCCTCACGCTGCCCCTTCTGTTGCCCCTTCTGTTTACGGATTGTTCCGAGAGTATATGGAGAATTATCTCCTTCCTCACTGTCTTCCAGACGCAAACTTCCTGCATCGCTGTCATCTTCAGCCCAATATTTTCCAAGGCTATCATCCCCCGAGGAGTTGGAGGGATCGGACATGGAGTAAAACTTATCCCCCAAGTCCCCCTCCCTTACAAACCCTTTATCTGAACATTCTTGACCTTGAAGCTCTTGCTGAGGAGTCGTTTCACTATTTTAGCCATCCCACTCGAGGGGCTTCCATCCCCTGAATGTCCACCTCTTTTTTTTTAATGCCATTTTGGGGAACTACATCTCCCACATTTCTACTTTCATGTTGTCCCCCAGGATTTTCTCCTAATACTCCAGCCCCATCTAAACCAGTAGCGATGGTCAGAGTACCTTGCTTTCCATCAGGGGTATTCAAGCCAGCAAGCACTTTTAAGTCTTCAGGGGTCCCCCCACTCACTGCACTCTCTGTGCTCTCCTCAACAATATTCACCAAAAGAGAAGGCACCGTACAGTGATTAGAAGTAATGAGAGATGCGGTGGATGTCCCTGGCACCTTTGGCATTTTTTGCACATCGCGACCTCCATCAGATGAACCCACCAAAGTTTTACTTTTTTCAGCATGTATCTTGAAGAGAGCAGGGACCATCTGCCGCCCACAACCAGCAGTGCATCCTTTCCAGGTCCGCTCCGTGTTTCTAGAAAATCCATTAGGCCCACCTGCGGCCAGCTGGCGTATTCCTGCTACTCCAGCATCGTATCAGTAGCGATAGTAGTAGCTGCCTTCCCTGGACTCCCGGAGCCTCCAAGCGGCCCCCTTGACCAAGTGCCTTTAGACGCGGTTTTCGGCGGCAACAGGAGTGTCGGGCGATTGCATATAGAGTTGAACGCCGTGGAGATGAAAGGACCTGCGTGTGTCAATCAAAAAGGTGCAGGGCAGTGCGGTAACCATAAGCGCCAGAACATGCCAGGAACCACAAGCGTGTAATCCTTTGCTGACTCTGCTGCTGTGAAACCAGGTAAGGAGGAGGGGGAGGTTCAGCCAAGGGAGCGTCTGGGGGGCCAGCTCACTCAGCCCTCCTTGCGGCCGCCATTTTGCCTCCAGCAGATTCCTTGGTTCTTCTCCTTGGAAAAGGTTTATCTTGTTCCAGAAGTGATCTAAAATCCTGGGGTCTGGGCCCCAATATTCAACTGCAAAATCCTTTGTCCTCTGAAGACAGAGGGTCCTGTACCTAGTTCAAACCAGTTCTGGGTGCATTCTGCCAGTGTACAACTTCTTCCTTTGTCAGTGTAGGCCAGGGTCCTCAGACACACCACAGGAGGTGAAGCCAGCATTGTGGAAGGCAGGCACAGCCCTATTCAGACCCAGGTGCTACTCCTCCCACCACTCTACATGCAGATAGATCTATTCAGCCCTGTGCTGACTTGCCCTGTCTCCTGGAGCCTCCCCGGCCCCTGTCACTCACAAACCAGACATGCAATACACAAGCTAGCAGAGGCAGTCTGGATGGTTGGGTAAGAAAATACCTACTTTCTAAAAGTGGTATTTTCAAACACAGAATGTTAAAACCAACTTTACTAAAAGATGTCTTTTATCATTCTGAGTTCAGGCATACTAAACTCAAATATCTACCATGTTCCCTGGGTCAGTTAGAATTATAAGGTGTTATAATCAAACTGCCCATTCGGGCCGATGGGGACAGTTAGCCTTGCAATAGTGAAAAATGAAAATGGCTGTAATTTACTATCAGTACATGCCACACACATCAGGGTATGTCCAACCTTTTACTTACAATGCACCCTGCCCTTGGGCCTATCTTAGGGGTGTCTGATATGTGGAAAAGGGAAGGTTTAGGAACTGGTAAGTGGGTGCCCTTACCAAGTCAACATGGCAGTACTAGACTGTACACAGGCTCTGCAATGGCAGGCCTGAGACACACTTTAAAAGCTGCTTCTGTGGGTGGCACAATCAGTGCTGCAAGCCCACCAGCAGCATTTGATTTACAGGCCCTGGGCACACATGGTGCACTATACTAAGGTCTGACAAGTAAATCAAATAAGCCAATCATGAAGTCACTAATCAATACATCAATTTAACATAGGGAGCAATTGCGCTGTGGCACTGAATAGCAGTGGCACAGTCCCCAAAGCATACAAACCAGCAAAACATATCAAAAACAGAGGAGGCAATCAGTAAAAAATTGTAAGGGAGACTCACGCCAATGGTAGCAGCCGGTAAGGAATCCATAACTAATTTATGTCTATTACAGATATATTGTTACTCAAGGTAAGTAACTTGTTTGTTATGGATTCCTTACCTTAGAATAGATACCCCAGTAATACCAACACCAAAGGTGTGTCTGTGAACCAAGATCACACCAGGAAGTCCTGTAGAACGGAGCAGCCAAAGAAGCCGTCTCTCTGGACTTGGCTGTCCAAGCAGTTATGTTTAGTGAACGTGTGCAATGAAACCCACGTGGCTGCCTGGCAGATGTCATGAAGGGGGACTCCACATCCCTGAGCAATAGTGGCTGCCGTAGCCCTGGTGGAATGGGCACACAACCCTACTGGAGGTTCCTTTTTCACCAAGGAATAACAAGTTTTAATGCAAAGAACGACCCAGCAAGAGATGGTTCGTTTTTGCACAGCCTGACCTTCCTTGGTGCCCACATAGCCAACAAAGAGCTGATCATCCACCTGGAATTGTTTTGAGCGATCCAGATAAAATGAAAGCACACATTGTGGATCCAGACAGTGGAGCCTCTCTTCCTCTTTAGAAGGATGCGGGGGTAGGACGAATGTGGGCAAAGTGATGGTCTGTCCTATGTGGAAAGAGGTAAACACTTCGGGAAGAAAAGATGGTCGAGTTCGAAGGACAACCTTGTCTGGATGAACAGCAAGGAAAGCAGGTTTTGAGGAAAGAGCCTGGAGCTCACTCACCCTGTGAGCAGAGGTGATGGCCACCAAAAAAGCAGTTTTTATAGTCAAGAGTCTGAGAGGACAATTATGGAGCAGCCCAGAAGGAGCGCACATTAGGTAAGTCAGAACAAGGTTCAAGACACAGTGGGGCATTACAAAAGGAATAGGCGGAAACAAGTGAGTAATGCCCTTAAGGAAGAGAATTTCAACAGGGGAATTGAAAAGAGAAGGTTGATCAGGGAGGCAAAGAAAGGCCGAAATGGCCAAAAGATAGCCTTTTACAGGTGTATACTGTTTAAGGAGAGGAACGCCTGGCTGCCAAGATAGCCTTCAACCCTCCTCCGGAAGTCTGTAATGTTGTCAACTGCCGTCGCTCAATCTCCAGGCAAGGAGGTGGAGGCTGGACAGGTGCAGGTGGATGACCGTCACCTGCTGCTATGACAGAAGATCCTCCCGAAGGCGCAGTCCGATCGGAGGATCGATGGTTATGTTCAAGAGCTCGGGATACCAGACTCTTTGTGCCCAGTCCGGAGCCACAAGAATTACTTGGGCCCGGTCACGCTTGATCTTCTTCAGAACTCGGGGCAGAAGTGGTATAGGCGGAAAGACTGCAACTCCACTTGCGATGAAAAGCGCTGCCTAGCGAGCGCCACCTTGTAAATTCCAACGCGCCGACTAGCTGACATTGTGCATTCTCTTCGGTGGCGAATAGATCTAACCTAGGCTCTCCCCACTGCTGAAAGAGACCATGCACCATCTGCGAGTGAAGATGCCATTTGTGATCCATCAAGACCCGCCGGCTGAATTTGTCCACCCTGGCGTTCAGAGAACCTGCCAGGTGTTGAACCACCAGGGACATGCCCTAATGTCCCAGCCACTTCCAAAGATAAAGGGCCTCCTGACAGAGGGTCCACAACCCCACTCCACCCTGTTTGTTGCAATAACATTGTAGAAGTATTGTCTGTGCACACCTGCTCTACTCTCCCTTTGACAGAAGGAAGGAATGCCTTCAGTGCTAGACGAATTGCCCAGAGCTCCAGAAGGTTGATGTGCAGCCCTGAATCCGCCAGAGACCAGAGGCCTCTGATCTCCACCTCGCCCATGTGGCCGCCCCATCCCATGAGGGACGCATCTGTCACCACTGTGAACTCTGGTTGGGGAAGGGAGAAGGATCTGCCATTGACCCAATCCTGGTTTGTGAGCCACCACTGTAACTGGTGTGCAGTCCCCGCCAATATCTGGACAACATCGGACAGATTCCCCTGATGCTGCGCCCACTGGAACTTCAGGTCCCAATGCAGAGCCGGCATATGCCACCTGGCAAGATCCACCAGCAGGATGCAGGAGGCCTCGAGGCCCAGCAGCCTCAAAGTCATTCTCACCAAAATCCGGGATAGTGGCTGGAACATCCGTATCATAGCCCGAATATCCCGGACTTGCTGTTTGGGAGGATAGGCCCGAAATTGCACTCTGTCCAGAACTGCTCCGATGAAGAGGAGCTTCTGAGAGGGAGTCAGGTTTGACTTCGGCACGTTGATGGAGAACCCCAGTGAATTCAGGAGGTGGGCCATTGTCTGGAGGTGGGAGACAACAACCTGGGGCGAGCCCGCCTTCAACAGCCAGTCATCGAGATAGGGGAAGACTGGCCTTACCAGCGCACCTCGGGTGTTCACGAAAGTGATGGCGGTGGTCGCAGCTCATCTGCGCAGATCAGGGGTTCCACAGGGGGAGCATGGTGAACTGAAACTGCTTGTGGCCTACCATGAACCATACGTAACACCTGTGGGCCGGCAGGACGGGGATGTGGAAATAAGCATCCTGCAAGTCCAACGCTACCATCTAGTCTCCAGTGTCGATGGCAGACAGGACCTGAGCCAATGTCAAAATTTTTAACTTCTTCCGGAGGAAGCGGTTAACGTCCCCGAGGTCTAAGATAGTACGCAGGCCTTTGTCCATCTTGGGATCCAGAAAGTAGTGCGAGTAGCAGCCACAACCTACTTGTGGAGTGGTGTGGCTCACTGGTTAGAGGTGGCAGACCCGGAAGCAGAGAACGGCCCGGGACCAGGGTTCAATTCCCGACGCAGCAGGGTCGTGGACCAGGGTCAGCGGACTCAATAATTCTCGCTTCGGTGCCTACTCTAACCAGGGATCACACTCGGCAACTCTGGGCATTAGCTTGCCTCATCTCTACAACGGCCCCCCACATTCGCCGGGGATGCCTGGTTTCACCTTGGAGATACCCAGTAGGGACCATCTCACAGGGATAGCCAGGACGGGTTCCCCAGCGGTCAACAGCGCCACGACGCCTCAGGGCAGCAGTACGCTTTACAAGACACATACATTTACATTTACTTCTGGCACAGGGACTCGCTCGATGGCTCCTTTGGCCAAGAGAGCCGCAACTTCCTGACGGAAAAGGGCCAGGTGATCCTCTGACATGCGATGGTGTGTAGGTGGGCATAGTGGGAGTAGTAATCTTGAAGGGGAGGGAGTAGCCCCTTCAGACTGTCTGCAAAACCCACCTGTCAAACGTGATGTTGTGCAAGTGGGGGAGGTAATGGCGAATCCTGCCGCCCACTGGCACTGGTGGCCCTGAAATGTCGGACGAGGAAGGCTTAGAGGCTGCTGCAGAGGGGACATTGGTGGACTAGTCTGCCCGCTGGCGGGAGAAAACATCTTCCCAAGATGATCCAGCTTCTTGGATTCCCTATCTGGGGGAGCAGTAGAGAACGGGACTTTGGATGTTGAGGCCTGGACCACCAAGCTCTCAGTGGTAGGGTGTTGGGAGAGGGAAATGGGGTCACCTGGGGCTAGGTGGTGGCATTGAGCAATCATCCTATCCACTGGAGCCCATGTGCTGGGCTTGGACCAGGTACCCAGAAGGATGTCTGTGAGGGCCTCATTGAACGGGAGCAGGGGCTCCGAAGAGGCTGCTGCCGGCTGAAGCACCTCAGTCAGGAGGTTAGACCAGACTGCCACTATAGGTAGCTCAAGGCACAAGGTCTCCTCCACCCTATGCAACACCACAGTGTAGGAGGCTCCCTCCTCCTTAGCCACGGTAGGGGGATAAAGCATTCCAAGGTCTGGGGATGCATCCAGACCACTGGTCTCACCAAGTTCCTCTCTCCAGTCCGGCTCTTCCAGCTGCTCTGCTAGAGGGTCAATAGACCCCTCCCAGCCTACTCACCCTTCTCTGGCTGCCACTCAGGGTGATAAAGGGCCAGGATAGAACAGAGTTACAAAAGTATCGGTTGACGCCGGTCCGGCTCCGTGGCCATGTTGATAGGGAGGCTGGGGTCGACACAGGCTGGGGACACCACCGGCGTCGGAGGGGCCGAAGGTGTTGCCAATGGATTCCGCACCAGAGGAGGTGTTGTAAGGTCAACCAGCGCCGATCTGGATCTAGGCCTGGGTCCCACGGGCCCTATGGTGCCGGAGCCGCAGTTATCGAGAGCCTAGAACCCCCAGCTGAGCCTGCGGGCCCTAAGGCGTGTTGCCGGAGTCGGGCTGCAAAAGATGTAGTGGAGGGTTTTGTAAAAGCTACGAAGTTGGGCTGGGGTCAACACAGCTCCCGGGAAGGGAGGAAGGCTCGGAGTCGACCCAACAGGATCTGTGGGCGGAGCTGAAGGGCGACGACCTTCCACATCCTGTGTCCCGTCAACCAACAGACAGGGAGAAGGCGAAGAGCGACATTGCTTCTTCGCCTTCTTCTTGTTCTTCGTCTTACCCGAAGATGAAGACTTCGAAGAGGAGTGATGGTGATGGCTCCGTGAACGGTCCAGCGACCTCCCTCTTGACCGGGACCTTGAGCGGCGCGGAGCTGACTGTCGGGCCTCGAGCAACTTTCAAGACCGCTCCCACAAAGACTTCAGGTTCATGGCCCCGCAGTTGGAGCTCAACTTAAGGTCGTGGTCGCGCTCCAGGCACTAGAGGCACTCGAGATATGGGTCCGTGACCGGCATCAACTCGTGACAGGAGTCTCAAGGTTTGAAGTCGGCCCAACGATGTGACATCCCTTGCCCCAGGAGTCGAAAGACTTGAAAAAAAGAAGTCGACAAAAGTTGAAAAAACTCTAGTCAAAAAAGACTTAGGGTACCGCGCTCTTGGGAATTTGCACTGGCTGGCGCAGAAAAAGAAACAACTGATGTCAGTGCACAGTGGCGGCATCCCGGTAGATACCACAACGTCATTCCGGCGATCACGATGCCAATGAAGAACACAGAGTCAACCAACGCCTCCTACTGACGTGCAGGGGTACTGCTGAAGACAAAATTATACGGATCTAGTCTGACGCCTGGGGGTAATTCTAAGGTAAGAAATCCATAAGTAATAATCTCTATCAGATATCAAAATTTAACAGCGACAGCGGGCAGTATGATTTGCATAGCATGAAGTACTGGGTTTTTCAGAACCCAGCGGTGCCAGGGACACACCCTAGGACTTTGAGTTCTTCCTGTTTCAGACTACAGAAACTCAGAGTCTTCTAGGTGAAGTCAAAGATCGATTTTATTGGCTGCAACCAAGTAACAGGCGTCCTAGAAGTACAACACGGTGTATATTCTCAGGAGACTGCTCAATCTTACAAAGCCAGCCTTCTCTTTTTATACAAAATATTATGCTTCAGGCAAACATTCCTTATTTTACAGTTGACCATTCACATATTTTCAATACAAAGAAAAAGCAGAGTCATGATGACAAGCCCATATTTCAGTTTGTTCAGCCCACAATCAATTACCCGGCAAGGCCCAGTATTTTCATCAGATATCGACGAAACCCCAATAAAAATGGGCGCCTCCTCCTCGTAAAGCAAGTCATAAAGAATGAAACAGAGGCAGGTGTGTGTAAGATTAGGAAGGGTTTGTGTGCGATGAAGGGTTTATGGCATGTTGTGCCTTGATACTATCTCGACCGGCCACTGGGAGAGAAACTGACCGAACAGGTTTTGGCCTTGGGCAGTGGAGTCAGCTTGCCCAGGTCGTGCAGGAGTCAGCGAAGGTGTACGTGTCCTTCAGACTCGGTTTTGGCCTTAGTCACCGGCCTATGTGAGGGCAATCACAAAATGGCTGCCATTCACAAAATGGAACCCGAGGGTTCTGGGCGAAAACTCAGAATACAGGGTGATTTCGTCATTCGAATATGACGAAAATGCTTGTGCATAGTCCACTAGTCATTCTCGGCCTGCTGATATCAAATTCATCATGATACGAATATGTTTATGACACAGGTCCAAAATTTTCAGTACCACAGACCTTCCTTTTGCCCTTACATAGGCAATCAACCTATCCTCACGCTAATCCGAGTCCAGGTCTGTATTCCTAAAATCATTGAGATGTTGCTGTAGCATCATCCTATTACTTAGCTCGTCCCTCGATACAGGTTTCCCTACACACGATGTAGCACAGAGGCCACATATAGCAGGAGCACACTGTATGCATAGACAGAACAGGAAAAGAATGGCTAAGATCATCCCAATGACCATCAGAATCTTCCATCCCCAGGCAGATAGCAGTTCCCAGACCCATCCCATCAACGACCAATCTCCTTTATCCACATGAATAGATTCAGAGATCTTATGTAGTTTGGAGATGGCCTGGTACACTGTTGGGGCGTTATCTGGAATGAAAACACAGCAACTCGATTGGATCACTCTGCATACCCCCCCCTCGGTCTGCAAGTATGACGTCTAACGCGACCCTGTTCTGAAGGGTCATAAGGCGATCCGACTGGAGCTCAGCAGTCAAGTTATTAAGGGCACCAGCAGTTTCATCTACGGTGGATTCAACCACCCTCGTCATTTGCCTTATGTTCCTGCTGTTAACCATGGGTCCCCAAAACGGCAGAAAACCCTTCATGAAGTCTCCAAATTCTTGTCTTGCCGTGTCTTCTTTACTGAAGACACCTCTAACTACCCTTGTCTTGTGGTAGTCTGCCGCAGCTGTGTAGGTGGGAGGCAAAAGGAACAAAACGAAACATGTGCCCAAAAAGTCAGGGGGCAACCATGTATAGGCTCTATCATGGCAGATGAAATAGGTACCCTTAGCTGCTAAGAACGAAGGGGAAGTCTGAGACGCAAAAACATATGTCTCAGTGCAGATGCTTTTCCCTAACTGAGCTCTGGGATTCTTGCCAGTACCTTGCAGACATAGGTGACCCTGATGGGGTACAATCCAAATCGGGGAGGATCTCTTAGCTCGCTGTTTTTCACTCAGAGTAACTCCATATCCGGTCACGTTCCATCCAATATATGCTAGTGTCTCATCTTTAGGGATAGTCTCATAGGAAGTATCTTCCCTAATCATAGCTACTATACCCTTAACTAGAGCACTATTCTTTGGATTGTCTTTCACAGAACGTAGGAGGTGGACTTCATGTGCATAAATGAACATCGTTCTGTATGCCCATACAGAACCATTATGGCTGAAAGGCAGGACCAGGTAAGGGATACCTTTATCCGTTGTGTGAGTCATAAGACCACACACCCAACAGTTAGTCGTGTTCATTACTAGTTGGTGTTGGTGCAAAAGCTGAACGAAGGAGTTATTAATAAACTCGAATCTCCTAACGGACTCATGCTCAGGAAAAGGGTGGAAAGAATGCGAGGAAACAGTAGGAGGAGGTGTGGACTGTGTAGTGGGTGCAAATGTCACTCGAAAAGAAAATAACACATACCCTATTAAAAACATCATTACACTGAACAACATAAAAATGCATAATATCAAAAAGCTTTTCTTGGTCATCATTCTACATATTTTAACTTTAAAGTTCATTTCTTTGGCAGGTCTCTCCATCTTGAAAAACTCCATCCTCTTTAATTGCTGCTCGCGATGGTAGGGTGTTCTATGCTAAGGAATGCTTCTGTCAGTCCAGGGCAACTCACTTAGACCAACAAGAACTGTCGACCTAACGTCTTCAGCTGCACTCCAAAGACTTGGGCAACCGCGACCCTACAGCTGAACCCGGATGGGGGTTCGAAGAACAAAAATAAAAAAGTTTCTCAGATGGGAGAGCTGTGCTTTCAAAAATAGCGAAGTGTTTATTTGTCCATAGCTCTCGGCCTCAGGTTATAGCGTCTTTTTCCAGGTAATGTCTGGTCTTGAAACAGCAGTTCAGGCTCTGCAGTGTCCAATTGAATTGACGGTGGCACAGCTTCTTGCAAAAGATTGTCACTTTCCTGTTCAGAAATTGTTCCTTTTATGCGTGCATTACTGAAAGGTAGAAAACGAGGCACAGTCTCAGTCTCAGAGTCAGCAACACCCTCCTGGACCCACCGGTCGTACGGCAGAGGCAAAGGGACCCTCTTACAGTGTACGCCGTGGATCCAGTTCTTTTTCCCTTCCACTCGCACGGCTGATCTTGTTGATAACAGGACTAGGTAGGGGCCCGTCCAGCGGGGTTGATCATTCTTTGTCCGCTGGAAATTCTTCACCAAAACCCATGAGCCAGGATCTATGGTGTGACCTGGATCTTCAGAAACCTGAGGTAGAGTATCGTGAACCTGTTGGTGTAAAACACGCAATTTAGCCGCCAATTCATACAAATAATCAAGCAGTACAGGGTGTTCGATCTCACTGAATTTTTTCGGCCTAGGCACTCCCCATATGTTGGCCGGACGGCCGAACACAATTTCATAGGGACTAAGTCCCACTCGCGAATGCCCAGTCATTCTGGTTGATAGGAGTGCTAAAGGCAGAGCGTCAGGCCATTTAAGACCAGAGCTCGCTTGGATTTTGGCCAATTTTAGTTTTAATGTGCCATTGTAGCACTCTACTAGTCCAGCTGATTGGGGGTGATTTGCAGCGTGGAATTTTTGTTGGATGCCTAGCCCTTCACATACTTCCTTCATCACTCGTCCTACAAATTCACTCCCATTGTCACTCCAGACCATTCTCGGCATTCCAAATCTGGGGAAAAATTCTCTAACAAGGGCTTTAGCTGTGGACAAGGCAGTGTTCTCTTTTAAGGGATATGCTTCTACCCATCTCGAAAAGGCACAAACAACAACGAGTACGTATTTCAAATTGTTGCACCTTTCCATGTGGATGAAATCTAGCTGCAAAACCTCAAACGGGTACGTTGGAGGCGCAAAATGACCAGCTGGAGTTGGGGTTCCCCTACCAGGATTGTATTTCAAGCACACCGTGCAATTCTTGACTACATTCTCTGCGCATTTTGGGATGCTAGCATTTTGCCACACTGGAGCCAACAACTTACAAATCCCTTTCACACTGATGTGAGCCATTCCATGGGCCATTGTAACCACTGCAAGCACATATGCATCGGGTAACAACCATCGCTGATGTTCTGACAATTCAACCCAACAACCATTTGCATCCATTTTACCCGTACTCTCTCTCCACACATTCAACTCTTTCTCTGTAGCTTCAGCTTGAATAGACTTCACACTCTCGATCGTGTCTTCACACATTCCAACGTCACCAACCCACCTTGCAGGGCCTGCAACATATATTAGACTCATCACATCCCTTGCTGTTTCTTTTGCGACTTCATCAGCAAATGCATTCCCACGACCAACATCATCAGTCACCTTCTTGTGTGCACTGCATTTTACAATCGCAACTTGCAGGGGCAACGTAAGTGACTCGAGAAGCTCATTTACCAACTGACCATGCTGTATCTTAGCTCCATGCGAAGTCAGGAACCCACGTTCTTTCCACAATCGTCCAAAACTATGGGCCACACCGAATGCATACTGGCTGTCAGTATATATGGTCACTTTCATTCCTTTTGATAACACACACGCTCTTGTAAGTGCAATCAACTCTGCTGCTTGAGCTGAATTATGTGGGACACGTGCAGCTTCAACAATCGTATGCAAAGTCGTAACAGCATATGCCGCAGTTGTATCACCATTCGGAAGCTTAAAGCATGAACCATCCACCCATAAGGTACCATCACACTTCACAAGAGGGGTGTCCTGGAGATCTATTCTCCCTTTCGTTTCGTCTCCTGTTCTGAGAAAACAATCATGCTGTTCAGAAGCATCTGTCTCTGTTACAATTGGCAACAACGTAGCTGGATTCAACGTGTTGCATCTCTTTATGTGTACATGACTCGCTAAAGTGTCAACTCATAACCTGACAATCGAGCACTAGTTAAGTGCTGTGTCTTGGTCCTATTTAACAACGTGTCCACTGCATGTGGAACCATCACAACCAATGTATTATTCATCACTAAACCCGCAGACTGCCGAATAGAAACAGCTGCTGCCGCTGTGGCTCTTAAGCAACTTGGCAATGCTTTAGCTACCGGGTCCAAAGTTGACGAGAAATACGCACATGGACGCTGTTTGTCTCCGAACAACTGTGTCAACACTGACAATGCACAACCTTCTTTCTCATGGACATACAATGTAAAGGACTTACTGTAGTCGGGGGTACCCAACACAGGAGCCGAACATAATGCATTGCGCAATTCGGAAAAACTTTTCTGACACTCTTCAGACCATGGGAGGGGATTCGGTGTATCTTTACAAGTTAATGCCACCAAAGGTTTGGCCAACAAAGAAAAATTCGGTATCCATTGTCTGCAGTAAGAAGTAATGCCTAAGAAAGCACGCACTTCTCTCTGTGTCCTAGGCACACTCAATTTCGCTATTGCCTGAATTCTTTCTGGGGTCAGTTTCCTTCCCTCCTTCGATAAGAGATGACCTAAGTAGGTCACTTCTTGTCGACAATATTGCAATTTGGAAAGAGACACTTTGTGATGTAAATCAGACAAATGACGCAACAATGACAACGTGGCTTCTTTACAGTTTTCCTCAGTATCTGCAGCAACAAGCGAATCATCAACGTACTGAATAAGTGTAGCGCCATCCGGTAAAACAATCGTATCAAGCTGTGTTTTTAAAGCTTGACTATATATTGATGGGCTTTCACAGTAGCCCTGGGGAGCGCGTTTGAAGCGGAAGCTTCGACCTCCTAAACTGAAGCCGAAAATATCCCTACTCTCCTCGGCAATCGGGATGCTGAAGAACGCATTCTTCAAGTCAATCACCGAGAACCAGGTCGCGGAAGCTGGAATCATAGTTAATAGGGCAGTGATATCAGGAACGACTGGAAATTGTGGCACAATGATTTTGTTCACTTCTCTAAGATCAATCACAAATCTGTAAACGGGTGGCTGAGAAGGGTCAGTACGCTTCAAAACAGGCAAAACGGGACTATTGCAAACGTTGCCTCTTGTCTCTTCAATTACATCTTTTTCAATCAAATCATAAATGATCGTTAGCAACGCTTTTTCACCTTCACTAGATATTTTATATTGGGGAATTCGTGGCATTTTAACATTGGCTTTCAATGTCACAACATATGGCGGTATTTCCAAAAGACCCACATCATTAGGACCAGTAGCCCAAAGAATATCAGGAAGAAGCGACAATTTGTCAGAAGTTTATTCTTCGACAAATACATTGGGGAGGCCACTTTCTTACCCAGTGTAAACTGTACTCCTGAAGGAGAACAATACAAGGTTGCATACAATCTTTTCAACAGATCCAATCCTAACAAGTTTTCACCACAACCTGTCGTCAGAATAAGGGGTGCTTCTAATTCACAAGGTCCAACAGAAAGGGACATAGGGCTAGAAATCGGGTTCCTAACCGGGGCGCCAGAAAAACCTACTGAAACATTCATTTCGCCAGACAAAGGTGCGCCAGGGAGTTTAGAGTGCATAATGGAACTCTTTGTAGCACCAGTATCCAACAGAAAAGGCTCTGACACACCTGATGTAATCACCTCAACATAAGGTCCACTCTGATCTACTGGAACTGAAACAACTCCCTCTCTTTGTCTATGGCTGTCCTAGCAATCATTACCTTCCATATTCTCATCTTCTGCATAGTAGTCATCAGCATAGTACTGAGGCGTCCTACCAGACGCGTTATTCTGCTGATCAAAACTATTCATTGAATTCTGAGGCGGAAAGGAATGCGCGTTCTGGGGGAAATTTCCACGTCCTCTACCTCTAGGCGCTTGTGGAGTACCTCGACCTCGTGCGCTAGAAACACCATTCATACGCTGTAACAAAGCAGGGCAGCTACTTTTAAAATGACCTTCTTCTTTACAATATGCACACTGATTAGGGCCTACAGGAAAGCGTGGTTTGAGAAAACTCGAACCTTTGCGAGTTTCTCTGAAATTGCTGGGGTTGCTGATAATCACGCTGGCCGCCACGAGGCGGATAAGCTTGCTGTAAAAGAACCTTCGTTTTTAACTCTTTAGTTTTCTTGTCTGCTCTATCTTTCTCGCCTTTATCTCGATTTTCGTAGTACTGGGCAGTAGCCAATATCTGTGCTGAAGAGGAAACGGCTCAAGAACTCTCTGAATCTTTTAATTTCTTACACAACTCGGGAAGCAAATTAGGCACAAACTTGTCAACGAACAACCGTTGACCACCTTCTGTGCTCATGTCTTGACCACTGTGGTTGATAAAAGTCTCCTCAAACCTAGTGAAGAAATCAGACACGGTTTCCTCTTTCTTCTGCTTACATGCAGACAATTTGTCCCAATTCACTCGCATCGCAGGCATCAAAGTCTTCATGTAAGTAATTATTCTACCATGGAGGTCTGCCACTAAAGGTTCGGGTTTAGCACCACCAACTTGTCTGCCATCAGCAGCAGCATTATTAACCCATGTATCACCTAACTCCTGATCATGATCCGCATGACGAATCTTTCCCCATAAAGGCTGTGGAACAACATTTCCAAACAACATGTCTATATCCGCTAAATTCATAATGCAAGAGCCTGCAGTCAGTGACAATTCCTTGTAATACCCTGCAGGATTTTTACGGGGATCAGGCAAAGTCTGTTTAAGGGCCAATACTTCAGCTCGCTTCCATGGAACATGTACAAAAACACGCTGAAAGTTTGCTGGCACAACTGGGGGGTTATTATTTGGACCAACAGGTACTTCTTCCTTCCATACCGGAGGAACCTCTCTCATGGGGTACTGTCTCGCTTTCCTCCTAACAGAGGGATCATGCTCAAACAATGACCAGGAAACACCTTCACTCCTAAACGATAACAATGTCGCCACTGCTTTTTCAACATCGGAACCCACAATTGTGCCTTTTGCAAACTCGAACCGTATACGACATAACTCAGGCGGATTGGGCTCCAAATCATTTTCCTCTAAATCCTCACAAAGAAAAGTACACATTTTCTCAAAAACGTATCTCTGCTTTGGTGCTTCCCACTGATGAAAGACATCCATAACAGAATCTAGCTCATATCTTGTGGGGTCTGTAACCCATTTGTGTGCCAAATAATTCAATGTTTCCCGCTCTCTAGAGTCGGGCATTTGACTACGCAACTGTTTGTGTGTTGAAGCAGGGGTCATACTTGCTGCCCCAAAAAGAGGATACAGAAGACTAGCAACTGTATCAGTCATTCTCTGCCGAACAGAAGGAGAAGTCGACGAAAGAACAGGAGTAAAAGCAGAGTGAGGCAAGGCAGATGCAGATGCAGATGTAGACGCAGTAACAGTAGGAATATCAGAAGAGGTAGTCGATGCAATAGGCAAAGTCGTAAGAAGTACAGGGGGAGCAGGTAGCAAAGTCAGCGGCCCTTGAGGAGGCTGAGCCGTAGCAATAGGAGCCAACTGAAGAGGAGCTGGCGGTTGTGGAAGAACCTGGGGCACAACAACTGGAGGTTGCACAACTAAAGGTTGCGGAGGTGCAGTAGCACTCTGCGCATAGGGGGGTGGCAAATTCAATAAATGAGACATTAAAGGATCTTTCTCAAGTTCTTTTGCTGTATCCTGCTGGAGAGGTGGCAAAACTGGATAGCATTTATCGATCGCCATTTTACGTGGCCTGTGCAACTGTTCACTCACTTGTTCTTCCTCATCATCTTTATATTGCATAGCAGCTTGCATTATCGAAATACCCTTTTCTCTTTTATTCTTTTTAGCTAATTTAATTTCTTTCTGTTTGGCTTCCTTTCGCCATAGGCGGAAAGAGTCAAACATCGGCGGCCGGGCTTTCTTCTTAAAAAGTCTAACCTCTTGATTATCTAATATCTCTGTGTCAAAACTACCATATTGGGGCCATTTTAAAACACCATCCTTTCTGGTGTATCGGATCCATACTTCATTATACGTGATGGGGCCTACGCCATGTTTCACGTAGAGCTCATAGGTTGGAGTTCCAATCGGAGGAACCGGACACGAATCCTCCAATCGGGAATCCCTATTACAACCAAGACAAAACAAATTTCCAAGTCTGCTAAGACCAGGCATCTTCGCTCACTAGTCTAGCTTCAAACTTCAAAGGATTATCAATTACGATAGTCTCGTGAATACAAGAGTCCCTCTGCTTTGGTACTTGCAAGTTTCAAATCAAAGATCCCAAGGGGATACCCAAACTAAGAACCAAACTAAGGACTGGGAGACGCTCCACTTATACTTAACTGAGGTATCGATGACGTCACCAGAAGACTCGTCTATCGTTTCGCTCTACCAATCATCAAGGGTCCAAAACAGGGCGATAGTCAGGGCAGCAGTCCTTCGTAGTCGTCGGGAAGCGGGGAACCTCGCAGCAAAGACTTTCCGACCACGTCGACATGCAGGGGTCGATGAAGTGGCGGCCTTCCTCCAGAATTTTCACACGAAGCTCCTCACGAACCTCTAGCTTGGACCGGTACCGCTCATATCACCCTACGTTGGGCGCCAACTGAAGTACTGGGTTTTTCAGAACCCAGCGGTGCCAGGGACACACCCTAGGACTTCGGGTTCTTCCTGTTTCAGACTACAGAAACTCAGAGTCTTCTAGGTGAAGTCAAAGATCGATTTTATTGGCTGCAACCAAGTAACAGGCATCCTAGAAGTACAACACAGTGTATATTCTCAGGAGACTGCTCAATCTTACAAAGCCAGCCTTCTCTTTTTATACAAAATATTATGCTTCAGGCAAACATTCCTTATTTTACAGTTGACCATTCACATATTTTCAATACAAAGAAAAAGCAGAGTCATGATGACAAGCCCATATTTCAGTTTGTTCAGCCCACAATCAATTACCCGGCAAGGCCCAGTATTTTCATCAGATATCGACGAAACCCCCAAAAAAACGGGCACCTTCTCCTCGTAAAGCAAGTCATAAAGAATGAAACAGAGGAAGGTGTGTGTAAGATTAGGAAGGGTTTGTGTGCGATGAAGGGTTTATGGCATGTTGTGCCTTGATACTATCTCGACTGGCCACTGGGAGAGAAACTGACCGAACAGGTTTTGGCCTTGGGCAGTGGAGTCAGCTTGCCCAGGTCGTGCAGGAGTCAGCGAAGGTGTACGTGTCCTTCAGACTCGGTTATGGCCTTAGTCACCGGCTTATGTGAGGGCAATCACAAAATGACTGCCATTCACAAAATGGAACCC
This sequence comes from Lissotriton helveticus, assembly GCF_964261635.1. NCBI lineage: Eukaryota > Metazoa > Chordata > Amphibia > Caudata > Salamandridae > Lissotriton > Lissotriton helveticus. The sequence goes on from NC_136067.1 coordinate 1,183,750,448, forward strand.
GAGGGTTCTGGGCGAAAACTCAGAATACAGGGTGATTTCGTCACTCGAATATGACGAAAATGCTTGTGCATAGTCCACTAGTCATTCTCGGCCTGCTGATATCAAATTCATCATGATACGAATATGTTTATGACACAGGTCCAAAATTTTCAGTACCACAAGCAGCGGGTCCTTCCCCGTCTTGAGTATCAGTATTATGATGGCTTCACAGAGTATAGGCGGCAATACTCCTGTTTCAACCACCTCTAGATAGGCCTCTAGTAGATATGGGGCCAGCAGGTGTTTTAATCCCTTATAGAACCACCCGATAAGCCTTCCAGCACAGGCGCCTTAAGGCCATTGAGGCCATGGATGGCTCTGACTATCTCCTCTTCTGTTAACGGTTCACCAAGGAATTGTTGATACGCCTGGTGGAGCCACACCAAGGCAACTTCGTCCAGGTACTGGTAACCAGGCCCCCTCATCTGGAGTAGCTTGTGTTGTCAGGTCTGTGTAGGACTTCAAAGGCATCCAGAATAAGATATTAGTGTCAGCAATTCTCACACTAACATTTAAAAAAATATTGAACTGATTTACACCAAGCCAGTTTCTGAATAAAGCTTTACTTTCATGCTAAGTATGGTGCAAATCTATTTAACGGTTTTTGCTGTACGGCACCAGAAAGCAAATTTTCCTCTTGGGAACTAAAATTTAAAATGCTTCTTTTAAACCCTCTTAATGTTTTTCCTACATTGACCTGGATGAAAACTGGCATGGGGCCAATGGTATTGGTCAGAGTTCGGCACTCAATATAAACTTTGACAAGGACCACTTAGTTCCTGCCATGGTTTACTAAAAGCAATATTTCTTCGGACTGATCGCTTCTCAGTTAAAGATAGACTAAGGTAACACACATGATTGGTAAATAAAACTATCTAAATCTATGACAGGTCTGCTGACTTAGAGGACTAATGCATCCACTCCAGGAATCTATGTGACCTCATGATCACAAGTTTGAATCCTGGTAGAGCCCCTCAGCCTTTCATCCTTCCAATGTATATAAAAAGGAGTACCACTCAATTGGACATCTTGGTGATGTATATTGTTAACCAAGAAGTAAACCTGTGCTTCATACATAAACATGAAATACTGTAATGCTATTTGTGGTTGCACATCTTCACCTTTTTGGACATTGATTGTAGTCAAAGAGAGCATGGGACCCTAGTTGATGTTGCAGTTTATTGACAACTATTTCTTCCATACTTTTGCTAAGGAATGGAAGATTGACCAAATTTGAGTCGTGAGATCTTTGTGCACAACATTGCATCCTTCCTCCCCATCCGAGTGAAGAGTGAAAACAGGAGAAGAGAAAAGGGATGTCATGTGCTAGTTCCCATTCCCCAATGGAAATTGCTATGAGGGTCCCACATTGACCGCTATGCTTGATATGGGTGCTCTATATCCTGCCATTACCATCACACCCAATATCTGGGCAAATCCCATCTTTTCAAACACTTCAACCAGGAAGTGTCAATCATAGCCTTTTTAGTCAGGTGGATCACACATGTTGTTGTGTGTCTGCCTCGGTTTGCTGAAACCGGACTGGTCCGAGTGAATAATGTCCTGTAGGACAGACTCCAGTCTTTAGGCCAAAACTTTACATTAATATATATATAGCAATATTAAAGTGCCTGATCTCTTGGTATGAGGAACAGAATGCGGGGTCCTTACCCTGTTTTAATATTAATGAGATGCAGGTCTCGGCCATCGTCTGTGTCACTCAATCAGCTTGGGTGAAGTTATTGAATAAGTTTGCAATTTTGAAAAACATTTGTTAAAAAAACAAAAAAATCTAGACTTCAGGCCTTATTTAGCTTAAGGGTTTTATGGCAGTTGTCACTTCCTCAGAGGTGATCTGACTTCCAGGGATTTCCGTTGTTATATTGTTATCTGGAAAACAGGGCACGTCTCTAAAGTGATGAGGTAAACAGTGCGCTCTGGGAAATAGAGCTCTATCAGTCTCTTACACAAAGTCTTGAGTAGCCTTCCTCATCCTCCACTCCTTTCCTACCATCTGGAAGTAGTACCATCTTGAAGTAGTACATCTCCTATATATCCCCTATCCCTCTTAGCCTTCAGAGGCCTCACTAAGTGCAGGCCAGCCTTATTAATTTGTGTATAGAGAGTGCGTTGTAAGTGCAATAGGGACACTTCTGCCTTATTGGTGGCAATAGTGTTAAGCGACCTCCTAATGGCCATGAGGAGACAATGTGAGGTGTTTTATTATTGTATTCTGACTCAGCTTTGTATAGTTCCAATAGATCTTTTTCTGTGTGCCTTACTCTTCTGATGTTAGCCATTAACCCAATATATGTACCTCAAGGAATGCTTTAAACACGTCCCACACTTCTGCTGCGGAGGTCTTTTCGGTGTTAGCGAGCTGTAAGTATTCTACAGTTTGGGTGCCTATGTATTTTTGCAACACTGTCACAAAATGCGAGATGGAGTATGTATCTACCCCATGCCTTCTACTACCCAATTAAATTAATTTGTGTGTTATTGAGGAATGATCTGTAATTGTAATTGAGGGAATTTCAGAGTAGCGAAGGGGCGTAAGGGTCTAATCACCAGTGCATAATCTATTATAGAACAGGTTCTGTGCATATGGGATAAGAACGAGTATTCTTGTGCATCCTCACGTTGCTTCCTCTAGGTGCCTCTCAGACCTAACACACAGGGTGTGCTTTTCAAGCCCTTATAAAGCGCACCAATCATGAATCTGCCCACCTCGTTCTGTGGTTTCGGATTTTGCAAAATAAACTGAAATCTCCCAATAGCAAAATGTCTCCATTTGCAAATTACACTAACGTATTGAGGATGTCAAAAACTTCAGCCACCACATATTGGGAAATAATCAAAGTGATGGGTCTGCCTTTCAAGTATCTACAATCTTGGTTTCATTTTTGGGCCATCATTGTAAAAGCTAGGGATGTATGTATAAACAGTGTTACCTCATTATGCTTTATGCTGGCCGAGGCATAGGGATATTATATTTGTCAGAGCCTTATTTACTCTAATTTCTGCAAGTGGGTTTCCTGGAGTGCCTCAATGTCAAACTTCCCCCAAATAAAAATGCCAGATTTTAAAACTTCTCGGAGAGTACAGTAATCATCATGTACAATGAATCTCAAAGTGCATATGTTAGCTTCATCGTGTTGGAGAAATTGTTTGTCATCAGTGTCGTCTAAGATGTCTAACCCCCTCAATTAGCTAAATGGTGTGTGGATTTCATTGTACTATGTTTATTTATTTATTTTAAAAGTTTTATATAGCTCTGGCTAGACCCGGAGGTATCAGAGCGCTTTACATGAGCATCGGATCATAGTTACAGGTTACATCGTTACAAAGGTTACACAGTTCTTAGAGCATGGCAACATAGTTACTTGTAAGGTCGAGATAAACAATAAGCACAAATACGTAAGGGGAAAAGAAGGCAAGGTGAGAGATTCAGGGGAGGGGGGTTGGAGTAGGGGAAGTAGACAGATAATGAAGGCGGGAAAGAGGAGGGGAGGGTGAGAGACACAGCATGGGGAGAGGAGGGGAAGGGTGACGGGGACACAACCCGGTAGACGAGTCAAGGCAACGTCCAAAGTCCAGTAAGCTGTGATCCCAGGGGAAGTGGTATCCCTTCCCTATCTCTATTGTGAGAGGCACCCTTTACGCAGTGGACTCTCTAAGAGGGGTCTCTGAGACTCCAAGGCCTACATACTGGATCCTTCCCCAAAAAGGGGAGAGGGAGTGCTTTGGCAAGGGGTGCCATAGTTCAAGTTCAAGTTCAAGTTCGGGCATTTATATAGCGCACTACTCACCCAGAGGGTCTCAAGGCGCTAGAGGGAGGGGATCACTATTTGTCGAATAGCCAGGTTTTCAGTTCTTTTCTGAAGGAGATGTGGTTCTGAGTGAGGCGGAGGTGGGTGGGGAGAGAGTTCCAGGTTTTGGCAGCCAGGAAGGAGAATGATCTGCCACCCATGGTGGTTTTTCGGATGCGCGGGACTGCGGCGAGGGCTTGATTGGATGATCTAAGTTGGCGGGTGGGAATGTAGAAGGACAGTCGGGTGTTGAGGCATTCGGGTCCCAGATTATAAAGGGCCTTGTGTGCGTGGGTAAGAAGGCGGAAGGTAATTCTCTTGTTGACGGGAAGCCAGTGGAGATTATTTAGGTGTCCGGTGATGTGTTCTTGGCGCGGGATGTCTAGTATGAGTCTCGCTGATGCGTTTTGGATACGCTGGAGCTTTTTCTGCAATTTTGTTGTAATTCCGGCGTAAAGTGTGTTGCCGTAGTCTAGTCGACTCGTGACCAGTGCATGAGTGACAGTCTTTCTTGTTTCGAGGGGGATCCAGTGGAAAATCTTTTTCAGAATGCGAAGGACGTTGAAGCAGGAGGACGATACGGCATTGACTTGTCTGGACATTGAGAGAGAGGAGTCTAGAATGAAGCCAAGGTTACGTGCATGGTCTGTGGGTGTGGGTGCTGATCCCAAAGCGGAGGGCCACCATGAGTCGTCCCAAGCTGAGGGGGAGGATCCTAGGATGAGCACCTCCGTTTTGTCTGAGTTGAGTTTTAGGCGGCTCTGTTTCATCCATTCGGCTACTTCTTTCATGCCTTCGTGAAGATTGGTTTTGGCGGTGTTGGGGTCTTTGGTGAGAGAAAGGATTAGCTGGGTGTCGTCGGCGTAGGAGATGATGTTGAGGTTGTGTTGACGTGCGATGGAGGCGAGAGGACTCATGTAGACGTTGAAGAGGGTGGGACTGAGTGAGGAACCTTGAGGAACGCCGCAGATGACTTCGGTGGGCTCTGAGTAGAATGGGGGGAGTCGGACTCTCTGGGTTCTCCCAGCTAGGAAAGAGATGATCCAGTCCAAGGCTTTTCCTTGTATGCCGATGTTGTTGAGGCGTTGTATGAGGGTGCTGTGACAGACAGTGTCGAAGGCGGCGGAGAGGTCGAGTAGAATGAGGGCCACTGTTTCCCCGTTGTCTAGGAGTGCGCGGATGTCGTCGGTCGCCGCAATGAGGGCAGTTTCGGTGCTGTGTTTGGATCGAAAGCCGTTCTGTGAGGGATCCAGGGAGTTGTTGGATACAAAGAAGGCCGTTAGTTGGCTGTTGACGGCTTTCTCGATGACTTTGGCCGGGAAAGGGAGGAGGGATATGGGTCGGTAGTTTTTCAGTTCTGAGGGGTCTGCTGTGGGTTTTTTCAGAAGGGCGCTGAGTTCGGCGTGTTTCCAGATTTCTGGGAAGGTGGCAGAGTTGAAAGAGCAGTTGATGACATCGCGGAGTTGGGGAGCGATGATGGAGTCAGCTTTGTTGAAGATGTAGTGGGGACAGGGGTCAGAAGGTGATCCAGAGTGTATGGAGTTCATGAGGCGAATGGTGTCTTCAATGGTTATTGGGTTCCAGGAGCTGAGGTAGTTGGTTGGAGGGGTGGGATTTGAAGGGGGTGGGGCGGGTTGATCACTAGGAGTATTCTTGAAGCTGTTGTGGATGTCGGCAATTTTGTTGTAGAAGAAGGAGGATAGCGCATTGCAGAGGTCTTGGGAGTTAGTGATATCGTTGGATGCTGCTGGAGGGCTGGTGAATTCTTTGACGATATTGAAGAGTTCTTTGCTGTTGTGAGAATTGTTGTCGAGACGGTCCTTGAAAGCTGATTTCTTGGCGGATCGAATCAGTTGGTGGTGTTTGCGGGTGGCTGTCTTGAGGGAGGCCATGTTGTTTGGGGTTGGTTCTTTTCTCCAATTCTTCTCCAGGGTGCGGCATGTCTTTTTGGATTTTTTAAGGTCATCATTGAACCAGGGAGCCTTTTTGCTGGATGATATCAACTGGTGTTTTTTCAGGGGTGCTAGTTCGTCCGCACTGTGGGTAATCCATAGCCTGAGGTTGGTGGCCGCTTGGTTTGAGTCCATTGTTAGGGTGGGAGGGTTTTTGTTGAGTGATGTGAGGAGTTGGTCGGTGGTGATTTTGTTCCAATTTCTCCGGGGAATGGGTTGTGGACGGTTGTGGGGTAGGGTGGTTTTGTAGTTGAAGTGAACACAGCTGTGATCCGTCCAGTGAAGAGCTGTAGTGCGATCGAAGGAGATGTGCTTGCTGGAGGTGAAGATAGGGTCGAGCGTGTGTTCGGCTGTGTGAGTGGGGGTGTCAACAAGTTGTTTGAGTCCGAGATTGGACAGGTTGTCCAGAAGGGTGGTGGTGTTGTTGTCGAGCATGTTTTCAAGGTGGTAGTTGAGGTCTCCTAGAAGAATGTAGTTTTCGGAGGCGAGAGCGTGCGGGCTGACGAAGTCTGTGATGTTGTCGCTGAATTGAGATCGGGTGCCTGGAGGCCTGTAAATGAGGGTGCCTCTAAGGGTGGTCCTTGGGTCGGTGTGGATTTGAAAGTGGAGATGTTCGGCGGTTGCAAGATTGTCGTCAGAGCTGGTTGTGATTTTGATGGTGTTTCTATAGACGATGGCGATGCCTCCTCCAGTATTTTTATTGGTGCGGTCTTTTCGGATGATCTTGTAAGTGTTCGGTATGGCTATGGCGATGTCGGGGGCAGAAGAAGCGTTCATCCATGTTTCAGTAAGGAAGGCGACGTCAGGTGACGCAGTGTCGATTAGGTCCCAGAGTTCTGTTGCATGTCTGTGGACTGAGCGGGTGTTTAGTAGGATGCATTTCAGGCTGATGAGGTCGGAGTTGTGTGTGGGGGAAGTGGGTTTGGTGAGGGTCCTGAGGCAGCTGAAATTGCAGGAGAGGCAGGAGAATGGGCCGTGGGTACGTCCTGGGGAAGCTTCGCAGCACAGTGGGGTGCGTCCGGGGTTGAGGGAGAGGAGAGTAGCGGCATCATATGTGACTCTAGAGGGTTGGGAGCGGCGGGGAACAGGGGGTCTGGCGCTGGGCGCGGTCCAGGCGCGGACGGGCGCAGACGGGCTTACCTTTGGCGCACCTTCGGCGCGACTGGGGCGCGGTCGCTGCGCGTGAACGCTGCGCGTGAACGCTGCGCGCATAGGTATCTGTCATATGTAGGTAGCGGCAAGGGAGGGGCGAGGGAGGGTCAGCTGGGAGGCGGGAGCGAGGCGGAGACCTGGGCAGGGAGGCACACAACAACAACAACAACAGGAAACAAAATGGACGGCCGCCTAAAGCGATAACGTGGACAGTGGCACAAAGCACAGGTACAAAGCAGGTAAATCTAATTTAATTAACAGCGCACTTGGATAATATAGCGCTACGTTGTCCTAGGGGTTTCAATGCAGTCAGTTAGAGCGCGCTAGCGCTTCTGTGGCAGCAGTCTAATATTGCTGATTAAATGAGTAAACTTGCAGTAGAGGCAGCAAAGCGCTGCGATAATCAGGCAGTTTTAGATTGATTGCAAGCAGCGACGCGCTACGATACCAAGTGGCGACCAGGTAGGCAGGGCGGGGAGCAGCGTGTTGGAGCGACCGCTTCTGCAGACACAGAGGACGGTCACAGCGAAGGCGCGGGATGGCGTGGGGGATAGTATCTGTGGGAGGGAGGGTCAGCTGGGAGGCGGGAGCGAGGCGGAGACCTGTGCAGGGAGGCACACAACAACAACAACAACAGGAAACAAAATGGACGGCCGCCTAAAGCGATAACGTGGACAGTGGCACAAAGCACAGGTACAAAGCAGGTAAATCTAATTTAATTAACAGCGCACTTGGATAATCTAGCGCTACGTTGTCCTAGGGGTTTCAATGCAGTCAGTTAGAGCGCTCTAGCGCTTCTGTGGCAGCAGTCTAATATTGCTGATTAAATGAGTAAACTCGCAGTAGAGGCAGCAAAGCGCTGCGATAATCAGGCAGTTTTAGATTGATTGCAAGCAGCGACGCGCTACGATACCAAGTGGCGACCAGGTAGGCAGGGCGGGGAGCAGCGTGTTGGAGCGACCGCTTCTGCAGACACAGAGGACGGTTACCGTCCTCTGTGTGATACCATTCCTCAAGTGTGCGTGGCTCCCTTGGCACAGTGGACTCACTCAGCGGTTTCGCTGAGACTCCAGAGTATAAATATTGGATCTTTCCCCAACAAGGGGAGAAGGAGTGCTTAGTCAAAGGGCACAAAGGACAGGGGGGTAGGCAGAGTAGCAGGCAAGGGGAGCGATTCAGGGGAGAGAGGATAGGAGCTATGGAAGAGACAATAAGGAGAGACGAAAAGAAGTCTGCCTAAAGACCGACTGGGTAGGTGACGACCAAGGAGGGAATCCACGGCCCATCTCCCCTATAGCTAAACCAAGTAGCTCCATCGGGCATCAGACAAAATAGTTCGGTCTCAATAAATTGACAGAGGAGGGAAGGAGAAACATAAATAGAGGGAGGAGAGACAAAAGGAAGTGCAACAATGTGGTTCAACAATATACCAGAAGAAGATCAACAAGTAAACATTATATCAAACAATCAGCGATACAATTAGGGGAGGAGAGAAAGGAGAGAGAAAGTAGTGGGGCGGGGCGAGGGGGGAAAGTGAGGATAAGGGAAGAGACAACCGTAGAGACGAAAGGAAGTCTGTCTAAAGACCGACTGGGTATGTGACGACCAAGGAAGGAATCCACGGCCCATCTCCCCTATAGCTAAACCAGGTAGCTCCATCGGGCACCAGACAAAATAGTTCGGTCTCAATACATTGAGAGAGGAGGGAAGGAGAGATATAAATAGAGGGAGGATGTGGGAGGAGACGACAGGAGAGACGAAAGGAAGTGCAACAATGTGGTTCAACAATATACCAGAAAAAGAACAACAAGTAAAAATGTAATCAAACAGTCAGCAATACATTATGGGAGGAGAGAAAGGAGAGAGAAAGTAGTGGGGGGTAGGGAAGGAGAGAGAGTGAGGATAAGGGAAGAGACAACCGTAGAGACGAAAGGAAGTCTGTCTAAAGACCGACTGGGTAGGTGATGACCAAGGAGGGAATCCACGGCCCATCTCCCCTATAGCTAAACCAGGTAGCTCCTTCGGGTATCAGACAAAATAGATCAGTCTCAAGTGGCGAGGGAAGAGGTTCACAAAAAAACAGGGTGGGGACAAAGGGCAACGGCATGTGAGGGCAGAGGACAGAAGCTGGAAAGAGTAGGAGCGGAGAGGGGGGAGGGTTGGGGGAAGGTAAGGTCAGGAGAGATGTGGGCGCGTTAGCCCGAAGTCTGGCTGGGTAGGTGAAAGTCAAAGGAGGGAGCCCAAAGTCAATCTCCCCCATAGCTCGGCGAGTCAGCAGGCCCTGGTTCGTTCTTGCTCTTCTTTAGTTGGGTCCGCATTTCCCTTTCAGCCATTTTGGTGTCTCTTGTGTGTGACTGAGGGTAGGGTACCTGGATTACTTTCCCCCAGAGCGATTTCAAGTGTGGATGTGCTCTATTGTCTTTGTTGACTAGCATTTGGGTTGGCCCTGCACCTCTCCGGCGGTCTCGGTGGGCTTCTCCTACGGCTTTTTGGCAGCTTTGTGGTTCTCCATGGTGTTAGGGTGGTGTTGTGTCACTGTGTCGGCGTGCTGGGTATCCTGTTGATAGGCTTAAGTTATAAAACGGGGTGGGTCAGTTAGCTTCTCCTTTCCCCTTTATTGTTGTTCAGGTCTTCTCTAGGCGCCCCCCTTTGCTCAGTAAGGGGGACCGTGATCGTTCTTGTGCGGGAGGATACGGTGAAACCTTCACCTACCCTGTAAACCTTCCCTCAAACAAACAGAACTGCAACCCTTAACTACATTATAATCCCTCATAGTAGCACAGTAAAAATGTAAATGATGGTGCATGGGCAGGGATCCTAACACTTTTGGATCCCGAGACCAGAGTGATCATCTCAACTTAATTATTAACCAAGATCAGCAGACTACCTCCCTGGAATCCCCTTATAGGACATTTCCCCATTTACTACTGACTGCATATCAGGTCTGAACCCATGGTTGCGTCTGTGGTAAAATTAGTAACACAGTCTGGACTCGATGCTAGGATAGATGCACTTCGTTTTACCTGTGCCGCACAAAGAGTGGGATATCCCCAGTCTTTCTTCTTAGCTGTGTAATCAGACTGGGTATGCCAATGCTGTTGCTTCTTGTTCTCCTTACCTCTATCCTTTGAGGCCCACAGATTATTAAGGCTATTCTTATATCACCCAAGTCTTTCCAACCTTCTCATTGTCAACCATTCTTTTGAAGGATGTATTGTAAAATCACCACCACGCCGTCCCAGGTTGGCTGTGCCCGTCTCTCCTCTTCTGGAAATATGATGCAGATTCTGGGGACCCAAGCAGAGCTGTGGTAGCACAGATTATTTCAGTATGGGAGTAGGGATAAAGCCACTGATAACAGGCAGTTTTCTCTCAACTTGTCTGTGAGGAACCTAAACTGTTGACTGTGGGTTAGAGTTGCTGGTGAAATACCCTGATGTCCAGATGCAATTTGCAATTAAATACTTGAAAGCTAATGGGTACCTTGCCCCTTTCTGGTGTTTAAATCATTATCTTTCACACACAAACCTGCATAGATATGTACATGTACAAAAAACACATAAACACACTAAGTATCTGACTTAGTGTTTACCAAAAATATGACGACTGTTCGATTCCCACAGCATGAGTTATCCATGTCCACACAGAAAGAAAGACAGAGTAATACACACATACGAACACTTAAATCAAGCATTGGCATAGCCAATAGGTCTCGCTTTCGGGACCAGACGTGCATGCGTTGCCATTGAAGGCAATAGAATGCATGCACGTTTTTGGCTGAAAAGCCAAAGCCATTGCTAAAGGTCTTTTGCCTATGCAGCGCAAGCGCTCTGCGTAGGCGAGACCTAAAAAGGTCAGTCCTGGCACCATCCTGTGCTGGTTTACTTGAAGCAATCTGGTCTTTTTCTGAATTCATCCAAATGTAGGAGCAACCATGGTAAATTGACGCTCCCAGTTTTAGCGTTTTATTACCCTGTGTGTGATCTTAAAAATAGCTTGATTACTACTGTTATGGGACTTTCAATACCATAAATCTGGCTCTGCCAATACCTACTTTTACATTGGTCCAGGACAAACTGACATTTGTCAGAAAATCTGCCCCTATCTTTCGGTATCTATTATACATAATTTTATGTTGACGGGTCAATGTGGACTGCTTTAAGAATTTTGACGGTGGATGTCACTCGTTTCACGGGTGTGGACTCCCAAACATCCCAACATCCCCGTCAGCCACATGTATTTATGTTGCACATAGCAATAAAGCACTATTCATTCACCTGATCACTTTCACTGCGTTGTCGCTGTTTAGGAGCACCCTGTACAAGCATTAGATCGTATTTTGTGAAATATATTTATACAAGAGCTGTATAAACAAATTCACTAAACGCACAACTGAAATGTACTCATTTGAGGTTTCTTTCCTTTAAGTAACACTATTGTTGTAAAGGGTTACACTAACACCACAGGGACCACTTTATTTAAAGACTGCATGTTTTTTTTTGAAAATCTGTTTTTATTGCCATATGTCACAAAAGAAGACTCAGTACATCTCATTGCATATTGACACAAGTAAGTCACATTCCTTGTACATATCTGTATCATAACAGGATTTAACATTGAGGCACCATAATTTTTTCTGAGTGCTGAATGTTTACTTTCCAGACTAGACTGAACTGCCAGCAATCCCTTTCACAATATTAACACAATTTTATCTAGTGCGACCTCCAAGTCCACCAAATGTCCATGCCATAAATAATTGTTGCTGCATTTGTGAGTTTACGGTAAGATAGTCCATTGTTAAATTCATGCTTTACAGTACTTGGGGCCTTTTATGATCAAAAAGTGGAGTAAACTGGTAACATCTGGGTATTAGCACATCAAGATAAAGAGCGGGCGGAGACAAGTACAGCAAGCCACCATCCTTTTAACTTCGAATATGGTTACCGTTTACTAGTAGACTGCAAAAATGTTAAACAGTTTGTAAATTGGTAGCTCCTTCTGCATCCTTGGTTAGGAAGTTATAGCACTAAAAAAGCTGAAACAAAGACAATAGCTCAAACACGTTAAGAACTCCAGGAACACATTAAACATTTGTGTTCATGTTATCAAATGAAATAGTTTCGTCATAAATTGTGTATAGGTGATTAAGTCTATAAGGACATAAGATAACACAGGCAATCTAGCTTCTTCCCATGATGATCTGCACTAAAAAGCATGCCAATTCAATAATGTGCATAAATATTGACAAAACCGGACGGAAGCTCAGCAAACTTGTTAATCACATTTGAAACTGTTCCTCTCAAACAGATCGTAGCATAGTTGACTGCATACACTGATACGAGACTTAATCATTTTAAATAAAGCCACTCCAACAAAAGCAAAAAATCTCCATTCAAACACTCTGGGTGGCGGCATCCTATATTTTACAATTGCTGTCGTCCAGCGTAACAAATTGTTGATTCAAGTATATTTACTTAACATGTGTGACATGCATGTGTCCTTATGCAGAAAGGAATGGCTGCTATGATTCATCCGCTTTAGAGGAACCTTTGCACTTGAGATATTGAACTGGGAATAATATGCTGGCCAAACATGCTGTCTGGCCTTTATGTTGATTACGTGTTTGAATTATAACTTGCTTGAATCCAGTGGCACCTTTGATTTTCTTTGTTCGCCCTAAGTTGGCAGGGTAGGCTCAGACGTGAGGCACAGGGTCAGACTGATTTGCATATGGCCATGTCTGAACTGGGGTGGCGGAGTGAGCTAAAGAACGGTGATGGATTAAACCCAGATCAGTTGACTGGGGGTGAGTGTTTGTATTGTCAACGCTCCGTCCATCACGACCTTTGGTTTTTCTTTGTTCGCCCTAAGTTGGCAGGGTATGCTCAGACGTGAGTCCCTTGCTCACTTTGCCACTGGAGTCAAGCAAGCCCGGCTGAAGACGGCTGTAATGCCAGAAACCGGTCCTGGGAAGCTTGATTCCGGTCCAGGGAAGACATGGCTTGGCAGTTCGGGCTGGACTGTTCCCATGAGGCACAGGGTCAGACTGATTTGCATATGGCCATGTCTGAACTGGGGTGGCGGAGTGAGCTAAAGAACGGTGATGGATTAAACCCAGATCAGTTGACTGGGGGTGAGTGTTTGTATTGTCAACGCTCCGTCCATCACCACCTTTGGTTTTTCTTTGTTTGCCCTAAGTTGGCAGGGTATGCTCAGACTTCTTGCTCACTTTGCCACTGGAGTCAAGCAAGCCTGGCTGAAGACGGCTGTAATGCCAGAAACCAGTCCTGGGAAGCTTGATTCCGGTCCAGGGAAGACATGGCTTGGCAGTTCGGGCTGGACTGTTCCCATGAGGCACAGGGTCAGACTGATTTGCATATGGCCATGTCTGAACTGGGGTGGCTGAGTGAGCTAAAGAACGGTGATGGATTAAACCCAGATCAGTTGACTGGGGTGAGTGTTTGTATTGTCAACGCTCCGTCCATCACCACCTTTGGTTTTTCTTTCTTCTGTTTCAAAACAGATTGATCTGTCAAACCAGTCGATCCATTTGAAGCAGAATTATCTTATTAGGTCAGAGATATTAAATCATAAGCTTGCACGATCTCAATTTATAGGGCATTAAAATGCTTCCAACTAGCACCAGAACAGCGAACCCGGGTAATTTGTAAGAATGACACTGCATCTAAAATGTTTATGCTAGCCATAGTGATCATTGCCCATCTTAATGTAGCTGTATATTACTGGCCTAAATTTAAGGCCCAAATACCCTTTTTAGCAAAGGTCCATTTAAGATTCAAAATAAAGGTGCAAAAAAGTTAACAGCATTGTTAAGCCTAATAAAGGATTCATACACATCTTTCAGAGTTGCCCCTTACTATGGCACCAGTACTACTTCATCGCTGGACATCCCTCAACCTCCCTGTCTACTTCTGCTAACGCTCAGTGAAAGTATCACCGGACATAGAAAATAACCAAACGTTTGTAACTAACCCCCTAGCACCAAAACATTAACGGCCAACCATGGCATATCCTAATCAATGGAAAATTTGAGGCTAGCGGCAACAGATTATAGAAAATCTCCTATACTAAAACACTAATCAAGCTACAAACAAAATTGTTGGTAGTCTGTACCAGCGCCTAAAAGTTTCTTAAACACAGGCCCGGTTTAGCTGCAGTCCACTGTCCAATAACTTCAGTAGAAAGTTTAAACAACGTGTTACACAAGTGTTTTACTCACTAGCTATATAAGTTGCCAATGATTTAAACCAGACAGCAACCTCATACCCATCTTCTATACTGCTGTCGGGCAATAGGCTAAGAATATTTTGACATCATGGACTAAAATCCTTGAAAAAGTAGTTAAAAATTGGCATCTTAGTCTGTAGTCAATATGTACTTTATTCGGTTTTACAGTGTAGAAAACCATAAAAGCAATATCACAGATAAAAAACAACATTATACATCATTAAAAACTTATTACAATTCACTATACACATGTTACCCTTAAGCAGCATTGGGGATCCCTGACCATACTTTCTAATACATCAACATTCTCAGTGTCCAGAACTATCCCAATTCAGAAGGAGGGGCTTGTCATACGTTTGTCCTGTGTTTAAAAATACATTTTAGAAATTTGGCGATATATTTACAAGTCCATTCAGTCTCTAAAAACTGCAAGCACAGCACGGCTGGACGATATCTTCTAAAACCCAACATTTTCAGCAATGGTAACAACAAGAGTTTGCGATGGCAGTTGTAAAACTTACAGAATAAAACAGTATGTATAGTTGTCTGCTCTGAAATTTCATCACAAGGACAGGGTAAAAGAATTCGATCTCAGTTGTTTTTCACAGGGAAAACCACCAATCGATGGAATATATTTAACCTGAAACTCGTCAGAAGGAATCGCTCAAATAGCGTAACATCGTAAGCTAAATATGGCTGAGTTGAAAAAGTAATCTGGACTGCCATTGAATGTTGAACAGAGGGTTTCATTGCTTCCTTGGCAATTCGCAGTTCTTCTAAGTGGGCTAAAGCCCTTACTTTCAGTTCCTTCCTAGATATGCCACAAATCAGGTCTGGGGTAGAGTAAAAATCCCCTAGTCCAAGATCAGTCAAAAAACGTTTTACATATGTTAGCCATCTAATTTTAAGTGAGCTGTCAAGAGACATGCAATCTGCCAATATTTGCTTGGTGAATAGGTTTTTTTGGGATGTCCAGATTCGACGCCAAAGTAAAAGTGGTTGGATTCTTGCTAGATCCACCAAATACGGAATCCCCAATTCTGTATGGCAAGCAAACGTAGACACACATTTTGGTACAGCTAGCAAAAATCTTAAAAAAGTGTTCTCTGCCACTTGTAGGGCGCTAATGTTGTCATGCCCCCACACTCCTGCCCCATAAAGGGCTATTGCCTGACATTTAGCTCTGTAGATCTCTACAGGCAGCCTTTTGCCCAGTTTTTGGGAAACGTTTATGAGTGCAGCAATCGCTCTCATAAGATGATGTTTCCTAGCCTCAATCGCGGCTTTCCAATTCAGTTTGTCGTCAATTATGATGCCTAAATAGGGGTATTGTCCAGTAGTTTCTAGTTTTTCTTTATTAAGGAATATTTTTTAACCCTTTTTTCCCTGTTCCAGCTACCATTACATAGGTCTTTTTTATATTTATGCGTAGATCTAGACTCCCCATGAAGTCAGCATACCTATCCAGGGCCTTCTGTAGTTCGCGTGGGGTGTGAGCCAATATCACGGCGTCGTCCGCATAGAGCAGTGCGGGGATCGGATGAGTTCTTACTTGCGGTAGGTCCTGGCCCCCCCCATAGCATTGCCACCTCCAATCCATTTGTATAGAGGGAGAACAGAAAGGGGGACAGGACGCACCCTTGCCGAACACCGCGCTCTACTCCAAACGATGCAGACAGCTCGCCCTTAACGCCAAACCGTACCCTCGCAGAGCATTCGAGTATAATTCCCTCAAAAAAGTTTACCAAAGGGGGATCAACCCCCATTAATGACAAAACAGACCAAAGCTTGGCATGGGAAACGCAATCAAACGCAGCGGTCAAGTCAACGGAAACCATGTATAACTTGCCCGGCTTTGCGCAAACATATTTGCCCAGCAACAGTGATAGATTCAGGGCTTGCTCATTCGTGCCAAAGCCCTCCCAGAACCCAAATTGAAGGTCAGAGAGGACCCCGCCATCGTCCGCCCACTGCTGGAGACGCCCAAGCACTACTCTCCCTACCACCTTGCCCAGTGAATCCGGCAGTGAGATCGGGCGATAGCAGGATACCTCCTGCCGGTCTCCTTTTTTAAATATAGGGACCATAATAGATTTGGTCCAGGAGTCCAATAAACCCTTCACCATTACTGCCCTAAACACCCTGGTCAATATTGGGGCCCAAAGGTCCATATTATACTTAAATAGATCTACCGGGACCCCATCTGGGCCCAGCCTTTCCCATTTTTACTTGCATTTAATGCTTGAAGAACCTCATCAAAGGCAAATTCTAGCGGAATGGGATATGACACAGCAGCCGAGCTACTGGGGGAAACTACATCAGTCCCTGTTGATACTGGGTCTTTCTGGAATACTTTCGAGAAATGTGCCACCCAGACCGATTCCTCAATAGGCACTTCTATATGTGGAAGATTTTTCTGGTCTGCTAGGAAGGGAGATTTTACCACTCTCCAGAATGCCTCGCTATTTTTATCTATGGAACTTTTCTGCAGTTGATCCCATAATTCTTGTTTTAATTCGCCCTTTCTCTCCTTACGTGCAAGATTATAGTCTTTCCTTAGGTTGCTTATTTCCAGTGGGTCTCTATTACCTTTATTTAGAGCAGCTATCAGGATTCTGTGGGCTTCCGTGCATCTATGATTGAACCACCCTGTTTTCCTAGGTCGGTCACTTTTGGTCTTTACTGTTAGTAATTCATTTACTTGTGCCAGAATTAGCACAAAATTACTTAGGACTTCCTCCTCTGATGTTACCGGGTCTAGGCATTTATCAATAGAATAGTATACGGCCCTTATCACGTTTTCCGTTATTTCCCCTGGGACAACCTTCTCCCACCTTAGGGAATACCCATTGAGCTTAGCTAACTGCAAAGTATTCTGGCTCAACGTGCTGACTATGGTCTGTGAAGAAAACTGGGAACAAGTTAACTGGAGTTCTAAACTAAGGGCGCAATGGTCGCTTAATGTATTAACCAATAGGTCAAAGCTCGTAACTCTATCAGCCAGAGCATTTGAACCTATAATGTAGTCGATTGTTGTATCATACCCCCTCCCCCTTAGTCGGTAGTCAGACTACGTAATTAATTTTAAACCTATGCATGCATGTCATTGTCAGCAATAGAGTATATAAGTAATAGAGTATATAAACAGCCGAGTTTAATACATCGAAAACGGAAGCACGGTTTTAAAACAGCTCATTTTTTTTAATAAACAGAAAATGGGTACACAATCGCTATTTAAACTTGGTACTAGCGTAAATATTTATGTAGGATCTTGCGTGTCTAGACTCCGAGAGACAACCACCTTTGCGAGTCTCTCGTAAGCAAAAGTTGGCAAGCAAAGCCATTTTAAGTAAGCTATAGCAAACTTGATTTGGCATTCCGAAAGGAGTGAGCCTAGTCGTACAGGAGGGCAGCCTATCTACTGCAGGCCAACGCTAGGCGCATAAGGTCTCTGCCGGGAGGAAATTCTTTTCATGGTCATACAGCGTTATTTGAGATAGCTCTTGCAAGGAAACTGGTTAGAAAAAAAGGAAGCGAAAAAAGGCAAGAGTTGGCAAACATGGAGGGGTGCAAAGGAAAAATCGAGGTCTCAAGCTGCAGTGGCATAAACTGATTCCAAGAAACAAATTCAGTTACTCAGACCTCGTGCAACTGCAGGGAAACAACAACGCCTGTCCTGTGCATTTGTACTACTCTCCACAAGTGGAAGCCATTACATCCATTTCGAGTTTCAGAAATGCGGATACACGAGTTCCAAAGCATTACAACGGTTAGGGTGACCAACTGGCATGGGTGCAAATTCAGGACAGTGAGTGTAAAAATTCAGGACTCAGGGTCAAAATTCAGGACAAAAATTCAGGACAGGAGGTCAAAATTCAGGACAAAACGTCGGGACAAAAGGTACATTTAACAGACACATCAAAGGGAGTCGCGCAATAGGATATAAGTAATCCCATCTGTATCCAAACATATTCATCCATTTGCAAACCTATCCATCATCTATCCTTCCTCCCATCCAACCCTCCATCTACACTTTCACTCATCCATTCACCCTAACTATTCGTACACTCATCCATTAACCCTTTCAAACCATCCAGCCTTCGTGTCACTTACTCATCCATCCACCCAGTCACTCATCCTTCCACCCATTCACCTTTTCAGTCATCCATCCATCCTCCCTTTCTCTCTCCATTGACCCATTCACTTAGCCATCCTTCCTTCCATCCATCCACCCATCCTTCTACTCATCCACTCATGAATCCATCCATTGACCCTATCATTCATCCATTCTTTAACTCATCTATCCACCCATTCACTCGCCCATCATCCACCCTTTCACTCATCCATCCATCCTTTCTCTCATTATCCATCGATTCACCCTTTCATTCATCCATTCACCCTTTCACTAATCCATCCACCCATCCCTTCCCTCATTCACTCGCCCAACTTTTCATATTAATTATGAGCTGAGTCTTTATCTGCAGAGTTGCATACGGAAGAGGCCCATCAAGAATTTCACCGTTGTTGTAGTTCCTAAAGCAAGTTCTAGGATAGGCCATGGGATGGACATACCCCTCACCCTCAATCTAAAATGGAGAGCTTCTTCTCCGGAAATCAATGAACGCAGAAATTGAGCAGGCAGGTTGAGTTCAGTAACTTGCGGGCAATAACACAACCCCTTAATCGGTCACAATGGACTGAAGGATTCCTAAAGTTGCAAGCAGGCACAGGCCGCTGGCCACCTTCAGTACACGCCGAGATCCGTCTCAGATGTTACCTCGTTCTTGAACAGTGAAAGTCGAGGTGGAGAGCCATAAGGAGTCCTGGGGAAAAGTTATGGGTGCCAGTTGCACAGCAGACTTCTCTATGTATGCGGTGGGGTAGTAGCAACACAACCACCATAGTAGTGCTTCCGAAGACCTGCTAAAGCAGGGAAATATACTAAAAAGAGATCCCAAGCCCTGGAGCCTAAGCGCAGCTCGACCTTCTGTTGGCCATTCATTGTATAGTGTATATAAATATATATATGACTAGCTATAAATTAAATACATGTGAGAGAGGGGTTAAGAAGAGATGAAGGGCACCATGGTGGGTGGTAGTCAGGGAACACATAAAGAAGGTTATGGAAGGGGCACCAACAAAGATTGTCGAACTGGGCGCCACTAATACACATAGTTTAGAGTTCGACAGTTCTTCCAGAGCCTTTGCAGCAACCACCTATAATGTTTTTGTCCTGTTTTTGTGGTACACAGTTACACGAAAGCTACGCCTCATTGTTTTTTTTTTAATACATTTTTATTAAAAGAAGAAAAAACAACATACAAGGCAAAACGAAAACAGTGTACATGGACATGTGTTCACAGAGGAGGACACCTAGGCACGATTTTTACAATAGATCAATGGCAGATGGTGTGGGGAGGGGGCCAGCGGGGAAACAAAGCAAGAATAACATAAAGCACACAATATATGGAATGTCGGGTCAGGGGGACACGGGGTTTCCACGAATGGAGGCGTACATATATTTCCACGGTATGCGTTCCATTGGCTCCAGATGCTATTCCATTTCCTAGGTTTGCCCCGCGCCACATACAGTCTTCTCTCTGAACATACACCAATCCATATTCTCCTTCCATACCGATACCATGGGCGGCCGCTGGGAACCCCACAACTGCGCAACATCTCTTTTAGCGATCATATTCCCAAGGGTCGCCCACTGCGTCTGGGCCACACTATAATCATTCGGCTCCCACACATTTAACAGGCAGCGTCTGGCCTCGGGCAGCAAAGCCCCTCCCGTGACCCTACCCATCACGCATGCACATTATTCCAGAACGTCACCACCTCTGGGCACTCCCAAAGTATATGGAGGAAAGTCCCAAGCATCCCACAACCACGCTTACATAACCCGTCCGAGGAATAACCCATACGAATCAAGTTCGGACCAGTGATATATACACAATGTAAGATTTTGAGCTGAACGAGACGGAGACGGGCAGGAATCGCAACTTCTTTAGGCGAGGATAATGCAGCTTGCCAATCCTCGTCGTCCAGCTCCAAACCATCACCGGTCCAAACCTCCCTAAGACGCACCAGCAGATCCACCCGGGTATTGATCAACTTCTTATATATCAGGGAAATGGTACTGTCGGGGACGTGGCCGTCAAGGACCCTATGTTCAAGGGGGGAGGACTCGGGGATGACGGTACCCGCAGGGAGAACCGAACTTAAAGCATGGTGAATCTGTGCATACCGGAAGAATCCCTGTCACTCAATTCATATTCTGTCTTTAATGCCGCAAAGGTCTTGATTTTGCCCTTGACCCAAAGATCGCCCACGCAGCTAATACCAATCACATCCCATTTTTCAAACCCTTTCGTTTTCCAGAGACATCCCAACCTTTCAGAAGCATATAACGGGGTCGCACGAGTCAATCGATCTCTCCATCCCACAGACGCATTCGCAGCATGCCACACGCGTACAGCAATATTGGTAGGTCCAGATAAATCCTTGCCCGCCGCCTTGGAATAGAGCGCCCTTCTGTAATCCCCTACCGGAAGCAAATACTTATCCATCTCGAACGCCGGGTTAGGAACAGGAGCGTATGTCGCATGATTTATCGCACTCAGCTGCGAGGCCCAATAGTAACGCCTAATATCCGGCAGCGCTATACCCCCGTCATACCAGGGAAGAGTGAGTTTAGCGAGGGCAATACGCGAACGTCCATCCCAGATTAACCGTCTCTGCAGGCTCTCAAGCTCTCGAAAGTAGCTTGCCGGAATAATATCGAACGTATTCTGAAGCGCGTAAAAGAACCGCGGCAGGGCCATCATTTTAAAAAGGGCTGCGCGCCCGAGCGGTGAAAGAGGCAACCCGCGCCAGCGCACAACATCAAGTCTCAATCTCTGAAGGGGAGGGAGCAGATTATGTTCATAGCGAGCCACAGGGTCCAAAGATATAAAAATCCCCAAGTACTTAAAGCCTGTCGGAGAGACCCGAATGGGGCAGCTGCGAGGCAAGGGAGGGGGACCGCCTGAGAGCACGTATACACAGGATTTAGCCCAGTTGATTACAAGGCCCGAATTCTTCCCAAACGAAGTAAACACATCGAACAAAACATTCCGAGATTTTCGAGGGGACGTAAGGTACAACAGGATATCATCCGCATAGAGCGAGACGCGATCCTCAAAGTCCGGGGACAACTGGATCCCCTTAAGCGAGGGCTCCCAGCGCAACCAGGCGGCCAGCGACTCCAGGGCACGCGTGAAAAGCAGTGGTGACAACGGGCAGCCCTGCCGCTTGCCCCTCCCGAGGACAAAAGGCACAGAGACTCGACCATTCACAACCACCTGCGCCAGTGGCTCCGCATACAAAAGTTTCACCCAGCCGATGAACCCGGGGCCGAATCCGAATTTCACAAGAGCGGCCCAGAGATAAGGCCACTCTAGAGTATCGAAGGCCATCATAGCATCCAAGGAAGCCAAGATGGCCGGCTCACGAAAAGACGCCGCCCTTGTGAGAACACCATGCAAGCGCCGCAGGTTGAGCGCCGTGTTACGGTGCGGGATAAAACCGGACTGATCCGGGTGGACCAGGTCGCTGATAACGTTCGTCAGGCGGTTAGCTAATAACTTAGCCAGAATTTTCGGTTCAGCGTTTAGCAGCGAGATTGGTTTATAAGATGAACAGCGATCCCGTGGCTTCCCCTCCTTGTGAATCACTACGATATTAGCAGGACGCTAGTCACGTGGAAGGGAGCCAGAGTCGCGGGACTCTAGATACATATCACGAAGATACGGAGCCATTTTGTCCGGTCACAATTTATACAGTTCAATGGGCAGACCATTAGGGCCCATGGCCTTGCCAGAGCGCACTGAACGAATGGCGGCAGCCACCTCATCAGCCGAAAGCACAGCATCCATCAGGTCTCTATCAGCCTCAGACAGGCAGGGCAAAGTGATATCGCGGAGCAACGAATGAGAGTCGTCCTTTGGCCTGTCAGAGACCGGAGCATACACAGTTCGGAAGTGCTCCGCAAAGCATTCAACAATTGCAGCCGGGTCAGTCACGCACACTCTGTCAAGGTTCTCAATCACAGGAACTACACGACTCGCCCTTTCTTTCTTGTCCAGCCATGCAGTCAATTTACCCGCATTATCCCCATCATACAGTCTGCCCTGCTGTTCCCTACTCATGACCTTTGCAGTATCAGTAACCAGGGTCCTATAATCTAATTCTTTGAGGCTGAGGGAATGAAGCTTGGCACGGGACACTCCGCGCTCCAAGTCACTCTCCAGCTCGGCTATCTCCGCCTCCAAATGGACCACCTCTTCATGCTTACTTTTCTTGGCATTAGCGATTAGAGATAAAGCCTGCCCACGTATCACAGTCTTAAAAGCTTCCCACAACGATACAGCAGATGACACAGACCCCACATTTTCAACAAAATAATAATCGAGGGATTTCAGCAACTCAGCACGGGTCTTGGGATTGCGAAGAAACCAGGGGTTTATAGGGGCGACCCGTCCCTCATTACTCATAGTAGTATCTATGCCAAGCCATACTGGGGAGTGGTCGGATATGCCCCGGGCGAGGTGTCTCACCTCCACGATGGAGGAGGACAGCACCGCCGGCACCAGAACGTAGTCGAGTCTGGACAGACTGCCATGGGCGCCAGAGTGGAAGGTGTATTACTCCTGATCCGGGTGCAGCAACCTCCAACAGTCTACCAGACCCAGTGTCTCCAAGAACCCACTCAACCAGGAATGCGACTTGGGAAGATCCCTGGGGGGGTAGCGATCTACGTTACCGGAGACAACCGAATTGAAGTCTCCGCCCATCACCAAGATGCCCTCAGGGAGCCCCAGTACTACACGCCCAAGATCCGCAAAAGTCGAGGTCTGTAGACCCGGCGGGATAGAGACAGTAACAAATGAGATGGTCCTCCCCTCCCGTCTACCAGTGAGAGCAGCATAGCGCCCCCTGTCATCAAGAATCACATCATCGATTGCCAAAGGGAGGGAGGACCTGACGAGGATACCCACACCCCTTGAACCAGAGGTGAAGCCAGAGTGCGCCACAAGACGATACCCTCGCCGATTCATGGCATGGCACGTGTTCCCAACCAGATGCGTTTCCTGCAACAACACAATATCGGGGGAGAGGCGCCGCAATAACTAACACCACACCCCGTTTTATCCTATCCCCCAACCCATTGACATTCCAACACATTAGTTTCTACCCACTAACCCCCATCCCAGAAAGAAGTGCTGAATCCACCCCATAACGAACACAATGACCTGATCGAAAAGAAATACGATACGTTGCCTTGAAAGAAACTCACAAACACCCAAGAACCCCCTCCACCCCCCAAGTAGAACCCGTTACAACACCCCCCACCCTGCACCCCTGCGTTAGACTCAAAAGCCACCCCAACTTGCAGTGTGCCTGTCTCCCTATCATTAAACTAGTCTACAAAAAGAAACCCCTGAGGAGGAAAGAGACCCACTCCCCCCGCCACCCTCGGGTATATAGCAATAGAACACAGTAATAGAAGAAGTATCGAACCCAGCCGAATAACACGTGAATGTTCAGAAATCAGGAATCAGAATGTCACTCTTGTTCCGATACGCCGCCCTCGGCTCCACCCGGATGCCCGGTTGAGTCAGTCTGTTTGGGAAGGGTATCCAGCCAGTCACTGACTCCGTCAGGACGATCAAAGAAGAAAGTCCGGTCTTCGTATTCGACGTGCAGCCTGGTTGGAAATAGCATTGCATATTTCAGGCCCAAGTCTCTCAGCTTTCGCTTCACTCCCTGAAACCCCATCCGTTGCCTCTGAACAAGCTGAGTGAAGTCCGGGTAGAAACTCACCGTTGTGTTCTCGAATTTTACGGGGCCACTTACTCTCGAGGCCTGCAGGATAGTGTCTCTGTCCCTAAAATTGGAGATGCTGGCGATGATAGGTCTCGGTGAGGCGCCCGATTTTGGTTTTCCGCCCGGCACTCGATGGGCACGCTCCACAGCAAAGAATTTACTCAGGCCTGTAGGGGCAAGGTGATTCAAGACGATGTCTTCCACAAGGAGATCAG
The DNA here is from genome assembly GCF_964261635.1 of Lissotriton helveticus. Lineage (NCBI taxonomy): Eukaryota > Metazoa > Chordata > Amphibia > Caudata > Salamandridae > Lissotriton > Lissotriton helveticus. The sequence goes on from NC_136067.1 coordinate 1,183,774,733, forward strand.
TTGCCAGAGCACCAGAAGTTTCAGGGACCCCAATAAGGCGTATGTTGTTGCGCCGGGCCCTGTTTTCAAAATCCTCCAGTTGATGGGCCATGAGATCGTGGGAGGAGCGCAAGCTTCCAACTTCCGTCTGCAGATCAGATACATCGGTCGTGAGGCTAGAAGTCTTCAGGTCTAGAGACTTGACCCTTTCATTGGTCTTTGACAAATCAGCTCTGATCAAAGTAACATCAACTGCTACAGTGTCAATTTTGAGAGCGAGAGCCTCATATTGCTGACCAATGGACGCCTTCATGTTGGCAATGGCGCCCATGACATCCTGCAGAGTCAATTCGGTCAATTCTGTCGGGTCGTCATTGGGGCTCTCCGAAGCTCGACTGGCGCCACCGGGGGACCCCTTGGGTTGGGTATAGCGATCCATGACGTTGGTTTGAATCGGTCCCCTACGTAGCGGCGTTTTAGTCTTCCGCTTCTCGTTGTCAGGCCTGGTAGTCATTTTGAATGGTGAACCCCGAAGGGGCCCGCGAGACCTGGTGAAAATGGCCGCTCAACACCAGACCACTGAAAATCACGAAAGTGGGCAGAAAGGGCAAAAGCAGCAGCTCAGCCCAACACCCAAACCCTCATGACAGTTGGCGTATAATCAGGAAGCAGAGTTAGGCCTGACCTCGATGGGGGCGCGAGGCAATCACACAATCAGAGGAGACGGAGGCCCAGAAACGAAACCGAAAGTCAACTCAGGGCATTAGGGGTAGCCCCACAGGCCGTTGTTATTCAACTACTCCCCGGCGTCTTGGCGTGCCAGCTCCCGGTGTCGCCGTAGGGCGGGCCTCAAAAACTCCGATCGGCCTATCTGCGGTTCCCGAAGTCCAAATTAAATTTTGAAAACAGCTAAGGTGTCAGCTGAGGTTCATCTTCAAGAACCCGTGGTCAAAGTCAGGATATCTTTCAGGATATATGCGGAGGGCAGCGAGGGACTCGGGAGCCCTGTGCTCACGCGGCCATCTCGGATGCGCGCGTCGCTACGCCTCATTGTTCAAAATAAGTTTGCCATTTGCAAAAAAATACAGAGCAGAGATGTGGAACTTCCAAGGACCCCAAGCTATAAATCCCCCTCCCTCCCCTATTTATCTCAACGTACCCCTCTCTCCTGTGTAGTTATAAGGCTTGTTGGGCCCCAAGGAAGACATAAAATAGCTGTTTCTGCATGATTTAGTTTTAGTTTCTAAAACTTTAACATAGTTTAATATTTTTGTGCATTATGTAAGCTTCAGTTTTCAGAAAATGGTTAATAAAATTCACAACTATTCCGAACAGGGGGCCCTTAAACATGTCATGCACAGGGCCCCAAAATCATTAAGATGACAATCATACAGGGCAGTAGCTATCAACAGTGGAGAAGGAGCACAACAATTACTGCTACCTTTTACAGTGCAAACAGACAGCGGGGTGACATTATCATTGCTTGCACTGGGGCCCCGTGCTCTCATGTTACACCACCGCATAGAGACCATATTTTATCTGTCGTCGTGCGACGAGAATCTCCTGAAGAATAGCCAGAACTGCGGGAAACCTCCAAAAATGCATTAGGCTCAGATTCTGACATTAACAGTTCCCCAGCCTCCAATCCAGCCAAAGGTGCCTTGAGGCCTGGTCCCTTTAGAACGTGTTTTACTGAGTCTACAGGTCAGGGGTCGAGTAAGGGTCCCGAAAAATTAAAAAAGGGAGAGGCTCAAAACCTGCTCTGCTCGTTTCAGAAGTATGGGGGGCTGGGTACCCTAAAGCTGTTGTCATTGGCCCTGAATCAGGGCTAATGAGAGCACTCCTGCTCTAGGAATGGCGGATGGCTTTCAAGCCAATCCTAAATCACTTTGTTTGGTCTCCACAGCAAACGGTTGGCATTAGAAAGGCACATAATTGGCTGTCACCCAACAGCTGTTAAAATTACGGACAAATGGTGTCCGTTAAAGAAACGTTCACGGACAACGGACGAAATTACGGACTGTCCGTGAAATTTACGGATGGTTGGTCACCCTAACAATAGTAGGTTAGTTGGAGGCAGCGCCGTTCTTAATCAGGCCAGAGTGAACAGAAAAAACTGCACGGAGATACGGTGTGTCATGGCGCCGACATTCAACCCATAAAACTTCAATTCTTCACCAACAGAACATTGCAAATTTCTGTAATTAGAACGACCATTTTAAAGTTTCACCAAGCCTCAACTGGCATGACAGAACTTCACCGAGCAACTTAGTATTAGCAACCTCCCTGTTCGAATGAATTTAGTATACGATTTGACCAAGCCACCCAGAAGGCCCATTACATCAATGTATTTTTAAATGTTGCTTGCCAGCACTTCTCGTTCGGGTAAAGGCATTTGTCTAATGCTGTTACCTTCATAAGACTGCACATTTCCAGACATAGCGGCCACCAAAGTGAATCTAAAGACTCCGACATAACTTCTTAAAGTATTAATGACACCTGCTAACCAAAGCCTTACAACAAGCACCACTGCCCTTTACGCACTACCAGATAGCGTATACCGGAAATCCGAAACACTACAAATGATACTGTCTAATATCTCACTTATGGACTGAACAATAAAAAAATATATATAACTGGTCTAGGAATTAGGTCATCTACACTGCCTGGAAACATTCTCGTGTTGCAGCCCTGAAAGCCCGACCCTTAATGCACAAAAGGACCTTTAGCCCAATTAATGCCACGTGACACGAGAACCTGCGACCAACCCAACGCTGCAGCCTCGCATTTTTGCAACGGACTAATGTGTGCACATGGCTGCACAGATCTGACCAGTTTAAGGAATAGGTTTGTAGATTTACCCCCCACTACATTATGTAGAACTCATCGATTTAAAGAACAGGACTCAACGGTCAACAGAAAAAAACGACACGCCTAGGTCATTAATCCCACTCACTGGTAGTCAGCAATGAGATGTGGGTAAAATACGAGCTAGTGGTGACTGGAATACCGAGTTGACTACTTTAGAGCCCTAAACCCATTAAACAGGGATATTCTACAAAAAACTTTGCTGTATTATTCCACCTCAGGCAGACTCATCATCATGCATCACAACACAATCAAGATGTCAGGTAGACGAAGAGAACCCAAATGCAAAATGCGTATTTTATTCATGTGATCTGCCATGAAGCAGTTAAAACTAAAACCATTTTTTGCGGTAACACTCATACACTTTCAAGAAAATGACACTTAAAAATAGAAGCAACTCGTACCTAACCAGTCTTACTCCCCCATGGTCAAGCGGTGCCGAAACACAGGAGTCACATAGATTTTAAGTAGTCTCCAGGAAAAAGTCTGCGATCAAGAATATATATCCCACCACTGCCGAAACCTTGCATTGTTATACTAATACGGCGGTTCAAAAACTTACTCAAGCTCTTCTGCAACATTAAAAAAAAAAGTTTCATATGGTGCTTGGTGGGTATTTGACCATGCAAGCACGTAGGGTCCTGAGTAAGGTACTTCACATTTTAATGTCACACGATTACATGAGGGCACATAGGGCGCGGGCCATGGACTGCGTCCTCATGAGAAGGGATGAGAGCACACGTGCATGCATGCCATTGCGCGAGACCAATGCTCTTGTTTCACCCTCAACGAACCGTGCACCCGACAGATGCGCACACCGCGTCCCTGGAGCTTTCAAGAGCAGGGTGCTCCCCCAATGGGAGGGCAGCCCGGAGCCGCAGAGCGGTGGCCCGTTATCTGCCGGCGGGTGCCACGGCTGGTTGTTAGTCGCAGTATATACACAGCAGTAACTCAGCACTGCACACCGGCCATTTGCTGTTCCTCGTAATGACACTCCACAGCGTTTAACAGCAGTTTGCCAAGTACCTACACGCATCAATCAGGTAGGTACGCGTAGGACCCACCTTCTTTAGGCCCTGCAGGCAGGGAGATGCAGTGCGGATCAAAAGATTCTCTCAACTCCCCTCCTAACATAAACATTAGTGAAACCGACAAACCATTCAGGATTACCTGACAGGCACAGGCCACGCAGGGTAACTAAGGATAGCATGAGAAATTCTGCGGTACAGAAACAGTTCAGCTCCGAATGACAGTTTTGAGTGCAGTGGTTTACTTAGCATCCAACTAGGCCAATAGTGCAAGAACTCATCACACTCCAAACAAGCGCGCGCCACCTTCGATGGCAGCAGAGGGGAGGGGAGAGAGGAGGGGGCCGGCGCTATTCCCTCGCAGGAGCGAGGGGCTGGCGCCTCGAGAATTGATAATATTTGGCGCCAGCTGCTCGCTCCTGCGAGTGAATAGCCAGACGTGCACGCGTTGCCATTGGAAGCAATGCAACGCGTGCACGTTTTTCAGGGGAAAGCTCTACCTATGGCTAAAGGACTCTTTCCTCTGCAGTGCATGCGCGCTGCAGAGGCGAGACCTAATAACTAATTAATAAATCAACTAGCCTTTGAAACAGTGTCCCTCAAGTGCAATAATTTGTATTTTGATGATCTCAGGTCACAAACAATCTGTTACAAGAAGGCCACGCAATCTGTCCTAATGGGCAAACAATATTTAAAGTGGGAAAACCATTTAGTTCTGCTTACCGTTGGGTAGAACTTTAGTGAAATGTAGTAGACATTTACATTGGCCTTTCAGACCCACAATGATGTGTAACACCGATTTGAGAATAAGAGATTTGTTTGAAGTGCACCTGCCTGCATAGAAATATTTGATCCTTACAGATAAACCCACGTTTTGGAAAATTAAAGCTATTGGATCTGATTCCCAAAGACCGTGTTAAATCTCTGAATGTGCTGCATGTGCCTTTTTAGGTCTAGCTTGACAGTGCAGCTGTCCCCAGACATGATATGATTTGCCTAAAAAAGGGCTTTAAGAAAAACTACCAGCAGTGAGGCTTTGGCTCTGCCCATATGTTGGCAGTCAGGAGTACATGTTTTGTTTGGGGAGAAGTTGTGTGCTTCCACAAAAAACAGTACCTGCCCTCCATACAGCTGTGATCTTTTTTTCTTTTTTTTTAATCAAGCTGCATGACCTTGAACTTTCAGGCGCACACACATGGCACTGTAATGCTATTAACGTTTCTTAAATAACTTGATAATGTCCATTGTTTGTTGTTTTTCTCTGTCAGTAGAGGAGGACATTATTCATTTTAGACTCCAGAGTGCAGGTTTATGTTTGAGAACCCATTGTTGAACAAATCTACTTGGATTTTTAGGTCTAGCGTGACAGTGCAACTGTTGCTGACCTTATGTGACTAACAAATGGGAGCTTTCAGAGTCCTCCTAAGAGAGGGGCTTAGGCCGTCATGTTGGGTCCGAGGAGTAGAGGATTTGATTGCCGCAAGCCGAAACATGCAATACGAGCGGTATTTTTAGTGGAAGCACACACATTTGGCACAAACTTTATATGCGATTCAATGATAAGTATATAGACCTTAATAATTTCATATAAAATGTTGTGCTAAAGGTTCGTGCCTAACAAAAATGAATTTGTGTCCTCATGAAACAAAACTGGTGCTATGTAAAGCGCTCTGATACCCGATATCTTCGAGTCTAGTTTGCGCTATATAAAACTCTATGAAAAAATACTAGGCCTACGATATTTATTGTGAAAACCATTGTTAAAGCTGATGCATTTAAGTGTGGCTTGTAATTACTCTAACAAAATGCCTATCAGTAGGCTTTATTATACTCAGCATCTCACTGATTACTGTAGTAAGCAATGGTTTTGCTATTGGTCACCCAATATTGGTTTGCCAACTCATAGGTCCCCCTTCATTTCTTTGCTTCTCCTAATTTTATTTTAATGTTTCTTATGAGAATTCTACAGCTCACCCCTAATTTAGGGGCCGATTAGGATGGCGGTTTTTCCGCATCCTCCGGGCCGGCGGAAGTGTCCGCCGGCCTGGAGGATGCGGAAAAACCGCGGCGGAGACTCCAAAGACCCACCGCCAAATTAGGATGGCTGGTGGGTCTGGAATTCCGTCCGCCGCTTTTCCGCCGCGGTCGGAGCCGACCGCGGCGGAAAAGCCATAACATGGCAGGCGGTGTCTATGAGACACCGTCCGCCATATTATGATGTGTGTGTAAATATGCTTTTCCACGGCGGCATTGCCGCCATGGAAAAGCATACGGACCTTCACTTCGGGGGCCCGTTGCGGGCCCCCTGGGTGAAGGGGTGGTGGTGGGTGCACATGGGGGGTACCTATGGTACCCCCCTGCATTTGCGTGCACAATGCAGCAGGCACCGCGCGGTGCCTGCCGCTTTGTGCACGGAAATGCTGTGCATGCATTTTTTACATTGGGGCGGGTGCAGCTTGAAGCTGCACCCGCCGCAATGTTAGAGATAGAGGATGTGACCGCCACCCTGGCGGTCACATCCTAATCAGATCGGAGGGAACGCCGCAGCCCATGCGGACTATCCCTCCTCCTCAGGGGTCGCGGACGGACTCAAGTCCGTCCGCGATCCTAATCGACCCCTAAGTCTGTAGTTTGCCATATTCCACATGGCCACATTCCTCTAAACCAGGAGACAATTATGGATAAATAAGATTTGCTTTCTGAGAATCTTTGGTAGGCCATTATAGGAGAGATAAAATTACAAAGATGCCCCCCAGCAGTATATTTTTAAGAAAAACAAATGCTGACCATACACGAAATGTCTCACTTCTCCTTGTTTGGAGTGACAAATCCACTTTAGTTCAAGATTCGTCTGGTATTCTTTATTTATACCTTTTTAATTTTTGATTTTAAAGTTAGAAAATTGCTTTGTGCGAAAAAGACATACCACATGTATTTAACATATACTTAATCAATCAACATATACATCATCACAAAACTATCATATATAGATGACAAAACATGAATTGGAACATATCATATATACATTAGCACAAAGATTTGTGCAACAACACAAATATTCATTGTTTGCACTATTCTTCTTTAGATGAAAAATTGTATTTACAAAGAAGAAAAAAGTATTTACAAAGAGGAAAAATCAGGTGGAGAAAAAAGCAATGTCCTAAACAATGCAAATGTGACTGAAAAGCTTAATCAATATTTCAGTCATTAGAGGAACGACTTGTTCCTGACTATTTGTTCAATACTTGTCTCCACTTGGCCGACGCGTTTCGAACTCGCTATTTTTAATTCGCGTGTTCTCATCAGGGCTGTATGACTTTATCCTTAAAAAGGTCAACGCTGCTTCGTGGGGTTCAATTAGTCCATACGGAGATACCTGTCATACTTTCTTGTTTATGAAAATCCCGTTTTTGAACTCGAAGTTCAATCAATCATCCGGTCTTTTGTCAGGGGCACCCCCTAGGGTCCTGTGTGCCTGCCTGCTCGTCCCACTCGGCGGTGTGTCTTCTCACGACGCGTTTCGAACTCGCTATTTTTAATTTGCGTGTTCTCATCAGGGCTGTATGACTTTATCCTGCATGGTTTGTGCAAAGATGAATAAAAAAGGGGAAATTTACATGAGTACCTTTATTGTATTTTCTAGCCTCTTGTTATTGCTCTCTAATACATTTTGATTACAAAATGCATACCTTAAAAAGGTCAATGCTGCTTCGTGGGGTTCAATTAGTCCATACGGAGATACCTGTCATAGTTTCTGAAATTGGAAAGAACCGGTAAAATTGGAATCAGTTTCGTTCCAGGCGGGAGCCAATTACCTGATGCCAAAAAACAAACGAGCACTCCATGTCCATACCTTGTTTATGAAAATCCCGTTTTTGAACTCGAAGTTCAATCAATCATCCGGTCTTTTGTCAGGGGCACCCCCTAGGGTCCTGTGTGCCTGCCTAGACAAAAAGATCATATTTAACCAGTCTGTCTATGCCCAGTTAACTTGTACTGCTAGTACCCATTGTTACCAAACAGAGTGTACCTGCTCGTCCCACTCGGCGGTGTGTCTTCTCACTTCTTAGGGCGGAATTTGCTCAGTGATTTGTACGGGCGGTCCGTTACCTAGTGGGCAGACAAGCGTACGGTTACATACAGCTTGTCCCAGTAGCGCATGTCCGCTATTCAGTGAAAGGAAAGTAAGGTCGATCTCACCTACCCAGTGCCTGCGGCTAAGGGCTACAATTCTCGCTCGCTGTTGATTTCCATCAATGCGCCATTGTGGGAAAGGGGGCGTGCTATTGAAACACCTCACCTGGTTGAGTGGCTCATGGGACATGTAGTCCATCATTCCAGGCATGTCCGCTAGTCAGTGAGAAGGAAGGTGAATGTGACCAACCCAGGGCCAACTGCTAAAGGCTACAATTATCGCTCAATGTCGATTTGCCTTTTTAGAAAGAGGGCGTGATATTTGAACACATCACCTAGTTAGATGGCTTATGGGACATGTAGTCCAACATTATATTGACCGGACATTCTGTGACATTTTTGAGGACCTCTACAGTCTCGAAATTTCTGACATAGAGTTCAACCCAGTCTGTAGGCTGTTGAACCTCAAAATCAGATAGGCTTCTTTTTTCAGTAAGGCATCATCCACATCCTGGACTCTTTTGGTATGTCCTATTGTGTACAATACTGTCCATTTAAAATCCATTTCTGAGTGGCCTTGTTCAATGAAGTGTTGAACCATGGGAGCAGACACGACTTTATTTTTGATGCGCGAACTATGTTGTGTGATGCGAGTGTTGATTTGCTGATTCGTTTTACCGATATATAGTTTGCCACAATTGCAAGTGATTGCATAAACCACGTTCTTGGTCCTGCAATTGCTGAAATCTTCGTTTTTCCATTTTATATTCCTATGAATGAATTCACTGCCCTCGATTGTTGTCTCACAAGATACACAATTTCCGCATCTATGGTGACCTTTAATCTGTTTTAGCCCCCAAGCTGAAAGTAGATCGTGCTTGGGTTTTTCTATCCTTACATCTGCCCGGACAATTTGTTGGCCTATGCTTCTGTTTTTTTTAAAAGCAAAGATTGGTCTAGGAAATGGGCATTCCAGCTCTTCTAATAGATGCCAGTTTCTGAGTATAGTTTGTCGAACCTGATGGGTGTGAGGGCCAAACGTTGTGACGCAAACCATTTTCTGTAGGTCTTTTTTCTCCTTGCGTTCAAGCAGGCTCTCGCGTGGGGTATAACGCGCCCGCTTTCTTGAATGTTTCAATAATTTTTTGGGGTATCCCCTTGCGATCATTTCCTCACAGAACTTTTGGGAGTGCAAATCGTATTCCCCAATCTCTGAGCAGTTCCGCCTGATTCGAAGCAGCTGCCCATAGGGAAGATTCGTTCTCAGATTCCTTGGATGTGCACTCTGATGGTGGAGGATGGTGTTCCGGTCTGTCTTCTTTTTGAACAGAGATGATTTTAGACAGCCATCAACACAACTTATCTCAACATCTAAGAAAGTCATCTTTGAATTACTTTGCTCCATGCTCCAGCAGTATAAGCACCTCACCCAAAGTTTATGTTGTCCTGGAGACCAGCTAGCTCACAGTGCCACCATAAGCACCCCTAACCGAAACAGGGGGTGCATGGTTTCTGGCATCCACTGAACATGACAACCCTGACCCCGGTTGTCATATTCAGTGGTTGTCATGTCAGTTTAACTGTCTCCTCTGCTAAACCCCGGAAATGCTCTTTTATTTATATAAAAAATCATTCTTGTGATGTCAATGCAGATTAGTGATGTTATGAGTTTGCAGATAGCCCTGTTGCCCCGAGAATGAAGATAGAACAGCATTTGCACAGTTTGCGTATAGGCTTTGTACTCAGTGTTAGATTCATCATGATATGTTGCACGAAGCCAGGTGTGTAAGCTAAGCAGTTTCAGTGAAACTAACCCAACATTGTCACGCTTGCAAATGTGTGTAAAAGGTCACAGTAAAAATGTTATTGTGCAGAAAGAGGACAATGTAAGAAAATGTAAAGCTGCGTTTCACGGGCCTCACCCGGGCACATAACACCTATAAAATGGGAGAGATAGTATTTTGCTTTCCAGACTCATTTTGCATAGATTTGCAAATTTATGGTCGTATGACTAATGACTCCCTCATGGGAAAGCTTACGCTTAGTACCATAGGCCTAAATTGGTATGGTGACAAGACAATAAAAATGGCTATAGGGTTGTTTGGTCGGTGTGCAGGGAAAAGTTATGCCCGATGACCCAGAGAAACAGGCTGTTTCATTATGAAAAGTTATTACAATGGCAGTAGCCCTGGCTTATTTATTGTGAAAAGCATATGTTAAAATCAATATGCCTTTTACGGTATGATTGTTAATACTCTGTATTAAAGCCTACAGGTAAGCATTTTGTTACATGGAATCTCACAATTTACCATACTACACATGCGTTTAGGTGCTGATTTCTAGGCCTGGGCGGTAAATTCCGTTCCGCTCGCGGAATTTTGTTAATTTCGCGTTCTGTGGAGAACCCGAAAATTCCCAAAATTCTGCGTTTCGCGACTTTGCGAAATCTTTTGCTTGTTCGCGTTCCCTTTCGGACAGTACAAATCTTCTATACCTATAGTTTGTCAAAATAATTGTTAAGCCATTTTAGGAGAGCTAGAATTTTAGGACTATGTCTGATGATTGCCTTGTGGGAAAGCTTATGCTCAGTGCAGAAGGCCTCAGTTGGTTATGGTGATGTAATTGATAACAGCTACAGGCCTCATTGGTTCAGAAGGAAAAATATTTCTTTTACCAAATGTTTGATCTGTTTATTATGAAAAGTTATGATAAGAACAATAGGCTTGACATACTAATTGTAAATGGTATATGTTAACAATACAACTTTAAATACCTGTTGATATTATTTCTCTGTAGTGAAGCCTACAGATATGACATTTTGTGTAATTAAATAACTTTTTGCTTGTATGGAATGGTTTTGGTGCCTCTGACAAATCGTAGGAGAGAATATTTATACTGTAATCATTCTTGATAGAATCTCTTCTTAGATTTCTGCTAGGATCCTATAAAACAAAATATCAAGTAATACATCCATCCATCTACATAAATCTAAATCGATATAGATACAAAGAGGACCTTTTGGGTCCACTCTGTTTTGCCGTTGGTCTGTCTGAGTGTCATTTACACTCTGCTTCCATCAATGATAGCGAAGGGCATAGGATAATGGTTCAGTCCCCATCAGTCACTGGCTATCTTGCCCTGGAAATGACAGTATTTTCTGTTCACTTGTGTACATCCATTTGAAAATAAGTTTGCTTCAGTGTCACAGTTGGTTGGCCAGTCCTTAAGCTTTGCATTTTCCCAATTTATAGTTCCTCCTTCATTTCTTTGCTTCTCCTCATTTTATTTTAATGTTTCTTATGAGAATTGTACAGCTCACCCCTAATTTAATCTGTAGTTTGCCACATTCCACATGGCCACATTCCTCTAAACCAGGAGACAATTCTTGAAATGATGTTGGCCATAGTGTGTCATTGTTTCTCAATTTCCAGATGGCCAACACGATGGTTCTATATGCAGCGCCCATGCTTGAACTTTGAAATAACAATAGACTATTTATAATACCATTGAAAGATGGGCACTCGCTGCTATGTTTAGTTTTGTTATTGCAGCATATGCCGAATGTGGTCAGATGACAGCCTGTTTTTTTTTATTACTTGTATTCTTGTAATTTATCATATGTTGTGTGTGTTCTATTCCGGTTGTGTCAGTGGGTAAATGCAAGAATGAGTCAGTGTATTAATGAATGGGAAGCATGAGAGCAAAGATGAGTGACAGTGTGCATATATGATTAAAAAAAATACTGAGTGCCTAAACCCATCAATTAAAGAAAGGGCACTTCCTTTCATAAATTTGAACTACTGGCATTGCCAATCATTGTTTTAAAATTACGACTCCAGTGTTTTTCAACGCTTCCAGTCAAATGTGAATGGTCTGCTTTATTCCGCAATGCATACAATTGCAAGTATGACATTCACATCCTTTTCTTCCATACGATTAGCCTAACCTGGTGTTTACAGCTTCTTAAAATTTTGGGGAACCCATTTTGGGGAATCTGTATGCACAGATCTGGGAAATTACAGGCTTTTCCTGCCCATCCCTTTTCTTCATTTCCATTCCAAACAACCTCTCTGGGAAATTGGGGGATTTTAATGCACTTGCTCACATGCACTTTCTCACATTTTTAAGACGTACCTCAGGGGCATTCATATGAACATTTAAAGTGCAGATACGTGTTTAAGTGTATTTACAAGCATTTGCATTGCTGCATTTAAAGTACCCATGATGACAATCATCAGTTCCCCGATCGGTGCAATTTACAAACGCTGAAGAATGAACCTGCTTTGCTAAACTTCTTCTCTAGGGGATGAACACTAGCCATGAACATCATAAATAGGATTCACGTAGCCAGGATCAGATACGTTTTGAACGCAGGGTTTGCTACTTTTTCGATGCACAATTCACACTTTATTAGTCAAATTCAATATATGTAACTCCTGAGAGTTATCCTGTGTGTTGAGTACAAACATTCACATCAGCATCATTATCTTTGAACCCTTTATTTCAGCAACGGATATCATCATTTAGATTTGTAACATTTTGGTCCATGAAAGGCCAGATTACAGACTAAAACGAAAGTGCCACCCAGGTTTCTTGGAGCAAGTATGTTTCCAGTAGTATTGGGACCAGCCAGATTTGCTCAACTTAAAACATAGATAATAAAGATATGAATTAGATGACATTGTGCTAATTTCATAATAAGCGTTCTTTCTTCCAATCTAATATTTAGACTAAATCTGCAGTTTCATTGAAAATAGGCCCACACAAACAGGTTGTCACATGTACATCAGTTGTAAATAGCATACTGACCTCCGGCTCATTTCAATTTTATATACAAAATATATCTATATTTCTAGTTTTGATACCAAACATAATAAACTCCTTTAGATTTTAATGTTATGTATATACAGTAAACTGATCTATGAGGTGAAAGTAAGTTATATTTATCTTGACCAAATATCATTTACACAGCAAGGACATTAAACTGAAATTTGATTTGATCCTTACAGTTAAAAATGCAATCAATTGCATTTCATGAGAGAATGAGTGGGGGAGCTTCCTGAGCTAGACAGCAGTGCCGTGAGGGAAACGGCTTTCCGAATTTACCTCTTTGGGGCCACTAGAACTGTGCCTCAGCACCGCCGTGAGGGAAACGGCGCAATGAACAGCAACACCTTGATCGACGGCGTGAGCGGGCAGGGAACTACAATTCCCAGGTGCCCCGGCGGCCGTGACGACAGCAGAGCGCCCGGAGGCGCGTAAAAAGAGTGCAACGCCTCTCGCCCCGCGAGTCGCGCGTGGGGAGCGCCCGGGGCGAAGCCCGGGCAAAGGGCGGGCCGTCTGTGGCCGTCAGTGGACTGCAGTGGACGGGCGGGTCACCCCTCTAACATCTGTGTTAAAAGGTGAGCACCTACCTTGGATTAAAAAATGGCCGATAGTAATAACATTGATGTTGAAAACAAGGGTGTTGCCACTTCTGTCTCCCTCATCACTTCCTTTGAGTCAATGATAGACTCCGCTTTTAATGAAATAGTGGAGACTGAGAGAAGGTTTTCGATGGGTTCCCTTTCCATTAACAATAAAACGACTTTTTCAAGTAGTACAAGCTGTGCCAATGGAGATGTACACATAAACCCGGAAATAATTGTGGTAAAACCGTCACATCTTTATGTCGACGTGCCCACTATTCTGGATGATGAAAATACTGTCACCTACATAGCACAAGATTCCGCCTCTACAACACCAGGAGCAGTAATGCCTAAGCCAATACTGACAGCGACATCCCCAGTATCCCTCCAGACAGAGAGCGTCTCTACAATTACAACTGCTTCGCAGGATGATGTTATTACTCTGGATATCACTGATCCCACCAGTAACAAACCGGGAAGGGAAAAACGTAAAAGAGGCATAACTAAGCAACGTGCTAATAAAAGGAAACAGCCTTTATTCCACAAAAACCAGCCTACACCACAAAGTCTATGGAATAAAAATAAATCTCCGGGGGCACAAATTGTCCTCATAGAGGATAAAGACTCCGCTGATACGGACAGTATTTCCGATGCAACTACCACTCATCCTTGCGGGAATTCTAAAACCATATGGACCCAAACAGCATTAATGGGTGATAATTACAATCTATCTAGACAGAATGGGAACATAATAGAAACCATAGTCGATACTATTTTTAACCGGATTGAAAAGCAAATGATCAGTCAGTTTAATAACGTTTTTAAAAGACTGGATAGATTAGATAACCTGGTCAAGGCTGGAGAAATAAAAAGGAAGGGGTCAATCATCCTGGACCAAGTTAGAGCAGATCGCCTCTTGAAGGAATTGGAAACTGTAAACAATATACTGTCATCAAAGGAACAGGATATCACCAGCACTTTGGGTGGGGTATTGAGCAATTCTGCATCTTTATCTCAATCTACTGCGCCATTAATAACTAAACCCACACCTACTAAAAGAGGGCCAGCTATGAATACAGCTAACTCATCCACAAAACCAATCCCCATACCTGCTCCCAGAAAAGTTGCTATTCCATCTACTTCTAACATTCCCGTTCCAAACAGCAATAATGGCCCAACTAAACAAACTGCAGCTCCAAGACCGACTGCTGCCAATAACAACGTGGGTACTGGCTCTCAAGGGTCCATTAAACCTTTTAAACATCAAGGACCAGCCCTACATTTGCCACCGGATGCTTGTCCTTTTGTTTTGGTTCTAGCGGGTGTTCCGCCACTGAGGGAGGACCAGGGGGAATCATGGGTGCAATTGCGAAATAAGAGCATAGACTGGCTGACCAAGCACAAAGGCGTTGGATTTGACATCTCAAGAGAGATCATATCTGCCCGCAGGGTATCGTGGGTCGGTCCTTTACTCAACGATAAGGAAGGTGACTGTATAGTTCTTAATTTTAAAAATCCTGGGACCGTAAGAAGCCTCCTTAACAGAAATAGCAACTATTCAACCATTCCTACTGTTGCAATCATGTTACCCTTGAGTTACTTTTATAGACAAATGGCCACACAACCTCGCCCACCTTTTATGCAATTTCCATCGTCATTAATGCATTTCCAACCACCATCTATGCATTCCCAACCACCACCTATGCATTTTCGGCCACCACCTATGCAATTTCAACAACCTTATTTCCCATTCCAAACGTATAATAGATTTGCACCTCTTTCGGATCTGGATATGCAAGATTGACCACCTTCGACCACTTTTGTCGAATTATCTTTGACTCCGATATCCGATCCCCTGCTTGTTTCAGAATCCCTGTCTCAATGTACCCTGAGTAAACCTCCCCAGACCCTTACTCATTTTCCTTTGGATTCAGAACTATCTCTTGTTAGCTGGAATATAGCAGGCTTAAAATCTAAACTGAAAATCATAGAGTGGCTCAATTGGGTCGACAATAACTGTGATATATTGTTGCTACAAGAAACGTGGAGTACAACGTCACCAACAATTGAGGGTTTCTGCTGTTATAATCTCAAGGCTTCCCCGTCTCATATGGGTCGACCCAGTGGGGGATTATCTATTTGGTCCAAAATAAAATGCGGGGTGCAAACTAAATTGATCCCCACACCGGGCAATTGTTGTTTTATGGCTATGAAGTACATTAACAGATTGAAATTATGTATTATTAACTTTTATAATAATGATTTTGTTAGCCGTCCAAATGGTAATTTTACATTACTGTTTAATTTTATAGATGAAATCATGGGGGGGCAAAAGTACGGACCCTTTGATGGTATTTGCATCGGAGGGGATTTTAATGCACATATGTATCGCCATAGCCCAATATGTAAAAACGGGGAAGAACTGAAAAATCATATAGCTTCCTGTGATCTAGTTAATGTTATGGAAATTGTAGGTACAAGTGCAAACAATATAACAACCCCAACTTTCATAGGTCAGGGCTGTGCTTCTACGATAGACTATATTTTCATATGCCCGACTTTAAGAGACATAATTTTAAAAGCAGAAGTCGTCTGTTCCGCTTATAGCGACCACTACCCGCTTAGAATTTATTTACACAATACCCAGACCTCAAGGGTGGTAGTGAAGCAAGAGGTAGGGCCTCAAAATCTAGCATTATCAACGGACAGATTGAGACTAGCATGGAAGGGAGCTGATAATAAAGGAATTCTCTCCAGAGTAATCAAAAAACATCCCGAGACAGTCGAGATTTGCCTGTCTCACACAAGTCCTAGTAATGAGGTGGTTGGCGCATTTGGAGACTTATGCGGGGCTATTAAAATTGAATCTTCTAAACCCGCTAGGCAGAACATCTCCCAGGGTCCCCGTTGGTTTGATTCTTCTTGCTCCAAGGCCAATAGGGACTTGAGGGCAGCCCTTAATACCAACCCAAGGGACTCTCAACTCGTGAGAGTATTAAGATCAAAATATAAAAGTGCCTTACAAATTAGATCTGAGGCCCTAGTAATTAATCACTGGGAATCCCTCACGCGTACTGCCACATTGAAGGACACAACAGGTTTCTGGAAAGAAGTTAAGTCCTTACGATCTTTTGGTTCTAACATCAACCCAATTAACAGTAATATAACAGGCGAGGCGTGGGTAGAGCATTTCTCCCAAATCTACGCCATATCAGTTACCGTTCTAGATACTGTCTCTCTATCCTATAGCGCTGAACCTCTGACTTTTTCATTACTTGAGGTCGAGGATGCTATCATTGATAGTGCTAGTAATAAAGCCCCAGGCCCTGATGGCCTTTCTATTGATCAAATAAAATCAGAAATCAACTTCTGGGCCCCCCTATTATGCAACCTATTTAATAACCTGAATGACAGCTCATTTCCCGAATCCTGGTCGAACAGTGTCATCGTTCCTATATTCAAGAAAGGTGACAGGTCTGATCCCGCCTGTTACCGCCCGATCTCACTGATCGATAATACGTTAAAAATCCTGGGAAGGGTAATTTTTAAACGGATTGGGGACTGGGCTGAAGATAACAACGTTCTCCATTGTAGCCAACTGGGATTTAGAAGTAAAATAGGCACGATTGAGCAATGTTTAAATCTAAATCTGATTATGGCCAAATATATTATTGTCAAAAAATCCCCTCTTTATTTAGGTTTTATGGATTTGAGTTCTGCGTTTGATTTTGTTAACCGTTCTAGGCTGTGGTCACTTTTACTTGATTATGGTTTAGACGACTCACTGGTGTATTTTCTTTCTTACTTACATAGGGATTTAAAAGCGCGAGTACGAATTAATAATGATGGCGATTTATCTGACGATATCCCTATTAGCAGAGGAGTTAGACAGGGCTGGGTACTCGCCCCACTGCTTTTTATTTTATATATCAATAGGTTAAGTAGTACTCTGAGTGAGATCATTAAGGATGTCCCAGTAATAAATGGTTCCCCCATTACTACCCTACTCTATGCGGATGACGCTGTATTAATGGGGCGTACACCGAATGCTTTACGCATTCTAATTTCTGGGTTTGTTACCTTCATGTCCGACCTTGGTCTAAATACCAATTTTAAAAAATCTTTTATAATGAACTGCGGACCAAAGAAGTATAACATCACATCCATTAAATCTGGTAACAATACTCTAACATGCACCAGCACTTTCCCTTATTTAGGGTTGTTATTTTCTAACTCAGGCTCATGGCAGCAACATGCTGTCCATGCGAGTAACAAAATTGGCAAGTCAATTAATTCGATCTTATCTCTTCGTCAACCTAAATTGGCTGATGTTGTTACCCCCCTTCTTACCATCTACCGCACCCAATGCCGACCAACTGGGACTTATGGGGCTGAAGTATGGGGCTATTGTAACAGCTCGGCCCTCCAGGTGGAGGAAAATAGATTTTGTAGGAGGGTACTGGGGGGAGTTCCTTGTGCTCCCACTTTGATCTGTCACAATGAACTAAGGCTGCCATATATTGTCGATTTTATTAAGTCAAGGCCTGCGCTTTTTTGGATTAAAATATGGCTAAATCCAGCAGCAACATTAACGCGCAGTATTATATCTGACTGCTTGTCTAGTGATAGATCTCATCTTATACCCTGGCTAAATGCAGTCAAAAACAGTCTGCAGTGTGTGGGACAAGGATCTCTATTTACCTCCCCTGACTCTATTGTACCCGCTCACAAGAATAGTATTAAACGGGCACTCCTGGATCTATATAATGAGGAAAGGATGAGATCAGAATCCATTAAACCAGTGGTCAGTAGATATTTGCGCACTATCGATTCAGGTGTTGATAATCTAAATAATACTATAAGATACCTGTCAATCCCTATAGGAAGATGGAATCGGAGCCTTTTATTCAGGTTTCGGGAGGGAAGCATAGTTTATTTGCTTAGCTTTCCTACCGGCTACAATAAAAAATTAGAAGAGCTGGATTGCCCTTGTTTTCAAGGTGTAAAACAAAGTTTATTACATTACTTCTTCTTTTGTGGCCATTATAAATTGTATACCTGCCAATATTTAAGACCAATTCTCCGCAAATATAATTTACGAGACTCCATTCTTGCACTGCAATTTTTGCAAATGCTGCATACTGATGAAGTCATTTATTCTGTTAGTTGTTTCATAAAAGCCTGTGTGAAATCGAGGGCAAGTATGGAACACGGCTAATGTACAGTAGTATTAAGCCATCCTATGTATTTGTGTACTTCATCATTGTACCAGTTACTAAATAGTGATTCCATTGTATATGTGCTTTGTTTTAATCAATCCTTGAGGGAGAATATAACTATATTTTGCAACTATGGACATCAATGGACTAATGCCTCTCCTGTATTATGCATTTTGCACTTTATATATTATGCACTTTAAGTCAAATATGCTGCTTTAACCTAATTGGACAATTTGTTTTTAACCTTTTATGCGTGTTTTTACAATGCTTTTAAATGTATTTTCCTTCTGTATGTACTTTTATGGATGTAATAAATCCGAATAAAGATCATTTGAACTTTGAACTTGAGAGAATGAGTGAGGACATTGTCCCTTTGTTTAAATCCAAGCTCCACACAATTCTAATGTTCTCCCTTTTCTGCGACAGTTTAGTAAGAAACTTAAACCTCATTCCTATTTTGTAAAACTCCCATCTTCTCTAGAAACCTCCAAATACTCGAGAACAGTACATACTTCCTGACTTGCAACAATAGGGTGTGTCCTTGTACTTGTAGGGTTCTGTGGGACACGTTCTAGTGACACAGCCGGTACCAGTTTTACCAGCTACTCCTTTGAAGCTGTCCATACACCCACTCCACACCCTGCTAATAAAAGGGCCCGGGTGAACATGTTTGTGGCCGTTCAGTACAGTTTATGAAAAAACAGGGGCAAGAGTTACGACAGTATGTGGGCCATCCTCGTCCCCATGTAATTATGAATTAAACAACTTAGACTGTAGTGTAGTTCCTATATTCCCAATAGGCTCTGCGCATTGGAATAATATATTCAGCAGTGTAGATGTAGGACTGAGGTTAACTAGGTCTCTACTGACTATATTAGACTTAAGGTTTTGCCAGCTAGCTCAGAGGTCGACTAGAAACTTTCTCGAATAAACGAGGAGGAGTTTAACGTCCCTGGATAGACAGGAAGGGATTAGCTTCTGACAACCATATAACATGACAACTTTTGCTCCCTCAGAATAAGAGTGTATCTCTAGAGTCGTGTGAAAACAATAGACAGCTATTTCACTCAGTCAAAATGTGCGTACTTAGTTTCACCAGAGTACAGAGAAAAGAGAGACGGGCGTTTTCAATAAAAGGTGTAATTTATTGAGCAGTCCTCTTCCTCATACAAGAGAAATGAATTGCCACAATTGCAATACTCATAGTAAAGTAAAGTGCGTACAGTAAAAGGAGGATTATAAAATAATACTGTAAAAGCATTGATAATCTCAGAGACAGCTTCTCGAAATCCAGGGAAATAATCCAAATCAGATCTAAAGACTTGCAGTAAAGAGAATATATAAGATGAATTAACTATTGCAATTTGTATCAAGTAGAAGGTATATATTGGAGAAGCGTGGACTTTTAGCGGAATGGCAGAATGGTTTAGGGGAATTAAGTCTGAAAATTATTAGGTAATGTAGGCTAGGGTCAACTATAAAAGATAAGCACACCACTTATACTAACAAACTAGCCTAGTTCGCAGAGCCCGCTTGCGCGGATGTCGCACCCCTGGTCCAGACAGGCCCAGGTAACCTTCAAAGATGGTGGTGGGAGGGGGGGGAAAGGGGAGGGGGGAAGGCCGGACAGGTTAGACATACAGGGAAATAAATTTATGTCAAAACGAAATATGGAAATACTTAAAGGGATCACAGGAAACCAAAATGTCTGGGATATAAAATATGGCACACTTTTATTAGCAGCATGGCTGGGATAAAAATACTATCTCTGAACATTTGTGGTCTGAACGATCTTAAAAAAAGGCAAATGGTTGCAATTGGCCTACAAAACTGGGGAGCCAATGTTGTATGTATGCAGGAAACTCATATTGAAGGGTCTCAGAGCCAGCTGTTAAATACACTAGGATATAAATTGGTGTGTGCTACTTCACAAGGTGTTAAAATTCGAGGGGTTGCTATTCTGGCCAAAGGGAGTGAATTGGTGTTTAACAAATCTAAAACTGACAAGTTTGGCCGTTGGGCTATCACTGAATGCAGCTATCAAACAGGGCAAAAAATGACTATTTGTGCTATTTATGGGAGCAATACAGATGACCCCGGGGTTTTCGATGAGGTCTCTAACGAACTATCACACTGGCCTCTTCCGGTGTTGGTCTGTGGGGACTTCAATATAAACCTCCCGGCTAACTGGTCCTTAAACGATGACTGGGTCTATAAAGGACATAAACCCAAAGTATTCCGCTCTCTTAAAGACCTGTGTCTTATACATGGACTTGTGGATAGCTGGCAGATTTCAAACACCAACACCGGCGACCTTGGCTATACCTTTTATTCAAATCCACACCGCACGCATGCCAGAATTGACTATATTTTACTCTCAAATTCACTAGCCAGGAATTCCCAAACTGTTAAATTGCCTCGTGTACTATCTGATCACAACCCCCTTTTTTGTACACTGACTATTAGGCTAGTTAAATCAGAGCCTAGCCTATGGTCTTTTGAAAAAGCATTACTGAACGACCCTCAGTATTGTATCCACATGAAAGACTGGATACCCAAGTTCCTAGCAGAAAACATCAATAGTACATCAATAGAGGTTGTTTGGGACACGTTGAAAGCAGGGATCCGGGGTGAGACTGTGCCATATTCCCTCAGAGCAAACAGGCGAGAAAAAGAGGAGATGCAGAGGCTGCAGGATGAGCTTATGTCAGCAGAAGTAGGACTCATTAGTGTCACTGGCAATAGAGACACAACTGGAGACATCTCTAACACCTTAGCCCAAGTAGCGGTTGCCAAGGCAGCAATTACTAATATGTTTTCAGATAAGGCAATCCGGAAAGCCACGGCACGAAAAGAATTAATATATGAATTCAATGAGCAAGTGGGGCATCAATTGGCGGTGCGACTGCGACAACAGGTCAATGCTAATCTAATAAGGGAAATTACTGACCCAGTAGAAGGCCAGTTAAAAGACCCAGAGCTGATTAAGCAAGCATTTTGGAGGTTTTATAAGGAACTATATATGGATAACGGCAACGGAGACACCACAGAAATAGAAATGTACCTAGAGAATTGTGATGCCGTAAAGCTTGAGGTAAATACGCAGTTGGCTCTAGAGGAAACTCCGAACATGGAAGAGGTATTGACCGCGGTCAAGAGCCTCCCTAAAGGAAAGGCTACAGGTTTGGACAGCTTCCCTTCGGAGTTCTATGGTACATTTATAGACGAAATTAAACACATATTTAGGGATTTGATTATTCATATTTTTTCTGGGGGGGAACCTCCCAGTTCCTGGTCTAGGCCCAAAATTGTGATTTTCGCAAAAAAGGGGAAACCCCCAGAACATTTAGGATCATATCGTCCTATAACCCTTATAAACGCTGATTCTAAAATATACTCCAAAATCTTGGCAAACCGAATAGCACCTATAAAACACAAAGTAATCGTCAAAAGTCAGCACGGCTTTGTCCCTGGAAGGTCAACGATAAATCATATCCAGAGGGTTATTACACTTTTTGACGGAACAGAAACTACAGGAGACCCTATGGCCCTGATCCTTTTGGATGCAGAGAAGGCCTTTGATAGGGTCTCCTGGCAGTTTCTCTGGAAAGCAATGGCGATGATGGGATTTTGAATCAAGCTTATTCAGGCGATACAAAAAATGTATAATAACCCTAGGGCTGTTGTATCTGTCAATGGAAGCCTGACTAAGGAAATCGCCGTCTCCAGGGGAACTCGCCAGGGGTGCCCTTGCTCGCCATTGCTTTTTGCAATATATATATAGATTCCTTTATTCGCTATTTGGAGAAAAACAATCATATAACCCCCATTATATCACATGGACATCCGACAAAAACATTAGCTTACGCTGATGATATTGCCATAGTTACCGCAGATCCCACAGTAGCAATGCTGAGCATTGAAGCTGAAGCCAGGAAATTTGGGCTGGTCTCTGGCTACGCGCTAAATCAAGGAAAGACACAAATTGTCCTAAATCGAAAAATTGTGATGGATGATCCTAGGGTGGTGAAGGGAGCGACATACTTGGGTGTCACAATTTCTTCAAAGTTAGAGGAAGTTGTGGACATAAATCTTAAGCCAATGCTGAATACGATACAAAAAGATCTACGACGGTTAGATAACCTTCACCTGTCCATTTTTGGAAGAGCAAATGCAATCAAAATGGTGTACTTTCCCAAAATATTATATTTATTCAGGGCAGTTTGTTTAGAGTTTTCTAATCAGTGGTTTACAGCAATGGAACGTACTTTTTCTAGATTTATATGGTCATACGCTCAACCCAGACGGGCATATAAATATCTTACCCTTCCTAAGGACAGAGGTGGGTTGGCACTTCCCAATTTAAAGAGATACTACTGGTCATGTGTATTACTCTACAGTAAGGAGTTATTACAAGGGGGGAACGAAACAGAGATACATACCGCTTCAATCTTTCAGCTATTGGTGGGGAATTCCTGCTATGGCTATTTTTCGAGACACATACATGTCAGTTACCACAAAAAGGTCAAATTTAAGACTCTTTATAGTTGTTTTAAGGTTTGGAAGGCTGTAAAAAAAGTACTAGGAATAGGACAATTCTCATATTACACTCCGGTACTAAACAACCCAATTCTTCCACCGACAATCTTTAAAGATAACTGTGTTAATAAATGGTATAATTTAGGAATAACACAACTAGGGGATTTGTTTACTAACCAGGAGATTAAATCTTTTGATGCTTTGAAGGGAGAATTTGGTATAGACTGGCGGGATTTTTTTTAAATATCTCCAAATTAGGGACTTCCTAATTCATAAATCTGGAGCAAGGGCATTCGGGGAAGAATCCACTGTAGTAGAGACAATTATACATTCTAAGAAACATACAATAGGTGGAGTTTATGTGTCATTGCTGGACAGGCTCCCTCACGATTTAGATAAAACGGCAAC
The DNA here is from genome assembly GCF_964261635.1 of Lissotriton helveticus. NCBI lineage: Eukaryota > Metazoa > Chordata > Amphibia > Caudata > Salamandridae > Lissotriton > Lissotriton helveticus. Next base: position 1,183,798,316 of record NC_136067.1, read on the forward strand.
GAGGTGGCAAAATAAACTCAAGATCTCTAAAGAAGGATTCTTATATTCTTACCAGCTAGCCCAAACCACTCTCATTTCTACCAAACTCCTTGCACAATTTTACAAAACCTGTTTTTTTCTTTACTATACACCCGATAAGATTGCAAAATGGGGAACTGGGAAGGGGACTTGCTGCCCGAGATGCAACCTATCTAAAGCAGACTGCATCCATATCTTTGCCTCTTGCCCGGTATTAACACCTTTGATACAAAATATAGAGAGGTTCTTAACTTGTGTTCTTCACAGAAAGGTCGCCTTGACACCAGCGGTAATGGTACTTGGGGTGGAAGATTCAGATAATCTTGAGAGCAGTCACGATTTTATATTTGTTGCTATGGCCGTTTGGAGGCTATGTCTAGCCTCGGCTTGGCTAGACCCGCTACACCCCACGTTTCAACAGTGGCTAGCTAGGCTTTTATCTGTGCATAATATCGAAATAGCTATATATAAGTGGAAAGGTAGACAGCGACGCGAAAGGGGCATGAAAATCTGGACCCCTTTCACACACTGGCGAGATATACAAAACTGATTTATTATCAATGCTGTAATGTATGTATGTTACTGCTTTAAGTGGTTTTTTTCGTGATGCCTGGAATATATTTTTTATATAATGTTTATTTAAATATGACATAACATAACGTAAAGTACATGTTGTTAATGTACAGAATGCATACCTGTCCGGGGGGGGGAATAAATATGTTAAAATCAATAAAAAAAAAATAATTAAAAAAAAGATAGGTGGAGAGAGGCCAAAAGAAAAAAAAAAAGCATTGATATGGTTTCTTAGCCATATGATACTTTAAAATAGATAAAATATATATACATATATACATTGACTAACGTACTCAACTGGTGCTTCTAAATACGCCTACCCCTGTGTACCTGACCTAAGCCTAATACGTGGGAAGGAGTAAATAAGTATCAATTTAAGTTAAGTTTGTTTTTGCCAAGCATCTGATTCAAGAATTCTCATTAAGGGTTTAGTCAGCTCCGTACCTGGGTAATTAGAAAGCAGGAGGTCTTGTATATCTCTCTCAGGACTCAATATCCCAGTAACCCGCGAAGGTATCTGGAAACACCGGAGCTGGATTTCTTGGCAGGAGAAAAGACAGCGTCTCTCTCAGTGCGTCAAAAGGGAGGGGCAGCGTCCGTGGGCTCTCGCATCAGCTGGGCTCTCGGGCAAGTAGATAGCTGCTCTGCTCCAAAATCACCACAGTGTGTTTGCTTAAGGCAACGTTGGTATATTTATACCTGAAAGGCGCCGCGTTTGACGTGAGGCTGGACATAGGACGTCAATAAAGATGTCACTAAGAACTGGCCATTCTTACAGTGCTTTACAGGAGTTCTAGGATGAAAACAAAACAAAGCAAGGGGGATTTCCCAGGTTGCTGGAGGTTTGGATTGTTTAGAGAACTCGTTGTGCTTTCTAGGGGGCCGGGAAAGTAGCCTTGCTTAATGTGACAGCATGTGCTACGACTGAATATGGATATGATTATCATGCCGTTGTATGGATATTATTGATTATAACCGGACAAGGGCATAAAATAGGAATATCGATTTAGGCTCCTAGATAAAAACACAATACCCACTCCACGATCTAATGTCCATCATTACTAAAACTAAGCAATAGTAAACATTTAAAGGTGCATGTGTATTCCAACCCACCCCAAAATACATGTTTTGCATTTGACATGGTGCATAGATATACACGAAAAATTATTATAGGTACTGTACGCTATTCAAGCATTGTAATCATCCATTTAAAAATATGCATATATATATCAGCATGAATGATTTGCGAAATTTACACATGAAATGGCTCTTAATACAGAAAAGAAGGTCGAGACCATTCCATCACATATAAATACAGTTGCTGTAAATGTGCTAGAGGCTGACGTGATATATTGTCTCTAGAGTTCCAAATATAGAAGCTCTGTTCTCTAAGAATAGTTCTACTTTAAGCAGAGTACATGTGCCAGAAAAAGGTAAATATTTGGGAATCGGGGAAAAAAATAATTTCGTTTTCAGGGGAGAGAGAAAAAAAAATAGTTCCAAATATTTTTAGCAGCTTTTGTTTATCAAAGCCGAAGGCCGAATTCAGAGTTTAGGGAACGCTGTGTACTTTGTCGCTTAAAAGTTATTCTTTTTGTTCAGGGGAGAACATCATTTCAGACAGACTTTCAAAAAAGTGGTTTACCGCTTCAGGTGAAAGTTCGACCAAGTTGGAAAATGCCGCAACTGTGCAGTCGTGAGAATGATTGCTATCATCGATGTCAGGATCAGCAATGCTCACAGAAGGTCGTACCTTGGTGATGTTGCTCTCATCTCGTACTTCACTACCCTCTAATCGCAGTGGTGAAGTCTCAACGAATGCAGTCATCAGAATTGGTAGCCGCTGGGGACAACACGATGCATGAGCCGTTACAGGACTTAGCAAAGTATCTGTATCCAAAGGTACTGCTGATGGTAGTGTAAGACAGACGTCCAACACGCATTCTTCTCCGCATAGCATACATCGAAGCACAGGTAAGATGCAATTCTGCCAGATGGGTCTGAATGAAAGAAACCCGGTCATATTCAGATCTCTTAGCCGGGCTAATCCAAGGACTTTAGTTATGCGGTCCCGATAGCGTATAGCTAGGATCGTTTCTTCCATCGTTGCTGGAGTCTTGTCTGCGATTTGGCTTGTCATATCGAAGCAGAAGTATCAAAAATAAAATGCCTGCTACGAGTCCCAACAGAAGTGGTAGGCCGCCAAAGACAGAATGGACAAAATTAGGAAAAATGCCCAGAACTGTTTTGAAGGGTTTTAACAGTCCCGAAAAAATTGTCTTAAATATATGTGGGATACCGCTGGTATCAGACATATTTAGGATTTGGCTTAGCATTTTTACGAAATGCAGGGGGCAATTTGTTGATAAAAGTGTATGTATCTCTGCCGTTGTCCTTGCAACTTGAAGATCATACGTTTCTTTTGATGACGTCAAGGGCACCATTGTCTGTAGAAGAACAGACTTTATTCTGCTTAAAGTATCAATTTGAATAGAAGAGATATTAAAAAAGGGCCAAATTTTCGCCTCCCTGTCTGGAGTGCTGTTTGGATACAATACTTGCATACAGCAAGTGACCATAGAACTAGCGCTCACGAGATAAGCTTTTCCTGGCACCATGCCACAACATCTGTGGTCCACTATTAGAATCTAACTCCCGTTAGAAAGCCGTCTAAAGAATGGCTCTATTCGAGTTGCAGGTGTGCCATGCTGGTGACATGAAAGGTTATTTGAAGTCCCCTCACAGGCCCCATGCAAGTTAATACCTTGACACAGAAGTATACCACTTAGTGATCGTTTACAATTGTTACCACTAAGAAATACATTCTGTTCCTTTTCACTATAACATGTGTGTGTGTAAGGTAATTTCCATGATGACTTAATGTACCCTTTACCCAACCTTTCATACTGGCCTGCTGGTATATACTCTTGACAGAATTTAAATTGGAAAGTTGTTATCGGAATTGTTATTATTCCGTGTATTATCCATTCAATGACAGGTCTTTCTGACATTGTCAATGGTAATCTCTCAAGTTTTTCAATGCTCAGAATTGTATACTCTGCTCCTTTTTGTGCCAAACTGATTTGTGTATCAGTAAGGTTAAAGATAGAGAATAATGACGTTGTGTTGATTAAACGCCAGGGCACGTAGCCTGAACGCAGATTTCGCAACGTCCAGCCAAGCTGTACAATAGAACGCAATTGGGACTGACCGTGTTGTAACATTAGTAAGTCCTGCTCTATTATATCAATAGCAGATGATACAATACTGTCCAGTGAATATATTCTGGAAGACAGAGTCAATAACCCATTGTCCACAACAGAAAGTGATTTTTCCAAATTGATACGATCAATTTCTCGTATTTTTTCTGCTGTTTCAATTTGCATTACTTTCCAAGCTTCGTTGTATGCAGCGTATACACCGGCCGCTATGAAACGTTTTTGACGCTGTTTGCGTGGTCCCATTATGAAATCACGCAAGTCAGCACCGTCTTTAAGTAAAGTCAAGTGTTGCTTAATTTCTGCCAGTGTGGATGTGCGTAGCCATTCGAGGCAGAGTTTTCCTACACTGTATGTTGTAACTATCCCTGGATGTTGTCTCTGGGAGTATCTAGGGTCTGGCCTGGTCAATTTGAACCCCTGTAATTTGTTCAGGAATCTATCTTGACAGTTATTTGTGTCTGTGGGCCAGATCAACCATTTTTTCCAATCAGGATGTGTTCTGTTTTTGTTAAAAATATGGGATACGTCTATCTCAACATCTGTAGTGCTATTACTGTCAGGTGTTGGCTTTGGAATAGACGGTTTGTTTAAATCTTTTATCTTGGCTAGGCCAAGATAGGTTGTCTGTTGAATGGTGTCATTCAAGAATATTATTTGTTCTGGGATCATGCGGGCTCTAAATAATGATTCTATACCTTGGACCTGCCAATCTTTGGTACCCCAGATGGTTTTTGTTTCAATGTTCTTTTTCCAGAAATCAAAACCAAATGTAGTCATTTTTTCATAAAATGCTTCTGAATAGATTAATTTAGTGTTTGTCAGCATTGTTTTTACTCCTGTCTTATTTAACATTTTGAAATAAAATGTTTCAGCATCACTTGTGTTAAACCCTGAGAAGTATGGGAATTTCTCGTAAAATGTTTTCGAACTACCTTTTGGAGGAGTTGCACAATGTTCCCATTGATTATAATTAAAAACATTTCTAGGTTGAGCAGATTTATGCAAATAATGATGTGCAAAGTGGTTGTAGCAGTACATTTCTTCATAATTAGATGAACCCTGTAAATAATCATGTTCTTTAAATTTTGCTGACATAACTAAATCTGACATCATATCATTAATACTTTCAAAGTCCCAATCATCAGCGAATGTACTCGGTTTTACAAAGTCACTTGATGAAACCATAAACTGGTGTGGATACTTCAAGAGCTCGACCGGGCCATAGATTTCGTAATCTGTTTTGTCCCAAGCTACCCCACCGGGTATTGGATTGGCTGTGACATTCACGGATGATAGTTCTCTTTTCTCGATGTGAGATGACTTGAGTGGCTTTAGGACCAAGTTGATGTTCTGACTTGCTGTGTCCATTGTACTGTATTTTCCCTCAATGAATTTTCCCAAACAAAGAACCATGATGAGCCAAAGCAGGAGGAAAAGTACACCTAACACAATCCAAAATTCAATCCATGGAGAAATCAGATAGGTTTCTTTGAGTTGATGAAAGAGTTCTGTTACTTTGTCTTTAAAAGTTTTTGTTGTTGGCTGTTTTTCAGGCTCGCTTGGATCCTCAGAAAAGTCATCGAAATTGATGAAGTAGCCAGATGCAGTTCTGTCAATAGTTGGAATCGCTTCCGGATTTTCATTTGCTTTTGGAATTTTCTTTGTTTCATTAGCATAGTCTGAGGCTACATCGTTGTAGACTGGTGCTTCTTGACGAACTGTTGTAATTTGGGTTTCAAGAGGCACAGAGGCACAAGTTCCATGGCATTGTTGCATAGTCCTTTTTTATTCACTGCAGGTTTTTCAAATGTGATTAGTCTCTCAGTTTGAACCTCTTGTATTGTAGCAAGTTTTGGTGTTCTGCTATTCTTGGGAGTCCACTGGGCCTACTACTTATTATTGGCCACATGATTGTGGTTTTACCAGGTCGATGGATACAACTCGGTTCTCCTTTTTACCAGCAAGGGGTGGTAGTACTACTGATCTTGTTCCGCTGACAGCTAAGACAGGTACTGCTTTTCTGTAAGAAGCCCAAATTCCTTCTTCACCGCGATTTTCTCTCTGACCAGATCCCCAATCTTTGGAATCCAGACAGGCCTTGCTGGGACAGGTGGTTTCTCTTCAGTGACTGTTGGCTGCTGTTTTAGCTTTATGTTGCTCAGGTCTTTTCTTGTTTCATTTAAGTCCTGTAAAATAGCCAAACGATCTTTGATATCAAAGCATTTTTCTTCTACCACTGAAGTCTGACTATCTAAGTCCTGAATATGCATTCTAGTACCGAACAATAGTTCGTACGGCTGAAACCTTTTAGAGAATTTCTTGGCAGATTATTAAGACTACGTTGGACACTTGTTAAATGTTGGAATCACCCATCACCCGAACCTAATACCCTCGCCGTTATAGATTGCTTTATGTCTCGGTTTTTTCTTTCCACAATCCCATTTCCCTCAGGATGGAAGGGACAAGAGTACCGCAATTCAATGCCCATGCTGGTCATGGCCTCCGTATAAGCTCGAGAGCTAAAAGCAGGACCCTGGTCAGAATGTAGCATGCCAATTGCGTATGTGCCGATATAGACTCGCAAATCTTTTATAACAGTTCTGGCGTCAGCCGAGCGCTGGGGCCACATCCAAATGAATCTCGTGCAGGAATCCACTGCGACCATGATATATTTATAGTTGCCATCCCTTTGTAAGGGACCTCAGTGGTCCAGGTAAACACAAGCTAATGGTTTATCTGAGATTAGAAGGGGCGTCTGAGCTGGTCGTTTCACTGTTGATACCTTCATTCTTTGGCATATCTCGCATTCTAGAACCTAGTTCCTAGTCTGTTTTCTCATACGTGGCCACCAATATCTCTGTTTTAATAACGATATTGTGGCAGAAACGCCAGCATGTGCAGAAGCCAGCCCTTCGTGTGCCGCTGTAGTTAGTCCTAACCTGTGTTCCATGTTTGGAATTGCCCTATCCCCCACTCCAGAGATTCGAGCAAATGGAACATTATTCGCATCAGTTATGTTTGAGTACTTTACTGGAAAGACTTTCGGGAGTGATTTTATATCATCTTTTACCGTAGCACTGACAGCTTGCATTATATCGCTGTCTATTTTTGTTTTTGACCGGGTGATGGCGGCTACGGAAGCCGTTTGTACAGCTGCCTTCGCGGCCTCATCAGCCAATGAATTCCCCGCAACGTGAATGCCATCATGTTGATGACTCAGTGTATGTATCACGTGAGTCTTTTGTAGTTCTTTCTGTAAAAGAACTACTTGTTCCCAAAGCGTTTTATGCTTGATTGTGCCACCTTTTGCATCTTTGAAACCGTTTTGAACCCAGTTCTGCAAGTATTCATTATAAGACTGAACGCAGTAATATGAATCGCACACTATTAGTGTGGGGAATTTGCGATCGTATTTTCAAGCGCCATCTTAAATGCTAGTAGTTCAGCTCGCTGAGCTGTACAATCTCCTAGAGATTGGGTTTTAGTGACCAATGGTCTAAATTTTCCTTCGTGCCAACTACCTTTAACAATCGCGCACGCAGCACTGTAAGCTTGTTTACCCCCAACTGCGGGTTGTGCTGATCCGTCTATATATTATACAGTCGTAGTGTTCTAGAGGCAGGATTTCGGTCGGCAGAGGACATTCATATTCGTATTGTAGAAATTCTTGTGTTTTCAAATTAGGATCAAATTCGTATACTACGTCTGCTGCAGCAAGAGAACTAACCCATTGTATCCATCTCGGATGTAGTGCTTTAGCATTTGGAATGCTTGCTTTTGTTACCGCTTCTAGGGCTGGTATTGGTGTAACGATTATTATTCGTTTACTTTGTGCTAGGGCTCTTTCTTTTGCTACAGCAGTCTGAACCGCAGTTAGAACTTTTTCAGTTGAACTGAATTTTATTTCAGATTTTGAATACAAATGTCATTTGTAAGCTATTGGTACAGTTTCTCCCTCATTAGAGGTTAGGTACGTGAATCCGCATCTTCCTGGGATGACTCGGATTACAAGGTTGCATGTGTTATCGCGAGTTTGCAATTTTGTTTTAGCTAACATGTCTGTTTGCAATGATCTCAAAATTTCTGTGTGTTTTTGAGTCCAATTGATTGGTTTAAAATCAGGTTTTATTAATTCATAGAGAGGTTTAACCCTCTCCGCATAATTCTACCGAAATTCAGGAAACCTAGTATTGATTGTAAGTTCTTCAGCGTTTTAGGTGCTTGGAGTACAGCACACTTCTCTATGAAATTGTCTGCTAGGCTTTTGCCTTCACTTGATAATTCATATCCTAAAAACAGGACAGTTAGATGGGCAATTCGTGACTTTTTAAAATTGAATTTGTAACCTTCTGCAGCAAACCCAAGTATTATGGTGTTCACCCTTTTCAAGTGAGTGTCCAAGTCATCATCCGTTAAATAGATGTCATCGACATATGATAATGCCTCATCATCACATATTTGTAGTACCTCTGTTACTCTTGCTGAGAATAATCCTGGGCTATTCTTGAATCTCTGTGGGAGTCGACAGAATTTTTACTGCGACCCCATTATTGAGAAAGCGGTCAAATACCTGCTTTCAGGTGCAATGTTTTGACAAAAGAATCCATTAGAGATGTCTAATGTTGTTTTGTATTTTGTTAATGTTATTCATTAGTGCTGCACTGTGTGAGTTTTGAACTGCAAATGTCTTGCAACATGAGTTAAGGTGTCTGTAGTCCAAAACTAGACGATATGAATCGTCTGGTTTGGAGACAGGAAACAAAGGATTGTTCATTTGTGAGGTGCATGTTTCAATCACCCCCTGGTATTCAAGTTGATCTAAGATCTCCCTGACTTGTTTTTTAGCTTCTTGCTTATTTGGGTACTGTCTTTGTGCAGTTGGTTGACATTTTAATTGGATTCTGTGAGGAGGAGAGTCCTCATCCCATCCTACATGATTTTATATAATGCAGGAGCTTGGGCTACTGCCCATTTTCTAGCATATGTATATTTTTTATGAATTGGAATATGATTTGAGAAGGCAGGCATAATCATTTCTTCGCCATGAGGGCACTCCCTGACAAACTATGGTGGCCAGTCTTTCTCAGCTAAAAGGATGTCATAGCCTTTGGAAAGATTATCCCAAAATAGACCCCTTACTTTCCTAGTCTTATCTCCCTCTATACGTAATGTTATTTCATATATTTTATGAGGTTCGCTAACTCTGGTATCTGCAGTTTCAACTTGAATGTATTCATTCGTGTCCACTGTCTCCAGAAGATTCATCAGGATCCTGCGAGCTATGGTCACTTCTGCTGCGCTGTCTAGCATTGTCTGGGCCCACTCTCCGTTTTTCAGTTGTGTCCTCAGTATCCTCGGGATGTTTAACTATTTTAATGCTGGCTACCTTCTTTCTTGGAAATTTTAATTTTTTACTTTGATGAGCAGGTTCCTTGTCTTTGGACTTGACGTGCTCTTCCCTGTGTTCTGACCGTCCTCTTCTTTCCGATTTCTGCCAGGAAGTCTGAAAAGATCGAGAGGGACGTGTATCAATGTCTTGATATCTATCAGGTTTCTTCAGATTATCCCTATTTCTAAGGTTGTATCTTTTCTCAGAGGGCTCCCTCTAGGGAGACTTGTGTCCTTGGTCCGGAGATTTTTCTCTCCGCCGAGGAGACCTTCCTCTGGACTGGAATCTTTTTTCTTTGGGAGTGGATTGTTTATTTCCATCCCAGCTCTTTTTTGGAGTTTTTAGATTATTTTTATAAATATCTTTTCAGGATTTTCAGTTAGTTGGGGTTTTACTGGTTTCCCACCCAAACTATCTCTTCCTAGTTCTTCATAGGATTTCTCTATGATTCTGGCAAGTTCAATTGGTTGGTCTGCTATATCTGTTTCTTTCAATTTCTGGCGGATCGCCACAGCTGCTGCTTCTCCTTTTATGTTGGCTAGTAATATAGCCGAGACCTGCCTGAAGTCTTTCAGTAATTTCATACCCAGAGTTAAAGCAGGTTCTGCACCAGATTCATTTTGAATCTGTCTTAGCACATCTGGTATTATCGCCATAGACGGAACACCATGTGTTTTTGTGTAAATGGAAGCAAAGACTTACCCCAAGTGTCACAGTCCTCCACATGTGGTGCGATCCCCATTGGAAGGCAGATAGTCAGAATTCTGTGTTTCTCAGTAGGGGTAGTATCCGGAAATACTGCCTCTATTTGAGTGATTTTTTGTGCTAACCAGAATGGAATTTGTTCCCGTTTTGTGGGTACTTTACCCAGACATGCTTGTATGTTCTGTGGTGTAATTTTGTTTGTGTTCCCCTGATGAGGGGTCAGCTGTGGAATGTTAATAGCTGGTTGGACTGTTGAAGTCCGCATTACATTTTTTAATTTATTTTTTTAAATTTGTTTTATTGTTGCATCAGAGTATACGGTACAGTATAAATAAGCCGCTGACGTGGCCTCAACATTCAGCCATGCGTGCAACGTGTTTTTTGTTTATACAACTGGTGCAAAAATACATTTCCTCCAGTAATCAGTACATATCGTGCAACCATGTTTGCAGGTTAGGAGACAGTGAGCCTGCATAGCCAGGAGGACAGTGAATGATAACAGGAATATAAAGTCCCGTCTCAAGGGCGTTGGATCGGGGTCTGTACTGTCCATATAATGGTGCTACCAGAAAACGGGGGGGGACAAAACTGTGGGGGGGAAGCATGTGGGCGCTAGCGTGGTCGAAATACCGGTGATGGGCGCCGGGGGGGGGGGGGACGGGCCCAAGGAGCTATTCAGCCTGCACTCCAGAAGGGTGGGAAGTCAATCAGGATGCAGGGGGTATCGGGAACCTGCCCCGGGGAGGGGGACACCAGACAGACGCCAACGGTCTTCTCGGGCCGGGGGGGGGGAGGAGTAGGTGGGTCACTCACTCGCGTGGACTGTCGGAAACTTTAGAGGAGCATGGCCCATTCCATGGATATGGGAAATTTACGCGCACCCCTGGCTTCTTCTTCTCTAAGAGCATCCTCTTCCGCCGCCGCCCATTTACTGACCGCCCCCGTCCATGCTGCTATAGGGGGACCTTCCGAGGATCGCCAGCGCATGGCTATGCATCTGTTCGCCAGCAGGAGCGCTAAGGACACGAAGCGTCTATGTACTGGGGCTTGCTTAGGGACATGAAAGATGCCTAATGCGCTAGATTCCCAGGTGGATAGTGTAGTGAGACCTGTCAGTTCTGACAGTGTGTTGTGTACCGCTCGCCAAAAGGGGTGAAGGTCGGGACAGCTCCAGAACACGTGGCGAAAGTCTGCAGCAGGGGAGCAGCATCTGGGGCATAGGAATGGTGTGGAGGGATAGAATTTCTGTAATCGCGCTGGGGTGAGGTACGCCCTGTGTAGGATATAGTATTGGATGTTCTTGAAGCGGGCGTTCCTAGAGACGCGTTTTGGGGCCTCGAGCGCTTTAGTCCACTCCGAGTCATGTAGTGCGCGACCTATGTCCTCCTCCCATGTAGCCCGCAAGGTCGTCAGAGGTGCGTGTGAGAGTTCCCGGATGGATTTATACAGCCAGGTGACTAAGTGGCGTCCCACCCCCATACGCAGGACAGCGTGTATTACTGGATGCGTGTCTGGCTCGCCAGTACGGAGGTTAAAATGGGGCCGGTATCCATCAATCAGCTGTCGATATCTGAGGAATTGGCCCGGGGGGAGCCCGTATTCAGCGGTCAGGCGGTCAAGTGATTTTAACTGGCCTTCCTCAAAGAGCGATTCCAGATCCGTGATGCCACAGTGCGACCATTCGGTGAAGAACGGAGCCGTGAAGTAGGAGTCTTGCCTGGGGCTGCCTATCAATGGTAACAGCGGGGAGTACGGAGGTCTATTGGGGGACATTCGGTGGATCCGCATCATGCACCGGCGCGCTATCGTCACTTGGAGGGGGTACGTGCGCCGTGGCTTGGTGCCCAGGAGAAGAAGACGGGTGAGTTCCGGGGTTGCGATTCTGCCGGTCGAGGTGACAGTCTCCTGAGGGTAACGGTCCGCAGTCCAGTATGACAGCCATTGGAGTTGTGCCGCGAGGAAATATGACTCGAAGGACGGAGCTCCGAGTCCTCCCAGCGTCGTAGGAAGTTGGAGGGTTTTCAGGGCGACCCTATGGCGGCCCTCGCCCCAGATAAGGGTCCCTAGGAGGGAGTCTATGTCGCGGAAGAAGGATCTGGGTGGTATTACCGGCAAATTCGTGAAGTGGTAAAGGAGTCGGGGGAGCATTACCATTTTGGCCAGAGCTATCCTTCCTATCGGGGCCAGTGGGAGTTTATTCCAGAAAGCGACCGTCGGGCGCAGACTGGCAAGTGCTTTGCGGTGATTCCCCTCGAAAAGGTCAGCTGGGGAATGGTACAAGCGGACACCGAGGTACCGGGGGGCTTCCGCGGACCATGAGAGGTTATGCGCTCCGAGCCCGACTTCCCGGGGGGGCAGGCTCGGGTGTAAGGGGTAAACTGTGGACTTGTCCCAGTTCACCTGTAGTCCCGAGGCCTCTGCTAAGTCCGCCAGTGTCGTCCCTATAGGGGTCAGGTCCGTTTCGATGTCTCGGACGTATATGAGAAGATCATCCGCGTACATGGATACGCAATGCGTGCTGTCCGCAAGTGGGATGCCCCATTCCACACCTTCCTGACGAAGCCGAACCGCCAGCGGCTCGACTGCTAGCGCGAATAAGAGAGGCGACAGGGGGCACCCTTGTCTTGTGCCTCGCCGAACTGCGAACGCTGGTGATATACGTTTCCCGATACGTACCCGCGTGGTCAAGTCGGTATACAAGAGGCGTGTGTACGCTATGAGCGTCGGGCCGATATTTAGGTGCTGCAAGACTGAGAAGAGATAGGGCCAGGTGAGGGTGTCAAACGCCTTCTCCAGGTCCATAATGAGGCAGGCGGCGCGGGGAAATCTGCCACGTATCTGGTCTTGAACGTGGAAGATTCGGCGGAGGTTCTGGGAGGTGTTCCTCCCCGGAACAAAGCCGCATTGGTCGGGGTGGACCAGCGGGCGTATGACCTGCGCATAACGATCAGCCAGAATTTTCCCCAGGATTTTACAGTCGGCCGACAGGAGCGTGATGGGGCGATACGACCCCATGCGGAGTGGATCTCTGTGGGGTTTGGGAAAGGTGACAATCACGGATTCCCGCAGTGACTGGGGTAACCTCCCCAGATGAAGAGACGCCCCGAACACCCGTGACAAATGGGGGACCACTAGGGGAGAGAATGTCGAGTAGTACTCCAGCGGGAAGCCGTCCAGTCCCGGCGCTTTATTCCGGGACATGGCACGAATTGCCTGGGTGATGTCAGAGGGTTTTATCCTGGCGTCAAGGGCGCGCTTGTCTACATCCGAGATTGCGGGCAGCGTCAGTGGGTCCAAAAAATGATCCACAGAGAATGGGGAGTATTGGGCCGGGGTCCCGTACACTTGTGTATAGTGTCGCTGGAACGCTAGGAGGATCTCGGCCTGCGAGCGCACCAGTACACCGTCTGGATCGACAATATCCGTGATTGGCTTGATTTCGGTATCCTGCCTCGCCATCCAGGCTAGTAGCGCTCCAGTGTTGTCTCTGTCCTTATGTACCCTAGAGGCGTAAGCCCTAAAGTTGTATCTTCGGAGGTCAGCGCAGGCAGTCTGATACTCCGTCTTAGCCTTGGCCGTGAGCACGGCGTGCTCCTCCGAGTCGTCAGGCCGTTTAGTGAGTGCGGCCAGAGATTGTTCTGAGGCTTGGAGCGTCCGTTCCAAGGTGCGGCGGACTCCCACCACCTGCTTGATGCATTCTCCCCGGGCCACCACCTTAAACGCGTCCCATTCCACCAGTACCGACGATGCCGTGTTTGTGTTGTGCGTAAAGTAGTCGCGGATGCTGTTTTCGTGTGTGTCTCTGAATACTGGATCTGAAAGGCAGTCCCTAGGGAGGCGCCAGGTGGGGACAGGTGGGTGCGGGGGGCGCCAGGTTAGACGAATGATGTGAGCGTCATGATCCGAGAGGATCCGACCTAGGTAATCTGTGGATGTGATCTTAGGGAGGATTGGTGCAGAGCAGAGGAAACGGTCCAGGCGGACCCTGAGGTTATGTGGAATCGAGTGGAAGGAGTAAATGCGAGCCAGTGGGTGTAGGTGTCGCCATGCGTCAGTGATTGCCCAGTGCGTGGTCCATGCCCTGAAGAGTTCTGCCTGTCGGGGAGCCGGGGAGTGTGCGGGGGGAGGATGCGAGCGGTCCAGGGTGGGGTCCAGTGTGCAATTAAAGTCACCTCCCAATACCCACGGAACTGTAGTGAACTGGGCCAAAACGCCCGTGAGGTGGTCCCAAAATTTATCCTGATCCGTGTTGGGGGCGTAAATGCTACCAAGGAGTATACCCTGTCCATCAAGTATTCCCTCTAGAAGCGCATACCTGCCCTCTCTATCTACCACCCGTCGGAGCTCCCGGAAGGGAGTACCTGGCCTGACCCAAATTAACGCGCCGCGCGCAAACGCTGAATAGTGAGTGGCACAGAAGGTCCCTCGCCATTTGACCTGCAAGCGAGTGAGTTCGGTAGTGTTCATGTGCGTCTCTTGCAGAAACGCAATACTGGCTGACATACGCCTAATGTATGAGTAAACAGAGTAGCGTTTGCTGGGCGTGTGTAGGCCTCGCACATTCAGTGTAAGGACATTAATGTCTGAGCGTGAGTCTGCCATTCGTAGGGTGTCGAGAGTGGGAGAGGGACCCCCCTGTAGCCCCCGACGGCCGCCAGTGTGTATGTGTCACGTGTACTCCTAGTGCGCCAAGCTTCCACAATCATGGGGGAGGGACTAAGGGAATTAACAACAAATAGAACCTTGGGTGGGAAACAGTCCCAATACTGAGGATATCTCACCGGAGGTGGCATATCCAAACTAGTGTCCCACTAGGGGAGAAATACAACGGATATCTGCGGGGGTGGCAGCGTGTGTCGCTGCTGGGCCTGTGCGCGGGTCGGGCTCTTGCAGGAGAAGCGTCTATCGCTCGCAAGCGCTTACAATTATTAGACAAAGCAGTCTAGGCTCCTAGACGTCGCGCAATACAATAGGCCACCATGAGAAGGATATAACAGTGGAAAGTTCTTCCATCATGAAGAGGTGCCAGGTTGGTTGGCCAGGGTAGCGTCCAAGGTGTGCGTAGTAACAAGGGGGGAGGAGATTGATCCAATCCCCGACATTGTTCCGTCACTGTCCCGGTCTTTCTCAGGGGTGAACAGGTGCGGTCGACCTTCCAAACCCGACGCTATGGGTGACGTGTGCAGTCCGGTCACCGCTCTTAAGGCTTCTCGTCGCTCCTGCATGATTTGCGTGAGGTCGGGTGAGCCCGTGGGGGATGATGTTTGGCTTTTGGGGCGGCCTGATCGAGCACGGCTCGCACCTCGTCGTCTGGAGCGTCTGAAGTCGTTGTTGCGTGCTCTCTGGGGTCCAGGATTAGGGATTATTGGGCAGTGAAACTCAGTCCAATCCTGTGCTTCCTCCGCCGTGTTGAAAAAGAGGGCTTTCCCCTTGTGCAGTACTTTCAGGCGGGCCGGGAACAGCAGGGAATATTGAAGATCATTTGCGCGGAGGCGCCTCTTGACGTCTAGGTAGGTGGAACGCTGGTGTTGGATCTCTCGGGCATAGTCCGGGAACACCATAACGTGCTGGTCTTCCACTTGTAGGGGGCCCGCCGTCTGGGCAGCACGAAGCACCGCATCGCGGTCTCGGAAGTGCAAGAATTTAGCCAACATGGGTCGCGAGGGAGGCCCGGCTTGGGCGCCCGGGCCGGGACCCTATGGGCTCTTTCAATGGAAAAATATGCCGACCTTTCCGCCTCCGGTGTGAAAGATTTGGTCCAGAGCTCCATGTATGTCAGAGGTGAAGTCCGCATTACATATTGGACTAATTGTCTATGTATTTTAATTAGTACTTTTAGCTGGACTAAAAGTTCTGGTACTGACATTTTTTCGATGTCTGGATGTGGTGTGTAGCTGGCTAGAACCGGCCACGTTGCTCCTGGTCTACCTAGTGGGCCGAGCCTGGTGATGTGATTATTATGTTTTAGGGCGCCTTTAAACCAGAGCAGGTGCTCTTGGTATTTTAATGGGATTTCAACCTCCTCGAAAGGAGTGTATTCATCCGGAGGTTCCTCTATTTTGTAATAGTGGAAGTCGTGTGTTACAGTGTTTGCTGCTGGAACGTTTATCCATGTGTAGAATACCTCTGTCTGCTGATATTCATGGGCCTCAATTACGAATACGACTATTCCACCTCTTGGTGTTAGTCCATTTTCTATAAGTTTAAGAGTTATAGTTTTTTCTTATGTTGACCGGAATGAGTATAGCATCCGGGTCATTGTCTTGGAGACTTGTGTCATCCGCCAGGAGTTGAGCTGCTATTCTAGCTGCCTCCCTTTCGCCTTCACTTTCCGTCATTTTACTGGCAGAAAGGTTTTTGTTGCAGATCAAGTTTCAAGGAAACAAAGATTAGGTGCACAATATTTTTGGAACACTGTATCCTTCAACGTTGACTAAACCAAAAACTATACATAGGAATCTCTTCCTACTAAGTTCCGGCGGATTTTAACCTTTTACCCACTCCAGACGTCTTTTGGAGTATTTACGGGAAAAGGGTCTGTGTGAAAAAGCACGACTGAGTTACTCTAACATCTTGCGTTAGATTTATCGCCTTACCAAACGTTGGGCGCCATGTAGTGTAGTTCCTATATTCCCAATAGGCTCTGCGCATTGGAATAATATATTCAGCAGTGTAGACGTAGGACTGAATATCTTAACGTAGGACTGAGGTTAACTAGGTCTCTACTGACTATATTAGACTTAAGGTTATGCCAGCTAGCTCAGAGGTCACTAGAAACTTTCTCGAATAAACGAGGAGGAGTTTAACCTCCCTGGATAGACAAGAAGGGATTAGCTTCTGACAACCATATAACATGACAACTTTTGCTCCCTCAGAATAAGAGTGTATCTCTAGAGTCGTGAGAAAACAATAGACAGCTATTTCACTCAGTCAAAATGTGCGTACTTAGTTTCACCAGAGTGCAGAGAAAAGAGAGACGGGCGTTTTCAATAAAAGGTGTAATTTTTGAGCAGTCCTCTTCCTCATACAAGAGAAATGAATTGCCATAATTGCAATACTCATAGTAAAGTAAAGTGCGTACAGTAA
This sequence comes from Lissotriton helveticus, assembly GCF_964261635.1. Classification (NCBI taxonomy): domain Eukaryota; kingdom Metazoa; phylum Chordata; class Amphibia; order Caudata; family Salamandridae; genus Lissotriton; species Lissotriton helveticus. Next base: position 1,183,815,308 of record NC_136067.1, read on the forward strand.
AAGAGGGAGGATTATAAAATAATACTGTAAAAGCATTGAAATGGTTTCTTAGCCGTATGATACTTTAAAATAGAAAAAATATATATACATATATACATTGACTAACGTACTCAACTGGTGCTTCTAAATACACCTACCCCTGTGTACCTGACCTAAGCCTAATACGTGGGAAGGAGTAAATAAGTAGCAGTTTAAGTTAAGTTTGTTTTTGCCAAGAATCTGACTCAAAAATTCTCATTAAGGGTTTAGTCAGCTCCGTACCTGGGTAATTAGAAAGCAGGAGGTCTTGTATCTCTCTCTCAGGACTCGATATCCCAGTAACCCGCGAAGGTATCTGGAAACACTGGAGCTGGATTTCTCGGCAGGAGAAAAGACAGCGTCTCTCTCAGTGCGTCAAAAGGGAGGGGCAGCGTCCGTGGGCTCTCGCATCAGCTGGGCTCTCAGGCAAGTAGATAGCTGCTCTGCTCCAAAATCACCACCGTGTGTTTGCTTAAGGCAACGTTGGTATATTTATACCTGAAAGGTGCCGGGTTTGACGTAAGGCTGGACGTAAGACGTCAATAAAGATGTCACTAAGAACTGGCCGTTCTTACAGTGCTTTACAGGAGTTCTAGGATGAAATCAAAACAAAGCAATTTCCCAGGTTGCTGGAGGTTTGGATTGTTTAGAGAACTCGTTGTGCTTTCTAGGGGGCCGGGGAAGTAGCCTTGCTTAATGTGACAGCATGTGCTACGACTGAATATGGATATGATTATTATGCCGTTGTATGGATATTATTGATTATAACCGGACAAGGGCATAAAATAGGAATATCGATTTAGGCTCCTAGATAAAAACACAATAAGACGGTTCACTTGGAAGTGACTAGTCAACACTGTAGTGTCTGGCACCACAAGGATTTGTTAAAAGAACCCTCACACACCAACCTAGTTGGTGTCCTGCTTCATTATCAGGTTCCCAGCTGAGTAGCCGAATGCTACTCAGCTGTGCTGCAACACCTTACTACAGTGGAGCTGTTTTTTTGTATTTTTATGTGATGGTTATGAAGTGGTTTGGTTTAAATATACCTCTGGGAAACTCACTAATAGTTACTTTATTCCCAGTGGCCCAGGGTATATTAAAAATAACAAGTAGATAATATCCCAAGAATTGTAATTTGGGTAATATTTGAAGTTTAACTGAAAATACCCCCACACAAACAGGTTGTCACATGTAAATTAGTTGTAAATAGCATACTGACATCCGTCTCATTTCAATTTTATATACAAAATCTATCTATGTTTATAGTTTTAAAAGCAAACTTAACAAACTCCTTTAGGTTTTAATTTTGTGTATATACAGTAAACTGATCTATGAGGCGAAATTGAGTAATATTTTATCTTGACCAAATATCATTTACAGAGCAGAGACATTAAACTGAAATTTGATTTGATCCTTTCATGAAATGCAATTTATTGCATTTTTAACTGTGAGAATGTGTGAGGACATTGTCCCTTTGTTTAAATGCAAGCTCCACACAACTCTAAGGTTCTCCCTTTTCTGCAACATTTAAGTACGAAACTTAAACCTCATTCCTTTTTGTAAAAACGTCCATCTTCTCTACAAACCGCCAAATACTCGAGAACAGTACATACTTCCTGACTTGCTACAATAGGGTGTGCCCTTGTACTTGTAGGGTCCTGTGGGAGCCTCTCTTTGCCTTACTTGGGAGTGTCGTTGCTGCAGAGTTTGCCACATCGCTTCTTGCCGGCCACTACGCCACGCCTCGCGGCCGCCGCTTCGCGGGCGCCGCTCGTGGTTTTGTGAACTTTGCTGGGGACATTGTTATTGGACCTCGCCTGGCCATTGAAGGACCTACGACCTCGCTGCTGACCATCTGCCCCACACACACGGTCAGAGGCGGGACTGCGAGGACCAGCCTGCTCAGCGGCGCTGATCGGCCGCAGCTGGTCCTCTTCCCGCCCCCTCCAGCTGATAAAATCTCATGGAGCATGTGTTGTTGGGGAGCCTCTCTTTGCCTTACTTGGGAGTGTCGTTGCTGCAGAGTTTGCCACATCGCTTCTTGCCGGCCACTACGCCACGCCTCGCGGCCCCCGCTTCGCGGGCGCCGCTCGTGGTTTTGTGAACTTTGCTGGGGACATTGTTATTGGACCTCGCCTGGCCATTGAAGGACCTACGACCTCGCTGCTGACCATCTGCCCCACACACACCGTCAGAGGCGGGACTGCGAGGACCAGCCTGCTCAGCGGCGCTGATCGGCCGCAGCTGGTCCTCTTCCCGCCCCCTCCTGCTCCTCCCCTTGATAACGTGTAATAGCCACGCGCACGCGGGACGCGCGCGGGACTAAGGCCGGGGCGAAGACCGGGCAAAGAGCGGGCCGTTTGAGGCCGTTCGAGTACGTGAGAGCCCGGCCCGGGCCCCCCCCCTTAAATCTTATTTTGCCCCCTTGCTCACACGGAACAATGTGTACCAGAGAGACCAGAAGCAAATCCACGCTAGCTGCGGCAGGAGCAGTAAAGGGACCCATTGACACCTATTTTGTCAAAGCTGGATCTCTGCTAATCGAAGAAATCGAGGGGCTGGAAAGAAGGATTTCCCAAGAAATAGACTGGGTCAGAAGATCTTCAATTGGGCCATTGGCTCAAGCAAGAACACCGGAGGGGAGGATCGAACTGATAACAAAAGAAAAGATCAACCAGGTAACACCCCATCCATTTAACCCAAATATCACCGACCCGGATTCAACAATTGAGGTCCCAAGTGACATTGATGACTTGAGCATAATGGCCCTCCCAAATACCCAACCGCCACACATACCATCTGTAACTCTATCCTTACCCACTGACTTGAAAACTACGGTAGTCAATGTCCAAGAGCTTAGCCTGGACAGAGATAGGGGGACTAGGGAAGGTGCCATACAAAAAAAAAGGGAGGGCCCCATCAAAGAACCCAATAAAAGAAATTCTCCAAAATCCAAATCTTCTAGGGGAAGAGGGGCAAAGGGAGATTCCATTGTTCCTAATTCAAAAAACCAGGGCATAGCAACTACTCCCATAACTTACACCGCAAAGGCACCAGCAAACACCACAATCGTTACCCCAGCTGAGGACTCCAGTGACGATATTACACTGGAGGACATTGGTGCACTTCTAAGATCACTTTTAAGCCCCTTAGAAGCACGACTGATCAAGTTTGAGGCTAGGCTAGCGAATATTGAAAAATCTACCGTGCAGCTAGCCGACTCAAAGAAACTTGATCTTAATGTAGCCAATACAGAAAAAGGGGGTCCTGACCCAAAGCTCAAAAAGGGTAACGTATCCACTGTGGCGAGGCACAACTCACCCACCATCGATGCCCAAAATCCAGTACCCACTCTGGCTAAAATACCCCTACCCCCGTCCATTCAAAATTCCAACAAAGCACTACCAGTAACGTCACAAATTCAGACCGCTCTACCGACTACTACCCCAAAACCCAAAGACACTGCTCCTATTCAGTCTAACCCTAAGGGTGAGCAAACACTCACGGGAGAGAAACCCAACCATAACCGTAAACCTAAACCTGTCAACCTTCCACCAGAGGCTGCCCCTCACACGCTAGTTTTGGCAGGTGTTCCGGAATTAAAACCCACAACAATTGAAACAATGTCATCACTTAGGAACAAAGTTATCAGCTGGTTATCCACTCACAGACCATTACCGAGGGGAACAACCAGCGATATCTCTATGGTTAGGCGGGTTACATGGGTGGGATATTCTAGAAAATCAGTAAGGGGAGACTGTGTACTGGTCACCTTCAGAGAACCGGGCACTGCTGCCTACATCTGTGCCTGGGACTCCGATGACCAAGCCAGCATTATTCAATCTCTCCCTCTCTCATTCTTTTATCCATCAAGTCCATATAACTTGGAGGACCAAAGATGGGGGCATCATCAAGATCTATTGGATGACTGGGAAAGTGGTCAAAGGGAAAGAAGCGGTCCTCTTAACTATAGGGGAAGACCCTCTGATTATTTCTTGCAGTTAGAGGAGGAAGAAGGCTGGGAAAACATCACAAGAAGGAGGGGCCGTGGGGGAGGATTCACTAGAGGCACTCAAGAGCCACATAGAATACACTACCCAGCCCATTTCCCGGTCTACAACAGATACAGTAGCCTGGAAATGGTGGATTGACGCACGGACAATGGGGCGTGTGAACGGATAGCTCTAGAAGGGACGGGGAACAGTTTACTCTTATCACCAATTTCGACTATAGGAACACAAAACCCTTTGGAATTAAATCTAGCTCCGGAGTTTTCCCCAGAGGCCCCAAATTCGACCCATACTAATTTAAAATTGGTCCAGGATCATTCACCCTTAATACAGGTGGCTATTCCGGAGATTAGGGAATTTAACAATAACATCAACGCGGGCTCATTCTCTACCAAATCATGCCACTTAAACCTGGTTTCGTGGAATGTTGCGGGACTAGTTAGTAAGATTGACTCTCCTGACTGGATCTCCTTTATTAATTCTAAAAACCTTCTACTTTTTCAGGAGACCTGGGCACGCGAGGAAATCTTGCTACAGGGTTTTGCAGCCTTTTCCAAACCTGCTAAGTGGGGGGGAAGGGGAAGGCCATCTGGAGGACTTACGACTTGGATAGCAACAGATTTAGGCTGCCAGGCTAACCACCTGGAAACAGATTCAGATGATATTTTGGCCGTCTTATTGGAGTGGCCAAATTCATCGAAACTGGTGGTTGTAAACATATACTCCAGGCCGGTACAAATGTCTAAGGAATCCAGTACCATAGAGCAACTTTCTCTGTTCCTCGATGGCATCCCCTGGGAACTCCCGTGTCTGGTTGGAGGTGACCTAAACTCACAGTACGAACCACTACCAGGTCTACGCGATGGCCCCTCCCTTGAGGAAGACTTATGCTGGCGCGTACCTGAGACGGTGGCACCTCCCCCGAGAGCCTGGACCCCCTTGGCCTTGCAGATTACTGCCCTCACCCTCAACCAAGGATTAAGGGCTTGCAATGGTCGTTGTAATTCAGACATACCCAGCACTTGTACTTATAATAAAACTGGCCGAGAATCGAGAATAGATTACATTCTCGTTAAACTACCTATGTGGCCACAAGTAGTCGATTTCAAAATCATCGAGAGAAGGGACAGTGACCACAATGCCCTGGAACTTTCTTATATTCCACCAGGGAACGAATTCATTATGCTTGGTACGGATAATAACAACTCGGGGCTCTTATTGGAAAACAACCGGAGGAAAGTTAGATGGGAGAGATTAGTCACTAGGGGAGATAGTTTACCTAAACTATATGCCAGGATCATTCCACACTTGGAGAAAGCCTTCCAGTTAGGGAAAGAGTCGGAATGGCTACCTAATAGAGATAAGCTCGCTCACATCCATGCTGAGCTAATTCATACCCTAGAGATAGATCTGTTTTCAAAGCCGGGAAAAAGACCAGGACCCCTAGTCAAGACGACCTGGTACAATGCCACTTGCAGGGAATCTAAGACCAAATTGCTACTTGCCATCAAGAATGGCACTAATAGGGAGGTAATCCAAGCCAGGAGAAGAGCATACAAGAAGCTCTTGGTAGATGCAAGGGCCGAATGGGACCAAGAATACTGGGAAAATCTCTCGAGGTCTCTATCCACTCGAGACTCGCGCAAATTCTGGCGCTTGGTCTCAAACGGCACAGAGGAGTTACCTTCAGCTATTGAGCCTAATATCGCCCCCAGCTTATGGCAGAGCCATTTTCAGGCATTGTATTCAGGAGAAGAAAGGTCTCCCAGTATCACAAACAGTACGCCACCAGTAGGTACATGTGGCGACCATTTCACAGAAAAAGAGGTGAGGGTGGCCATAGCCGGGCTTTCCGCTGGAAAGGCCCCCGGTCTCGATGGGGTACCTGGGGACTTATTTAAACAAGAACCAGGGATATGGGCCCCATACCTCACATTGTTATTCAACGCCATCTTGGGGGGTATGGAGATTCCGGATACTTGGCTGGGCGCAGAGGTGGTCCCAATATATAAAAAGGGGTCCCCTCTGCTCCCAGCCAACTACCGGCCAATTAGTCTTATTGACATATCCCAGAAGCTCTTTGGGAGAGTCGTTCTGAATCGACTACAGGACTGGGTAGACGAGATGGGTATTTTGGCTCCCTATCAGGCTGGATTTAGACAGGGAGTGTCCACAACAGACCAAATTTTTAGGTTGAACCTGCTATTCTGGAGGACAGCTTTAATCGAGGGCGGCACACTATACACAGTCTTTGTAGACTTGCGTGCCGCCTTTGATTTGGTACCAAGATTGAAGTTGTGGAAAGTCCTGGAGGAGTTGAATGTCCCCAGTGATATTCTAGGTATCCTGAGGAGATTGCACCACAATAATTATGCCCGCGTTAGTTGTGGTAGAGGTGGTAACCTAACCGAAAGGTTCTCCATTCGCAGAGGGGTACGACAGGGTTGCGTGCTCGCGCTGACCCTGTTTTGCCTATTTGTGAACGGGATAGTGGACCACCTATCCAGGATTCCCAACACCGATGCCCCAAAGCTGACTGGCAGCAGGGTGCCTGCAATTATGTTTGCAGACGACACCCTGCTGCTGTCAAAATCCCCCATGGGAATTCAACGCGTCTTGGACGGGTTCCTACAGTTCTGTTTAGACCGAGGACTTGAAATCAATCCTCAAAAGACTAAATATATGATTCTGAACCCGAAGCCGCACAATCGCTCCCCACCAACATTGGGAGAAGTCCAATTGGAACGGGTGCATACAATCGAATACCTGGGCATTACTCTCAATGAACACCTAACGTGGTCATCCCACCAGTCGAAAGCGAACATTAAACTGGCACAGTTGGCGGGAGGCACTATGAGACTGGCGAACAAATCTCCCTTCCGTCCACTTAGCCCCATAATTCACATCTATAAAGCCCAAGCTCGGGGAGGTGTCATGTATGGGGGTGAGCTGTGGGGGCACATTCCATCGTCCAAATTACTAAAAATTGAAAACAAATTCTTGAGACAGATTGTTGCTCTCCCGCAGAGTACCCCATTACTTCCGCTCAGACTGGACTTGGACATTCGTCCCATAACGGAGGAGCTGGGCCTAAAGCCCCTGACATTTTGGCGGCGCCTATGGAGTAGTCCAGATCTCTTAAATTACAGAGCTGAGTTGCAGGAATTTTTAGAGCTACCCAACGCCATAACAATGCCATGGCTGATTTATATCAGAAGAACGTTGGAAGCAATTGGACTCTATGATCTATGGTCAGACCCATTAAATATGTGCCCAAAGACCCCCAAAAAGGCATTGAGGAGCGCTTATTACGATCATATGCTCCTTAGAGCCACGGACGGTGCACGGGAGGGGTCGTTGACCAACAAGTTCATTCAAACTAAAGATTCCTACCTTCTCGAGAGTGTTCTAGATGCCATTTCTCCACAACTAACCAGGAAATTGTTTCTCCAATGGAGATACGGAACTCTTCCTCTAGCATCGTTCACAGCATCCTGGTCTTCCCACTCTTCCTCAGAAAGTTGCCCGGCCTGTGGTCATTCAAAGGAGAATGACGTTCATGTCATTTTCTTTTGGAGGGGGTATGAAAGGAGTAGGAAATACTGGCTAGTACCCTTGCTCAGGAACTTGGGATTTAGAACCTTTCTACCAGCCTATAGAGTCCTAAAGACAGATTTATCCCCCTCTTTAGTATTTGCTCTATCCAAATTTTTAACCTCCATGTGGTTTGCTCGATGTCGTCGTGTAAAAATGATGTGTTAGATAATCTGTAGTCCTGAGACAGTCCCAAAATTGTGCTACATGTTTTAACTTTAATCTTTATCGTGATCACTAATGTCGTTTAATATGTGTTTTAAATTTTGTAAAATCTAATCTTTTATGATCTTGTGATCGAAATAAAGATAAACTAAACAAAAAAACAAAACTTGTAGGGTCCTGTGGGACACGTTCTAGTGACACAGCCAGTACCAGTTTTACCAGCTACTCCTTTGAGGCTGTACATACACCCACCCCACACCCATCCAACACAGTCATCACTGGTCAGGTGACCCTGCTAATAAAAGGGTCCAGGTGAACATGCTTGTGGCCAGTTCAGTACAGTAACAATGGTGTGTCTGTCTCATCATTCACTAAGAATTTGGGCCTGAAGCCCACGACATATAGTACTGAGAAACAAGGGTACAAGTTAAAGTTGTTAACGGCTTTAGCGTCTCAAAGAAAATAAATAATAATAGAGGTCTGAAACATGGGTGTGTACATGCCCCTCTACTTTTTAGCCAGCATACTGCTACTAGTTAATCATCTATAAAATCTAGATCGCTTCCACCAAGGGTAGAAAATCACTGCCTGCGAGACTTGCAGTATGAAGACCATATTGTAATTCTAGATCGAATTTACATTGGATTACAGATAGCTTTAAATGAACTGCATGGTTCTAACTTCGACAACGAGCTAGAACTAAATCAGTCTACCCAATAATTATGATTTTCAGAAAATATTAAAATAACGCTTTAAAATGACAGCATTCTGGTTCATCTATCTTGAGATATGTTGCAGCCTATAATTACCTCAGAATATGGCTAACAGGAAATGTCATTCTGAGACATCAATGAGCCACAATGGAACACAGGTGTGCCATTGTCACTTTGAGTTGAGTCTGCATAAGCCATTTGTTACAAAGTCAATCAGCCAGTGCTACATTGAGAGTAACTGGGGCTAAACGTCTGCCACTGTGATATATTGTCATCAAGGATTCCTGGGATGCTTTGCGAAGATATTAGAATTAATACAGTTCAATACTGTCTAAAAACCTTTTCATTTGCTACGGAACGCCTCGAGAGCTCTAACGCAATTGGAATTTAAGGTAATTTGCACAGAGCTAGCATGCAAAGCAAACCTTCAGAAGTGCTGCCATACCATGAACTAGGCAAAGAAAAGAACAATGAAAGGAGTCTTTAAGCCAATGTTTGAAAACTGCTTCCTCAAGAACTGTGCTTGGTAAATATGTATCTACTTGTGTTTGCTACGTTCGCCCAAAGTTGGCAGGGTATGCCCAGACATGGTTCCCTTGCTCTCTTTGCCATTGGATTCGAGGTAGCATGGCTGATGAAGGGTGTTACCCAGAAACTGGTCCCAGGATGCTTGTTTACAGTCCAGGGAAGCCATGGCTTTGCAGTTCAGGCTGGACTGTTCCCAATATGACAGGCACCAGAAGCTGTCTTCACCCATAACCGAGTTCCCCACACTTAAGTATTTCAAAGGTCCCTTTCAATGCTAACATTGATTACAGCTGTGTGCAGAGGCGTAGGAGACACTAAAATTCTGGGGGGGGGGGGACAGGGACAACCTTGTGGACTTTCCAGTGACCATATACAAATCACCGCCCGTTAAACAAATATGCATACTTTCGAAGTGAAATATTGAGAAAAGCAAGCATGTAGTCACAGTTTGCATATATGCTTTGTTATTTACATTCATGTAGTAATCCAACCAAATGTTAAAAAACATGTATATGAATCTTGTATCTTCATGCACCAAGCAAACAAAGGTCGCTGACTTAGGGTGGGGGAGTCATCTTTGCAAGTGCCTTATGGTTTGAAAAGTACCTGCTGCTGCATTCCTGGTCTCCTGCAATTTTCAGGCAGCAATAAAAATGTGAAGATAACTTCGGTGATTAATGTTTTTTATTGAGAGAGTTCGGAGGTTTGTCTAGTGGAAGTTGTGACTCATGGTAAGGTAGCCACAGTGGGGAAAGATGCCTGCTGCAAAGAACTTGTACCACGCAGATCACACACATATCATGCATATCATGTAAATAGGTCAGTGAGTAACTGCTTTTGTCTGAGAGATTCTTTTGGTATTTGCAGTTCATAAGTTAAAATCCTAACACTGAACAGTGAGCTATTAACCGTCATCAAAGAGCTGCATAAATACTTCAAGGTATAGATTAGAACGTTATGACTTTTCCCCAGTCATTCCTTATCCTACTATTGGAAAATGGGTTCATTAGGATAGAAATCAATTCTGATTATTAAAGAGAACCTCCCCCAACCATGGTGTTATGTTTTAAATTCTGGGTTTGTGCTTCTCTAATGTTGCAAAGCAATCCTGGGCACTCCCCAACGTTTTGCAGACTGGTACTGGTGGTAACTGACTCTGACTAACCCTGGCCTCAGCCTAAACAGACGGCCATGGTCAGTCATTCTGAAAGAGACACTTACAAATACAATGAAAACACCTACATACACTAGGGTGAATAATGGGTGAGGGTACCCCTATGATTGGCATGACCTCTCCTATAAGGCCCTAGTTCATAATAGGGCAGGGGGATTAGAACTATTTAAGTCCCTAGAATATAATAGGGCATGGCAGTTTAGAGGCCAGCATCCCTTTCTGCGCTTGCATGTGTGCACTGCTGAAGCCTGAGGTCAGTTTAAAAGTAGCCCTGTGTTGTAGGACTGCTTTTAAAATGCTAATTGTGCCCAAACTCGACTTTTGGGTTTGGGGAACTTACAAATTGATCAACTACAATGTTGTGGCAAAATTAAGTTGTGGAAAAATGTTTTCCACTTAACTATGGCTGTATCATATTTGCCACATAATACATCCTCTGCTGCATAATCTAACGATTTCACCCAAAACAATTTTGTAGCTCAAACAGATAAAAAATTACTAAAAGAAATGTGACTTATGTTGCTGTGAAGTGTAGGGCTCTTTGCAAAGGTTGATTGGTCACCTTTCCCACTGCTGCATTTGTATGTTACACAGGTACTAATGAGGCAAAAGTTTTGCAGACGCTGTTAGTATGTATAAATATGTCAAAATAATAAAGTATCATAAAATGTACTGCATTACACTGCAGCCTTTTTATTGTTGGATAATTTAGTCAACACTGCCACATAATTTTGCCCTCCATTGCTGCATAACTCCAATGGCCCGAAAGCAGGCTGCACATGCTAAAAGTGTTTGTGCATGAAGCTGAGACCATGAAGTTTGCAAACTTAGGGGCTGATTACGATGGCAGACAGACTTCATTCCTCCCCCATCGAATCGGGGAATGAGATAGTTGGCCTTCAAGGTGGCGGCCCCATGATAAGCATTACAATGCGACCATCACTACGGCGTTTGCAGTGCCTATCTTTTACATTGCAGCAGGTGCTGCTGGCTGCATCATCCGCTGCAATGTAAAAAAGGGTCATGTTACATATATTACTGCACTATGTGGCAGGCACAACGCAGTGCCTGCCACATGTGCAGTGATATGTTGGGGGCATGTCTGGGGGAAAGGGGCCTGCTACGGGCCCCTAAGATCCCTTTCTGCCAGCTTTTCCAAGGCGGGTGAACCGCCATGGATAGGGTGGCGGGTATGGGACATTGTAATCTCTACTGCGGTGCCTGGTAGGCACCACCAGCATTATAGGAACCACGATTCCCTCCCCCTCACTGGCGGGCTCAAGGAGCCCGTCGGGTGCATGGCGGTTGGTCTTTCCGGCCGCCAGGGAAACAACCGCCATTGTAATATGGTGGGCGGTGATGCAGTCACTGATGGTGGCGGGCCCGCCACCAACATGGCAGTCCCACTGCCCTTATAATCACCCCCTAAGTTTGGTGTGCATGCAAATCCTACATTGCCAACCCCTGGTAGTTGCACTACTACTGCTGAAAAAGGCCAATGGAGGTACCAAAGCGTGAGGTGGACTGGTCTCAAGGGTCTTGTGACCTCAGTGACAGAGTCACTGTTGATCTAGGGCAGAGGTCTTCAAACTTTTGGATGCCGAGACCCCCCTGTCAACATTTTCAGGCGTAAGGACCCCCTCCTGACAAAAAATTCTAACCTCTAGGCAGGGCTACTGGAATTATTGTAGTGTAGCTCCTATTTTCCCAATAGGCTCTGCGCATTGGAATAGTACCTACAGCAGTAAAGGCCTAGGCCAGACGTTAACTAGGTCTACTACTGTCGATACTAGACTTAATTTTTGGGTTTGCCAGCTAAGCTCAGAGTTCGCTAGAAACTTTCTCGAATGTTCAAGGAAGGATTAACTTTCCTGATTAGACAAGAAGGGATTTAGTTTCTGACAACCATAGAACATGACAACTTTGCTCTCCCCTAATCAAGAGTCAATCTCAAGAGTCGTGTGAGCACAAGGCAATTATTTTACTCAGTCAGTACGTGCATTCTTAGTCTCATCAGAATGTAGAGAAAAGGAAGAGACGGGCGTGTTCAATAAAAAGGTGTTATTTATTGATCAGTCTCTTTTCTCATACATGAGAAATGGATCGATATTATTGCAATACTTATAGTTAAGTAAAGTGCATACATTAAAAGCAATAGTATAAAATAATACTGTAAAAACATTGATATGGTTTCTGAGCCATATGATGTTTAAAATGATTAAAATATATTTACATACACATATACATTTGACTAAACGTACTCAACTGGTGTTTCTAAATACGCCTACCCCGTGTACCTGACCTAAGTCTAATGCGTGGGCGGGAATAGAAAGTTACAGTTTAAGTTAAGTTTGTTTTTGCCAAGTGAATAACTAAAGAATTCTCTGTGAGGGGTTATTCAGTTCTGTACCTGGAATTTAGGATGGATGAGGAATGGTATCTCTTTCTCTGCTCTCGATATTCCAGGCTGCCTGCGAGGGCTGCCCGAAAGCGCCGGTGCTGGGTCTCTCGGCTTGAGATAGCAGCGCGTCTCTCAGCGCGTCAGGAAGGCGGGGCTGCTGCCAGCGGGGTCTGCTTCTGCTCTCGGCTTCGGCAAGTATGGCTGCTCCGTCTTGTCACCACGCGTGTGTTTGCATAGGGCAAGGTCGGCAATATTTATACCTTAAAGGTGCCGAGATTGACGTAAGGATGGACATAGGTACGTCAATAAAGATGTCATACGACTTGCTCGTTAGCACATTCTTTACTAAAGTTCTCTGTGAAATCAAAACAATGGCCGCACGGATTTTCCAGGTTGTCATAGGTTTGATTTGTTATGAGAACGTCGTATGCCTTATCAGGGGCTGGAGGAATGTCGCTTGTCTAATTAGATCTCAAGCGTTATGACCTAATCAGATAACACGTTCCTGTGCGGTAGTGTGACTGCGTCAGATAACGGTATCTGCATCATGGGGGTTTTCTTGCCTCATGGGCTGACTGTTAGTTAACTTGATAGTTAGTTTAACCAGAATAGGGTCAGGAATAGGGGGACTGATTCAGAACCTATAGAAATACACGACACCCACTCCACGCTAACTATGGTCATATCTACTAATCTATGCATAGTATAACATAGTACAACATACTATAGAGTATAGTGTATACCTTACCACCCCAAAATACATAAATGCATTTTGAAATTTTCAAATATACTGAAAAATTGCAGTCATATATATTGTATGCACTTAAGCTATGAATTAAATGCAAAAGTAAACACGCATTGTTATGCATTATTGCTTTTTGGTATATGAGAAATACACATGAAATGGCTCTTAATATGGCTATACAGAAAGGAAGTTCGAGACCATTTCATCACATAATAAAATATTTGTGAACATACCAGCGGGCAGCTAAAGTCTATAAAGTATCTAAAAATAGAAATTTTAGTTCTCTAGGAATAGTTTCTTACTTTAAGCAGAAGATCAGTGTCCTGGAAAAAATATTGGAAAATATTTTAGGGGGTTGCTGAAAAATTGCTGTCCGTGAACTGTATCGTAATTGTTCATGTGACTTTATTTTTAAAGTTGAAGGCCGAATTCAGGGAACGCCGTGTGCGAGTTTACTCAAAAGTCTCTATTTCTGTTCCGGAGAGAACATCATATCATTCAGGCTTTCGAAAAAACTGTCAACAGCTTCATGGGAAAGTTCCACTAAGTCGGAAATAGGGGTAACCATGCATTCATGCGCATGATTGTCTCCATTGACATTCTGATTCGCATTGCTGACAGAAGGTCGTACCTGTTCGATGTTGCTTTCATCTTGAACTTCACTACTCTTCAATCGCAGTGGTGAAGATTCCAGGAATGCCGTCATCAGGATTGGCAGCCTTTGAGGGCAGCACAAAGCGTGAACCTTGGTAGGAACCAACAGTGTATCTGCATCCACCGGCGCATCCGATTGTAGCGTCAGACAGGTGTCTAACACGCATTCTTATCCGCATAGCAGACACCTTAGTACAGGTAAAACACACCTTTGCCACATTGGTCGAAATGATAGAAACCAAGTCATGTTTAGGTCTCTAAGCCGGGAGAGTCCCAGGATTTTTGATATCCGGTCCCGGTATCCAATGGCTAGGATCGTATCTTCCATTGTCGCGAGAGTTTGATCTGTGACATGGGTTGCCATAACGAAAAATAAGGACTAGGAATAGGATTCCTGCAATTAGTCCTAGGATCAGGGGAAGTCCGCCAAAAATCGAATGGACGAAATCTGGAAAAATACCCAGTATGGCTTTGAATGGTGTTAATGCCATCGAAAATACTGTCTTAAATACCTTTGAGACCCCTGTGGTATCAGAAATATTTAAGATTTCGCTTAGGATTTCCGCGAAATGTACGGGGGAATTAGTTGATAATAATGTATGTATCTCTGCAGTCGTCCTTGCGACTTGTAGATCATACGTTTCTTTAGATGACGTGAGCCTTGTAGGCGTCTGAAGAAGCACTGTTTTCATTCTGCTTAAAGTATCTATTCGAATAGAAGTAATTTTCAAACTGGGCCATGCCCTTGCCTCCCTGTCTGGAAAGGAGCTGGGGAATAAAGAACGTCCACAGCACTTGACCTTCGCCGTTGTAGTTACTAGATAAGGAGTCCCGGGCATAAGACTGCAACATCTGCGGTCTACAATAAGAATGTAACTCCCATTATAGAGTCTTTGAAAGAATGGTTCTATTTCAGTTGCAGGTGCGCCTTGCTGGTGACATGAAAGGTTGTATGAATTCCCTTCACAGGCTCCGTGCAAACTAATTCCGTTACACAGAAGCGTGCCGCTTAGTGACATAGCACAATTGTTGCCACTAAGAAACACTTTCTGTCCTTTATTACTGACACATGCATGTGAATAGGGCAGGTTCCAAGTTGTTTTAAGGTACCCCTTTCCCAATTTCTCGTACATGCCAGCCTGTATATATTTTTGGCAGTATTGAAACCTGAAGGTTGAGATTGGAATATTTATGATTCCGTGGATTATCCATTCACTGACAGGTCGTTCTGACATTGTCATTGGTAATCTTTCTAGTTTTTCAATGCTCAAGATTGTATAATCAGCACCCTTTTGCGCCATACCGATTTGTCTATCAGTAAGGTTAAAGATTTGGAATAGTGACGTTGTGTTGATTAAACGCCAAGGCACATAGCCTGAACGCAGATTTTGTAACGTCCAGCCAAGCTGTACAATAGAACGCAATTGTGACTGACCATGTTGTAATAACAGTAAGTCTTGCGATAATATATCGATTGCTGAAGACACAATGCTGTCCAATGAAAAAATTCTGGAGGACAGAGTCATTAACCCATTGTCCACTACAGAAAGTGATTTTTCCAAATTGATACGGTCAATTTCCCGTATTCTTTCTGCTGTCTCAATTTGAGTAACCTTCCAGGCCTCATTGTATGCTGCATATACAGAGGCTGCTATGAAACGCTTTTGACGCTGTTTGCGTGGTCCCATTATGAAATCACGCAAGTCAGCACCATCAGTAAGTAAAGTTAGGTGTTGCTTAATTTCAGGCAGTGTGGAAGTCTGTAGCCATTGAAGGCATAATTTGCCCACACTGTAGGTTGTTATTATCCCTGGGTGATGTCTTTGGGGATATCTAGGGTCTGGCCTGGTCATTTTGAAACCCTGTGTTTTATTCAGGAATCTATCTTGACAGTTATTTGTATCTGTGGGCCAGATCAACCATTGTTTCCAATCAGGATGTGTTCTGTTTTGGTTAAGTATATGGTTTATGTCTATTTCTTCATCTGTATCAGAGTTATTGCTAAACATTGTTGGCTTTGGAATAGACAGGTTATTTAAATCTTTGATTTTGACTAAGCCAAGACAGGTGGTTTGTTGAACAGTGTCATTTAAAAATATCATTTGTTCTGGGATCATGCAGGCTCTAAACAAAGCTTCTAAACCCTGTACTTGCCATTCTTTTGTACCCCAAACACTTTTTAAATCAACATTTTTGTCCCAATAATCAAATCCAAAAGTATTCATTTTTTCAAAGAATGAATCTGAATATATCAATTTTGTGTTGGTTATCATGGTTTTCATCCCTGTCTTGTTTGACAATTTGTAATAAAATATTTCAGCATTACTTGTGTTAAAACCTTGAAAGTATGAATATTTGTCATAAACGGTTCTTGAACTCCCTTTTGGAGGTGTTGCACAATGTTCCCATTGATTATAATTTAAAACATTTCTAGGTTGTGCAGATTTATGCAAGAAATGGTTACCATAATGGTTATAGCAATACATACTATCATAATTTGTAGAACCTTGCAAATAATCATGTTTTGTAAATTTAGCAGACATTACTAAGTCAGACATCATATTGTTAATACTTTCAAAGTCCCAATCATCAGCAAATGAGTTTGGTTTTGCAAAGTCACTCAAGGAGATCTTGATTTGGTGTGGATATTTCAGGATCTCGACCGGACCATAAATTTCATAGTCAGTGTTGTCCCAGGCTACCCCACCAGGTATTGGAATTGCTGTGAAGTTGGCTGAAGAAAGTTCTGAAGAAAGTTCTCTTTTCTCGACGTGCGAAGATGTGTGTGGTTTGAGGACCAAGTTGATGTTCTGACTTGCTGTGTCCATTTTAGCATATTTTCCCTCAATGAAGCGTCCCAAAGTAAATACCATGATGAGCCAAAGTATGAGGATAAATGCACCAAAACCCACCCAAAATTCAATCCATGGAGAAACCAGATATGTTTCTTTCAGTTGTTTCAAAAGTTCCTTAGCTTTGTCTTTAAAGGATTTTGATGATGGCTGTGTCTTTGGTTCACTGAAGCCTTCAGAGGAATCATCGAAGTTGATGAAGTAACCAGATGCAGTTCTGTCAATTGTTCCAATTGGTTCAGGATTTTTGTTTTTTGCATTGTCACTTGGTACTTCAGTATAGATTGGTGTGTCTCTGCTAAATGTTTTTATTTGGGTTTTCAGAGGTCTTAGTTCTATTGCATTGTTGCATAGTCCTTGTTGTTCTTCTGTAGGCGTTTCAAATGTGATGAGCCTCTTTGATAGGACCTCTGTACTGGTAGCAAACCTTGGTGTTCTGCTACTTATTGGGAGTCCACTTGGCCTACTGTTTGTTATCGGCCACATGTTGTGGTTTTACCAGGTCGATGGATACAACTCGGTTCTCCTTTTTTCCAGCAAGTGGCGGTAGTACAACTGATCTTGTCCCGTTGACAGACAAGACAGGAACTGCTTTTCTGTAAGAAGGCCCAAATTCCTTCTTTACCGCGATCTTCTCCCTGACCAGATCCCCGACTTTTGGAATCCAGACAGGTCTTGCTGGGACAGGTGGTGATTCTTCAGTGGTTGTTGGCTGTTGTTTCAACTGTATGTTGCTCAGGTCTTTTCTTGTTTTGTTTAAGTCCTGCAAAATAGCCAAACGGTCTTAGACATCAAAGGTTTTTTCTATTACCACTGAAGTCTGACTATCAAGGTCAGAGATCAACATCCTAGTTCCGAATAATAATTCGTACGGACTGAATCCCTTCAGAGAATTTCTTGGCAAGTTATTTAGACTACGTTGGACACTTATTAGATGTTTGACCCACCCAGCTCCCGAACCTAATATCCTTTCTATTATAGATTGCTTTCTGCCTTGGTTTTTTCTTTACACCATCCCGTACCCTCAGGAAGGAAGTGAGAAGATTCCCGCTGGGCTGTGCTCATTTGGCCATGTTTCCCCCCCAGGCTGGATTGCCTGAGTGAAAACAATGGTCGAACGTAGCATGCTCTTAGCGTATATGCCATTTAGACTCGCAAATCTTGTATAATAGTCCGGACGTCAGCCGAGTGCTGGTGATCTACATTATAAGTGGAAACTAGCCTGTATATGTTAATCGCAAGCCATTCTTTTTGCTGGTAATATTATCTGCCTTGATACGACGAGGTATTAAACTGCTTCTCTCCCCACTGCGATCTCTGTTGCAGTTTGGGCAGTTTTTTACAAACATGGTGTAGTGCAGGCTCATGCCTGGCCACCAGTACCGTGATTGTAATTCTTCCAGAGAATCTTTTAATTTAAGGTGTCTGAGACCCTCGCCCATGTGTGCGTCTGCGATTAACAAGTTTCTCCTGTCCA
Source organism: Lissotriton helveticus (assembly GCF_964261635.1). Lineage (NCBI taxonomy): Eukaryota > Metazoa > Chordata > Amphibia > Caudata > Salamandridae > Lissotriton > Lissotriton helveticus. Next base: position 1,183,833,642 of record NC_136067.1, read on the forward strand.
TGTTTGGAATCACTCTATCCCCCACTCCAGGGATTCGAGCAAAAGGGACGGAGTTTGCATCGATTATGTATGTATAATTGAGTGGATAGTTGATCGGTAACGCTGAGCAGTCGCCTTTTGATGACGTTTTCACCGCCAGCAATGTTTCACCGTCAATGTATTTTAATGTACGCTTTTTTCGATCTACGGGAGCCGATTTAGTGGCTGCCGCTGCGGCTGTTTCAGCCAATGAATTCCCCACAACGTGAACGCCATCACGTTGATGACTCAGTGAGTGTGTCACGTGAGTCTTTGGTAGTTCTTTTTTCAAAAGAGCTACTTGTTCCCAGAGCAGTTTCTGCTTTATTGGTGCATCTGTGTCATCTTTGTAACCGTTCTGAATCCATGTCTGCAAATCGCTGTTATATGATTTGACGCAGTAATATGAATCTGACACTATAAGTGTCGGGAATTCGCGATCCGCGTTATCTAGCGCCATTTTCAATGCTATTATTTCAGTTTGTAGTTCTGAATTAGTTTCTACTGAGTGTGATTTTGTTAATAGAGGTCTTAGTTTACCTCCGCGCCACACTTCTTTTGTAATCTCACATGTGGGATTGTATGCATGTTCTCCCCAAACGGACGGTTGGGCATGTCCGTCTGTGTAGATTACACAGGCGTAATGTCGTAGAGGAAGAATGTCGATTGGCAGAGGATACGTCTTTTCATATTTTAGATTTCTTAATTCTTCTAGTTCTCAAAAAATTGTCAACCAGGCTATACTTGATAATTCATATCCTTCGTATAGAACTTTTAGATGGGCAATTCTGGATTTTTTGAAGTTGAATTTGTAACCCTCTGCAGCGAACCCAAGTATTTTGGTGTTCACCCTTTTCAAGTGAGTCTCCAAGTCATCATCTGTTAAGTAAATGTCATCAACATAAGATAATGCTTCATCATCATATAGTTGTAGTAATTCTGTTACTCTCGCTGAGAATACCCCTGGGCTGTTCTTGTACCCCTGGGCTAACCGACAGAATTGTTTTTGAGTGCCATTTACTGAGAATGCAGTTAAATATCTGCTTTCTGGTGCTATATTTTGACAAAAGAATCCATTGGAGATGTCCAAGGTTGTTTTGTATTTTTTGCGCACTATGTTATTCATTAGTGCAGCACTGTGTGAATTTTGCACTGCAAAGGTTTTGCAACATGTGTTAAGGTGTCGGTAATCCAAAACTAGACGATATGAATTGTCTGGTTTGGAGACCGGAAACAAAGGATTGTTCATTTGTGAGGTGCAAGTTTCAATCACCCCCTGGTATTCTAGCTGATCTAGTATTTCATTTACCTGTTTTTTAGCTTCTTGCTTGATTGGGTACTGCCTTTGTGCAGTAGGTTGCGATTTTAACTGGATTTTGTGAGGAGGAGAGTCCTCATCCCATCCTACATGATTTTTATATAAAGCAGGTGCTAAGGCCACTGCCCACTTTCTAGCAAGTGTGTATTTTTTATGAATCGGGATTTGATTCGAGAAGGCAGGCATAATTACTTCTTCGCCATGAGGGCACTCCCTGACAAACTCTGGTGGCCAGTCTTTTTCAGCTAGAAGGATGTCATAGCCTTTGGATAGGTTATCCCAAAATAGTCCCCTAATTTTCCTAGTCTTATCTCCCTCTATACGTAATGTTATCTCGTATATCTTGTGGGGCTTGCTAACTCTGGTGTCTGCAGTTTCCACTTGAAGGTATTCATTCGTGTCCACTGTCTCCAGATGATTCATAAGGACTTTGCGAGCTATGCTCACCTCTGCTGCGCTGTCTAGCATTGTCTGAGCCCACTCTCCGTTTTTCAGTTGTGTCCTCAGTATTCTCGGCATTGTTAACTACCTTGATACTGGCTACCTTCTTTTTTGGAAATTGTAATTTCTTTTTCAGTTGAGCAGGTTCCTTGTCTTTGGACTTGGCGTGCTCTTCTGATCGTCCTCTTCTTTCCGATTTCTGCGAGGAATTCTGAAAAGATTGAGAGGGACGTGTATCAATGTCTTGATATCTATCAGGTTTTTTAATATTATCCCTATTTCTAAGGTTATATCTATTCCCAGAGGGGTCACTCTGCGGTGACCTTTGTCTTTGGTTTGGAGATTTCTCTCTTCGCCTAGGAGACCTTCCTCGGGACTGGAATTTCTTTTCTTTAGGATTGGATTGTTTGTTTCCATCCCAGTTCTTTTTTGGTGAATTATTATTATTAAAAAATATTTTTTCTGGACTTGTAGTCAGTTGCGGTTTTACTGGTATTCCACCTAGACTATCTCTGCCTAGTTCTTCATAGGATTTTTCTATGATTCTGGCAATTTCAGCTGGTTGGTCTGCTATATCTGTCTCTTTTAACCTCTGGCGGATCGCCACGTTTGCTGCTTCACCTTTTATGTTGGCTAGTAATATAGCCGAAACCTGTTTGAAGTCTTTTAGTAATTTCATACCAAGAGTTAAAGCAGGTTCTGGACCGTATTCATCTTGAATTTGTTTTAGCACATCTGGTATCACCGAAATGGATGGGACACCGTGCGTTTTTGTGTAGATGGAAGCAAAGACTGTACCCCAAGTGTCACAGTCCTCAATGTGTGGTGCGATTCCCATTGGGAGACATATAGTCAGAATCCAGTGTTTTTCCAATGGGGTGGTGTCAGGAAACACCGCCTCTATTTGGGTGATTTTCTGTGCCAACCAGAATGGTATTTGTTCCCGTTTAGCTGGAACTTTACCTAGGCAGGATTGGATGTTCTGTGGTGTAATTTTATTTGTGTTCCCCTGGTGAGGGGTCAGCTGTGGAAGTTTAATCGCTGGCTGAATTGTTGAAGTCCGCATTACATACTGAACTAATTGTCTATGAATTTTTAGTAGTTGTTTTAGCTGTATTAACAGCTCTGCTGCAGGCATTCTATCGGTGTCTGGATGTGGTGTGTATCCGGCTAAGACCGGCCACGTTGCTCCTGGTCTTCCTAAAGGACCGAGCCTTGTAATGTGATTGTTATGTTTTAGGGCGCCATCAAATAAGAGCAAATGCTCTTGGAATTTGAGTGGTACTTCCACCTCCTCGAAAGGAGTGTATGTTTCAGGAGGTTCCTCTACTTTGTAATAGTGGAAGTACTTTGTTACAGCATTTGCTGCTGGAAAATGTATCCATGAATAGTATACCTCTGTCTGCCGATATTCGTGTGCCTCAATTACGAATATGACTGTGCCACCTCTAGGTGTCAGTCCATTTTCTATAAGTTTTAAGGTTATAGATCTCCTTTTAATGACCGGAATGAGTGTTATATTCGGGTCTGCTGCTTGCATGGTAGCATCAGCATCTGCGAGTTCAGTTGCTAATCTAACTGCCTCTCTTTCTTCATCACTGTCTCCCATTTTACAGACAGGATGGTATTATGTCTATTTGCAGATCAGGTTTCTTTATGGAAACAGAGATTAGATGCACAATATTTTGGAACTGTTTTTATCCTTCAACGTTGACTTGACCAAGAACCATACATAGGAGTTCCCTCCTGCGAGGTTTTGGAGGATATAACCTTTCACCCACTCCAGACGTCTTTAGAGTATTCGGGAAAAGGGGTCTGAGTGAGAAAGCACGACTGAGTTACTCTAAATGTCTTACGTTAGTTTTATCGCCCTTTCCAAACGCGTTGGGCGCCATGTAGTGTAGCTCCTATTTTCCCAATAGGCTCTGCGCATTGGAATAGTACCTACAGCAGTAAAGGCCTAGGCCAGACGTTAACTAGGTCTACTACTGTCGATACTAGACTTAATTTTTGGGTTTGCCAGCTAAGCTCAGAGTTCGCTAGAAACTTTCTCGAATGTTCAAGGAAGGATTAACTTCCCTGATTAGACAAGAAGGGATTTAGTTTCTGACAACCATAGAACATGACAACTTTGCTCTCCCCTAATCAAGAGTCAATCTCAAGAGTCGTGTGAGCACAAGGCAATTATTTTACTCAGTCAGTACGTGCATTCTTAGTCTCATCAGAATGTAGAGAAAAGGAAGAGACGGGCGTGTTCAATAAAAAGGTGTTATTTATTGATCAGTCTCTTTTCTCATACATGAGAAATGGATCGATATTATTGCAATACTTATAGTTAAGTAAAGTGCATACATTAAAAGCAATAGTATAAAATAATACTGTAAAAACATTGATATGGTTTCTGAGCCATATGATGTTTAAAATGATTAAAATATATTTACATACACATATACATTTGACTAAACGTACTCAACTGGTGTTTCTAAATACGCCTACCCCGTGTACCTGACCTAAGTCTAATGCGTGGGCGGGAATAGAAAGTTACAGTTTAAGTTAAGTTTGTTTTTGCCAAGTGAATAACTAAAGAATTCTCTGTGAGGGGTTATTCAGTTCTGTACCTGGAATTTAGGATGGATGAGGAATGGTATCTCTTTCTCTGCTCTCGATATTCCAGGCTGCCTGCGAGGGCTGCCCGAAAGCGCCGGTGCTGGGTCTCTCGGCTTGAGATAGCAGCGCGTCTCTCAGCGCGTCAGGAAGGCGGGGCTGCTGCCAGCGGGGTCTGCTTCTGCTCTCGGCTTCGGCAAGTATGGCTGCTCCGTCTTGTCACCACGCGTGTGTTTGCATAGGGCAAGGTCGGCAATATTTATACCTTAAAGGTGCCGAGATTGACGTAAGGATGGACATAGGTACGTCAATAAAGATGTCATACGACTTGCTCGTTAGCACATTCTTTACTAAAGTTCTCTGTGAAATCAAAACAATGGCCGCACGGATTTTCCAGGTTGTCATAGGTTTGATTTGTTATGAGAACGTCGTATGCCTTATCAGGGGCTGGAGGAATGTCGCTTGTCTAATTAGATCTCAAGCGTTATGACCTAATCAGATAACACGTTCCTGTGCCGTAGTGTGACTGCGTCAGATAACGGTATCTGCATCATGGGGGTTTTCTTGCCTCATGGGCTGACTGTTAGTTAACTTGATAGTTAGTTTAACCAGAATAGGGTCAGGAATAGGGGGACTGATTCAGAACCTATAGAAATACACGACATTATGAGGCTGTGAATGTGAGACCCCCTTCACATCACTCCACGGCCCGCTGGGGTCGCGCCCCACAGTTTGAAGACCCCTGATCTAGGGTGTGCTTCTTCGTATGCCTGCTCGCAAGACTGGAGGTGAACCGCAGTATGGATTTTGGTGGACAGGCCTTCAAGGTTAACTCACACTTGCCACCGTTAGGGTCCACCTGCAGGTGCTAAGACACCAGGGCTTCTAAGGTCTATCAGGCCTTCTAAGGTGTAGCATCGGAATGAGCTCTGTCAGGAGTGTGGTCTGGTTGACTGGTCATTAAGGCTGAACATGGTTCTCCAGTTCCAAATCCAGCAGCTCTGGCCAGAGTGCCACAACCTCTCCTACACTGAACTTCATACTGCCCCACTGAGAGAAACTCGCACTGCTTTCAGCTACAACTCAATTGTGTTTCGACTAAATTCAAATTATGCACTAGACAACAGTAAAATGCTGCCTTTAAAAAATTAATAACACCCTGGAAAAAGCAAACACTCATAGGGAATGCAAGAATAAGCAAAGCATGTGAACTGTAGTTGGTAATAACATGGTTACCTTACCGGTTTTAAACTCATTAGTCAGAAATCAGTAAGTGATTCTGCATGAAAAGTTCAGGACATGGCTACAGGACCAGGATTTGACCCGTGTCAATGTCCATTGTTTATATCCTTTCAAAATGTAAGCAGTTTGGTTTAAAAAAGACCACATCCCTGAACACGGAGCCGCATTTTATAAGCTAAAATTATTAAAACAGTTGAAAACGATCATATTAAACGGTTCCACTCACCCATCAAGGTATTGCAGTCCCTCCAGGGATGGTGCACTCCCAACCCTGGGAAAACAATGTTGTTCAAAGAAAGAAGAAAAAAAGAAAGTAGCACTTTCACTGGCAAACTCTGTAAAGTGGAACTCATTTGTGTGGGTGTAAATAACAATCTGGCCTGTCTGCTGACCACTCAGTATTGATAAATGTAGTAACTGAATCCACGCAGGTTGGTGATATTCAGGTAGATTTATTGAAGATAGATGGAGATCAGTAGTACATCAGTAGATAGCCCCACCAGGAGTACCCAGCTAGGCACTCAGCCCTACTCCAACTGACATCTTCATAGAACAACACTCCAAATGACATCACACCAGAGTGTTCTACAGATGGAGTAGTGGGAAATATGCATACACATAATATACAGGATACTACATATCCTCTTTTCTAATAAAAGCGAAAAGAACATAATCAGGTGTATAATCATGTAGACAGAATTAAATAGAAGAGAAGTGTAGAAACAAAGCTGTAGATAGAAATAAAGAGAGAAGACGTGTAGAAACAAATCTAAAACTTATATAAGAAAATAACATACCTCAGTAAAGTATAAGGGTGAGCAGAACTAGAATAAAAGGCGTATAATAGAGAAACGAAGAGTGTTGAGGAACCAGCAGAGAAGAGATATGAGGAAGTATATAAAATACAAATAGAGATACCATATTAGATCCCATAATAGATATATTACTCATCCTCCTCTCTAAACATGAAAAAGAAAGGAAAGTTAAAGAAAAAGCAGGAAAACCATCAATGGCAGTTCAAACCACACCTACTGGCCAGGTAAGCTAGAAAAGGACAGCACAAATCAGGGGAAAACGAATAGACAGTGAAGGAAAAGAGATAATAAACTCAACCTTCACTATCACAAATAAGAAGAAAATTAAACACAAGAAACTTTTAACTGGGCATAAGTGAAAAACACCAAACAAGTATTAGGAATAATTAGCCCAGAGTAAACTGACCCATGGATAAAGGAAAGAGAAATTATGTACCCACAGGGGTAAAAGAACTAACATGGGCAATCTCCGGAGAGATACTAACATGCGTAAAGTTAGTAACAACATAAACTCACACCAAAAACCAAAAAAACGGAGGTGAGAGTAACATAACAATACCACATGGAAAATTATAGTGCACAGAACTAATGGGACAACATCCATCAACTGTTACCCATAAACATGAGAAAAAGTGCACAGAACAAAAAGTAGTACCTGAAAACAAATCTATCTCTCAAGAGAGAAAAAGATAGTGTACTATGTGAGACATGACTAAGTCTACGCAAACACCTATTGCAATTTATAGAAAACTAATCTAAAGGGAATATAACCCTATGTGAACAACTGACACACAAAAACTAGAGGTTTGTGTATGGACAACTGAGATGCACTAGTGCAACTTAAAGGGACTAAAACCCCACGCAACACAGTGACAAAAATTAGTGAGGTCTGTGTGCAAATGGAAACTAAAGTGGCAGACAGAGACCCTTAGTTTATTCAAACAAATTGCACTCTCAATATGACATGTAAAAAAGTGTGCGCAAATACTACAATGTAAAATATAGAACAAAATATGCCACTGTATAGTGCAATGTACGATGTCAAAAGTAATTTATCAAAGTGGTATTTTACGTGAACCTAGTAGGTATATAATTGCCTACAATTAAGTTTATTGTATACTGATTTCTCATAAAGAGTGAGAAAGAAATAACGTACTGAAAACTGAAAAGTTTTTAAGACACCTTCAGCAACAATGTGAATAATAGTCACTAGATGGCAGCCTTGCATTGTAATCAATGAGGAGAAGTACGAAGAACAACATTCTTGAATTATAAACAAAACCATGCCGGAGTAATGCTCGAGTTTATAAGTATTCCGATGAGACTTACAAATTCTCAGCGCAGAATACACATTCATCATAGGAGCTATATTTTGCTATATTAAAAATATACACCGCATTCCGGAAAAGACAGTATTAAATAAAATGCAGAGAAGAAACATCTGCAATACAATTAAATATTTAAATAACATTAGATCCGGTGAGCGATCTCTCACCCGGGGTCTTTGTACTCAGCTGTGCGCGGTCATCACTGAATGTTTCTACAAGATGAGAGGTCCGAAGAAGAAAAGATGTAGGACTCGTCGGTTTCCCACTAACGTTGGCAATACATACATAGCGTCCCAAAATTTGATGAAAAAAATTATCAAAAGTAGTTTGTGTGCTGAGGCATAAAGAAACGTTGCAGCTGAAAGACAAATGCTTCAAGAAATGTGGATTCGACAACAAAACGAAGAACTGAACAGCTGCTTTCGGACATGCCGAACAGTAACCAGGAAATGCACTGAGCAAGTTGTTGTCGTGGCAACCAAATAAATACAGAATGGCAGTCATGTCGGTCGTAGCTTCGTAAGAAGCATGATTCTAAAGACGTCACATGCGTCTCTAGAGAATCTCGCTTCACCAACTCCCCGAAGTATTCTGCAGACGTCATCAAACGGACGTCAGGCGGGAAGGAGGGAAGATCGTTTGTGACAAACCGTCGACCAACGGACATCCAGGACGGTGAGTAAACAAGCTCGGAGAGGTGTTGAAAGCTGAGTCTATTAAGAGTTTAAACACAGTCACAATAGTGCAGTGCCCCTTTGAATGCTTTAGTCAGGTATCAGAATGCTGAAAGCTGCGATCTAGCAGAGACCGTATTTGTATCTGTTGCTTTCAGTCAAGATTTCTCTTGTTTGCAGGTCGTAAACCAAGTGCCTGACACTAAACAGATGGCAATTTCATTTATCAGCGCTTCAAACACGCACGAGCACACGATGAAACAGTTGGCAGTTCTTTTGCTAACATGCTGTTATTTCTCTAAGTAGGGCGTTTTTCAAATGCCATGAAAGTCTATTTCAAGGTGGTAATTTAACGCTACGAGTACAGGGCAGGCTGTAGTAGACTGTAATTGACGACACACTTCTTCATCAGACAGTGTGTAGGCGTGTTGATGGTACAGTAACTACATACAACGCAGACATAGACAGGCTTACCCTGACAGATTAAACTGGAACTGGCACTTGAGCGTTGAGGGCGACCGATGGAGGTCACTGGTGGGGCTGACGTATGCCAGATGAAGAGTTAGAGCAAATTGTAGGTTGCTTGAAGTTACTTGAGGTTGAGAGAAGGAACACAAGATGTCCTGAGTGGTCTTCAGAGGTAGCACATGTAGGTTCTTTAGTTCAATCGTCGCCAAATAAATGTAGTAACTGACTCCACGCAGGTTGGTGATATTCAGGTAGATTTATTGAAGATAGATGGAGATCAGTAGTACATCAGTAGATAGCCCCACCAGGAGTACCCAGCTAGGCACTCAGCCCTACTCCAACTGACATCTTCATAGAACAACACTCCAAATGACATCACACCAGAGTGTTCTACAGATGGAGTAGTGGGAAATATGCATACACATAATATACAGGATACTACACTTTATTTAGGTATTTAATTATATTTTCTCTCTGTCCCGAGTTTTTCTTTGGAATAGAAAACAGTCAGAAAATGAGGACATTTCCAGCCAAAGTGTTCCGCTCTTTTTTGGATCCATTTCACAGGGAAACGAAGCAAAGGAGAGGCAAGTGAGAGTACAAGAGCTGTCTCTTGAAATCAGCACGTAAGGAGGAGCGAGACAGAGACAGAAAGAGATGGAGGAATAAAGAGAGAGAGAGAGGGGAGAAGGGCAGCTGCCAGAGGCAGATCAGGAGAAGTGGACACATTCCTTGCCTTCTCTGGGCATAAAGGAAAAAGAGACCGTTTTTTAGGTTTCGGCCTGCCAATGCGCTTGCGCATTGCTGGTGGAAATTATAGAAAGGGCAAAAGAACAGTCTACCAACGGCGGATTAGCAACAGTTCATGTGATCTATGCGTGTGCACAAACCAGCCACGTCACAAACCACCATTTGTCTGTGCCTCACATCACACTTCAAAGGCTCCGCTCCCGCCCCCAGCGTGCGCACACCAGCACTCTCCTACTTCCCCTCCCACCTCCCACGGCCGGCCACTCTTCCTATTCATGCGCTCTGCAGGTCACCATTTGCCGGCATGCGGCCGCTAATTCCTTTTGTTCACGCTCCCTCCCGATGCCCGTTGTCTCCCAGCCATGGACGTGCTTGTTTTCTTCTGCACCTACTTATCGGCAGGCTTCCTTTCTATTTCAGCATCCCGGTTTGAGCATGACATCACTGGGTTCTGTGCAGTTCGCGTTTCCTTTTCTTTTTCTTTATCTTTCCATTGGTGGCAGAAAGCTGTGTAGAATTGTGGTTTCTGAGAGGCCGCATGGTGTCCTCATTCAGGATCACATGCGGTTAGGATGTGTGTACAGTTGAGCGTGTCAATTCACATGGACAGTCGGGTTGTCTCATGATTATGGTAGCTGAGAATCTTTTGTGCTTTGCGCATGACTATAATTCACGGTTTATTGTTTTGTTTTTATTTCTACACATGCCTACAAACCACGAGTTGGACTCATATTCATGTTTTCCACAAAACATGCCAACAGGGGTTCGAGGGTTGCTGTGGGATCTCCAACATGCTCTGCCATGCAGCATCAACTCTCTCTCTCTTTCACACACACACAGGCATGCACACATGCACACTCTCTCGCACTGACACACACGCATACTCACACATGCAGGCTCGCTTTCTCGCTCCCCCTCACACACATGCACGCTCCCTCACGCCCACATGCACATTCTCTCACTTACACACACACGCACAAACACATGCACTCTCTCTCTCTCTCACACACACCCACGAACACATGAACGCTCTCTCACACGCATGCACGCACACATGCACGCTCTCTCTCCCTCTCTCACACACACACATACACACGCCCTCGCTCTTTCTCTCTCTCCCCCTCACGCGCACACACAGGCACTCACGCACACATGCATTCTCTCTCTTTCTTTGGTGTGCAGTGCCAAAGCACCATTGACTCCTGCTGTTTACAGTAAGACCTTCACTGGTGCTTTTAGCTTGTTATCTTTGAAATCTGTGTGACGGAGTCCTGCTGACAGCTATCGCCTTGAAACTATGCACAATGATCGGATCTTATGGCACAGGCATTTTTTAACCTCTTATACTTGAAAGTGCCCTATTATGCATTAAGGACTATAGGCCAGGTGGTCTAAGTATTTCAACGAAAGTGTGACTTCTCCCCAGACACTCCGCGTTGTGGTAGCTCCTCATCAGTAGAGGGACAGCAGTACACAATTCACAATGTGACCTTTTACAATGTGCCACCTCGTTTCTTCTGCCACTTTATTACTCAGTATTCCAGCGTCTTGAAATGCTGATTTTTGCACCTTAAACTAAATGCTTTACATGTTCAGAGGAAGCGGATTTCTTTCCACATTACAGATACGGTACACTAAACAAAGCCACACTGTCATGTCTTCAAGGCTCTTCCTGTGCTTCCATACGAGCCCTTGCTCCTTCCCTGCCAAATCTCTTTACCTCCCCCACCAAATCTCTCCTCCTTCCCCTTGTATAAATGTAAATAACTTCTTGCACAGAGCCTAAGGATGGAATCAATAAAAGGCCTGGTGATCTTGCGAAAAAGAAATAAAATTGCAATAGCGCTTGCTGAACAAAACATGCAGTTCCTTGACACATTTTATGTAAACATAACATGCTGTTCCTTGACACATTTTCAGTAAACTGTTCTAAGCGCTATCCGTGCATTAAACATATCTTGTTTCTCCTCCTACCCCTCTCTCTACGTATTTCTCACTCTTGCACCCACGTTCTTTCTGTTACTCCTTGCTCTCCCTCCAACTCCACCTCCACCCTTCAAGTCCAACTCCACCCTCCAAATCCACCCTCCAACTCCACCCTCCAACTCCACCCTCCAACTCCACCCTCCAACTCCACCCGCCAACTCCACCCTCCAACTCCACCCTCCAACTCCAACTCCACCCGCCAACTCCACCCTCCAACTCCACCCTCCAACTCCACCCTCCAACTCCAACCTCCAACTCCACCCTCCAACTCCAACTCCACCCTCCAACTCCACCCTCCACCCTCCAACTCCAACCTCCAACTCCACCCTCCACCCCCAACTCCAACTCCACCCTCCAACTCCAACCCCAACTCCACCATCCAACTCCACCCTCCAACTCCACCCTCCAACTCCACCCTCCAACTCCACCCTCCAACTCCAACTCCACCCTCCAACTCCACCCTCCAACTCCACCCTCCACCCTCCAACTCCAACTCCACCCTCCAACTCCACCCTCCACCCCCAACTCCAACTCCACCCTCCAACTCCAACCCCAACTCCACCATCCAACTCCACCCTCCAACTCCACCCTTCAACTCCACCCTCCAACTCCACCCTCCGACTCCACCCTCCGACTCCACCCTCCAACCTCCACCCTCCAACTCCACCCTCCAAACTCCACCCTCCAACTCCACCCTCCAACTCCACCCTCCAACTCCACCCTCCAACTCCACCCTCCAACTCCACCCTCCAACTCTACCCTCCAACTCCACCCTCCAACCCCAACTCCAACTCCACCCTCCAACCCCAACTCCAACTCCACCCTCCAACTCCACCCTCCAACCCCAACTCCAACTCCACCCTCCAACTCCACCCTCCAACTCCACCCTCCAACTCCACCCTCCAACTCCACCCTCCAACTCCACCCTCTAACTCCACCTCCAACCCTAACTCCACCCTCCAACCCCAACTCCACCCTCCAACCCCAACTCCACCCTCCAACCCCACAACTCCACCCTCCACCCTACAACTCCATCCTCCACCCTACAACTCCACCCTACAACTCCACCCTACAACTCCACCCTACAACTCCACCCTACAACACCACCCTACAACACCACCCTACAACACTCAGGAGCACCACCACATCACTCAGGGGCACCACCACATCACTCAGGAACACCACCACATCACATGGGAACACCACCACGTCACTCGGGGACACCACCACATCACTCGGGGGCACCACCACATCACTCGGGGACAACACCAATAACTCGGGGACACCACCACATCACTCGAGGACACCACCACATCACTCAGGGACACCACCACATCACTCGGGGACACCACCACATCACTCAGGGGCACCACCACATCACTCAGGGACACCACCACATCACTAAGGGACACCACCACATCACTCAGGGACACCCCCACATCACTCAGGGACACCACCACATCACTCAAGGACACCCCCACATCACTTAGGGACACCCCCACATTACTCAGGGACACCCCCACATCACTCAGGGACACCACCACATCACTCAGGGACACCACCACATCACTCAGGGGCACCACCACATCACTCAGGGGCACCACCACATCACTCGGGAACACCACCAAATCACTCGGGGACACCACCACATCACTCGGGGACACCACCACATCACTCGGGGACACCACCACATCACTCGGGGACACCACCACATCACTCAGGGACACCACCACATCACTCTAATACACCACCACATCACTCTGGAATACCACATCATCACTCAGCACCACAACAGCACTGTTGTTGCTTGCTACCAACAAGCATTGCCATAGCCAATAGGACTCGCATTAGGAAAGTGTAAGCTATTGGCTTTGTGAATAAAAATGCTATTAATTTATATATTTTCAAAGCCAACACATATTTAAAAAAATTGCCATTTACAATACCAATAGCTCACACTTTCCTAATGCGAGACCTATTGCATTGCAAATGCTTGTTTTCCTTCTCTGCCCTTAGCAGAATGCTGAGCCTTCCTGCAGCATAACAAAGGGCAGAGGGCGGTGGCCTCATTGACTCCAGGCAGGTCAAGTACAGGGCCATTAGGTAGCGCTTTCGCGCGCGAATGGCCCTGCGAATAACAGAAGGGAGAGGGGAAATTCTTTTGTCCCCTCGTCCCCCCACCCTTGTCCCCCATGTCCCCCCCACTCCAAAATCTGGGGGGGGGATATGTCCCCCGCGTCCCCCACACTTCCTACGCCCATGGTTGTGTGGTAAGTGAAAATTCCCCAGGAGCTCTGTTAGATCTATCAGCCAAACTTTTTGCCTTACTCCCTCGATTTTTTGCTGATTTCGTTTTTGCTGGCCATAGGACTCTGACACTGGTTAGCAGTGGAAAATTGTGCAAAGTGCATGTTATCCCTCCTTAAAACTGGTAACATTGGCTACTCCCAATTAGTGTATTTAATTTACTTATAAGTCTCTAGTAAAGTAGTGCTACATGTTTCCAGGGCCCGTAAATGAAATGCTACTAGTGGGCCTGCAGCACTGATTGTGCACATATTTAAGTAGCCCTACATACATTTCTGAGGCCTGCAATTTCTATCTGTGTGTGTAGTTTAAACTGCCATTTCGAAATGGTAAAATAAGCCTTTTTCCTGGCCGAAACCGTCCTTTTTAATACAAATAAGTCACCCCTAGGTAAGACCCTACAATTGTACTTAAAAATGCTTGTCCTACTTTTTAAGTCTAAAAGTTTTATTGAATTGACATTAGGACAGTTATCTAAGGCATTCTACCATCCATAAAAGCTTTTCACAGTGCAAACACATAAAAAGTATACAATTAATAGTAAAGACAGATAAGGATACATAAATGTGCAAACAAATATAATCAAGAGACAGCAATAGGAGTAATACGTTTAAAATGTGATGTTGGAGCACACAAGACCATGCTATTTTAAACAAGACCCTATGTGCAAATCAGCTTCCTCATTGTTTGCTAGCAATAAGAATCTAAAAGCTGGTTTACATTGGCCAATATTACAGCAGAGCTTTAAATATAAAATGGAATTAAAAAGAATCTGGTATACCTTGCACACAATTTGCAGGAGAACATAAAACGAAGGATTGATTGTTCCAATATACCATCACATGAACATGGCTTGCTTTGGAAGTTCCGTACAGAGTCCACGGGGAAGCAAAGTCAATATTCCATTGTATCAGATCTAAGATGAAAAAGTTAATAGCGTTCCCAGTGACTGAGAGCAGACCAAACATAGTCAGTGGTATAATCTGGTTCGCTCAAATAAATGTATCGGGTCACACTAGTCTTCTCCTCCATGTCCCTTATCCACCCCGATTCCTCAGTTTTAAAAAGCATTGACCACAGTCTTCCTGTGTACATTGGTAGATGACAGTGGATCCGTAAAAATAAATTGTGAAGACTGCATCCCAATTTTGCAGAATTCAAACGCAAGCCACTGGATTCATAATCCTTTACCTGAAGAGAGACAATCTGTTAATATCTCTCTTTACAGGACAGCCTCTGGATTTCTCCAAATGGCAAGCTGTAGTAAGACTGGCCGCACTCTAATTAGATCTGCTATGTAAGGGAGGACAAGTTCTTTGTGGCAAAATAATGTGAGGCTTATATAAGGGCAGATATAAGCATTCAGCAGAATCTATTTTCTTCATCCTGGATGGCTGTATAATTGGAAATCCACCACACCTCAGCCCCATGATGCAGTGCCCTGGTAGTGCGCGTCATGAGCACAGTGTCCTACATGTAAAGGAGTGTGGGGAGCAGGTTCCCTTTTATAATGGGTACATCTGGAGTGGCCCATACTAAGTAGCAATGCACATCATTCATATAAAGAATGAATAGAAGGGGGCCAGCATGCATCCCTGAATAACGTTTTCGATGAATGCCTATTTCACCTGACACCTCTGAGCACTAATACAGACCCTGGCCCTCAACTTCCTTGTCTACCTGCACAAGCACATAACTATAATTGTATCCATGACCGTGCAACAAGCAGATGGCCAGTTTAGCCCAGTTCATACAATCAAAGGCTTATAAGAGGTCCATCAACACTAGATAAAGGTGGATGGTTTCACCACTGTGTATTTCCCTAGGACCAAATTTAAATTGAGGCATTGTTCAGTAGTTCCTACTTTGTACTACATTGTGCCTAAACCCATATTGGCATCAGACTCCTCATGCACCCACTCCATAATCCCATTGCAGATATTTCTGCTGAGTATTTTAGCAGTAGTGTCAATGAGTGAAATTGGCTGGTAACAACCTGGAAGCGAGCGATCCCATTTTTTTAAAATAGGGACTATGATGTATGTGCCCATGTGCCAAGTAAAGAAGAATGGGCGAGATTATTAAGAAGATTTGTGAGCAGAGGAGCCCAAAAGGTGACGTTGCTTTCAATTAAGTCAATGAGAACCCTGCCAGGGCCTGGCACTTTGCCGGCCACACTTTGGTTAATGGCGTCCTCAACTTCTCTTAGGATTGTCTGAAAGCGAGATACTAGACTAAGAGCTTTAGTAAAAATGTCAGGGGATGAAGGTGCTCCTCCCAATTAATATTACTAACAACATGACAGAAGAAGGATATTGATGGGCTGTTATTACTCTTTAAATCAGCTATGGCGATCAAAACCGATTTGCTATTACCCAGCTATGGTGCCAGAACTAGCATTTCTGATTGTGCTACAACAGCCTCCTGCCATCGTTTGGCAGCGATTTTTTTGCTTGCGCTGGAGGGCCACTATTGCAGAAGCCATAGGTTTAGATGCCAGGTTTAGGCGGACAGCCCTATTTGCTTCTGAGCATTCAGAATTAACCCATCTAGGTGTGTCGGGATAGGCCTTACAGTTTTCAAGAGAGCCTTCCTGATTCTCGGTAAAGAAAAACAGTGGTCCTAGACAACTCTTATCTAATTTTAAAACATACCAATTAATGCGTATAAAGACATTCAAAAGGCACACATCGAAACGGAAAATGGCTATGGGCCACTTCAAAGTAACAGGTTATGTTCAATTTATTTGGTCATGGTATAATTCAAGCAAATCAAAGGTTCAAGTGCATGATACACAGTTGTACACGTACTTGACGGTTATCATCAAGGAAAAAATTAAAAGGATGTGAGACGGTTGTGCTCAAGTGAAGGAAATAGAATGGGTTTCACAGATGGATGATTCAAAAGAATAAATGCATGAGGGATCGAGCGATAAAACTTGACAGAAAAAGGGTCTCCCTTCAAGAATTTCCGGCCTACCCCTATAGATTAGATACAATATATTTTATAGAGCAGTATTCTTCGTTTTTCATCACAGTGTAGCCACATATGTGATTCCGGTATGGGGGATCAAAGTAGGGTGTAGGCCTATTCAGGGGTTTTGTCGACGTTTCGACCCGAACGCAAAAGGGTTAGTAAGATCCTCTCCTGCGGGTCTTCATTAGGACGGGGATAGGGGGTATCTGAAAATAAGCGTGAAAGATCAGAATGGTGGCCAATAGAAATGAAAAAGCCTAATTAACGTCCTGTCTAACCAAATAACAGATGTCCCAATAATTAATGGAAATAAACTGCCCTCCCTACTATACGCGGATGACGCTGTTTTAATGGGGCGCACACCCAATGCCCTACGAATTTTAGTCAGGGCTTTTTGTAGCTTTTATGAATAGTTTGAACCTTTGTACAAATTATAAGAAATCTTTTTTAATGTGTTGTGGCCCTAAAAAATGTTCCATTTCGACCATTACCTTGGGCACAGACTCCTAACTTTGCACTCACACTTTTCCATATTTAGGTTTACAATTCTCAGATAATGGGTCCTGGACACCGCACCTGGCATATGGACGAACCAAATTTTTAAAAGCAATAAATTCAGTCACTAGTCTCCCCCAACCAAAAAGAATAGAGGTGGTACTATCCTTACTTAAAATCTATAGGACACAATGTGTACCAGTCATGACTTATGGGGCTGAAATTTGGGGCTACATAAACCTGAAAAGTGTCCAAGCAGAAGAAAATAGATTTTGTAGGAGAATTCTAGGCTTACCGATTTCCTCATTCACTTTTATCTGTCATATTGAGCTAAGTTTACCCTACTTGGAGGACTATATTAGATCCCGCTCTACCTTGTTTTGGTTAAAAGTTTGGCAAAATCCAGCAGCCACATTAACAAGGGAAATGTTGGCTGATTGCCGCAAATGTGACAGGGGTGGTGATATACCGTGGATTGCGGAAGTACGGGCAAATCTGATAGCTGTTAACCTCAGCCACATTTTTTATAACTCCGACCAATTAGATAGTATGGATGGAAAGACTATCCGTAAAATATTATATAAACATTACGGGGATATAAGACATGCTCAGGAGTCTACTAAAGTATCCGTGGGACAATACATAACAATGGCTGAAGAAGGAGGTTTCCAATCTTGTTTGCCTGCTAGTTATCTGTTAAAAGATATTACTCGCTGGGAGCGAAGCCTTCTTTTTCGCCTTAGATAGGGGGCAATAAAATATTTGTTGTGTTTCCCCTTAGGATATCAATCCAATATCGATGACCTGGCCTGCCCATGTGGCAATATAGGAAAACAGTCCAATCTGCTTTTTTTGTTTTTCAGTACCTTTTATCAAAAATATAGTATGCAGTTATTGATACCGTTCTTTAGGTTAAAGGGGATAACGGATTTTAAGGTTGCTTATAAAATAATCCTGCAGGTTAATAACGATGATTTGATATATCGGGTATGCACTTTTTTGAAAATGGCTATTCGCTCACGCTCTTCTATGAATCCCTGAATACTGGACTAGGTCGCACTCAATATATCTTTTTGGATTGTACTCCTAAATGTGGGAATATGCAATACAATTAACATAAGGGTGCATAGAATTGATTAATTACAAAAACATTTTTTTATTTATTTTTTTATTTTTTTATTTGCTCATTTCTTGAATATTTGTACATTGCACTCCGAACTTTAGTATTGAAGCTGCAATTGGTTATGCGTTTTTGTAATTTGCACACTGCACTATGGCACTTTAGTATTGAGGCTGCAAATGGCTATGTGATCTAATTTGTTTACTTTCTTTGCTTATTTGCACATTGCATTTTGGCACTTTAGTATTGAAGTTGCAATTCGTTATGTGATCTATTAATTTGTCTGCCCCCTGCATATTTGCACATTGTATTTTTTCACTTTAGTATTGAAGTTGCAATTGGCTATGCGTGATATCCTAATAATATTTTTTATTGACAACTGTTTTTAAAATGTTATTGATGAAGGATTATGTAACTGATAACGAAAATGTCAAATGATAAGCTTGTAAAATAACTAATGTTTGGTTACAACCTTCATATTTATGACGGTCTATGTGAAATGCATGTACTTTTATGGATAATATCTATCCGAATAAAGATCAAGATTGATTGAAAAAAGCCTAATTGATTGATAAATATGCCTAAAGTGTTAACAAGCTCACCCAAACGCTTAGTGTGGTTGGCAACCAGGAGCAAACTTAATGGTTTCTTAGGGGTAATAATCCCATCATTCCATCGTTAAGTTCAACACTAAAAACAAGGAAAATTGACATATAGTATGTTAAGAAACAAAAAAAAACAAAAACAAAAAGGCGGGTGGTGGCCAGGAGGGGTAGTATGACTAGATTCGACATAGTACTTGACTTACCCGCCTCATTGAAAGGCTGCGTTTAGGCGTCTGGGCATGTATTAGCAATGATTTAGGAATCTGTGGGGAGGATGGTGAAACAACGCGTAAGGATCGTTGTTTAATATACAGTTGCTCGAGACAGTGGCAGTAACTATTTGAGCAGCGGGCTCAGGATTACTAATGAAATACCTTGGCTGTGGAGATTCACTCGGCGCGCCCATCGCGTCTTGTCCGTCGGCCTCTCTGTGAGCCTATGTCACACAGGGTTCTGGCTTGTGAGCTGGTGGTTATGAGGGATATCAATAGACTCCTAAGTGAGAGACACTATGTCAAATATAACATCACCAAATTGGAACGACAGGCTTTGGAATCACTGAAAAATAACACCGACATAGTAATTAAGTCAGCAGACAAGAGGGGTGAGATTGTAATTCAGGATCGTGAGAACTACAAGACCCAATAGCCCGCCTAAACTTTCCCTTAGGACAAAGTCATAGTGTGATTTCAATGGGGTTCTGCTCACTATGGCAGGATGGAAGGACCATGCCGTGTAAGAGTAGGTCCTCTGAGCTTCGAGTAACAGTAACAAAAATGTAATCTATTTTTGAGGCACTGCCATGACCCTAAAAGTAGGTACCTTACAGTTAGAGAAACCTGCAATGGTCAGTCCATTTGCCAAGTTAAGTGGGCTAAGAAATGAAATAATTCTGTAGGGGCGTGGCCAAGATGGCGACGGAGTGAGGCGTACCTTGCAGTCCCTCCGGCGCCATAGGCCTTCATAGCATTGTTTAGCTGGTCCTAGGGGCTCCTACTCGTCACCCATTGTGCTGCTGGGGCTCTGGAGACGACTGGTGGAGTCTGGGGCTTTGTACTGCCCGCGGCGGTGTCCTACGATGGAGTCTACAGCCGCGGCCTGCCAGGTGGTGACCGCGCGCGGGAACGAACTTCGGCTGATGAGGCCGGAGTGGCTCGGAGAGCGGAGCTGAGCGGGACCGAGGGGACCGGCGCCTGCACCAGACTGCCTGTCCACTACACGCTGGGGGCTGAGCCGGCGAGAGTGGCATCGGAGCCATAGTGACCTCCAGTGGGGGACGGACGCGGAAGACGGGTGCCCGGTCCTGGTGAAGGCGGCCCGGCCGCGAGAGCAGAAGGAGACTTGGGTGCGGTACCTGAGGGGCCCTGTTTCGCGCCTCCTTAAACGGCGGGTGCAGAGACAGCGGAGGAGCCGCCCCGCATCCGACGAGCCTGGGACCCACCTGCCGGCAGCTCGACTGCGGCGCCCAGGAGAGTGCGAGGCTTTGGGACTCCAGGACCTGAGAAGGCCGTGACTTGCTTCCGCGTGGAGGGAGCCTCCTGCAGGCGGGAGGACGGCGGCGCCCGACAGCCCGCATCGAGGAGAGTCCGGGGCTTCGAGGCCTAGGTAGGCTGCAGCTTGAGCGTGTGCTGCCAGGGGCGGACTACAGGAGGGTTGCAGAGGGCCCCTTGCAGCCTTAGAGGGCGGACTTAAGGCGGGCTGCGGCGGTGATCTGTGGCACTCCGACTACCTACTAAAAGAAGCCCGCTGCGGGGGCGGCAAGCAGCGATACCCGTTGGACCAGGGCCCAGTGAGGCTGGCTCGGTGGAGGCCTGTCGTCCGACTGCTGAATGCGGACTCCCCCCCCCCCCACCGCCAAACTGCACAATCTTTACTGAACGGCTCACAAGCGGCTGGGGAAGGGTGGTGCCTGCGCCCCGGAGCCCGCGGGGCCCTTCCTGCGCGACGCACCGCCGCCTCGGAGTGGGGCCACAAGAGGACGCGACCTGGGGCCTGGAGGAATAGCGCTGGGATCGCCAGAATCCATAGTTTTACCTGCCCACCCAACACGCTACGGGGACCCCCGGCACTTATGAACACGACTAGGATCAACTGAGGGGGCCTGGCGGTGGCTCCCCTTACTATCAGCGGAGGCTGTCACCTGGCACCAAGCGTTCGGCCTTAGAGGTGCCCCCCTGGTGCGGGCAGCAGGGCCTAGAGGTGTGGAGATTGGGAGAGGCGACGTGAGGCCCGGTTGGTGAGATCCCCCCTGCCTGACGTATTGAGAGTGGTGGCCCAGAGTCGATTTGAACGCACGCGAGGGAGGCCGGAAAGGAAGATCATCCCTGCCCTACGGGTCCCGGACCTAAGGAGTTATGGCGGGCAGACCCCGTAAATATAAACCCGGCAAGGACGGCCTACCCAAGGGAGCAATGCCCACTACGCCACCGGGACCGAGCAAGACACCCCCCCGGGGAGACGACGAGGCACCGGCGACGAAGGCCTTCATGAGGGAACTGTTCTCTGCCATCAAAGAGGACATTTCAGAACTCCGCACACAGCTGGCGTCGGATCTCCGTGAGGTGCGGAGAAATATGGACGAAGTGGGCGAACGGGTCGCGACCCTGGAGGAACACGACTTGGGGATGGCGGAGGATGTACACCAACTCCAGCAAGATGTGCTCTGACTCACAGAGCAAAACCTGGACCTACAGGCGCATGCCGAAGACTTGGAGAACCGTTCCCGCCGGAACAACATCCGTATCCGGGCGGTGCCCTGGTCGGGGGAGGGTGCAGATCTTCGGGAATATGTGGAAAGCCTTTTCAAACATGTCTTGGGCGAAGAAGATCTTCAGACCATACGCATGGACAGAGTCCACCTGGTGGGTCTACCTAGAGGTACAAAGTCACCGCCCCCCGACATACTAGTCTGTGTCCACGACTTTCAACTCAAAGAACGCATACTCCGGAAGGCCCGGGAAGATGGACCCCTGCTGTTCCGTGACCATCATGCCCAAATCTTCCAGGATTTAGCGGCATCAACGTTGCAGAAGTGCAGAGAGTTTCGCCCAGTCACCACCTTCCTGCGAGACCAGAAGGTGGCCTACTCGTGGGGCCACCCCTTTCACCTTATCTTCCGCTGGAAAAACAAGATTGTCCAGGTCAGATCTCTTGCAGCAGCCTTGGAGCTCCTAGATCTTGAGGACTCGACCACGACTCCCAGGGATGATGGCATACCTACAAGACGCCGACAGCGCTACCCGGCCTGGCAGAGAGTGGGCCGGGCGGTGCCCGGGGGGAAGCCGGATCCAGTGATTAGCCGCCAGGAAAGAGGGGCGGCAGTTGCTTCTGTGGCGTTGGTGACGGAGGCCACCCCGCAAGAAGACCCCGCAGCTGAATGAAACCCTGGGCGTAGGTGAGGCCGGCGTCGGAGGGACGCGGACCGTCTGTCCCAACAGGTACTTTACGTCTTTCCCTGGGACACGACCCTGCAAAGACCTTGGGACTCTGGCCGCCAAAGTCCAAGAGACTCGACCCCTATAGTCACTTTCATGCCCCTCCTGTGAGGGTGTTAACTGGCTGGGCCGGGAGGCCTTTGGGGTCGGGGAGAGGGGAGGGGGGATGTTGGGGGTAGGGGGGAGGGGAGGGGGGTAGTGGTGGTAGCTGGGGGGATTATTGTTCTTTTCTTTGCTATTGAAACACGGCATGAGTGGTTGCACGGAGCGAGTGAGGGAGGCAGAATGTTAGCTGCTGGGTTTTTGACTAAGGGATGGGGGGCTGGACGAGCCAGTAAGCCCCATGCAGTGCTCGCAGGACCCCCGCTTCTACGATGCCACTCACCCTAGGGACTTGGAACGTGAAGGGGCTTAACTCCCCCCAAAAGCGCCAGAAAGTTTGGAAGTACATAATGGACCATCACTTAGATGTGGTGGGACTACAGGAAACTCATTTGTCCAGAAAAGACGACTCCCGCCTCAAACATAAACAGTTCCCCCTCATCTATAGGTCCTCCGCCGCCACAAAACACAGGGGAGTTGCCCTAAGTTATGTTCCGGGCGAGCCTGCACTTCCAGCCCACGGGAGTGATCACTGACAAAGAGGGGCGCTGGCTGGGGGTCAAGGGGGTGCTTCGGGGTAGACTTTGCACATTCCTGGTCCTCTATGCCCCTAATGTTGGTCAGAACGGCTTCATTCAGGGCCTGCTGAAGACGGCCCTGGACTTTGTGGAGGGACCCCTAATTGTAATGGGAGATTTTAACCTAGTTTGGCAGAAGGATATGGACAGCACTCATCACCAGAGATCGGATACCGGCCTATTCTCCCCCGACACCCAGCAATTGATCACAGACATGGGACTAGTGGACGGGTGGCGATCTTTGAACCCACACTCTAAGCATTTTACCTTCTTCTCGCATGTCCACCGTTCATACTCACGCTTGGACCACTTCTTCCTTAGCCAATCTCTACGAGGGGAGCTACGCGACGCTAAGATCTTCCCCTTATCCGTCTCGGATCCTAGCCTGCTCGCTATCTGTCTTCATTGGGTGTCAGTAGATGCCGCCTACCGCAGATGGTATTTCCCTGCCTCTCTGACTCGCGATGCTACCTCCTGCCAGGAATTGAGAAAAGCTATACGCGTTTTTTTTAACTTAATGCTATAGGAGACACGTCGATATACACCACATGGGACGCCCTTAAAGCTTCTATTCGCAGCAGCTGTATAGCACTCAACGCTGCCCTTAACAAACTAAGAAAGAAAGAGCGGGACCAATTAGAGGAAGATCTTTCCTCGCTGGAACTCGCCCACAAGCAGAACCCCTCCCAGAGAGCAGAGCGGCAGCTAGCGGCGGTCAGGGGGAAGCTCAAAGCTCACTATAACAACAGAGCTGAGCTCACGCTGCTGAAATTGCGGCGGCTCTCATATTCCCAGGGTAATAAAGTGGGGAGACACCTGGCACGCCAACTCCGTGACAAACGAGAGAAGGACCATATCGGGGGCATACGGGATGCGAGGGGCTCCATCATCCACCACGATAGCACCAAGGCAGGGCTCTTCGGAGACTTCTATAAAGCTCTCTATACCGGGGACTCCCCCAACGTTCAGGCGCAGGAGACTTACTTGAGGACGCTCCCGCTCCCTCAGGTGTCAGCGGAGTGGAATGATTAACTAGTCGCCCCCTTTTCTAGAGACGAGGTCCTAACAGCCATCAAGGCCCTGAAACCTCATAAGTCCCCGGGGTCTGACGGATTTACCGCAACCTTTTATAAAACCTTTGCCTCGGAATTGAGCGACTTTCTGGTCCAACTTTTCAATTGCATGGCTGCCGAAGGGGTATCCCCCGGGTCCATGGCTGAAGCGTTAATCTCAGTCATTTCCAAGCCTGGGAAGGATCTGTCGTCTTGCTCGTCATACAGACCAATAGCCTTGCTCAACCTAGACGCCAAGCTTTACTCATCCATACTGGCGGGGAGGCTGCAGGACTTGATGCCAGCTCTTGTCGACCCGGAGCAGTCCGGTTTCATCAAGGGCCGACAGGCCCACGATAACACCAGACGAGTGGTTCATCTCATCGAAAAATCTAACAAATTCAAGATCCCAGCCGTTCTGGTGGGCTTAGACGCTGAAAAAGCATTTGACAGGGTGTATTGGAGCTTCCTGTTTCTAACCCCGACATCCTTCGGCTTTTCTCCTAAATTTTTAACGATGCTTCAAGCCAATTTTAGCGCCCCCCGCTCCAGAGTAGTTATCAATGGCCATGTCTCCGCGCCCTTCCTACACTCTCGAGGTACGTGCCAGGGCTGCCCCTTCTCCCCTCTGCTCTTTGCCCTGAGTATAGAGCCGCTGGTGGTAGCGGTGATAGAGGACCCCGATATCCGAGGCCTTCCCTTCTCGGGTGAATCACACAAAATTACTCTATTTGCGGATGATGTCCTGCTCTCCCTCTCGGACCCCGCCTACTCCTTGCCCCACGTTCAAGATGCTTTGCTTCGCTTTGCAGAGGTGGCGGGTTTTAAAATCAACTATGGGAAATCCCTGGTCCTTACCCTCACTTTGCCTCGGACGAGGTGCTGCGTCTTCAATCTTCCACAGCCCTATCGTGGTCTCCCACCTCTATACAGTACCTGGGGATCCAACTGACCCCCATGGTTGAGAAGCTATATTCCGCTAATTTCCCACCGCTGCTTGCCTCTATCCAGAAGACCCTGGCTCGATGGAAACCGATGTTTATCTTTTGGCTTGGGCGCATACATGCTATTAAGATGACCCTTCTCCCTAAATTCCTATACCTCTTTCAAGCCCTGCCCATCACCCCCGATGGGGACTTCTTCCGCCGTGTCAAAACGCAGATGCTCCGCTTTATCTGGCAGGGGGGACGGGCCCGATTCTCTTACACTACCCTTCGTCGCCCACGGAAGGAGGGGGGAATAGGCCTTCCTGACGCACTTGTACTTTAAGGCAGCACAACTTCGTGTTTTGGTGGAATGGTCCCAGCGAGAGTCGGAGAAGCATTGGCTGCATATGGACAGAAGCATAGCGGGAAGGTCGATATGGGACCTGGTATGGAAGCCAAAGGGCGAAAGGCCAAGGAATGCTTACGTTAGCACCTCCACTAGAACTACCCTTGAGGTGTGGGACTCGATCTCTGGTGATGACCGATGGACGACATTTCCTTCTCCTTTTACTCCTATACACTTTAACCCGGCCTTCCCCCCGGCGGCTGTTGAGGGGCCCTTTGACAAATGGAGAGAGGGGGGGTGCCGCGCTCTGACACACCTGTTCCATGGCTATGCGCCTCTCACATTTGATAATTGCATGCGGGACTATGGTGTCCTACGATCCGAGCAGTACCACCACACCCAGCTACTACATTGTGCCTTGTCCCCCGCGGTGAGGGAGGCAGCCACCCGACCTCCGACTCCGTTTGAGTCCTTTCTCTTGAAGACCCCCACTATGCGAGGGACAATTTCCTTCCTTTATAGCCTTCCACTGTCCACTACTATGTCCCCCAGACCTCAATACATGTCTATGTGGGAGGGA
Source organism: Lissotriton helveticus (assembly GCF_964261635.1). Taxonomy (NCBI): domain Eukaryota; kingdom Metazoa; phylum Chordata; class Amphibia; order Caudata; family Salamandridae; genus Lissotriton; species Lissotriton helveticus. Next base: position 1,183,859,807 of record NC_136067.1, read on the forward strand.
GTGATCGGCCGCGACATCACAGAGGCGGAATGGTCCCATCTGTGGTTGGATGTAACAAAATACAACCATTCGATAGAGTTACGAGAGGTCCATCTCAAAACGATAATGGATTGGTATCTCTACCCTGCCAAGTTGAGACGGATCTTCCCGAGCTCCTCAGACAGATGTTGGAGAGGCTACGGGCTGCTGGGCGACTTCCGCCATATTTGGTGGGACTGCCCCATCATCCGGCCTTACTGGGTGGAGATCTTAACCCATATTAAAGAGATATTGGGCTACCCCATCGAGGACTCCATAGCTCATATACTGCTAGGCCTCCGAGACCCAGAGCTAGAGCATCAAACGAAAGCTGATAAGAGGATACTGTGGCTGTGTGTGGGGGCGGCTAAACTCATGCTTGCGGCGGCCTGGAAGCAGAAAGAGACCCCCGCGATCTCGCTTTGGCACGCAAGGTTATGGAAGTTACTGAGTGTGGAGAGAATGGCTGATGTTTTCCGAGATGATTTAAAAAACTTCATATTTCGCTGGGGCCCCCTGGTTCAGTTCCTTTCCAAGGGTCTTCCCTCCGCGGTCTGTCCACCTAGTGTGCGAGCACTTCACTTGTTTCAAGTGTGATTATCATTATTCTTCTCCTTTTTTATTTTACTAACTGCTACCACCACTGGGGAGGGGGGCGGGGGTGATGGGTGGTTTTCTGTTTATATTTCCACGCAGTCCCAGTTTCAAGGGCCTTGCGGAGCTTTTTTCACAAGCGGAAACCGCTCAGTACTATTTGCTTAAGTACTCGCTATTGTTACTCAACCCTTTACATGGTCTATCGCATTCCCTTCCTTAGCAGTCGGCCTAGACGTGCCACTACTGCTTCTGGTTTGAGGTAGTCTTTCTGGTGATACCAGTAGCTCCGCTCCGATTCAGGGGTCCTCCTTTTACCTTACTTTCAATTTAGCCCCCTGTGTGGGAAGTTGTGCGGGACTGTCGCATGTTTTGCTTTTTCTTTTCTCCTTATTTCTCAATAAAAATAACTTTGACAAAATAATTCTGTACTCTGTGGGTTAGTATTAACAGTGGGACAAGGCACTAAATTTAGGTCATCGAAATTGTTGGGGAGTCGCACATTAAAGTCTCCAGCCAAACAGAGATTCAGCATGTGCCCTGATCGTGCCAAAGCATCAGCTATTTTGGAGATAGATTTGAATAGTGGTGGAAATGTAGTGTTTGGTATACTACTGAAGTCATTATTGTAAAAATTCACACTGTGCATTCTCAAAACTGTTCTCACAACTATGATTTGAAAGTTGCTATCACGGGACTCTATGGTTTTAACATGTCACCCTAGAACAGTGCTCACCCAGATGGCCAGCACCCCACTTCTGATGCGCGCCCGTTATGTGAAGGAATGGCAGGGACACCAAAACCATGGTACCCATCCACAAATATAGGCAGTGTGTCACAGGTTTCTTGAAACAGGAAAATGTTGTAGTCCCAAATAAAACTGACCGAATCCGGTAAATTAATCTTTGCTCTAAGGCCGGCCACATTCCAGCTAAGTATTTTGAGTGACTTGGTTCCCCCTGTCCTTGGTATTGCTCCTATTCCCAACAAGAGGCCTGGAATTGGCACTGGCTGGGAACCTTACAGGAACCTTATTACGAGCAATTGACAAATGAGGTTCCATCGTCCACTCTTAACCTCGACTATTATTACCCCCATTTTAGTGTTCACTATGGGCATATCATTGCGGATAGGTACTTGGTTGGACGTTGATGAACTGACAAAGTCAATTTTACTTTCTCCAGATCACGGAGTGCAAAGAACGTATTAGTGCAGGGGACACTACAGGAAATGCTCAAGATCAGGGTGTGGGAGCCTAAAAAGGGGTTGGTGGTGTGTAAAAAACCGGCATTAAAGTGCTTGTACTTGTATAGCCAATGTGAAGACTTATTCCTGAGCTGGTCCCATGACTCCTGTTCTCCTGTTGTTGAAGGTAAAACATCAGCCAAAATCAACACATAAGGGCATGTTGAAGGGGGAGGCTCAAAATATCTTGACAAGGGGGAGCAGTGGAACTACTAGCAGGCGAGGGGGGGGGTTGGGTAAGGAGATTACATGGAATGACAATGTGGATTACGCTAAGCACATGTATTTGAATTATTCCCAAGCCGACCTAAGGTGTTTGAAGAATGTCTATGGGTATCCACAGCAGGCACAGGCGGATTCTTAATTGCACCCTGCGTGGCAGCGTTGGTGGAAATATTCAAGAATAATTGGTGAACCACCGGTCAGCTGCTGTCTTTATTGCGCATGTCCTCAGTGGAAACATGGTTTGAAAGACTCCTGGGTAGAGTTCTTAGACAATCCAAATGCTCAGTCAAAAGCTTTAGTTTTTCCTCACTAATATTACCAAACTTCATGGAAAGTGCATCAAGTACCAGATGCTCAAGAGGCAGGGAATCACATATCTGGCAGACAGACTTATTCGACTATTATGGCTTGAAGTGGGACGCTGTTTCTACTTTGCAGTCTCAGTTTTCCCCAATTGTCTTTTGCGCCTAACCGCTTTTGCAGGAACAGACTGCAGTGATGGGAGAATACCCCAGTTGGGTAGAGACTCATCAGTAACTACCACAGTATCCGGGGCAAGCAGATTCAGGCTGTTGACCAACCCCATTCTCAAGTAAGAGACTGTTAACTGCAACAGAATAAACATTAGTATGTGGTGCCGGCAACACCCCATGATCCAAAAAGAGCCTATGCTCCGTCAATTCATTTAAATTCACAACAATACCGACAACCCTTTCCAGCATGCTATCGATAGAAACAGAAGGGCATGTGGAAGCGGCACCCCCAACAACTATTGAAGTTAGCAATAGTTTTTCTCACCCACCCACAAGTAGTGCCCCCTTGTGTAAAGCAAGATCACAGATGCCTTATGAGCTGAAAAATTACAGAGTCTGAGCCCAGACTCAACTGGCCGTGGGCTGGTGCAGATGAGCCTGTCCTTGGCCCAGGTTTTGCCCACATGCGTCCCACGCTGCAGGCCTCGTGGGCGCTCTACCTAGCGTGTCTCCTCCTTGCCCCACTCAGGAGTACTGGGGATGAAGTCTCACCCCAGCCAATAGCCAGCAATCAAGATATGGGTGGGCAGGAAACTGGCTAAGAGAACCCTCTTAAATTAGATTTTCACTACTGCAAGGCCTACCTCTTTTACAGGATAATTGGAATAGTTCATGTTTGGGGTCTCTGGAATCCTATTTTAAAATCCTAATTATGGTGGTGGTGGATTTTAAATTACAGTTTTGAAAATTATGTGGGTCCCGTGCTCTTCATGCCACTGGAGTCAAGCTATCCTGGCTGATGAGGGCTGAAAGCCTGAAACCGGTCCTAGGATACTTGTTTCCAGTCCAGGGAGGACCTGGCCTGGCAGTTCGGGTTGGACTGTTGCCATTTGGCGCAGGGTCAAGACTGATTTACGTATGACTGGGTCCAAACTGGAATAGCATGGTGGGCAAAAAAACGATGGATTTAGGCCCAGATATCTGTAATGGGGTAAATGTATGACATTGTTCTGCATTCTGTCCATCAATTGTTCTTTTTACATTTGTCACCCCGAGTGGGAAGGGTATGCCCAGACGTGGGTACCGTTCTCTCCATGCCACTGGAGTCAAGCTATCCTTGCTGATGAGGGCTGAAAGCCCGAAACCGGTCCTAGGATGCTTGTTTCCAGTCCAGGGAGGACCTGGCCTGGAAGTTTGGGTTGGACTGTTTCCATTGGGTGCAGGGTCAAGACTGATTTGCATATGGCTGGGTCCAAACTGGAATGGCATGGTGAGCAGAAAAACTATGGATTTAGGCCCAGATCTCTGTACTGGGGTGAATGTAGACATCGTTTTGAATTCTGTCCATCAATTGTTCTTTTTGCATTTGTCACCCCGAGTGTGAATGGTATGCCCAGACGTGGGTCCCTTGCTCTCCATTCCACTGGAGTCAAGCTATCCTGGCTGATGAAGGCTGAAAGCCCGAAACCAGTCCTAGGATGCTTGTTTCCAGTCCAGGGAGGACCTGGCCTGGCAGTTCGGGTTGGACTGTTCCCCTAGGGCGCAGTGTCAAGATTGATTTCTAGACTGGAATGGCATCGTGAGCAAATAAACTATGGATTTAGGCCTAGATCTATTTACTAGGGTGAATGTATGACATTGTTCAGCATTCTACCCATCAATTGTTCTTTTTACTTTTCCTGCCTTAGCCATTTAGCGCCTGTCACATCACTGGGTGTAGCTTACAGTTGAGCTTTGTGTATTCCTCCTAGATAGCCACATACAATAGGGAGCTTAGGTGATCCTGAATGGGCCATCACTGCAGGATGGGAGAGAGGAGCTGGGCACTGCCTCACTACACCTGATTAGGCTGTATCCTGCCTACACAGAAAGGGGTTGAATACTCCCTGTAGTTAGACTGAAGTCCACAGGCAGCCTGCCTTCCCAGTCCTTGCCTGGCTACAAAGGGATGCCTCCACAAGCATCTCCCCCACTTCAAAGGCACAACTGGGTATAAATACTGGACCTCAGACACCAACTCTTATGTACACTTCTGAACGTGTGGATACTCTATCAGCTCAGCAATCCTATTTCCTGGTAAAGGATAGCCACTCAGCATGGCAGTAGTCCAGCAGGGCAGCAGTCTAGCAGTGTTCTCATCCAGGCAATAGAGCAGGAGATTAATGACTGGCCCTGCATCTCTGATTCCAGAACCCCAGAGTGACGCCAAGGGCTACTTGGTTGGCGTCCTGACTTGAGCTTCAAGCACAGAAGGTGCCAACAACCTTGCTCCTGCACTTGGCCAGGTAAACTCACAAATGGTGTACACACATAAAGGAGTAGAGAGTGAGAAACGGGAGAGAGAAGTCTCAGTGGTGGCACATGCACTGTGTGAAAAAACTGCCCTCACTCACAAAGTTGTGACATGCTTCATCATCGGGCATTGCTATCAAACACCCCGCGCAGACTAACGGTTGGGGTGGAGCAAAAGTGAGGGGAAGACGAAACACACATGTAAAACGTACACACATGTAGTGCTAAATTATGATGGGATCACTGAAAGTAAAGTGCAGTGGAAGTTCAAATTAGCTCGGAGGTGTCACTGTTCAAAATTCTATTCCTGGACTCTCCGGCCAGGATTAAAAACGTAACGGGTGGTGATGACAAGAAAAAGTAAGAAAATCCTACACCCCTCCTTACTGCAGAGTCAACACGTTTCTGCTGTGTTCGTGCCCGCAGTCATAGGTCACACCGGCTTTCATCAGGACCTTTCTTGATCCCACATGGGTTGTGTGTCCCTCAATATCTAAATGCCGTATTTCTAGGAACAAATTGTTCCCAAGGTAATGGTCCACTTATGTAACTTGTTCTCGTAATACTGGAAAAGAAAAGAACAAGCCAGAGACTAGTTACTCACATGTGGAATTTTAATCATTCCTTCACACAGGGCTAGTAAACGCTCACTCTGATTCACCGAGTGGGTATAGTATGGCTAATGTCTGTCCTATACTCTCCATGCTTGTCCATACTATGGCGATGCAATCATACGTATCATTTATATACCTAACCGCAGATAGTTGTACGTCGTTGTACGTCGTTGGACTGGAGTCCTTATCTTTCCAGCTTCACTCAACCACACTCCAAAACAAAGTATTTAACTCACCAAGTTTCATAAATAATAAAACCAGAACTGGCGATTTTGAGGGAGAGCCCCCCTGTAGTGCCACACTAGAGGAAACAAGTAAAAAACATAAGAAATCCAACGGTTAATATGTCATTCCACAAAGATTGTTTTAGAGTTGGACCCGATAATGTAATGTATTGCCGATAGCTCATTCGGAGCCGTATGAAGTAAATTCCTTATTTATGAAGCTCGGGAGGAAATAATAACCTGGGACTTAATGGTCGCATTGCCTAATATCGACCTCCGGAGAGGAAGCCAATGTGGGATCACACTGCTTCACCTCCCAGCAGGTTCGCCCCAAAGCATTATGGTGCATGCAGTTTGCCAAGCATGTGTACTTGCAAAAGTCTTTAGAGTATTTCACCAGGTTGGTGCAGATAAGTACTGGCCATCTCTATACACCTGTTTCTGGATTATTAGCCGTCGTCAGTAGAGATTAGGCATTTCAAATATCTGGGGTTGCTGAGCAGGCTGACAAAGTATTCTCGGGTCACAGTACCTCTTAAGGCGCGCAGGTGCCTCTCCACAAGCTCGTCAGCTCAAATGGCTCGAGGGAGCCTTTTAAACAGGAAACCAATGTGGGATCACACTTCTTCACCTCCCAGCAGGTTTGCCCGCCTCGGAACCGACGCCAAGCGTGTGTACTTACAAAAGTATTTCGAGTATTTTAGCAGGTTGGTGCAGATAAGTACTGGCCATCTCTATACACGTGTTTCTGGATTATTATCCGTCGTCAGTAGAGATTAGGCATTTCAAATATTTGGGATTGCTGAGCAGGCTGCCAAAGTATTCTCGGGTCACAGTACCTCTTAAGGCGGGCAGGTGCCTCTTCACGAGCTCGTCAGCTCAAATGGCTCGAGGGAGCCTTTTAAACAAGAAACCAATGTGGGATCACACTTCTTCACCTCCCAGCAGGTTTGCCCGCCTCGGAACCGACGCCAAGCATGTGTACTTACAAAAGTCTTTCGAGTATTTCACCAGGTTGGTGCAGATAAGTAACTGGAGTTAGGCACTACTCAGTCGGGTACAGTCGTGTACAGGCTTGCATTTAGGGGGGTCGGAGTAGAGTTTCAAGCCCCTCTCCCTTTCTTCAAGTGTATGAAGTGTATGAAGAGTCCAAGTAGTGCCATCCCAGTACTGGACCCTTGGACATGGTTCCACAGAGGCTGGCAGAGTACCTTAGGCCCTTCGGAATCAATGCATCTCCTGTGCTGTGCGGATCAACCTTGAGCAGAACCGATGCATCTTTGCTGCTGCATGGATTGGAACCAATGCAAAGATCCTCATCTCAGCCCGTTGCCACATCGGAAACACCGCAGCGTGATGCACCATCTGTGCAGGCCCTCACATTTTTCTTTCTCAATCATGATGCCAGACTCTACATCACTGGTTCGCACCTCCTCGGAACCGACGCGTCACCCCAACTGCGAAACGCATCCTAAACTCCAGACTTCGCATCGCAAGCCCTCATTGACGGAATCCTTGGTTACAATGCAGCATGACCTCACACTGCAGTTTTGCTGCATCTCGGAAATGGTGCATGGCTTCAGATGTGTGATGCATGTGCGACGTGGATCCGCGCAATGCTCTGCAAACCAGGAATTAAGGTACTCTACAGGGACCCAGTTAGGCCTGCTGACAGACGGCTCTCACTCAATCGCAGTTGTTCTGAACTAGTGACTTTGTCCTGGTCTGGTCAGGCTCGACAAGATAACCACAGTTGGCGATTTACGCTTTTTGGCTCTATTTTTAATACAATCTTTCAAAATTAATATCTTCGGGTCTACTGGTTGGATACTTGTTGTTTTGGACTGGTTTTATTTATTAAAAGCTACTCTATTTTCCTAAATCTGTTGTGGGCTTCTTTTATGGCTGTGTTGTCACTTTATTACTGTTTGAAGTGTTGTATAAATACTTTACACATTACCTCCGCGGTAAGCCTGGCTGCTCTGTGCCAAGCTACCCGAGTGCTGAACACAGGTTAATTTACTGTTTGCTTGTGACTTCAATGAGTAGAATTGTGGTTGCTGCTGGAGAAGGGTTTCACCCTCTTAACCAGTAACCGAATTTCTTACAGGCTCATTCCAGCTTGTACCCACTGCTCACTCAAATTCACACATTGCAGCATTATGCAGACTGCCTACATATGGGATTAACCTTCCCCACTTGAGGTGGAAGTATCGTCAGATTTTTGTTGGTGGAACTTTATCTGAACTCCCCACTGGAAACCATTGACCGGCGGCCCATTTGGTACCAAGCCGTTGTTCAATGTACATGAGAAAGTTGACCCTATGTAGGGCAGACATTTGACCATATATTTTTCCTCTTCACCACTGCCACTGAAAGCCTGGCGTTCCCAAGCAGGGAAAAACAAAATGAACCCCAGGTACACAGGGGAAAACTCATCAAGCCATTATTTTTTTTTATTTTCAACAACTGTTTCTAACTTTGGGAGTTTCTTTTTGAAAATCCCAAAAACTTTGCTGATGTGGGTCATTAAACACTGTGCCCATTTGGTAAAGTTGCAGCAGACACCAACCCGTTGCGCATCTGCTACAGGCATAAAAAGATCCCTACCAGCCTCCTGGGAATCTCTAAAGATCACGGTGGCCTTCCTCCAGGGGAAAGGAGGCCATAGTCTGCGCTGACATTGCAGACTGGCGATTTGTCCTCCAAACTTTCTTTGAGGCCCAAATTCAAGTTTTAATGGGTCACCATTTGAAGGTTCACAAAATAGCCCGATAATCTCAAAATTCAGCCACTATAATACAGTCATTTTGGGACTAAAGCCCAGTCAGTATGCAAATGTGGAAACAGCACATCTTTTACATGTAAAATAGAGGGACTGTAGGGTGTAGGGGGCGGAGCTAGCCTGCATCCGTGATGCCGCCTAATCCCGGGGCTCCTCCGTCTCTACTCCATATCCTTCATTTATCCTGACGAGTTGAGCCCTACTTTCCCAACTCCGTGATGCCTTGGAGAGAGACTCGGCTGTGGACACGTTTTGCTGCTGACTGCCCTGGTGGTCTGCCCGGCGGACGCCACGAGGCTCGATGAGGCCTGGACCGCGCTGAGGCCTAGTGTAGCAGCGGCCTGGATTGCGCGGAACCCCGCGGCTGGTGACGGGATTCCCTCGCGCTGCTGCTCCTGGAGACGCCCCTAGCTATGGAGCGGCCCTGGTGGTGCCGCGACGATCTAACGGTGAGCGGCGGCAGTAGCTTAGGGAGTGCGGGATAGTGGTGGCGGGGGCTCTACTTTCGGGTCCTCCTCCCTCTTCCCCCCCGTGGAGAGGACCGTTCACCGCAGCGGTGCGCTGGAGCCGCACGCGTGGAGTGAAGCGTGAAGTCTCCTGGAGCCCCCAGTCCTTATGGCTGGTGTCCTTCGCTGCCTGGGCGGTGTGACGGCCCGAGTACACCCCTCTCCGATCTGCCTTGGGAGTGCTGTGTGTGCGGCTAGTCCCACAGCTCCGCGACTGGACCCGAGGCGCCCCCGATGCCCCGGGGCGCTCCGGTACATTGCTTGTCAAGCTGGACAACGGGTGGGGGCAAGAACTCCTCGACTGCTGCTACGCCCTCTCTGCAGGCCTGATTCACCGGGTTGGGGGCGCTGAAGAACTGGAAGTGTTGCGACCGCCATTTTGGGTTACACTTCACCTGCTGGACGTCAAGCAGACACCCAGCTAAATGGTTGGCCTTCCTGCCCTGTGAGGTGGCCTGACCAGTGGACCCTCTTCTCAGCGTGGCTCTGGGGGCACCGCCACGCGCGCCCCTGCGCTCGGCCTTCTTCCTGGTTCTGTCGACCTGGTGCAGTGCCCACGGCCCAACTTGGCGATCCCTGGTGTTGCTTCAGCGGGGGTCGGTGCTGGAAGCTTGAGCAGGGGCATCGGGCGCTCGCTTGAGGACGTGGCTTTCCTGCGCTCTCCCATATTGGTCAACTTGGATTGCCGTGCCCCCACCCACTTGTGTCGTCGGGTGGATAGACCCTATGGAGGGAGATTTAGCGGTGCTGAGACTGCCCTGCCACGATCAGCCTAGATCCACTAACTACAGACCCTGGAGTAGGACTCTCTCTTGGGAAATGCGACGCCTGTATCTTACGCAATTGCACTTCTGCGGTGGGTGTACTGGTGTAGGGGCCTGATCTGCAGCTATTAGCGGTCCCTGTTCTGTTTCCTGCCTTGAGAGTGTGCATTACCCTCTAACATGGGACGCTCGGACAGAACACAGCCCAAGCTATCTTTCAGCCCCAAGGGACCCAGGCCGGTGGATGATGCAGGGGGCAACGGTAATGCGGAACGCGACACGACGGAGGAGGCTCAGCAACAAGACCTGCGTGGCTTGCTCATGGCCATGGAGAAGAACCTCCAGTGGGGAATGGCCCCTCTGGGAACCAAACTTGACGCTCTCACGTACCGCATGGACCGAATGGCTGAACGGCTGGACAAACATGCGGAGCGAATTGATATGTCGGAGCGACAAATTACTGAAGTGGAGGAGGAGCAGACCTCTCTGGACACTGAGAATAAGCAGATCAGCAGAGCTATGCAGTCTTTACTTGATAAAACAGAAGATTTGGAAGCTCGCTCTTGGCGGTGCAACCTCCGCATCATGGGCCTACCGGAGCTTTTTGTCGAGAGCCTACTAAAGAAACTCCTCGGGGACACAGCTTTTTCTGCCATGTTTGTGGTCGAGAGGGCCCACCGTTCGCTGGGACCACGACCTAAGCCGGGAGCCCCCTCTCGTCCCATAATCGCTAAACTGCTTAATTATCGAGCCCGCAACGTGGCTCTGAAGCTGGCTAGGGACAAGCAACCATTGCAGTATGAGGGCTCCGTGCTCTCATTGTATCCGGATTTCACCGCCAGAGTGCAGGAGGCCAGAAAGCAGTTTGCGCCAATGAAGCGTCAGCTACGGGAATTGGGAGCCGACTACGCAATCCTCTACCCAGTGAAGCTGAGGATTAACTGGCAGGGGAGGTCTATGATATTCACGGACCCCAAGGCGTTACAGAAAGCCCTAAATGACTGGTAGAGGGAGAACCGATCATTCAGAAACGGGGAGGATGGTGCTGCGGATGGCTCCCTGGATGATCAAGACTGAATGGACCGTATACAGATAAGCTGCATGATTTATAATGTATACTGATCAGATGAGTGGTGGCGTGGGGGGTATGTTGCTGTATGAGACTAAGCCCCGGGGGTCTCTGTTTTGGCTGGTAGCAGCAGCCTACAACGCAGATGGTCAATATATGTACAGTATGACTGCTGCAGATGCCTGGATACTTAACTTGCTCTTATGCGATACGAGACCCCGCTCTATTGCCCATTGTGAAATGACTGACATTTTGGGGCGATGGAATGGGTGTTTTGACATTCTTTAAGGGGTCTGTGCTTATCTTTGTTTCTAGCTGCTGTTTAGGGGGCTCATCGGCCTATTATTTTGGCAGTCCGGGGTAACTAGTTCTGATCTGAAAGTTTTTCCAACTCCTAATCTGTTTTTTTTTTTAGGCGGGGGGGACGTGGGGGGCGATTACAGTTATTTCTTCTTGTTGACTGCAGACTGTATTTGCAGGCTACCTCTGCCCTCATGTGATAATCACTGAGTTCTAATGTGCGTTATAGGGGGGCTAGGGGACAGGATGTTTGATTTTGCTGTTCTGGCTTTGACCTTTATTGCAATGGTGCCGGGCTGGGGCATTGGGGTGGGACTTGGGGGGTGGAAGGGTGTACGCGGCCTAGTTGGGATAGGGCAGACGTGGGTGGGTGTTCCGGGGGAGTGTTTGGAGGGAATGGCATCTATAAAAATCTGAGGCAGGTTATTTTGCGTTATTTAGATACGCTTTTCAAGTTTATGTGCATGGCAATGGCAGACCACATTTGTTTGAGAGGGTCCAGCTTGACTTTGGCGGGTGACACGTAGACACTTTGGCATACGGGATGACACTTGAGGAAGATTCTCCTGATACTTTAAGATTCTTGACAAGGAACGTCCAGGGTCTAAATGACCATTGCAAGGTGTGCAAGATTTTACAATACTTTGCTAGGCACAAAGTCGACATAGCGGTATTGCAGGAAACTCACCTCCCCACAGACAGCCTGATTCTCCGATACCGGGGACTTGGGGGTAATCTCCACGCGGCTGGGTTCACGACACACGCTAGGGGCGTTCTCATGTGGTTCAACCCAAAGTCCTCGCTGAAGTGGGCCCCCCTGTTGACGGATAGTGATGAGAGGTACACAATCACTGGCTGCTACGGCAAGGGCATGGATATGTGTGTAGTGAACACTTATGGCCCCAATTATGATCACCCAGACTTTTACACTGCACTTACTGCGTAGATTGCACCACACGTGGAGAAACTGGTCTGTTGGGGTGGGGATTCTTACTTGACGCGACACCCGGGACTGGACAGGTCGGATGGCCCGACTCGGTTACCATCCTCCTCTGCTCGGACACTGACTGCCCAACTTACCAATCTGGACTTGGCTGACGTCTGGAGACACAGGCACCCAACACTGGGAGGGTACACGCACTATTCGGCCCCGCATAACATTCATACACGAATAGATTATTGGTTTGTTACATCCCATTTTCTTCCCACCATACAGTCCTGCACTATCCTACCCCGCACTTACTCGGACCACTCTCCAATTTTGATGGCACTCACCACACCGACGCGACGGACTCCGCCCTTTGCTTGGCGCTTCCCCCCGTTTTCCTTGTTGGATGCCCTCTTTAAGGAGGAACTGATGACGGCTATTGTTACTTTTTTCGACACTAACGTGGGCTCTGTTGATTCCTTTCAATCTGTTTGGAAGGCGTTTAAGCTCTTTGTCAGGGGTGTCATAATCTCTAAACGTGCGGGAGTACTGAAATTGATCAGGGGCAGGCTACAAACCTTAGAATCCAAGCTCAGGCACGTGGAGCTTCAGCGGCTCCAGACGAACGACGAAGCCCTGACCCAGACAATAGCTGGGGTCCTGTAGGAATATAATGAGGAAGCGAATGCTGAGGTCAAGCATCTGGGCAAATACGCCACTGCTAGGTCCTATTGTGAAGGAGAACGTCCGGGCTCGGTTCTCACTCGGCTCGCTAAACGCAGCAGGGATTGGACAAGCATTCCAGTGTTGAGGTCCGAGATGACGGAAGAACCTCTCACAAACACGCAAGTAGCGGAGCGCTTCCGAGAATATTATTCACAGCTATATGCATCGCGTGGTCCAGCCCCGGAGGAAAGCATTACCGATTATCTCTCCCACATTGAGCTTCCGTGGCACTCTAATCTACACCGTGAATTCCTGGCTCGGCCATTTGATCGGGAGGAAGTTGTCCTTGCGCTCACTGCGATGAAGGGGGGGGAGCGCACCTGGCAGCGATGGCCTCACGGTGGCTTCCTACAAGGCATTCTTGGACCTCTTGATACCCCATCTGCTCACTTTGTTTGATGACATGGCTAACTCGGGTTCAATGCCGCCCACTATGAGAGAGGCGATTATCGTCGTGATTCTTAAACCTGGCAAGGACCCGGGAGACTGTGCGTCGTATGGCCCCTTGTCACTTATGAAGTGGACGTGAAGATATTTGCCAAACTCCTTTCCAACCGTCTTCAACCTTTGGTCACCACTTTGGTGGCTCCGGAACAGGCAGGTTTCGTCCCCACTTGTAACCTCACATACAATATCCGAATGGTCTTTGCGACTTTTCAACATACGCGCCCGGAGGTACCGGCAGTGGCCGTTTTTTGGACATGGAAAAGGCCTTTGACTCTGTCGAGTGGCCTTTCCTTCGCCATGTCCTGGGTCGGATGGGTGTAGGGCAACTGTTCCTGCAGCTTTTGGCGGTGTTATATACTTCCCCTACTGCTCGAATACATATTGGTTCGCTTATCACAGATTCTATTCAGATTAGCAGGGGGGCAAGGCAAGGCAAGGCTATCCCCTTTCCCCGATCCTGTATGCGCTTGTGGCCGAACCCCTTGCCTGTGCCTTACGGGAATACCACAGCCATAGGGGTATTAGTTTCCCGACATATATTTTAATTGTCTCCACGTATGCGGACGACACTCTTCTATATGTCCGGGACCCAGCATCTCTCTCCGGTTGTCCGCGAAGTGGTTTTGTTTAGCTCCCTCACGGGCATCCATGTTAACTTGAACCAATCTATTATGTTTCCTCTGACGCCTGCCATGGAGAAATTTGACCCAGAGTATCCACTACAGTGGACTACGGACGCTGTGTGCTATCTTGGGATTCGCCTTCATACGGACTCGGAGATAGTTCTCAGGGAGAACTATGGCAGAGCTATATCTAAATTGGAGGACGATGTTGAGAAAGGGATCACTCTCCCGTTATCGCTCCTGGGGCGCATTTCGCTCATGAAAATGATAGTCCTTCTGCGCTTCTTATTCGTGTTTAGTAATGTACCTATGGTTTTATCGTCTCACTTTTTCCGGCTGTTGCCGGCGCTAATGGTACACCTTACATGGGCGGGGAAGCAACCTAGGGTTGCATGGAATATTTTAATTCGTCCGTATGCAGCGGGCGGCCTCAACGCCCCAGATCTGGAACTCTACTACCGAGCAGCATAAAGTGCTCATGCCTATTATTGGATTCATGGTCCGCTGGATATCCCCCACATATGTATCGAAACGATCATCGCAGATCCAACCCCGTTGCCTGCACTATTGGCGTGGCCTCGGGACCGCCGTACGGGAATTCTGGACTCCTTGAACTCAGTCATGCATGCCTGGCACTACATGATGGATATCCAGGCGTGCTCTCTGTTGTATGCCCCGAAGGCGGCGATAGAGTGGTGTTCCTGGCTGGCCCCTTGTAGAGAGAAGGGAGTGTTATCGGCGATGCATCTGTTGAAAATCCACACTATGGGGGACCTGTTTGTGGGTGGTACGGCGTGTATGTGGGAGGGGATTGTATCAGGTGACGTACCTTTCCCGATGCTGACACGTTTTCAGTTCAACAGGGTGCGATATGCACTACGAGATCTTCTGGGGATGACATGGAGGAACCCCCGACGGTCATGGCAAATGACTACATGATCAACGCTAGGTCCCCCGTTAAATCAATAACTAATTTATACCGCATCGCCATCTCTGAGAGAACGACGGAGTATGCGAAACCGAGATTAGCATGGCAACTTGATTTGCAAATTGAGCTCCGGGAGGAGATGTGGCAGTATTGCTGTACCAGCACCAGAAAGATTTCCTTGAACGGCCGTCACAGACTTCTACACTTTAGGTTTTTGAACAGATCTTACTATACTCCAGAGAGGCTATATAGGTATAAGCTGAGAGACTCCCCGAATTGCGAGCGGTGCGATGCACAGATTGCTGACTTCCTGCATCTTGCCTGGTCCTGCCCTACAGTCCTCTCCTTTTGGCACGCCGTATACGGGGAAATTAACAGAGTGGTGCATTTGGCACTAGTCCCGGATCCGCTTTTGGCACTACTCGGCTACTCGAAACCCCTGCGTCCAGCGCATAGGCGGCTAATTGACATGGCTCTTCTTATAGCTAAATGGTGCATTGCGTGCGCTTGGAGTAGAGGCCCTCCCCCCACTCTTAAGTCCTGGAAGATGGAATTGACATACTGCTGCACGCAATCTGAGCTATATAGTGACTTGTTGCCCCCGCCCAACAGGCCCAAGAACTTCTGGTCCTTGGTATTGGACGGTGCATTGACTCAGGACGAGACGGCTGGGGGTGATGAGACTGGAGAGGCTGACACGAACAGTAGTGCAGATTCGCCAGGCGAGCCGTCAGATGCTGCAACTAGGCAGTGACCTGAATGAAGTGCCTGGGGTGGGTAATAACGCTGACACTGGTCGCGGGTGAGACAGTTCCCATCCGTACTCTGGATGGCGGCTTCCTGCTGCAGCTGCCTGGGAGATGGTCCTTGGTTGTTTCCGGGTGGTGTGTCTAGTGTCGTATCCCTGTGCTGATTTGCTTTATGATTATTGTGTACCTACCCATGTAACTGTGTTTTATTTGTCTTTTAACTGCCGCCAGAAATTATTGTCAACACTGATGATGCTTTGTTCTTGGTTTGTTTTTTCTTTCTCGAAAATGCCAATAAAAAAATTAAAATAAAAAATAGAGGGACTGTATTGAAAGTATATTGTAACCACCAGAGGTACCACAATATACACATTTCCTATAGGATTAAAACAGTTGCATGACATGCACACCTTTGTCGGCAAAACATGTTCTGTACAGTGTGAAAATATTTATGCCAATACATTTTAGTGGACTAGATTGTAAAACTGGCCGGTGATTGTAAATCTCTGATTTTGTTTGCAAAACAGTCTGAGAATTATACACAGTAGTAGTCAAAGAGTGAACCTGTAAATTCTCTCCATGTAATGGAATTCTACAGACAGATAGGTGTGGTAGTTACTTTAATTGTAGTGTTTTTTTATAACATGTGTGTATAGCCTAAATATTGTGGGAAATTTGCATGCTTACACAATGGATCTAATATATTATTTTTCTTTTTTATCAATCTCCTTCGTAAAATGGATTTTCACATCCTTTCTCCACACTTTAGACTCACACACAGGTATTTGTAAGTATGTTGAAAGTGCACATAACTAATACAGATATTTCAAACTGCTTTTAAATACCCACAAAGCTACAACAGTGTCAGTTTAATTCATTTTAATAAACCTTCTCATGGAAAAATCCATTAGTTCCCACTATGGTGTAACTTGCAATTCTCGAGTCAGCGTGTTGTCCAGAACTTTTTTTCTAGTTTGTGACCTTTGCACATGCACTTTGTATTACTGATTCAAAGAGCCAGGAAGAATGTAGTATTTACAACGTTTTACAGATGTAATTCATGAAACCAATTTGTTTAACTC
Source organism: Lissotriton helveticus (assembly GCF_964261635.1). Classification (NCBI taxonomy): domain Eukaryota; kingdom Metazoa; phylum Chordata; class Amphibia; order Caudata; family Salamandridae; genus Lissotriton; species Lissotriton helveticus. The sequence goes on from NC_136067.1 coordinate 1,183,876,399, forward strand.
CTGAAAGTTAGTTGCATGGATAGTGTTGACGGGAATGTGTAGACACAACATACATACTATCTCTGAGAAAAATATTTATTTAAATGTTTAGCAAATTGTAGTAATCTGGACAACACAGGTATGATGAAGACAGCATAGGTTTTATTGAAAAGTAGGAAAAGCAGGTAATAAGGTCTCTTCACATTCCCACCAGGTGCAGCCTGCTCGCTGCTCAGCCCCATCTATCCAACTGTCATTCTGCTCCAGTCACCCAAGCCTTCCACACACAGCCCACACACCAAACATTCCACTCAGAACACTTGCACAGGCTGAGCAGCTAGGGGCAAGTTAACATAAGAGATAGATAGTAATAAGAGAATACTACATATTGCTTTCCTTATAAGCAAAAGATGAAACTAAACATCTTAAAACTATAAATCTAAAAGTATAAGATAATGAAATAATCAAAACGTCTTAAAACTACAAGCATAAATTTATAAGACAAATACATATACCGAACGTCTTAAGACTGTAATAAAAACAGTAAAAGATAAATAAAATAGTCAGTAACCCAGGGATGACAGAAATAACATCTCAAGAGGGGTAGCGACTAAGCAAGATAAAAAGAGAAGAGAAAAAGGTACACTATATAAAATACAAAATATCCATCTCCCCCTCTTAATAAAGGTAACAAATAGATGACAATAAATGTATATAATCCCATGTAGGTGAGATTCCATGTAAAAGTGTGGAAAGAGGGACTGGGACCCAAAGTCCTGCCCCCACCCTAAATAGGGGACAACATGCATGTAAATGTAGACAAGTGGGACTCATACCCAATGTCCTGCCCCCACCCTAAACAGGGGACAACTAATATGTGGATGTGGACAAGAGGGACTTAAACCCAATGTCCTGCCCCCACCATAAACAGGGGACAACAAATATGTGGATGTTGACAAGAGGGACTTAAAACCCAATGTCCTGCCCCCATAAAACAAAAGGGACAACCTGTGATGAAAACAAAATCACACTGTTAAGAATCAAAAACGTCTTGAGAACATAGGGACTTGCACCCAATGTCCTGCCCCACTAGTAACTAAGGGACAACCAGTCAAATGAAATATGAAAGCTCTCCAATGAGAGTACGCAAACAATGTAAAGACTAGGCCAGAAAAATCGTGCGGCGCAAGGCGTCTTAAGCATGCAGGGTCTAACCACTGCAACAAATCAAAACGACCACCCCAGCGTAAGGGTACAAATGTAAATATATCATAAGACTGGAAATAAAAATCCAAAACTTACCCCAACGTAGGGTGAACAATAATGCACATGAACATTTTCCCTGTGTAAGGGTTCACCCCTGTGTAGGGACATGTGAAGTTCAGATAATTCCTCCGAAGAAAACTGCATATCCCTAACGTAAGGGAACATTTTATGTGAGAAATTATAATACTGTAATAAAAATAAGACAAAACTGTAAAACTGTAAAGGTATAATTGAAATAAAACATTCAATATTGCTACATATATACTGAGAAGTGAAATTTTGACTAAACGCTGCAACTGATCTGTTATTAGGACATCCAAAAACAAATGTGAATAATAGTCACTAGATGGCAGTATACCACTGCGCAGTGAATACAGCAATGAAAAAAAACAAAGATTTCACAAATAAGAACAAACCTAGACTGGACTCGTGAGAAAAAAGGGCTCCGATAATTCTTACAAGTATAATTAGCCCATTACTTAATGTTGGATCAACAGCATTCAAATCCGGAGTGAAGACAAGCTTACTTTACTGAATCCGGGTTGCAGCTGCACTGTAACAATGTACAAACGTTAAGTCATGAAATTCAAAGAAACTCCCAACAGTGCACATGTGGTCTTTTGTGCATTAAAATTCCAACAAGCAAAAAGAAGAAAAGTACTTGTGAGTTCCTTCCGTTTTTGTCACAAAAGAAACTTTATTGACACTGCCACACCTTTGACAAACACGTGGTTGGCAGAAAATGCAGACCGAACGAGTATAACAGCATCACTGCCAATTTCAATATGGCGGCATGCTGTGTCACGGCCTGCTGAGTGGTTCTTGGCACGTTTGTACCTCGGAACGTCCTTCAGCAGCACAGAAGATCGTGGAGTCCACAGCGTCAGATCCATGAGGAGACAGCAAAGTCAGCTCGTCTTCACAAATCACAATAGAGGTAAGCCCACGCGCTGAGCAAAGGTATGCAGCGTTACATTTTAAAATATGGAAACGGATGTTGGGAGAGTGCGCTGGCAATCAGGTCTCAGGATAGACCAAAACCAAAGTCAAAGTCGTGGCACTGAATGTGAGAGATCGTAATTGACTAGAGATTGTCAATGAAACCACGCAACAAGCCCAGAGTTCCTCATGGTGTGAAATACCAATTTGGAAGACGTCCACAGCAAGCTGTCAAAATCTCTGCAGGACCCATTGCAAAGTTGTGTGATTCTGAAGTAAACACTTGAAATTGCCATGGAGGTACACAAAAAACCACTGCTGCAATGTAATAGATGTGGCCACACACACATCCTCTCTCTATATACAGATATAGAAGTACAGTTAAAACTGTTTACGCACCTTCATGAGAAACTCTGTGGAAGTTCAAGTATGTAGGTGTTGCGGGGGACGTGGGACGCTAGGTGGAACAAGAGGAACTGACACTGAGCCCTTAACTGTGCTTTTCAATGAAGGCTTTATTTTCATGAACACCCTTCTCTGCCGGCTTGTGATTCTTTCTCTTGCGAATGCCGCTGGATCGGTTCTGGGGTTCTTTAAGGGATCCAGTGTTTGCCCGGTTATGTCCTGTTAAGTCCCAAGCAGGATCTCAGCGTATGGTAGAAAATACTCCTCCCGGATGGTTTCACGTACCAGAGAAGACCCAAATACAAAAGGAACCAAGTATTAGGACGGTCGTCCTCTTTGCGAGACTCGAAAGGGACCGGGAGTGAAGGAAACCGAGTGTTCGGGTGTTGGTCCTGTACAGAGGCAGTGCAATGAGTGCTCGTGAAGGGGGGAGGGGGGGCGTGCAGAGACTTCCGGATTATTTACACAATTTACAATGTATGCAGAGCATACACGGGTGGTGTTGTTTAAAGGAGGAGGAGTGGTACGTTGTCCCACCCAACCCGCTAACTTGCCTGTACCTGTTCGAGCCACGCTCCTCCCATGGGAACGTGGCGGGGCGACTCGTGGGGTCGTTGGCCTCCGGGCTTGCTGGAACTGCCACGGATGATCAGGTCTCTGTTCTCCTCGTCTTCTTCGTCCTCCGGTATTTCTCGATCGCTCTCCTCTCTTCTCGCTCGCAACTCGCCTCCAGGGAAACGCCGTCTGTCCTCTTCCGGATTCCGTCCTCTTTTGACGGGTTCTGTGCTACGTCATCCAAAGGGGGAGGAGTCTCGTCCGGTTGATATCCCCAATTAAAGGCGCCGGTGTCCTTTCCTTCTTCCCAGCTCCATGTCGGTTGCTCGTCCGGATCCCCTTCGGCGCTTTGGTGAGGTTCAGACTGCTGCTGCAAGGGGACACAATTGGGTGAGAGGGGCACGGCTGACCACCAGTCCTGTATTGCTTCTGGACCCTCGGGTGTGAAGCCCGCCCCGTCACAGTAGGGAAGAGTGTTTTTCCCTAATCAAAATGTACATGCAGGTCACATTCTGCATAACACCCTTGAAGTAACAGGAAAAGCTTACTGTTTTTGAAAGCTCAAACTGCGCAGTGTCCATGTAGCCTCTTGTTGAGGTTGAATCTAGAAGCAGGGCACAGCAAGCTTGTGTGGGGCTGTCCGGTGTGATGGACACCGGTGGGACTGCACAGTGTGCTGTCTTTGTTTCCTGTGTTTCCTTTGAAGCTTAATGTCTTTAAAGAAAGGTACCTGTGAGGCCTCTTGTGACTCTTTTCTGTAGCATCTTGTTCTTGTTGTGTTGACCAGTCGTCCGTTACTTGTGGTATCTATTCTCCAGCATATTGTAGAAGGCAAGATGAGGTTTTGCAGGCCACTTGTACACCGTTGCGGTACAAAAGGGGGTGGTGACCGTCTTCAGCCAGGCTTGCTTGAATCCAGTGGCAAAGTGAGCAAGGGACTCACGTCTGAGCATACCCTGCCAACTTATGGTGAACAAAGCGGTACAAATGGGGGTGGTGAAGCTTGTACACCGTTGAGCGGAGGAACATCTTTACCTCGTCGCCAAAAATAAGTGTAGTAATCTGGACAACACCGGTATGATGAAGACAGCGTAGGTTTTATTGAAGAGTAGGAAAAGCAGGTAATAAGGTCTTTCCACAGTCCCACCGGATGCAGCCTGTTAGCTGCTCATCCCCATCCATTGAAACTGTCATTCTGCTCCAGTCACCCAAGCATTCCACACACAGCCCACACACCAAACATTCCACTCAGAACACTCGCAGAGGCTGAGCAGCTAGGGGCAAGTTAACATAAGAGATAGATAGTAATAAGAGAATACTACACAAATGTATATCATTTGTTGTCCAGAGTTTGATATATCTTTATTAGGGGACTAAACGTTACAAAACTGCGGCAGGCATTTATTCTCTCAGATACCTGGTGGGTGGTGTAACTGGTTCGTGCTTATCAGGTAGACTATAATAAGTAGGGCAGATTAAGGTTAGCTTCATTATGTTTTGCTCAGTCCATACTGTAGTTTTCAGGGCAAATGAGAGCAGATAAGGGCAAAGGCAGGACGGGGGTAGGTGCTATTAAGCACTTATTGGAGCTGGCAATGGTCTCGCTGACATGGCGTCCTCATTATCAGATAGGTTAATTTGCCATGACCTTTTTACCACCAATGGAGAGCACTATCTAACAGAGTGCTCTAGATACGGTGAGATTTCAGTAGGCACATTAGCACCTATGCACAGTGTGGGGCTTTGAGTTATTACTGAGCTCCTCACACAGCGGAGAAGATTAAGTCACATTTACCTGTTTTTTTGTCCTGACGAAATGCCAACAGATCGCTCCACGACTACAAAAAGACATTAAACATGTTGACCTGAAGTATTGACCTTAGCCTAGCAGGTCTATAGGTGACCGACACTTACTCACTCACAGAGATAGGGACCATTATTTCCCCAGGTTTCTCTGTATTTTTTTGTAATCTCAATCGTCCAGAAAGATCACATTAAATACTTTACGGCATCTGGTCAAAAGCTGATCTTATATTCATGCTTTCACCAATCTTCACATTTTAGGACACAACATTCTCTATTCTACTGTGCTCATCTACCTGAGATCTTTTAATCAAAAATACGATAAAGTGCCCACTCGCGTGCTCCACGAGGCATTGCAGCACTAGCCTGTCAAGAGCACAGTCCAGTGATGGGTGAGTGAGGGCAACTGTTCCTAAAAGCACCTGCTTCCTAGGGTACCTGCTTTCAGTTGGGAATGAACTTCCGGAACAGTATACTGTAATTTCTTTTAACTAAGCCCACCTTACACTGATCACATTTTTAGCTCTTATGTGATCTCTGGTAATGGAACACTTTCGCATCTTTCTGTCACTAAAGACCAATTCAGAACAAGAATAGTCAGAGAAGGTAATTTGATCTACCCCTCCCTTGCTCCCCAAGCAAAGTTAATTGGGCATAGAATTCTCACCCCTTCCTATCCAGTCCAGCCAGAGAGGAAAATTCCCCTTGCCAGCCAGCATACTCCAAATATGTGAGGTCTTCTAAAATGAGAATGCCAACACAGGCACTCCACCAATCCAGAGCAAGCATGATTTTAGGCAAGTAATATATTCTACCCTTTGCCTCCCATTATCCAGTCATGACACAGAACAAGTGAGTGGCACTCCAACAGTCAAGGGTCACAAACCTCCCTCTTGTACATCCAGTAAATCAACATCATGACCTTAGACCAAACACACTGCATCCAATCATCACACTCATGACCGCATGCAAATACACCGTCCATCCCAGTTTTGCTCATCACCCTCATCCCAGACCTCTCATCCACATCCAACGTTCGCAAGCCATCAGCAGAAACAACACTACATCATCTGCTCATACCCACTCATTCCAATCTGCTAAACAGTTTATATTCTAGATACTGATATCACACAACCACAACTCATTGTTTTTACTGAATCATACTTCATCCCCACCGTCACACATTTACTGAATGCCCTTTGCCCCAAAGCATATTACATTCAACACCTTAATCAATAAAAACTTGTAGTCGCCTACAAAACAAACTTGCTTAGCACTATACAGCAACCATTTAACCTAAACGGTATTAAGCGTCTAACCTGGAACTCCCCAACTCTGCTTTCCGGACACTTCCAATCTCATCTGCAGACCACCAAGACAAAACACAAAACTCACCAAAAACAGTCACTGACTTTATCGTAAGGGCATTCATCATTCAACAATGACAATTTTGAGTTAAATTGCTACTTCCATTTTGTTTTTGCTAACTCTATTTCATTCTACCGTTACACGCCTTTATCATCCCCTAGTAACACATGCTTCCATTTGATGTGCTGTTGGAATGCGGTGTAAATGAGACTGGTGAATCCTCTGCACATTTGTATATCTTTAGTCCCAGGTTCAGTAAGGCTTTGTGCCGGCGCCAAGCAACACATAGCGGTGCATGGCATTTAGCAGTCAGTGCAAAAGGTTTTAACATTGGAAAGGTGCCATTTTTTCAGCACAAAAAAACAATTTGCATTCCTTGGGTGAATCAGTGCAAAGCTGGGCAACCACCTATAGGTTTTTAAGCAAAGACCAATCATTCTGACCTCTGCGAGGGTGTGCATTGTGCAAGGCAGTATTTCTATTTAAGGTAATGTGACTTTAAAAAATGAACTTGCAGGACGCAAAACATCAGCTAAACAGTGAACAAGAGTGCTGTTTGAGGTGGCAAGTTGTAAAACAATTTGTAAAAAACATCAAGTGTAATTGGAAGCAAGTAAAATAAGAACAGATGAGGTTAAACTTCCCCCACCCAGTAAGTTCAAATATAGGTAATAGATAAAAGGAAATGTTTGTCACATATGTTTCATCAGCAACAATTGTATGGTAGTGGAGATGAAAAACATGGCGGCAGCTAGTTAGCTGGCCGCGGTGCTCTGGACCGAGCTCCCGGTCAAATCGGCCCCGCCACAGAAATGATGGCGCAGATGGAGGATATACCGTTTTAACATAATGTTTTTTTTTGGGTGTAACTAAATTTTTAATGTAGAATTTGGTTTTTTGACACGCTTTTGCGAGTGGTGTTTCTTTCCCGGTAAGGAAATGCGGATCACTACTTTGGTGGAGGAGCACTCCCGTGCACTCCTATTTCCCTTTCCATGGGTTTTGGCCACGGACGGAGGACGCCGGGTTGAGAGCGAAAACGAAGGAAGGGAGCTCTGCAAGCTGTCTCCCGGTCAAATACTACAAAACTCCTGGACTGGCTACGAGGAATTTTGGGCTTTTACAGCTTTAACAGCAATATCTTCTCCCCCACACTGTGAACAGGTGCCTGCCCCCCTCCCAACTCGAGAGCGAAGGGTCTGCTCGGAGCCCAGGTTGAGGATCTGGTCTGCCGCGCTGGAGCTGAGGAGAGGTAGAAAGCTGCGAAGCCTGGTCCTCCCTTTTCAGGGCACAGCAAACGCGGAGAACCTTCGGCGTATAAGAGAGAAAGTGCCCGGCAGTGAGGAAGAATTACAAGGTCAGCTACAGTATTCTTGTTTAACTGCTACAGTGGAGGGGCCAGCAGTTTTTGAAGCCGGTAAGGGGGTCTCTGCGTCTCCTACGCCTGCGGAGGGTGAGTTAGGAACTGTAATTGACCATATTTCCTCTACTGAGGTTACCCTACAGACCCCCCTTACATTACGTACTCCCAGTACCTCCAGTACTTCTAGTACCTCCAAAGGGTGTGGTAAACGTGGTCGGGGCACAAAAAGAGAGTTGGAGTGAATAAGGCGGGTGACTGGGGAGGTTAGAGAAGTTGTTGAACCCGCTATTAATACACCAGTCAAGATAAAATCTTCATCTTTTTTTTAGTACAGAAGTCAAGTCTAAGCATACAAACTCTAGGGGCAAATCTAAGACTAAGGACCCCAAAACGGTGCTTTCCATAGGGTCAAAGATTACCCCTTCACTTCGTTCCTATTTCAAGGTAGCCCCTCAGATACTGCATCTTTCAGACAATATCGATATGGCATCTGTTTCAGACGCCCATCTCTCCCTTCCTACTCAACCCTTGGAGTTAGTATCTGCACCATTGCTTGAGGAGAGTGATGCAGTAGAGGAGGGGTTCCCTTCTACCCAGAGTCCTAAACATTCAGTACGTCCCGGGCTTTCTGGGGACTGTCAAGTTTTCCAGGATATAGGGAGTGAACCACAGCCCACGCAAATTACAACTGACCAATCTTCATCCACGACAGCACAGTCCGTTTCCCTGACTTTAACCACAGGGTTGGCCGAAGAGGCAAATCTAGTGGAATTAGTTGGGGCATCTGGGGGAGCCGATATGGAAATTATTTCTTCTGCTCCTGCTTTAGTTGTCACGGAGTCATTAGCGGCTTCTTCGGCTTCTCCGATGACGGCAGTGTCTTTTTTGGGAATGTTCTCTGCCCTTACTTTGGAGATAAGGAAGGGCTTTGCTGAATCTTCTGCTAATCAAGCAGAGATCAGAAATTACTGCGAATCATTGGACAATAAAATTGATGGGCTTGCTATAAGAACTGGCGTCCAGGAAGAGACAGTTGCATCACATTCAATTCATTTGGATCAGGTGAAGGTCGACATACAGAGGCTTACCAGGGAAGATCTTGCGCTTAGCGAGAGGATGGAAACCCTCGAAAATATTGCAAGACGGGGGAACATTCGTATTCTTAATGTCCCTGAAGGATATGAGGGATCAGACATCAAGCAGTATATCACCGCTCTACTCAAAGACTCCCTAGGTTTAGAACAGTCACTTGAAGAATTGTCTGTGGACATTCAAAGAGTTCATAGGGATCCCTTTAGACGGAACCTTCAGAGACCTAAACCTCGCAAAATTTTAGTCAACTTCCATACCTATGTGTTGAAAGGGCAGATCCTTAATATGGCCCTGAAACAGAAGGCATTGGCTGGGAAGGGGTTTACCTTTATTATAAGGTCTGATCTCTCCAGAGTCACATTGGAAAAACAATGGGAATTTGGGAGACGCCTGGATGCCTTTAGGAGATTGGGTGCAACAGCTCAGCTCATGTTTCCAGCAGCCCTTAAAGTTATGCATAATAAAAAAATGTTCAATATTAGGTCCGTACAGGCTGCCGATGAATTATTAATGGAGCTGGGCAATGGGGGTAAATAGAGTATATCTAAATCATATCTCATTAATAGTTTCCCCTTCTAACTAAATTTTGATGTAGGTCCTTTACTCGTTTCTTTCGCTGACTTGCGGAGTTGAGTATTTATATAGTACAAGCTCTTTTCTTTATCTCCTTTTTTCTCTTTATTTTTTTTTCTTTTATATCCTCTTTTAACAGTAGCGGGGGGGTCTTTTTTGCTGGGAGCTCTCGGGGGGGGGGCACTATCTACTGGACATTGTTCCGGTTAGATATTGCAAGGGTTTTTCATGGGGGGGTGAGTGGGGAAGGAGGGGGGCACTTGGGAGGGTTAGGTGGTGGGGGGTGGCAAAAACATAAAAATGTCCTCAATAACCTAAATAATAACATAAGGGATGGCATTAGATATTTTTTCGGTAGAGCAGAGAAGGATGATAATGCACATCTGTCACATTCAGTGCAGCATTCCGGTTTTTCCTGGTTGAGGGATGAGTAGCATGAGGTTTATCTCCTGGAATGTCAATGGCCTCCGCACCAAGCCCCGAGCTAATAGAATCTTGCAATATTTGCGTGACTTGGATGTGCAGGTCATTGTGTTGCAGGAGACTCACTTGACTCATAGTGAAATGCTCGCCCTCATCAGGAAAAACAGGTGGATCGACTTTGCGGTGTCCACTACCCAAACAACGCACACCAGAGGTGTATCGATTATTTTTAAAAAATGTGCCAAAGCTAGGTTGGTGTCACAAGCCGTGGATCCTTGTGGCAGATGGGCCATTGCGTCAGTCATTATAGCTGGATCCCAAAGTACAGTTTTGGGCTATTATGGTCCCAATCAGGACGATCCTTCAGCTCTGGAGTCTGTTTTCTCGCAGCTACTTTCCTTTTCTGGCCCCACAATATTGGCCGGTGATTTCAACATTGTGTTGGATCCTGCCTTGGACAGATCTCCGAGAAGTCGTTCTCTTGTTTTGTCTAAGACTAGATCCTTTCTACTGGATGCTATGAGACAATATGGCTACGTGGATATTTGGCGACAGAGATCCGGACAACAACAAGGGGTCTCTTTCCGTAACTTTAAATATCATCACCAGTCAAGGATCGACTTTGTTCTAATTAGTCAGAGACTGGTAGATTCTGTTAAGACCATTGACTATCATCCGTCTCACCTCTCAGATCACTCGGCGGTTGAGATGGAACTGGTCTTTCATACTAAGAAGCCCCCCGGTACGTGGTCTTTTGATCGCTCTTTTCTTTCCCATTCTGAGGATATTTTATATTTAAAATCGGAGACTCACAATTTTTTTATATCTAATAGTGGCTCCACAACAAATAGAATTATTTGGGACTCATTCAAGGCTACTTTGAGGGGGCTTATTACGAGTAAAGTCGCCCATCGTAGGAAGCATTACAGAGAGGAGATTGCCTCTATTGAAGCAGACATAGCCCAACTCCAACGGGATATAGATATTAATCGTACAGCCTCAGGGTCTGTATTAGACCCTCTTCAGAATCAAATGTTGGTATTAAAAGGTAGCCTCGCTTGGGTCTTGAACCTTAGAGTCCAACAGAGATGGGAGGCCAGCAAGTTGGCACATTTCGAATACGGCGAAGGTGCAGGGAAATTACTGGCATGGAAGACCAAAGTAGATCAGGTCCGCAATAATATACCTGCGATCACAGTAGAGAATAACACCTTTTCATCTGACGAGGAAATTAGGGGGGCCTTCAAGGAGTTCTTTCAAGCGATATACCATGAGGATAAGGTAATTCCAAAAGAGTCTATTGTAGGCTGGATGAGTAAAATCGATCTTCCCTCTTTTTCCTCAGACCAGTCTCAATATCTGGATAGTATTATCACAGAGGATGAGGTAAGGTCAGCCATTAGGAAGGGAAAGAAGGGGAAGGCGTCCGGACCCGACGGGTTGCCGGCTGAGTTATACTGGGCCTTGGAATTGGAAATTGCTCCCTTCCTCACTATCCTTTTTAATCAAATCCTTCTTGAAGGACAGCCACCTCCAGTGTCGTGGGACAATGCCTCTATTTCCCTTATTTTAAAACCTGGTAAACCTAAAGAGGCCTGTGGGTCGTATAGGCCTATCTCTATATTAAATGTGGACTATAAAATCTTTACCACAGTTTTATCAACTAGGTTGGCCTCTATTGCTACTTCGGTACTTCATTCTGATCAGAAGGGCTTCCTGAGGGGAAGACAACTTTATGAACTGACATATGATTTAATTGGCGCAATGGATATGGCAACAGCTGGTGATCTTCCGTTGGCCGCACTCACGCTGGATGCAACCAAGGCCTTCGACAGAGTCAACTGGGTGTACCTGTCGGAGGCCTTGGCCAAATTCGGCGTGGGTGAGGGGTTTCGCCGGGCAGTGGCCCTACTGTATAATAATCCATCTGCCCGCCTACTAGTTAATGGAGACCTGTCGGACCGTTTCTCTATATCTAGGGGGACTCAACAGGGTTGCCCGCTCTCCCCCCTGCTATTCGATTTCTATATCGAGCCCTTCGCGCAACAACTGAGGGAGGAGGTTACCATCAAACCATTTATCTATCAGGGGTGGATGAGGAAGGTAGCATTATATGCCAATGATGTGCTTGTTTTGACATCAGATGTCACCACCGCACTCCCGGCTATCCTGAAGTTGGCCCACATATTTGGACAGATGTCAGGATATGAGATCAATGCGGCAAAGACCGAGATGTTGATCTGGAATGATGATGACTGTGTGACAGAGCTGCAGGCAGGCACTTCGCTGCGATACTTGGGCTTGACGATTGTGAAGGATATTAATAAACTTGCCCAGGTTAATTTATCAGCAGTTGTTAAAGAATGCCGTAAGCTGCTTCAATCATGGTCGCACCTTCCACTTTCATTATTAGGAAGGCCAATCTTATCAAAATGTCGATCCTACCCAAAATTTCTTTTTTGTTCAACACCATTCCCCTATATTTTGATCAAGCTATCCTAACTAGGTTTCAGTCTAACATCACATCTTTCATCTGGAATAACAAACTCCCAAGAATAGCATGGAAGAAACTACGACGGCGAAGGGATAAGGGGGGTCTGGCGGCTCCAGACTTGAAGATGTATGCCTGGGCCTTCCAACTATCCCATTCCCGAATGTTGCTGAAAATGCCTACAGATTTTGGGACGGGCCCAATGTTTGCAGCTATGTTGGACGGGGAGAGTGTGAATCGTTTGGGCTTTCTTTTTAAATTTGGCAATCCCGAATTCTTTAAAAAAATCAAACTAAAGGTCCTACAAGATCTTGCAAGAACATGGACTGAACTTATAAAATCTATAAAGCAGGGTTACCTCTGTGAAAAAACACCATTGTGGGGGCTACCTGAAAGTCCTGCTTGGCTTGAAGACAGTCTAGCTATTCCTTTGAGAGAGGCTGGGCTGGAAGTTTGGGGAGACCTCTTTTATGAAGGGGCCCTCCTCTTGTGGGAACACCTGCAGACCAAGATCGTCCCTAACCTCTCTCGGTTCAAATATCTGCAAATGGCTAGCTGGACTCAAGCTTACAAAACCTCTTCCGCTACTAGGAGCGAGTCCAGAATTGGAGGTCACAGCCCATTGGTGTCTTACCTGGTAAACCTCAGTCCAGTTAAAAAAGAGGTATCCAAGTGGTATAATCTTATATTGGATGAGTCGGATGGTGACTTCGTTTTGCCGGAGTCGCTGTGGGCCTCCTCACTGACGGACCACAATTTACAGGATCTTTGGTTGGCATCATTTGGACTCTTATGAAACATCGTGAAGCCTTCTTGGCTGCGCAGAAACCACATCTTCACCCTGCATAGGGCATATTATTCCCCTCTTAGGCTGTCTAAGTTTTCTGAATGCAATTCAGTGTCCTGTGCCAAATGCGGGCTTGTTGCAGCATCAGATGAACATATGTTTTTTGAATGCCTTTGCTTAGCCACATTCTGGGAAGAGATTGGCAATTCCCTTACAACATCATTGGGAGCCTCCGTAACTATAGACTTATCTCTTGTGATAATTGGCATCCTGGAGGGTGTTCAGAGTTCTGCCACAAGCCTAGTGTTTTTTTGCAATGCTGTTAGCAAGAAGGGAGATCTGCAGGAAATGGAAGGACTCTTCATCTCCTACCTTTAGAGATTGGCAAATTTCAGTCCTGCAGACCTCACGCATTGATTTGGCCAGGTTGGGCAACCAGAGCAAAAGGGCTTTCTGGCATTTATTATCATGGGTCCACTGAAATAACCAGGGTTTTTTTCATTTTTTTTTTTCCCCGGGTCCAATGATTGATCTGCCATGGTGCCCCTGTTGCATGCACCATCGGTGCAGCCGAGACCCGGTTTTAGCCCGGCCCAACTTGGGAGCTACTTACACCAAGGTTTACCGTGGTTTGGTAAATGGTGGACTTCGTGCCTTTCCGGAACACTGATGACAGCCGTGGGATGGATGGCCCCCCACTATGTTTGCGTCCCTTACAGTTTTCTGATAAACTGAGACAGCTGATCTCTGTCAATCCGTTCAGGCATTACGTCTACATGGTGGTTATGAGGACAAAAAAAAAAAAAATTGTATAGTAGTTATACAAACACATTATTATTAGGGAATTCAGCATAGTTACCTAAGGGCGATAAGCTATACAGTTAATAATGAGCACGAACAGAGAGTGCTATTATGTAGGCAAAAACTACGAAGGCACAAGCAGCAATTTAATCTCTGGCGCATCACAGAGAAACCGAATGAAAACAAAAAAAATACATTCGGGCAGTAATTTATTTCTTAGCTATTGATAATGTGCTATAGAGACGGCAGCATGACATTTTCTTGAGTTTTTTTTACACAGGTTAGTAATTTGATACAGTGGAATGCATAGCTCAATGTATTGAAGAACAGTTTCCTAATGACCGGAAATTTTCGGAAAGTATTTGAATTATTTCATGACTGAAATAGTGATTACATATGCTAAAATTATGTAGTAAGACAAATATGTTTTCATATGCGAGTAAATAATTCAGCAGATTTTTAATGGAGAGAATAGTAACAAATGCATTTCCCTTCAACACATTGTCCAGGAATTGATACTAGGCAGACACAATTTCAAATACACGAAAGACACGTTTTCCAAGGGCCACAATGTATACATATTCTGAAACAGTTTAAAGATGCAACAAAAATGCTTTCCTTTTACCCAAACGCACTATGTGCGTGCACATCTTTATGCTAAAAACGAAACAAACAAAACTCCAAAAATATGTAATCATGCTACTGAAAGAAAACAAATGAGTCTTTAAGGGTGATTAATGAGCAACGCTGTGCTTTATGACAGGGTATGGCATCCACACAGCACCATCTTTGTAACGAAATAGCCATCAATAGAGCAATTAACGCCTTAACTGCTGCCACCACCCCCTGCTGAGCCTTTTGTTTGATATTTGGATAGTTCACACTTAGGGCTTCATAATTGTTTCCACATAAGGTATCCATGCCGAATTTGTGTCCTTTTAGAATTCCCAGGATGTTGAAAAAAAAGTTCCTAAGGTTTATAGCGTTCCCTGAAGGGGATGGAAAAAATAAGCAAAATATAGCTACATTTTGAGTTTTTGGGGAAAAATTATCACTGGATAAACGTGTCTTTTTCTTTCCTAAAATGGCATTAACAAATGGTTTGCTGTGCTTACGTTACCATCTTCCCGGCTTTCAGGAATATGCAGAGTTTGTCAAATGACAAACCTGTAGTACAAAATAGGTATTTTTTCAAGAGGTAGTTATTTTTTCCTATTGTTTGTGCTCTCAACCCACTTTGAGTTTGTGGTGGACACCAATGTCAATCCCATGCGTGATCCAGTAAAGCTATAGATTTCTGAAAAGTAGATAACATTCCAAATTCAGCAAGGGTTCATATGTGTGGATCCCTCAAGGTTTCTCCAAATTCAACAGGGGTTCATATGTGTAGATCCCTTGAGGTTTTTCCAAATTCAGCAAGAGTTCATGTGTGGATCCCTCACGGTTTAAACAAAGAAACTAACTGTTGAAATAAAGAAATACTGAAAATGAGTTGGAAGCAACTGCCGTTTGTGAAAACTTTTTCATCTGTAACATTTTGTCATAATGGTTGATTTACAAAAACGATAAACGGCTACGCCCACTAGACCTTTCGGTTGGCTCTGCATAACTTGGGTTCTGGGAAAACTTGCAAATCCTATATATCCTGCGCAACTACTGAGCTGCACCATACAATGTTTTTTCATTGTGTACCAAGTATAGCTCAACTCATATGGGGAAATATGTTAATTGAAAAATGGTATCAAGAAAAACCAACATGTTTCTGAAATGGTCTCAAGGTAATGAGTTTTGGAGCTGTGATTATTTATACATCTTTGAATTTGTGTGTGCCTGTATTAGCATATGATTTAGAGAGTATTTTTTAAAATGTTATCTTTTTAACACACTGACTTACAATTGGAAGGCATAGAACATGTGTTATTACCAATTGGATTTCATTGCTTTACTATTCTATGGTCCCACGTCGTCAGATAAAAATGGTAACTCACTTGTCCGGGTAGGCCTAGTGCCCAGGCCAGAAAACGGCCCAAAACACAACATGGGTACATACAATTTTTTCCCTTAAAACTGAACTGTGGTTTTTACAAAGTTGGTAGCTGTGGATTTGGGGCCCTAGCTTAGCCGGCCCCTAGGGAAATCTAGCAAACCTGTACATTTTTTAAAACTAAATACTTAGGGGAATCCAAGATAGGTTGTCTTGCATGGATCTCTTCAGGTTGTTTTACCCAGAATCCCTTGAAAACCTCTAACCATGACTATAAAAGCACATTTTTCTCACATTTCGGTGATCAAAAGTTCTGGAATCTGTGGGAAGCCACAAATTTCCTTCCGCCTAACATTCCCTTAAGCCTTCTGATAAAAATGGTGCTTCACTTGTGTAGGTAGGCCTCATGCCCGCAACGGGAAATGGCCAAAAACTCAACATGGATAGATCACATTTTTCCATTCAAAACTGACCCGTTTTTTTCAAGTTGGGTAGCTGTGGATTTTGGGGCCTAATTCAGGCCACCTAAGGAAACCTAGCAAAGCTGCACATTTTTTAGAAGTAGACGACTAGGGAAGTCAAGGGTGGTGTGGTTTATGTGGGTCCCATGAGTTGTTTTTTTTTACCCACTAGGCCATGCAAACTTCAAACTTTGTCTGAAATAAAGTATTTTCCTTACATTGCTGAGATTGAAACTTCTGGAATTTGCAGGAATCCCAACAATTCCTACCACCCAGCATAACCCCTCTTTGCCAATAAAAATGCTGTCCCACTTGTATGGTTGGACCTAGAGCCCGCAAGAGGAGCGGATTAAACCAAGGTGAATGGGAGCCCTTGTGTGGGAATTCCTATTGACCTCAGTTGGAAGTTGCCTTGATGTACAGTGCATCCAGGAAATGGCAAAATATAAAAAAAATTAAATAGTTGAAGGTGGCAAACCCAAAGCCTATTGTTTCTCTGTGTTTCTTCTTAATATTGTTTTCTGAACAGTTGCTGACATGAGGTCTTCAAGGCGGTGGAAGGTTTGTATAACCCCTTAACCGCGGGGGTAATTCCCCCGCACTGCGGGGGGAGGGGCCGTGTGCAGCGCCGCGGCGCTCATGACAGCTCGTCATGAGGCACAGTGCAGCTGTGCTCTCGTCATGACTCCACCCACTCCCGTAGAACGTCCCAACAGGTGTGGAATTCACCGAGGCGGGGGAGTGGCGCGGCCATTATGACGAGCCCAGCTCGTCATGAGCACAGCTCCACAGTACCTAATGACGAGCTGGGCTCGTCATCAGCAGGCAAGGGGTTAACCACAGTAAAAAATTGGTGCCTCCATATAGAAGACAAGAAGGTGTTTTAACCAGAGGAAGATTCCAAGGCAATCAAAAGGATAAGAAGGATTTCCAGAGCAACAAAGTTGACGCTAAGGCAAATTGTAAAAATATGTGTCTTACAAAACAGCTCAAGTACTATAGTACATACCATAACAGTCTCCCAAAAAATATTTCAACATGAACCAAACAAATTGGTAAACCTTCAAGGGGACAGTAGATTTCTCTCATATCCAGATTTAGGTTGCTTCTAACTAATAGGTTTATTTGGGAGACTAATACAGCAAATGAAGTACCATGAATCAAAAAGAGCCACATTAGTGAATGTCCTCAGGGCAGAAGGAACCTGGAAACATCAGGGAACTAAATTCCTGCAAACCGCTCCTGTTGGGGTCTGGCTAAGGGGAAGGATGCTGGTCATACCTTCCTACGATCGTCCCTGCACCATTGGACAACTAGGAAGTTTTACATTGATGGACTCAACAGGGCTACATCAACAGAATACTTGGCTCAACTCATCTATAAATGAAGGAGGCAAACTGAGGGTTTGGTGGTCACAGTACTCTTTTATCTTTGTGATGGAGTACGGTGTCTGCCAAACTCTAAATTTGGCCTAAATGGTTTTATGTCAGACTGTATTCGTTCCTTGAGCTGAGATTTAATGCTGTCTATGCATTCAATCCTTTAGTGAAAGATTTTCATCAATTATCTAAACCCATCCAGTAGAGGAAGGGTTCCTTCAGTCTCCATATGTTCTGGTGACTGAGAGCAACGTCTTTGCAAAAAGTCACTTTGACAACCTAAAAGTGCCTCCATGGGAACAAGTCGAATGGTGCTTGCATGGAATTTGTAAGAAATTGGAGTATTAGTTGGGGGGAGGGGGGGAGGGATTATAATATTCAAATTGGCAGTTACATCTTGACCAGGGTCTATAGTTTTCCATATTGAGGAATTATTTTGGACTCATCGGGTATTTGGGACATCCAGGTTAGAAATGTTCTCTTGAAAATGTCTAGATCAACAGGTGCAATATGTATACTACAACAGCCTCAGGCAACATTTTTGTGCAACCCTAAGTGTCAATCTACGAAGTGCAGTGTTCCTGATGTTTTATAAGGGGCAGGCATATGAGGTTATTCTAATCATGGCCCACTCCAAGTTGAGGAAAATCGGATGTGCAGATCTGTCCTTCCTGTTCCACCTGCCAGCTCACACTATAGCCTACATTTGAATTTGGCATTGCAGTATATCTCTGTCTGGCTCCCCTGGTGCTTTGGGTATCTGAGTCAATCTGTTTGAGGTGGAATGAACAAGGAAATCATTAAAGACTACTTATCCTGTAAGTATGGGTGTAGGTTACCATGGCTGTCCTATGTGAGACACTTTTCTTACTTAGGTTTTCCTAAATACTTTGAAGGATTTTCTGAGTCTCTTTTCAAGGAAGATAAGCAACTGAAAAAGCTCAGCTTTTTGGCGTGTAGTTAATCAAAGAGGCAAAGGAATGAAGTAGACAAAAGTTCTATAAAGGATTACATTCACCTTAAAGGGAGATCTAAAAACAGGACTGTGTCACTAACTCCTCTAAGTCGGTGGGAGAGGTTCCTGCTTTTTTGGTTTAGGGCGTGGTCAGTTTGGCGTTTAATATGTTTTCCTCTTGGGTCAGGTTTGTAGAGTAATAGCTAGCCAGCTTGTCTTTGTGATGATGTGTATTCTCAGTCCTTATTACATTTAATATAGTTTGGTTTTAATATTTCTGGCTGTATTTTAAATGATATTTAAATCACTTTTAAAAACAGTATGGCCTTGACAGTTGCAGTTAAAGCAAAGATTTTCAGCACTTTTAGATAATGCTGAGGAATGTGCCAGAGTTAGCAGCTTTTTTATGTTTAAACGGCAGTAAGATCATGTAAATTAATGGAATGTTTAATTGTTTTAGCATTTAATTTTATTATATTCTTGTTAGAACTGGGGGTCTCTAGTTGGCAGAGGTAGGTACCACTGTCCAAATAGTTACCCTTGCTTCTAGTCAGGGTAAGGAGGAAACACTCTTTAGATAACCTCTGCTCACCCCCTAGGTAGCTTGGCACAAGCAGTCAGGCTTATCCAACAGCAATGTGTAAAGTATTTGTACCAACACTCACAGCAACAGGTTGGTCCCACAACATCCACTGACCCATCTTGCTCCTTGGCTGCCAGGAGGTCAGGGAGAGGGTCACTGTCCTCTTCCATTCCAGCATCTGTAGCCATGAGCATTGTCACTTCAGACCTCTCAAAGTGGGGCTTGAGGCGGTTCACATGCAAGACTCTCAGGGGCTGCCTGGGAGTCTTCAAGTTAACCAGGTAGGTTACTCGCTCTTGCGCTCCACCACCTCATATGGCCCAGTCCACTTTGGAGCGCACAAGGCTCCACTGGTGCCCCCACCCACACTTTCTGCCCAGGTTGAAATTCGACCAGAGTGATATTCTGGTCGTACCATCTTTCCATTTCTTCCTGGTTAGCTTCTAGGTTCGCCTGAGCGAGCTTCCTGAAGCGTTCTGTCTGGTTGCGGATGGCCAACACATAGCTGAACACATCCTGGGGGCTTTCCCACGGGATTTCTCCTACCCCTCCTTCATCAGATTGAGAGGTGATCTAACAGGGTAGTCATACAGGAGGTCAAAGGGACTGAACCCTAAGGACTTCTGAGGCACCTCTCTGTAGGCGAACAACAGGCATGGTAACAAGACGTCCCACTTTTGTCTCATGGGCTCCGATAGGCCCATAATCATACTTTTCAGGGTCCGGTTGAACCTTTCAACCAACCCATTTCCTTGAGGGTAGTAATGAGTGGTGAACTTATAAGTTACCCCACACTCCTCCCACAGAGACTTCATGTACCTAGAGATTAAGTTGGTACCCCGGTAGGAGACCACCTCTCTGGGGAGCCCCACACGGGACAAGATCCCCATCAATGCACGGCCCACCACAGGTGCTGTGATTGTCCTGAGAAGGACTGCTTCCAGGTACCGGGTGACATGGGCCACCAAGACCAGGATGAACCTGTTGCCTAAGGCTGCCTTGGGGTCCAGGGGCCCCACAATGTCGATGCCCACCCGCTTGAAAAGGGTGCTCACTACAGGAAAGGGTTGGAGGGGTGCCTTGCACTTTCCTCCACCCTTGCCACTGGCCTGACATGTTCGCCAAGATCTACAGAATGTCCCGACGTGCTTCCTCATCTGGGGCCAGTGGAAGTGGGTGACAAGCCGGTGTAGGGTCTTGTCTTGCCCCAGATGTCCTGCGAGAGGCACGTCATGAGCCAGACCCATTAGGAAGTTACTGAAGCGCTCGGGTACCACCAGCACACGGGCTGCACCGGGCTCAGCGAACTTAGGCTCACTATAAAGTAAATCATCTTCCCAGTAAATGAAATGATCCTTGGATCCTAGGCCTGCTGCCTGGTCTGCGGCCTGTTGCCGCATACCAATGAGAGAAGGGCACTCCTTCTGCGCCTTGCAGAACTCCTCCCTGGAGGGGCCACTCTCTTGCTGCCAATGGGTCAGCTGAGGCAGTTCCCCAAGTTCGGCCACTTGTTCCCCGGTAGGCTCCAGGGCATCCCCCTCAGGTTCTGCTTCCTCCTGGGCCATGGGAACCACGGGGGCAGGTTTACCGCCCTGCCTCCTCGGTTCCTGGCAGATCTCTGGGCCACTGTTTCATTCTCCAGCTCTGCTTAATCACCCCTGCTCACTGCCATAGCACGCGTGGTCACACAGATCCACGCAGGCAAACCCAACATCTCCAGATGAGTTTGGTGCTCTACATCCTTCCAGGTCATTACCTAGCAGACAGTCTACAGGCAAGGCATCACTGACAACAACTTCCAAGAGACCAGAGACCCCCCCCACTCAAAGGGAACACGCACCATTTGGCAGAGGCGCACTAAGCTATCAGCTGCAACTACCGGGTGGAGTACATTGGGGATACACTGCTCTTCAGACACCCACTGACACCTCACGGATGTCACGCTGGCTCCTGTGTCTCTCAGAGCCTCTATCTCCCTCCCATTGATGGTCACCTTCTGCCCGTATTTCTTAGTGTTAGGGGGCAGTAAGGTTTCTTGGACCACCTCTTGGTCTCCTAAAAAGACAAGGGTCATAACTGCTAGCTCCCCCCATCCACTGGAAATCAAATCCCCTCCCAAAGCTACACTTGCTAACCCTGGGGCGGGAGCACCAGTGGGTGCTGGGTTTTTCTTGGGACACCTGGATGCAAAGTGGCCCACATCGTTGCAATGATAGCATGCAGAGGGACCTTGGTTATCCCTTCTGCCCCTAGGGGGCCATGGCTGTCTAGGTCTGGGGGGTTGGGACTCCCTGGGAACTATTTTGGGGCCCTTTATAGAACTCCTTTTGGTTACCCTTGTCCCCCTCACTCTTCTGCTGGGGACCCTGCCCACCTTTGGCTGTGGTACCCACAATTCCTCTGTGGACCCTGGTACTGGCCCAGTGGTCCATTTTCTTAGCAAGCTCAATGGGGTCTGTCAGCTTTCTGTCTGTGTTCCAGAGCTGCGCCCGCATCTTTTAAAGACTACTCCAGTGCTCCCAACTGATTAAATGCAATAACCCCTTAAAATCAGTTACCTTGCTGCCCTTCATCCAACCATCCAGTGCACGTGAGTACAAATTCACACATTCCATCCAAGTCTCAGACTCTCTTCTTGGAGTTTCTTAACTGCAGTCTGTACTGCTCTGGAGTAAGTCCATACCTGAGACATACGGCCTCCATCATATTGGGGTAGGTCATGGCAACTGCTAACTCTAAGGGCTCTAGAGCACTCCTCCTAGAAGCCTCAAAATGTTTCCACAGGCCCGCCCCCCAATGCTGTTCAGGCACACTATTAATTCTTAATGCAATTTCATAAGAAGCAAACCAGGTATAGATATCCTCACTCCTATTATAATTCTGTACCAGATCCTTGAGAATATATACTTTACCCCCCTGCACTGGCTGTGGATTGCCACCATTGGAACTGGAATCCACCTGCTTGGCCTTGAGATCCAGTTCTCTCATGCTCAACTCATGAGCCAAAAGCAATTTCTTTTCCTCCAGGGCACAGGCATTTTTACTTTCCTCCGCCGCCCTGTCTCTTTCCGCTCTTTCCCTTTCTTTTTCCATTTCCATTTTTAATTTCAGGACCTCCAAGTCATGGTCCCTTGCTCTCTGATTTTCTTGTAACTCTTCTTGGGTGAAGCCCCTATTGGAATGGTTGCTGCCAGGCCTTGAGCCTGGTATGCTCACAGGCAGATCTGTGGGTTGAAAACCATTCCGTCCATTTGCATCATTTCCCTCTTGGGCCTCCCAATGGCCTTCAAGATGGTCTGCAACTCCTCCTTCCTGCAGTTGCTCTTTATGGGGCACTCAAACTTGTGGCAGAATTGCTGAAGCTGTGTAACTTTGTAGGAATACAAATTCTCAATGAAAAACTCTAATTCTGCCTCCACACTGGGTGCCTTTCCATTCACAGACATGATGCTTTGAAGAGTTACTCAAAAATAGAATCAAAAATCAAAATGTAGTATGCGGTGGCGTAGTGGTCTGCACTCACTGTGATGTACACCAATCACTGTGGGTCTAGTACAACTACAAGTTAAAATCCCACCACTGACCAATAATGTTAGAACTGGGGGTCTCTAGTTGGCAGAGGTAGGTACCACTGTCCAAATAGGGACCCTTGCTTCTAGTCAGGGTAAGGAGGAAACACTCTTTAGATAACCTCTCCTCACCCCCTTGGTAGCTTGGCACAAGCAGTCGGGCTTATCCAAAAGCAGTGTGTAAAGTATTTGTACCAACACTCACAGTAACACAGTAAAAACACCACAAACTGACTCCACAACAGTTTAGAAAAATAAAGGTATTTAATCTAAACTACCCAAGACCACAACGACAAAAATCCAACATACACAGTTCAAGAATATGGTTGCGAAAGAGTTCTTAAAGTTGAGATAAAAATAATGCACAGTTGCGTGAAAAGTTCACAGTTACGTCACGTTTAGCCAACAGTACCTTTTAAATGCGACAAAGTTCCAAAGCAGAAGCTGGTACGGTGGAAAACAAGCGATGCGTTGCTCCTGAGACCATGGGGAGGCGTTTGCGGCAGCCCCGCTGCAGCAGCGGGCGTGTTGCGTCAAATCCGGTCTTTGTGGTGAGGAAGGCGATGACTTGTGTGGATTCCGGTGCGTAGGTTCCGTAGGAAGTTTCGTTCTCGCAAAGGCACGATGCGATGATCTGGAGGGGCTGCAACGATCTCCGGGACGATGATGCGTGATCCAGCGGTGATCTTTCTCTTGCGGCTCCTCGATGCGATGGCTCTGCGACGACACTCGCTGCAATGTGATGCGATCCGCAAGCAAACGGTGCGGCAAGCTCACCCAGCGATGACAGGCTCTGCGACGATGCTTGCAGCGATGGTGATCTTCCCGCAAATGAAGGATGCGACGTCTCTGGCAGCGGCAACAGGCACTGCGATGATATCGGCCTTCGTAGCGGCGGGAATTTCCTCGCACTGTCGGGGATGCGCTCCGAAAGCAAGCGATGCAATAACCTTTCTGTAGCAAAGTCTCTCAAATCTTGGTTTCCAGCTTCCCAGCACATGTACAACTTCCAGAGGCACCACAACTGGCCCAAGCACTCTAGGAAGGACAGAGCTCTCTCAGCAGAGCTCAGGGAAGCTGGGGGTGAAGTCCTTTTGTTCCTGGGACTTCAAAACAGGGAGCCAGCTCACAACAGGCCCTTGGCGATTCCTTCAAGTAAGGGGACAAAGCAACAACAAAGTCCTTCGCCTCTCCTAGGCAGCAAAGCAACTGCAAGTCAGTCCAGCATCACACAGCAGGGCAGTCCTTCTTCCTCAGTCTTCCAGCTTTCTCCTTGGCAGAGGTTCCTACTTGTTTCCAGGATGATCTAATCTTCTGTAGTCAGGGGTCCTGTACTTATACCCCTAAAAGTCTTTGATCCGTTTGTGCAGGAGGGCTCTGAGCCCGGTCTGAACCAGTTCTGGGTGTTCCTTGAGCACTTTGTTTTTCCTGGCCTCTGATTAACTTTCAGAGAGAGGGGTAGGGTCGTCAGCCGCTCAGCAGGAGGTGGAGCCAGCATTGTGGAAGGCAGACACAGCCCTATTCAGGCCCAGGTGCTATCCCCTCCCACCACTTCAGATGCAGATGGAGCTATTCAGCCGAGGGATGGCCCACTCAGACTCTGGGAGCCACCCAGCCCCTGTCACTCACAAACCAGACAGTCAATTCACAAACAGGCCAAGGCACACAGAAAGGTCAGACAAGAGAACAGCAACTTTCTAAAAGTGCTGTTCTCAAACGCAGGATTTAAAAACAACTTTTCCTAAAAGATGTGTTATTAAATTCTGAGTTCAGGGATACCAGACTTATATGTCCTATCTTGCTCCTATGGGAAGATATGTTGGTAGCCACTGTAGCCAGCATTCCCCATGATAGCCTATGGGGCAAGATAGCCTTACAATAGTGAAAAACGAAAATGGCTGTAATTCACTACCAGAGCATGTCACCTGCACAAGTACATGCTCTACCTTTCATACACACTGCACCCTGCCCAAGGGGGTACCTTGGACCTTCCATAGGGGTGACCAATGTGTACAGAAAGAGAAGGTTAGGCCTGGCCAGTGGGGACACTGACCAGGAGGACATGGCAGTTCACAGACTGCACACAGGCACTGCGGTGGCAGGCCTGAGACACCATTATAGGGCTACTCATGTGGGTGTCACAATCAGTGCTGCAGGCCCACTCGTAGCATTTGTTATCACCAGCACTGGCACACTCAGTGCACTTTACTAGGGACTTCTTGGAGACACAAATATGCCAATCATGGATAACCAATTACAATAACAATTTAAACAGCGAGCATTTGCACTTTGACACTGAACAGCAGTGGCAAAGTGCCCAACGCATCTAAACCAGCAAAAACGAAATCCGGCCCAGCATCAAAAATACAGGAGTTAGAGGCAAAAAGATAGGGGGAAACCACGCCAAAGATGCCAGGTCTAACAATTCTCATATGTGTTCTAATTGTCTGCATTTGTATTTCGCATTTTTGTAACTGATTCGCAGGCTGTTTCTCTTTGCACGCTAGACATGCACTTTAATATTACAAAATAACGTTTTGCAAGTCATAGTAATTTTGATGTGCTTGTGATTGTACTTTATTCCATTGTAGATAAAATCATTAAAGGTTGTTCGATTTATTGATTAAAAAATCACAATACTTTGCGTTTGTGCCAAGTTACCAGAAGGTTAAGCGTAGGTTTATTTAGTGATTTTTGTGGTTCACCCTGAAGTCAGGTTAACTTAGAAGCAATTTTCTGCTGTTTGCATAAACTGCATAAATACTTTACAAAGTGAAAACATAATTCAAGAAAAATAACAAACTAATATAGAAAAATGGGATCATGTTAAATTTTGAATTACAAATAGCACCAAAAATCACAAAGTGACAACTCCGGCCAGCTGGTCGTACTAGACCAGATCAAATTCAAAATTTAAGGCCGACCTCGATGGAGGACACTTTCCTCCCCATAGCAGTTTGCAATCGTTTTTCCCTTTTAGAGAACCTTGAGAGGGTAGATTGACTTACTTCAAATCCGGTACATGTATCTGTGGGGAAGATTCTACATATTGCTCAGATGTCCAACT
The DNA here is from genome assembly GCF_964261635.1 of Lissotriton helveticus. Lineage (NCBI taxonomy): Eukaryota > Metazoa > Chordata > Amphibia > Caudata > Salamandridae > Lissotriton > Lissotriton helveticus. The sequence goes on from NC_136067.1 coordinate 1,183,902,242, forward strand.
TGTTTGTAGCTTGTATGACCAGGAGAAAGAACACATTCCAAAGTATTGGTGAAACTATTTGATGTGTTACCAAAAGGAGAAATTCAGTGTGCTCTTCTGGAATGTGGCATGCCGACGTGGAGGAATTGCTGAACCAGATTGGTTTACTTTTCTATCCAGCTTTCATATTTTGTGTGTACAGGAGACAAGGGCAATTGACCCCCCTCCATGTTCACAGTTACAAAACTTTCCTTCAACCTGCAGTGGCGTTTAACGCTGATAGAGCAAAAGGCAGCCTGTGTATTTACATCTTCAATTACTTGCCGCTCCCCAATACTTCCACCTGGTTCAGCACTCATTTTTAGTCAAATAATCGTGATGGACTTGTTTCATAAACTCAATTGGGTCCTGGATAATTTCTGTAACAGTGCATCTACCAGGGAAATCATGACTGTACTAGGTCAGTTGGACAATGATCTTATGTCTCTGTACCGCAGCAAGAAGGATGAGCATATAATCATTTGGGGTGGTGACAGCAATATTCGTTTGTGTTCGCTGCCCCCCAAAAAAGGTATGTGGCATGACAGATACCGAATATGGTGATAAAGCATTTGGCCAAGGCCTCGAACGTAAGTGAAAAGTAAACAAGATGGTATATAAGCACAACCTCACTTTTTCCAATGAATTATGCACCCTGCAGATCCTTTTAATTGTACTTTCAAAAGTAGTGCTACTAATGTGCAAATTGACTACATATTATCATCATTTAGATCACAGGTTGTTCTTTGTGGGTAGTAATCACTAAGAGATCGACTATGTCATGAAGTTGCAGAGTGTTTGCCTAAACCTTAACTCCTAGTTAAAACATGCACACATAATAACCTATGTGTAGAGAATATTGAAGTGGCCTCAAGTAATGGTCTTTCCATACTTTGGTCAAAGGTAAATCCTACTGACCTTTTGAGTTTTTGGTCACAAAACACAGGGAAGACTTTGGGTTAGTTTCCTCATCCATGCAATCCTCAAAGGCCATTTTGAGGGCCTTTGTTAATATCTCTATGGAGGGATTAAGGAATGTTTGTCAGTGGGAGTCCCCAAGCAAAACCGTAAGCAAAGGTGGTTTGATGCTTAGAGTTCTTAGGCGCTTAAGGATCCAAAAACTATTCTTCATAAAATTCTCAGGTGTACAGGAGAGATGCAGAGATTTAGGCAAGAATACAGACAGGCTCTAAAGGAAAGGAAAAAGCCCCTAATCAAAGCCAGCTCAACCAGAGACAGCACAACATTTTGGCACGTTATAAACTCTCCCTTTCTGAGAAACAATGGGACACCATGATTGCAAAGTGTGCCATTCACTTCACTTCAGTGATGGCACTCTCCAAACATTTTTTCCAACCACAGTCTACTTTTGGCTATGCAGGCGGCTAACCTTCTTACTTCTCAAGTGGATCCTGTAAAAAATGTGGTTTGGCCTGAGGGGTGAGTGTATGTCACCTTTTGCCTCAGAGAGAGGGCTTAGACAGGGGTGTGTCCTTGCCACCTTTTTGTTTACCCTATACAATAACAACCTGGGTGATGTGTTAGTTGAAGGGTGCAAGGACCTCCCCTACACTGGACAGTGTCCGGTTCTAGCCCTTCTCTATGCAGATGATAACGTGCTTATGGCTTACTCACCTATGGGTCTACAAGGTTTATTGATCTTTCTCTGAGTTTATTTAGGATTTGGGATTGTCTACTAATTTGAGAAAGACATTTGTAATGAAATGTGAGAAGGGTCCCCTAAGATATTGCGATTTTTTTGTTAACAACAGCAAGCTACGTTTTACTCCTTTGTTTTCATATCTGGGATTTAGGTTTTCATAGTGTGAGTCATGGAAGGTTGCTATTCAAGCAAGGAAACTAAACTTTCTGTGAAAATTAAACAAATTAAAGGTTGATTTTACAAACTCAGTAATAAACCAGTTAATGAAATGTTGACAATATAAGTGACAAAGTGTGCATCAACAGCATTGTGTGTGGCAGAGCTACAGGGACTGTGATTCTAGCCCTCTCCAAATTGTGGAGAATTCCTTTTTAAAATCTCTATTCTCAGTTCCCCAGGGTTGTTCATCCCAATTCCGCCAATCAGAAGTGGGGATGCCATTTTTAACTGACATGACACACCTACTGTAGCACTGGTCCACACCTTGTATGTGCTGACACTCTCCTAAATTGTGTAAGGTGGTTAAGGACTGCCTTAATCTGACAGCATTACTCCATCATATACCTTGGTTAAAAAACGTCAAGCAACTTTGCTCATACTTGGGGTGCTCAGAATTATTTGAATCCTCTGAAACTTTTCAAAATGTGTCAAAGAGAGTATTAAACCGGATGTGTCTTATGAGATTTGAGGAAGCTAGGTGGACTGTTGAATTATCCAAACCTAGTGTACTTAGGAACCTTTGACTCTCAGGGGCCTATTAGCAACAACTTGCGATAATTATCCAAATTTTTTTTTCGCCTCCTATCGCTGGATTTTATCGCGGAGGTAATGCAGTATTACCAACGTGATAAAAAATCCAGCGATAGCGTCGAATCCCATCCTCAACGTGAGAGTTCCAGCGATAAAAATCCTATCGCTAAGGAAAATCTCGCTAATAGGCAGGTGGGGACTTAGCCATAATAGTCAATGGGAGGTGGATTCTACGGCTAAGTCAGGTTTTTACCAGGTGTAAAATCCTGGCGCTAATCGCGGTCAGTGCACATTTTTTTATTGCGTCGCGGGTATTGCTAATAGGCGATAGCTGTGTTAGCGACTGCTTTCAGTCGCTACCAGTTTGGGTATGCCCACTTTGCATGTCAGGGATATTTATCGCTACTGACATGCAAAGCGGGCTCCAAACCGGTCGCTATTGCCTGGAAGCTGCTGTTAGCGACAACTTGGTAATTGTGCCGCTTTATCAGCAAAAAGTGCAGCTAAAGCGGCGATCTGGCCCTTGCCAATATGCCCCTTAATATGGTTGAAAGGGAAAAGTAAGCAAAGTCTGTCTACAATACTCAGCACAAGTTTGTCCTGACCCGCTTTAAAATGGACATTTTTCATTATCTACTGACATTTCCGACTCCAAATTATTGGTCCATAATTCTATCTAAATGCCATTGTGTAAAGTGCTTTGAATGAACATATCATCACATTGTTTTTTTGTATCTTTGCATCATCATAACTTGTGCATCAAAATTCCGCCTTGGGAGCCTGGGACTTGGCTTGAGCATTGATACAAAACATGCAAAATAGGCATGGAGGCAATGGATACAGAGGCAGCATGTCAGAACAATACCTGCTTTGGCAATGAGGATGGTGAGAATCTTCCAACCCCAAGTAGCGAACAAACCCCAGAACCAGCCTGTGAATGACCATGTACTATTATCTTGGTGTATCTCGGATGCTATCTTATGCAACTTCTGTATGGCAGTGTATACAGTGGGGGCATGGTCGGGGATGTACATGCAGCAACTACTGTAGATGAAGCAACAGGCCCCACCCCATTCAGCCAAGATAACGTCAAAATCATACAATTTTGAAGGGCAACTTGTCTCGTAGCCTGGACCTTTACTGTGATATTCGTTAGTATTCCCCTGTTCGTATTGATAACTCCTTCCACCACCCTCGTAAGCCTGATAATATTAAGACTATTGGGCCCCAAATAGGTATGATGCCTTTCATGGCATCCGTGAACTACTGCAATGGGGTGTTTGTCTGATCAATGTCATCTGTGTTAATCATTCTCCTAGTCGGGCCCATGGTTATCTCTTTGTTGCAAATGATGGTCCTTATGGTAATTGTCGGCGCTAGAGTAACAAAAACATGTTATGGGGGAATAGGCGTAGTGCCAATCAGAGCACGGACACGATATTTCTACTCAAGGAAGTATGTCAACCCAAGTACCAATATCAAGGAGATCAAGGTAATCAGTATGAACACAACCTTGCTTCTAACAGACCAGGTGGACCAAACAGGCCCATTTTGCTCAGGAGGCCGAGCTACAAAGGGCTGCTCCTCCTCCTTTATGGGGCGGCCAAAGGGATACATGTATATTTTTGTTTATGCACACAATAACAACAGAAAAGTCTTACACTTGGAGCCAAGCTGGAATGAAAGGAAAACATTAAAAAAGAAACCAAGACAGCATATTGCTCATCAATCGTTGGCGCTTTTGAGCACCGGCAGTGGAGCTTCGTCCAGCTCAGATCCCACGTTGCAGGGCAAACACCTTCTCCTCGAAAACACTGTCCACTTACCCTGTTCAGTGACTGTCCGAGTAACGCACCAGTTTCTCTGTCCCTAAAATTATCGTTGGTACCACGGGCATGGTACACATACTCTAGTCTTCAGCAATGCAGTCCATCCCTACTAACCGGACTTTCCCTGTGATGCACTGTTCTTTTTACGGGGACGCAAATTGTATCTCAACACTCCAGGCACAGTGGGGTTGGAAAACAAGGGGTTGGGCTCAAGGGGACCAAGGGGCAAAGGGGCAGACTCTGGTACATCGGCAAATTGGGTCTCAGAAGGGCGTGTCTCCAGCAAAGTTGGGCCAGCAGGCAGGGGCACCTGGATGGCCTTGATTTCAGGTGGCACTGCATCAGTCAGCACTTCATTACTTTCTTCTTCCGACGGTGCTCACATGAGCCGGACATCCAAGAAGGGAATAAATTGTGGTACCTGCTTACCTTCACAGTCCCCTATCCCCATCCACAACCCACTGGTCAAAGGGCAGCGGACCTGCTTGCAGTGCGTGCTGTGGATCTAGTTCTTCCGACCATCAACTTTCACTGCTGTCCTGGTGGCCAGAAGGACCTGGAGAGGTTGGTGAATAGAACCCAGATCTTTAGTCAACTCGTACAGGTAATCGATCAGCAGGGGGTATTCTGTCTCTGAAAACTTACTAGGCCGCGGAACGCCTCAGACGTTCGCCGGACAGCCAATACAATCTTGTAAGGAGACAATCCTGTTCTAGAATGGCAGTGACCCTCGCAGACATTAAAGCTAGGGTCAAAGCATCGTGCCAACTCAACCCTGTGCTCTCTTTGATCTTGGCCATTTTCCGCTTGAGTGTTCTGTTGTACTTCTCAACTAATCCTGCTGATTGGGGTTGGTTAGCTGAATGGAACTTCTACCTGATGTGCAACCCATCGCACACTAACTGGATAACCTTGGCATTGAAATGGCTGCCGTTATCACTCCAGATCAAACGGGGCAAACCAAAGCGTGGGAATAACTCTTTCAAGAGTACCTTCACCATTGCCATGGCGGTGTTCTCTTTAGTGGGGTAAGCCTCAACCCATTTACTAAACGCACAGACAACCACCAATACACATTTTAAGGTGTTGGGCCGTTCCTTTTCAATATAATGCATCTGAAGAAACTCAAAGGGGAATGAAGGGGGTGCAAAGCTGCCAACAGGGGCATGGGTACCTTTCCCATGATTATGCATTAAGAAAACCATGCAATATTTCACTAAGTGAGCTGCAACCTTGGGAATGTTGTCATTTTGCCATACAGGGTCTAACAGCCTAAACATACACCTCGCACTAACGTGTGCAGGCTCGTGTGCTATGGTGACCACAGGGAGGACATACACATCTGGAAGCATCCGTCATTGCTTCCTGGACTTGTCAGTCCAACACCCTTCTTCATTCATGTTAGCCGTACTCTCCTGCCATACCGCCAATTTTTCAATTGTTGCCTCGCTTTGGATCTCCTACACATTCTCTAGAGTATCCTCAAACATCTTGTTCTCAGGTACCCATCTATCTGGACCTGCCACAAACATCCTCTTAATTTTAGTCCGAGCTGTCTCCTTTGCTGTCTGATCCGCAAATGCATCCCCCTCCCAACATCATCAGTCACTGTCTTATGAGCACAGTACTTCACTATTGCTAGTCTCTTAGGGAGTGTCAAGGCTGACAAGAGTCTGTGTATTAGGGGGCCATTTTAAATTTTCATGCCATGAGGCGTCAAGAACCTCCTTTCTGCCCTAAGGCACCCAAAAATATGAGCCACGCCACATGTTTACTGGTTGTCAGTATATATATATTGACAGCCAGTCCGTCTCTCAACTCACAGGCATGAAGAAGGGCCACAAGCTGTGCAGCTTGCGCTGATTGGTAGGGAACTTGTGATGTCTCAACTACAGTGCATAAGGTGGTGATGTCATAAGCTGCTGTTGTTGTGCCATCTGGTAATTTGAAACAAGAGCCATCGACATATAGCTCCCCTTGGGGTGTAGATAGGGGAATATCAGTCAATTGTACCAGTGCCTTTGTCTCCTCCTCCGTGCGGTAGATGCAATCATGCACATCAGTCTGCTCACCTTCAGAAGGGATGGGTAGTAATGTGGCTGGGTTCAGCGAGGTACATCTTTTAATAGTGACGTGTGGGGCAAACAGGGTCAACTCATAGCCGGTCAGACTTGCACTGGTAAGGTGCTGTGTCTTTATTCTGTTCAAAAGTGTGTCCACAGCATGCAGTACCATGACGGTGAGATCAGTATCACGGACGAGCCCTGCCGATTGTTGGATAGATATGGCCACTGCTGCGCTCAGACAGCTCGGGAGAGCTCTGGCGACGTTGTCTAAAAAAGCAGAGAAGTAAGCACACAGCCTTTGCTTACCTCCAAAGGTAGAGAGCGCGCAGCCAGCCGTTACATGTAACACAAACGGCTTCCGGTAGTCCGGGGTGCCTAGCACATGTGCAGAGCAAAGCGCTATCTTCAATTGCTCAAAAGCATGCTGACAATCATATGTCCAGGACAGGGGCTCATGCACATCTTTAGTGATCGATTGCAGTAGGGGTTTTGTTAGTAAAGCAAAATTTGGGATCTGGTGGCTACAATACGAAGTTATGCCTATGAACGTTCGCACATCTCGCTGCGTCTTAGGGATGGGCATCTTAGTTATAGCAGCCACACGCTCAGGTGTTCGTCTCCTTCCCTCCTTTGACAGTAGGTGACCTAAATAGGTGACCTCCTGTCGACAATATTGAAATGGGATACTTTATGCATGTGCTGTGCCAAAGGGTGCAGCAGTTTAACTGTACTCTCTCTGCATCCTTTTTTCGGTGTCAGAGGCAACAAGCAGGTCATCCACATACTGAAGCAATACGTTACCTGAGGGAAGAGTGAGGGAGTCCAATTGGGCTTTCAAGGCTCGGTTGTATATACTAGGGCTTTCATTATAGCGTTGAGGAGCTCAACAGAATCTAAAGCTTCTGCCAGCCAGGGAGAATCCAAAAAGGTACCTACTTTCTGGGTGTATGGGTTTGCTAAAGAAGGCATTCTTCAAATTGATTACAGAGAAATAGGTGGCAATAGAAGGAATCATGGTCAGGAGAGCAGTGATGTCAGGAACGACAGGAAACTGGGGAACTACTATCTTGTTCACAGCACGCAAGTCAATCACAAAGCGGTAAACGTCAGGGTGGTCATTGTGTGAGACTTGGACATCCGGGGAACCTGAGGGTGCTCTTTTTAGGATGGGAAGTATAGGGCTATTGCACACATTAGTAGTCATCTCCTCAACCACACAAGACACAATCAAGTCATGTATAATCTGCAGCAGTGCCTGTTCTTCCTGCCTGTGGTATCATATACTGGGGAAGAGGAGGACAGCATTGTCCTTAACGCTGATAGAAACTTGAGGTATCTGCAACAGCCCTACGTCTGTGTCACCCATAGCCCGTAATGTCGTTGGCACCTCCCCAAACTCGGCAGGAAGAGGCTCATCTTTTGATAAACATTGCTTAGAATTCACCACATTGGGCCCAATCGTCATATAACCACCATCCGGGGAGCACAAATTAGTCGCATTTAACTTCTTCAACAGGTCTAAACCCATTACATTTTCTCCACAATTCGATGTCAATAAGAAGAGCGAGTCTACAGTAAAAGGACCAATTGTCAAAGCCAAAGGTTCAGCGATGAGGCTCACAACTGATATGCCTGAAAAGCCTGCCAAAATAATATTTTGGCCAGACAGGGCTGTCCCGGGGTCCAGTGAATGAGAAACAGACACAGGTGCAATGAATAGCTCTCTCAAAAATGTCTTCACTGAGCCCTGCAGACCAGCAGTGACATAAGGTCCTCGCTGGTCAACAGGGATCTGAACTCATCCCCCACCCTGTCCCTGGCTGTCCTAGCCATGATTAAGTCCTGTCATGTTGTCTAAGTCATAACCATCATGATAATACTAGCGCCCTCTTGGATCATCAAAATAGTTATGCTCCGACCGTCCCGGCTGTTCCTTCCTTCCCATGTTCCCGCCATATCCAACTGCTCCTTTGCCTCTCCCTCGTGATTCTCTCTCTCTCGTGACCCCTTCCCTCTCGGACCCTCAACCCTCTGCAACAGCGTTGGGCACTCGCTACGCCAATGCCCCTCCTCTTTACAGTACACACACATTGGTTGGGTCCCATGGGCGTAATATTCTGACTGGTGCGTGGCAATTGCCGGGCCGGACCAATCCCTCTTCCTCTACCACCAGCCCAGGACACCTGCTGCATCAACACCTTTGTCTTCAAATCCTTATTTTTCTTTTTTACCTTCTCCTTCTCTTCGTTCTACCTGTGCTCATATTACTGAGCCATGCCTAAGATGACTGATGGGGAAGAAATAGTCCAAGTGCTTTCCGAAGCCTGCAAGTGAGACGCGATCTCGGGAAGCAGGTTTGTAACATATTTGTTAACAAGCAATTAAATACCTCTCTCAATTGACCAGTCCTGTCCCCTAAAGTCCAAGAACACCCTGTGGAAGGGGAGCGCCACTCTGCTCGGCCGGGCGGCGCCCGGGCAGGGGATCCACGAACACTAACCCTCCTGCGTCCCTGACGACCAGGACTCCTCCTTTCTTTTTCTCCCTGCAGGTACCTGACAGACCGGCAAGACAGAGCGTGAACCCGGAAGCGGCTTCCAGTGATCCCGGAAGTCCCGACCCGGAAGCGACCTCCCGTGAACCCGGAATTCCCGCCCCCGTCATCAGCCAGAGGAGCAGAAAAGCCGGCGACAAAGAGAGGAGAGCGTTCCAGGTAGCGGACTCGTGGCAGGAGACAGCGCGTAGTGGACCAGAGACGGAGAGCGGAAGGAGTGGGAGGAGCGATGACGAGGAAGCGGAGGACGTCTGGACCGAGGAGTGGTGGAGTCCTCAGGAGGTGGCTGGAGAGCGGCCGCGACTCGCTGGAGAGTTGCGGCGGGGCACGTGAGTACACTGTCACCTTTCTCCGTGCCCCTCTGTAGTTATATGTAAATACCTGTATAGAAGCCCTGAGCACCGATAGTTCAACCATTCACTGTATATATATATTTAGTAGTGTTCCTGCACCCATAGCTTGTACCATGGACCCCCCCTTTCACTCACTGTGGCACGCTCTCCCCCGTTCCCTTCTCTTTCCCCTTTCCTCTGAACCTACCTTTTTCCGTCCCCGTCCTCACAGTCATCTTCGTCCCATCACAACCCGGATGTTGGTGAGAGTGCTCTGACAGTCCTATCCAAAAAGGACTAACCGCCCTGTCTCTCTGTTTCCCTCCGAGACTACACCGGACCCCTCCCTGACGACCCGAAGACGCCCCGAAGACCCCTTTGACCTGGGAAGAGACTGGAGAGGCTCTACGGATTCCGGTCACCTACCATCTTCAGCATCCTGTTTGTGTACTTTCAATAAAACCGCTAACATAGCCAAGTATATACGGCCTCCAAGCCTGTTATTCCGGTCCGCACCAACCCCCAGTCCACACTTGGTGTCAGAAGTGGGATCCGGAAGCATGGAGGCCGCGGTAAAACAGCTAGCTGAAAGCCAGGAGCTTCTAGGGAAGATGATGGAGCGCTTCCTGAAAACGGCTGAAGACGATCAAGGCCAGCTCCACGACGTCCTAAAGGACCAGGGCTCCGTGCAGGATCGGGCCACTGGGAAGCTAGCCGACGTCATGGGACAGCAGAGACCAGCGACCTCCTTACCCTCCGTAGTCCTACAAAAATATGTCCCGGGGGAAGACCCGGATTTCTTCTTTATGAACTTCGAGCGTCTGGCCCAAGCAGCGGCATGGCCGGTTGATCGCTGGGGTCACTTTGGGGATGAGAAAACGGGACAGACCATTCTGGATAAATTTTACTGGCCGGGGGTGTACAAACAAGTGAGCCAGTACTGCCGTGAGTGCCCGGTATGTCAGAAGAACAGTCGGTACCGGCCCCCAAGAATACCCCTCCAACCCCTCCCTCTCATTGATGTCCCTTTCAGTAGGGTTGGGATGGACCTTATAGGCCCCATGTTACCCTCTAGGAGCGGGTGTAGATATGCCCTTGTCCTCGTGGATTATGCCACCCGTTTCCCTGAGGCCATTCCCTTACGCCACCCGACCACCCAGAACATAGCAAAGGCTCTCATCACCATCTTTACTAGGGTGGGCTTTCCCCGTGAGATATTGACAGACCAGGGCACCCCGTTTGTCTCATCCCTCATGTGCCAAGTGTGTACCCAATTGGGCATCAAACAAATAAGGACCTCTGCCTACCACCCTCAGACCGACGGGCTGGTGGAGCGTTATAATGCCACCCTGAAAACCACCCTCAAGAAGCTGCTGGGGTTGGAGAGTCGTCGCTGGGAGGAAATGTTGCCCTTAGCCCTCTTTGCCATTCGATGTAAGGTCCAGAGCAGTACTGGATATTTCCCCTACGAACTCCTTTACGGGAGGGCCCCCAGGACCCTCTTAGACATGGCCCGGGAGGCATGGGAGGCCGAGCCTGATCGTACACGACCCCTACCAGAATATGTTGCTAATCTTAAAACCCACCTGGGTCAGATCCGGGAAATAGTGAGGCAAAACCTGCTGACCGCCCAAACTACCCAAAAACGTCAGTACGACCGAGGAGCCAAGGCGAGATCCTTTGTTCCCGGTGACCTGGTACTACTCCTTATCCCCTCTTCCGATCACAAGTTGCTAGGACAGTGGCAAGGGCCGTATCCGGTAACGAGACAAGTGACTCCGGTCACCTACGAAATCGAATTGGACCACACCCGCAACCAAACCCAAATATACCACATTAACCTTTTAAAGAGGTGGGAGGGCCCCCAACCGGTACTAGCCAGTATACGTGGCCAAGAAACCCTACTGTTCGAGGGTTGTGTGGACCCGGATCTACCCGAAAACAAACGACAGGAGCTGCGGACCACCCTGTCTCCGATACAAGCGGTATTTTCCTCTCTGCCTGGGCACACAACAGTCATAGAACATGCAATACACACAGAACCCGGAAAGACCGTGAGACAACGGCCCTACCGAATACCCGAAGCCCGCCGAACCATCATCCGGGAAGAGACGAAACAAATGTTGCAAATGGGCATCATAGAGCCATGGATCAGTAGTGGGAACTCGCCCATCGTCCTCGTCCCCAAACCCGATGGCTCCACGAGATTCTGTATTGACTTCTGAGAGGTCAATAAAGTCTCGAGTTTTGACACTTGTCCGTTACCAAGAGTAGACGAGATGATCGAACGGATAGGCAGAGCCAGCTACATTAGCACCTTGGATCTCTGCAAGGGATACTGGCAGATACCCCTGAAAAGCGAGGATAAGAAGAAAACAGCATTCTCCACACCCGACGGCCTGTTCCAATTTAGAGTCATGCCCTTTGGGCTTCATGGGGCCCCTGCGACATTCCAGCGGGCCATGAACATTGTCCTACAACCCCATGCCCAATACGCAGGAGCCTACCTGGACGACATCGTCATATATAGCAATGACTGGCAAGAACACCTGTCCCACCTAAAAAGAGTCATCACCTCCCTGGGGGAATTTGGGTTTACCATCAATCCTGCTAAGACCACTCTAGCTGCCCAATCCGTGCAATACCTAGGGTACTTACTGGGGGAGGGCGTAATCCGACCTCAGGACAACAAAATAAAAGCCATCCAAACCATCCCCTTCCCCCAAACCAAAAAAAGACCTCCGTGCCTTCCTTGGGCTATTAGGGTATTTTCGGAGGTTCATCCCCAACTTTTCCCAAACCGCAGTCCCCTTGACCGACCTCCTGAAGAAAAACACCCGAACAGAGGCCATGCTACAACACCCCACTCCGCAGATGTGGCAGGCCTTTCAGGACCTCAAACGATCTCTGGTATCAGAGCCCGTTCTGATCAGCCCCGATTACAGCCAACCCTTTATCCTACAAACAGACGCCTCAGAGCAGGGACTGGGAGCTGTTCTGTCCCAAAAAGACCTAGAAGGGATCGAGAGGCCTATCCTCTACCTCAGCCGAAAGCTTTTTCCGCGGGAAATGAATTACGCGGTAGTGGAAAAAGAAGCACTGGCCATTAAATGGGCCATAGAGAGCCTTCGTTATTATCTGGAGGGGCGCGAATTCGTCCTCTATACAGATCACGCCCCCCTTGAGTGGATGGCACGAAACCGGGGACATAATGACCGTGTGCTCCGGTGGTTCCTATCCCTGCAACCATACCGCTTCAAGACATTACACCGGAAAGGGGTCGAACAGGGCAACGCAGACTATCTCTCTCGATATCTCCCACCTGCCTCCCCTACAAGAAAGACAGCTAGGGAAAGGGGATGTGGAAGGGGAGCGCCACTCACCTAGGCCGGGCGGCGCCCGGGCAGGGGATCCACGAACACTAACCCTCCTGCGTCCCTGACAACCAGGACTCCTCCTTTCTTTTTCTCCCTGCAGGTACCTGACAGACCGGCAAGACAGAGCGTGAACCCGGAAGCGGCTTCCAGTGATCCCGGAAGACCCGACCCGGAAGCGACCTCCCGTGAACCCAGAAGTCCCGCCCCCGTCATCAGCCAGAGGAGCAGAAAAGCCGACGACGAAGAGAGGAGAGCGTTCCAGGTAGCGGACTCGTGGCAGGAGACAGCGCGTAGTGGACCAGAGACGGAGAGCGGAAGGAGTGGGAGGAGCGACGACGAGTAAGCGGAGGACGTCTGGACCGAGGAGTGGTGGAGTCCTCAGGAGGTGGCTGGAGAGCCGCCGCGACTCGCTGGAGAGTTGCGGTGGGGCACGTGAGTACACTGTCACCTTTCTCCGTGCCCCTCTGTAGTTGTATGTAAATACCTGTATAGAAGCCCTGAGCACCAATAGTTCACCCATTCACTGTATATATATATATTTAGTAGTGTTCCTGCACCCATAGCTTGTACCATAGACCCCCCCCTTTCACTCACTGTGGCACGCTCTCCCCCGTTCCCTTCTCTTCCCCCTTTCCTCTGAGCCTACCTTTTTCCGTCCCCGTCCTCACAGTCATCTTCGTCCCATCACAACCCGGGTGTTGGTGAGAGTGCTCTGACAGTCCTATCCAAAAAGGACTAACCGCCCTGTCTCTCTGCTTCCCTCCGAGACTACACCGGACCCCTCCCTGACGACCCGAAGACGCCCCGAAGACCCCTTTGACCTGGGAAGAGACTGGAGAGGCTCTACGGTTTCCGGTCACCTACCATCTTCAGCATCCTGTTTTTGTACTTTCAATAAAACCGCTAACATAGCCAAGTATATACGGCCTCCAAGCCTGTTATTCCGGTCCGCACCAACCCCCAGTCCACACACCCCTTCAAACCTAGTGAAGAAATCAGACACACTTTCATCCTTCTTCTGGCGACATGCTGTCAACTTATCCCAATCCACTCGTTTCGGTGGGATCAAAGATTGCATATACGTTCTATTTCGGCCTAGCAGCTCCAATATCTGAGACCTCGGTTTGTCACCAGGCTTCCTCTCCTGATCCCATGCCCTAATCTCGTTCCAAGTGCAACCCAATTCCACTGCGTGGTCCTGTGTATGCACCTGCTGCCAGATATCAACTGGCACCAGCAAACCAAAAAACATCTCGACGTCAGCTAGTATCATCACTGTTGAGGACGCAGCCTCTGTCAGTTCTTTATAATAGGCGGTCAGATTCTTTCGGGGGTCAGGCAATTTGGTCTTAAGAGATAAAACCTCACTTCTTTTCCAAGGTGTATAAACCCACTGTTCCTGAAAACGGCCTTCCACCCACGGTCTGATAACCTCGTTCTGTCTGTTTTGTAGCTCTGGAATCCCAGAGTGATAAATGGGATGCACTGCTCTCATGGGGAACTGAAACACCGCTGTCTGACTCTTTTGAAGTAACCTGCCCCGGTACCCAATCAACATAGTAACGTTGCTAAAAACATAATTAGGAGCCATACCAGTTGCGTACACACTATCTCGAATGTTGTAAATAATTTGAGCGGCAACACCATTAAAACACTGTTCCCATAACCCAATCAATGTGGCCAACATATGCTTAAGGGCATGCTGCTGCACAAATGGCTCATAGTCTTTCAGCACGCTCAACATGTCTTCCACACTACAAATCAGACTCCGAGCCCACTGAGAGGCTTGATCGGCCAACATCCTCTTCTCTTCCTCACGCACATCAGACCAAATCAACACACGCCCAATCCGTTCTTTTGCAGCCTCTCGCGTTCCGTCACTCTCTCCCCTCAGTGGCATTCCTGCATACAGCAAAAGCGGGGGATAAGAAGGCAAGGAGGACGCACTCGCTGAGGTAACAGGAACTGGGGACGCTAATGTCGGTGGGGGAAGTGTGTGTGGGGGAGATTGGGTGGAGTCTGGGACAACGGGCACAGTAGACTGGTCCACAATTCCCACGGTCCCGGCCACTGAAGTCAAAGGGGAAATGTGGGGTGCTCCATCTACAAGGGCAGAGTTAGGGACTGGGGTGCTAAATGCGGCAGCGTGAGGTGTTGGCAGGGCTGCGATGTACACCCTTTGCGGGGCGTAAGGGGGTGGCGGTCGCACAACTAACAGATCCTCCACAAATGGATCGCCTTCTTTGCATCCAACGTAGGACTTGTCCCATTGCAGCCTAAACTTTTGATTGGGACATTCTATGCCTTTCTCTATCTTCTCCCTCTCGTACACTTTAGCCTTTAGCATTACAGTCTGCGTCTTCCCTCTACGGGCCTCCTTCTTCGCTCTTATCTGTCTTGGCTTAGATTCCTTTTGCCATACCTGAAGATAGTTAAATATGGACTGCCTACTCCTCTTTGCAAATAATTTGTCCTGCAGGAAATAAAATTTTTGTTCATCAAAAGTACCTGTCAAAGGCCAATGCAACTCGGTGTTGTCCCTTGTATACTTGTGCCATAGTGTACTAAACACAATAGGGCCAAGGCCATGTTTCGCGGACATATCAAAGTTCGGATTGCCTTCCGGAGGCGCTGGCTGCCTCTTCTAGTCGACTATCAGCAGAGCAACAACGGCATCTGAAACAGCAAAGGTTGCTAAAACAAGGCATCTCCAATAATACAGAGAGACAAAGTCACTGCCAGCATCTGATAAAACACTCAAACCCAACAATCGGTCCACAGACTGCACCAATTCCACAAGTTAGACTCCGCCTCGCGAGTCTCAAATGTTAACCAAACCCCAGACGTTTTCCAGAACGGCCTGATCGAAGGGTTTCACCTCTCAGGACCCCGGCCGGGATGACCACTAGACGAGGCACCGCCAGAGCAGACAGGCAAGGCAGCTATGAGTGCTGCGATGTACACCCTTTGCGGGGCGTAAGGGGGTGGCGGTCGCACAACTAACAGATCCTCCACAAATGGATCGCCTTCTTTGCATCCAACGAGGGACTTGTCCCATTGCAGCTAAACTTTTGATCAGGACATTCTATGCCTTTGTCTATCTTCTCCCTCTCGTATACTATAGCCTTTAGCATTACAGCCTGCGTCTTCCCTCTACGGGCCTCCTTCTTCGCTCTTATCTGTCTTGGCTTGGATTCCTTTTGCCATACCTGAAGATAGTTAAATATGGACTGCCTACTCCTCTTTGCAAATAATTTGTCCTGCAGGAAATAAAATTTTTGTTCATCAAAAGTACCTGTCAAAGGCCAATGCAACTCGGTGTTGTCCCTTGTATACTTGTGCCATAGTGTACTAAACACAATAGGGCCAAGGCCATGTTTCGCGGACATATCAAAGTTCGGATTGCCTTCCGGAGGTGCTGGCTGCCTCTTCTAGTCGAGTATCAGCAGAGCAACAACAGCATCTGAAACAGCAAAGCTTGCTAAAACAAGGCATCTCCAATAATACAGAGAAACAAAGTCACTGCCAGCATCTGATAAAACACTCAAACCCAACAATCGGTCCACAGACTGCACCAATTCTACAAGTTAGACTCCGCCTCGCGAGTCTCAAATGTTAACCAAACCCCAGATGTTTTCCAGAACGGCCTGATCGAAGGGTTTCACCTCTCAGGACCCCGGCCGGGATGACCACTAGACGAGGCACCGCCAGAGCAGACAGGCAAGGCAGCTACGAGTGCAAGGTTCTATCGTGCAGGGTAGACTGATCCGCCCATCGGGACCAGACGTAACCCTGTTACTCCTTACAACCGATTACCGGTGAGGATGAGACACCTGTTCGGGCACCAAATGAAGTAAGTGACCCAAAATGGGTCCCCCGGGTCACCAGCGACCACCTTTTGGCCTTCCAAACAATGAAGAGTCGATCAGACAGTAGACAATACAAACCAGTTATTTTTTTGATAATATGCTGCAGTAGAGCCCAGTCTGACCCGTCTCCTAAGATGACGGCCGAGGGGTCTGGCTGCCTCTACACGGTCGTACAAATTATACAATTCCAACACCTCTAAAGTCCCGCCCAAACTGGAATTTTCCAGCTTTGGACTGGATGAACAAAGAAGGCACACAAAATGAACAGTGTCACTGGGCAGGGAACATGCTATCTCAGTCCCAAGGCAGCTCGGCACCTCTACCATGTAAAGATGTGAGAACGAGTGTATCTAACGGGAAAGGTATGCGACAATGAACAGTACATTCATTAGCACAGCAAAATTTAAACCTTGAGAAGTACAGGCTAGGGGTGCAGGGCAGCTTCTCTGTTGAAGTGAGCATTATTAGACAGACATTCGATCTTAGTTACAGAACAAGATGGCGACAATAAAGATGGCGCCATGCCTGCCAACTTAGTGCGAGACAGAGGTTGAGGCATAGCAAAGGGAGCAATTTAATCATGTGCATCACGGAAATACCATTTCAAATCTAACAGGTTTGCTATATTTTACACATTTTACGCAACTTGAATTTTAAACAATGCTGCCCCGCTTTTTTGTATTTACAGACCCGACCATCTCTCCCTATTTGTTATTCTGTGGCAAGTTTTGTGTAATGTTTTACTGTAGAGATAAAAACAGTTCTCGCCATCACAAAATCACTTTAAATTCTGTTTTATGTTGCTCTTTTTACAAAATGTATACTTTTATGATTTTCAAAGAAATTGAATAAAGTTGATTTGACTAGGTTTGCGGTGATGGAAAGTTAACTTTTAAACGTAGGAATTTTTCTGGAGAAAAGTAGTCATTAATAAGTCATCATAAGAGCACGCTGCAAGCTGGATCCGATGCAGTGCTGGATGACAGCGGGCTACTGAAGAGCAGGGGTCCCAGCACTGCCTTCGACAAAGGTGGAAATCCTCTGAATTCTAACACAAACTTCAGACTTTGCCCACTCACTCTCACAGAGGCCAGCAGCAGGGTCGAGGACACCTCTAGGTGGAGCTGGTCAGTTGGAGGAAATGACCTTTGGAAGCTTGTTTTGTCCCTGTAGCTTAAACTGGAAGTACATCCAACTGAGCATTGGAGTCAGTTCTGGGTTCTGATTTCAAACAAAGCAGGTACAGTTTCCCATTAGGATTCAGACAGCAGGGAAGTCCTTATTCTAATCTTCACAAGTCCAGGAATATTCTCAGGCGAGCTCTATGGGATCAACTCTTATGCCCAGTGCCAGTCTGTGTCTGGGGCCAAGCCTTTATCTACTCCTTAAAAATGTTCTGCTCAGTTCCTCTGCCACCACTGAGTTTGGAGCCAACCTGAATAGAGAGACAAAAGACATGCATGTCTAGGTGCAGGCTGCATCTGCCAGTGGCAGGGTAGACCTCAATTGAAGTCAGGAAGGGGCTAGGTCCAACCCCAAGTCCACCCTTAGAGGCTCAGGTATGGGCTGCGTAGAGCCCCCAGGCCATCCTACTCAGGAAAGGAGCGTCCCTCCCAACACTCAAGGCCTTTTTTCCCTGTGGGAGCAATAAAACACATATAACACTCCGGTGAGCCATCAGGTGTCAGGTGACACTGGTAGAAAGGCACATTTGGCTTAGGTTGGAAACAAGCATTCTAGGACTGGTTTCAGCGACTGCCTGAATAGTTTCAGCGCTCCGTCCATCATCTCCTTGTGTTTGCTTTGTTTGCCCTAAGCTGGAAGGGTGTACCCAGACGTGGGCCCCATGTCCACTTTGCCCCTGAATTCAAGCTAGCCAGGCTGATGAGGGGTGTTACACAAAAACCGGTCCGAGGATGCTTGTTTCCAGGCCAGGGAAGACCTGGCTTGGCAGTTTGGGCTGGACTGTTCCCATGAGACGCAAGTTCAAGACTGATTTGCATATAGCTGGGTCTGAACTGGGTTGGGGAAGTGAGCTAAAGAACGATGATGGATTCAGCCCAGATCTGTGACTGGGGGGTGAGTGTATGAAAAGTTCCAGCGCTCCGTCCATCATCTCCTTGTGTTTGTTGATTACCTAGAATGCCATTTCTGGCTCCTTGGGAATGCATTACTAGCTGCCCTTCATAAATCATTTAAATTCAATAATATACTGCTTCTTGTTCCTCATGGAGGACCTAGACCAAGGTATGAAGTGTTGGGCATATGTGTTCTCCACCCAGGAGCTATCAGCTGGCTTCCAAATACTTCAAACATTGGGTCCTTCACAATGACTACATGATCTACCAGGGTAGAAACAAAACAGGTACTGCCTGTGATGGGTTCCCATGGCAACTGAACTGTTCGGAGGGGTTTCCAATAAGATTAAATATATGCCTATGAGTTCTCAGTCCTTGCTCCGGATTACTTGATCGTTTTAACTCTGTGCCCTTGGGACTGGATCCTGTTCATGGAAAACCATTTCTTAGTCGATGAACAAGTTCTGAAAGCAGTAATTGTTCCAGTTCCCACCATGGCACAGGCCTGCTGACCTAGTTTCAACTCTGTGGCTTCAGACATAGATGAAGACATGGGTTTGTTAGGGTTCAAGGGAGAAGAAGGAGACCTTGAGCTGTGTTCAGGGTCAGACCACGGACCTGTGAGGCGCACTTTTCACACACTCCCTTAGCCCTCTAAAGGAATGCCTCGCACGTTGCCTGACGCTTGGCTTACTGACTTGTTCCGTGACCACGCCCCTTCCTACTTCCGCATTGTTCCCGGCTCGGTGCTGCTTCTTTGGCGTCTTCGTGGTTTGGTGTACCGCCCCCCGGGTCCTCGACTCAGCTTCCCTCAGAGTCGGATTCCTCCTGGAGGTGTAGTGGTATTTCCTTTTCGCAGCATCCCCCTTAGCTGCATTTCCCTCCCAGCCTATTTGTTACGAGCCTCATTTGCTTTACTCGTGTGCCATCTACCCTGTACTGTGAAAATGGGAGTTTTTCACTGTCTCTGTTTGGCACACTGCTTGTATAAATTATCCTCACCCTTCCTTGAGGGAGTAGTCGTTCCGCTCCATTTTCCCCCGGGGAGCCGGACGGTAGACCTCATTGAGTGTGTGTCTGCTCCGCCCTGCTTTGGCAAACAGGGCCGGTCGGAACACCTCGGACCCCATCCTTTCCGCGAGGGAGTAGCTATTCCGTTCCATTTTTCCCCGTGGAGCCGGACGGCACACCTCGTTGAGTGTGTATCTGCTCCGCCCCGCCCCGCTGTGGCCAACTGGGCCGATCGGAACACCTCAAACCCTTGTCCATTGATCCCATTAGTTTGGCTACTTTCCTTGTCCTAGGCCTTATCTCTCCGATC
Source organism: Lissotriton helveticus (assembly GCF_964261635.1). Classification (NCBI taxonomy): domain Eukaryota; kingdom Metazoa; phylum Chordata; class Amphibia; order Caudata; family Salamandridae; genus Lissotriton; species Lissotriton helveticus. The sequence continues at coordinate 1,183,922,099 of NC_136067.1, forward strand.
TACTTTGTTTACCCGCTATCCCCTTTTGCCCATCCACCACAGTTCTCCTTGGATGAATGGTGAATGAATGTGTGTTATGGTTACCTCAGCCCAAGACCTCCTGTTAGGGTACAGATAACCTATCCTCGTTCCAGCCATACACAAAGAGGTACCTGGATATTTGGTGATCCTCCTCTTCAAGGAGTCTTCCAGACGAACTCGCGTGAGTGCGAGACGATACTGAACACAGCTCAATGTATAATATGTTCTAAAGTGATATAGCATTATTTGGTGGTTAATGTTTTTTCCTTCCAGCATCTGCGTTTCCTGGCTGCCCTTGTACACGACCTCCATACTCATCTTATGGGGGAGAGTGGTGGACACTCCTTGGTTTTATTCCCCCATACTTTTTAAGAGAAGTGTCTCAGAGTGAGTTTCACTATTCCCCTTTGAGGGCTGCTTTTTGGAAGTTGGGGGTATTTATCTTCGCTCCTGTGGAGTTTGGCGACTGTTCCTGACAGAAAGCCAAGCCCACGTATTCTTTTCACCCGAGCGAAGATGAATACTGAAGGCGCAAGTATGGAACAGGACTTCCATTCTGGCGCTCAGGCACACAGAGTAGAAGAGCTATCTGCACTGTTAATGGATTTGCAGGCAGAAGTAGGGAGATTGAGACATGAGAATCAAAGACTACAAGAAGAAGTGATACACTTAAAGGCTCAAGAGAGTACGCAGGTTAGAGAGACAGGCACCCTTCCTAAGACACAAAAGAATTACATCCAACCCGCTAGGTTTTCCCTACCCTCTTCCCCTTTAGGATTCAACACTAGAGAAAACCCAGAAACTCCCCTTCCGGTACAGGTGACAGTACACACACCCAGCCCCTTTCCACTAGCCATGCCAGAGAGATTCACAGGAGACAGTTCGAAATATGGCATCTTCATGAACCAATGCCAACTACAGTTTTTATGTAAAGCCTCTGCATTCCCTTATGATGCTGCTAAAGTAGCGTTTATCATATCTTACTTAGCGGGCAATGCCGCTGAATGGGCTGTCCCCTTGGTGGAGAATAATGACCCCTTATTATATAACTTCACGCTGTTCCAAGAGAAAATGAGGAGTCTATTCGCAAGACACACGTATATGCAGGCAAGCGACAATGCCCTTCTCAATCTAAAACAAGGGTCAAAGGATCTCCTTTCTTATATCACCAGTCAACAGATTAGTGGCAGAGACTCACTGGCCCGAAGACAAAAGAACGTCATTATTCTATCGAGGATTGTGTGATGAGCTAAAGGATCTTTTATCACAAATAGTGAATGCACCGGAAGATAGCGCCTCCTTTATCGAGTTAACGGTCAAAATAGACCATAGATTACACAAAAGGAAAGGAGAAAAAACTCGTCTGGTCACTCCCAAATATCTCATGTTACGTTCAGAGAAGAAAGATAACAAGGATACATCTGAACCTATGCAAATAGAGGGGTTAAGAGGACCCCTATCTATTGAAGAGAAGGAGAAACGCAGAAAAAACAATCTGTGTTTATACTGCAGGAAAGGAGGGCATTATGCAAAAGAATGTCCAGTTCGCCCTAGAGAATCAAAGAGAACAGTCGCATGCGGGTCTATACATCCAGAAAACTAGAGGCCTTGAAGATGGGCGAGATCGACTCTTCAAGGGTGCAATCTCCTATGATCTCAAAACCCAGAACCACTGTACCGAAAGTGATAAAACACTTCACCTTAACTGTTACCTTGATATGTTCGGCTACTGGGCGACACACTATATCTCTTCTTTTAGATTCTGGAGCCACTGGGATTTTTTTTGATATTTGTCTGGCAAAAAAGCTAGGATTACCTGTTATTGCCAAAGACCATCCCGAACTAATCAGAGCAGTAGATGGCTCTGAATTAACCTTGGGGCTCATCTCTTATCACACCACGCCGCTGACCTTAGTGTTTGATAACGGGCATTCCGAGCAGATCATCTTTGACCTTATTGATGCTCCGAATTTTGGAGCCATTCTTGGGGTTCCATGGCTTCAACTCCATAATCCCCAAACTGATTGGAGTGCCAGAACCGTAACCCTAAATTCCTCATATTGTATGGTACATTGTTATCAGGAAGCTATAGAAGAAATTTTCCCTTTGTATTGTGTTGCCACAGAGACCCTTCCTGACAGTTACACAGAATTCCAGTCTGTCTTCAATGAAGTAGAGGCCACTAAACTGCCACTCCACCGCAGTTATGATTGCAGGATAGATTTGATTCCTGGGGCCGAACTACCTTGCATTAGAATCTATGCTCTCACCCCTCCGGAAACTGAATACCTAAAAACATACCTGGACGACATGTTAGCTAAAGGTTTCATCAGGCATTCCACCTCCCCTGTGTCCTCGCCTTTGTTTTTTATAGACAAACGGGAAGGGGGTTTAAGAGCTTGCCTAGATTATCGTGCCCTGAACAAAGCCACTGTCAAGAACAAGTACCCCTCCCTCTCATTTCTGTTCTTTTAGACCAAGTAAGAGGGGCTAAGATCTTTACGAAGATAGATTTGAGAGGGGATTATCATCTGATCCGAGTAAAACAGGGGGATGAATGGAAGACAGCTTTTAGAACAAAATTCGGGCCATACGAGTATTGCGTAATGCCTTTCGGATTATGCAATGCGCCTGCCGCCTTCCAGTACTTTATTAATGACATCTTTAGAGAATATTTGGATATATTCGTCATTGTATATATAGATGACATCTTGATATATTCACAAACAGAACAAGAATTCATCGGCCATGTCAAGAAAATCTTGAACAAACTGCAAGAACACCAGCTGTTTGCCACGCTTGATAAGAGCACGTTTCACACCACCCACATTGATTTCCTAGGTTTCATTATCACCCCTGAAGGCATTCAAATGGACCCTAAGAAAATTGACGCTCTCATTCACTGGCCTAGTCCTAGTCCTGTTAAGGAAGTACAGTCCTTCCTTGGATTTGCGAATTTTTATCGCAGATTCATCATCAATTTCTCAGAAACCATCGCACCAATACCAAGATTGTTAAAGAAGGGAGTCATCTTTGGTTGGACTGAAGAGGCTGAGCAAGCCTTCTGTACATTGAAGAAAAAATTCACATCAGCCCCCATTGTCAAACATGTAGATAATGCCTTACCATATTTTGTGGAAACAGACGCATCCCAATATGCGGTGGATGGGGTTTTATCCCAACGAGATAGGGACTCTGGACAACTACACCCTATAGCATACTTTTCCAAAACCTTGCTACCTGCAAAGCGACACTACACGGTTGGAGAACGAGAATTATTGTCTATCAAATTGGCATTTCAAGAATGGAGGCATTATCTGCTGGGGTCCCTTCATGTGGTTACCATGTATTCTGATCACAAAAACCTCCAATTTTTTAGATCTGCACGAGCGCTCACCACTCGACAAATGCGATGGGTGTCTTTCTTCAGTGAATACGATTTCATAATCACGTATCGCCCTGGACCTCAACATGGGAAAGCGTATGCGCTTTCAAGGCTGGGGTATTCCACATCCCTGGAGAAGGAAGAACCTCATCTGATAATCCCTGCCCATAAGATCGTAGGAGCAGAAGTCCACTCCCCTCCTGACTTCCTCTTAGAGTTACACACTCAATATGAAAGATTCCCAGACACACAATGGAAATTAGACCCAGTAAACAGTATCAAAGAGGGACTATATTACCATGACAACAAGTTGTATATACCCCATGTACCCCTGCAGTTGAAGGGGATGGAATGGTGTCACAACAGTTCCTTAGCGGGTCATCTAGGGATGAACAAGACAATCGACACCTGCCAACGCTGGTTTTGGTGGGAGACAATTACTCAAGATATAAGAAAGTACGTTCAAGCCTGCACTACCTGTGCCAGACAGAAAGCGCTGCATTGTGCTCCTACAGGGCTACTCAAAACTATAGCCAATCCACCCGAACCATGGCATTCCCTTAGCATGGACTTTATCACTGAACTGCCTCCTTGTCAAGGTTTTACCACTATTTTTGTAGTGGTAGACATGTTATCTAAAATGGCTCATTTTATTCCACTCAAGGAAATACCCTCTGCTAAGGAGTTAGTACAGGTATTCTTAGACCAAATCGTGCGTCTACATGTCTTACCCTCTGTTATCATTTCTGATAGAGACCCTCAATTTGTGTCGAAATTATGACGAGGCATGTGTACTGTTCTAGGTATTAATCATCGTTTGTTTACAGCTTCTCATCCCCAGAACGATGGTCAAACCGAAAGAACCAATCAAACTTTGGAACAATACCCGAGGTGCCTTTTGACAGGGATTCCAGCCGATTGGGTAAAATTCCTCCCCTTGGCCGAATTTGCTTACAATAACACTACACACTCTTCCATTAAGGTTTTTCCATTCTTTTTTAATTATGCATATCATCCTCGCATGTTACCTATTCACTTTCATCCGACACTACAGAATATTCCTGCCCTTGAAGAGCACCATAACCATATCAAGAGAGTATGGGAAGAAGCTAAAACAGAACTAACCAAGGCCAAGGAAGCCATGAAAAAAACAAGCAAATCAACATAGAAAGGTAGAACCTACATATGTAGTGGGAGACAAAGTATGGTTACCAGAAACTTAAGATTAGAAGGCCCCAAAAAATTGCAACCCAGGTTTATTGGTCCCTTTCAGATTCAAAAACGTGTCACCCCTGTTACCTTGAAATTAATACTCCTGCCCCAGATGAAAATACACCCTGTTTTTCACTGTTCCCTGCTAAAATAATATGTCCCTCCACTGCAACCAGAAGAACCGCCTCGCCCATTAATGTTAAATGGAGAAGAAGAATACGAAGTCCATAAAATTATGGATTCTCGGAGACACAGAGGTAAAATTCAATATCTCATAGATTGGGTTGGTTATCCCCCGGAGGACAGAACCTGGGAACCAATTGAAAACATTCATGCTCCTCAGTTAATTAGGAGGTTTCATGCTCTCCATCCTAACAAACCACGCCCCGGGAGGTGGCCTTTGCAGGGGGATACTGTTAGGGTTCGAGGGAGAAGAGGGAGACCTTGAGCTGTGTTCAGGGTCAGACCACGGACCTGTGAGGCGCACTTTTCACACACTCCCTTAGCCCTCTAAAGGAACGCCTCGCACGTTGCTTGACGCTTGGCTTACTGACTCGTTCCGTGACCACGCCCCTTCCTACTTCTGCATTGTTCCCGGCCCGGCGCTGCTTCTTTGGCGTCTTCGTGGTTTGGTGTACCGCTGCCCGGGTCCTCGACTCAGCTTCCCTCAGAGTTGGATTCCTCCTGGAGGTGTAGCGGTATTTCCTTTTCGCACTATCCCCCTTAGCTGCATTTCCCTCCCAGCCTATTTGTTACGAGCCTCATTTGCTTTACTCGTGTGCCATCTACCCTGTACTGTGAAAACTGGAGTTTTTCACTGTCTCTGTTTGGCACACTGCTTGTATAAATTATCCTCACCCTTCCTTGAGGGAGTAGTCGTTCCGCTCCATTTTCCCCCGGGGAGCCGGACGGTACACCTCATTGAGTGTGTGTCTGCCCCGCCCTGCTTTGGCAAACAGGGCCAGTCGGAACACCTTGGACCCCATCCTTTCCGCGAGGGAGTAGCTGTTCCGTTCCATTTTTCCCCGTGGAGCCGGACGGCACACCTCGTTGAGTGTGTATCTGCTCCGCCCCGCTGTGGCCAACTGGGCCGGTCGGAACACCTCAAACCCTTGTCCATTGATCCCATTAGTTTGGCTACTTTCCTTGTCCTAGGCCTTATCTCTCCGATCTACTTTGTTTACCCGCTATCCCCTTTTGCCCATCCACCACAGTTCTCCTTGGATGAATGGTGAATGAATGTGTGTTATGGTTACCTCAGCCCGAGACCTCCTGTTAGGGTACAGATAACCTATCCTCGTTCCAGCCATACACAAAGAGGTACCTGGATATTTGGTGATCCTCCTCTTCAAGGAGTCTTCCAGACGAACTCGGGTGAGTGTGAGACGATACTGAACACAGCTCAATGTATAATATGTTCTAAATTGATATAGCATTATTTGGTGGTTACTGTTTTTTCCTTCCAGCATCTGCGTTTCCTGGCTGCCCTTCTACACGACCTCCATCCTCATCTTATGGGGAGAGTGGTGGACAGTCCTTGGTTTTATTCCCCCATACTTTTTGAGAGCAGTGTCTCAGAGCGAGTTTCACTATTCCCCTTTGAGGGCTGCTTTTTGGAAGTTGGGGGTATTTATCTTCGCTCCTGTGGAGTCTGGCGACTGTTCCTGACAGGGTTTCCATGAAAAGTCCCAAGTCATAAAGGCAGCAACTGTCCCAGATCCCACCCCAGCACAGGGCCTGGTGTGGGACTGATGAAAAAGGCCTCAGTGGAGTACATGTTGGTTATGACTTGAGAGAAATCAACTGCTAAGTGGTGAACTCACAGTTCAGCAATATGGAGTTTCTTTAGCTAGTGCCAAAGTGGGAGCTCGTATCATCCATCCATTTGAAGGAGACGTATCTTCATGTGTCATTCTGGGGGTGCCATCAATAATTCCTGACATGCAATCCAAATGGTAGCACCAATTGCAGAATAAGTGTGCCACTGGGTTTTCACCATAATGCTGGTACCTTTGATGGTGGTCTAGAAGTGGATGTATCTTCACTCCAATTACCATCATTGCTTCGTCCTGGCATCACTATTCAGAGTGTGCATTTACTTCAAGACCACAGTTTCCCTGATTGGGGTTTGGCTTCTGACATTATTAAGAGTTGAAATTCCTTTATCCTACACAGGATGCCAAATTGTTCCTGCCTGTGTGTCCACTGGTCTTCAATGCCTCTTAAAGCAGGTTTTACATTTGAGGCACCATGGGCTTGCCTGCTTCTGCGTTCATGGGTTGAGCCAATGTGTGTTACCAGTCTCTGGCAAATGAGTTAGGAAGTCCTTTGATACCCAGGGATGGCAGGATGACAACAATCAGAGGTGGACTGAAGATATTACCAACTCTCATATCGGATCTCCCTCAATCCTCCTGATTCTGTGTCACTAACAATGGATGTCAGCAGGTAAGTTTGGGAGCAATGTTGTGGTCCTCTTCAGTGCAGGGTGGTTGGGCTTCTCAAACCTGGGCTCCCGAACAATTTTTATAGTTGGTAAAAGCCTAGTGGGCTCTGTGGGTGAGTGCACATGGATTCAGGGGGTTGTAGGGGTCTCAACAGGAACTACAGTAACCAAGGTTTACCTGAACCAGCAATTAAGAACAGACTCCCAGCTCTTGAGCCATCTTATGTTTCATATTTTATCTAGGGTAGAGTAGGTTTTAATGTCTATAGAAGTTGTCCGTAGGTCAGCACTCCAGCTGTTCATTTGTTTGCTAATCAGATGACGTTCATGCTTTATTTCTTTGTTTTGTTTTCCCACAGCAGGGGTCTATGGGCACAGATTATCTCCCATTCTGCCTAGGATGCAAATGGTCTCAATTTCTTTGTCAGAGTTTGGTGGCCCAAGTGGAATCTTCCATTGATTTCTTGTCCATCCTCCCATCCTTCTCTACAATTTTCCTTCTGCCCATGCCTGTCTTTCTAGGGATGGTAGTTGAGAGAGCACAGCTTTATCATCTAGGTCTTTCTCTTCCATTGACTCTCTGCATTCAGTAGGCCAACCACTGGATGGGTCTACAGCCACCTATGACCCTTGTTTTATAAGTAGCTTAAGCTGAAGTCACTCTCTCAAACTTTGGACTGCTAAGTAAACAACAAGAACTCCAAATTATAGACCTCATGCAAAAACAGGAATCTACCTCGGGAGAGCATCAATGTAGCCCAATGTAACTGCTATCTGGGGTTTTAGAGTCACTTGGGGCAGTTTGCTTTGTTTTGGGCTTTAGACGTTTGTATGGAAGTTAGTTATATAGGGTTTCATTTACATTGTTCTCCTTTCTTAATATTTTTGAGAATCACATGTTGCAGTTGGTCCAGGTTTCATCATAATATTAACTCCGTTTTCCACTCAAACCAGGATATAGATCTATATTCATTTTAATCATCCTTGTCCTGGCACAAGGTCAATTAGATCCATTTATTCGATGTTCTGAGAGGTGTCAGTATTTATCATTCAAGATCTGTTGACTATGGAGATTAGGCAAAACTGTTTGACTCTGAATTGCCTGGTAAACTTTTCCAGTCACACCACATTTGACAAAGTGTAAGGCTTAATTGTTGCTTTCCAATCTTGTTCAAGTTTGAGCTATATCTAGGCTAATGAAACGATCGGCCTTGCAAGCCTAAGAGAAGGATGATGGCTTTTATGGCTGACTTTTGAGGCACCTCTATCTCTGACATCTACAGAGCTACCACCTTGGTGGTGCCATCCGCTTTCAGTTCTCATTCTCGCCACATTAACTTTGCAATGTTTGTTTTTTGCTCTGAATATTTGAACGGGAGGTTTGGTTCCTATATTTAATCTTTCTGTTTTACTCTTCTGCAACATGTGCAATAAATAGTGTGGTGTCGCATTCCTTTGTCGATAGGATGGCCCCAATATTTTTGTAGGATGATGCAATCAAATTAGCTTTGAGATAATGTACATTTACATATATGTACTTTAGTTGTGGTTTTGATTGACCCAACTATAACTACAGTGGCAGAGTTTCCATAGGAAGAGTGCTATTAATTTTGTTTCACTAGTACCGGTGGTGTAATTGACGAATTTTCAATGAACTTTCCAGGAATGAACTGGGGTAGATATATTTTTGGATTATAGTTTGGTGTGATCTCCAACGCGAGGGTAGGAAAAAGGGGAGGGGTGAACAAAACATTTACATTCAATTTCCATAGGGAATTTTAGACAGTGCTACAGCCAAGACAGCTGAACACATTTAAACGAAATTTAGCAAAAAAGCAAGATCTTTACCCAGAAAAAATGCTTTTTGTGATTTGGTAGGGATACGTTTAGTAGTTTTGGAGAAATTGAGGTTCATAATTTAGAGATATATGGACAGTTGGGCTGAAATTAAAAATGCTAAGCCTTCTTATTGACTGAGTGGGCCTTTATGGAGTGAGCACTCTGAGTGACTGCCGTAAAATGAACAGAAATTATGTTGTAGCAGTTACAGGATTCAGGGACTTGATCCCCTATCCTGAAAATTGTATTTAAAAGGACATAAGGGAGCAGTATTGGGATATTTAGAACTCCTAGTGCTTGTGTGGGGGTTCCAGAGAGACCCTCTGGGGATAAAATGTAACCATTTTGTGGTCCTGCAGGAGTACAGCAGAACTGAAAAAAGAAAATTACAGTGACGCATAATTTTTTATGCTCCCTACAGGGTGGGCTGGAATTCAGGTGTGGTCACATTTGTTTTTTATTATTTTTATTTTGTAAATTGTATTTATTGGTATTTCCACAGTACAGCAATAAGACAAACCAGGAAGTTTTAGCATGCATAATATATGATCTGTTCATACTATATGCTTGAAAAACTGAGAGAAGTAACATAACGAAGAAACTAATACAGAGCAGCTTCCCACAGATCAAACACACGTTTCGCTTGTCCTGACAATTGTCCAACATCCACAAAATCGACTAAGGATTATACATTTAGTTTCCATAGTCATTCGTTCAGAAGAGAATAAGCCAGTGGAGTTGTCCATGGGTGGATCATCTGGAATGTCAACGGGAGCCCTGCCACTTGTGTCCTCCCCCTGCAGAACCCAACTTTTCCCAACCAGGTGGCAACCCTCACACTACATTTGTTTTTTAGGTCGATCCTAGTGCAGCGCATGCGCCGCACTAGGAAAATGACCTCTTGCAATCACGTCAGCTTTCCTAAAAGCTCCTGCATGTGGGGCTCACACGCCATTGGTCTTTGCGTCTAGCTTTAGTATACAATTGGCCAAAGGCGTGTGGAGGTCCCAGCTTCTTGTGAAATGTTTACTCCCAGAGCGATTTGCTTTCGGGAGCCAGCAGCGCGTGCAGGGGGCATCTGGTTAGCATGCCTGGGCTTGTTTCCCGGGAGCAAAACGCTCTGAGAGTAAACATTTCACAAGAAGCTGGGTGGGAACGCAGCCACTCGGCAAAGGGACCCACCACCTTACCGGGCTACTTGGGAGCACTCCTCTTCTTCCCCCGCTGCCGCAGCCCCTCCAAAGCGGCCGCCGAGCGGGGAAGGATTGTAGGAGAAAGACTACAATACCCAGCATCCCTTGGACACCGGGGACCGGGACCACAACCTCGCACTTCCTGCCTGCTCGGCATAAACTCCAGCAGCCACTCCGGCTGAGCGGGGAACGCAGCCACTGGGCAAAGGGACCCACCACCTTACCGGGCTACTTGGGAGCACTCCTCTTCTTCCCCCGCCGCCGCAGCCCCTCCAAAGCGGCCGCCGAGCGGGGAAGGATTGTAGGAGAAAGACTACAATACCCAGCATCCCCTGGACACCGGGGACCGAGACCGCAACCTCGCACTTCCTGCCTGCTCGGCATAAACTACAGCAGCCACTCCGGCTGAGCGGGGAACGCAGCCACTGGGCAAAGGGACCCACCATCTTACCGGGCTACTTGGGAGCACTCCTCTTCTTCCCCCGCCGCCGCAGCCCCTCCAAAGCGGCTGCCGAGCGGGGAAGGATTGTAGGAGAAAGACTACAATACCCAGCATCCCCTGGACACCGGGGACCGGGGCCGCAACCTCGCACTTCCTGCCTGCTAGGCATAAACTTCAACAGCCACTCCGGCTGAGCGGGGAACGCAGCCAATGGGCAAAGGGACCCACCACCTTACCGGGCTACTTGGGAGCACTCCTCTTCTTCCCCCGCCACCGCAGCCCCTCCAAAGCGGCCGCCGAGTGGGGAAGGATTGTAGGAGAAAGACTACAATACCCAGCATCCCCTGGACACCGGGGACCGGGACCGCAACCTCGCACTTCCTGCCTGCTCGGCATAAGCTCCAGCAGCCACTCCCGCCTCGCGGGACGCGCGCGGGCGTCGCCGGGCTGAGCCCGGGCAGAGGGCGGGCCGTCTGTGGCCGTCCGAGGCAGAAGGAGGCAGGGCCGGGCCACCCCCCCATCATCCTCCACGTTATGGGTAAGCGCAAAAATCTTGCTAGCATGGATGCTGGGGGGAAAAAAGCAAAGGTATCCAGACAGTCTGACTTTATCATGTCCTACTTGACAACTGCTGTAGGGGCCCTATCTAAAGAAATAGCAACTGCACAGCAAGAACTGGGTCTGATTGCCAACATACCCACTACACCTCAAGCGTCTTTGCAGCCAGCCATTCCATTGGAACCTGCTATAATTATCACGAATCCCATTTCCAACACAAATCTAACACAAGGCTGCGCTTCTACAGCCCCGCACCCCGCCCTACCTCTTGACACTGTCATCCAAGGAAAACCAACGAACAAAAAGAGGAAAAAGGTGGAGAGCAACATACCTGCTAAGAAAGTGTCTGTGACTGTGGCTCCTTTTAAGGAACTCTTGGCAGCGCTTTTTGAGGAACGGATTGAACCCCTGTTAGTGGGCATTGCAAAGACATCATTGATACTATGAACACGTGCCTAGAAGGGTTACTAAAGAAATGCGTTCTGATTGACAATCTGCTAAAAAAAATGATAATTCCCACTCACTGCAGCAATGTCGTTCTCAGGGGCTTGAGGGAACTATTCAAGCTTTAGATAAACCTCTGTTACCTTTACTTACAAATACGCCCATGGTTGCAAATTGTGTAGGGGCAGGCATGAATAGTAAGCCCAATCAAAGTTCAGGTCTCACCCACCACCAACCAGGGGAACCAAAGACTCCATCAGGTGCCGCCATCACAACTGCGGCTCGCACGCTTCCACAGTGTAAGGCACACCTAAACCTTCCCCCATCTGCTGCTCCTTTTGTGGCGGTCTTTGTAGGGGTACCCACGCTAGCAGAAGGGGAAGCAGAATCAACCACAGCACTTATACAGAAGGCTAGATTATGGTGTGACGATAACAGTAGCGGAGGATTAAAAATTTCATCTAGTATAATTTTTGCTAGAAGAGTGGGTTGGGTGGGTCACCGAGCCAAAATAGTGCAGGGTGACTGCGTAGTGGTGAACTTTGAGAATATACAATGCCCAGACAGACTTTTTTGGGATGCCTCAGAAATCCGAGAAAATGACATCCTTAGAGCAGTCCCTTTGGGTTTTTTCTACTCCCCTCAAAGGCGGACCACCCTATCTGGGAGATATTCCAACATACTCCCCAGAAAGGGCCCAGTGAGAAATGAGTGGCAAACAGTACCAAACGGTACAAATCAGTGTAGAATTACCCTCACCAATACTGACTCCAACTTGGCATTGTTAAATAGATTCTCCCCACTAGCAGACCTTGACACCAATGACTGACAACCAGCTTTAGCACAATTACCCACACGACCATCTTTGGGGGTGGGGGCCTCGAAGCCATGTAAATTTATTAGCTGGAGTGTCGCAGGCACAAGAGTTAAAAGGTCTGACCCTCTTTGGGTCAACTTTATTTCCAGATACCATGTGTTAGCCTTTCAAGAAACTTGGGACACCTCACAGGGTTTTTGGCTAGATGGTTTCTCAAGTTTCATTGTTCCAGCAACACCAAGTAGCGCAGGGAGAGCGAAAGGGGGCCTCATCTCACTGTTTTCTTTAGATCTGGTGGGGTCTTTTAAGCAGTTAGAGTCCGGTTCCCATAACATCCTAATAATTGAATGGACAGTCTCACCTGGTTGTATTGTCCTGGTAATTAATTTTTATAACTCATTGGTAAGGGTAACTGATAAAGATCATGTGGACCTTTTGGAAACCTTTTTATACAATTACAGTCAAAATACACACGCTCAGTACGAGCTTATTTTAATAGGTGATTTTAACACTCACCAATGTAAATTACCATGTCACACAGGATTATCCGAGGGCCAAAATGGTGCCGATTCCCCGCATTTCGAACATACCAAATCAGGGGAGGCACTTGAAATCTTCCTAGCCAGCTTTAATTTGTACGAACCGCCGAATTCGGGGGGTAGCGATATGGTACCCACCTACAAAGGCTCGGTCAACGGGTCGACCATTGATTATATTTTCACCTCCCTTGGTCTTATTCTGAGGGTGGGGGAATACAAGGCGGTGGTCTCACCCTTTAGTGACCATAATCCTCTGCTAGCTGAGTTAATCTGGAGTGATTTATGGCGCAAACAAGTGGGTCATCCCAAGGTTTGTGCCGCAGCGGTGCCCAGTGATCAGGGCAGACAGCTAAAGTGGGGTAAGGTGGTACAAGAAACCTTTATGGCTAACCTACTACCAAAAATTGAGGGTTCAATAACTATATGTTTGGATCAAACTGCTTCCAATCACCAAATTATTACGGCCTTTGATTCCATCTGCGTACAAATTTCCAGGGATCTTACAGTACCCCAATCACAACTCCCTCCGAAGCCCTATAAATGGTTTGATACCAGCTGTTCACGCACTTATAGATCTTTAAAACGTGCATTAAAGGCTATTCCGAGGGACAAGGTATTAATTTCCAATCTGAGGCGGGAATATAAATTAGCCATAAAGAGGAAAAATACCATCAAAAACAATGCTTGGCATGATCTCCTCACGATAGATGTCCTTAAAGATAGTAAGAGATTCTGGGACATCATAAAGCACCCGTTCTTTACAGGGGATGATAATACTGCCCTAGATTGTGTTATACCAGATGAAAAGTGGGTACAACATTTTAGTAATGTGTATGGTGGTAAGGGTAGTTCAGCTTTTAACACTATGGTGGTGGGCCAGGTCTTACCAGAGGTGGAGTTTAATGAGAAGGAAGTGCTCAAGGCAATTATTGAGTCCTCTAAAAATAAGGCGCCGGGACCAGACGGCGTACCGGTGGACTTCTTTAGATACTCCCCAATAACTTGGTCTCAGGTGCTCACGAAGGTTTTCAGGGCAGCCAACAATAATATAATTCCATCAACATGGGCAACATCCATCATAATACCCATCTACAAAAAGGGAAGCCGTGAGGACCCTGGGTGCTATAGACCTATTTCCCTCATTGACTCTGCCTTTAAGATCTTGGGCAGAGTATTACTAGCCAAACTGAGGGATGGCCTGGAGAGTTGTGGAGGACTTTCTAATATACAGTACCGTTTTAGAGAGAACCGGGGCACCCTGGACCAATGCTCAAACTTGCACCTTTTAGTCTCCAAACACACGGTGGCCAGGGTGGGGTCTGTATATTTGGCTTTCATGGACCTCTCCTCGGCCTTCGATTTGGTGAATAGGTCCAAGCTATGGTCCCTACTATATGAGCTCGGAATAGAGGCCCCTTTAGTAGCTTTCATTGCAAACTTGCACCAGGGTCTCTCAGCCAAACTGCGGGTCTCCAAGGAGGGTAGGTGTACCGATAGTTTTCACTCTGAGAAGGGGGTGCGCCAGGGTTGTATCTTGGCCCCCCTTCTCTTTACGATTTACATTAATGGATTGGGGAAATACCTTGAAGCGGGGAATGCTGATGTACCACGTATAGGAGGAAAGCAGATCCCGGCACTCCTATACGCGGACGACGCTGTTTTAATAGCGCGTACGGGCAATGGCCTACAGACCCTCCTGGATCTTTTTGGTTCCTTTATGGAGAACCTAGACCTAAAAGTTAACATAACAAAATCCCATACTATGATTGTAGGCAGTCAGAGACATAAGCTGCACACAAAATCCTTCACTTGTAGGGGAGAGGCACTCTCTAGGGTCCCTGTCTTCCCATACCTGGGGGTCCTATTTGACGAGAGAGGTTCATGGGGCCCCCAGGTAAAGGCGAAGAGTATATCTCTTGCCCGCTCTACATCAGCCCTCCTGGCTTTTACAAAAAGATTGGCGGCCAAGCCTATGGAGGCAGTGTTAAAGGTTTATAATAGCAAGTGCATTCCTATTGCTTAGTATGGGTCTGCCTTGTGGGGGTATGTCAATCAGGAGAAAATTCAGAGGGTGGAAAATGGGCTTATTAGACAATTTTTATCTGTCCCTAAGTCCACTCCGACCCTCCCCATCCACGAGGAAGTTGGCCTGCCCTATATAGCGGATAGGCTTAAGTTGGCTCCATTAATCTTTTGGGCTAAAACATGGATGAACCCTGAACTGACACTCAATCACAGCATATTGGAGGATGTGATCTCACGGGACCGGGCTATGAGAATTCCCTGGTTGAAATATATTAAATCCTCTTTCACGTCATTAGGGAGACCGGAGCTTTTTTCAACTCCACTAAACATTAGGAAGGAGGATGTCAAATGGATTAAGCAGGAATTTCTGGTGAGGGCCTGTTTACAGAGAGAGGAGTTGGAATTAAGAAAACCTCTTGTAAGAGCCTATTCGATTTTAACTACCACTCCTTCTCTGGAACCTTATTTAAAAATTGTTACTAACCCACTCCACAGATCCCTGCTAACAAAATTTAGAATGAATCTAATTCACTATTCACTTGGTTGTTTTCATTCGTGGGCTAAACCTGAAGATGCCCCACCCTGTGGCTGTGATAAGTTCTCAAATCAGGATACTCTCCATTTTATGTTTTTTTTGTGGGCATTATACTGTTGAGAGGCAAAAATATTTAAATCCAATCCTGAAGGATACCTATTTTACCCAAGTCCGACCAGCATTAATTTTTTTGCAAACACTGCCTAACACTTTTGTTATGTTCAGCGTCGCAAGTTACCTAACAGCTGCTTTTAGATCAAGGTGTAAGAGGGTCCCGCAAACTGTCCCCTTTTAACCTGTTTACACTCTTAATTAAATTTTAACATATTTTTAATGCATGGTTAATACTTTATTGATTATGAGATGTAACTATATATATTGTGCATTTTAAATTTGTTCGTACTGTATTTGCCTTTTATGATTTTAAAAAAAATCGAATAAAGTGTATTTTGACTGACTGACACTGCCTCTGCTGCGGCCCTGGTACATCGACCCCCCTACGGGCCACCTGTTTAAGTATCAGCTGAACCGGAAGTTACAGCAGACGTAGGACCCCTCCAGGTGGAACATCATGGTCTTCGCCTTCGACCTGTCCAGGGGTCGCACCCTGAACCTGGGAAGAGGCCCCCTCCTGAGAAACGTGGAGGCCTGTGAGATAGCAAGGAGTCTGTGGGGGACAGCGGCCCACGCTACATACAACTGCAAAAAATATATTACTTTTAATATTCAAAGCTTAAGCTACTTTTTTGTTTTGGTTAAAACGTGCATGTTATACCCGCCCAATAAAGCCATTTTAAATTCTGCCCTTTAAGGTTTTTTAAAGTTTAATGTTAAACTCTCAGAAAATCTACTTTTCCGAATTGGCTTTTCTAAGTCTACATCTTTGGTTACTCCTTTCACCCTTTCATGTCTGGTGAGAGCTGCTGTAATGCATATAGGGTATACTCAGATGTGAGTCCCTTGCTCATTGCACCATCAGGATTCAAGCAAGCCGGGCCGAAGACGGCTGAAATGCCAGAAACCGGTCCCCGGAAGCTTGTTTCCTTCCCAGTATAAGAATTGGCTTTTGTAGTCTGGTCTGCCCTGTTCCCATGATGCACTGGGCCAGGGACAGACTAATTTGCATACAGCCAGGTTCTGAAACTGGGATGGTGCAATGAGCTAAAAAATGGTGTTGGATCTAGCCCTGATCTCTTGACTGGGTGAGAGTATTCTGCTTAATTCGGAGACTCTGTCCATCACCACCCCTTGTTGTAAATAATTTTGTCCACCCTAAGCGTGGAAGGGTATACTCAGATGTGAGTCCCTTGCTCATTGCACCATCAGGATTCAAGCAAGCCGGGCCGAAGACGGCTGAAATGCCAGAAACCGGTCCCCGGAAGCTTGTTTCCTTCCCAGTATAAGAATTGGCTTTTGTAGTCTGGTCTGCCCTGTTCCCATGATGCACTGGGCCAGGGACAGACTAATTTGCATACAGCCAGGTTCTGAAACTGGGATGGTGCAATGAGCTAAAAAATGGTGTTGGATCTAGCCCTGATCTCTTGACTGGGTGAGAGTATTCTGCTTAATTCGGAGACTCTGTCCATCACCACCCCTTGTTGTAAATAATTTTGTCCACCCTAAGCGTGGAAGGGTATACTCAGATGTGAGTCCCTTGCTCATTGCACCATCAGGATTCAAGCAAGCCGGGCCGAAGACGGCTGAAATGCCAGAAACCGGTCCCCGGAAGCTTGTTTCCTTCCCAGTATAAGAATTGGCTTTTGTAGTCTGGTCTGCCCTGTTCCCATGATGCACTGGGCCAGGGACAGACTAATTTGCATACAGCCAGGTTCTGAAACTGGGATGGTGCAATGAGCTAAAAAATGGTGTTGGATCTAGCCCTGATCTCTTGACTGGGTGAGAGTATTCTGCTTAATTCGGAGACTCTGTCCATCACCACCCCTTGTTGTAAATAATTTTGTCCACCCTAAGCGTGGAAGGGTATACTCAGATGTGAGTCCCTTGCTCATTGCACCATCAGGATTCAAGCAAGCCGGGCCGAAGACGGCTGAAATGCCAGAAACCGGTCCCCGGAAGCTTGTTTCCTTCCCAGTATAAGAATTGGCTTTTGTAGTCTGGTCTGCCCTGTTCCCATGATGCACTGGGCCAGGGACAGACTAATTTGCATACAGCCAGGTTCTGAAACTGGGATGGTGCAATGAGCTAAAAAATGGTGTTGGATCTAGCCCTGATCTCTTGACTGGGTGAGAGTATTCTGCTTAATTCGGAGACTCTGTCCATCACCACCCCTTGTTGTAAATAATTTTGTCCACCCTAAGCGTGGAAGGGTATACTCAGATGTGAGTCCCTTGCTCATTGCACCATCAGGATTCAAGCAAGCCGGGCCGAAGACGGCTGAAATGCCAGAAACCGGTCCCCGGAAGCTTGTTTCCTTCCCAGTATAAGAATTGGCTTTTGTAGTCTGGTCTGCCCTGTTCCCATGATGCACTGGGCCAGGGACAGACTAATTTGCATACAGCCAGGTTCTGAAACTGGGATGGTGCAATGAGCTAAAAAATGGTGTTGGATCTAGCCCTGATCTCTTGACTGGGTGAGAGTATTCTGCTTAATTCGGAGACTCTGTCCATCACCACCCCTTGTTGTAAATAATTTTGTCCACCCTAAGCGTGGAAGGGTATACTCAGATGTGAGTCCCTTGCTCATTGCACCATCAGGATTCAAGCAAGCCGGGCCGAAGACGGCTGAAATGCCAGAAACCGGTCCCCGGAAGCTTGTTTCCTTCCCAGTATAAGAATTGGCTTTTGTAGTCTGGTCTGCCCTGTTCCCATGATGCACTGGGCCAGGGACAGACTAATTTGCATACAGCCAGGTTCTGAAACTGGGATGGTGCAATGAGCTAAAAAATGGTGTTGGATCTAGCCCTGATCTCTTGACTGGGTGAGAGTATTCTGCTTAATTCGGAGACTCTGTCCATCACCACCCCTTGTTGTAAGTAATGCATACTGAAACAGTACACAGCTGGCATAAGGGACTACTTATTAATGACTTAATTTTTTTTAAGTGAGTATTCCAGAAAAGTCAAATCGTTACGTGAAATATTCTAGTTCAGCTGTTGCGCCCTGAGCATGTCATTATTGCAGGATGTTAAAGTGGCCTTTGGGCTCAGGGAGGCCATGCCTGGGTCAGGTAGCCGTGCCTGGTTTACGGTTTCTGTCCAGTAGCATATCTTAATCTGCGAGTTGGGGATGGGGGGGCGTGAGTCTAAGACAACGTCCTGATAGTCCCTCGGGGCCGTGAGGAAGGTTAGGGGTGTCCGAGGGGTGCAGGGCAGCCTGAACAGTATTGTGAAGGGCGAACAGGATGCGTGAAGCGCTTCAGACCTGGTGTTCAAGCGATGAGATCTCTGAGAAGAAGCTGTCACCGCAGATTGGTGAGCTGGGTACATGCCACAGAAACGGTGCCACCTGCAGGTTTGATGCCAATCGCATTGCCTAGGAGGCAGAGTGTATTTTGTAGTGATATGTGCATACATTAAAAGTCACATTTAGTATTTAGTATAGTGGGATAATGCGCCTGCTCCTCCCACGGGTGTGTGTGATTGTGAATCCAAGTTTAGCTCTATTTTATGTTATATATTGATTATAGCAAAAGCTGTCTCCAGTTGCAGCAGGGCACATTGCATCGAACATTTTAATGTCAAGAGGAGGATCTCTGACTGAAGGTGCTGTGTGTGTTTGCATCAGAAAGGAAATGAGATTACAAAAAAAAGCATTGGCAAAGTCAGTAGTTGTGGTCTGTAACAAGGGCGAGGACTTCTTCAATGGATCTGGAGCAAGTGAACACATTTTGAGCTGATAAAAACAATGCACATCGTATACTTACATAGAGGTGCTTTCGGGTTGGGCGGCTGGATGATTGAGTGAATGAATAAATGGGTGAGACTGTGTGAGAGGCAAGGGTGGGGTTTTGAAGCTGACTAACTGATGGTAGGTTACGATACTCCAATAACGTTGTCAGAATATTGACTGACATAAATATTCTATTGTAAATACCATCTATCAAAATATCGCCCCCAGTGAGTTATTCATAAAAATTCTAAACTTAACAGGGCAATATTATTTTAGGGCACAACATATGTCAGGTAGTGTTTCTGACAATGACATTCTTACAAGCAAAGCGAGCGGTGTGAGACAACTGGCAGTGCATGGACAAGGGGCAGTGACAGGTGAGTGAATGAATTAATTTGTGGAAAAGTGCAGGGGTGCATGATTGAATGAATGGGTGAATGCATAAATGGGGGAGGTGCTGGGGCAGTCTGTGAGAAGGAACAGTGAAGCTACTGAAGGTTTGAAACATAAAGAAGAAAGCAGTCGGGACACAAGGGACGGGGGGACAACACACAGCAAGTACTTACTTTGTGCCTGTGTTTGCCAGTGCTTGGCACCAGCACTTACGTATATACATCATCACATGTTTATGAAAGCTTAACACATGGTGGCGCCATCTGTCTATTTTTGAGTAAAACTGGACCACCACCAGAATTTATGGTTAGGATCCATGCTGTGTGGATCATAATGGCAAATGTGCCAGCTATTTGAACACCACGTCCACCACCACCACATCAACCACCACAGCCACCACCACCACATCCACCACCACCACATCCACCACCACCACCACCAAATCCACCACCACCACCACCATGTCCACCACCACCACGTTCACCACCACCATCCCCTCCACCATCACCACGTCAACCATTATCACGTCAACCACCACCACGTCCACCACCACATCCACCAACACCACCACATTCACCTCCACATCCACCACCACCACCATGTCCACATCCACCACCACCACATCTACCACCACCACATCTACCACCACCACATCCACCACCACCACGTCCACCACCACCATGTCCACCATCACCACGTCCACCATCACCACGTCCACCATCACCACGTCCACCACCACATCCACCACCACCATGTCCACCACCACATCCATCACCACCACCAAGTCCACCACGTCAAACAATTCCACCACCATGTCCAGCACCACACTGTCCACCACCATGCCCACCACCACATCCCCCACCACCACATCCCCACCACCAGTCCACCACCACCACGTCCACCACCACTACATCCACCTCCACCAGATCCACCACGCCCACCACTGCCACATCCACCACCACCACACCCTCCAGCACCACCATATCCAATGTCCACCACGTTCACCACATCCACCACCACGTCCACCACCATGTCCACCACCAGCATGTCCATCACCAGCATGCCCACCACCATGTCTACCACCACATCCACCACCACATCCACCACCACATCCACTGCCACCACATCTACCACCACCACATCCACCACCAGGTCTACCACCAGCATGTCCACCACCACCACGTCCACCACATCCAACACCATGCCCACCACAATGTCCACCACCAACACATCCACCACCACCACTTCCACCACCACCACATCCACCACCACGTCCAAAATTACCACATCAAACACCACCACGTCCACCACCACCACGTCCACCCCCACCATGTCCACCCCCACCATGTCCACCACCACCATGTCCCCCACCACCACATCCCCCACCACCAGTCCACCACCACCACGTCCACCACCACTACATCCACCACCACCAGATCCACCACGCCCACCACTGCCACATCCACCACCACCACAACCATGTCCACCACGTTCACCATGTCCACCACACACCACCATGTCCACCACCAGCATGTCCACCACCAGCATGTCCACCACCATGTCCACCACCACATCCACTGCCACCACATCTACCACCACCACATCCACCACCAGGTCTACCACCAGCAGGTCCACCACCACGTCCACCACATCCATCACCACGTCCACCACAACACCCACCACGACGTCCACCACCAACACATCCACCACCACCACTTCCACCACCACCACATCCACCACCACGTGCAACATGACCACATCAAACACCACCACGTCCACCACCACCACATCAAACACCACCACGTCCACCACCACCACGTCAAACACCACCACATCCACCACCCCCACATCAAACACCACCACATCCACCACCATGTCCACCACCACGTCCAACACCACCACGTCCACCATCACCAAGGCCACCAGCACATCCACTCTCACCACATCTCTTACACACAGTGGCATACCTGCATGAGCCACTCACTCAAAACCAGCATTGGTATAGCCAATAGGTCCCGCCTTTGTGACCGTATAAGTGTTTAGCCATGCAACACTTGATTTTGTTGCACCAAGGATATTGTGCTGGATAACTAAACACTTATAAGGTCCCAAAGGCGAGACCTATTGGCTATGCCAATGCTTGTTATTTATGTTGGGAAGGGGCGTAATTGTGCCCCCCTTCCTGAGCAAATTTTTGGCTCCTTGGACCTCATCCTCAGGAGACTGTAATTGTCCCCAGGACAGCACAATTTGCAGAGTTCTTTGCATATGTATTGCCCAAACCCCCGTGCCTGTGTGTTAGGCAAAGAATTCACCTGGGTGACCACTCCCCTGTCATGGTGGTGGATTGCAGTAAGGGCACCCAGTTAAATGATACACATAGCCCTTCCCCCTATGTATATTGCTGAATGTCTGGAATGCACGTTTGCCTTCCAAATGCAAAACTACAACTCCAGGCCAGAAACCAATGGGGTTGCAGACAAGAAGGGGTTTCCTGAGCAGAACCATCTGATTTGTATTAGGATATAACCCCTCCTCTGGAATTACCAGGTGCTTGACAATCAGTTCCGGTAGAACGCTCCGTACTTGGATCATCCTGTTGCCTGGCGTGTGCGCGTTGCCTGCTTCTTTGTCATTTCCCAAGTGCTCACAGAGGGGCGTGAGAGGCACCATCTGGTCTGGCAGCATCTTCATGAGGAGCGGCTTTGATTAAGCCGTGCTCGGCTGTCCTGTGCTTTGGCTGAAGCATTCTTGCCGCTTTCTCAAAACGGCATCAGTCTTGCCTCCCGTTTCCCTTCCGCATTTGCCAAAATCTGAGATCAGTTTCTAATGAGACGCAGAAGTTACGCGTGCCCCGTGAACCCGAGTCTCCTGGATTCATCTCCGCTCCTGTGAGGCAGCAATCGAGCGGCAAACCAGCAGGAAAAATGACAGAAGTGCGATACATACGCTCTTGAAGCACTTAACTATCTGTATGACATTATTTACCTATATTTTGGTACATTTTTGTGTTTTTTGGATTCTTGATTCTAATGAGGCAAGTGTTTAGTTCTTGGACAAATGTTCAGCAGTGGACTACCATTCTCCACCACAGTCATTGCACAGTTGTCAACAACGTCCCTCAGGACTTCCCGAAAGGCTCTTGTTAACATTCAAGGTGTGCTGTGTGAAACATGAAAGTGAGTAGTTGGGAATAGAGCAGAGTGGCATTTTGGTGGTTGTCCATTTATGTGTATGTGTTGGACTTGGCCCTTCTGGCAGGTTCACCCCTAAACTTTTTGCTTTTAATGGTGACCTGGTGATGGTGATTTTTGGGTTCTGCGCACTTTCACTGTGTCCCAGTGGAAAGTGCATGCGTACTCTGAGTGCATGTGGTGAGATAGGCCTGCCCTCCCATAGGAATGCATGGGGAATGTATGTGTCCCTGGTAGTTCCTGATGCGTGGGGTGTACAGGCTCGAGTCTGGCATGTGCGGACACGTGTGATTGAATGCTGTGAAATGATGTATGCGGCATGTATGTGTCTAGTGTGGAAGTGCCACTTCTAGACATGGCTGAGCATGTGCTGTGAGAGTGCTGGCGTGTGATTGGCTGGAGCTGGCTGGGATGCCAGGCTCCATGAGTCATGATGGGTCTGCCCGGTGGTGAGTGGAGAGATTAGCATGCTGATGTGAGGGAGGGGCTGCACCTGGGTCCTGAATAGGGCTGGGCTTTGCCCACACAATGCTGGCTCCACCCCCTGTGGTGCGTCTAATGACCCTAGCCTCCCTAGTGAATAGAGTGAGGGGCTGAGCACATCAAGGGTGCTCCCAGACCAGCTGCGACTGGTTCTCCCCCACCCTGCACCTCAGACAAAGGAATGCTATGTATAAGAAGGGGCTGTGTCCCCTTACAATTTGTTCTTTTCCTGACCTTACTGAGGGGGGGCTGCTGCTGTTGCTGGGGGCCAGGAGAGACCGCCACTTGGGATCACCTCCCTGCCTGGAGGGACCAGTGAGCTGGCCCCTGGGCCCAGCCTTGACCTCCCCCATCTTGCTCCATTTTCCAGGAGGACTTGTGCTGACCGTTATTGCTCATAGCGCTTGGGAGCGCTGTATTTCCCCCTAAGCGCCTGGAAGTGCTTGATTTTCACATACAGCAGGAAGCGCTGTAATTGCTGTTATAGCACTTGGGAGCGCTGCTTTATTGTCCTCAAAGCGCAAGGCGCGCTTTTATCGTACTATAGCGCTGGGAGCGCTTTATTTGTAAAGGCCGGTGCCCACCCGGCATTGTCCGCGTCCGAGGGTGCCTACCCCTCACTTTGTCCGGTAGTTGCCCCCTAGATTGTCCCCGCCGCCGCCCGGCCCGCAGCAGGAAGTCAGGCAGGCCGGGGGCGGGACAAGCGGACAACCGGAAGCAGAACTGACTCATAGGAGGCCGCGGGAGCCGACCCCGCGCCACTGCCCTGCCCAGAGGATCCCAGCTGATGTGCAGCGAGGCCCCGGAGGAGAGGAGCCTCGCCCGTGGCAACAGAGCAGCCGCCGCAAGACCGGGTGGCAAGAGGAGATCTCCAGCAATGCATAGCCGGTGAGTGAAAGCGGGCTAGGCTAGGGGAGAGGTGCGAGGTCGCGCACCTTCCCTCCCCCGTGCCTCTACTCGAGCGGCCCCCACTTGGCAGCGGGCCGCTCCACCAGGGCGCACCTTTGCCCCACGAGTCCCCCGAGCAGGGACTCCAACGTTTGGGGGCAATTGCTATCTCGAGTCCCCAGAGCGGGACTCCCACCACGATGCCGGCATTCCTTTAGAGCCCTGAGGGGTTCCAGGGCATTGTTGTTCGAGCCCAGAAGGCTCCACCTACACGGGGCATAATCGCATTTCTTTAGAGCCCAGCAAGGCTCCAACGACGGGGCCATATTTGTTTTCGAGCCGCGAAGGCTTCCCGGGGGCACCATGGTTCTAGGTGTGTTTTGAGAGCCCAGAGAGGCTCGTGGGGCCATTTCTGTACTCAGAGCCCAGTGAGGCTCCAAAAAGGGGACAAGTATATGTTCAGAGCCTGTGAGGCTCCAGCGTTGGCCCATCATTGTCTACACAGCTGCCCGGCACTTCCTGGGCAGCTGTCACATTTAGGCCCCTGATTTCAGGACACAGGGCGTCATATCCCCAACAGGGCCAGAGGACCTAGGGACAGTCACAAGTTGTGGCTAATGTGATTTTTGCGCAATTGTGTTCTTTGATACACCTCTGAATGTTTTTAGGCATCATGTGTTTTCCTTCCCTGCCCCTCTGAATGTGTTGTTTATGCATCATGTGCCTTGTTCCTTACACCTCTGAATGTATGTTATGCATCATGTGTTAGGTGCTTATACCCCTACAGGTATTGTGATACTTAGGAAAATGTCACGCAGGGAACTAGGACCTCACTAGCACCACCTGTACTAGCAAGAACAACCACCTAAGGTGGTTAGGGTTGCGTAGGTGGTACTACCGGTTACCAGTGATTACTGGTTGTGTGCTAAAGTGATTTATACTCTATGTTCTAAATGCTAATTCTAACAGTATTTTAAGTTCTAAAAGTACTGATTCCTGACAGTGGTCCAGGTGGCCCTGTCTTGTACATATCTCTTGTAAATTCTGCCCGTGCCTCTTGGCACATTGTAAAGTGTGTGTTTTTATCTAATGTGTTTTGGTGTAATACAAAGGCTATTTTTATACATAACCTTGTGTGGAGTTTTCTTTGTGGTGGGCCTTGGGTGTTGTTGCTGGGGTGCGTGCGCAAACACTTAACTCACATTGCCTCCGAGTTTAGCCTTACTGCTCGTGCTACGTTACCAAGGGGGTGAGCAGGGGTTATCTTGGCATGTAACTCCCTTGCCCTGACGTGGAAGTGGTGGTCTCTGACTGACTTTGGTGCAAGCCCTGACCAGCCGGGGATCCCATTTCTAACAGTATGCCTTTATATTCCTCTTTTTTCCTCTTACATACAGGGATCTACTCCTAAGTTTGGTGGTTCCGAGAAACCCTAGAGGTCCTCACAATCCATGAGGGGTTCCTAACCCAGGCCTTCCTGAGATGCTCCTCAGCATTTTTTATTTTTTCTATTCCCCAGCAAAGGAACGCACTGGTGTAGACATTGCTAAACACTTTTAGGTGGTAACGTAAGAGGGAATAGTAGAAGACACTTAACAACCTCACCCCGCCGGACGACTCCCAAGGTCAGAGGTATTTCAATCTGATAGCCCTGACATTGCCTGCCCAGGGGGTGTGCAGGAGACTGCACTGCTCCTGCTCATGACAAGAGTAAAAAAAAACAGCATTCAAATTCTGTGGGAGCAGTCTCCTGAAAAGTGGGCTCTCCTGGGCCCCCCCAAAAAAATCTGTCTGGGTTCTCCAGGTGGGACGAGGACACCCCCACAGAATGAAGATGCTGGCTCCGGCACAGTTCAAAAACAATGTGGCAAACATACTAATAAATGAGGAGCGGTTAATTATTTATTTATTTATGCGTTTTTATATAGCGCGGACTTTACCTGAAGGTGTCAGAGCGCTTCACAATAGGAACAGAACTGATACATGAGAACATTACAAGTGAACAAATTACAAAGGCAAACGTTACATTACATGAGGCAAAAGTGACAATCGTGAGCAAACAAAATACAAGAGGTAGCAAACTGTGCATTACAGGAGGAAAAAGTGACATGTGTGCAGGTTACAAAACTGTACAAATTACAAGTAGAGGTATAATACTGCAATAAATGGAGGACACTCAAACACAAGAACAAACGTTACGTAGGCAATGGTGGCACTTGTGCAAGTATCGAAAGCAAACAAAATGTAAGAGGTAGCAAACAGTGTGTTACAAGAGAAAAGTGAAGTGTGCATGTTACATAAGAGTACCAAACACAGGTAAACGGGTAGTACTGCAATAAATGGCAGACTCTCAAACCACAAGAACACACTGGGAAGGCACTTCCATCGTCATGGAGAATAGACATTTTCTATACTAAAAGGTCTTCCTTCAGATAATAGGGAGGGCATGAATTAACTTTGGAAGTGTCTTTGAAGGAGGAGAACTCTGAGGTCAGTTTTGAAGGCCTGGGAGGAGGTGGTGGTCCAGAGCTGAGGCAGAAGTGAGTTCCAGATTCTCACTGTATTGCCTGAAAAGGATTGGGCCATCGATCTTTCCTTCTTGAAAGTGGGAGGTTCTAGCAGTAGATTTTCTGCACTTCGTGATGGTCTCTAGCCTCCAGAGAGTTTCAGTTTATTCGCCAGGTAGCGAGGCGAGGAGGAGTGCAAGGCTTTGTGGGTGATGCAAGCAGTCTTGTAGATAGATCTTGCCTCAATGGGAAGCCAGCGGAGGGTGGATAACATGGGTTTGATGTGGTCGCTTTTTTTGGCCCCATAAATGAAACGAGCTGCTGAATGGAGAACAGACTTAAAGGGGGACAGGTGGGATTTGGGGAGGCCAGTAAGAAGAGAATTGCAGTAGTCCAGTCTGGTGAGGACCAGCAATTGGACCAGGGTTTTAAGGTCATGCTCCGGGAAGAAGTGACGAATCCCCAAAGAAGGCGCAGTTGGTATCGGGAAGACTTTGCAATCGAATTAATGTTGGAGAGTAGATTGAGTTTTGTGTCGAGTATGACACCAAGGATTTTTGCGCTATCGACAATGATGGGTTTATTTTTCAGTAGATTCATCTGGTCCATCCATGATTGGACCGGTGGAGGAGAAAGTGAGGAGGAGATGAGGAGGAATTCAGTATTGGAGGGATTCAGAATCAGTTGATGTGTTGACATCCAGTTTTGAATGGAGTCCAGAGTAGAGTTTAGGACGGAGAGATCATGAGTGGAGGCAACCTTGAGGTAGATTTGAGTGTCGTCTGCATAGAGATGATAGTGAACCCCGGATTTACTTAGGAGATTTCCCAGTGGTTCCAAATAGAGATTGAACAATGTGGGTGCAAGTATAGAGCCTTGAGGAACACCTTGACCCACCGCCAAAGGAGATGAAAGACTGTCCGCTATTTTGATCATTTGGGATCTATCAGAGCGGAAGGAAGCAAACCATTTAAGCACAGTGCCCTCCATGCCCATTCTCTGTTGAAGAGAGAGTGTTGAGGAGGGTGTTGTGATTGACAGTGTCAAAGGCTGCAGAAAGGTCAAGGAGAATTAGAAGACAAGACCCCCCTCCCCCCCCCGAATCGAGTATCCGCAGTGCATCATCAATCACTTGCAGCAGGGCTGTTTCAGTTCTGCAGTTTTGGATGAAGCCGGACTGAAAATTGTCAAGAAGATCATTGTCCTTGATATGGTGAGAGAGCTGTTTCGCAACACATCTTTCTGTGATGTTCGCAAGAAAGGGTAGGTTAGTGATGGGGCGAAAGTTGTTGAGGTCATTCGCATCAGCAGTGGGTTTTTTAAGCAGAGGGGTGACCTGCCCAGTTTTAGAGGGAACAGGAAGGGAGCCTTGACAGAGGGAGAGGTTGACCAGAGTGGTCCAATAGGGAAGAGAATGTGTATAGAAGTCAATGGCACTAGGGATGGGGTCAAGAGAATGGTTGGAGGGCTTTGTTTCGAGGATGCACTTGAGGAGGACATCTTCAGAGATGGGGTCGAAGTTCTGCCAAATGGTTAGTGATTTGCGCTCCTTTGGAGGGGTAGGATCAGCGACCTGATCCACAAGTGATTTCACTTTTCCGTCAAAGAATACAGGGAAATCCACAGCTTTCTTTGTAGAATCCTCCAACTTGGACGTTGGGGGAGAGCAGTTAGTATTCTTGATGAGATCAAATAGTTTTTGGGTCTATTTTTGGCTGAGTCAAGGAGGGATCTGAAGTGTGATGCTTTCCCAAGGAAGATGTGCTTGTGGTACTTGGATCTTTCTGAACGAAGCGTGGCCAAATTATCGGTGGAGGGCGCTTGCCTCCATTTTTTCTCCAGGAGTCTTAGGTGCTTCCTTTCTTCATAGAGAGATTTGTTGAACCAAGGTGCTGAGGGAATGGGCCTTTTCTTTTTGCTTTGGAGAGGAGCGACGTTCTTGATTTCGACTGCAAGGACTGAGAGGCATTGGGAGGTGAGATCGTCAACATCTAGGTTCGGGTCTAGCCTTGGAAGTGACAGCAAAGCTGATTCACAGAGGGAAACGGTGTCAATATCTTTAGTGTCATGAAACCAGGAGGTAGCCATCTTAGGTTGGCCAAGAGTTATAGAGTGTGCTAGGTGAAGAGAGAATGGGATGAGGAGGTGGTCAGACGAGTCTACGTGAATATTGGTAGCGTTAGAAAACATGCCTGCTTTAGAAATAACAAGGTCCAGGATTGAGCCCTTGGAGTGTATTGATTCTGTGCATTGTTGGATAAGATCTTTTGTAGAGAGGAAGGTGGCCAGCAAGTTCACGGAAGAGTCTTGCAGAGAGCCCCAGTGGAGATTGAAGTCCCCCACGAAGGTCTGATTGTCACTTTGCGAGTATTGGTCGCTGATGAAGTCAGTGAGTTCCTCCATAAACGAAGGGCCGCTGCCAAGTGAGGGGTAAATGACATGGAATCGGAGGGGTGAGCGGTGGTAGACATTCAAAAGTGCGGAAGATGCTGATGGGAGAAGCCTTAAGTTGAAGGGAGTTTCTAAAGATGACTGCAACACCTCCCCCAACTTTGATAGGTCTGTCATTCCTAAAAATAGAATAGCCTGTGGGTAATAGGAGATCAAACATAAAGTGAGAGGTATCGTTGAACCAGGTCTCTGTTAGGAAGAACATGTCAATATTGTGATGGGTGATGGTATCAGAGATTTCGAGTTTGTGTTTTATTGCAGATCTGCAGTTGTGGAGCAGACATCGCAGGTCTGTCGAGACTGTTTTGGTGATGGGGGCACTTGGGCTAAGAAGGGTGATAGGGATATTGTACTTATACGGGGGTGCATGGGAGGGTTTAGGTGGATGCTTGGTTCTGACAGAAGAGATAGTCGGAATAGTGTAAATAGTTGGGTTACTCGGAGATGCAAGTGGAAGAAGGGTAGCATTCAAGGGTTTGTGTGAGTGAACGATGTTTGGAGACAACAGGTTATGCTTGGCTATGATGGAGTGAGGGGCGAGGTGCATCTCGTGGGAAGGTGAGAGTTTTCCAAAGGATTTGAAGGAATGGGAAAGCCGAAATCTTGGAGCTTAAAAGTGAAATGGAAGCTACAAGCTGGGAAAAGGAGGTAATAAGAAAGCCTAGCTAATTTTCAAGAGAGAGTAGGGCAGAGCACGGAAGGTTGGGTGTCTCGATGGCAAAAGGAGGGGGTGAAATTGGTGGTGGAAGGCAGGGAGAGGTGGGGGGACAGGAGGGGAGTTGAGGTATATGAGTTCATAGGTGGGGAAAGGTGGAGGTTGAGAGCGGGGGTTGGTGTATCAGAGGTGAAGGGAGAGTTGTCTTTGTTGGCGTTGCACGATGGAAAGGAATTAAGGACATATTTATGGGGAGATGGGGCGGATCAAGGCCGTGGAGGAGAGGGAGAGGGGAGGACTGTGAGGTGTCATAGGAGTGTAGGAAGTTTGGGAGGAAAAGAGGGGAGGTGGTTGGAGAGGTCCTGTTGGCTAGGAGAGGTGGCTGTGAGGGAATGGGCATCTGGCAGAGTGAGGGGGGTTAGGAGAAGGGGAAGTTGAAGAAAGGAAATGGTTCTGCTGGGCCCGATGGGGGGAGATGGAAAGGGTCACCAAGGGGGGAAAGGGGGTAGCACAGCATTGCTGGCGGAGTGGGGGGAAGGAGAGAGATGCAATGGGAATGTGGAGAAATCGGGGTGCGAAGCAAGGGGAGGAGGGGGTAGAGAAGAGGGGGAGAGGGAGGAATAAGGGGAGCATAAGGAAAGTTAGCTGAGGGAGGAGGTTGGAGGAGGGGTGGACTAAAAATGGGAGTAGCAGGTAGGAATAGGGGGGAGGAGATGAGATTGGAGTACCGGGATGGTGCAGATTGGATGAGGAGCGTATTAGCTAGTGGTAAGGCTGACGTGATGAAGGGTGGGGCATACTGTGAAGTGGGAGGAAAGGGAAAGAGGGCACAAGGGAGGGGGAGGGAAGAGGGCCGACCTGTGCCTCCCGAGGGTGCAGCCTATTGAAGTGTAGGGGGGTCAGGGGTGGAGAAAGGGAGTAATGGGTGGAGCTGGATGGAGAGTCAAGGGAAAACCCGGTTGCAGAGGAGGGGAGTAGGGAGGGGAAGAGGTTGTCAAAGAGAGAGAGACAGGTGTCTTTGCCTTGGATCATGACAGTACCGTTGTTATAGATTGAGATGGTGAGGGAGCCATTGAAATACGCAGAGGGGGAAATCTTTAGTTGTTTCCCATGAGGGATAGAGGAGGAGGGGATGGCGTTAAGAGAATTATATAAGCTGGTGGACACAGAGGGGGTGTCGTGAGTAAAGAAAATGAAATCGTTTTTGCACCTCCCAATACGACCATTGTAAAATTGATCAACAAAAAGGGACTCAGGGAAACGTTCAATAGTGTTATGCTTCAATCGTTTTACTGAAGCTTTAGTCTGGCCGGGAGGATAAATGATTTTGTAGCAGTTAATTCCAGCCTTAACTCGAGTGGAGGCCATGTTGCGAAAATGAGAAGCGGGAGTGCGGGGGGATATGAGAAGGGTGTTACTAGCAAAGCGGTGGTGAGGAGAAGTATAAGGACTAAAAGGGGGCACATATTCCAGACGTCGGATGAGGAAATCTGAACTAATGTGCCTTCCAGGAAGAGAGGTGGGTATTTGTTGGGCCCTTCAACTAGGTATACATGAAGCCAACTGGCACAATATAATATTTACAAGGGAAATGTTTAAATATGATAGGACCAACTGGACCACTGTCAAAACCATCACGAAGCACAATTAGTCAAAGTAAAACAGATCACAAGCGAACACCCAGTGACCACTGGTGATCACTGTACTTAGCATCAGCCTGTAACAGAAGCACATTCAGCACCAACCGCATTGTACGCCCATAATCTCAACAGACTACTATTGGACCCTA
The DNA here is from genome assembly GCF_964261635.1 of Lissotriton helveticus. Taxonomy (NCBI): domain Eukaryota; kingdom Metazoa; phylum Chordata; class Amphibia; order Caudata; family Salamandridae; genus Lissotriton; species Lissotriton helveticus. The sequence continues at coordinate 1,183,953,763 of NC_136067.1, forward strand.
ATCTCCTGAGAATCACTAACATTAGGGGCAAAGAGCATAGGGTGGAACAAAATCTGACTAGCAAAATCAAAATATGCACAACAGCCTCGTCATCATAAGGTCACCTGTAGAGGTGCTGAGAACAGGGTGCGTAAATCATACAACATGAAAAGCATTTCCTAGCACCACATATACTTAAAAAGGGCCTGGCTCTGTACAAACCTCGCAGTCTCCCTGGCCAACTGGCCATCTTAGAGGGGGACTCAAATGCACTGAAACCATAATGTCAAGGTTGCTGCCAATGCAGCGAGAGTCCTAACTCAATCAGAAATGCCCCCACGGATAAAGTGTCCTAAACGGTGCAGCTGGCACTACTTGCAGCACAGATGTAAAAGGCTTAAATGGAGAAGCTGGCACTACTTGCTGCGCAGCTGTAAAAGGCCTAAACAGTGCAGCTGGCACTACTTGCTGCGCAGCTGTAAAAGGCCTAAATGATGCAGCTGGCAATACTTGCCGCGCAGCTGTAAATGGCCTAAATGATGCAGCTGGCACTACCTGCTACACAGCTGTTAATGGCCTGAACAGTGCAGCTGCACTTCTTGCTGCGCTGAGGAGAGCGTGAGCCTTCCCGCCCGCCTGTGGCGCTCAGCAATTAATGGGCTCAATCACCGCTTTGTAGAGCAGAAGGCATGGGGCCCCACAAGGTTTTGGAGGGGATGGGGGGAAAGGCATCAGTCCCCGCACTGAAGGGCGCCCACGTCGGACAGTTGCTGCCGAAGCCTCTAGGCGGCCACCATTTTGCGAGTACCGGTGAGGTGTATCGGCAGAAATCAAACAGTCTCACTGGAGTAGGAGACCGACTTTAATGAACACCACTTTGTTTCAGAATACCTCTGCATCGCCTTGTAATCGATAGGAAGTGTTCCACAACTTTATATTGTCCAGGGTATCAGGTAGGTATTATTGGTTGAGATCAAATATAACTATATAGGCAGCTCACATTGATCCTATATTGGATCTCTTCTCGATGGTAAAGGGCACTACTCCAATGGTTGCTACTGCAGCCACTTCAAAACTGCATCGTTCAGCACCACCGCGGTTTACATATAGAACCCTTTGTCACAATCTGACCTCCAGGTTTTAGGGTCAGGCACTTGATTTGATAATTCCCCAGGTAACAGGGAGACGGCCCCTCCATACAGCGCTAACTGTAAAATACTTGCACTGCCTCCACGAAGTATGGCCATATAAATAAATTTCCTGCATCTTACCAGCGTTCCAGGTGTTCCGATGACCACGTACACAGCTCCGCCGCCATATTAGTCACTGCTCCCAGCCATCATAATGCCCTTCTTGGAATAATTTTCTTATCCATTATGCTCTGTGGCGCTCCCCTGCAGTGAGTGCAGCAGCCCCCCAAGAAAGTATTTAATAAAGTAAACCATTTTTTCCTGGGGACCATAGAAAGGGACCCAGTAAAAGTTTATGCTGCTTCTTAATCTTTTCTTTAGAATAAGATTTTGCTCTTCAGCTAAGGATTGTAGGAACCTCTGGTGGCCGATCCTATGACTGAATTATGTGGCTTTTGAAGTGGGAAAGAAAGACTGATACTTGTTTAATGTTGTTTTGAATACAATTGCTTTATTTAAATGAATATTGCTGTGAGAAGCTTGCCTGGTATATGATGTCCACTCATGTAAGTGGGCACCTTGCACAAGTCCAGACAACCCTTATGGTGGTTTAAGAGGTCTTAGCTACCACTTAGATAGCTTTCTAAGGTTGTCTGTGTTAGAGCAGCCTTCATACTTAGTCTAGGAGTGTAAAACAGCTTGTTTCACCAGAATGCAATCCTTTAGTATAGACTACATATTTTTACAAATACCTTGTGTGGTTATTTTATAATTTGTTTATTGTATAATACTCTCTAGTATGTTCCAGTATCCCCTACACAGAGATATACACAAAGCGCACAATACTATAGCTAAGAAATCACAGTAAATAGTATATGGTTTGGTCCCCCCACCCCCATGGCCCAATGTGTATTAGTGCTAAGAAAGTAGGTGGTTCCGTGGAGTCCTAGCGATTCTACATCCTCGCAACCTTGACCGGAATTGAGCTGTGGTTCTTATGCACTAGTGAGTAGATAGGGACCCCACGGAAGATGTGTGCAGTGTGAGAACACGACCACAGGCTCCGTACAACTCTACGTGTAAGTCATGGTTGGATTTTTAAAGATTAAGAAACCTTCCCAGTGGACCCTGAAGAAACCCTGTGGAAGACAGAAGGTTGGTCAGCCACCCCACCCGTAAATACAGTGGTAGCCAAGTTACCTATCCCAGGGAAGCTGGGTGCATATTTGTGAAGTGGCGTCGGAAACCGCTGTCGAACCCAATGGAGGACTTCAGGAAAGTTCCACTGCTGGAAGAGGAGAAAGTGTCCATCAAGAATCCACGTTTGCTTTCAGGTACTCTTTGTGGGAATCCAGAGGGGACAGAGTCTGGGTCACTTGGCAGTGACCAGGGGCTCGGTAGATAAATGCCCACTGATGTCAGTTGCTTCAGGATAGATGTCGATTCAGAAAAGGGGGTTGTGATGGACAGAGCATCTGAGTTAAACAGAACACTCATACCCAGTCAAACGATCAGGGCTTGATCCATCACCGTTTTTTAGCTCACTACACCATCCCAGCTCAGAACCTGGCTATATGCAAATTAGTCTGACCCTGGCCCAGTGCATCATGAGAACAGGGCAGACCAAACTACCAAGCCAATTCTTTACTGGAAAGGAAACAAGCTTCCGGGGACCGGTTTCTGGCATTACAGCCGTCTTCGGCCCGGCTTGCTTGAATCCTGATGGTGCAGTGAGCAAGTACTCACATCTGAGCATACCCTGCCACTCCTATAGTGGCCAAAACGATTCAGAAAAGGGGGTGGTGATGGACAGAGCATCTGAGTTAAACAGAACACTCATACCCAGTCAAACGATCAGGGCTTGATCCATCACCGTTTTTTAGCTCACTACACCATCCCAGCTCAGAACCTCAGAGCCGAAGACGGCTGCAATGCCAGAAACCGGTCCCCGGAAGCTTGTTTCCTTTCCAGTAAAGAATTGGCTTGGTAGTTTGGTCTGCCCTGTTCCCATGATGCACTGGGCCAGGGACAGACTAATTTGCATGTAGCCAGGTTCTGAACTGGGATGGTGCAGTGAGCTAAAAAACGGTGATGGATCAAGCCCTGATCTTTTGACTGGGTATGAGTGTTCTGTTTAATTCAGATGCTCTGTCCATCACCACCCCCTTTTCTGAATCGTTTTGGCCACTATAGGAGTGGCAGGGTATGCTCAGACATGAGTCCCTTGCTCACTGCACCATCAGGATTCAAGCAAGCCGGGCCGAAGACGGCTGCAATGCCAGAAACCGGTCCCCGGAAGCTTGTTTCCTTTCCAGTAAAGAATTGGCTTGGTAGTTTGGTCTGCCCTGTTCCCATGATGCACTGGGCCAGGGACAGACTAATTTGCATGTAGCCAGGTTCTGAACTGGGATGGTGCAGTGAGCTAAAAAACGTGATGGATCAAGCCCTGATCTTTTGACTGGGTATGAGTGTTCTGTTTAATTCAGATGCTCTGTCCATCACCACCCCCCTTTTCTGAATCGTTTTGGCCACTCTAGGAGTGGCAGGGTATGCTCAGACATGAGTCCCTTGCTCACTGCACCATCAGGATTCAAGGAAGCCGAGCCGAAGACGGCTGCAATGCCAGAAACCGGTCCCCGGAAGCTTGTTTCCTTTCCAGTAAAGAATTGGCTTGGTAGTTTGGTCTGCCCTGTTCCCATGATGCACTGGGCCAGGGACAGACTAATTTGCATGTAGCCAGGTTCTGAACTGGGATGGTGCAGTGAGCTAAAAAACGGTGATGGATCAAGCCCTGATCTTTTGACTGGGTATGAGTGTTCTGTTTAATTCAGATGCTCTGTCCATCACCACCCCCCTTTTCTGAATCAGGATAGATGTCGACAGCCTTGACTCTGCAGCTGCAGTAACTAGGCGATGTTAAGGATGACCAGGAGCCGGATACGAGCTGTCGCACGAAGGATGTTGAATGCTGAGGGGTCGGTGTCTGGTGGGAGCACCAACAAGCCTGCAAAAAGCAACCCGCCCAGGAAGTCAGGAAGTTGCAAGAAGAGGACCAGCAAGGTCAAGGGGACTCACCCTGACTCCCCTGCTTGTGGTTAGCCCAGAGCAATCAGGGGAGCCCAAAGAAGACGTAGTTGACCCTCCACAGGACCTACAGGCTGGAGGCACTGGAGTCACAGGAGGACTTAAGGCAGCTTTACAAAACAGCAGGCCACGGAGGACACAGTGCGATGTAGCTGAAGATCTTTTCAAGAGAAGGTGCCGCAGGTTGGGGCTACTTGGAGCCAAATGACTTATCGCTAAGTTGCCAACAAGCATATGCACGTGCAAAAGTATGCTGTGCACAGGGTTTCAGCTAATGCAGTTCCCACAAGGAATTCTGACCTCAAATTCAGTGAGAGGGCACCACGGGAGACATCGAAGGGTTCAACAACACGGGTGGTGGCTATCTGAGTCCACAGGAGCTTGATATCTTCAGACCGGTCAACAGTGTTGTGGTGCCTGCAAATGCAGGGGAGTGACTCCTACACTCCAAGGGAGATTATCTTCAGGTGTCTTGGATGCTCCACAGGCCCTACACAGATTCTGTATGGTGCACAGGCAAAGACGAGGCAGCAAACTGGACTTTGAAAGGGAGATGAATTAAGGCTCAGAGTGCCCAGACGGTAGAAGCGCAGTGGTTTCAGTTCTGAATCTTGTCCACCGCAAATCTAGGGACCTACAGACAGGTAAGCCCTTAAGTAACCTAAAGAAAAGGGTTGGGAAGATTCAGGGGACCCTCACAGGGGAGGGTCTGGACAGGGGAGATGTTACTCTCATATCCTTTGTCCAGTTTTGCACCAGACCGGGAGCCAATGGCTCCCAGGACTGGTTTGAAGTGGACTATGCACAAGGACACCAAATGCGCCCCTCATGCCGACTTTCAGGTGCTGGTGATGGAGCGAGATAGAAAACAGAAATCTGTTTAAACTCGTGAAGTCACACTTCCATAAATAAATTAATAATGCTAACAATTTGTGCTATGTGTATGCTAATTCAATCTAGTTTAAAGTTGCATTTTCACAGAACACGCGGGAAACTAACATGTGTGCTCATAAATGTGCATTATGTTGCATTCTCATGTATGTGGAAAATAATAAATTAATCTTGTCTATTGTCATGTCATAACTAATAGCAGCTGTTTTTATAGAATGGCATGTGCTTATTTTGCTTTCCTTGTCTATGTGATGTCATTTCTACTATTCTAGGTGCACATAAGGTTTTATGGATTCATGAAGACTGGTAGATATAAAATGCTGCTTTATTTGTGCTTTACTGCTAGGTAATTTAGACTAATGGGTTAATTATTAGCAATGATGGGAGGCAACAGAACAAACTGTATTTCTTTCATTAATTATTCTTTGTGTTTGTTTATATAATAGTTTTACAAGTGAAGCTTAGAGATGGCTGCAGAAAAATAGTACACTTTTAAAAGTGGCGCAGGAGAGGTGGCGCAGAAAATTGACGCTCTTTGAAAAGAGGCCTAATGATGAAAATGGCTCAAGTGAAAATAATTCTGAAAGGATGGAAAAGGCCTCTGAGCTTTTATTTTGAAAGGTTTTGGAATGAACTGCTAAAAAGATGACTTTTTGGAGAAATTTGCTAACGTTTGCTAACGTGCCACGGGAGTTCAGTACGGACAGGCTCAAGGTTGAAAGGAAGCTTTCGCTACAAAATGTAGCAGCCTAAGGAAGAACTGCCAAGACTTCTAAATGAACAATGAACTAGTGAATTTGCCCGGGCATGTAAGAAGGAGGTGTCACAGTTTACTGTGGTACGAGGTGGCTCAGCCAATGGAGAACTAGAATTCGTCTGCTGGAATGTGAAAAATAGTTAGATCAGCTTAATTTAGGGTATAAGAATAGGTTCAGAGAACACATAGTTGGCTTACGCTCGAGAAATCTGGAGGACGATGTTATGCTGATGGACTTTACACGTGAGGACAGGAGTTTTTTATTAATTACTTTATTACTAGGTGATGAGGGTAGAGACAGAGAGATAGTTAGGATTTTGGAAATGCTTAATTTTACGTATTCCTGCTAATGAATAATAATTCTTGATTTATGCTCTTTTTATTAATTCTGAATAAATCTTTCTTTATGACTTTTTATAATGCTTGTTTAATAAAATACCAAAACCTAAGTTTTCCTAGATGTGTTTAAATAAACTTTCTAAAATGACAAGCTGGTCTTGATTATTGTAGGTAGTTTAAACAACTATATTTAGATCTTATCGCCTCATGATTCAGGCGCTCTATTGTTGATATGGGCCTAGTGTTGTAGTGTAAGTTTTGTGGTAGTAGATAGTGTCATTTGTGCAATATTTTGGTGAGAGCGCTGGATCAATTTCATGGTAGCCATCGGACGGTTTATATATGTTGTTTTTGACATACATGTTACATGCATGATACATATATGTTGGTAAAATCATAGGATTAAGTTTTAACACATGTTGAGTTTGTTTATTTTGTGCTATGTGTGTACTGGTACAAAAACTGTATGATGAGAAGGTAGTCATGCAGAATATCTGATCTGTTTCTGTGATATCGCCGAGTATCACTGTTGGTATCGCCGTGTACCAGAGGTGTTGTCGCCGTGCAACACAGTGTTGTCGCCGTGCAACACAGTTTTAGGGCTAGGTGTGAATCTTGTATAGTGAGGGTTTTCTAAGAAATTAGAGCAGCATGAGAATAGGGACAAAGCGCCTTCCATAAAACTCACTGTGATAAGAGTATTAGTTATATTCGAGCTTGAGTGAAGGGTAGGGTAATGTCGGTGCATGATTATCTATAAACAGGTGAGAGTCCTGTACGGGTACATGTTTTATATCTATAAACAGGTGAGAGTCCTGTACGGATAACGGTGTTATTTTGCTAACGGTGCATGATTTCTATAAACAGGTGAGAGTCCTGTACGGATTTCATGTGTGAGTGAAGTTAGGGATTTTTCAGTGTGAAAGTGCGTGATTGTTTTGTAAGGTATGTTCAAGTGGAACTCTTAGAACTGTCACTTCGCGGTGCGTTCAGAGGAAAACCGGTTCATATTTTTACGTGTTAGAAGGGTAGGGTAAGAGTTGCTCTACTGACAATTGAAAATTATCCTTAGTGAGAATAGCGCCGACTATTCCGAAGTGTGGATACTTGAATGTATGTAAACTATCCTAATTAGAGAAGCAGACAGATGAGTTTCGTTTTATGTATTGACTAAAATGTACCAAAAGTAATTCTAAGGTACTTAGGAATGTTCTAGGTAAAGTCTGTACCATTCTAAGACTTTATAAAGTGTTGCGCGTTGTTTAAATAAACTTAAAAGCACTGCGCGCTATTTTTAAACCATTGAAAAGTGCCCCGATCGAAAATTGTAAGGGAGGGGCTGTTTTAGGAGTGAGAGCGTGTGGGGAGAGACTGAAGCTGCAGCAGCTGCATGCGTCAGAGTTGCCGCGCTCTGATTGGGTAAGGCGTCTGGAGCGTCATAGTAAAGCTAGGCTCCGATTGGTTAAAAGCCTAAAGCCTCACAACAAAGAAGTGAGAGCATTAAATTAATCTAAGTGGTTTTGCAATGATTGGTTGTCCTAACACAATTATCCAAATTGCTTATAAATTGAACTGTCCCCGTTTTTAGAATTGTAAATTGAAAATAAATACACAAGTAAATAATGCCCGTATTGTAGTTAAATAAATTATTTCAATTTTAAAAGTGCCTGATTTGTTCTTTCCTTCGATTTGACAGTGTTAAAACAATTTAACACAAAGGAAAAAGATTAAACTAGAAACGGAGTTGTAAACGAAGGAGCCGCCTTTCTATTGGCTCAGGCCCCGACTCGTCATTGTAGAGCCGCGCTCCTATTGGGCGAGGCTCCGTGAGCCCCGCTCTGATTGGGCAAGGCTCTCCCATTTAATAATACATGGTCTGGAGTGTCTGACCAAAGAAACGATCATTTTGGTTGAGGTGCGATTAATATTGAAAAATTATTTCAAAAGTGTTCCCCGTTTGATTTTTCTTTCTATTGTAAATTGCGCTATTTTAGAAGGCTTAACACTCATCCCTACGAGCTTTCTACTATTAGTGCTCTCTTGGTAAGGCTTCGTAAATAAATGAGCCCCTAAATGATGTGCCTGGCTGTTCATGCTGATAGATTGGTTTTCGCCGAGTAATTTAGTGAAGGAGGGGGGGGCTGCCAAGGAGCGAGGGAGAGGAGGGAGAGCTGCCAGCTGCAGCGGCTGCTTGCGTCAGCCGCCGCGCTGCCATTGGTTAGAATCCCGTCGCGTCATAGACAGAGGCGCGCGCTGATTGGGCGAGGCTCTCTCAGCCGCGCTCTGATTGGCTGAAGCGCTACAGTATTGTTTATAGATTAAAATTGTCTCCGTTCAGTTTTTATTAATTGTTACAGCTGCGTTTATTATCGTTTCTGTGTATAGAGTGGCTGCGCATGTTTGGTTGATGCGTGCCACTGCTTGTCAAGATTTTTAAGTGTCCTCGAGTAATGAAGAGATAGATCTCCGTTTTATGATTCCCCTGCTCGAGTTACGTGGTTGTTTCCAAGGAGGAGAGCGTGTTGTGGCTGGTGCAGGCGAGCGAATGTGCGCTAAGGCCTGAGTGTGAGAGAAACAGAGACTGCAGTGACAGTGCATGTCACAGCAAAGGCGAGCTGTAATTGGCTGAGCTCGAGAAAGCCGCGTTTTGATTGACTGGCTACAGCCGTGCTGTGATTGGTTGAGCTCGCGAAAGCTGCGTTTTGATTGGCTGGAGCGCCGTGTTGTGATTGGCTGAGGGGCTGCAAATGGTTGATGTGTGTTGTTGTTTATTTTAACTCTAGCGCTATCATAGTACATTCCTTGTCTGTCGTTTATGCCTGGTATCTACAGATATTCTAACAAGTGAGTGTGCAATATTAAGCATAAATTTAAAGGACACATTCTAGTGCATTTTACTTTCCTTTTCTGCAGTCCTCTCATAGTTGCACATCAGCGTGGGAACAGGGCAGTGTTTGGTTCAATTAAACAGGTGTTACAGATGCCCTGTCAGTAAAGCGCATGTGCACAATGTTCTTTCTCACACTCTCTGACCCCAGCTTTTACAGTGGAAAATAAATAACTGTGCTTTTTCATTGCTCCTTTCACGCTTTACTGAAAATGATAGGCTTTAGTTGGTAGTTGACAGTTGAAAGTGATTTTATCACTGCAAAGATCTTTGAAAGTAAACATTGCATTCAGCCAAGTGTGGAGAGAGGCTTGTGCTGAAATACATGCTGTGCCACTAATATTGTGTGCAAAGAGCGTGAAGGAAAGCTTTTGCTGAAACATTCTGTTCAATTGATGTTTTTAGTTAGTTACATTTTACTGTCCAAAATTAAAAGCAAATAGATTAGGTTTTCTTTTTTCCACAGGTATATGTTGCAGAAAGTGTGTAAGTGAAAAATAAGTACATTTAAAACACATGTGATTATATGTTGGTATTATTGTTATAAACAAATATTTTGCGTTACTATTTTGTTTTTGCAAATTGATGTTTTCCTTTCCAGGTTAATTATAATTAGTAATACAGGTAAATTAGGAGAAATATTAAATTGACCAAATTATAAGGTTTTCTATATCTGATAGTGTTAATTAATTAATTAATTGATCAGCAAACGCTGCAAGGCAAATTTAAAGAGTACATTTACCAAGTTATTTAAAGAAAATGTCTTCCTTATATAAGAAAATGAAAAAGGTTGTTGCCAAATGCGAGAGCAAATTAAAGATTCCTAAATTAGCGAAAATAAATAATAAAGGTGTCAGAGTAGAAAATGTTGATCAGTGTAAAATTGATGTTGTGAATATTAATCAGAACAGGAATTCAAGAAGACCCCCAGAACAGATTAATGTAACGCCAAAAGTCTCAGATCAGATTGATAAAGTGACAGCTCAGACTTCTTCTAAAAATGATGCAACAGAAAAACATGATGAGATGCTTGGTACATCTGGAATTAATATTCCTGATTATGTGAATTCATCAAATGATTTGATACAGTCCATGAAAATTATGGAAACAGAGACAATCCCTGTGCTTGGAAAAGAAGAAACTAGTTCCACAGCTTTAATGGTCCCATTTAATTCGGAAACTAAAAATTTTACTGAAAAGGTTTATTCTATTGTACTTGAAATTGAATTAGTAGGGATTACAACTCAGCAAGAAACAGAGATGACTTCAGTTCTGGTAAGTGAGAAGTCTGACATTAACCTAATTGAATTAACACAGCCTGATGAGTCAAAATTCTGGTCCAATGAAAAGGAAACTGAAATAAATAAGCTGAATGAACAGCTACAAATACAGCGACAGGTAATGATTCAAGAGATTGAGATGGCTTCACTGCCATTACAAATTTTTGTAAATGAACAGACAGACAAAACAGATACAGGATTAATTAATGAACAAGAAAACAGTCTAAAAAGAATAGATGCACTTCCAGAATTTAGGAATAAAAATAATGTTCTTTTGAGTGAAGACATCAAAGTAAAAGATACAATTGATCAACAGATTAAAACTTTGACTTCTGCAAGTTCGTATTTCAGAAATAAAAATTTAATTAAAAGGTTGATTGATGATATTCAATTGGCAGAAAGGTTTGCTGTCGTGATATGTACAGCATACAAAAAGAATGATGAACATGCTTCGAGTTCACTAATACTAACATCCGTAGTTGAAACATGGCAAGGAGTCAAAGACTTTCAAGATGATGCAACTCATGAGGAGGAAAACACATGGTTGAGAAACACATGGTTGAGAACAGATTTTAAACAGCGAGATGGGGATGAGATTTGGATACACAAAGATGACAGAGTAGTTTTACCAAATAGCAGGATTACTGACAGGGACAGAATGTACCATAGATTTGTGGAATTTCTTTACCAGAGGTGTCTGACTTGTCAGCAAGTGAACACAATTAAGAGAACAATTGTGAGATTGGAAACAGAATTACAGGAGAGTGGTTCATTGACCAGATTACAAATGGATTTCATTGGGATGGCACTGAATGACAAACTGTGCTACATTTTTGTGATTTTCTGTTTGATTACAAAATGGTTTGAAACATTTCAGATGCGACATGATGAAATTACTGTTGCAAAGTTATCAGATAACAGAAGACATATTGAAAACAGATTGCTCCATTGTACAGATAGAATAGAAATTTCAGGTGTTGAGGAGCATGAGAATGTTATTATAAAAGACAGAGATGCAAAAATGTGCCTAGCTGCAGGTACAAAGTGGACAGATGTCCTTCCACTTGTTTTGATGTTTCTGAGAAACACTATTGATAAAAAGACAGAATTAAGACCACGTGAGATTATGATGGACAAGGTCATGAGACAGACATTCATACCAGAGAAAAGAATGATGCCTATCAATGATAGCATCAATTTGGAGAACTGCAGGAATTTATCAGATGAAATGATTTCTGTGTTTGATGAAGATGAAACTGAAGTGCAAACAAGAGAAAAAGAGCAAGTATTTGATCTGTTACCAGGTAAAAGGATCAGGAAAAAGGTTCGTCTAAAAGAAAATTCTCTAGTGCCAAGGTGGCAGAAAAGGAGGTCAGTCAGTCTTGTCATTACAAATGAAGTGAAGTGCAAAAGACTGAAGAGGTGGATTGACACTGGCCATACTTTTCGTGTATCTACACCTGAAAATCCTGATGAGGATAGTGTCACAATTGATGATTCAGATTCTGAAGAAGAGCCTGAAGAGAATCCAGATTTTGAAGATCGACAAGTTGGTCGACATCTGGAGAACATGAATAGAAAACAAGCCTTGATTGAAGAAGACTTGAACGTTGTGACTGAAGACTCAGAAAATGATGGAAATCTGCCAAGAAAAGAAGCAGAAGAAGAATGTGATCAGATTGTGATTCAAGACCAGGAGAGTATTGAAAAGCAGAAAAGTAGCTCTGAAAGCAGGAACAGGAATTCTGAAACTGGGAAGTTGAAGGTAATTGAAGAAGAAAATGAATTGCCAAGTACCAGCTACAAAGATGATGTTCCTAACGGAGTGAAGCTGCCGAGTAAAGAAGTACCTGAGTCTGAAGTTGAAATTTCTAACACTGAAAATGATGAGAATGATGAAGATTCTCAAATAAGAAAATTCAGAAAAGGAGCTTGGAGAACAGAATGTAATGTGACCAAGCAAAAGAAGAAGTTACTAAGAAAAAGTAACTGGCCAGAAGAAATTGAAGGCCTAAAATTCAAATTGAAATACAGATCAAAGAAACAGATTGATGAAAAATCAAGTCAAAAAGGATTCTGTAAAGAAAAGTGAGGCAGGAAAGAAAATAGAAGTGATACCTGTAATGGAGGTAAATAGTCACAGTCAAAAAAATGATTGAAAAGAATAGTGACAATGATTGAAGTACATACCTGTTAAATTTTAGGTTTCTGTTTTTGGCATAAGGCTGAAGAAAATGTGTTAGATGACACAAGGTCGAAGAAATTCTGTTAGCTGAAAAATTAATTTGTGACATTAGGTCGAAGAAAAACTGTTAGAAGGTTTAAAGAGTATATAAAAAAAAAAAATTGAAAAAGGGGGGTGTTAGAAATTTTTAGAAAATTTAGGTACAATTTTTAAAATTTTTGTTTTAATTTTCTTTGCAAGCTTAATGAAAATACATTCAACAAGCTCAAGATGCTTAATTTTAAATAAATGTTGTAAGATGTCTCTGATATATATACTCCTAATAATTCTGTTTTGGTTAATTTAGGTTATTGTTCTTTTAGAAATTAACAAAGAGAAGTTTAAGGTTAATATGACAAGCAAGATAATGACACTTTATTAGTTATAGTTTTTGCAACACTTTTATTGAAGTTTATTTGTATGTTACACAAGAGAAAGAAATAGAACTAGAAGGGTTTCTTAAAACTCAATATGAGAATTGTAGATAAACTGATGAGATAAGTCTTTAGAACTACTAACACAGGTGAAATTGAATCATGTTCATCTTAGATAAAATTTTTGCTAAATTTTGGGTGGTGGTGTGGTGATTTGTTAATCACCAGATGAGGGAGTTGATGGAGCGAGATAGAAAACAGAAATCTGTTTAAACTCGTGAAGTCACACTTCCATAAATAAATTAATAATGATAACAATTTGTGCTATGTGTATGCTAATTCAATCTAGTTTAAAGTTGCATTTTCACAGAACACGCGGGAAACTAACATGTGTGCTCATAAATGTGCATTATGTTGCATTCTCATGTATGTGGAAAATAATAAATTAATCTTGTCTATTGTCATGTCATAACTAATAGCAGCTGTTTTTATAGAATGGCATGTGCTTATTTTGCTTTCCTTGTCTATGTGATGTCATTTCTACTATTCTAGGTGCACATAAGGTTTTATGGATTCATGAAGACTGGTAGATATAAAATGCTGCTTTATTTGTGCTTTACTGCTAGGTAATTTAGACTAATGGGTTAATTATTAGCAATGATGGGAGGCAACAGAACAAACTGTATTTCTTTCATTAATTATTCTTTGTGTTTGTTTATATAATAGTTTTACAAGTGAAGCTTAGAGATGGCTGCAGAAAAATAGTACACTTTTAAAAGTGGCGCAGGAGAGGTGGCGCAGAAAATTGACGCTCTTTGAAAAGAGGCCTAATGATGAAAATGGCTCAAGTGAAAATAATTCTGAAAGGATGGAAAAGGCCTCTGAGCTTTTATTTTGAAAGGTTTTGGAATGAACTGCTAAAAAGATGACTTTTTGGAGAAATTTGCTAACGTTTGCTAACGTGCCACGGGAGTTCAGTACGGACAGGCTCAAGGTTGAAAGGAAGCTTTCGCTACAAAATGTAGCAGCCTAAGGAAGAACTGCCAAGACTTCTAAATGAACAATGAACTAGTGAATTTGCCCGGGCATGTAAGAAGGAGGTGTCACAGTTTACTGTGGTACGAGGTGGCTCAGCCAATGGAGAACTAGAATTCGTCTGCTGGAATGTGAAAAATAGTTAGATCAGCTTAATTTAGGGTATAAGAATAGGTTCAGAGAACACATAGTTGGCTTACGCTCGAGAAATCTGGAGGACGATGTTATGCTGATGGACTTTACACGTGAGGACAGGAGTTTTTTTATTAATTACTTTATTACTAGGTGATGAGGGTAGAGACAGAGAGATAGTTAGGATTTTGGAAATGCTTAATTTTACTTATTCCTGCTAATGAATAATAATTCTTGATTTATGCTCTTTTTATTAATTCTGAATAAATCTTTCTTTATGACTTTTTATAATGCTTGTTTAATAAAATACCAAAACCTAAGTTTTCCTAGATGTGTTTAAATAAACTTTCTAAAATGACAAGCTGGTCTTGATTATTGTAGGTAGTTTAAACAACTATATTTAGATCTTATCGCCTCATGATTCAGGCGCTCTATTGTTGATATGGGCCTAGTGTTGTAGTGTAAGTTTTGTGGTAGTAGATAGTGTCATTTGTGCAATATTTTGGTGAGAGCGCTGGATCACTGGCAAGCGCACCCACCCAGCCCAAATACACTAAATCCTAACTGGAAGGTGGTCACAACTCCCTGTGACAGGATGCTTATTGTTCTGCCTTCCCGTGCTGGAGATTGGCTCAGCAGCAGGAGGGCAGAAATGTGTCTCTGGTCAGCAGCAACCATTTTGTGCTGCTCAGGACTAGAAGGCTAGTACCAGGGACACCAGGGACCCCACGAAGCTCGATTCTGAGGGGTGGAATCATACCTCCCCACTGGTTACCGGTGTGAGGGTATGAGTCCAGCATGTTCGACTGCAACAAACCCTATCGTGTTTAGTGTAATTTTCGAGATGGTCATTGCGCAATCGCGTAATGCCCCTCTATGTTAGTATATGGCTGCTTCTCTGACAACCCGGAAGAATGGACTCTGTAGGTTGCAAGGGTGTCCTTCTTGTGCAGGGGTACCCTCTCACGTAGAACCAAGCACCCTGCCCTCAGGATTTTAAAGGCCTGCTATAGGGGTGACTTACAGGTTTACTATATCTAAGCATTACTGCACTTAATTAAGATATAGGTTTTAAGTGGTGCATGCAGAAACTTACACAGGCTGCAATGGCAGGCCTGTAGGTTCAGATTCAGATTCAGATTCAGATTCAAAAATGCTTTATTCGGTATATATAAGTATATGACCATATAGCAACAAACATGAAAAAAGTACATATACAAAATATATTCAGCACATGAATATGAATATCAACAACAATTCCTAAATGTAAGTACATAATAGAATACAATTTTATCTCTATAGTTATATCGATATAAAACATGTGCAAAGTTTGCAATAAAGTGACACATGCTACCAATTAGAACAATATGTGCAAAATTGACATTCACAAAATGCAGTAGTCATCTTTTTAAGGAATTGGGACACAGATTTAAAAATGGAAATTAAAATGCAATAATCATACTTGCAATGGTGTGCCTAAAATAGAAAATATACTAAAGCACAAATTTGAATTTCAAAGTACCATTAGTGCAAGTACGTGTGCAAAATTTGCCATAAAGGGACACGTGCTAAAAATGAAAATACGTGCAAAGTTAGCATTCAAAAAGTGCAATGGCTGTCTTTTAGTCTATGTGCAAAAGCTTGCGGAAATAACATTCATAGGGATTGGGACACAGGTAAGAAAAGGTTAAAAAAAACTCAGAATCACTACTACAATAATACACCCGAGTTAAGTAAACTTAAAACACAAATATAAAATTCATGATATCATTGATGCACTAAACACATAATGTAGCAAAGGGGGTTACTGTCTATCTCTGTTGTGGTAATATAAACATTTAGTTCAGTTTATTTATAAAATCATCGATTTCCGCACAGATATACATTTTAAAATATATGTTGCTGTGCAGAAACATATGACTGGACTCTGTAGATTAAACAATACCTGCATAGCTGTCTTAGTACATCGTAATTTGTTAGATAAAAAGATGGGTTTTAAATAAAATTTCCTCATGGGAGTAGAACATTTGCAAAACAGCATAAAATGACAGCTACTCTGTATAGATACTCCCTCACAAAGACAGGGAGAGGTGCTGTGCTGGTTAATCAGGGGGAATGCCACTAGATGGTGTGCTATGCCCAAGCGAAAGCGAGTTAATACAAAACGGTGTGTGCTTTTTGTAACTGATGTTAAATATGATTGAAAGCCTTCGCTAATGCTATACTCCTGATAGAGGTTAAAAGTTTTTTGTTTCACGCATTCTATAGATCTCATATTTTCCATGTGTTTTACAAAGGATACTGCAAGCTCTTTTTTGGATACGCAGGCCACCAGCTCAGGTTCATGAAAGGCATTGATTTCATACAGCGTTTTAAACCAGTATTTAATATGGCCAAGCCATGGTATGCGTGAACAAGAATCGAGCCTTAGACAGTCAGTTATTACGTTCTGAGTGAATTTTGTTTCAGTCTTAGACCAAATTGAGTGCCATAGGACCAGTGGGCGCAGAGCTGATAGGTCCTTAACATGTCTTAAGCCCACTTCCTTAAGGATTAGCACAGTGGAAGCTGAGGCCGGGGCACATAGCAAGCGTTTCAAGAATGAGTTCTCCTCATTCTGGATTAGCTTGCCACTTTGTGTGTTGTAGCCCCAGACTCCAGCCCCATATAGGGCCGATGACAGACACCTTGAGTTATAGATCGACACCATCTCCTTTATTCTCCGACCCCCTAACTTAGCAGCAAATCTAAAAACACTACTGGTATTCCTAACCATTTTAAAACGTACGCTTTCTTGTTCGCTGGCCCACCTACCATCCCCGGAAAATGTAATTCCGAGATAACAGAACTTTTTAACAGTTTCTAACTTATCCCTATCTAGATAAAAAGTCCTGTTTTCTTCCCGCATGACATTACAAACGTTTTACCTTTATTTATTATTAACTTCCTACTATTTATAAAAGTCTGAAATTTATTGATAAGACATTGTAGGCCATTATGGGTGCGGGACAGGAGGACCGCGTCATCCGCGTACAACAATATTGGTATGGGGTTACCATTAACAGTAGGTGCATCGGCTGTAATTAGTCTGAGTGTTTGGTCAATTTGATTTATAAATAAAGAAAATAAAAGAGGTGCCAAAACACATCCTTGCCGAATGCCTCTATTGATCTTAAAAAAAGGAGTACATTCACCAGCTGGACCAAATCTGACTTTACTGGACAAATTTTCATAAAGTCCCGCCAGAAAATGGATGATCTCGGGTGGAGCCCCCATATCTAATAAAACTGGCCATAAAAGAGAATGTTCAACTAAATCAAAAGCAGAGCTCAAATCTGCGAAACATAAAAATAGGTTTCCTTCTTTAGCTTTAGTATATTTGCTAACAAGGAGCTCGAGGTTTACGCACTGCTCCATCGTTCCCAACCCCCTTCTGAATCCGTACTGCACTGGGGATAAGATAGTATTTTCATCGACCCAGATTTCTAATCTCTCCAGGAGGACTCTACTGAGAACCTTGATTGACGAATCCAGAAGGGAGATGGGACGGTAGTTGCATGCCTCTGACCTCGAGCCTTTCTTGAACAAGGGGACAATAATCGACTGATCCCATGTCTGTGGTAACCCATTTTCAGCCGCAGCATTGAACAAACGTGTCAGTATAGGTGCCCATAGGTCCATTTCATGTTTATCGAGGTCCACTGGTACCCCATCGGGGCCAGGGGCTTTACTGCCCTTGCTTTTTCTAAGTCCCTCGTGTACCTCATTCAGGCTAATATTTAACTGCATAGTCTGCCAATTCGATTTGTTTTCTTTAATTATATCTAAAATTAACCCATCTGAATTAAAAATCCCAGAAAAATGAACTACCCAGGCACTACAACTCACATGAGAGGTTATTTCGGGAATATTTTCATTTTTTTAAAACGGACAAATAATTGTTTTCCAAAATAACTTGTGGTTTTTGGTGGAAGCCGCCATATCCAGATTGGCCCATGCCTCATCTTGTAACTCCTTTTTCTGCCTAGTTAACGAGGTCTTATAATTTAGGCGCTCTTCCCTGACTTTTACTGTATCTCTAGGCTTGGTATCTAGGGTGGTTTTAAGTTTAGTTAGTGCCATGGCACAGTTTTTATCAAACCAGACCTCCTTGGTTTTTCTCGGCCTCCGGCTCCTAGCTGTCAATAGGCTTTCGATTACCACATTTATTTTTTCAAAGTTAGCGAGGAGTCCGGCAGGGATCACCTCAGTGCCTAGACAGTAGCTTATTTCTACAGCACATTTAAAATGAACATCCATCATGCGTTGGTCGGGGTTGGTGTTAGCCCATTTAATTCTCATGCCCTTTGGTCTTTCGGCTGAGATCCCTTGTATATGTTTTCCGTCGGTAGATGTTTTACACCCCCAACCGTATAATGTGAGTGAAATGCTATTATGGTCACTCACAATTTGCTCAATCACCCATAAATTAGAGTAGACCGAGCCACAGGATACAAGGACATGGTCAATGTTGGAATGTGCATCCCTTCCTTTAAATGATGGGCATTCTCTATTATCGCTATTTTTTGTGCAATCCAGCAACTCCAAATCCAATTTCGCAACTAAGTTGTTTAATGCATTTCCAAAAGCGGTATGCGGAAAATGATTATAAGGAGTGCCGTCTCTACTATCCTGCTCACCTAGATGACCACAAATCCCCCTTTGTGAATATTTACAAGCTTGTATGTTAAAATCACCAGCCCAGACGATGACTGGTGGGTCTCTGGATTGCAATAAGGATCTTTCTATTTCCCTCCCTATATCTTGTATTAGCGATACCTGGTTAGCTCCCGGAATGTTATTATAAAAATTTATTATTACCAGGTCCCTACCCTTTCCGTGTTCTAAGCGTAATATCTGTGCGTACGTGGCAACCTCATAGCAATGCCCAAGTTTAAACTCAGTAAGCTTGGTTGATACCAAAGTTAACAGCCCGCCCTTTGCCCTGCCAGCTATAGATGTTACTGAAGCCACATAATATGATGTATATCCCTCCACATAAATTTGTTCTCTGATCCATGTCTCCTGGAGACAAATTATATCATACCCTTGGTTAGTAAAACTCTTCCAGAAAGGGGTAGCTAATTTTCCAGTAATTCCCGCAATATTCCATGAAGTGATGTTAAGACCTTCATCGTTGACATTACATGGAATAATGTGGGGGTGGACTATTGCTAGGCTATCTATTGAGCTAACATCTGCCACTCTTATTGCAGATGTATGCGTGCCACCTCTCACTATTCCTTCCTCAGAAACCACATCTTCTCTATTTAATCCAACCACCTCAGGATCAACTTCAGATCTACACAGAGTCTCCTTGGGGGGGGGGCTATGTGTCCCTGAAGGGCCTTTCTAATGCCAACAGTTTTTACGGTATCTATTTGTAGAAATACAGATTGATCGCTAAGTCAATCTATCTCATCTATTGGATTGAATACCTGAAATCTATTGTACGTGGGAATTAGAAAGTTATCTCTGAACTAGGGCATGGTAGTAAAATTATGGACTGTATTGTGGTAATTAACTATGGAATGATCTAACATTCGGGCTTTGTATTGCTTGCCTGACTGATTCCTATAGAAATAATCTAACAGGAGTAGAGTGGTATTATATTCCGAGTTGGAAGGTAATGGCGCATTCATAATTGAGTCCCTTGCCCATTCTGGTGTTCTGAAATTGATAACGATACAATCTCCATCAATTTCTTTTTTGCTGGGACCCAACCACCCTACTCTCTGGGCCATTATTATCTGATTCGCCCCATACATAGGGAAACCACAATTTGTAGAAAGCCAGTGCAATGTCTTATTTTTTAGCGTTACTTGGTTTTCAAATTGAGTGGGTTTTAATTTTGGGACATCCGCAAGTATTGCTGTATAAGCACTGCATTCAGGAGGTAGGTTTATAACTGCGGGAATTATATTATATGTTTTTTGCATAGGGACTGCCTTGCTTAAATTAGTGGGACTGCCTTGCTTAAATTAGTGGATTCTATGTTAGCTTTCTTCGGTTTGTCTGCAGTGGCTATTTGCCCTGTGTTCACAGTATGACTATTAGGTGCAGCATTTATGCAGGGTATTAACTGGACCAGTCGGTGTAATACGAGTGTTTACTCTCTGACCACCGTTGGCCGGCTTAGTCGGGGGGTTTTCTTTTGGGGCAATTGCTTTAACTGGCTTAACAGGTACATTCATGTTTTCAAGCATATCTCAGTGAGCTATGCCTAGATGTTCTAAATTTCCTACCTTGTCAACTAGGACCTTTAATCTTTCCACTATCGGTAAAGTAAGTGAATTTACTTATTTCTCAATTTGGGTCATAAGATCTGTTACAATTGGGGATAGGGTTTCCTGTTGGATGTTACACCTATCTACATTCGGCTGCAACTCAGGACTTCTTTATATCTTGCTCCTATCACCCTTTTGTTTCAAGAAAAGGGGTACTAAGTTCTTCTGTTTACCCTTTGGTTTCCCCCGAGATTTATGAGAAATCAGCATTTTCCTACTGGATGCTGGTTTACCTTTGGAGCTTCTACTACCTGTATTTTGGGAAATATTCACATTATCTGTCTTATCTGTTGGATTAGTATTAACATCGCTACGTTCATTAGACTTCTCCAGATCATCAGATACATTAATTAAAATAGGAGACTCCTCATCTGTTAGCATGTTGAGAGTTACTGACAATCTGTTTTCTCGACATGGGAAGTCAATGGGAGGTGATTGTTGCGGTATACAAGCACAGTTATGATCTTTCCCTGGAAAATCTGCATAGGATTCCATGAGAATGGAATCCTGAGAAAACATTGTAATTGCAGATGTATTTGTACAAGAGTTCCTATTTTGAGTCGGTAAATTTGATAAACACAAGCTTGGTGGTAATGACATACGTCTCTCAGTTCTTTCTATTGCTGTTACAACGACCCCAATAGTTTTTTGCAGCATTTTATCTATTGCCGTTAGGCTCGGTAGTGGAGTGGTACCAAGTTCTTTTTTCCTTGACGTTGAGCGTGTTGACATAGGGGTGTTTGGGCCCTTTTTGGACTTCCATTAGTATACGTATAATATTATTCACTAAGTTTAATTTACAGTTATTTCCGGCACAGTTTACCTGATGCAAAACATCCCAATTGATAAAGCCAAGAGTGGTGGCCCAGCCCTGCCTCCTCCTGCCCCGGACGGCCACAGATGGCCCGCCCTTTGCCCGGGCTTCGCCCGGCGCGTCCCGCGCGCGTCCTCGCGGGACGAGGGAGCGGGCAGTGCTTTATGCGCCTCCTGGCGCTGGATGATGAGGGGGGCGGCGTCCTGAAGTCGAGGCTGTTGGGAGGTATAGACCTGACCAGCGGCGCCAAGCCCGGCCAGTCAGGAAGTGCAGTGCAGTGCAAGTTGCTCGGCGGAGCAAAGCCCGGCCGCCACGCAGGAGACTGTTTACACGCCTCAGCGGAGCCGGGTAAGTTCGACCGGCGTGAAGACCCCTTTACAGCTAACACCAGGTCCTCGGCAGCGGGCGGTGCTTTATGCGCCTCCTGGCGCTGGATGATGAGGGGGGCGGCGTCCTGAAGTCGAGGCTGCTGGGAGGTGTAGTCATGACCGGCGGAGCCAAGCCCGGCCACTCAGGAAGTGCAGTGCAAGTTGCTCGGCGGAGCAAAGCCCGGCCGCCACACAGGAGCAGGAGACTGTTTACACGCCTCAGCGGAGCAGGATAAGCTCGGCCGGCGTGAAGACCCCTTTACAGCTAACACTAGGTCCTCGGCAGCGGGCGGTGCTTTATGCGCCTCCTGGCGCTGGATGATGAGGGGGGGTCCTGAAATCGAGGCTGCTGGGAGGTGTAGTCCTGACCGGCGGAGCCAAGCCCGGCCTGTCAGGAAGTGCAGTGCAAGTTGCTCGGCGGACAAAGCCCGGCCGCCACACAGGAGCAGGAGACTGTTTACACGCCTCAGCGGAGCTGGGTAAGCTCGGCCGGCGTGAAGGCCCCTTTACAGCTAACACCAGGTCCTCAGCAGCGGGCGGTGCTTTATGCGCCTCCTGGCGCTGGATGATGAGGGGGGCGGCGTCCTGAAGTCGAGGCTGCTGGGAGGTGTAGTCCTGACCGGCGGAGCCAAGCCCGGCCAGTCAGGAAGTGCAGTGCAAGTTGCTCGGCGGAGCAAAGCCCGGCCGCCACACAGGAGCAGGAGACTGTTTACACGCCTCAGCGGAGCAGGGTAAGCTCGGCCAGCGTGAAGACCCCTTTACAGCTAACACCAAGTCTGCGCCTCCTGGCGCTGGATGATGAGGGGGGAGGCGTCCTGAAGTAGAGGCTGCTGGGAGGTGTAGTCCTGACCGGCGGAGCCAAGCCCGGCCAGTCAGGAAGTGCAGTGCAAGTTGCTCGGCGGAGCAAAGCCCGGCCGCCACACAGGAGCAGGAGACTGTTTACACGCCTCAGCAGAGCAGGGTAAGCTCGGCCGGCGTGAAGACCCCTTTACAGCTAACACCAGGTCCTCGGCAGCGGGCGGTGCTTTATGCGCCTCCTGGCGCTGGATGATGAGGTGGGCGGCGTCCTGAAGTCGAGGCTGCTGGGAGGTGTAGTCCTGACCGGCGGAGCCAAGCCCGGCCAGTCAGGAAGTGCAGTGCAAGTTGCTCGGCTGAGCAAAGCCCGGCCGCCACACAGGAGCAGGAGACTGTTAACACGCCTCAGCGGAGCAGGGTAAGCTCGGTCGGCGTGAAGACCCCTTTACAGCTAACACCCTGTAGGTTCTATTTTGAATGGTCTCTCATGGGTTGCATAATACATGCTTTTGCTCATCGGAGACCTCTGGGGGCACCTATGCCCTGGGTGTATCAGTACCATACACTAGGGACTGCTAAGGGTACCCCATGTATCCAATCTGGGATGGTACCTAGGTACTAACTTAACAGTTTAGGGAGAAAGAAGATAGATTGAAGTCCTGATTAGCATGATCCCAGTCAGACTAGTCAAAAACAGCATCACATAAAGCTAAAAGTGGGAGTAAGCATAAGAAGCAGATCCTACTTTCCTACAGTTGCTAAACATCCTGATGCTTTTTTATTAATAAATGACTGTCGTTATTAGCAATAGGATTCAACATTATTACAATAGTAATCACGTTAGAATCCACAATGATATTTAAGGTAGTAGTCTCGACAAAATCAAGAGGCTTTCCTTTAATATCGATGCATGCCTTGAATATCGATGTGGTCCACTCTTGACAAAGCCAATAAGTCTGCCTTTTCCATATGGATGTGGTCACCCCTCGGCGCAGCCCGAAGGCTTCCCTTATTTAAAATGGTGCCCCCTATATTGTCAACAATCCCTATTACACATAGTATTGTAGTAGGTCTCGTATAGAGGCCATTCCCTCATGAAATTCAATTGTGCACAGCCTTCACCTTGTACAGAGGCCTTCGCAAACCATACTATGCACAGGCTCGGTGGGTAGAGTGTGTGTACAGCTCACATCCTCCAGAGCAAACACCTTAGCCCCAATAGGTTACACGTCCCTATTACACACAGTGAGTATGTGATGGGAGTGGGCTCTTCACCTACTGTTTTTGCACAGCTCTTCAAACAATCTTAGATAGCCAAGGCCCTGCTTTGTAGAGTTAGGTATGGTATTACTATCTTACTTCCCATTAAAAAAATCCTAAAACGAAATTAAAATGTCTTTAACCTTTGATTTATTTCATAGAATAAAATATCACGCTATCACTGACATTGATGACCACAAAAACAAACACTGACATTAGCCAGAACCTCTCTCCCCCCCCCCCCCAGTGCCTTGAGGGTGATTAGCCGCACTCTTTAGGAACCCTGATTGGCTATAGTTAGCATGCAGAAGTATAACTCAATGTGTGCCCCCACAATTCATTGCTTAGGACTTCATCCATGATAAACTCAATGCATCCTTGATGACATCACTGATGACTGATGAAACAGTACTTAATTTCATATCTGAAAAGCTGCTAAGTGGCGCAGAATCATGTAAAACATACATTTTGCTTCAGATGTAGATGCCCCCTTAGGTGAACCAAATGCCTCCTACACACAGCATTCACCCTGTACTGAACACTTTGGTGCATTACCCACATGAGGTCCACTACCCATAGACACAAGTGGCAGGCCACTGCTGCACATGGTCTTCACTCGCTGAAAGAAATGGGTTCTCGATGGAAGGTCGTTTAGACACCCAAGCCCCACTAGGTATCCAAGCCTAAACTATGCACAGAGTTTGCCCTGTACTGAAACTGCCCACAAGAGTTTAGCAATAAGCGGACAATGTACCAGGTAAAGGTTGGAAAGTAGCGTCTAAGAGAAGCCTTCACCCTGTGCAGAAACCCTCTATGAGAGTTAGTGGCTGTGGGTGTCCACAGGGAATTGTGGTGTTGAGGGCCATACTATGCACAGTGTTTGTCCTGCACCGAGAGCGTCTGAGTTTGTCAACCTCTTGTGGAAAATCAAGCACACATGGGTGGGCCAGTGTGTGTGTACTCTCTTCCCACCAATGCACTTCTCATGCAGAGCCCACTCTCCTAGGGAGCTTGCAGTGTCTAGTAAGAATACGCATGCACTAGCTACAACCTTTGGCGACCTCTTGTGCATTATCCATCTGTAAAAGCTTTCCCCCATTGCAAAGAGATAAGAGTCATCAAGTCTCTGTGCACTGCCCAAAGACCATGCATAGCATTCACTAACAGAGAGCTGATCCCCTCCCCCACACTCAAGACACATTTGGTGTAAACATTTTCAAAATTATAAACTAACTATTACCAGTAAAGAGATTATAGAAAATTAGGCCAGGATGTGCCTTATTGAATACCTTGGAGTATGATAACCGTATATCAAATTGTCTGAAGACACTCAAAACATATTTTAGTTCTTTGGTGAGTCTATCTATTTTCACTGCAATGTTTCACCTTCAGCCTTTCTACGGTAGTACTCATATATCCACTACAACATTTCGCCTTCCACCTTTCTCAGGTAGTACAAGATATTTATGGTCATTGATGCGATATATGTGTAGATATTTTACACTAAAACCCTAGGGTTTCATGTACACAAAATAATGAAAGACAAATGAGGTTAGAGGAAACAATTGCCTATATAATATTGTACTTTAGCACAGAGTTATTAAGCGCAAAATTAGTATAATTATAGTTTTCAAAGAAAAAAGAAGAAAACATCTGGAGGGTTTTATTCCCTCTCCTCTAAGTGAGAGTAGTTCACTTCATATTGGAATATTATGATTGATATTGAAGAGGTATTAAGGCAAAGTGTACACCCGATGGATCACACTTTAATTGTATTCATGAAATACATTGAAGATCAATCTCAAATGCTGTTCCTTTAAAATGACAGTGAGCAAAGTTGGGCTGTTGCCCTTTAAAAAAGTACACAGAAGATGTGACCACTCTATGGCTCAGTTGAAAGCTCTGGCCGAAACAGGTAGGCTTCTGCTGCTCTGCACTATGACAATTAAATATAAAAGAAAATACATTGGTCTGTGGAGATCCATATCAGACTGGGCCGTTTTCCTGTCCGTATTTGAAATTCGCATTGGTGATTACTGGGAATTGGCGCAAGGAATGTGCATCTTATATAAATATACTTTGGAAAACTGTAATACACTGAAATACATCTTTCCTTCTACAAGCCGATATGCAAAGTGGGCTTGTCAGGTCATGGGGGGGGGGGGCGACGTGGGCTTTCCCTCACTTTTTGAAGCACCAACAATTGCATCTCATTATTTTAACTTACATCTTGTGGTGAACACCCACATATTTTTAACTTAGTGGGTATTCACGTATTCACTAGGTTGGCACATTTGCATTGGATTTTGATGACTCCCACAATTGTAAAGTAGACAAAACAATGCATTGTTTGATTTATGCAATAACGAATATATTATGCGCAGGAATATCACACACCAGTGCATGTCTCGTAATTTACACATAATTTAGACAAATATATCTGTGTAAAACCCAACTTTTTCAAAACCTCTGTCCATTAGATGTGAATCCCTCCTCGAATAACAAGGAATGAACTTTGGTAAAGTGTTTTGCGTAGCTTGATCTTGTTCTTTATTGAGGCATGTTTTTTTTTTTGCTTAAAGACTGTAATAATGTTCTTCTCAATACCTTGTCCTCCAGGAGGAACTTTGTTGGCCCTGTGGAAAACTGACACGTGTTCAGATGCAGGAAGGAAAATATGTCGAGGAATTCTTCAAAGCATGATTACCGGCGAAACACCTTCTCTCTCCCAATTACTTGAAATTCTGGCACCTGATTCTCTGACAACTAATTGCATCACTGATCCATGAGAATAATGTTTATATTTTACAGATGGAAAGGAATAAGTTATATCTGACTGCTATCTCCAAAAACTATACCCGCTTTTTAATTTCTGTTTTGGTTTCTGTTTAATTCACTTTCGAGATTATGCTTGACTCATTAAATGAATTTTACCTTGTTAAAATATATAAGCTTTCTATTAACCAAATAGTTTAACGGTCTATAATGTTGGCAATACAGAAATAAAGCAGTAGCGACCGACCGAATGTACTTTATTGCGGCTGATGTTTTCTTCAAAGGTGGACACTGACGGTATAAGAAGATTCCTGCTCTGTGAAGACCACTATATTTTTAAGGAAAGTAGCAAACCTTTTCATGCTGAGTCCCTGTTGCATTAATAAAAAAAAGTTGCCTGGCATGCCAGGTAGGCTGCCTCAGTATTGAAAGGTGTATGTCAAAGACAGAACAAACACCCTAAAACCGCAAACATGCTTTCGTCAATATTTGACATTGGAAGGTGGGAATGAGGACATGAAGCAAAAGATTTATGTTTATAGCCAAATATTAAACGCAAAGTGTGCCCAACGGTACAAGCAGCAGAGCAGTATTGTCTTTTTTACACTGAATGCTGCACACAACACAATCCGAAACAGTTCATGCTTTACCTGTGACAGGGAAGCTTGGTCATCTGTGCTGGAAGCAAGGAAACCTCACGCTGCTGAACAGTTAGTTATAGAAGAGGCAGCAGCAGTGGGAACTTCCGACACATGCAAAATAGGTATAGGACAGGTAGAAGAAAGCTACGCAAGCCTTCTGAACTCAGAAGCACAAGGCACCTGCCAGTCACCCAATCAGATCTAAGATTCTTTTGACAGTAAACTGTTAATAAACGACCACTTAAGCATCCATTATTAGTTGGTGGTGTGACTGAAGGACCGACGAGCTGGCAGCGATTGTTGTCTTGTCTCAAACTGTCCCCGCCTAGACATCACTATGGAGACCTAGAGCCAACTAGCATGAGCTAGAATACATAACAAAGCGAGTCATTACAACACATCCCCCTTACACAAAAATACAGAAAAACTTGGAGGAAAATGAACATGGAGAGAGAAAAGAAATCATGTTACAGGAGAGATAATCAAGGAAAGGAGACAAGGAAGAATGAGAAAACAAAAGTGCAAGAGTGGAAACAAGAGAAACGATTGTAAGAGAGAACAAAAGCATGATTATTTCAATACATCACAGACTCCCTGAAATGTTCTGGAGAACAGCAAGACCTGTTAGAAAAACCCCTTGCATGAGAATCAGGAGGTAGATTTGTTTTCAATCAATCAATCATATAATTTGTAGAGCGTACTACTTACCCATGAGGGTCTCAAGGCCCTGGGGGTGGGGGGTGCTGCTACTGCTCGAAGAGCCAGGTCTTGAGGAGTCTTCTGAAGGTCAGTAGATCTTGGGTCTGCTGTAGATGGGTGGAGAGGGTGTTCCAGGTCTTGGCGGAAAGGTGGGAGAAAGATCTGCTGCCAGAAGTCGCGGAGTACTACAGCGAGAGCGAGGCCAGTGGAGCAGAGCTGGCGGGTGGGGGTGCAGAAGCTGAGTCGTCTGTTGAGGTACGTTGGCCCGGCGTTGTGGAGTGCTCTGTGTGCGTGGGTAAGGATCTTGAAGGTCATCCTCTTGTTGACGGGGAGCCAGTGCAGGTCTTTCAGGTGGGGTGTGATGTGGCTGCGGCGAGGGGATGTTTAGGATCAGATATGCAGAGGCGTTCTGGATGCGTTGCAGCCATCTCAGGAGTTTGGTCCAATCTCCTGCATAGAGTGCATTTCCGTAGTCCAACCTGCTGTTGACGAGGGCTTGGGTGACCGTTCTTCTCGTGTTGGTCGGGATCCACTTGTAGAACCTGCGGAGCATGAGGAGGGTGTTTAAGCAGGTCAACGCCTTCTCCTCCTCCTGCTTCGTCATGGAGAGGGCGGAGTCGAGGATGACCCCTAATTTGGTTTGCGTGGTCAGTGGGTGTTGGGACTGTTCCCAGTGCGGTCGGCCACCAGGAGTCGTCCCAGGCCGAAGGGGTGGATCCGAGGATGAGAAACTCCATCTTGTCCGAGTTCAGCTTCAGTCGGCTGTTCCTCATCCATTCGGCGACAGCCTTCATTCCTTCTTGGATGTTGGTTCTGGTGGTGTGGGGGTGTCTGGTGAGGGAGAGGATTCGCTGGGTGTCATCGGCTAAGGAGATGATGTTGAGGTTGTGCTGTCGGGTTACATGGGCGAGGGGTGCCATGTAGATGTTGAACAGCGTTGGGCTGAGGGATGAGCCCTGGGGTACGCCGCAGATGATCTCGGTGGCCTCGGAGCGGAAGGGGCTGAAGCAAACGCTGTGTTCTGCCAGAGAGGAAGGATGTGGTCCAGTCCAGGGCCTTCTCTTGGATCCCGGTGTTGTGGAGGTGTGATCGTAGTGTGCAGTGGCAGACCGTGTCGAAGGCGGCTGACAGGTCCAGGAGGATGAGGGCCTCTGTATCTCCATTGTCTAGCAGGGTCCTGATGTCATAGGTGGCGGCAATGAGGGCGGTTTTAGGTAAGTTTGTTGCACCCTTCATGTCCTGGTGCTAATTTGCCTGAAACCATTTGTCACGTCTTGTGAAGTTTTGTGGTGACATACTCTACATACTCCTAGTGTGCACCGTCACCACATTCCTCCTGATTGAATTTATAGGCCCCTTTGTCATAACTTCTGTGACAAACTTCCATTGCCACCTGGGTTTCTTTACTAGAACCCACTCACCATGTCTTGTCCTTCACCCATTTCCTTGAATCATACCTATCCTTGTATTTCTGTTGATAAGATTTAATTCTGGCATCAACCTCCTCCCTATCCAAACAAATACCTTTTTTAAATGGCAGCCACCCAGAATTCAATTTAGACAAGGCCACTCTACCCCTTAATAGCTCAAACAGAGAACTCTGCATGACACAAGTAAGTGTGGTGTGATGTGCTCACCAAGTATCCCTCAGAACTTCTTTAAGAGGAACCCTCGTCTCCAAGGCTCTTTGAACATATGCTTTATTCATGCGTTCAGCAAGACCATTGGTCTGCCGTACATAGAGTGGTTAAAGAGCTGTCTTCTGATGCAAGAGTTTTCAAAAGATTTTGGAACCATTCCCTTTAGAGGTGAGATGCACCCAGTTGTCAGTAACTAGGAACTTGGGTATGCCCTCACTCGCAAACTCATCCTTGAGAAAATCCCAAACCACTCTAGTACTGGCAGTGCTCACACACTTTGTGGAAACCCAATTATAAGTGTAATCCACCAGAAGAATTACAAACCTCTCAGAAGGTCCGAACAGTTCAAAAGGACCAATCAGGTCTAAACCCAACTTTTTCTCCGGTGGATATTCCACATGAGCCTTGGACTAAGGAGCAGAATTGGTGATACCAGACTTATCATTGGTGGCACATTGATAACACTCCTTGACCACATCCTCCACCTGGCAATCCATGCCTGGCCACCGATATCTCTCACAAATACGAGTTTTTGTGAGGCTTCTTCCCAAGTGTCCTTCATGATGAAGGTTTATTAGCTTAGACCTCAAGCCACTGGGAGATACCACCCTCTCTCCATGCAGGAGTTCATTTTGAAACAGAGCGAGTTAATCCCTCGCGGACAGAATGGCAACAAATCAGGTCACCCCTTGCTCCCAGTAGTTGCTGACTTTGGCGTGTTTTGGGTCAGCCTGGACAAACAACCACATTCATCTTTAGTGATGGCAGGCTAACACCTCTTCAGCCCTGGCCTTGCCCCAGTGGATTCATCATTAAAAAAACTCACAATTACCCTCAATTGGCAAACAGTCTGCAGCCTTTTTCGCTACTCCAGGAAGATATTGTACTTGAAAATTGAACTCTTTTTCAATTGCAAGCGCACTGACTCTGCCCTGAGTGGACTTCTCCCATTGGACCTCTTCTGTTGGGTTGTTCTCCTGTTCTTCAGCAAACTTCTCGCCGGACCCGCTTCGAGGGTCCCGCTTCGTTGAGGAACACAGCGGGGAAAATCTGGACTTTGTGGCGGCTTGTGTTAACTGGGGAGTTTTGGGGGTTTGCAGCAGGGCTGCGAGCGGCACTGCAGGAACTCTATTTCCCAGGAGTCCCTGCTTATGCTAGACTTATGAATTCAAAATTGGATGCTCTTGAGAATCTTGTTAATATCAACACTGCTTTGTTAAAAAAGTTAGCTAAAGCTCCAGTGGCATCGTCTAATTCTATCAGCTCCACTAAGTCTACATCTCAGGGATCAGTTGTTACCAGTAAGCAGCCCCTTTTAGTAGCATCTGGCAAGCCAACCACTTTTTGGCCAGCCCCAAATAATTCTGCTTGCATGGGCCAAGGGGGTAGGTCTCCTCATAACGCATAACTCCTGCACCGACCTCAAGTATACAGGTTTCGAAACCTAAGAAGGCCAGCTCTAAATCTAATCCCCTACCCCAGCCAAGTACCTCTATGCCTACTACTCGGCCTCAGGACCATGTGAGGGGTGACTCCATACCATCTACGCATTCCAAAATAAGCTCCAGAGCAATGGGGAGTGTCTCTACTAACCCTATCTTTCCCCCTCCGAAGGCTAATAAACGGGGACCCCCTTGCACTGACCTACCTATAGAAGCTACCCCTTATACGCTCGTCCTAACATGTGTCTCACGCCTTAGGGAGGGCCAAACTGAAGTTTATGGGGATCCTAAAAATAAAGTTGTTTTTTGGTTACATAAAAACCGTCCCCTTCCACCATCCTCCGCTACTGATATATTGGGTGTGAGAAGAGTTGACTGGGTGGGACATTGTGCGAAGGATTTAGAAGGTGATTGTATTATTATAAACTTCAGGGATCCTTGGGTGGTGGACTTCGTACGTAGGGAAGCAAGGTTTGGGAGGGTGGGTGATGTGCAGTCCCTGGGTCTTGGCTATTTTTACCCCAAGAGACATGGTGTGCCCTTGGCCAATTCTTTGATGCTGAATAGACCAGCCGGGAGATCCCAAGCTGCTGGGTTCCCACTTTCCCCCTTTTACCCTCGCTTGTTTAACATTTTGAACCTCTTTCTGGCCTGGAGGGCATTGATTGACTCCATCTTGCACCGGATAGAGGGTGTGAATCTAACAATCATGATAGTGGGGGGGATGGAGTATGTAATGTGACAATGAGTAAGGAGGGAGAAAACCCAGTGAAGGGGATGGGGTCAGCCCTTGTGAGTTACAAAGATGATAACCAGCCGTCTGACTGTCATTTCAGCATTAATAGGAGTCTAAGTTTGGAGCAGTGCGTTCTGGATCACGTTGCTTCCGCCAGTCAGGTTGTGCCGTTTAAAATGGTGTCATGGAATATTGCAGGACTAAAGGGGCGTTTAGGTTCAGCGGATTGGACAGATTTTATTGATACTTTTGACATTCTAATTTTTCAAGAGAGCTGGGCTCCGGATCCAATATATAGGGTAGGGTTCTTAAACTTTTACAAACCAGCGATTCAGGGTCCCAAAGGCAGAGCTTCAGGGGGCCTAGTGATCTGGGTTAGGCAGTCAATTGGCTACAATCCAACAGAAATCGTAGTGGATAATCCGGACCTTCTGGGAATCAAGTTATGCAAGAAAGATCACCAGGACATAGTTGTTATTAATATCTATGCCCGAGGTCGCCCTGGTGGGCGTTCTCCGGTTATTGTAGATGAACTGGACTCCTACCTTAATCTGATTGGGAGAGACAAACTACTTCTCATAGCAGGGGACCTAAACTGCACCTTCGAACCCTTGTTTAGCGAGGGTGAGGACCTGGGGTCCGAGGAAGATGCAGGGTGGAATATTCCGTCATTGTCATTGAATAATATTAAGAAGGGCACTGAGGCCGCTCTCCATTGGTCAGGGCTGTGCTTGGAGTGGGGTCTGAGAGCGGCCAATGGTCGTTCGATTTCCGACAAGGCTGGCCATCCCACCTTTGACAATGGGGTTAGCAAAAGTAGAATAGATTATATCCTGATTAAAATGGAATATTGGCCCCTGCTGGTTGACATGGAAGTTGTGGTTCGCCCAGAAAGTGACCACAACCCCCTGTCCTTAAGCATGCAGCTCCCAGGCAACCCCGTTAGGCCCCTACTAGCTTCGTGTATAACGGCCGAGGGCATCCTGACTAATGACAGAAGAAGGGTCAAATGGTGTAGGGCCGTGAAGGATGTTACTTTGTTAGATGGCATATCGAAGGAAGCTTCGACGACATTGAGTGCCATGTTGAATTAATCGTCCACTGTGGATGCTGCTCCTCAGATTAGTGAACTTCATGAACAGTGTTTCATCAAACTTAAGGCCCTCCTGACTCAACCGTTAAAACAAGGGAAAGAGATGGCAATGGGTCGTCGGAAAAAATGGTATAATAAGAACTGTAGGGCTGCACATAGTAACCTAATCAAAGCTATTAAATCTAGGGTCTCCAGTGATATTAAAACAGCACGCCAACCGTATAAAAAGGTCCAGTGGGAGGCGAAGAGAGAGTGGGACGAGTGCCATTGGTCCGACCTTTTTGAGGCCTGCTTGTCCACAAATCAGGCAAAATTCTGGGAAATTGTGAAATGGGGTAGGAACCCCGATTCTCAAATCCCAGTAAACCATGTGTCTGAGGAAGATTGGGTGGACTTTTTTTCCTGTCAGTTTAAGGATCCTAACTTAGAACCTCTGAATGGGCTAGGGACACCGATATCTTTGTACCATGCCCATAGTCACTCGCTGGTTTTTACGACTCTTGATACCGAGTCTGCTCTCAGTCTGGTCCAATCGGGGAAGCCCCAGGGATGGATTCTATTCCGGCGGACCTATTTAAAAACAAATCTCCAACTTTGGGTTCCCTATATAACTCTAATTGCTAATGCTATCGTTATGGGGGCAAGGATCTCAGAGTCCTGGAAAGGGGCAGAAATTCTTCCCATATTTAAAAAAGGGGACCGTTCGGTACCGGGGAATTACCGTCCCATCAGTTTAATCGATTCCCTACAATTTTTTTTTGCCAGGATGGTCCTTGCTAGAGTCCAGGGGTGGATGGAGATGGAAAGCATTCTCTCCCCATTACAGGCGGGCTTCAGATCAGGCACCAGCACCATCGACCAGGTATTCAGATTTACTCTGATATACTGGAAGGTGGTGCTGATAGGCGGTGGACACACCTTCGCCGCCTTTGTAGATCTGAGGTCGGCCTTTGATCTTGTGCCAAGGGCCAAACTGTGGGCGGTCCTGAGAAATTTGGGATTACCGCTAGACCTCCTAGACCTGGTGGTTAGACTACATGAGGGCAATTTTGCCAGTGTAAGGTGGGGAGGCCAAGGGCAGGTGACGGACAGCTTCCCCGTAACACGAGGTGTCCGTCAGGGGTGTGTCCTGGCACCCACCCTTTTCCTATTGTTTATCGACCAGGTGGTGAAGTTCTTTGCTGATACCCCCACTGATGCACCATCCCTAGGTGGGTCTAAGTTTCCAATGCTCATCTTTGCAGATGACACCTTGCTCCTCTCAAATACACAAAGGGCTGCAAACTGCACTAAATAGGTTTGAGGAGTTCTGTAAATTAAATGATCTGCAAATAAATGTGAGCAAGACCAAATTTATGGTTTTAACCAAAAATCGGCCAGTCAAAAGTTTTGTTACAATGAATGGTGTCAGTCTCGAACAAGTGGAGGCTATGACATATCTTGGAGTGACCATAGATTTTCGCCTCCGCTGGAAAACCCAGATTGATGTGCTCCAATTAAAACTTGCACGCCTTACGGGCTGCTTAATTCGGGAGCAAAAAATGTCGCTGACCAAACGGGTTTCACCAGCACTTAGGATTTATGAAGCCAAAATTAGTTCTGCCATTTTGTACGGGGCTGATCTATGGGGTTACAAGGACCTATCGCCTTTGTTAAAAGTACAAAACAAATTCATGCGGAATTTGGTAGGCCTTCCTCAATCCACACCAATTAAACCACTCTTGATGGATATGGGCTCAAACCGATCAACGAGATGGCGCGATATCGGCTAGTGGCATTGTGGAGACGGATCTGGACATCACCGGATCTACGCCTATTTGCCAGCGAACTGGCGGATGTGAGATCAGCATTGGGTTCTAGAAATATTCCCTGGCTACGAGAGGTGAAACTAATTTTGGGGGACATGGGCCTAAACCAACTGTGGGTTTCGCCGGGGTCCACTACTTTCCCGCCAAAACAAGCTTTTAAAGCACTTTACTGGGCATCTGTTAAACCTCCATCTATTGTGCAATCTGATGCTATCAGCTTGTCAGGTAGATTTTTGGCCTATAAATTGGACCCTCTTCTGGAGAACTATTGGGGCATTATTACAAAAACTCTAGATAAAAAACTATACCATGAATTTTGAGTTGGGTCCCTACCAGTAAGGTCCTTTACCAAAAACTGGTCTGCTCATTCTAACGATCTCTGCCCCTGGTGTGCTGATCATAAGGAGAGTGTGGGTCATTTCCTATTCGCATGTCCAGCTTATCATGCCCCAAGAATTAAATGGATTAGGCCTATCTGTTGTCAAATGAAAATCAAAGGGAGTATTGAGGCTTTGTGGGCGTTACGTACCAACACCTCAGAGATGGTGGTAATAGGTGTGGCCAAGTACTTGGGGTGGTCGTGGATTATAAGAGCCAGACACTTGCAGTTACTTGATTCATAATTTTAGCCGGGTATTTCATACACTGGGTCTTTATTACACTGTTTAATTCCTTTTAATGATGAAATGTTTTATGCATGTATGGTGTTTTAATTCATTTTATGTATCTTTTATCTCCTTTTGTATAATTGTCTTTTATGATGTAAAAATCGAAATAAATACGTATGAAACCTGAAAACCTGAATTTGAACTCTTCCAGACCCTCACTCAACCATTTCTATCTAGGCGTCAACCTCTCGCTCTACATACCAGAAAGCACTTGCACCAAGGGGCCATTGTCAGACCTTACTAAGAAAGTTATGCCCCACAGTTAAAACTTAAACTGTCTGATTGCCCAGGTTATAGCCATCACCTCCCTTTCAATGCAGGAATACTGCTGTTTAGCCTTCTTTAATGCTCTGCACTCAATTGCATGGGGGTGAGGAGAAAGTTGTCACATTTGAGTAAGGACCGTGCCACGCCCACAAAGACTGACACAGGAAGAAAATTGTACTTACCACTGATGCCGAAGTGACCAAGAGTGGGCATCTCTCCAATGTTTGACAGAGTTAAAAGCTATGTTACATTCTTCCGGCCAGGCACATTGGGTCCCCTTTTTTAGTTGAACCCTAATGGGTTCAACAATGGTGGCAAAATCCTTAAAGAACTTTGAGTAGAACTCAAGAAGTCCAAGAAAATACCTCACTTGCTCCTTGTCAGTGGAAGCAGGAAAGAGCATTGTCAACGCTCCTAACTCCAGTTTGGGTTGAATGCCTTCCCCAGAGAGGACATGCTTCAGATATGTAACAGATAACACACCAATTTTCCATTTCAACTTGTACTCAAGAGGTTATTTGACAAGGGACTTGTAGTGAAAATCTCTCAACTATATCATCTTTACCATACATTAAAATGTCATCTTGGAAGAATAAGATGTTAGACATAAAGTAAAGTCCACATTTGTAAAGCGCACAATCACCCGTAAGGGTCTCTAGGCGCTGGGGGCCGTCGGGAAGATTAAGCGAGCTATTGCCCAGAGTCACATGGTGCTGGGCTAACCTGCCGCCGGGGATCGAACCGTGGTCCCCAGATTCCAGCGTCAGTCGCCCTGGCCGCGGCGCCACACCTCTTCCTATATCACCAAGAATCATTTTCATGATGCGCTGGAAACAAGCAGCCGCCGAGGCTAGTCCAAGCGGCATCCTGATAAAATGAAAAGTACACAGCTGCGTCACAAAGGATGTTAAATGCCTTGAGTCTTGGTGCAGGGGTACTTGGTGATATGCCGAGGACAATTCTAACAAGCTAAAAACTTGTTCACGATCCAGCATGGTAATGGATTCAGCAATATTGGGAAGCAGCTGACGATCCACCCATATCCACTTATACTGATGTGTGTGGACTTAAGAAGTCTGAATTCTTATCCCACAATCCTTGGGGGCCAAAACCACTGGTGCAAACCATTGTGAGGATTCAACTCCTCAATAACATTCAGAGTTACAAGCCTGTCTAGCTCATTCTTCAGAGGCCCCAAGATCATAGTGGGAACCTTCCTCACTTTGAACATCGGATTGTGCTAAAAAAGAATGCTGAGCCATGTGTGCACAAAGTCTTTCAACAAACCAAGTTTATCGCTGAACACTTGTGGAAACTCAAAGAACTTATTACAACCTTCACAGTCATCCACTAACATGACAACCCAAATGCGCATAATGCATCTGAGCAAAAGTATTATACCCAAGTCTCTTTGGTGCCTCCAACCTAAGAGGGTGCCCCTTCCTTTGGCCACATAAATCTTGCCAGTGGTCTCCCTGCCCTTGAAGAGTATTCTCAGTACTGCATAATGAATCACATCGATATGCGTACCCCCATAGCTTACGGGATTAATATAAGGAGAAAGAAGTTGGATATCTGGAAACGTCTTGTCCCACAATTCATAACCCACCATTGGTGGTAAGTTGTTTATAGTTTTAGAAGATTCAGGTTCTCCCTTCACAATCACTACTGCACATTGAGGCATGCTTATGGAGTCAGCATCCACCACGGCATCACTTCTCACATTCGCCAACAATGTTCTTGGGTTGTTTTTTTATGGTCTCCACATTCTCTAATGTGTGCACCTTCCCCCAAAATCTACAAACCCTGGCAGAGTGACCTTTAAGAATTCCACCCTGTCACAAGTGTCAAATTAATCATACCTCCAGTAATCCCAATTGTTATGCTAAGACTCACACAATGATAACATTTCATTTTTGAGAACTCAGTATGGACTTTGGCCCATGGTCCATGAACCACTTTATAAACATTTTCTACAGAGTTTGTTGAATTTCCTTTTGTGTCACTTCATGTATACCACTGGGAGTAGGAACATCCTCAGACACAGTTTATGAGTTTTCATTTCTTTGACCCAGCCGGAAGTATTTTCTACACCCTCCACAATGGCAGTAGCTTCCTTAAGTGAGGGGTTTCTTGACAGAAACTTCTCTTGCACTCTGGAACTGTTGGAATCCTTAGTGTATCTGACCAACTGGTCACATATTAACAGTTGACTTTTCCATCTGCAGAATATACTGAATGAGCAGGACACCCCTAAAGCCTACGTAGCCCATTCTCCTAGGTTATCACTGAAGCAGCCATATACTATATAGAGGGGCACCGCATAATTACGCAATGACCATCTCGAAACTCAGACATTCAATGCTACGCATTCCAGATCATCATCCTTTCATGTTTGGTATGTCATATTTGGCACTTGTATGCAGAGAGGGCATCAGTCAGCATGAAAGTTCTTTTCCCCCTGCAATGTGATACATTTTAAAGTGGTAACAAAGCTACAGGAATACAAATCTGGTGAGCCTGGAAGACATGTTATAACTAGGGCTCCCGGTTTTCCGTTTTTACGGATTTTTACATATAAATACAGATGGAAAACAATATTTCCTTTGTCTGTATTTATATGTAGAAACGGCAAAATACTACCACATTTTGCCGCGCTGCCGAGCTCCAGTTCAGTTTCCTTGCCACGAACTGTTTATCCCTCTCGCAGCCGCTTAACCATCTAATCAGCAGTAAACTCTCACCGACCGCACCACTTTCGTCCCAGTTGTCCGACTCACTACACATGCGTGAGTCCCCTCACTCATCCCCACTGCAATGGTGTAACATTAGCCCCCAGATGCTGAGCACGAGCAGAGAGCAGCGAAGGTGAACCCAGGCTGATTGAACAACCCAGGGGTAAGAGGGACGAAAAGGGTTAACAGACTCCAAGTGGCAGAAAGAGGCAGAGGGAAACTTTCCCGGAACTCGACCACGTAGTGCGCCTGCCTCAGCTTGTCACAGAAGCCTCACATCGTATGCATATTAATTGAACGTGTGTGTGTTCATTTAGACTTCCTATTCACTGCGGGGTTGTGGCTTTTCGTGTTGCTGCAAAACCCGTAATCTGAGGCCAAAACATCAAGGCTCATTTACACATCGGTTCCTGGCATCTTTTTGAATAATACAGTTTTCCTCTGCGAAGGTCCCCACCCTCGGCCCCACTAACTCTGAAGTTAGGAAATTCTTATGCCTGACTGCAGAGGCGGCGCAACTAGAGGCAAATTTCAGGGTCGGAGGGGGGTGGGCTGAAAGTTTAAGCAATAGGTAGAGTGGCGCTGCAGGGGCTCTTAGAGGGGGTTGAAACAATAACAAAGCCTCATTAACATGAAAATGGTCTTTTAAAGACCTGTAAACCTGTGAAGTGCTCGGGTGCAGCGGGGTGTGTGCCCAGGATGCTGTCTCATCCCGGGCTGCCACACACGAGGAGGGGGGATGGGGGATGAAGCCCTTTGATTCCAATGGGCCTGCCTGACTGTGAAGCTCCCTCCACATTCAGTTCCCGTCGTTGGTGTGACAGCGGTTTGTTTAGAGAGTGTGGCTGTCTGGGTCACCAGGCACTGGGGTGGGCAGAGGCCACTGATGACCCCCGGAAGGTGGAAGGTGCTTGTGTTGTGATGTCTCATAGGTTTCTTTTTTTTGTTATTTTTCTATAGTGTTAAGATGCTTAATGTGGGAGTTGTAGAGTCCACCATGTAATGTGACATTCACCAGCATGTGTTTTTGCAGTGTGCCCTGAATATTAGTTTGGGAGTGGGCACCATGGAACAAACCTCCCCATGCACCCTCGAAGTGTAGACTCGTGTCATTGCCACATTCCATCTACTCAGTTAAACATTTCACTTTGCCCTAGAACCTGCCCCATCTCACTCAGAAATCACTTCTGGTCAACACTCTCAAAGGTGGATTTGGGGAGTAAATATGCATCAAACCCTGCTCTTTATTACTTTCTAATGTTGTATTTCATGTATCCCTTGTGCAAGAAGCTTATCCGTGCTTGTCTGCTCGGTGCCTGCCCTGGGGTGTACAGAATGCCCCAACTGCTTGATCGTTTTCTTCCAGTTACTCCAATTATACATTTCATGTGAAGCTCACAGAAGCATTCAGTTTTAGCTGGCGCTATAAAAAAGATTGGACAACAATGGAGGTTTACCACTGTACACTCCTCTGGGAAGTTGGGGAAAAATGATGGTTAATGTTGAATTGTCTGTTTCTCATTGAGATTTATATACGTTGTTGCATTGTTGTTATTACTTCCTGTTATACTTTGTTGAATTCTTCTATCAATGCTATGTCTTGTAAAGTGCAATGATACCCTAGGTTCTAGCCAGCACTATATACAACTCCCAATTAAGCCCCAGCGGTGCAGTGCCCCCCCTCCCCCCCAGCCTAGTTAACAAGTGAATGGCCTTTTAAAAACCTGTGAAGTACTCGGATGCAGCTGGCAGCTCAAAAACTGTGTGTGTTCCTGTCAGTATTGCCACTTCCCCCTCTCTGCCCAGGATCTTCTGTGCCCGCCCAAGTTCATCATCAAATGATTAAATATTAGGTGGACATGAAACCTGCATTCATACATCGTCCTTTCTGTCGGTGTATCTCCCTGTTCCTCACTACGTGCCTGAGTGTGCACTGTATGATTGTTTTTGCATAGGGTGAGACTGAGTACATGCCTGTCTGTACTTTGTCTGTGTGTGTCAGCCTCTGCGGGTTGGGTTGTGGTTATAGGTACCTGATTCTCCCTTGCTTGACCTGGCATCCCTCACACTCCTTGCCCTTCCCCCCAGACTTAAACCTCCTGCAAATATTGAAGGGGTTTTCAGTGGTCTTCATTTCATTCACAAACCAGAAAGAGCCTCAATGTCCTCAAAGTCTCTTGAAATGCACATGTGCTTGTACTACAATGGCAAAGTTTTCAGATGAATGTATTGTGTTGACCAATAACAACCGGGCGCATGCGTGCATTGTCAATTAAAATAAATGTGGAAAAATACTAGCTGTAGCGTCGTCTTTTGCTTGTGGCAAAAATAAATGTGGATAAATACAGAAAAAATGCGCAAAAAATAAATATGGATAAATACAGACGGAAATGGCAAAAAAATAAATACCATAAAACCGGGAGCCCTAGTTATAACTTGCACAATATGTAACTAAACGAACTAAAGGGTTGCGGTCCATTACCAATTCAAGCTTGTTGCCCCAAATGTATGTACTAACTTCGTGGACTGCCCATACACAAGCCAATGCCTCATTTTCTATGGTGATATATTGACACTTGTGTGATTTGACGGATTTAGTTGCTTGTGATAAAACTATTGCATTTGCTTCTGTTTTCTGGCTGTGCACAGCAACAAGCCCCGAGCACTGGCATCCACCGTAATTGTATAAGGGCGCGCCTCACAAGATGCACGTAGCAAATTCCAGAGATTCACTTTGTCAGAGGAGCACTTAGCTCCTTCTCTATTTTACCTTTTCAGAAGCTGCAGTCACAAAATTAGCAAAATATTCTGCTAAACTCAAGAATGAGCGCTCAGTCTGTGAAGCATCTTTGATTAAAGCCAATAGCGACGCTAATGCCCTCGGTGATAAGTACACACTTCGTATCCAGATACAATTAGCTAAGAAAATGTCAAAGACTCTTTGGAGCATGACGCATCACGTGATGGCATTACGCCCAATTAGGAAAATGCAAGTTTGCAACTAATGAATTTGACTAACATTTATTGGCATGCCCATTTGGTGTAGTATCGACAACACCTTCCTCAAAACCTTATTATGTTTTTTAAAATCCTTGGCCTAAATGAAGAAGTACTTACCTTTGGTAACAATGTATCTGGTAGAGACATATTTATGTTGTAGATTCCTTACCGTAGAATTTCACCCAGGCGTCAGTCTGGATCTGGAGGTTTTTCACTAGCAGTAGCCCTGTGCGTTGGTAGGTGGCGTCGGTCGGCTCTGTATCTGTCGTCATTGTGCATGCCAAAATGTTGTCGCAGGACCTACATATCAGCGCACCCGCGGCAGCGTCTGTCAGTTCTTAACATGATTTTCCACATGAGAAGTGCAGAGCCATGAACAACACTGACCACTGGTGCATCTAAACTAGGGCCCTTCCGGGGAGTGTCAGGCGGATGCTAGTAGCTTAACCCAAGAAAGCCACTAACCTTAAAAGATCAGCCAGCAGGGACGACGGAAAGAGGGACGACGGAAAGAGGAACGTCCCCTTTCTCCCCTGATTAACACCCCACACAGAGGGATAGAACACCGCTATGTAAGGGAGCACACCAGGGAAAAAGGGAATGGGAGAAAACAAGAAAAGCTCTGCAGATAAGGTACATCAGAGGAACTACCATAGGTGGATAGCGTACCCCAATGTGGTATGTCGCAATCCTTCTTGGACACTGCAGTGGGGAGAAAACAACACAGAATCACTCGTGAGATATAAGCCTGGCAATATACCCTAAGGGGCAGATTTATGAAGGCCTTGCGCCGCCGGTGCGTCACTTTTTCCCCATGTTAAAAATGACGCACCGGCGGCGCAAGGCCTTCATAAATCTGCCCCTAAGTGTTTTTGCACCCTCCCCTGAATACTCTTACTCACTAGTATTCTTATAGCAGAGACTCTAAAGGAAATAACGTCCATGCTGTATTTATACAACCCTCTTTTAGTTGCCCAATGCCACTGGAAAGAAACTGGTGAAGGTAGCTGTAGCGGGAACAAATGGATAGTCGGAGCAAGGTACAGCGTAGCGCCTTCCTTCTAGTGGTTGAAGGAGGAATACTGGAACTGCCTCAAATAACAAAGTTGTCAACGAAGAATCGCTCGTTGTATAATGCACAGCGAGAGCATCCTTGTAACTTCAAAGGAAAATAAATACAGTTACCCCTTGTTATCTTGGAGACATTAAAATGAAATTATAACATGGAACATGGGCAAAATGCAAGTCACAGAAGACCTAAATACCTGATACAAGGGGGGGGGTCTGTAGCAGACAAAGGGAACATTCCCAAAAATACCTTTCAGGCACTACGAAGTACCTGCTTAGGTTCCACTATCCGTGCGGGTCAATGGTAGTGAGGATGCCAGACTGGAGACCTCGTAGCAGTAAGGGCCCGACCTCCAGTGGGGAAAACACCGTCTGCTTGGCGCTAGTGTTCTTTTCTCACAAAAGGCTCAACAGAAGTACAGGATAAACGCGATGAAGAAGAGCGCCCGACCTCCAGCGGGGAACACACCATCTGCTTGGCGCTCGAGT
This sequence comes from Lissotriton helveticus, assembly GCF_964261635.1. NCBI lineage: Eukaryota > Metazoa > Chordata > Amphibia > Caudata > Salamandridae > Lissotriton > Lissotriton helveticus. The sequence goes on from NC_136067.1 coordinate 1,183,996,499, forward strand.
GCTCAGGAACGTTACGGGCAGTTTGTCAAGCCCCAATGTGAGGAAAGGGCGGGGCTTTATAGCCATCTGATCGAAAGGCGGCACCGGCCTTGAGACGCGGGACGTTGTCCCAGGGCATTCTGGGCCCTGTAGTTTCTTGCTATCAGTGCTACTGTGTTTATTCTGCTTTTTCCTCTGCGCCTGGTACAGAGCACACGGGGGAAATATAGGCCCAGTTTCCCTCTTGGCATCAGGGTTGCGACAGTGAGTCCCTATCCTTAAAAATCAGTTCACAGAGTGAGGAGTATGGGTGGGGGTGGTAAGGAATCTACAACTAGAATATGTCTCAAACAGAAACATTGTTACTGAAGGGAAGTAACTTGTTCATGTGGTGGGGGTATCTATTCCAAGGTAAAGAATCTACAATCCGTTATGAGCCCCAATGTACATCAATATAGGCCTAGGTAGCTGCTCAACCTTTTACCTACATTTGTCCTGCCTTGCCATACATAAGGGTTTTAGCCCAGACCTTTTACCTAGTTATGATCCAAATCAATGTTGCGTGGTTTTCTTCGAAAACTAGCCTCCAATATTATGCATGAGGATTCTTAGTATCATATCTTAATCCCCTGCCTAGGACATGCGCAGCAGGATTACCATCTTCTTCATAATAACTCGGTACTGTTGGTCTGTCATTCAAGGATGATGATAGCGGTGACTTTTGCACAGTTACAGATCTAGGTAGAACACTGAGGGTACTTTTCGGGTATTAAAGAACCACATCTTCACTTGGCAACCAGAAGAGAAGCTTCCACGCGGACACGAGACGCTGAAGTCCCCGCAGGCAGAAACTCTAGCTTGCAGTGGTCTGACATCTCTTGTGGGGCGTGCGACTTGGGAGAGAACAAAGGACCCCATCTTGGTCTCATCAGGTAATGGGGCTGGCTCTTTCCTAGGGCTTTCTTGGCTTTACACCCACATGCATGCTAGGTACACTTACATTGCATCTTAGTGTTAGGTACACTTGACAGTAATCAAGCTTACTCCTATCTATTGAGATGCCTGCATATATTTACATTTAACAACAAGGGGTGGTGATGGACAGAGTTTCTGAATTAAGCAGAATACTCTCACCCAGTCAAGAGATCAGGGCTAGATCCAACACCGTTTTTTAGCTCACTGCACCATCCCAGTTCAGAACCTGGCTATATGCAAATTAGTCTGTTCCTGTCCCAGTGCATGATGGGAACAGGGCAAACCAAACTACCAAGCCAATTCTTACACTGGGAAGGAAACAAGCTTCCGGGGACCGGTTTCTGCCATTTCAGGCGTCGTCGGCCCGGCTTGCTTGAATCCTGATGGTGCAATGAGCAAGGGACTCACATCTGAGTATACCCTTCCACGCTTAGGGTGGACAAAATATTTAACAACAAGGGGTGGTGATGGACAGAGTTTCTGAATTAAGCAGAATACTCTCACCCAGTCAAGAGATCAGGGCTAGATCCAACACCGTTTTTTAGCTCACTGCACCATCCCAGTTCAGAACCTGGCTATATGCAAATTAGCCTGTTCCTGTCCCAGTGCATGATGGGAACAGGGCAAACCAAACTACCAAGCCAATTCTTACACTGGGAAGGAAACAAGCTTCCGGGGACCGGTTTCTGCCATTTCAGGCGTCGTCGGCCCGGCTTGCTTGAATCCTGATGGTGCTATGAGCAAGGGACTCACATCTGAGTATACCCTTCCACGCTTAGGGTGGACAAAATATTTAACAACAAGGGGTGGTGATGGACAGAGTTTCTGAATTAAGCAGAATACTCTCACCCAGTCAAGAGATCAGGGCTAGATCCAACACCGTTTTTTAGCTCACTGCACCATCCCAGTTCAGAACCTGGCTATATGCAAATTAGTCTGTTCCTGTCCCAGTGCATGATGGGAACAGGGCAAACCAAACTACCAAGCCAATTCTTACACTGGGAAGGAAACAAGCTTCCGGGGACCGGTTTCTGCCATTTCAGGCATCGTCGGCCCGGCTTGCTTGAATCCTGATGGTGCAATGAGCAAGGGACTCACATCTGAGTATACCCTTCCACGCTTAGGGTGGACAAAATATTTAACAACAAGGGGTGGTGATGGACAGAGTTTCTGAATTAAGCAGAATACTCTCACCCAGTCAAGAGATCAGGGCTAGATCCAACACCGTTTTTTAGCTCACTGCACCATCCCAGTTCAGAACCTGGCTATATGCAAATTAGTCTGTTCCTGTCCCAGTGCATGATGGGAACAGGGCAAACCAAACTACCAAGCCAATTCTTACACTGGGAAGGAAACAAGCTTCCGGGGACCGGTTTCTGCCATTTCAGGCGTCGTCGGCCCGGCTTGCTTGAATCCTGGTTCTGAGCTGGGATGGGGCAGTGAGCTAAATAACGGTGATGGATCAAGCCCTGATCTTTGGACTGGGTAAGAGTGGTCTGCTTAATTCAGACACTCTGTTCATCACCACCCCCTTTTCTGAATCATTTTGTCCACCATAAGCGTGGAAGGGTATACTCAGACATGAGTCCCTTGCTCACTGCTCCATCAGGATTCAAGCAAGCCGGGCCAAGAGGCTGAAATGCCAGAAACCGGTCCCCGGTAGCTTGTCTCCTTTCTGGTGAAGAATTGGCTTGGTAGTTTAGTCTGCCCTGTTCCCATGATGCACTGGGCCAGGGACAGACTAATTTACATATAGCCAGGTTCTGAGCTGGGATGGGGCAGTGAGCTAAATAACGGTGATGGATCAAGCCCTGATCTTTGGACTGGGTAAGAGTGGTCTGCTTAATTCAGACACTCCCACCCCCTTTTCTGCATATATTTACAAGCACGACAGACAGGTATAAAAGATTACTGTTTTAGCACCTTGGTAGAATTCTACCTTTTCTTTACTCATGTTTGCTGCGACATTCATTAGAAACAGTTTTACAATAGAATGACGCTGGTTCAAGAAATGCTTATTGAAAATGTCCACATCGTTTATTCTGTGCATTTCTCTGAGACTAAGTGAGCACGATTTACCAAATTCAAATAAGCTTTATTCGACAGTTATGTCATAAAAGCACAGCAATAACAATTTATCCAAATCACATCAGCAATATTATTTTAAAAAACTACAGGTAAATGAACATGTTCAGATAGAATAAAAAAGTATTAAATTACATGACAAACTGACGAATAAATCATGTTAAAAAAACATTGGGGAACCCCTTAAAATTCATCCATGATCGCCCTGCAACATTTCATAACTCCACTTCTCGGCAGCTTTTCTAGATCAATTATACAATATTAAATTATCGATTTTTGATATACCTAGTGTGTCGCCTTTGTTCGAATAGACCAGGCCCAACCCAGAAACTTGGCCATTGCAATGGCTACGGGTAAGGCTGTATCCGTGGTAAGGACTCTAAGCGCTTCATCATGCTTTCTAAAGCCTAATAGCTTACAGATGGGTTTAACCCAACGCATTGCGAGGTTTAACATAAGATGGGCAAAAAAACAATAGATGACTTATCGTTTCCTGTCTGCCAGAGCACCATGGGAATTTATTTTTAGTGGCTCCCGCCCACTTGCTAGTAAAAAATCTGACGGGTAAGGTTCCCACCCTTAGCTGGAAGTACAGTTTTCGGTAATGGGGTTTCTCAATAGCATCCCAATATTTTTCTAGAACAGACCTTGGCTTAATTTCCAAAACACGCCCGGCTAGATGCTTAGAGAGTCCATTGGAACATACAGAAACCATGACCATTTCCCAGTACCTCTCCTTCAGGTTTTTTTTTTTGACGGAAAGTCAGCATTGGATGGGTCATTCCACAATTCACTCATACCCAGGTTCATCAACAGCGATCTGATCTCCTTCAACCAGAGTATCTTATGAAAGCGGTCTATGTCCATTATGTCTTTAAGACCTTTGGCATAATGCGATAATTCATCGGTACACACAGTCTTCGCCAGTAAAGTAGAGGGCGGTGTTTCGCCATATCTTCTACTGCGTTCCTGCCCAAGTCTAGCAATAACGGTCGCATGGGTGTACTCTGTGGGACTCCGGTGACCTTACGGAGAAAGGAATTCTCGGCTATGGTTAAGTCGTTTAGATTTGCAAAACCCCATAACTCAGCACCATATAGGGCGGAGCTTAGCACCTTCATGCCATATATCTCCAGCACCGGGCTAATTGGTTTGGTGAAGGAGGATTTAAGTTTGGCACTGAGGATCCCAGACTGTTGTTTATGTTTTAAAACATCCATATCAAGTTGTTTAGACACTCTCATGTCCATCTGCAGGGTTACACCCAGATAAGTAAAGGCGTTAACTTTCTCCAGGGGTGCATTATTCATGTAGACTTTACCCCGAAATGATCTATGCTCATTAAAGGACATGAACTTTGTCTTTGCCGTGTTGATTTCTAGGCCTCTGATATAACAAAAATATTCAAACCGGTGCAACGCCCTTTGCAGGCCACTTGGTGTCTTGGAAATAATTAAGGTGTCATTCGCGAACATGAGGATGGGAATGTGTTCACCTGCTAGCACAGGTGCGTCAGTGAGGACCAAGGAGAGAAAGTCAGCCACCCTGTTGACGAAGAGTGAGAACAGGGTAGGGGCTAAAACGCACCCCTGACGCACTCCCCTGTCAACGGCGAATAACTCAGTAACCTCTCCCCTGCTCCCCAACCGAATCAACTTTGAACCTGAGGAGTGATGTCGACTCCCGGAGCTATGATGACTCTGCTCCCGCGACCTGTCCCTCGACCTCCGTCCGGACTGGGACCTTTCGTGGCGCGGGGCCGACTGCCGGAGTTCGAGTCGCTTGCGGGACCGCTCCTGCCTAGCTTTCGAAGTCAGGGCCTGGCAGTTGGAGCAGGTCTGGTCGTCGTGGTCGACGCCGAGACAGTGGAGACACCAGCGGTGAGGGTCGGTGACCGACATCAGTCAGTCGCAGTCCTCACAGGGTTTAAAACCTGGCATCCCTACCGGCACCGTACGGAGTCGAAGACTGGAAAGATGATCAAAAAGAATCGTAAAAAGTTTAGTCAAAAACTGTCTACCACTTTTTCCGGATCTGCGCTGCTGGCGCGGAAAAAAGAAGAACTGACGTCAGCACGCGGAGGCGGCGTCTAAGTACTCCGACGACGTCATCACGGCGCCCACGACGCCGACGACGGACGCGGAGGCCCAGATCACGCCTACCGACGCGCAAGGGTACTGCTACGCAAAAATTTCTGGATCCAGTCTGGCACCTGGGGATATTCTAAGGTAAGGAATCTATCACTAACGCACAAGTTACTACTTGTGTAACAATATATCTGTAAGAGACATTAGTTAGTGATAGATTCCTTACCTTAGAATATCCCCAGGCGTCAGACTGGATCCGGAAACTTTTGACCCTTTGCACAACCTTGGACGCTGTGGGGATACTTTGTTTGCCTTGCCCCTTACCTCTACTTCTCGCCGCTCCCACTGCGCGGGAGCCGCTTCGTGGGAGGTCCGCCCACCAACGCTGTCTACTGCCTGCTTGACCGAAGCAGAGGAACATCTGTGGTGCAGAGAGGAGGCGGGGGAGTAGCGCGGCAGGGACTCACTCTCCCAGGAGTCCCTGCCTGACCAAGCAACATCCGGTCAGCGCCCCCTGCGTGACCCGCCCACACACGCCCTTTCATCCTCATCACCAGGAGAGGACTCGTCTTGCGGGACGCAAGCGGGATGCCCGGGGCTAAGCCCGGGCAAAGGGCGGGCCCTCAGCGGCCAGAAGAGGTCGGGCCGGGCCACCCCTCTTGGTACTGCATACTTATATTTGGTATGGGGGAAGGGTCCTAAAACCGGCAGAATGCCTAACCTATGTTCCAAAACCAAACGTAAGGAACCTGTACCTCAACCTGTCCCCACTTTAACTACTATCGACCTCATGTTGCAACAAACTATTGGTGTTGTATCTTCAGCTATAGCCACCACGGAAAGGAGATTATCCTTACCGCCAACTATAATTCTGCACGACTCCCAGGAACCACCAGTTAATTACTTGTCTCCACCCTTAAATATTACTGAGGACTTTGACTTAAGTCTTGGAGTCACTGCTTCGTTTGCGGATATCCCGTGTGGCCAGCCTCCAACTGAGTCATCAGGGGCTTCAATGAACTCTATGCCCGATTCCATCTCTATAAGGGCTGGCGAAAAAACAAGTAATTCAGGAAAAAGGAATGTAAGCAATGTTAGTAGTGCACATAGGAAAAAGAATAGGTCGCACATTAATACACGTAACCACAACCTAGTGACTCCGATCTCTAGTCACTCGCCAGGTATACCCTGCTGGGTAACTAACATGGTAACGGATCTTAAGGCGGACCTAGAAGCCACAATTATTGCTCACATTAAGCCCCTTATGGCAAAAATTGATAGATTGACATCACTTATGAACACAAAAGGGCTGGGGGCCAATAAGTTAGGCAGTCTCGATGATACAATATCCCAAAGGAGATTGAAAGGAGTGACACTGGGGGAAAATGTCAGTAAATTAGAAATAGCTGCAAAGTCGAAATTGCCCTCGGCTAACATAGCTAAAGACCCACACTGTCAGATCCAAATTGGGGGTAAAAAGGATGCTCCTTCTGTCCCGCTTCCAAGCTCTGCTGGTTCCATTATGCAGACCCAGCGGGAGTTGGGAACTGTAAAACCTTCTAATTTAACAACTAAGGATGCCCCGGGTTCTAGTAAACATACAAAATCAACTCCCTCTCCTCCCAAAATCCAAGAGCCAAAGCCAAGACCAGCTCGATTTAGGACAATTAACTTGCCAGTGGAAGCTGCACCTTTTGTAGTTGTACTAACGGGTGTGCCACCACTGAAGGAAGGTAGGAGGGAGACAAATGTTGAATTAAGAAACAAATGTGCCCAATGGTTACAGGTTAACAGACCGCTACCCCCACATTTGTCTGGGGAAATCCTTGCCGTTAGGAGAGGAGAGTGGGTGGGTAAGAACACCAAAACTATAGCAGGGGATGTTATAACCGTCAATTTTAGAAATACAGCGGTAGTAAATCACATATGTAGTGCATCCACTAGTGGAGAAAATACCCAAATTCACCCACTTCCCCTCTCTTACTTTTACCCGATGGCACATAGACACTATATTCCGAAATCCAATTTTACCTTAAATAGGGCCTCTTCCCAAGTTCCCCAATACCCCCTCCTTCAGTGGCAATTCCCTTGGCCTGGTCCACCTGTAGCTGACCCTTTTCCTGCTCAATTCACTCACTGGAACCGGTTTTGCGCCCTCGATGGGGTAGATTGACTCATCTCTGAGCCACCCAGCACCCCCTCCTTATACTCGAAACTAGGGGAGGAGGAGCATACACCGACTGACGGGCTCATTAGGAGCCCTAAGCTTTCATCCCAGATAGGTTTAACTAAAATTCAACCAATACCATCTTCCCAATCAATAGAGTGTCTGGGACTGCATAACAACAGTGGGAGTGATAGTAATCCGGATAAGGGTTTAATAAAAGTACTTAGCTGGAACCTTGCGGGTATTTATAGGAAACTGGGCTCGCCAGAATGGAATGACCTGATTGAGGCACATAAAATTTGCCTGTTCCAAGAGACTTGGAGTGTTGAACCGCTTCACCGGGTTGGTTTCGTAACGCACTTCGTGCCCGCTGTGAAAGCCATACAAGGAAAGGGTCGTCCCTCTGGGGGGCTTCTTATCTGGGTAAGCATTTCTCTTAACTGCCTTATTACATCTAAGCATGTTAACAACCCAGATATATTAGCAATTGTACTGAGAAACCACAGCAGGGGCTTATCCCTTGCTTTGTACAATGTCTATGCCAGAGGAACTAAAAATGGGTCGACGTCCCTAGTAATATCTATCCTTGAAACAGAATTAAGAGATCATGCAGAAGGTGATTACACCTTAATAGCGGGCGATTTCAATTGTACATACGAACCACTCCCTATGGAGGATAGTTCAGACCTAAGCGAGGACGATAGCAGATGGGGTATCCCAGCATTATCTATTGCCCCGATAAAACGATGGTCACGAACTGCAGTTCAATTAAACGCTCTAACACTGGAGTTCGGCCTAAGAGCCACAAACGGCCGTACAATTTCTGATCGCTTAGGTTCTCCCACTTTCAACAGGGTTGGTCAAACCTCGAGAATTGACTATATCCTGTTGGACTTAAAATTTTGGGGACTGGTTAAGGACATGGTTGTCCAACCCACCGTGGAGAGCGATCATAATTCACTCTCCTTATCTTTACGCAATCCCTGGCTTAGTAAAATAATTGCACCCTTCCCCAAATACACTCACAAAATCACTGTTGCATCCTTTGGACGACGTCTTAAGTGGAATAAAATCGCCACTGACGCTGTCAAACTTTCTACCATTAAGGGATTACTTCAGGCTTCTCAGACTGAATTAGATGTTGCCAATCTGGGCCATTCAGCTGAAATGGCGACGTCTATCTTTGAGGCAGCTGTTAAGTCTATAGGGGATGTATTCCAGGGCAAGGGGTTCGTAGGGGGGAATTCATCTCAGCGCAAACCCAAGGGAAAGCACGATTGGTATACCCCAGCATGTAGACGGGCAAAGTCACTTTTAATAGAGGCTGTAAAAGGGAAATCCCAGCCCTTGATCCAGATAGCCAGGAAAGCGTAGAGCATAGGTTAACACTGCTACAGGCAAAAAGAGAGTGTGAAGAGGAGTACTGGCGTACTCTTAAAGAGGCTAGCACTAAGAGGGACTTAAAATGTTTCTGGGACACAATAAGAGCCAGAAACAGACCCGACTCTGATCTGATAACTTGCAATATCCCGAGTCAGGCGTGGGTTAACCACTTTTCAAAATTGTACACTGCTGCTGATGTGAGGCCAGGGATTTTACCTGAAATTGATTTAGATTGGGCGTCCCTTCAGGAAAGTTCTGACTTTACAATAAAAGAAGTGGAGTACGCCATAAGTTCTATCAGGCCACAAAAAGCTGCTGGACCGGATGGCATACCGGGGGACTTGTTGAGATCAGACATCCAGAAGTGGGGAAAATGTATCTACTGCCTTCTTGTTGCCATCTGTAGGGGTGCACAGATTCCCACATCATGGAAAGGGGAGGAGGTCGTCCCCATTTATAAAAAAGGCGCCAGAGAAGATCCATCCAACTATAGGCCAATTAGTTTGTTGGATATTAGCCAAAAAGTAGTTGGCAAAGACATATTGGTCAGAATATTGGACTGGATAGATCAAAACAATATTCTCTCCGATTACCAGGCAGGGTTCCGAGTGGGCACTGGTACAATTGAGCAATCCTTTAGGCTAATGATGATATATTGGAAGGTAGTGGTTATAGGCAAGGGCAGTCTTTATCTCGCTTTTATCGATTTAAAGACTGCCTTTGACCTTGTACCGAGAGCGACCCTATGGGGTGTCTTGGCAGATATGGGGTTGCCGCACTATATCCTCTCATTGCTTATTAGGCTTCATGAAACTTGTTTTGCGCAGATAAGGTGGGGCCCAGAGGGTGAAAAAAACAGCAGCATCCCGGTAGAGAGGGGGGTCCGCCAGGGATGCGTTCTAGCTCCCACCCTTTTTTCTCTTTATATTAATGGGGTGGTTGAGCACCTTCGGAGACATCCTTCAGATGAACCATCCCTGGCTGGAGAGCGTATACCAACCCTTCTCTTCCTGGACGATACGCTTTTGATATCTAAAACCCCGATTGGCCTCCAAAGACTTTTGACAAATTTCCAGTCCTTTTGCTTTGAACGGGGTTTGATTATTAACACAGAAAAGACGAAGTATCTTGTCCTGAATCCCCCCAAAAAAACAATTTGCCCTCCTACTCTGAATGGAGAACCCTTGGGGAAAGTAGAAGTTTTCGACTACCTAGGCATACGGTTATCCCACAAAATTCAATGGGCCCCCCATTTGGACAAAATGCTGCTAACCCACAAGCGTATAACAGGAATTTTATTGAAAGAACAACGCTCTTGTGTTTTTAGACCTATATCTACTGTCCTTGAAATTTATGCAGCCAAAGGGGTCAGCTCTGCTCTTTATGGGGCTGAGTTATGGGGCTCAGCTATTACTAATGAGTTGCCAAGATCCGAGAGGAAATTTTGCAGAGCAATTATGTCCCTTCCGCAAGGTACGCCTATGGTCCCACTAATGTTGGACTTAGGTTGTCGTTCAATTGAAGACAAAGCAAAACTTCGCCCACTGCTGTTATGGGCCCGCCTGTGGCGTGTACAGGAACTTGGTAAATATGCACTAGGCCTTTCAGAAATTATGTCACTTCCAGGATGGCAAAAAATTAAATGGTTGAGAGATATAAAAATCTTGCTATCCAATGTGGGACTAAAAGAAGCATGGCTAAACAGATCCTCCCCACCTAAAGAAACCTTAAAAACCTTGTACTGGAAATGGATAGCGTCAAAAAGGGACACAAATGTCTGCTTGGACAGATTAACGGAAGATTTCCTGAATTTTAAGGACCTGCCAGTGCGAGAATTGTACTTGGACATAATTGAGAAACCTTTTGATAGGGCCCTATATTTTAAATTTAGAGCAGGCACTCTTCCTTTGCATGCCTTTTCATCAAAGTGGGAATCATCCGTGCAAACCACAAAGTATTGCCCTATGCGCATAGGCAGACCAGAGACAGTGGCGCACTTCTTATTTGAATGCGGAGAGTATACCCTGCCACGGAAGAAATGGCTTAAACATCTATGTCGCCAGCTGGGTACTAGGCATCATGTGGAGGCAATACGCATACTCAGGTCTGACTGCTGTACCTTATATGCCTGCATTCTTGCAAATTTTTTATCATGGGCTTGGTCCATCAGATCCAAGAGGCTTAAATCAATTGTTTAATCTGTTTTTAAATATTTTATGGAATATTTCTTGTGTTTTGACTATTTTGCTTTTTTTTTTTTTTTTTTTTTTTTGGGAATTGTGTATCTTAAAAGCTTTTATGATAACTTTTATCGAAATAAAGCCTTCTTGACTTGACTTGACGTTTAGAAATCTATTTACAATAGGGGACTTGAACAAAGAAGGTTGATCAGGCAGCCTCAGAAAGGCTGAAAGAGCAGAAAGGTAGCCCTTGATAGTGCCCAGAGCAGAGCCCTGCTGGGCAAGAGAAAGAAGGAAGAGAAGAACCTCAGAGAGAGGGCCAGCAAGAGGATCCACAGCGTTTGCTGTGCACCATGCCACAAATCTGTTCCACCTGCAGGCGTATACCGACTTTGTGGAGGGACGCCTGGCTGCCAGAATGACGTTACAGACTTCAGGAGGCAAGTCAAATGGCCTCAACTGTCGCCGCTCAATCTCCAAGCATGGAGGTGGAGACTGGACAGGTTCGGGTGGAGTACCCTCCCCTGCTGCTGCGACAGAAGGTCCTCCTGAAGAGGCAGACGAACCGGGGGATCGACTGACATACTGAGTAGCTCTGGATACCAGTACCTTCTTGCCCAGTCCGGAGCCACAAGGATGACTTGGGCCCGGTCGCGCTTGATCTTCTTCAGCACTCTGGGCAGAAGTGGTATAGGCGGAAAGGCGTACAATAGACCGCAACTCCACTCGCGACGAAAAGTGTCTCCGAGCGAGTGTCGCCTTGGAAATTCCAACGCGCAGAACTGATGACATTGCGCGTTCTCTTCGGTGGCGAATAGATCTAACCAAGGCTCTCCCCATTGCTGAAAGAGGCCTTGCGCCACGTCCGAGTTCAGACGCCATTCGTGATCCATCATGCACCGACGGCTGAGCTCGTCCGCCCTGGCGTTCAGAGAACCTGCCAGGTGTTGAGCCACCAGGGTCACGCCCTGGCGTTCAGCCATTGCCAGAGGCGCAGAGCCTCCTAGCAAAGGGTCCACAACCCCACCCGCCCTGTTTGTTGCAGTACCACATGGCAGTGGTGTTGTCCGTGAACACCTGCACTACACTCCCCCGGACAGAGGGGAGGAATGCCTTCAGTGCTAGACGAATCGCCTGTAACTCCAACAGGTTGATGTGGAGCCGGGTCTCCGCCGGAGACCAGAGGCCTCTGATCTCCACCTCTTCCATGTGGCCTCCCCAGCCCTGGAGGGACGCGTCCGTCACAACTACGTGCTCAGGTTGGGGTAGGGAGAGGGATCTGCCGCTGACCCAATCGCGGTCCATGAGCCACCACTGCAGCTGTCTCGCAGTGCCCTCCGAGATCAGGATGTGGTCGGACAGGTTGCCCTGATGCTGGGCCCACTGAAACTTCAGGTCCCACTGCAGAGCCCGCATCCGCCACCTGGCGTGATGCACCAGTAGGATGCAGGAGGCCATCAGCCCCAGAAGCCGCAGCGTCAACCTGACCGAGACCCGGGATAACGGCTGAAAGATGGGAATCAGAGCCTGAATATCCCGGACCCGCTGTTCGGGTGGATAAACCCAAAACCGCGCCGAGTCGAGAACCGCTCCGATGAAAAGGAGCTTCTGAGAGGGGCACGGGTGTGACTTCGGCACATTGATGGAGAACCCCAGCCGGTGCAGGAGATCTGCCGCAGTCTGGAGGTGGCTGATGACTGTCTGGGGCGAGCCCGCCTTCAACAACCAGTCGTCGAGGTAGGGGAAGACTGAAACCCCTAACCTGCGCAGGTGAGCTGCGACTACCGCCATCACCTTTGTGAAAACCCGTGGGGCGCTGGTAAGGCCGAAGGGGAGCACGGTATACTGAAAGTGCTCGTGGCCAACCGTGAACCGCAGGTAGCGCCGGTGGGCCGGCAGGACGGGGATGTAGAAATAAGCGTCCTGCAAGTCCAACACTACCATCCAGTCTCCTGGGTCCAGGGCAGCTAGGACCTGAGCCAGTGTCAGCATTTTGAACTTCTCCTTCCGGAGGAAGCCGTTGACGTTCCTTAGGTCCAAGATAGAGCGTAGGCCCCCCTTGCCCTTCTTGGGTACCAGAAAGTAGTGGGAGTAGCAACCACATCCTACTTCTGGCCCAGCAACGTGCTCGATGGCCCCCTTGGCCAAGAGAGCCGTAACTTCCTCCTGCAGAAGTCGCAAATGATCCCCGATACACAGTGGTTCTGCGGTGGCATGGATGGAGGAGTCGCCTCGAAGGGAAGGGAGTAGCCAGTGGAGGTGGTGATGGCGAACCCTGCCCCCCACTGGCGTCACATGGGCCTGAAAGCACGGACTAGGAGGGTTTTGAGGCGGATGCTGCGGGGGAAGGTGTGGACTGACCTCGCCGTTGTCCCCGACCGCCGGGACGGCGGTTCCCACGGCCGCCACCGCGTTGGGTATTACCTTGCGGAGCGTGGCTGGCAGCACGTGTGGGTACACCCCTTCCGTGGCCACGGAAGGAGTGAAAGGCAGCCGATTGCTGGCGCGGGGCCGAGAGGCCCAAGGACTTGGCAATAGCCCTGGAGTCCTTAAAGCGCTCAAGCGCATGGTCTGCCTTGTCGCCAAAGAGGCGACAGCCATCAAACGGCATGTCCATCAGAGTGTTTTGGACATCGGCCGAAAAGTTGGCGGACCTCAACCAGGCGTGGCGTCTGACCGCCACCGTCGTTGCCATCGCTCTACCTAGTGAGTCGGTGGTATCCAGCCCACACCGGATAGAATATTTGGCTGCATCCCGGCCCTCCACAAGGGCTTGGCCGAGTTTGGCCCGTACCTCCAACGTCCACTCTGGCAGCACTTCCGCAACCGTATCCTACAGAGAGTGGGTGTAGCGGCCCAAGAGGCATGCGGTATTGGAAAACCACAGACCCAGACTAAGGGACGAGAAGATCTTTTTACCGTACTGCTCGTACCTCTTGGATTCCCTGTCCGGCGGCGCCGACGGGAATGCGGTCTGGGAATTGGAGGCCTGGATGACCAGGCTCTCGGTGGTGGGATGGGTGGACAGGAAACATGGGTCGCCCAGGGCTGGGCGATGGTGTCTGGCCACGTTCCGATCTACGGGCGAACCCGTAGCGGGCTTGGACCAAGTGCCCAGAAGAACGTCGGTCAAGGCCTCATTAAAGGGCAGCAGAGGCTCGGCCGAGCTTGACTGCAGTTTAAGGACCTCGGTGAGGAGGTTAGTCCTCACGCCGCGATGGGGATCTCAAGGCCCAAGGCCTTGGCAGCCCTCATAAACATCACACTGTAGGTTGTCCCCTCCTCCGAAGCCACGGTAGGAGGGGAGACAAAACCAGTGTCTGGAGAGGTGTCCAGACCACTGGCCTCCCCAAGGTCTCCTGCCCAGTCCTCATGAGACTGACACTCTCGGGTCAGAGGGTCCTCAGACCCCTCCCAATCCCCTTCATCACCCATCTCCTGATACTCAGGGTTTTCAATCAATGGGGCCTGTTCATAGAAGTGAAACTCTCCAAACGACGTCTGGAGCGGCGCCCATCGGGGACGTCGGAACAGGAACGAAGGAGGTATCGGGGACAGCGCCGCCCCAGGACGGCGCCGGAGGCGACACCTGATGGTCCGACGCCAGGGAGGTCGTAAGGTCCACCGACGACGATCCAGATCCCGAAGAAGGTCTAGGGGGGTCCCGCGGCGCCGGGCCCGAAGGCGCCGGTGGCGCCGGGACCGCTGGACCCTGCGGCGCCGAACCCGAAGGCACCGGCGGCGGTGGGATTGTGGGGCCCTGCGGCGCCGGGCGGGTGGCGTCACCCAAACCCCCGGCCGCATCGCGCGAGCGTCGGGGGGAGTCCGAAGAGCGATGACGCCTCTTGGACTTCTTGCGCTTCTTACCTGACGACGACTTCGACCCGGAGGAGTGCGGCCTACTCTCGTAACTGTGGTGTCTCCGAGCCCGCGACCTGTCCCGCGACCTCCCGTGGAACCGAGACCTCTCGCGGCGCGGGACTGACTGCCGGAGTTCGAGTCGCCTGCGGGACCACTCCATCATCGTCATCACGGCGCCCACGACGCCAACGACGGACGCGGAGCCGCAGACGACGCCTACCGACGCGCAAGGGTATTGCTACGCAAAAGTTTCCGGATCCAGTCTGACGCCTGGGGATATTCTAAGGTAAGGAATCTATCACTAACGTGTCTCTTTCAGATGTGTCTCTTTCAGATAAGGACAACAATTCCGGGGCCATCCCCATCTCCCTCAAGACAGACCACAGCCTGCTATGTTGCACCAGGTCGAAGGCTGCCTTCAGATCAACAAAAGCACGATTTACTTAGTGAAAGGTACTACACAACCCTTGATCCTTCAGGGATCCTTCAGGGATCAAGGAAACAGCCATGTTCGATAGTTGCCAGGAGCTATTTGTTTCTTGGTATGGTTAGGAGGCTTATGATGACACTGTGAGCTAGCTGGTCTCAAAGCTAACATCCTTTGGAGTGTCAGTACATTGTTGAAATTAGTCTAGACAACATATAAAACATGCAGATCCTAAGGATTGGTGTACAATTAGGAACTACACCACACCCAGCAATTCCAACCCCAGAAGAGGGTCTGCAAACCAAGACCACATGAGGAAGTCCTCAAGGACTGAACTGGCAAAGTACCTGTCACTCCGGACTTCGCTGTCCAAACAGTGTGTGCAGGGATGCCCACCTTGCTGCCTGACATTTACCGGACACTAGATATTCAGGACTGGGACTCCACTTGGTAACGCAGTGGTTGCCGCTGTTGCTCTTGTAGAGTGAGCACGTAACCCCACATTAGGATCCTCCTCTGCATTGCCAATGCATAGCATAATTTAAAGGACACCCCATCAAGAAATGGCCCTTTTTTGTACTTCAAACAAACTTATTCTGTATGGACCGAGCCTCAAACTCACTATCTGTCTGCTTGCATAGTTAGGGAGGCTTGGAAGAAGACAGGCTTTTAACCCTGAAGACTGCTTTTGTAAATGCCTTCTCAGAGGTGATGGCAACTATTAACAGGTTTGAAGGGAGCACACACAAGAAAAGTCAAAACCAAATCTCCCATTGGTAATAGGTTTCTTAAGGGTCTTACTCACTTGTTTCCTTCATCTTCTTTCATAATGTCCCAATTGGATTTAAATTTGAACAAAGATGGCTGATCTAGAAGTCCCAGAAAGGCAGAGATAGCTGAACTATTGGCCCTGCAGGGCTCAACTTTTAAGGATGCCCAAAGCAAAGAAAGCATGTTCAACAGAACTTCTGAAAGAGGGGCAGAAAGGGGGATGAACAGCCTTTACTGTGCACCATGCCACAAATGTGTTCCATCTACAGGCGTATACTGTTTTAGTGGAGGGAAGCCTGGCTGCCAAGATGACATCACAGACTTCAGGTGGAAGGTTGAAAGCTGTCAACTGCCCCTCAATCTCCACGCAAGGAGGTGGAGACTGGACAGGTTTGGGCGAAGAACCCTCTCCTGAGACCATTCAGACTGCCATTCTCAAAAGGTATGAAGATCCTCCTAAAGGGGCAATCAATCCTCAGAATATCAGACTTTTCTGCCCACAGTGCTCAGGAGGATCATGCCCAATCCGGAGCCACGAGAATGTTTGGAACCTGGTCATGCTTTAAATGTTATGGGCAGAAAGGCGTACAGGAGGCTGAAGTTCCACTCACAACAAAAAGCGTGCAATATTGCTGTCATTGTGTGTTTGCTTTGGAGGCGAACAGATCTAACGAAGACTCTCTGCACCACTGAAAGAGACCTATTGGAAATTGTGGGGCTTTATTTGCAAAAAAAGGGACATTTTCAAAGTGCATGCAGGAGTGCCAGTTTTGTGCATTGCTAAAATGAGGTTTCAATGCATGTCGCCATTGCAGTTCAAAGGTTTTCTTGTTTGCAGATTCTGTATGTGCTCTCGGTGCCAAAGGGAAGCGGTTTAGAAATACATCCAGAATCTACCATGGTGATGCTGTTAAAGCCACTGAGGAGTGTGTACATAAGAGAGCACTCAATGCTCTTTGTAAGATCAAGCACTTCCGAGAAAAAAATTCTTGTACCTTGCTAGGTACACAATTAAAGGCTTTAAGTTGTCGAAACCCAAATTGGTCCTAAATGTAAGTTTCAAATTCATATGTGGTTGCTAGTATGTATAATAACACCCTAAGAGTTGAAACTGTTGCTGGGATTCTGAACATACACAGAACTATGTGCAGGAAAACAGGACCTCAGTGTATAGGGGTTGTACCTTTCTACCAACTTAGTACCCATAATCCGAAAACCGACTAGCTATAGTGTCTCATCCGTTCTCCTACATAATCACAAAGCTACAATTGATTAGACAACCCAGAACACAACACTCCCAACTCTCTCAGGAATCGCGGTAGCAAGACCTACCCTTTTGTTCACTCACTCGTACTTGTCTGCCAATTCTTATCGTGGAGTCACTGTAATAGTTTAAAATGTTTATTTCAACTATCATGCTCTATAATGCAGTATACAAGCCACTACCAGCAGCAAAATGCATAAAATCAGAACAGTTAGCATTGTTACAATTCCATAGAATATGTAGGGGGGATGTCATCATATACAGACAGTGGAAAACAGACTATAAGGCCTAACCATCCTCCACTTGGCTGGAAGAAGTTTTATTATATAAACAAAGATCTCTGGGCTTTGTCAGCAGACCCCATACCTTTAAGCCTAGATGGCGGGTATACATCATAGGAGCAGCATAGCTCTTCTCCATGGAAAGGGCTCGCAGGGATGCGAGTCTCCAGCAGAGCAGCTGTGTTCAGCATGTTTTGTCTTGGTGCTAGGGAGGGACTGACCAGAACAGAAAAACAAAGGACATTGTTTATCGACCTTGCACATCGTGTTCAGACTAAACTCCAGGGGGCAGATTTACAAGCCCCTTGCGACACTTTTACGCTGCCGTTGCATCACTTTTATGATGAAGCGGCGGTGTAAACAATGCGCCACAATGCGACATATTTACAACGTGACACATCTAGTGAGATGCGTCACGTTGTAAAGCCCTGCGCTACATTATACCTGCGTCAGGTATAATGTATGCAGGGTGGGCGTTCTGTCGCAAGGAGGCCCCGTAAAAGTGACGCAGTGAAATCAAAGAGATTTCACTGAGTCACTTTTATGTCCCCACTACGTCAAAACCTTACGCCTGCTTGTAGCAGGCATAAGGAGTCACTCAGCACAGCAAGTATCGGGTGCCCCCGAGCAGTGCTGGAGTTGCGTCGCGCTTGCGACACAACTTCAACACTGCGTCACCTTTACGGCATCAGATTCGTCACGCATCTGTCTATTCTTGCCCCATGGTGCACCGCATTGTAAATGCGGTACATCCATGGTGGCGCAATGGGTTTCTGCCATGACGCAAAATAACTGGGGCATCCCTCCTGATATGCGGGGATGCACCAGTTATTGTAAATCTGCCCCCAGGAACTTAGCAGAGAACGCAAAAAGCAGACAGTTCTCATGTGAAAGGCATAAACAGTCTTGCAAAATAAAGTCATGCAATAACGTGCGCAAAAGCAGCATTATGGCAGCAAAGTCATGCTAACTTAGCAATGTCGACAATGAACTTAATGGCCATATAACAAAACATACTTCTCAACATTCTCTTGAGACTGCTGCTAGCGTTTCAAAAAGGCATCACATTCAATCATAATATTTGGTGCACCTGAAAATTGCTTGCATAACCTTGCAATTGCCCCAAGGTATATGTTTCAAGGGCCTTCCCCAGATGGTGAAGGAATGGTTGTCAAAAATCTGTTGAGCAGCAAGACTGTTTGCAATGGTGTATGGTAGTCTTTGCAGCTTACAGCAACAAGAGCAACAATATGATTTTTTCAGTCATGTGTGCAGATTTGCCAACTTAAACCTAGCATAAAAAGGGTATATTAGCTTAGGTTACCACGACAACACAACCTCCCCTTTTCTTGAGTGAACAATGCCTGCTGTGCAGTAGCCATAACGCATACAAAATATCAGAAAAGCCAACAAAAACAACTATTTGAAATGTAATGCAGAAATAAATTATTAGTTACTTACGTTAACTCTTTAGTAGTTTTATAATAATAATGCAAAATCAGTGTACTGGTCGGATGAGATGGTGTGCCTGTCATCGAATGTGCAGGCAACCTTTACTTGAAATACATCATTATCAATTTGTAAGGTGACTGTGGCTAAAAGTGAATCGTTTCCAGAAGAAAGGTTTGCTCATCACAGAAGCTTAGGGCAAATGTGGAGTTAAAATCTGTAAAGCGATTGATGAAGTCTTGTGTTAGTCAGCGAATATGCAGGTGAAGTGAAGATTCCTTCCTGACTTAAGATGACCGCCGCTGATGTGCTACAAGATGATGTGTGGTGACCTTATGAGGTCACCAGTCAGTGATGCGCGCACACTACCAGTTGCGTGAGGGCTTCAGAGGCAAAGCGGGTAAACTTCTGCGGAAGTGTGGAAAGTAAGAAGAAATTTCCCAAATAACTGCAGCATCAGCAGGGAGAAGCCGGGAAATGACCCTGAGCTAAGCATCAATAATGCTGCTTCTGTTATCCGTCTTCTTACACACTTAGTCAGCGACGATTTTCCAGTCACCAATTCACTCTCACCAATGAAGGTTAAATAAATCTCCTTAAGATGTAAGAAGTGCAGGCTGATAAGGCAACTGGTAAGTAGAAAGTACATTTTATCTTCATATAATGAAGCCTGTGTCCCTACAGCATTTTGTCGCTGCAACAGGATTCCTGACCACAGCAGCACCCCTCTTAGTGGAAGAACAGGTTCAAACAATAACAAAGCTTTATAGCATACATTACCTCCACAATAATAGCCAATGAGCATTCTGCTCCCACAGAAACCTCAAGCAAAAGTTAACATACTAGTCTTCCTATCCCTCCAATATGGGCCCCAGTGGCTACAACCAAATACATAAAAGGAGACATCATCCAGAGCACGACCTGTTTTTTAGTTTCTGCACAACTTCGCATGCTGTTTCTGTTCCGGTGATCAGGCAGAAGGGGGCAGCGGTCTTGCTCTAGTAGACTCCAGGGCCTGAAGGATTGTGCTTCCTGTCTTCCCCTTCTTTGACCCTTCCTCCTCAGTCCTGCAAAAGCAGACTCTCAGAGGTGCCTTGGTGTCATGCCTCGCATTGGATCTGCTGAGTCCTGCTCTAGAGGACTTGGCAGGTCTTGGGTGTGTATTGGTACTCTGCACCTTTTTCCTGGCGTTAATGTTGGCTCCCTAAGGGGTTAGGAGGGACGCCCGAGTTCTTCGAATGGCTCCCTCCTCCCCAGTTTTTTGTCCGCTTCTGTGGGATGGCGGCTTAGTTTGGTATGCACTGGTCATTGGCGTGTGGGAGCGTGGCTTCATGCCGGCTCCTTGTGACAGCGGCTTTTGCAGGGGCTCATTGACATTGCGTACACGCTAGGGTGTGCTGATGGCTGCCCTGGGGCATTTCGTATAGTTGCCATGTCAATGGTATGCTTTTTTTAAGCGTCCTAGATTGCCGCAGTGTGTTATTCTGGCATGTCTGCCGTGGCACAGATGGAGGAAGGTGCTAAGTTGACTTCTGCTCACGCTGGAAAGTCTTCTGGGTCTTTGGACACGGTCCCTTCCCTGGCTGTGATCCAACAGATGAACTCATACTGCTGTTGCTGCCACTTGGAGGAACAGACTCCCTGTCACGCAATCTAAAAAGGCTAAATGTGACCCTAGTCTCTTCTAGGACTCTGATGAGGAGGAGGATGTAGAACTTAAGGGTTGTTTTGTGCAGGGGTCGGATCTTAAGGATGTTCTTCGGAAACAACAGATTAGAGCGAATGTGCGGGAGTCTGATGTTACTGAGAAGACACAGTTTCTTTTCGCAGTATCAAAAGAAAGAGCCAGAGTCATTGCCGCTCTACTTCTCTGTCGTGAAGGTGTTGGAAACTGAATGGAAGGATGTGGATAAGAATAACTTTCCCAAGTTTTTGGCCAAAAGATATCTGTTGCAAGACTTTGTGGTTAAATATCTGGCCTTGTGAAGGTGGATTATTTGATGGCTGGCATGTCTTCTCAGGGTGTATTATTTCTGATGATGCTTCCCCGGCAGACACGGTTGATAAAAAAGGTGGATGCAACTGTGAAACGCACTTTTGCCGCTGCCAATTTTTCCATTAGACTGGATGGCATAGGAGCAATATGTAGCAGCTTTTTGTTGAAAGACTTCCAATTGTTAGCTGAGTTATTGGACCAGGGCGAAGACGTTTCTCCCACTCTTGCTCTGATGGAGTAACCGGTGCAGCTCAGTTCTGACATTTCCTTTGATTCCTTGGGGCAGCAGATTTTACAGCTGAGTCTTCTGTGGCAGCTTGTCGCTAATTGTGGTTGCATTCTTGGAAGGCCGATGCTGCGCAGAAGGGTTTGCTCATTAAAATCCCTTTTTCTGGAGTTAAGCTGTTTGGTGCTCTCTTAGAGTATCTGGTCAAGTAATCTGGTAAGGTTCGTAAATTGTTGGCTCTGGAGAGAGCAATGTGTGCACGCTTTTTTGGGACTCGTGGGGCCTTTGGTCCTGCTAGTTAAGGGTGGGCTCCACAGCCCTTTTGTGGAAAGGGGCGTGGCCAGGGTGCTCCTTCCTCTGACAAGTCCCGGTTCCCTGCCACCTCTTCCTCCTCTTCTATTCCCTAAAAATAATGACTTAGTTGCTCCAGGTGTGGGTCCTGTAGGGGGTCAACCGTCTGCCTCCAGTGGTCCACAAAGAGAGACACTGTCGGATCAATGGGTTCTTCAGGTGGTGTCAGAGGGTTTTTGCCATGGGTTTGTCCAGACTCCCCCAGACTGTTTTTGGGTCACTCCTTGCCCCAGCAACTCTCTGACTCGCTGTCTTGGCACTGACGGGCGCAGACGGGCTTGCCTTAGGTGCGTCCGCTGCGTGCCTGGACAGTGGCCATTAAGTAGGCTGGTGTCAGGACGACGTGCAGCCACTAGAACGCTGACTGAAAAAGGAGTGTGGGCCAAACAAGATGGCCACTCGGGTCAGGCACCCCCAGCAGGAGGAGGAGGAGTATAACACACTTCACGTTAGTAGCAATAAAAATAGAGAATAGGGCCAGTAATGGCAGCCCCCAGAAATGTAATTCTTTGCTTCCCCTGAATACTAATAGCCACGAATTTCAATATTCCGTTTAATCAATACAAGCAACTCATAGACAGTTATAAGAAATTCAAAACGGTGTGAAACAGAGGAAAAAAAACAACCTTTCAAGGCGCTGCACTCCCGAACACTGCCCGTTAAGTAGGTTGGTGTCAGGACGACGTGCAGCCACTAGAACGCTGACCGAAAAAGGCACGTGGCCCAACAAGATGGCCACTCTGGTCAGGCAGACCCAGCAAAAAGTGCAAAGTGCAGGAGAAGAAGGAGTATAACACACAAGTAGTAAGTTGTGCTTTATTCCTACTAACGTGGAGTGTAACTAATGTCTCAGATATATAGTTAGTGATAGATTCCTTACCTTAGAATATCCCCAGGAGTCAGACTGGATCCGGAAAGTTTTGCCTAGCAGTACACCTGCGAGTCAGTGGTGGCATCCTGTGGCTCCGGGTCCGTCGCTGGCATCGTATGTGCCGAGATGAGGTCACGGAGACTACTTAGGCCCCACCGATGCGTGCTGGTGACAGTTCTCTACATGACTTTCCACGCCAGGAACATGCAAGAAACTGACCACTGGTGCATTGAAAACTAGGACCCTGAAAGGGATGACCTTAACCCTAGGAATCGATTTGCAGAACGAGGAGGATGGGAGGGGCAGTAAGGAATCTATCACTAACTAATGTCTCTTACAGATATATCATGACACAAGTAGTAACTTGATTCCTTACCTTAGAATAGATACCCCAGCAATACCAACCCCGGTAATGGGTCTGCGAACAAGATTAAACCAGAAAGTCATGGAGAACAGAACGGCCAAAGAAGCCGTCTCTCCGGACTTGACTGTCAAGGAAGTAATACTTGGTAAACTTGTGCAGCAAGACCCACGTAGCTGCCTGACAAATGTGCTGCAAGGGAACGCCGCGTCCCAAGGCAGTAGTGGCTGCCGTTGCCCTGGTGGAATGGGCACGCAGCCCCACAGGAGGCTCCTTTTTTAGCCAACGAGTAACAGGCCTTGAAGCAGAGAACGACCCACTGAGAGATGGTCCATTTGTTCACGGCCCGACTTTTCTTGGCACCCACGTAGCCAACAAAGAGCTGGTCATCCACCCAGAACTGCTGTGTGCTCTTCAGATAAAATGAGAGTGCACATTTAGGGTCCAGACGGTGGAGCCTCTCCTCCTCTTTCGAAGGATGCGGAGGCGGAAAGAAGGGGGGCAAAGTGATAGTCTGCCCGATGTGGAAGGGCGTGACAACCTTTGGCACTCACTTTTCTGGCAGAGGTGAGAGCTACCAGGAAAGCCGTCTTTAGAGTAAGAAGGCGCAAAGGACAGTTATGAAGGGGCTCGAAAGGAGCGCACATCAGAATGTCAAGACAAAGTTTAAGTCCCATTGAGGTATTATGAATGGCACGGGAGGGAACATGTGTGTAATGCCTTTCAGGAAACGGTTAACAACCGGGGACTTAAAAAGAGAAGGCTGATCAGGAAGCTGTAGAAAGGCAGAGATGGCAGAAAGTTAACCCTTGATAGTGCCCAAAGCCGAGCCCTGCTGGGCCAAGGATAGAAGGAACAGAAGAACCTCGGAAAGATGGGCAGAAAGAGGATCCACAGACTTATCTGGGCACCATACCACAAACTTCTTCCACCTGCAGGCATATACCGTTTTCGTGGAGGGACGCCTGGCTGCCAAAATGACCTCACAGACTTCAGAAGGAAGATCGAAAGCTGACAACTGTCGCCGCTCAATCTCCATGCATGGAGGTGGAGGCTGGACAGGTTCAGGTGAAGGACCGTCCCCTGCTGCAGCGATGGAAGATCCTCCTGAAGAGGCAGACGGATGGGGGGATTAATCGCCATACTTAGAAGCTCAGGATTAGTATCTCCGTGCCCAATCTGGAGCCAAAAGAATGACTTGGGCCCAGTTGCGCATGATCTTCTTCAGCACTCTGCACAGGAGTGGTGTACGCCTTTCTGTCCATAACAGACCGCAGCTCCACTCGTGATGAAAAGCGCCACCAAGCGAGTGCCGCCTTGGAATTTCCGACGCGCAGAACTGATGACATTGCGCGTTCTCTTCTGTAGCAAATAGATCTAACCAAGGCTTTCCCCACTGCAGAAAGAGACCTTGCACCACATTCGAGCTCAGATGCCATTCGTGATCCATCAAGCACCGACGGCTGAGTTCGTCCGTTCAGAGAACCTGCCAGGTGTTGAACCACCAGGGTAATGCCCTGGCGTTCCAGCCATGTCCAGAGGCGCAGAGCCTCCTGACAAAGGGTCCAGGACCCCACTCCGCCCTGCTTGCTGCAATACCACATGGTGGTGGTGTTGTCCGTCAACACCTGCACTACACTTCCCCGGACAGAGGGAAGGAATGCCTTCAGTGCCAGACGGATCACCCAAAGCTCCAAAAGATTGGTCTCCAGCAGAGTACCGGCTCCACATCAGAGTCCTCTGATCTCCTCCTCTCCCAAGGGGCCTCCCCATCCCAAGAGGGACTCATCCGTCACCACTGTGTGCTCCGGTTGGGGAAGGGAGAGGGATCTGCTATTGACTCAATCGCGAATTGTGAGCCACCCCAGCAAGTGTCGTGCAGTGCCCTCCGAGATCTGGACATGAACTGACAGGTTGCCCTGATGCTGTGCCCACTGGAACTTCAGGTCCTATTGCAAAGTCCGCATATGCCACCTGGCATGTTGCACTAACAGAATGCAGGAGGCCATCTGGCCCAGGAGCCGGAGGGTCATCCTGACTGAAACCGGGGATAGAGGATGAAAGATCAGAATCATAGCCTGAATATCCCAGATTAGCTGCTCGGGAGGATAAACTCGAAACCTTGTTGAATCCAGAACCGCTCTGATAAAGGGAAGCTTCTGAGAGGGACTAAGGTGCGACTTCAGCACATTGATGGAGAACCCCAGCAAATGCAGGAGGTCGGCCGTAGTCTGACGGTGGGTGACAACTGCTTGGGGCGAGCCCACCTTCAACAACCGTCATCGAGGTAGGGCAAGACTGACACCCCTGACCTGCGCAGATGAGCTGCGACCACTGCCATCACTTTCGTGAACACCCGAGGGGCACTGGTAAGGCCGAAGGGGAGCACGGCAAACTGAAAATGCTCTTGGCCTACCATGAACCGCAGGTAACGCCGGTGGGCCGGCATGACAGGAATGTGAAAATATACGTCCTGCAAGTTCAATGCTACCATCCAGTCTCAAGGGTCGTGGGCAACCAAGACCAGAGCCAGAGTCAACATCTTGAACTTCTACTTCCGGAGGAAGCAACTGATGTCCCTGAGGTCCAAGATGGGGCGCAAGCCCCCCTTGTCCTTCTTGGGGACCAGAAAGTAGTGTGAATAACAACCACATCCTACTTCTGGCCCAGGAACGCGCTCGATGGCCCCCTTGGCCAAGAGGGCCATAACTACATGTTGGAGGAGTGCCAAGTGATCCCCGACATGAGGTGGAACTGAGGTGGCATGGCTGGGGGTTAGACTTGAAGGGGAGGGAGTAAACCCTCTGGAGAAGTTGCAGCACCCACTTGTCGGAAGTGACAGAATGCCACTGTGGAAGGTGATGTTGAATCCTGCCTTCCAACGGCGTGGTGTGCGACTTGAAGCTCAGACTAGGAAGAGTTTGAGGTGGATGTTGCGGGAGCGCAGTTGGGCTGACACTCACGCGGGCCCCCGCAGCCACCCCACTGGCCTCCATGCCCACGGGCGTGCTGAGTTTGGTTCTGTGCAGGCTTTTGGCTAAACGAACGGGCAGGGGTGCCTCTGTCATAGCCACGAAAGCTAGACGTGGCTGGGTGCTTGGTGGAAAACCCCAAGGACTTGGCCGTAGCCTGAGAGTCCTGGAAGTGCTGTAGCACGTTGTCTACTTTGTTGCCGAACAGGTGACGGCTATCAAAGGGCATATCCATTAGGGTTGCTTGGACATCCCCTGAAAAACCAGTCCACCTCAGCCAGGTGTAGCGTTGAAGGGCTACCAATGTTGAAATCATCCTGCCTTGCGAGTCGGCCGGGTCCAGTCCACAGTGAATAGTTAACTTGGCTGCGTCTCTCCCTTCAGCAACTGCACGTGAGAGTATGGCCCAGGCCTCCTCTGGGCACTGTGGCAGCAGCTGCTTCTTCATATCCCACACAGAGTGGGTCTAACGCCCCTACAGACATACAGTGTTTACCAACCGCAGTCCCAAGCTGGAGGAAGAATACGTCTTCTTGCCAAGATGGTCCAGCTTTTTGGATTCCGTATCAGGTGGAGCGGTAGGAAATGCGCCTTTGGACATCGAGGCTTGGACCAACAAGCTCTCAGGGGAGGGGTATTAGGAGAGGAAAGAGGGGTCGCCCGGAGCTGGGCGGTGGTGTCGGGCAATCATCTAATCCACAGGAGCCCCTGTGTTGGGCCTGGACCAGGTGCCCAAAACAATGTCAGTTAGGGCTTCATTAAACGGCAGCAGGGGCTCCAAAGAGTTGCTGGTGGTTGAAGCACCTCTGTCAGGAGGTTAGTCCTGACTGCCACCGTAGGTATCTCAAGGTTGAGAGCCTCAGCCACCATACGCAACACCACTGCGTAAGAAGCTGATCTCTCTATAGCCACGGTAGGAGGAGACAACATGCCAAGGTATGGAGAATTATCCAGACCACTGGAATCTCCCTACACCTCTCACCAGTCCAGATCATACTCCAACTGGACAGTTAAAGGGTCTCCAGACCCCTACCAGTCCCCCTCCCCCTCCTCTGGTTACCAATATGGCCTGAAAGAACCAGGGTGGAACAGGGGCACAAAAGTACCCTTCGTCGCCGGATCCGGCGTCGTTCGTCGTTGGTCCTGCTCCGTGTCCACATTGGGGTGGAGGCCAGGGTCGATGTCGGCTGGGGACACAACCGGACGCTGTGCCGGTGGAACCGGAACCAGTGGAAGTGTTATGAGGTCGATCAGCGCCGATCTGGATCCAGACCCGGATCCAAGGGGACCACGCAGTACCGGGGCCGAAGCCACTGAGGCCCAGTCCCCCAGCTGAGTCCGTGGGGCCCGAAGGCGCACCAGTGGAGTCGGACTGACCAAAGATGGCATGCATTCGTTTGTAAAAACTTCGAAGCTGGGCAGAGGTCTCTCCGGCTCCCGGAAAGGGGGGGAACTTGGAACCGACCCTTCAAGCTCCGTACACGGAGCCATGGGAGGGGCACCACCCGCATCCCTCATTGCATTGGCCGACGAATGGGGAGAAGTCGAACAGTGACAATGGTTCTTCAACTTCTTCTTGTGCTTTGACTTATCTGAGGAGTGTGAAGACTTTGAAGACGAGTGGTGGTTGTGGCTCCGCGACCTGTCCCTTGACATCCCGCACGACTGGGACCTCAAATGGTGCAGAGCTGACTGCCGGGCCAGGAGAAGATTTCGGTACCACTCCTGCAAAGACGTTGGATTCATGGTCTGGCAGTCATTACTTTTTTGCCACGAATATTTTTTCATGTATTTGGAATTGTGTTTTATAATTGTGCTCTGTATATTGTGATTATCTCATATGTTATGTTTTTTCTCATAGTTCCTTGAATTATTTTTTATTATATGTTTATTTTATTGAAATGAATGTGATATTCTATGAATTCCTGATGTATTTGCAAATAAATTCTATACTTTTAACCTCATTTTGAATTTGGTCCCCTGTGCATATGAAATCTATTTTAACAAGTAGTTTGTCTGCCTAGGTTGTTGTTTACCTATATGGTCTGGCAGTCGGTACATGACTTGGGATCGTGCTCGCGTTCCAGGCACCACAGGCACACGCGGTGAGGATGTGTCACTGACATCAGTTTTCAGCAGGAAACACAAGCCTTGAAACCAGGCAAACCCTGACGTGCACCAGGAGTCCGAGACTCAAAACAGTGTCAACAAAAGTTGGCAAAAAGTCAGTCAAAAAGTGACTAGAGGTACTGCTTTTTCCAGATCTGCGCTGGCTGGCGCGGAAAAGAAAGAACTGACGTCAGCGCACGAGAGCAGTGTCTAAGTAGCTACTGCAAAGTCATCCCTGCAACCACAACACCAATGACGAATGCGGAGTTGACCAACGCCACCTTTCGACGTGCAGGGGTGCTGCTGACGAAAAATTCTCTGGATCCAGTCTGTTGTCTGGGGGTTATTCTACAGGTAAGGAATCTATAACTAATTGTCTCTTTCAGATAGAGTATTTTCCTTCTTCAAGAACCTGGTCTCTGGATTCTATCCACAGACCAGGATATCTTAATATTTTTGTTCCACTGATTTCTAGGTCAAGGTCAGGGCTTCTGATGGTCTGGCAATTTGGATTCAAGCTTAATTAAACTGTAAATCTATCAACATAAAGGGTATGATCCAATAGGGTCAAACATATGGGGAGGGATCCATGAACAATAATACTCAAACTAACAAGGTACCCCACTAGGCTAGTAATCAACATTAATTTAAAAAAAACACAACATACCCATAAATATAGTGTCACACGTGTGACCACACACCGTTCCTTCCGACCCACGATGTAAGCAGTAGTTTCCAAACACTGTGGAAGGAGATCGTCTTACGAAAATGGTCTGCCCATTGTCCTTGGTTGTTATGTAGGGCCGTCATTCGGCAGACCCAATAAGTGTGTATTTATACAATTTAGCTCGGACTGAATACGTTTTCTTTTTGCTCTTATGATGACCTCCCACAAAGCCCCACCACTCCATGTGGTCCAAACGTGTTGGCATTATCCTGGGGATTTACAAGGAGAACCTTGTCATCGTATAAACTTATACTCTGGATACGATCCTTCAAATATCCATTAGTACATATAGAACCAATTAATCAAATTGGATATGTCTGAGTATGGGATCATGAAATTGATGCCTTATACCCATGAGACAGTAAAGGGCAAGATAATGTTCGGTGCAAATTACTTTGGACTTATTTTCCTGAACTCAGTGAGTTGTTGCCATTAACTTTCTTTCTTTTTTATGCCGCATTTATTACATTTGTACATTTTATGTTGTGGAACTGATGGATACAAAGATTGGAGTGTGTACACGTACTTATGGTGAATGATGGGTTATGATACACCACAATGAAAAATGCCATTAACACTTGTTATGAATGATGTAATGCACCCTGAATAATGGCTCAATAAAGTTGGTTATAAAAAAAAGTGTCTTTCTTTTCTGTGTTATGTTTGGTTTGTGTTGGCCCATATGACAATGCAAATAGACACAAAAATACTTTGTTTGTGGTAAATGGATACAATCAAAACTACAGTAGACAAAAACTAGAATAAAATGAGATAAATACTCATGCACACTAGATTTATGTGTATTTTGTGTTTTTTCAATTAATGTTGATTATTGGCCTAATGGGGTACTGTTTTAATTTGTGTGGTATTGTTCATTAAACTGTAAAGCCCGCCAGCTCAAAATTAACTCCCCTGAAATTTTAGGTATCCAGCTGGAAATAAGTAGCCTCTATGACGTTACCATCCTCAATATTTATGTAAGGGGACTAGGAATGGGTCTGTCTCATGCACCTTACAAGTTCTTGAGCACTTCATTGATCAGCATCCTCATCAACACCTCCTCATTCTAGCTGGCAATTTCAACCCAACATTTGAGCCACTGGATAACGATGATGATGTTCATCTATCGAAGAATGAGGATGCTATGTGGGCAGTTCCCCTCCAAGATATTCAACCTATCCATAGCTGGACTTGTTCTGCAGTTTATTTGAAGGCCCTCACCGTTGAGTATGGCCTGAGGGCTCTTAATGTTCGCTACTAAATTGGACCCTATAATGCAAAATTATTAGTAATAGCACTCCCTCCTCAGGTCACATTTGGTTCTCTTCGAACACAACCTATGATGTAGGTAAATGTATTCAACTACTGACACAATTGTACAGCTGTTGAATGACTATGATGCTTCAAAGTAACAACTAGGTTCTTATGGATTCTCGACACTGGATGTCAATTGATGATTTTTATTTTTCTACAGCAAGTTCCCAGCAATAGGTCAACACATGTTTCGTCTGTACATTAATGCTTACTCAGACTTTTTCAAGGTTGGGAAATAAAGATCAAATACAGTATATAAGCTCCAAAGCTCAGATCAACACATATTTCTGTTTGCCTAATTCCAATCGCTCATACACAAATATTTTTTTTTATCATTAAGAAATAGAAAAGGAATAGAAAGGGACTTCTGAGAGACGTTGTGCATAAAATGAATATTGGTTTACACACATTGCGAGAAGTTGGCCTGGCATATGATGTCCACTAAACCTACCATCAATAAGGGTCGTTTGGACTGGTGCAAGGTGCCCACTAGAATAAAGTCAACCTTATAGAAAGCTATCCTAGTGGTAGCTGTGGAGAGCAGCCATCGGGCTAAGTCTTGAAGGAATGTAAAGCAGCTTGTTTTACCAGTCTATAACATCATGAATTATCAAATGAAAGGAGAACCACACCAGGTATATATATAAAACATATGTATTTGTTCTAAACACACCCCTCTAGTCTCTTTATGAGGCTAGAGGCAAAAGTACACAAGTTACACTTAAATAGTACACAGTAAATTACACTTAAATAGTACACAGTAAATTAGCACAGTATATGTTTTGCCCTAGGGGCCTCACAAAACATACACTAAGAAAGTGGTATAAGTACCGCTGTAAACATAGAGACAAGGCCTAGGGCCTGTAAAACCGCTGGGGAAACCAGGAACCACCCAAGATAGGGTCGCAGGAGACCCACGGGGGATGAGTGCAGTGTCTAAACACAGCGGCGAATCACCATTTACTTCTATTAGGAAAGTTACAGTTAGATTTTTAAAGAATAATGACACTTAGGAGTGGACTGCGAACAAACTCCATCAGTACTGGACACTTCAAGAGTCAAGACCCATGGGAGCACCGAAGTACTCGTGTTACCTCACTCAGAGAAGCTGGGTGCATAGTTGTCTTTTCATGTCGGGTTGCGTCGTCGTTTCCTATGGAGAGCTGCAAAGAAGTGCTGCAGGCGACCAGATGAAAAGTGTCCGGATGGATCCAAAGGTGGATCGGAGATCTGAAGAACCTGAAAGCAGAGGGAACAGAGTCTGAGTCACTAGCCAGTGACCAGGAAGGCGACAAGAAGATGCCAGCCGATGTCGGGTGATTTCAGGTGATGTAGGTCAAGCTTGACTCTTCAGCCACGAGGACCAGGAGGTGTTGACGACAACCAGGAGCTGGATTCAAGCTGTCCCATGTCGGATGTCGAGTGCTGCAGCGTCGTTATCTAGATTGGACCCAGCAAGCCTCGGCAACAGCAACCCACGCAAGATGCAAAGATTGGCTTCGGTGCAGACCATCAAGGTCTGAGGGACTCACCCTTTGTACGGGAGTCAGGGCACTTATGGAGCAACCAGGAAAGTCAAAGAAACAAAGGAATTACCTTTGTGAGAACCCACCAGTCAACAAGACTAGGGATCGCGAAAGAACTTCGAGCAGAAATGCCAAAAGTGGACCGACGGAACACTTGTGGAGTGTAGACCCACAATCTTCGGTGCGAAAGTGCTCAGGGCTTGGACTACAAGTCGCCAAGTGCACAACTTAGAGAAAGCTCAGGAAGTAGATGCACTAGCAAATATGCTGGATGTTCAGGAGTTCCGGTCCCTCGTCTCTCATGATGGCTACAGGTCTCAGCTTTGCTGGGGACTCGTGTCAGCCTCGGAGATGTCTGTAAGTCCATGTCCTGTGTCGCATATTCTTTGGGATTCGGCGGGAGCCTAAAAAATGCAGACCGGCAAGATGCTTCTTTGGTGCCTGTTTGAACAGGGGAGTCACTACTTGACCCCAAGGGAGATTTCTTCCATCTTCCAGTCGAAAAGGAATGTCGAAGGTCCAAGATATATGTTGCAGAGTTTCTTCCTGGGTAATCTAAAGTCCTAGGGACTGGGTTCCTATACTTATACTAAGTTTAGGGGTTGGGCTAACTCTAAGGTCCCACCTATGGTAGGACCTGGGGATGGGGGTTATACCCCTTCCCCTTTGTCCAGTTTCACACCAGAGCTGGGGCTGAGTGCCCCAGACACCGGTTTGAACTGGGGTATGCACAGGGACACCTTGTGTGCCCCAGGCAGTGTCTGAAAAGCATTCACTGAATGCACCCACCCTGCCCCAATATACTAAAGCCTGTCTGGGGAGGTGGTTACACCTCCCTGGACAGGAAACCAATTGTCCAGGCCTCCCTTGTTGGAGTTTTGTCCAGCAACAGGAGGTCAGACTCATGTCTGTGGCAGCAGCATCCATTTTGTGATGCTGGGGCTCTTTTAAACTATTACCGAGTAAGTAAAGGTGTACATGTCTTCTCCCTCTAGAAGGGTGGAATGCTACCCCCGCCGCCAGAACTGGCGGGGGGGGTGTAGTATTCCAAAGTGTTTGCCACCAAATACAACATATGTTGATGCAGCCATTCCAAAGTTAGCATTAACCGCTAGGTTATAATGCACTTAAGAGTTAATGGTATGGCTGTATCACAGAACAGCTATTAGGAAGGGATTCCGAACGCTGCAGAGGGGCTCAGCTTATGCTTGGGCACCCTCTCACACAAAACCAAGCACTCTGCCTTCAGGATTGTCAAGGCCTGCCTTAGGAGTGACTTATAAGTTTATATATGTCTGTATATATAGATAGATATAGGTATACAATATCTTAGTAAAGGGTACAAGTACCACCTTACCCAGGCTGCAGTAGCAGACCTGTTGTGCCATTTTGGAAGGCTTCTCAGGGGTGGCATATTACATGCTTCGGCCCCTGGTAGGCCTCTGGGGTACCTATGCCCTTAGTACCTTAGGTACCATATACTAGGGACTCACAAGGGTAACCCAGTAACTAATGCACAAGCTACTTACCTTCAGTAACAATATATCTGTAAGAAACATTAGTTAGTGTTAGATTCCTTACCTTAGAATAACCCCGGGCGTCAGACTGGATCTGGAAAGTTTTAGTCAGCAGTAGCCCTGCTGTCAGTAGGCGTCGTCTGCGGCTCCGCGTCCGTCGTCGCCGGGATGACATTGGAGTACTTAGATGCCGCCCTCGCGTGCTGACGTCAGTTCTGTACATAGCTGTAGTAATCTCCTTCTAATGTAATGAATCTCCCTGGCTCTGATGCTCTTGCTACGTGATGTCATTTAGAATGTAATGGAGGTTTGTACTTGAAGTGAGAGCAGGTAGAAAAGATGGGCTGAGCAGCCTGGAGGCTGCTCCTGGTGGGGCTTATATTAAGGCTTATTTTGGAACTTACTAAACTGTAACCTAAGGAATAAACTACAACTGCAAGAATTGTCTACAGGACTTCTTTATTTCTACAATAGCTTTCCGCGCAAGAAACACAGAGCCATGATAGAAACCGACACTGGTATCATGAAGCCAGGGCCCTGAAAGGGATGTCCTTAACCCTAGATATCGGTTCGCAGAATGGGGAGGATGGGTGGGGAGGTAAGGAATCTAACACTAAGTAATGTTTCTTACAGATATATAAATACCGAAGGTAAGTGACTGGTGCATCTGAAAGAAACACGTTAGTGTTAGATTCCTTACCTTAGAATAGATACCTCAGCAATACCAACCCCGGTGGTAGGTGTGCGAACCAAGATCACACCAGAAAGTCCTGGAGAACAGAACGGCCGAAAAAGCCATCTCTCTGGTCTTGGCTGTCCAGGCAGTAGTGCCTAGCAAACGTGTGCAGCGAGGCCCACGTAGCTGCCTGACAGATGTCCTGCAAGGGGACTCCCTGACCCAGGGCAGTAGTGGCCGCCATGGCCCGAGTAGAATGGGCGCGTAAGCCCAACAGGAGGCTCCTTTTTCACCAAGGAGTAGCAAACATTGATGCACAAGACAAAGCACAGAGAGATGGTCCGTTTGTGCACCGCCCGTCCCTTCTTAGCGCCCACCTAACCAACAAAGAGCTGGTCGTCCACCCGGAACTGGCGTGTGCGATCTAGATAGAAGGAGAGCGCATGTTTTGGGTCTAGACAGTGGAGCCTCTCTTACTCTTTCGAGGGATGCGCAGCCGGAAAGAAGGTGGGCAAGGTGATGGACTGCCCGATGTGAAAGGCGGTGACTACCTTGGGCAGGAAAGAAGGATGAGTCCTAAGAACAACCTTGTCCAGATGGACAGAGAGGAAAGGATGTTTAGAAGATAGAGCCTGGGGCTCACTCACTCTCCTGGCAGAGGTAATGGCAACCAGGAATGCAGTTTCACGAGAGAGAAGACGAAGAGGACAGTTATGAAGTGGCTCAAAGGGAGCGCACTTCAGGTATGTCAGAACAAGATTCAAGTCCCACTGAGGCATCATGAAAGGAACAGGAGGAAACATGTGAGTGATGCCTTTCAAGAATCTATTTACAATAGGGGACTTGAAAAGAAAAGGCTGATCAGGAAGCCTTAAGAAGGCTGAAATGGCAAAGAGGTAGCCCTTGATAGTTCCCAGAGCAGAGCCGTGCTGGGAAAGAGAAAGGAGGAAGAGGAGAACCTCTGAAAGGGGGGCAGAGAGTGGATCCACATCCTTTGCTGTGCACCATGCCACAAATGTGTTGCACCTGCAGGTGTACAGCGTTTTTGTGGAGGGACGCCTGGCTGCCAGAATCCCATCACAGACTTCAGGAGGCAAGTCAAATGGCCTCAACTGCCACAGCTCAATCTCCAAGCATGTAGGTGGAGACTTGACAGATTCGGGTGAAGGACCGTCCCCTGCTGCTTCGACAGAAGGTCCTCCTGAAGAGGCAGATGAATCGGGGGATCGACTGATATTCTGAGTAGCTCGGGATACCAGTATCTTCGTGCCAAGTCCGGAGCCACAAGGATGACTTGGGCCCGGTCTCGCCTGATCTTCTTCAGCACTCTGGGCAGAAATGGTATAGGCGGAAAGGCGTACAACAAACTGCAGCCCCACTCGCGATGAATAGCGACGCCGAGCGAGTGCCGCCTTGGAAATTCCAACACGCAGAACTGATGACATCGTGCGTTCTCTTCGGTGGCAAATAGATCTAACCAAGGCTCTCCCCACTGCTGAAAGAGACCTTGTGCCACATCCGAGTTCAGACGCCATTCGTGATCCATCATGCACCTGCGGCTGAGTTTGTCCGCCCTGGCGTTCAGGGAATCTGCCAGGTGTTGAACCACCAGGGTGACGTTCTGGTGTTAGCCGGAGGCGCAGAGCCTCCTGACAAAGTGTCCACAACCCCACCCCGCCCTGCTTGTTGCAGTACCACATGGCGGTGGTGTTGTTAGTGAACACCTGCACTACACTTCCCCGGACAGACGAAAGAAATGCCTTCAGTGCAAGTCGGATCGCCCGCAGCTCCAGAAGGTTGATATGGAGCTGGGACTCCGCCGGAGACCAGAGGCCTCTGATCTCCCTCTCTCCCATGTAGACACCCCATCCCAGGAGGGACGCATCTGTCACCACTACGTGCTCCGGTTGGGGTAGGGAGAGAGATCTGCCGCTGACCCAATCGCGGGTCGTGAGCCACCACTGCAACT
Organism: Lissotriton helveticus; assembly: GCF_964261635.1. NCBI lineage: Eukaryota > Metazoa > Chordata > Amphibia > Caudata > Salamandridae > Lissotriton > Lissotriton helveticus. The sequence continues at coordinate 1,184,032,023 of NC_136067.1, forward strand.
GACTCGCAGTGCCCACCGAGATCAGGATGTGGTCAGACAGGTTGCCCTGATGCTGTGCCCACTGAAACTTCAGGTCCCACTGCAGAGCCCGCATCCGCCACCTGGCGTGATGCACCAGAAGGATGCAGGAGGCCATCAGCCCTAGGAGCCGCAGCATCAACCTGACCGAGACTCTGGATAAAGGCTGAAAGATCAGAATCGGAGCCTGAATATCCAGAACCTGCTGTTCAGGGAGATAAACCCGAAACTGCGCCGAGACCAGAACTGCTCCAATGAAAAGGAGCTTCTTAGAGGGGCACAGATGTGACTTCGGCACGTTGATGGAGAACCCTAGCGAGTGCAGGAGGTCGGCCGTAGTCTGGAGGTGGGAGACGACTGTTTGGGGCAAGCTCGCCTTCAACAACCAATCTTCGAGATAGGGGAAGACTGAAACCCCTGATCTGCGCAGATGAGTTGCGACCACTGCCATCACTTTTGTGAAGGCCGAAGGGGAGCAGAGTAAACTGAAATTGCTCGTGGCCTACCATGAACCGCAGGTAGCGCTGGTGGGCTGGCAGGACGGGGATGTGGAAATACGCGTCCTGTAAGTCCAACGCTACCATCCAGCCTCCTGGGTCCAGGGGAGCTAGGACCTGAGCCAAAGTCAGCATCTTGAACTTCTCCTTCCGGAGGAAGCCGTTGATGCTCCGTAGGTCCAAGATAGGGCGTAGGCCTCCTTTGCCCTTCTTGGGTACCTGAAAGTAGTGGGAATAGCAACCACGTCCTACTTCTGGCCCAGGAACGCGCTTGATGGCCCCCTTTGCCAAGAGGGCCGTAACTTCCTCCTGCAGAAGTTGCAAGTGATCCCAGGACATGCGGTGGTACTGCGGTGGCATGGCTGGAGGGGTCGCCTCGAAGGGGAGGGAGTAGCCCCTTTGGACGATTTGCAGCACCCACCTGTCCGACGTGGTGGTACGCCAGTGGAGGAGGTGATGGCGAACCCTGCCCCCCACTGGTGTTGAATGGGCCTGAAATGCAGGACTAGGAAGGCTTAGAGGCAGATTCTGCGGGGGCGGGTGTGGACTGACCCTGCCGGTGTCACCCGGAACCGCCACGGCAGTAACCACATCCTAGACCGCGTTGAGACTGGGTCTGCGGCTTGCTGGACGTGTGGGGGCACCCCTTCCTTGGCCACAAAAGGGGCAAAAAGCGGAAGTTTGCAGGCGATGGCCTAGGCCCAAGGACTTGGCCGTAGCCCTGGAGTCCTTAAAACGCTCCAGCGCACTATCCGCTTTGTCGCCAAAGAGGCAACGGCCTTCGAAGGCTATGTCCATGAGCATGGCCTGGACATCCCCCGAAAAGTTGGCGGACCTCAGCCAGGCGCCACTGTTGTTGCAATCGCTCTACCGAGCGAGTCTGTGGTGTCAAGTCCACACCGGATCGAGTAGTGTGCTGCATTCCGCCCTTCCGCCAGGGCTTGGGCGAGTCGTGTCCGGGCCTCCTCCGGGCACTGTGGCAGCACCTCCGCAACCGTATCCCACAGAGAGTGGGTGTAACGGCCCAAAAGTCAGATGGTATTAACAGACCACAGCCCCAAACTCAGGGAGGAGAACAGTTTCTTCCCAAACTGATCATACCTTTTGGAGTCCCGATCCAGAGAAGAAGTCGGAAATGCGGTCTGGGATGTAGAGACCTGGATCACCAGGCTCTTGGGGGTGGGGACAGGAGCCGGGCGGTGGCGTCGGGCCACGTTCCGATCCACAGGGAGGCCTGTGGAGGGCTTGGACCAGGTGCCCATCAGAACGCCGGTGAGGGCTTCGTTAAACGGCAGTAGAGGCTCCAAGGAGCTTGCCTGCAGTTTGAGCACCTCAGTGAGGAGGTTTGTCCTCACGGCCGCGACAGGGAGCTCAAGAGCCAAGGCCTTGGCCGCCCTGTTCAACACCACGCTGTAAGCAGCCCCCTCCTCCGAAGCCACGGAGGGAGGAGAGACGAATCCAGTGTTGGGCGAAGTGTCCAGACCACTGGCCTCCCCCTGCTCTTCTGCCCAGTCCTGGCTCAACTGGCAGTGCTTTGCCAGAGGGTCCTCAGACCCCTCCCAGTCCTCCTCATCAGCCATCTCCTGATGAACAGGCAACAATTATGGAGCCGGGTCATAGGTGAAGGCCTCACCCATCGACGCCGGAGACAGCGTCAAGCATCGCCGTTCGGACACCGGACCCGGACCGGGGCTGAAACTGGGGTCGACGTCGTCGTCTGAACACCCTCGTGGACGGCGCCAGCGGAGGAGTCATGAGGTCGACTGGGGACGACCTGGATCCTGCAAGGGCCTGCGGCGTCGTAACCGGAGTCGACGACGGCGCTGGGGCCGAAGCACCCGACGGCACCCGAGCCACCGGCCCGCTAGGGCTCCCAGTCGGACCTGCGGGACCCGAAGGTGCCTCGGCAGGTTCCGACAGAGGCAAGTGCGACCTCATGGCCGTGAGGAAATCACTTATCTCCACCGGCTACGCGGCGCCTGCGGTGGAGCCACCCGAACCCCCGGGTCCGGTAGTCGTGGGGAGTCGGAAGAGCGATGATGCCTCTTTGACTTCTTTTTCGAATGCCTCGACTTACCGGAGGACTTGGAGCCCGCCGAGTGATGGTGGCTCGTCTAGCGGTGAGGACTGCGGCTCCGCGACCGGTCCCTCGACTTCCTCCTTGACCGGGACCTCGAGCGGTGCGGAGCCGACTGCCGGAGCTCAACCAGCTTGCGCGACTGCTACCGTCTAACCTTCAAGGTGAAGGCCCGGCAGTCGGGGCACGACTGTTCATCATGGTCGGCCCCGAGGCAGTAAAGGCACCGACGGTGGGGGTCGGCCACCGACATCAGGCAGTGACAGGCCTCGCAAGATTTAAAATCAGGCATCCCTAACGGCACCACGAGTTTAAGGTCGACTCGAAAAGTGATCAAAAGAGACCAAAAAAGTTAGTTAAAAAATGACCAGAGTACTGCTCTTCCCGGATCTGCACCTGCTGGCGCGGAAAAAAGAAGAACTGATGTCAGCGCACGAGGGCGGCATCCAAGTACTCCGATGACGTCATCCCGGTGATCACAACGCCGACGACAGACTCGAAGCCGCAGATGACTCCTACCGACGCGCAGGGGTTCTGTTGACAAAAACTTTCCGGATCCAGTATGACGTCTGGGGTTATTCTAAGGAAAGGAATCTAACACTAACATGTTTCTTTCAGATCTGGAGTGTACATAATGTACATGCAATAAATTTAGATAGAGAGCAGCTAGGTTAGAGTCCACGGTAGCAGGGCCCCAGCCAGACTAAAGTCAGATAATCAGTGAAACAAAGCAAAAAGTGGGGGTAACCAAAGTAAAGAGATCCTACTCTCCTACACAACCCCCCCCCCCCCAATGCAGGGACATTAAACTAACCTTGACCAGTTGAGTCTTCATGTTCTAAGTGGAAATATCTGGAGAGTCCATCTGCATTGACATGGTTACTCCCAGGTCTATGTTCCACTTTATAGTCCATCCCCTGTAGGGAAATGGACCACCTCAAAAGTTTGGGGTTTTCACCCTTCATCTCTTTTAGCCATAAGAGGGGCTTATGGTCTGTCTGAACTGTGAAGTGAGTGCCAAACAAGTATTGCCTCCGCTACTTCAGAGCCCAAACCACAGCAAAGGCCTCCCTCTCAATAGCTGACCAACGTTTCTCTCTAGGGCTCAGCCTTCTGCTAATAAAAGCTACTGGCTGGTCCTGACCTTCATCATTCAATTGTGACAGCACAGCCCCTACCTCCAACTCAGAGGCATCTATTTGGACAATGAATTCTTTGGAGTAGTTAGGACTTTGCAGACTTGGCGCAGTGCACATGGCCTTCTTCAGGTAATCAAATGCCTTTTGACAGCTTACTGTCCACTGGACTTTCTTAGGCATTCTTTTAGAAGTTAAGTGATTCAGGGGGGTCACAATGGATCCATACACCTTGACAAATCTTCTGTAATACTCAGTCAGGCTAAGAAAGCTCTGACCTGAGTCTGGGTAGTTGGGGTGGGGGGGGGGGGGGATTAAAAAATCACTAAGGTGAAATCTAGCTATAAGAGTTTACTAATAAATCATCAGGTTTTTTTTCTTTATTCCTTTGTAGGGTAATTTCCTTTTGTATGGAGGTATTGAAAAGAAAATGTAATCTAATATGGCTAAGGTAAAATGTATGGTATGGAATGTGTATGGACTAAACAGTGCTAACTAACGGCAATTGGTGCAGGAAGAGCTAAAATTACATCAACCACACTTGGTTCTTATAAAAAACTCATTTGGCCTATACAGATCTTCATTTGTTTAAACATCTTGGATATTAACTTATTTTCTGCACCTCTCAAACTATTTCTATGAGAGGACTGCTATACTAAGAGAGAAGAGGTTTTTCTGTAAAATAATTAAGACAATGGCTGATTCAAAAGGCCGTTGGGCAATAGCTCAAATAGATATTTCCGGCAAGAAATATGTATTTGTTTCAATATATGGATCTAATATAGATGACCCTGCGATATTTGATTTTCTTAATCTAGAGTTGCTGAATTGGGATGGGGAACGTCTGATAATGGGTGATTTTAACTGTGTTATTGACTATAATATCGATTCAACTAAAAGAGGGGGCACTAGCAGAATGCTAAAGGTCAGGGCAGCTATACTCAAAATGGCCCGATTGCAGTCTCTGCAGGATGTTTGGCGGCAGTTATACCCACTTATTTTGGGCTACACCTATTATTCAGCCCCTCACAAATCTTATTCAAGAATCAATATGGTTTGGGCTTCTGAAAATTTGGTAGTAGGATTGGATATTGTAATATGCCCTTAAATAACGTCAGATCATAAACCTATCTTCATATCTTTTGCTGTTACTCTTGAAAATAAAAAACGCAAGGCCATTTTCTTTTCCCAGATGCTTGTTAACTGATGAGGAACATGTTTACCACATGAAGCAACAATTAGAGACTTTTATTGAAGAGAACACAGGGACCGCTTCTCCTTTGATCGTTTGGGATACCATGAAAGCTTATGCCAGGGGAGTGACCCAATAGTACATTTGGCATCAGAACAAGCAAAGGAAAAACGATTCAGAGAAACTGATTAGGATTTTACAAAACAGGGGAAAACAACATGCTGAGGTGATAACACGAAGGCAATTGGATCAGGATAAACTTTTTCTTCTTTTATTGGATGCAAGAACAGAAATTAAAAAAATATTTAGGGGGAAAATTGCAGAGAAATATAATAAACATTGTCAGGAGCAGTATGGATATGGCGAACATATTGGTAAAATTTTAGCTTTTCTATCTGTAGAAGATAGGACTCAAACTAAAATTGAGGCAATTATAAGTGCAGATGGTACTGCACACAGTCATACTGCAGCGATCTTGGAACAGTTTTCACTTTTCTATCAGAAACTTTATTCTCCTTCTGCTATAGCTGATAAAGGAAACATTATACAATATATTGTTGAAAGTAAACTTCCGGCTCTGGGTGATGATGAGGCAGTATCATTAGACAATAGCATTTCGGTGGAAGAAATAGGAATAGCTATTTCTTCATTACCCTCAGGCAAAGCTGCAGGGGTAGATTCACTTCCAATTGAATTTTACAAGGTGTTTAAAAACACTTTATCAGCACAATTTAGCGCAGTTATCCAACATATTGGTATAGATAATAAGGTACCGGAGTCATAGAATATGACCCAGGTTGTGTTTTTTCTTAAAAAGGGCGAAATTCCCACTGATTGTGGATCATACCGACTCATCTCTCTCACAAATACAGACGCCAAGATCTTTTGAAAAAAATTTGCAAATCGTCTTGCCCCAGTGATGGCAGGTTTGGTATCTGATATCCAACATGGTTTCATACCTGGTAGAGATACTACACCTCATGTTAATATTGCAATTGGGGCATTTGATTATGCAGACAAAGAGGGGATGGGTCTTGGTGTGGTGGGAAGTTTTATGGGCTACATTAAGTGCATTCAGCCATGGGAGTCAGTTCCGACAATGGGTTCATGCTCTATATTGCAAACCTAGAGCTAAGCTCTCATATTCTGGTTCATATTCTGAATCATTTTACATCTTATGTGGCACAAGACAGGGCTGCCCTCTTTCCCCGTTGTTATTTGCCCTTTACATAGAGCCATGTTTACGCGTTTTACATGCTGATAATCATATTAAATCATTAAAGACTACTTTTAGTAGTTTAAAGATAACAGCATACGAGGATGATTTGGCAATCTTTTCCACAAACCCCGTAGAAGCTGTTCCTGCTATTGAGAGGGCAGCAACTAAATTTGGATTAGTTTCAGGATATAAATTAAATATCAGCAAAACACAGGTGCTAACTAATTTTAAATCCAGCCTTCCAATTTTGGGGAGCTGCACTTCAGCTACTTACTTGGGGGTTAAGGTCTCTGCTAAAATAGGTCAAATAATATCTTTAAACTATACCCCTCTATTAAACGAAACTGCTAAACAAAATTAAAAATGGCATAAACTTCCTATACTGCTTTTGGGGAGATGTAATTTAATAAAGATGAAAATACTCCCCAAATTTCTATATCTGTTCAGATCCATCCCTTAACGTCTTTCTAATATTTTTTTTAAAAAATTGGATGGAGTTTTGAGTAGTTTCATCTGGGGCTTTAAGAAGGCTCTGCGGGCTATTGATTTGCTTAAATCACCCTAAAAACAAGGTGGTCTTGGGCTATCAGACTTTAGGTTTTATTTTTGATCAGCATTTGTCGGGCGCTTTCATAGTCTTTTGGGGTTCGATCAGAGGGATTCTTTATATCAATTGATTTTGGGTGATGACAGCTTATTTTTTCTATATCGCATTAACAATCCAAACTATTTCAAACGTGTCAAATTTAAGACAATTAGAGACAGTGTTTTTATATGGCGGGCTATGGCCGCCAAAAGCAACTTGTCGGTAATTTACACCAATCTCCCACTTTGGGGGAACCCAATGCTACCAGAAATGTTTCAACATTTTAGAGGTAGATCGTGGTCTAAGTATGGGATTCTATATTTGAGCGATATGTACGATGTAAGAGGAATTATATCATTTGAAGTTTTGAAACGTCAATATAAATTGCCTAGTAACCTACTGTTCACATTTTTCTGTAGATAATCCCTTATCTGTAAATATTTAGACTCATAATGATTACTAAATCTTTGATTTGGGATATTTTATATGGGGAGAAAACTACATCTCTTATAGGCAATATGTATAAATTGTTGACCAGCTTCAAAGAAGGTGGGTGTGAAAAATTAGCACTGCAATGGAATCAAACGCTGAACTTGGTAATAACACCTGGTATGATCGCTCAGGCTTTGGGCAATATTGCTGACTCAGTCCACTCTGTGAGTATGCAACTACAACAATTATGTACAATTGGTATGTTGTATTATACACCTAAAAGGATTAATGGATGGGCAGGAGGCAATAGTGGAGGGGAAAAGACTAAATGCCCTAAATGTGGGACTCAGGCTGCAAATCTGATTCATATGTTTATGAAATGCCCGAAACTACAATTTTATTGGCAGAAGATCGGTCAAGTGTTCTATGGTAAACTTGGAACGGGACCTAGATTTACGGCTTTAGAAATCATGCTAGGGTATAAGGTAGATAAACCAGATTTGGCACGGCCTTTTACAATCATGTTAGTAGCAGCTAGGCTGGCTATCGCTCGGATGTGGGTTTCACCGCTGCCGCCAACTATTTATGATTGGTGGTCTGTTATTAAAGGGACTTATGGCATGGAATTTGCCCTGGCCAATGCTAGGAGGATCGGCTCTATGGTTAAGGATGCGAAAATCTGGTGGGTTCCTATGGATCTTGCGATATAGTTTATTGTTGATAAAGAAGCTAATCGTTATTATTTAAATATCTGAATGCCCCAGATTGGTTACATTAGCTGAAGAATATGATTATTCTATGTTAAAAAAAAAATTCCTGATGACTCTTTGTATATATTTTGATTTATGTTATGAACTGATGTATACTAACCTTATGTGATGTCAATAAAAATAAATAAAAAAAAGAAGTTAAGTCATTCAGGGGTGTCACAATGGATCCATACTCCTTGACAAATCTTCTGTAGTACCCAGTCAGGCCCAAGAAAGCTCTGACCTGCGTCTGGGTAGTGGGAGCAACCCAGTCCATTATGGTCTGGGTTTTGCTCTGCAATGGTTGAACTTGGCCTCCACCTACAAGGTGGCCCAAGTACACAACCTGACTCTGCCCTATCTGGCACTTAGTAGCCTTGATAGTTAGGCCTGCCTTTTGCAGGGCCTCCAAACATTTTTCAGGTGGATGAGGGGATCCTCCCAGGTGGAGCTAAAGACAGCAATGTGATCTAGATATGCTGCACTATAGTCTTCCAGGCCTGTTAGGACTTTGTTCACCAACCTTTGAAATATGGCAGGTGCATTCTTCAGACCAAAGGGCATTACCACAAATTGATAATGTCCACTAGGGGTTGAAAATGCTGTCTTTGGCTTGGCATCATCAGCTAGTCTGATCTGCCAGTAGCCAGAAGTTAGATCAAATGTGCTCAGAAATTTGGCAGAGGCCAACACATCTATGAGCTCATCTGCTCTGGGTATTGAATGGGCATCAGTCCTAGTGACTGCATTGAGACCCCTGTAGTCAACACACAATCTCATCTCGGTCTTACCACCCTGGGTGTGAGGTGTTGGTACCAAGACAACTGGACTAGCCCAAGGGCTATCTGAGGGTTCAATCACTCCCAAATCCAACATCTTCTGGACTTCTGTCCTGATACAGTCCCTGACATGATCAGTTTGCCTGTAAATCTTATTTTTAACAGGCAGACTGTCCCCAGTGTCCACTACATGAGTGCACCAGGTAGTCTGACTTGAAGTCAGTGAAAACATATGTCTAAACTGATTTAGAACTTGTCTGCAATCAGTTTGCTGCTGATCATTGAGGCAGCCTGCCAATGCTACTTCATCAACTGATCCAACATCAGGGTTCTGAGAGAGTAGGTCTGGGAGATGGTCACACCCTTCCTCCTGTCCTTCATCAGTAGCCATGAGTAAGCCCATGTCTGCCCTGTCAACATATGGTTTCAATCTGTTGACATGAAGCACCCTATGGGGGCTCCTGAGAGTTCCACGATCTACCAAATAGGTAACCTCTCCCTTTTGTTCAACAATAGTGTGGGGTCCACCCCACTTGTCATGGAGAGCTGCCTGCTAGGGCCACAGGCTCAGACACCCACTTTCTGTCCTGGCTGGTAAACAGTCAGTACAGCCTTTTGGTCATGCCAGGCTTTCTGTAATTCCTGGCTAGCCTCAAGGTTTTTAGTTGCCTTTTTCATGTACTCAGCCATCCAGGAGCGGAGACCAAGTACATAGTCCACAATATCCTGTTTAGGGGTTTGAGAAGTAACTCCTATCCCTCCTTCACCAGACAAAGTGGTCCTCTAACAGGGTGCCCAAACAGAAGTTCAAATGGGCTGTAGCCAACCCCCTTCTGAGGAACCTCCCTGTATGCAAACAAAAGGCAGGGTAGCAGGATATCCCATCTCCACCTGAGCTTTTCTGGGAGACCCTTAATCATACCCTTTAAGGTTTTGTTGAACCTTTCAACTAAACCATTGCATTGTGGGTGATAGGGTGTGGCGAATTTACAGTTCACTCCAAACTCCTTCCACATTGCAGTCAAGTAGCTGGACATAAAGTTTGCAACTCTGTCTGATACTACCTCCTTAGGGAACCCCACTCTTGAGAACACTCCCAAGAGGGCTCTTGCCACAACAGGTGCTGTAGTGGTCCTAAAGGGAATTGCCTCTGGGTACCTAGTGGCATGATCCACCACCACTAGGATAAACCTGTGCCCAGATGCTGTCTGAGGATCCATTAGTCCAACAATATTAACCACCACTCTCTCAAAGGGAACGCCCACCACAGGTAGTGGTATCAGGGGGGGCCTTTGTGGTGCCACCTGCCTTACCACTGGCTTGACACGTTACACAGGAGCGACAAAACACCTTTGAGTCTTCAGACATGTGGGGCCAGTGAAAGTGAGGGACAATTCTGTCCCAAGTCTTGTTCTGGCCCAGGTGTCCTGCTAAAGGAATATCATGGGCTAGTGTCAATAGGAAGCCCCTGCACTTCAAAGGTATAACCAACCTCCTGGCTGCTTCAGGCTTGGGGTCTCTACTCTCTGAGTACAGGAGTCCATCATCCCAATAAATCTTATGGGTGCCACTAGCATTCCCAGCAGCCTCAGCAGCAGCTTGCTGTCTGAGGGCTTCAAGAGAAGGGCAGCTCAGCTGCTCCGGACTCAGATTTGCCCTGGAAGAGTCCCCTGTCCCCAAGAACTCAACCTGATCAGGCTCAAGCTCCTCTGGGACAGTTCCTTCTTCAGGCTCACAATCATCTCCCTCAAGAGACTGATCATCACTCTGAGTCAGGGGGGAAGGCACTGCCTTAAACCTACTGCTCCTTTTCTTAGAAGGCACCTGGTCCATTATTCCAGAATCCAGGGCCTGTCCAGTGTTAGACTTTCTGACCTGTACCCTAGTCACAGCAAACACATGTGCAGGGATCCCTAACATTTCTGCATGGGTCCTCAACTCCACTTCAGACCAGGCTGAAGTCTCTAAGTCATTTCCAAGAAAGCATTCTACAGGGAGGTCTGCACTTATCACAATCTTCTTAAGGCCAGTTACCCCTCCCCAGGAGAAATTAACAACTGCCAGGGCATGGTTGGTCCTGACATTGCTAGCACTGATCACTTGGTAAGTCTCACCAAGTATGACTTGTCCAGGGTCCACAAATCCGCCAGCCTCGTCCTCGCCTCCATCCCACGAATCTGCAAATCCACCGTCGGAGGAAGATCCTTCTCCTACCTGGCAGCCAAGACATGGAACTCCCTCCCCACTTACCTATGGCTGACCCTGGACCATCTCGCCTTCAGGAAACAACTCAAGACCTGACTGTTCGAGCAGTAGCGACCCCCCCCCCCCCTCAGCGCCTTGAGACCCTTACGGGTGAGTAGCGCGCTATACAAATTCTATTGATTGATTGATTGAGTGTCACCATTGTGACACTTGCTGCTGTGTCCCTGTAGGCTTCTGCCTTTTTCTCATTTAACACAGGCTGTTGTCTGTACTTGTCCAAGTTATTGGGACTCACAGAGGAGGTCATACCCATGCCTCCATCACAAACTAACACAGCCTGATTTTGAACTCTGACTAGGCCATAGCCCATCTCAGATCCCAGGGTCAACCCTACTACACCCTTCTGCTGAGAACCACCACTTGAAGCTGAACTAGGGGGAACAGTTGCCTTAGGGGCAATGGTGGATGGAGTTGTCTCCTTTTTGGTGCAGTTACTGGTCCAGTGACTATTCTGCTAACAGATTTTGCACCATGGTTTCTTTGGCCCTTCTTTCTTTTTGGAAGATTGGGTATTCCCACCATTAGAAGCTTGTTGGGGACTTTGTGAAGACTTTTGGTCTTTACCATTCTCCCCACCCTTTTGATCTTGCTTCTTTTGGTCACCACATTGGTTCTGTACCTTCTGCTTCACCCTGGTTCTGACCCATTTGTCTACCTTCTTTCCCAATTCTTGGGGAGAGGTCAGATCAGAGTCTACCAGGTGCTGATGCAACAGCTGATTTTGACAATTATTAAGAATTTGTTCTCTCATGATCAGATTATACAATCCTGTTTAGTCACACACTTTACTGGCCAACAACCAGCCCTCCAGAGCCTAAGTAGCACAATCTACAAAGGCAACCCAGTCCTGAGTCTGTGTCTTCTGGGTATCTCTGAACTGTATGCTATACGCTCAGTGGTTAAGCCAAACCCATATATTAGAGCACTCTTCAGGACCTTGTAATCACCAGCATCCTCTTCTCTGACAGTGAGGAGTTGACTCTACCTTTGTCTGCAAAGGAGAGCCACAAGATTGATGCCCACTGCTCCTGGGGTACCTTCTGTACTTTGCAGGCCCTCTCCAGTGCAGTTATCCACTTGTGGATGTCATCCCCATTCTGATATGGAGGGACAATCGTGTTAAGGTTTCTATGGTCATAAGACCTTTCCCTACCACTAGGGAAGTTGCTGCCACCATGGGGTTCTAACTCCATCTTTTTTCTTGCTTTTTCAAGCTCTAGGATTTCCTTCTCTAAGGCTACTCTTTGTCTCCTTATCCTCAGCTGAGCTTCTTCCATTCTCACCTGATGCTCTCTGTCTCTTGTCATAGGAGGGGTACCTCCCAGGGGAGGAGAGGACCCTATAGATGTACCAGAATGATTAGATTCCATTGTAGGTGATCTTGGTCTTCTAGGTCCACCACCAACTCTTCCTGGGGGGACAATGATAGGGCCATTTTGGCCTTCCTTATCGCGAGTAAGAGCTGGATTCTCCAGGTCTAGGTCATTGTCACCTGCCTGGTTTTCATCAGAGTCTACGTCTTGGTGAGGTAACCCACCAGGGTTCTCTTCTTCTGATATATCCACCCCATTGCCTACCCTGTCAGGATCTGATGCCTTTTTAAAGTCATAAAAGAAATAACACCTCTATAAGGCATTGGGTATTAGGATTCTGTCCTGGCTTCTATTTTCTCATGGCACACAAAGCCCTTAACTCTCAGAAAGGGAATGTGTCATATTTAGATATCTGCACTTGACAAGCATCTGGGAGAGACCCACTAGGTCCTTCCCTTGAATAATGACTAGTGAGGTGTGGTGTATGCACTACGTACACTATTTGGTTTCCTACTAAACCTCTCTTGAGTTGTAGAAAGGGTGTGCTAAGCCCTTGACATGCAACTCTAAGTTCAGTAGAACTTACTTTATTATAAGTTTGTATTATATGTACCTTAGGTACCTTGAGGGGTTTTTCAAATGATCAACACTTGAGATTATCTGGTAAAACAATGCAAGCTGGAATCCCACAAGCTGCACACCAATGTGAGAAGTTGGCCTGGCATACGATAACCACTATTCTAGTGGGCACCTTGCACCAGTCCAAATGACCCTTATTGATGGTAGATTTAAAGTCAACCGTATAGAAAGTTATCCTAGTTGTAGCTGTGGAGAGCAGCCTTCAGGCTAAGTTTTGAAGGAATGTAAAGCAGCTTGTTTTACCAGTCTATATCCTCATGAATGATCAAATGAAAGGAGAACCACACCAGGTATATATATAAAATATTTGTATTTATTCTAAACACACCCCTCTAGTCTCTTTATGAGGCTAGAGGCAAAAGTACTCAAGTTTCACTTAAATAGCACACAGTAGATTAGCACAGTATATGTTCTGCCCTTGGGGCCTCACAAACCATATGCTAAGAAAGTGGTATAAGTACCGCTGTGAACATAGAGACAAGGCAAAGGGCCTGTAGAACAGCTGGGGCAACCAGGAACCACCCAAGGTAGAGACGCAGGAGACCCACAGGGGACGTGTGGAGTGTCTAAACACAGCCACAAATCACCATTGACTTCTATGGAGAAAGTTACATTTAGATTTTTAAAGAATAAGGACACTTAGGAGTGGACTGCAAACAAACCCCTTCAGTACTGGACACTTCAAGAGTCAAGACCCACGGGAGCACCGAAGTACTCATGTTACCTCACACAGGGAAGCCTGGTGCATATGTGTGTTTTCCTGTCGGGTTTCGTCATCGTTTCCTATGGAGAGCTGCAGAGAAGTGCTGCAGGCGACCAGATGAAAAGTGTCCAGATGGATCCAAGGGTGGATCGGAGATCTGAAGAACCTGAAAGCAGAGGGGAGAGAGTCTGGGTCACTAGCCAGTGACCAGGAAGGCGACAAGAAGATGCCAGCCGATGTCGGGTGATTTCAGGTGATGTAGGCGTAGCTTGAATCTTCAGCCACGAGGACCAGGAGGCGTCGACGACAACCAGGAGCTGGATTTGAGCTGTCCCATGTTGGATGTTGAGCGCTGCTGCATCAGTATCCGGATTGGACCCAAAAAGCCTGGAAAGAACCATATAACCATCCATGCCCAGACAATCCTGTTGAACTCTAAACGTATTAGGGGGTTAGGGGTTTCCCCCTGTCATGGGCAGGAACTAAACAAGAATATTTTGCTGCTCAAGTCTACGGCGAGTAAGGGATCAGGACCTTTCACCCCTTATTTCTCAAAAAACAGTCTCACAAGGTCAAATCCCCGAAAAACCGATGAGCTTACAACAATGCTTCCACAACAAGTGAAAGGACAACTACTCATCAAAACAACACACCAAGAAAACATTCATCTCATGGCATAGTGCCAAGATCGCAGAGCACACCGCTCAACTAGAATTGAAGAAACCTTCTCTACTGAACCTGTTACTAACAGAAATACAACGACCAGACCAAACCAAACCCTACATCTGCCAGAAGCACCTTCCAAACTCTTGAACGTACTATCAAAAGATAAACCACAAAGTGGTGGGAAGCTGAATCCTTAAAAAAGTATCTCGAGGCTGACCGAATTCCACGGGGATTAAGGATCTTAATCTTTCCCTATCAGACACCACCAACCCTCAATACATCAGCAGATGGGAGAACCTCAAAGAATACTCCAATAATATGATCAGACAGCTAATTGATCAGGCAGAGATGGAATATAACAAAGCAAAGATAGAAGTAGATAATCTCAGCAAACCCATCGAGGATTCAAACTGGGGAGAACTCACCAAAAAGAATTATGAAATCCTAAACCAGATAATTGATGAATTCGAGGAAGATATTATCAAGCAAAAAAACTGTAAATTCAGACGAGACCAACTTGATTAGCAGTTCGGAAGGGTGTATACTTTTGCAAAAAGATACGACACCAAGCCACAGGACATTGCAGACACTGAAAGCATTGTACAACAATCAGGGGCATCCTCCAGCTCTGAAATTCATTCACCTGCACCTGCCCCGGAAAGTAGCAACTCACAATGCAAAGTAAATTTTTTAGAGGAGGTATTACGCTACAGACTAGGTATCAAAATTCAAACACCACAAATACTTCAGACCACGGCAGGTGCTCCACAATTCGGATGACAACAGACTCCAACAGTGGGCGTGACTACCAGGTCCAGGAAAAAGGAAATGGAAAGAAGAACTTGATGCCCGAAAATCTAGTCAAGAACCTGTCCCACATTCAAATATCAGAACAGGAAACTAATATCCTCAGTAAAGGCCTTTATTTCTGTCCAACTGCCTTCTGGATCCTGACAAAAATACAAATAGATCTGTAAACTCAAACTCAAAGCTTTTTTGCCAAACGCATAAGGACAGGGGAGCACCCACCTCAAACAATCAACTTTAAGCTTTCCATTCAAGACCTGGAATCTGTGGAACTATTAACCCATCTAAGCAAAGACGATGACAACTCAGACACACTCACTACAACTGCATTGGAATTAGGGATCAAAACCAATATAGCTATAGAGGATCACTGAAATAATATCGAGGGACAGAATATCGACCAACAAAAATATCGTTGACAAAATATCGAGAGACAAAATATCGAGTTTCTATCTACAAACAGGTAAGTACAAAAATATCGAGTTAAAAATATCGTTTACAAAAATATAGTTGTAAAAAATATCGACTTTAATAAAAACAATGTTTAATTACATTAATATAAAAAATTAATTACTAAAATATACTTAGCAATACTTAAAATAACTTTTAATAATTAAATAATTAATGAAAGTAAAAAAATAATATTTTTTTAATCATATTTCTTCAAACATATATATATATAGTAACAAAATTTAATTAAATAATAGCCAATATTATTAACGTACAAATACAAAAGAGTAAAAATTACTATTCCCACTCCAGTGGGTGCAACAGTAGGGAAAGCGTTGGATAGCGTAGGGGTTAAAATTACTATTCCCACTCCAAGGAGTGCAACAGTGGATATATGACGTTACAACGCAACTTTTACAACGCACTACCATTACAACGTAAGTATTGGTAAGTATATAATAATTTTTATAATTTAAATTATTTAAAATTAATTTAATATAATTTAATTTAATTTAATTTCATTAAATTAAATTAATGTTAATTTAATTTTACTTTATTTTTACACTGTACCCCTGTACCCCAAAAACCCAAAACTGACCCTGAACCCTAAAAAAAACCCTTTACCCAAAACCCCAAAACTGACCCTGAACCCTAAAAATACCCCTTTACCCAAAAACTAAAAACTGACCCTGAACCCTAAAAATACCCCTTTACCCAAAAACCCCAAACTGACCCTGAACCCTAAAAATACCCCTTAACCCAAAAACTAAAAACTGACCCTGAACCCTAAAAATACCCCTTTACCCAAAAACTAAAAACTGACCCTGAACCCTAAAAATACCCCTTTACCCAAAAACTAAAAACTGACCCTGAACCCAAAAAATACCCCTTTACCCAAAAACTAAAAACTGACCCTGAACCATAAAAATACCCCTTTACCCAAAAAACAAAAACTGACCCTGAACCCTAAAAATACCCCTTTAATTTAACATAATTAGCAATTAATCAATTAAATTAAATTAATTACCAATTACATTTTAAATAATTAACAAATATTATTTCATTACCAATTAATTAAATATTACTACCAATTAATACATTTACATATTTAATTAATTATAATTAAATTACTTGCCACCCTATTCCCCTATAAACCCACAACCCGCTACAGGAAATAAATTATTTTAATTTACATAATTAGCAATTAATCAATTAAATTAAATTAATTACCAATTAAATTTTAAATAATTAACAAATATTATTTAATTACCAATTAATTAAATATTACTACCAATTAATAAATTTACATATTTAATTAATTATAATTAAATT
This sequence comes from Lissotriton helveticus, assembly GCF_964261635.1. NCBI lineage: Eukaryota > Metazoa > Chordata > Amphibia > Caudata > Salamandridae > Lissotriton > Lissotriton helveticus. The sequence goes on from NC_136067.1 coordinate 1,184,048,883, forward strand.
ACTTCCCACCCTATTCCCCTATAAACCCACAACCCGCTACAGAATAAAATTACACAATAATTTAAAAAAAATCATTAATTAAAAATATTTATAACATAAAATGACACTTTTCACACATATTATAACATAAAAACACTATAAATAATTAAATATTATTTAAAAAACGATATTTTTTATTATCTAGATTATATACTTGGATATTTTCACTTTCTATATTATTTACAGTCGATATTACTTCACTTACCTTAAAAACGATATTTTGACTGTCGATATTCTGTCCTGTCGATATTTTGTCCAAACGATATTTGAAACTCGATATTCTGTCAAAACGATATTTTGGAGTCGATATTATGTCTGTGCACCAGCTATAGACAGTAAGCTCACTAAGAAATCTATCTTCACCCAACAACTACCCGTGGGTAACTGCCTGGTGGAAGGCATCAATGCTTTTACACGCAATCTGGAACAAGAATACACCAAATACCAATGAAAAACTAAAGACCTACCTCACAACATCCCACACGAGGAAAGGACTGCAATCAAACAACTCAAGGATAGGAAGGATCTCATCTTGAAAGAAGCAGATAAGGGAGGAAACCCTGTGGTACTGCACATAGACGATTACATTACTGAAGCAAATCGACAACTTGAAGACAACACATGCTACAAACTTTTAACACATGATCCAACACAGGAGATTCTTAAATCTATCAAAACCATGATAGATAAATGGTACACCTCAGGTCTCCTATCTCAAGCAGAAAAATCGTTTCTATACATCGCACATCCTACCATGCCTACCCTCTACCTCCTACCAAAAATACACAAAGGTACATACCCACTGCCGGGGAAGGCCAATTATAGCAGGAATAAACACAGCATGTTCAAGGATGGGAGAGTACATAGATAAGAGACTACAGGGATTGATGAGGGAGATCCCATCATTCATCCAAGACACAAAGGATATCTTACAAAAACTACAAAATTTCCCCTGGGAATCCGACTTTGTGCTAGTATGCATTGACATCGTCAGTCTATATACCTCAATTGAACATCACAATGGCATCACAGCAACTAAACTTTCACTTTGGACACAATCAGCCAATCTCCTGGAAATCAACAAAATGACCTTGGAAATGTTGGAATTTTGCCTGAAAAACAACATCTTTAGTTTCAACAGGAAAATTTACAGACAAAAACGCAGAACCGCCATGGGAGCCAAATCCGCACCGCCGTACGCTTGTATCTTCATGAGCCACGTAGAGAAATTCTGGCCGTGGGACCACGACTTTTCAGAACTTACTTCGCATATAGTTTTATGGCGAAGATACATCGATGACATTCTATGTATATGGCAAGGAGACACAACACTGCTGAAAAGATTCCTGGGACAACTCGACAAAAATCCCTGAGGGATAAAAACAACATACACATATTCACAAACAGAGATCAATTTCTTGGATGTGACACTCTACATCAAGGACAACACCCTTCATAGCAAAAGTGCATAGAGAGATCGGTAGTGGTGTATCCAAAATTGGATAAAACCGCACATACACAGATAATAGTATGATGGACAATAATGCTGGATAAATAAACACAATCTTTAGTTGTTAAAGACGGAGTGCTACATAGACCACTATCCCCCACTACCAAGAGGGATCAATGTCAATCAAAAGATTGGCAAGTGTACACCCAGAAAAAAGAGGTCAAAAAGAGCACAATCCTGAAACGCATGTACATATAAGACTAGTAGACTTTTTCAAGATACAACTCGACTCAGGACTGGGCCAGTATACCATCTGTGGAACTTCACTCATGCACTCTTTACAGGGAGTCTGAATTGTTTACTCTCATTGAAAATGCCACTATTCATATGAGGGGACTGTTTAACTTTTTCTGAGCTCGAGTTGGCAATCTTTTTTTGCCATTATCTATATCATTACATTACAGATGATCTCTATGGATGTTATGGACCCTTGCTATTTACTTTGATTCCTGAGTCTTATAGGTACTGGCTTCAATCATATGACAAGAGGTTACATGCGCCATGATATCCTGTCTTAATAGCCTTGAAAAAGTCTGAGTACTTATTGATAGTACTGACGAAACACGTGTTGGCTGTTTTTTATCAACTTCAAATTTTATGGATCTTCAAATAAAGAAAATGACAATATGAATATGAACTTTTTTTGCTCCTCTGTTCTGTCCTAAAATTGCAAACTACAGATTATATACAGTTCCACTACTGTGATGACTATATGACCTACTAGTCTTATATATACATGCGTTTCAGGATTGTGCTCTTTTTGACCTCTTCTTTCTGGGTGTACCCTTCATAGCAAGCTATACAGAAAAGAAACCGCGGCCAATTCCATACTAAGAGCAGACAGCTGCCATCCCCTTCACAACATAAAAAACATCCTGAAGGGAGAACTCTTAAGAACACGGAGAAACTGCAGTGAAGAGGAAATTTTCAAAGAAAAAGGAAAATAAATTGTGTCAAGATTGAGTCACTGAGGATATGACACCAACGCATTAAACAATACCCTAACTTCAGTGGCCCTAATAGATCGGAAACAAATGTTCCTACCGAAACAACGTCAAGAGAGCACCAACATGATCTGTTTCATCACAGACTACCACAACGGTCATCAACAAATAAGACATCTTGAAATGACACTGGCATCTCCTACAACAAACACCAAGTCTTAATGTCCATCTCAAAACATATCCAGAAAAGACATTCAGACAGGCACCGAACCTCAAGAAACTACTTTGCCAATCAGAATTAATCTGAACACAAAAGGAAGGCCACTACTACATTCCTGGATAGACCACCTGGCTTTCAAACCTGTAAAAACTGCAGCATCTGTAAATTAAGCAGAAGCAAAATAACGCAGGTACCACTTACACAAGGGAAGGAATTTACCATTAAGGAAAGGATTGATTGCAACAGCAAATTCACCGTCCATGCTATCATCTGTCCCTGCAATCTCCCATACATAGGGAGTACGATACGAACACTACGTACCCGGATTCAGGAACACTATCGCAACATGCACAAGTTCACTACCGGTCATCCACTGACGGAACATTTTCACGAAAAGCACCCACACAAAAAAGACTTTCTCTTCTTTTGTCTAGAAATTGTCCACCAAGCCAGAAGAGGGGGGGGGGTTGGGGTGGGCGTGAACAGAGCTCAGGAGACGAGAAAGCGAAATCATTCTGAAATACAAAACAGTCACCCTGGGACTCAATAAAGACGCAGAGATGCATGTATGGCTAGGAGAGGACTAGTGCCAAAGGGCACCTTAGACTGTATTGCAACCCCCCTGTCCAATTCTCTGTATCCATGCATCAAGTTTAACTTCTAGCTTCACCACTAGTAAGCCAAAATCCGCCCATTTGTCCAACTCAAATCAGGATTGTTCCTTTCAACCTGATTCAGGCTTTATCCCATTATTGCCATCCGTGGTTTTTCCCTGCTTAATACCAATCCTCCACATGACCTACCAACATACACCATAAATGTTTTTCACCATGCAATACATATATACCTGACTACTCCGTGCCAACTTTACCTCAATACTACCTTTCAGACATGGCGCCTCCCATGGAGCATTATCCATGTGCCCCATAAGGAGTCTCCCCACAGATCAGTGCCCTTCGCCTTTCTTCCCACACCCGGCCTTAAGGGGAATTTTTTACTCAGAAACAATTAGCCCCTTCTTCTACAACATTACTATTGTGGTTCTACTTAATCTTTGGTAACAGAACCCCCCAGCTGTGCTAATATTCACCACTCCAATATGGTGCCCAAATACACACATACTTTTTCCTTCCGGGCCTTGTACTGTACATAAAGGTTAACAACCCCTCTCCCGCACTCGTTAGTTATACACAACCCAGCCCCAGGCACTCTGACTACAGTTCAGCTCCTAGTCACCTGCATGATCTCATCCCTATAGATGAAAAACACAGACATGTCAGAAGGCTTCGCAACCATTTCTTCGTACACCATATACTTTTGATAATAGATACCTTACCCTCACCAGCCCTCTGGCTCACTTGCTATACGATAGAAATCATTTCAACATGCCAAATATGATCTTGCTAAGAATTTCACACGAGCTAAATGTCCCTTTTCCTTCCATTTCCTCTATGATTGATGTCTGCTGTTGGACCCACTTAAACTCGGGAACTACCTAAATATATTTCTTTCACCCAACCTACAATGTATAAATTCATCGATGTATCTTTCGACCTATTGCCTTGCATATGTGCATTTAATTTGATGCTCTGCAATTTTTTGGAACCATGTTAATATTTTCCTCCCTACCTACAAGGTTTAAATGTATCGACTTTTTTCTGCCATGACTCTTTGTTTGATGTATGTTCCTTATATATCTGTAAACTGGGGTCTTTACTCTACCAACCTTTACACTGAATGCTTCTTGAAACTGCCATGTTCAAACCTTGCCCCCACCTCATCACCGTAGATAATGGGCAATCATTACCACACACTGCCTCCGGCAACCTTCTCTTATCCTCTTTGCTGCCCATGGCAATCCACCACCACGAATATGCCCGATAAAAACATGACATCTCTGCCCAATTATGAGCCCCCCGTTTCTTTCTCACTTCACAATGCAATAATCTGTACCTTGAATATTGATATGTGTTCTTTAATCCTTGATACTTATATGTACATTGAAATGTTATCTTTACTTGACGTTTTATCTGCTTACTATGATGCCATACTTGTACTAAACGCTATGCATGCTTCTTGCCAATCCTGCCTACACACTATCTATCTTTCTACTTCCATCCACCCCCTACTGCTATCATGTATGTATTGATTCAAATGTCTTTCGTACTTATACTTGACTTGCTTACTGCTCTGTCGCACTAACCAAATGCCCTGCATGCTTCCTGCCTCTGCTTTCTATTGAAACACGTTCTATATTCTGCATCCTAAACCACTTCTTCTACCAATATTTATGGTGTGCTCCTCACCCAGACCCCATGTCCTTTCTCTTCTCCTTCTCTCTCACATCTCTCTTCCCTTCTCTTTCCCTCACTCCTCCACTACCCAACCTTTGGCTATTGCACTAACCAACTCAACTTCTATCCCAATACTTTCCCTCTTCACTCACCTAACTCTGGAAGCACTACCTCTCCTTCTTTCTGGGTGCTATACATCCCATCCAATTGTTATAAAATATGTACATATGCACAGCCCTGAGGAAGCCCCAGACCGGCAGGTCATGTAAAGGGGCAAAACACGTGTTTGCTGTTCTTCCACTCACTCTCGAGGATAGAGTGAAAGCTCTTTCATAAATAATTCACACCAAAAATCAGTGCGTGATTGGAATTTTTACCTGGAAAGAATCATATAATCATCCTTGCCCAGACAATCCTGTTGAAACCTTGGCAACAGCAACCCACGCAAGATGCAAATATTGGCTTCGATGTAGACCAGCAAGGTCTGAGGGACTCACCCTTTGGAGGGGAGTCAGGGCATATCTGGAGCAACCAGGAAAGCCCAAGAAACAAAGGAATTACCTTTGTGGGGACCACCAGTCAACGGACTAGGGATTGCAAAAGAACATCGAGCAGAAATGCCAAAGGCGGGCCGACGGAACACTCGTGGAGTGTAGACCCACAATCTTTGGTGCAAAAGGTGCTCAGGGTTTGGACTACAAGTAGCCTAATGCACAACTTCGGGAAGCTCGGGAAGTTGATGCACTAGCAAATGTGCTGGATGTCCAGGAGTTCCGGTCCCATGTCTCTCGTGATGGCTACAGGTCTCAGCTTTGCTGGGGACTTGTGTCGGCCTCGGAGATGTCTGTAAGTCCAGGTCCTGTGTCGCAGATACTTCGGGTTCCGGCGGGAGCCTCATAAATGCAGACCGGCAAGATGCTTCTTTGGTGCCTGTTTGAACAGGGGAGGCACTCCTTGACCCCAAGGGAGATTTCTTCCATCTTCCAGTCGAAATGGAATGTCGAAGGTCCTAGATATATGTTGCAATGTTTCGTCAAGGGTAATCTAAAGTCCTAAGGACTGTGTTCCTATACATATACTAAGTTTAGGGGTTGGACTAACTCTAAGGTCCCACCTATGGGAGGACCTGGGGAGGGGGTGGTTACACCCCTTCCCCTGTGCCCAGTTTCGCACCAGAGCTGGTGCTGAGTGCCCCAGCAAATGGTTTGAACTGGGGTATGCACAGGGACACCTTGTGTGCCCCAGGCAGTGTCTGAAAAGCATTCACTGAATGCACCCACCTGTCCGAATACACTAAAGCCTGTCCAGGGAGGTGGTTACACCTCCCTGGACAGGAATCCTATTGTCCAGGCCTCCTCTGCCGGAGTTACGTCCAGCAGCAGGAGGTCAGACTCGTCTCTGTGGCAGCAGCAGCCATTTTGTGATGCTGGGGCTCTTTTAAACTATTACCGGGTAAGTAAAGGTGTACATGTCTTCTCCCTCTAGAAGGGTGGAATGTTACCCCCGCCGCCAGAAGTGGGGGGGGGTTAGTATTCCAAAGTGTTTGACCTCAAACACAACATGTTTTGATACAGCCTTTCCAAAGTTAGCATTAACCGATAGGTTAGAATGCACTTAAGAGTATATGATATGGCTGTATCACAGAACAGCTATAAGGAAGGGATTCTGAAAGCTGCACAGGGGCTCAGCTCATGCTTGGGCACCCCCTCACACAAAACCAAGCACTCTGCCTTCAGGATTGTGAAGGCCTGCCATAGGAGTGACTTATAGGTTTATATATGTCTGTATATATAGGTAGATATAGGTATACCATATCTTAGTAAGGGGTACAAGTACCACCTTACCCAGGCTGTAGTAGCAGACCTCTGGTGTCGTTTTGGAAGGCTTCCCAGGGGTGGCATAATACATGCTTCAGCCACTGGTAGGCCTCTGGGGTACCTATGCCCTCGACACCCAAGGTACCATATACTAGGGACTCACAAGGGTAACCCAGTAACCAATCTGGAGTGTACCTAAAGTACATGCAATCAATTTAGAGAGAGAGCAGCTAGGCTGGGGTCCTGGTTAGCAGGGCCCCAGCCAGACTAAAGTCAGAAAATCAGTGAAACACAGCAAAAAGTGGGGGTAACCATAGTAAGCAGATCCTACTCTCCTACACACATCATAGTGAAAAAATAGCGCCCTCATGACGTTAGTGAAAAAAGAGTCATAGGACATGTGGCTCTACCATTGTGGTACAAGTCACCATGCGTAAAGAAAAGAACCCCAGTACCCATGCACTATTTATGTCTAAGCAAATGGCTATCCGTGTGGACACCTAGGAAGGATACATTCTAGTAATATGACATGTATTGACATAAGTATTCAAATGGCTCAAAACCCACCAATCACGTAAGTCAAATCAGACCCTAATGGTGTCTACCCTTCAATAAGCTCCTCCACACAAGCTGCATAGATTATATTCTTGTTGACCTTAATCCTTTATCTTCATCCTTGAAGGTTTTCTGTGAGACTATCCCTTTAGATCTTAGACCGTCTTCCTACACTAAGGATACTATTTTTACTGTAGACAAACGTCATCTGAAGTGGAAGCAGATTGTTGCCTGTCCTGAAATTTTGGTTGATATTCACAACGATCAAATTGAGAATCAGATGACTCTGTGGAGCCATCCGAGACCAACGGGCCACTACCCATGCAGCAACTGTGTGTGCTGCCGGCTGACCACCACAACAAAAGAAGTCGACATAGGTACAGAGCGAACCTGGAAGCTTAAACATTTCAGCAACAGCAATACAGAAGGTGTGGTGTACTTCCTATCCTGTCCATGTAACCTGAAGTATGTCGGAATGACCACCAGGAAGGTGGAGACGCGGATCAGCGAACACCGGAGTACAATTAGGTGCAGGAAGACCAACACCAAACTGACGAAACATTTCACGGAGAAAGGCCACAACGACCTGGACCTCAGATGGGTGGTGCTTGAGGTTATGAATAAACAAAAGACTGATATCTCTAGACAACTCCACATCCGAGAACAGGGCTGGGTATACAGGCTTCGCAGCGAGGATAAAGGCTTGAATGATGAGATACCATGGCTGCAACTTGCGAAACAGAAAATGTATAGAATGAACCATGCACACCTTCTTTAGTCAACAACCAACTCCAAGAAAGCTGGCCTAATAGAGTAGGGACTATTCTCTACTGCTACCCTCCTGGTCTACATTATTTTAAGTAGTTCACTAATTGTGGGCCCGTTGTTATGCTTGCAAATTTAAACAGATCAAGCTGGCATGGGGAACACATCGGTTTGTGTAAACCCATGTTATCAAACATAGATACCAGCTGTAGCAATTACCATCACTGACTATCATTAGTATGTACTTCACACATATAACAAGTGAGGTACCATTGGCCCGTAATCCCATTATGAACAGAGTAATGTCTTTTCACAGTGTTGAGAAGTCTTGGGTTATCTCCTTACTTTGCGGGGGATCTCGAGCGGCCCCTGTTGTGATCCACGCTGGTAGTTATCAGTGCGCAAGCATAGGAGCTATAGCAGGGCAAGCTTCTCACGAAATACACCAAGGCGCATGCGCGGTAGCGGGTTTGCCTCTACTTCAGCGAATGCTCAAAATACCGGGAGACTGATCAGACCCGGAAATGAACATGGGCGTCATCACAAACATGGGAGCTAATGCCCTCGTAACTATCTTTGTCTTCCCGCAGGAAGAGGAAGGACCATAGCATCTGTATCGGCGCCGTTTGACCAATGCCGAACGAAACCTTTATTGAATACACACCCTCTACCAGGCGGTCAGACTCACACAAGAGGGACACAGTTAAAAATGGGCTTGTGAGGTTTGTTTCCTGTGTCCCTCTATGGGACTGCCTGACCACCTGGTGGGAGGTGTGACTGTGAATCGCCCCTCCCGATTGGTCAAAACATGCCTCCAACACTATCAAGGCCATTTTAGATAGTTAAAAATGGGCTTGTTAGGTTTGTTTCCTATCTAAAATGGCCTTGATAGTGTAGGAGGCCTGTTTTGACCAATCGGGTGGGGCGATTCACGGTCACGCCTCCCACCAGGCGGTCAGGCAGTCCCGTAGAGGGACCCAGGAAACCTGCTTAAAGGGCCCAATCAACACTGATTAGCTCACTAATTAGTCGCATCTCTTTAGTATAAAAACCCTCTGAATCTCACCATTTACCATCAGCGGGGAGACAGAGAGGACGCCTCAGGGAAGAACGGCTGGAAGCACTGAAACTAGACAGTAAGAGTATGCCTGAAGAAATGCTGATGTGACCTTGAATGAATAGGTGGTCTATTAGTTCTGGATTTCACCTTTTTATGTTTGCTTTAACTAGGAACCTTGGTCCTGGTTCTTTCTGAATACTGGTGACTAACCCTTAACTACCAGTAGTGATGTTATGTGTTTTTTTTTCCCTTCAGAAAATCTAACTAGGTCCTTCCACCTCAGCCCTCCCATGGAGCGGGTAGGGTAGAAATACAGGGTAAGAGTTGGTTTACAACCACTTTTTAACGTTGTGAGTACACGTTGCACCTGCCAGATGTCTCATAAAGACCACTTCACACCACCACACGTGCTATATAAACATCATCCATCCTGCGTCATACCTAAACTATTTGTTTACATACTCACACTGTTGGTTTGTATATTTTGTCTTTGTTTTTCCTTTCTCTACAGAGTTAATCTCAGAGGTACCATACCAAGAGGGAAATATCCATCTACATAGTGTTTTTGAACCCCTCTCCTGATCTAGCGACAGGATTTTCCTTCCATTTTTTCACTAGTTAAAAGGAAGTGGATATATAGGGTATACCACCCCCACCCTTTTTTAGGTCCTGAAGAATGCTACGTACCCTTCGGGGACACCTCAACAGAAACATGTCAACCACATTTCATACGGTGAAGAGAGAATAATATCCCATACCACGTTCACTTAGTTTTTAACCAGCATACATTTACCATTTGAATAAAGCATAGCAATTGGACTAATGTAATATTTTTTAAATCACGTATCACTCCCCCACGCCCATCACTTAGATTTAGAAGTGCATCCCTGTCTCCAGGTGTATGCCCGCCCTCTATCGAACCAAGTTTTTAGAGGGCGAGGACAGCCGATGATAAAGCATGACACCGGGTGGTGTGTGAGGCCACTCCATAACTTTTTATGAGATTCCCCCACTGGTTGTGCATCTTTACAGAACTCTGTAGATAAACATAGGAATTGATGCAAGGGGCAGCCCACTTTTGTGTATTCATGATATTCACATGGACCTTAATTTAGATCTTACCCACATTGGGGACGTCCAAGCCAGTTCCCCTGAGCAACTGCTGCTCATGCACAAGGCATTATTTTAACATACTTTATGTTCTTTTACCATTCCAAATGCATGTAATTGGAAAGGTATTGATAAACATCAATTTTGATACCAGAAAGAATGCTGCACACAAGATCATGCTTTAGTTAATGGCATTAAAACCAAAGACATGGCCCACATTCCATTGATAAGGATGGACTACAAAAAGGCCATTACCAATGTCAAATGGAATTGGGATGAACTGAGTGTCATGTTTCTGTAGAGTTGTATTACCTCTTTGAGTTGAACAAGTAGTTCATCACATGGCATTGTGTCAATGTCTGGATGTGGTGCATAGGTCGTTAATATCGGCCATGTTGCTCCTAGAATCCCTAAAGGACCATGCCTTGCTCTTGTTTTTATGTTGGGTAGGGCACCATTAAACCAGAAAATAATTTCCTGGAAAGTAAGTGGAATCTCAGTCTCCTCAAAAGGAGTGTAGACTGCTTGAATGTCATCATGTATGTGATGATTGAAGGTTTTTGTTACCGCATCGGCTGCTGGGAATATAACCCATGAGTAGAATACCTCTGTTTTGAAATCTTTGTGTGCCTCTATCACAAATATTACTACACCTCCTCTGGGTTGTAACCCATGTTTGAGTAGTTTGACTGTGTTTGTGTTGACTGTGTCTGTCTTACTTTGGGTGCAATATGTATTGCATCCGTATCGATCTGGTCTAAATCTGCCTCTTATTCAACCATTGTGTTTTAGAACACAGGCTAACTTTCCAGGGAAGTTTATGAAAAATGTTATGCAAAGGTTTTATGCACAATTTTGGGAATATTTCCTTTCAAGCTTGATTAACCAACAGCCAATACATAGGATATGTCGCCTACTCAGCTGTGGCGGATTTTTTCCCACCTACTCCAACGTCTCTGGATTTTGTAAGTAGGGTCGCTGAGAATAAGCACAACTGAGCTACTCAGATTCTACTGTTGAGTATGTGCGCCATGTATTTACCACGTTCGGCAAACCATGTTTGACACGTTGTGTGCCATTAGACCACGTTGGGCGTCATGTAGTGTAGTCCCAAAAAGTACCTTGTCATGCAGGACCTACGATGATTACGGACAACATATACTGTGGGTCTGGTGGCAGACTGCCTCTGTGTACACCCCCCGCCTATATTAGCCTATGGTTTGCATTAGCTAGCTCGCTGTGCCACTACAATCTCCAGTTATCAGAGAGATTGGTTTGTGCAACGTTTGGGGATTAAACCTTGTGCGTCGATGGGAGAGGTGAAGTGTACCTCCTGGAGAGTGTACTCATTAATTATTCATATGTGCTAAGGATGACATCTTAGCAGTATCGATCGGGCAGAACCCACCCTCCTCATGAACTAGGTGAAAGGTTTAGTTCATAAAAGGATGCAGTCCGTATAAGGTGTTATGTCCATACAAGGCAGTCTTTCCTTATTTGTAGTTATGTACGTATAAGGCTCGTTCATATGAAATGACTGGAGCTGATGTAGGGAAAGTGAATGATGGTCCCTGGACCTATATTAGGGTACCTATATCAATATAACAGGTATGTGGTGTGGAAAGTCACGTTGCGATTCACGCTGGAGCCCCTTGAGTGCCGGTGAAATGTGTGAGTTCAAAGTCATAGACTGATGGTCGGTTTCACTAGTTGTTTTTTGGGAGAAGTATTGTGGGGAAGGGGGTTGGAGGTGAAGGTCAACAAGGGGTTGGGGAGTCTCAGCAGAGCAGTATCTCAGAGTTTGTCTGTGAGAGAGGTTATTTATTGTGCCAGATGGGGGGAGTGGAGGAGGGTGAGAGGGTGGCATCAGGGGGGATAAGTTGGAGTGCGTGTTATGTGTCTTGGGGTTGTTGAGTGAGTGGTCCAGGGGGGTCAATCTGTCAGGGAAGTTGCTTGAGTGGGGATAGCGTAGATTAGTGAGGATGTTGCGTAGCGAAGTGGAAGCGACAGTCAAATGCGTCTAGGTTGTCATTGCTGGCTTGGATTAGGACAGCATCATTGCTGTAAATGGTCGCAAAGATGTTGCCTATGCGCGTATGGCGGTTGGAGATTGAGATTGTCATTTTACAGCTGAAATGGGTGCTAATTGTTTTGGATATGTGAAGGTAGGTCTCTAAGGGTGGTGATCCACTTCACAGAGTTCAGAGTGTGGAAAATGAGATCCATTTTCTGCTGGCCTTTGGAGGAACAGTGGTATATGTCAGCAAATAGTGTTTCCGGGTATTGTCTAATCAACCTGTGTTTGAAGTTTCTTTTCACTTTGTTTTTTTTTTACTTTTATTTTTTTATGCAAGGAACAAGTAGGATACAGAGAAACAAAAACACAAAAAGCAATCAATGAACAGAGCATGTATACAATACAATCAAATACAGTCACGGAAGCAGGAAAAAAAAAGACAATGTAATCACAGCGAAAAATAACACTCAACAATGTTACATAACAAAACCGGGGTTTGTAAGGAAAAAAAAAACAATTTCCTTAATTTAAATCCAATCAGTTATAGGAGTCCACATTTTCAGCCCTCTACTCCTCTTACGAGTGCTCTTAGTTTTAAATGTAGTAACTTCAAGATTATACATAGATAACAACTGAGCCCTCCAAGTAAAAAATAACGGAGGTTCTGGAGATATCCATTCTTTGGTGATACAGGCACGGAGCACAGCCATGTAAATAAATAGAAAAGCAGAGCGATCCTCCAACATGGATAGCACTTTGGAGTCAGTGCCAAACAAAACCAGCTCCGCAGAAATAACGATTGAGGGATCAGATATTTCTTTCAAAAACTCTCGAATAGACATTAATAAACAAGCCAACTTAGGACATGAGAAAAACATATGTTGCGTGTCAGCAGCGTAAAAACCACATCTACTACAGCTGGTTCCAGCACCAGTACTCCATTTAGAAACTTTCCTCGGGGAGTAATACATATCATACAGAACCATATAATGTTGAGCCCTCATTCTACCGGAAATGAATACATCATTAGCTAAAGAGATCGAAGAGTGAAGCTCAATTGTCTGAACATTAAGTTTAGTTTTCCATTGCCCTTGAAGCTGCTCCAAATCGTTTCTTTTCACTTTGAGTGATAGATTAGGGGGAAAGGTGATAGAGAAGGAGTTGGGGCCATGTGGTTTCAGGCACTTTGGTGCAGAGGTGCGGAGGGAGGTTAAAATGGCAGGAATCATTTTGTCTCTGTTTGCAGGGAAGATTACGCCCCAGTGCTCTCTCTAGTTTGTTGGTCTAGGCAGGATAGGACTAGGAGGAGTAGGGGACTGGAATCCTGCTCGAAGACTTTGTGGAAGATAGAGATGATCGCCTTTTCTTTCTAGGAGGACGTGCTTAGCATGCTGGTTGACAGGCTAAGGGACAGTTAGATGTGAGCCCCTTCTCTTTGTAAGAGGACCGGCTCAGCAATCGGATCAGCATTGTGAAATCACTGGGCTCAATGGTGGAGATAACCTCCCCGTCCCACCACCTTGTTTTACAGTGAGTCCCCTGGTGAAGTTAGGATGTGTAGTATCTTCGCTTTGCTGGTCTGTTACCGCCGGGATAGGGAGCAAAGCGAAAAAAAAAAAAAAGTGGGGGTGGGCGGTTAGGATTTGCACTAAGGTGTGATCCCAGAGCCCAGGGGGTCAGGGCGTGTGGTATCTTCGTGTGGCGGGTCTGTTCCCACCGTGAAGGGGGCAAAAGCGTGGGGATGGGGGGAGGGGGGCAATAGGGATTTAAACTAAGAAGTGCTCCCAGATCCCCGGGGCACGTTCTAAGAGCTTTTTCCCTCTGCTAACTTGACCAGAGGGGGTTCCGTGTATAAGTGTTTTTGAACATTATTAATTTATTATATAGAGTTGTCTAACAGTAGGAGTCAGGCCATATACCACTTTCTCGCTGTGGGGCTGTTGCTGCCGTGAGGAGGAGATAAGCGGTCTGACACCTGCCCTCCCTTGGGAGACCTGAAGGGCCCTCATCATAGGGTCAGGCAACCGTGAATTCTTTTGTTGGCCGCTTCGCGATGAGTTCTAGAGTTACCAAGTGTATTTTGCTTTGGTAAAGAGTGATTGCAGACTGATTGTCAGAACGACTGAGCCAATCAGGCCTTCACCTGCTCTCTATTTGGGTTCCGATGGGCAACCATCTTATTGTCAGGTACTAGGTAATTCTTTAATTGTAGCACCACCAAATGAGGGTATTTTAGCAAAGAGTAGTTGCACCTCAGATTTTCAAAAGGCTTGTGACACCAAGATATCAAGTGGTGTCACGCGTAGTCAGGTGAGCCCATAACGCGCCTTCGAGTTGGCACAGATGCTTGCTGTCTGAAGTAGGGGGACTCAAGGGTTTTAGGGAGTGGACATTGCTGGGCATCAAGCTACAGAAGGCCGCCAGACACGCTCGTTTAGACTGGTCCAACTGAAAATTCTACATTGATCCTCCTACTCACTGACCCTATTGCATAAAGGTGGCAGGGTTGTTTACCCGCAATGTAGGAGGGTATTTGGGGGTGGGAGCACCTTTTTCCACATCCTCTGGGAATGCCCGCATATACAGAATTTCTGGGCAAAAATGACAGAGATAATGTCTCCAGTATTGAGGGTGGTGGTGCCTTTAGAGGCAAAATGGCTGAGCCTAGGGATTATAGGGGAAGCAACATGGTCTAGATCATGGGTACTCACAAACTTTCTGTCGGGGGCCAAAATTACAGTGTGGTTTGTGGCCGAGGACCGCACCAGTAGGGGCGGGCTCAGTGGGGGGGAGGGGGTGGGGGAAGAGTAAAAAAAATACTTTTTCAGAACATTATGCAATGCTGTATTTCAAAAGCAGATGTAACTACAAAAAACACATTTTGACAATACAATTTTTTAGAAGACAATAGCAATCTAAAGAGGCATTGCATAGCTTCATACACACTTTGACCCCAATTTCATCACAGACTCTCTCTCTGTAAGTCAGTCTCTATCTTAGTCAGTTTCTCTCTCAGCCAGTCAGTCTCTCCGTCAGTCAGACTCTCTCTCAGCCAGTCAGTCTCTCCGTCTGTCAGTTTCTCTCTCTCTCTCTTTCTCTGTCTGTGTCTGTCTCTCTCTCTCTATCGCTCTCCCTCTCTGTCAGTCTCTCTCTCTCTCAGTCCATCTTTCTCTCTCTCTCTCTCTCTGTCTCTCTGTCAGTCTCTCTCCCTCTGTCCATCTCTCTGTCAGTCTATGTCTCTGTCAGAAAGTATCTCTGACTCTCTCAATCAGAGTCACTCTCTCAGACAGTCTCTCTCTCAGTCAGTCAGTCTCTCTCAGTCAGTCAGTCAGACTCTCTCTTATAGTCAGCCTCTCTCTCAGTCAGTCTCTCTCTGTCTCTTATAGTCTGTCTCTCTCTCTCTCTCTCTCTCTCCCCCTCAGTCAATCTCTCTCTCTTTCAGTCAGTCTCTCTCCCTCTGCCAGTCAGTCAGTCTCTCTCCCTCTGTCAGTCAGTCTCTCTCCCTCTGTCAGTCAGTCTCTCTCCCTGTCAGTCAGTCTCTCTCTGTCAGTCTCTCTCTCAGTCAGTCAGTCTCAGTCAGTCTCGCTCTCTTTTTAAATAGCAGTATTTCTCTACTATAAACAGACACACAACAAAACCTAAACATAGATTTTTAGATCGAACTCCGGCGATGTATACACATAACTGACAGAGATCGCCTGGGTACAGGGCTTTAAGTGGGATGAAAAACCTGGGGGTTCTCTAAAAGGACCATGACCAATAAAATTAAGGGCACGGCTTAAAAACATGTAAACAAAAATCTGTGCTTAGCATCATGTGCCATCCTACTGGTATTTTGCTGTTTGTCATGATATATCAGATACAACCAGTAACATTATACCTGCAACAAGTCAGGACTATTGGCTTTGCCAATGGTTGTTAGTTGCATAAGACAAATAAACAACAACTGTGCTTTGTTGTATATAAATTATAATATTGAAAATGCTTCAGCTCCGAAAAGATGACAGTGAGAGAACTAAAACTGGTATATTTGAAATTACATCAAAATCTTTGTGCAATGATGCTACTGAGATAAGATTTTTTTTTGTTCACCCTGAGGGCGAAAATGGAGACCCCGATAGTTAGTTGCATAAGATAAATAAGCAACTACTATGACTTTGTTGTACATAATATATAACATTGAAAATGCTTCAGTTCTGAAATGATGAAACCGTGAACAAACTTAAACAAGCCTATTTGGAATTACATGAAAAGGCTTTGTGCTGCTGTTGAGTTGAGATTTATCTAAGGGCGAAAATGGAGACCCAAGTGGTTGTTAGTTGCATAAGATAAATATGCAAAAACTATGGCTTTGTTGTATATAATATTAAAAACGCTTCAGGTCTGAAATGATGAGACTGTAAGAAAAAAAACAGTCGATTTGAACTGACAAAGGCTTTCTGAGCAGTAGTGCTGCTGCCAAGTTGAATTATATATTTTTTCACCAGGAAAGCAAAAATGGAGCCCCAATAGCTATCCGTCTCAGCACCTGGCCCACTAAAACCCATGCCTGTTATCTCGGGGAGAACAAACTCTCCTAAAAAAATAATTTCAGCTGATGATTAACTCTCAATTGGTCACGGAAAGCGGCAACAGCACCATCTACTGTCACGTTCACCTAAATTAATATGTAAAACCTAACCACTCGCAATAAATCGAAGAGAAATACATACATATCTCTGCCCAAGATTTTAAGTCCCCTTGAAAACCACAAAGGATATCTTTACCTTTTGTGTTGGTGCATGAACAAGGAGATCTAGCACTACCGCTAAACCTGCGCGACTATGCGCATGCGCGCCTGGTGACTCACTACCTCGGAGCCAGCGCTTCCATGCCCAGCGCAGCTCCGGGACTTACATGCTCCTTTCCGGAAATGAAACGGGGCATTGTACCTTATATGGGCCTTTTCCGCCAGTAATTATTCAATTTACCCTAACCAATTAACCAACCTTAGAGTATAAAAAGTGAACTTCTGCCTTCACGGTTCACTTCCAGCGGAGCAGCGTTGAGGGGAAGGCAGGCGATCGTTCCATGCAGTCACCGTGAGTAAAGCCAGTTAAGACGGAGGGTGCAATCCACTCACCAGTAACCTGGCTTCTTTAATCTCTGTTTCACCTCCCTGAATACGACTATTTACTATCTTTTAGGTTGTTGACTGGGCAACGAGGAGTGATACCCCCAATACTACGCTAAGGCTCATGAGGCCATCCGCATTTTGAACTTAAGTAAGCTTGCACCATCGCTGAAAACCAATCTTTTTTATTCCCATTTATATCAGGGAGATTGCATGTATGTTTGTGCGAATGTGTTAAGAATTGTGTGTCCGCCTATAAATGTCTTTCTCTCACAAGGTACCAGATCCACAGCGGAGTTCTGCATACTTACCATTGTCATAAAAGAAATTCTCTTTTCCTCATGTTTCCTGGACATCCGACTAGCATGGTTATTATGTTCCTGGACATCCGACTAGTTTATTTACTATGTCTTTCTTTTACAGATATTTCAAACGCCAATTGGGCGCAACTAGCATACCGTCACTTAAAACATTGATAGGTATATTACACATTGTTTTTTTAATATATTTTTTGAACACTTTCACATTCCATGTGAGTAAGGTGAGGATCGTAGTGCATATCCTCGTTCTGAAGAAGGAGCCTTGTGCTCCGAAACATGTTGACACTGTTGTTGGTTGATATACCCTAGTACGTATTTTTTCAACCAGTCTTTGCACTTTTTTTACTAATACCAGCCAAGGACGGAATAAAGGTATTTTTATCCTTAGCGCCAGGTATTTTTTATTCACCTTCCCACCTCACCTCACTCACATCACTTAATACACACCCTCACATAGCTCACTGTCAAGTGCTCCTGCGTAGTCGTTTTGTCGTAGCACGCCGCATCCCGTAGAGGGGTGCGAAGGCCCCGATGATGAAGCATGACACCAAGGGGCCTGTTGGTGTGTGAGGGGCATTTTAAAAAACACAGTGTGCTCCCCATCCTCTTAGGGACCACTGAAAACCACCTTGTGGATTCTATTTTGTTTATTCATGACGCCTAGGGAGACTGAATCCACTTCTCTCTCTCTCCCCCCTATTGTTATTTTTCCATTCTAGACAGTGCACAGCTGTGGGAGCCCCCTTTCCCATTTAGAGTTAGACACTGTGGACACACCTGGACACTTTCCCTTACATACATTTGCTTGGTCCGGCACGTCCTCCGAATACCATCATGGATGACGATCAGGGACTAACCTTCAGTGAGGAGGATATCGATAGAATTCTGGCTGATGTTAATCCCTTCGAAGGTCTTAGCAGTAGCGACCCGAGCCCAGCGGTAGCAGACTGGGATGAACTAATGAACATTAGAAAAGTCCAGATAAGAGCAGCCCTACATGGACTCTTGATGAGGGAATATTTAAGAAACAAAATAGCCCCTCAGGGCTTGTTGGTTACAAATGAACCCTTCATTTTCCAGGATGACATGGTTTTTAAAAAAGCATGGTCTCTCATTTCGTGGCATTGCACTAGGGACTGGCTAGTCTTAATAGTGCATACGGCTACAAGAAAATCCTTGGAACTCAAGACTGAGATCAGCAGACTGGAGGTGAAGTTGAAGGCTTTCATTTTACCAGCCGATCTGAAGAAAGGATTAGATGAACTCAACCAGCAAATGATGGATTTTGAGGCAACTCTAAAGCAAAGTAAATTTAACAAAATGAAAAAAGATAAAGATCGCTTCACCCCGGAATGGACATATCCCTACACAAAAACAGACTATGTGATAAAAGATAAGGGGAGCGACTCGGATAATGCGAGCTCTGATGGGAGCACTACCAGTACAAACTCAGGTGGTTTCCAACAAAGAAAACAGAGGGGTGGTTACCGACAACAGAGATCTCAATTCCCTCGCCAACGAGGGTGGAGAGGTTTTCAGGGACCACAGTTTAACCCCTACCAGAACCAATTTCAGTTCCCATCATACCAATTTGCCCCCCCACCAATGGGGCAGATGTATCCACAATGGGTCCCGGAACAATCGAATATAGCCCAAAATGCTCAGCCTTTTTTATCCTGGGGCCAGGGATCGAACAGAGGAAGGAACAGGAAGGGCAAGAACGTGAACTGGCAACCCGGGGACGGTACAGACCCCAGGGTCCTAACCAGGAGTATGACAGCAAACCAAGCGTCAACGAGCAAGAGGGGGACCTAGTTATTAACATAACTCCGTGGCCACTTACTGAGGTACAACACAAAGTACTGAACAAAGGCTTAGGGTATGTCCCAACAAATAAACCTGACCTTTTTCTGTTGCACAAAGAGATGCAGGACTTTATAAGAACTATCAAATTGAGGGCTTTCTTTAAGGATAAGGAACCACCCGCAGAGACCACAGATACAGGGTTAAGACCAAAATCTAACTTTACACCATTAGACAGCCAACTTCCGGTTGAAGTATTGGCTTTTGAAAAGGCAATCATGCAAGAACTAAAGAATTTGGATACCAAACAGAAGGTATTCCAAAACATCAGCAAACTGGAGAATGAAGCTATTAAAGAACTTGGTCAGAACAAGGACCTAGTCATCAAACCAGCTGACAAAGGGGGAGCCGTGGTTATACAAACCTCTGCTGCCTACGACAGGGAATGTAGAAGGCTCTTGCCGACAACAGAAACTATCAAGTCCTGGCTGTAGACCCTACTGAGTCCCTTAGAGTAAGGATACAAGGAATGATTGAAGAGGCCCTTGCACATGATTGGCTATCCAAAAAAGAATCAGAGTTTCTGGTCCAAAAGAACCCTCGCACGCCGTACTTCTACACCATACCGAAAGTACACAAAAACCTTGAGAACCCGCCAGGACGCCCGATTGTGTCCGGCATCTCATCCATTCTGGAACCCCTATCCAAGTTTGCTGATGCTTTCTTGAGACCCCTTGTACAGGCCACAGATACCTATCTAAGGGACACTAAGGCAGTACTTCAGTTGTTGCAGAATCACCCATTTGACCCTGACTCACAAATGCTACTGAGCTTGGATGTGGAGAGTCTCTACACGAGCCTCCCTCATGATGAGACACTTCTGATCATTGAAGAGGTACTCCACTCCACCCATTGGAAATACCAAACCCCTAGAGGGGTTGTAATGGAATGCATCTCTTTAGCCCTTACAAAGAACTTTTTTGAATACGAGGGAACTCTGTACTGGCAAAGCCATGGGACCAGCATGGGGAGCACCTTTGCTCCGAGCCTGGCAGGACTCTATGTCCATCATTTGGAGTCCTCAAAAATCCTCCATCCAAACAATCCCCACAGAACCAGGATACATACGTGGCGACGCTATATTGACGACGTCCTAGTAATTTGGGAGGGGGACGAGAATTCCATCACAGAGTTCATGGAATGGCTGAACAATCAGAACATTTTCCTCAAGTTCACCCACCAGATGTCAAACAGGTCTATGGTTTTCTTGGACCTCAATATCTATCATGAGGCTGGTTTTCTCAAGACAGAAACCCATTTCAAACCGACGGCCAGAAATTGCCTCCTCAGGTTCGACAGTTTCCATCCGCGTCACCTGAGGGAGAACCTTCCTTATGAGCAGTTCCTCCGCCTGCGTCGGAATTGCAGCGACCTGGCAAAATATAAAAGTCAAGCAAAAGACCTCTGCACTAAGCTGAAAGAAAGGAAGTATCCCATCCCTGTTATTCAGAAGGCTATGAAAAGAGCCAGAAATAACAATCGTGAGGCCCTCCTTGAAGACAAACCCACACACGATAACTAGATGAATAGAACGGTCTGTGTAACCACCTACAGCCCGGTCACCAATCAATTGACGAAAATGGTGAATAGGCATTGGCGCACACTCACATGTGGCACACTATCCCTGGAGAAACCAATGTTCGCCCACAGACGTGGCAGGAATCTGAAAGACATTTTAGTCCATACAAGACCACAGCCACAAAAAGCAGAGCAAACAAGACTACAAGGGGTAAAAGGCCACCATCCATGTGGCAACTGCAACTGTTGTCATCTCACTAAGAAGAGCCGGACCCTATCCTTCACCAATGGGACAAGCTGGGAACAACGGATGTTCACAAATTGTAATAGTAAAAATGTGGTCTATTTGATCACGTGTCCCTGCGGCAAGGAGTACGTGGGCATGACCACGAGGCAAGTCAAAGTCAGGATTAATGAGCATAAGAGCAACATTAGATGTAAAAAGGTGACCACAAAAATGTCAGCTCATTTCCTGGAACTTCAGCACTGTGTCAATGAATTACAATGGACAGTGATCGAACAACTTCCCTCAGACGTGGGTCTGTTGGAAAAGGAGCAACGTTGGGTGTTCCGGCTGGGCACCGATATTACAGGGCTTAATGACTCAATTCCCTGGAGCCAATTACGTTAGCTTCTGAACACTGCATGAATGGTTTGATGAGTGACACAATACTGTAAGCCATTTCTGCCAAGCAGCGTCTTCATGGTGGTAAATGTCATATGGAGCGCCTATGCAATTGTGTGTACATTTATGACCCCCTTAATACCCACTTAACCTTTGCGCTACACCTCCCACCATTGATGGCGAAATTTAGGGGTAACTTGACCACCTCAATTGTATGTACACAAACGCTATACTTCCAAAACATCCCTTTGGGATCTATTTCACCCCTACTCTGCTTTTCCTTCTTATGAATAACGATGTAGGAAGGCAGTGAATACCAACACTACCTAATATATTTCCCTCGATCAGCAGTACTTAAGATTGCAAGATAACGCGTTTGCGCATGCACGGCGCGTCGCATGCAACAGCCCTCTGGTTACCAAACGAGGTCTGCGCATGCGCGTCCAGCGAACACCACTACCGCTAAACCTGCGCGACTATGCGCATGCGCGCCTGGTGACTCACTACCTCGGAGCCAGCGCTTCCATGCCCAGCGCAGCTCCGGGACTTACATGCTCCTTTCCGGAAATGAAACGGGGCATTGTACCTTATATGGGCCTTTTCCGCCAGTAATTATTCAATTTACCCTAACCAATTAACCAACCTTAGAGTATAAAAAGTGAACTTCTGCCTTCACGGTTCACTTCCAGCGGAGCAGCGTTGAGGGGAAGGCAGGCGATCGTTCCATGCAGTCACCGTGAGTAAAGCCAGTTAAGACGGAGGGTGCAATCCACTCACCAGTAACCTGGCTTCTTTAATCTCTGTTTCACCTCCCTGAATACGACTATTTACTATCTTTTAGGTTGTTGACTGGGCAACGAGGAGTGATACCCCCAATACTACGCTAAGGCTCATGAGGCCATCCGCATTTTGAACTTAAGTAAGCTTGCACCATCGCTGAAAACCAATCTTTTTTATTCCCATTTATATCAGGGAGATTGCATGTATGTTTGTGCGAATGTGTTAAGAATTGTGTGTCCGCCTATAAATGTCTTTCTCTCACAAGGTACCAGATCCACAGCGGAGTTCTGCATACTTACCATTGTCATAAAAGAAATTCTCTTTTCCTCATGTTTCCTGGACATCCGACTAGCATGGTTATTATGTTCCTGGACATCCGACTAGTTTATTTACTATGTCTTTCTTTTACAGATATTTCAAACGCCAATTGGGCGCAACGAGCATACCATCACTTAAAACATTGATAGGTATATTACACATTGTTTTTTTAATATATTTTTTGAACACTTTCACATTCCATGTGAGTAAGGTGAGGATCGTAGTGCATATCCTCGTCCTGAAGAAGGAGCCTTGTGCTCCGAAACATGTTGACACTGTTGTTGGTTGATATACCCTAGTACGTATTTTTTCAACCAGTCTTTGCACTTTTTTTACTAATACCAGCCAAGGACGGAATAAAGGTATTTTTATCCTTAGCGCCAGGTATTTTTTATTCACCTTCCCACCTCACCTCACTCACATCACTTAATACACACCCTCACATAGCTCACTGTCAAGTGCTCCTGCGTAGTCGTTTTGTCGTAGCACGCCGCATCCCGTAGAGGGGTGCGAAGGCCCCGATGATGAAGCATGACACCAAGGGGCCTGTTGGTGTGTGAGGGGCATTTTAAAAAACACAGTGTGCTCCCCATCCTCTTAGGGACCACTGAAAACCACCTTGTGGATTCTATTTTGTTTATTCATGACGCCTAGGGAGACTGAATCCACTTCTCTCTCCCCCTTATTGTTATTTTTCCATTCTAGACAGCGCACAGCTGTGGGAGCCCCCTTTCCCATTTAGAGTTAGACACTGTGGACACACCTGGACACTTTCCCTTACATACATTTGCTTGGCCCGGCACGTCCTCCGAATACCATCATGGATGACGATCAGGGACTAACCTTCAGTGAGGAGGATATCGATAGAATTCTGGCTGATGTCAATCCCTTCGAAGGTCTTAGCAGTAGCGACCCGAGCCCAGCGGTAGCAGACTGGGATGAACTAATGAACATTAGAAAAGTCCAGATAAGAGCAGCCCTACATGGTCTCTTGATGAGGGAATATTTAAGAAACAAAATAGCCCCTCAGGGCTTGTTGGTTAAAAATGAACCCTTCATTTTCCAGGATGACATGGTTTTTAAAAAAGCATGGTCTCTCATTTCGTGGCATTGCACTAGGGACTGGCTAGTCTTAATAGTGCATACGGCTACAAGAAAATCCTTGGAACTCAAGACTGAGATCAGCAGACTGGAGGTGAAGTTGAAGGCTTTCATTTCACCAGCCGATCTGAAGAAAGGATTAGATGAACTCAACCAGCAAATGATGGATTTTGAGGCAACTCTAAAGCAAAGTAAATTTAACAAAATGAAAAAAGATAAAGATCGCTTCACCCCGGAATGGACATATCCCTACACAAAAACAGACTATGTGATAAAAGATAAGGGGAGCGACTCGGATAATGCGAGCTCTGATGGGAGCACTACCAGTACAAACTCAGGTGGTTTCCAACAAAGAAAACAGAGGGGTGGTTACCGACAACAGAGATCTCAATTCCCTCGCCAACGAGGGTGGAGAGGTTTTCAGGGACCACAGTTTAACCCCTACCAGAACCAATTTCAGTTCCCATCATACCAATTTGCCCCCCCACCAATGGGGCAGATGTATCCACAATGGGTCCCGGAACAATCGAATATAGCCCAAAATGCTCAGCCTTTTTTATCCTGGGGCCAGGGATCGAACAGAGGAAGGAACAGGAAGGGCAAGAACGTGAACTGGCAACCCGGGGACGGTACAGACCCCAGGGTCCTAACCAGGAGTATGACAGCGAACCAAGCGTCAACGAGCAAGAGGGGGACCTAGTTATTAACATAACTCCGTGGCCACTTACTGAGGTACAACACAAAGTACTGAACAAAGGCTTAGGGTATGTCCCAACAAATAAACCTGACCTTTTTCTGTTGCACAAAGAGATGCAGGACTTTATAAGAACTATCAAATTGAGGGCTTTCTTTAAGGATAAGGAACCACCCGCAGAGACCACAGATACAGGGTTAAGACCAAAATCTAACTTTACACCATTAGACAGCCAACTTCCGGTTGAAGTATTGGCTTTTGAAAAGGCAATCATGCAAGAACTAAAGAATTTGGATACCAAACAGAAGGTATTCCAAAACATCAGCAAACTGGAGAATGAAGCTATTAAAGAACTTGGTCAGAACAAGGACCTAGTCATCAAACCAGCTGACAAAGGGGGAGCCGTGGTTATACAAACCTCTGCTGCCTACGACAGGGAATGTAGAAGGCTCTTGCCGACAACAGAAACTATCAAGTCCTGGCTGTAGACCCTACTGAGTCCCTTAGAGTAAGGATACAAGGAATGATTGAAGAGGCCCTTGCACATGATTGGCTATCCAAAAAAGAATCAGAGTTTCTGGTCCAAAAGAACCCTCGCACGCCGTACTTCTACACCATACCGAAAGTACACAAAAACCTTGAGAACCCGCCAGGACGCCCGATTGTGTCCGGCATCTCATCCATTCTGGAACCCCTATCCAAGTTTGCTGATGCTTTCTTGAGACCCCTTGTACAGGCCACAGATACCTATCTAAGGGACACTAAGGCAGTACTTCAGTTGTTGCAGAATCACCCATTTGACCCTGACTCACAAATGCTACTGAGCTTGGATGTGGAGAGTCTCTACACGAGCCTCCCTCATGATGAGACACTTCTGATCATTGAAGAGGTACTCCACTCCACCCATTGGAAATACCAAACCCCTAGAGGGGTTGTAATGGAATGCATCTCTTTAGCCCTTACAAAGAACTTTTTTGAATACGAGGGAACTCTGTACTGGCAAAGCCATGGGACCAGCATGGGGAGCACCTTTGCTCCGAGCCTGGCAGGACTCTATGTCCATCATTTGGAGTCCTCAAAAATCCTCCATCCAAACAATCCCCACAGAACCAGGATACATACGTGGCGACGCTATATTGACGACGTCCTAGTAATTTGGGAGGGGGACGAGAATTCCATCACAGAGTTCATGGAATGGCTGAACAATCAGAACATTTTCCTCAAGTTCACCCACCAGATGTCAAACAGGTCTATGGTTTTCTTGGACCTCAATATCTATCATGAGGCTGGTTTTCTCAAGACAGAAACCCATTTCAAACCGACGGCCAGAAATTGCCTCCTCAGGTTCGACAGTTTCCATCCGCGTCACCTGAGGGAGAACCTTCCTTATGGGCAGTTCCTCCGCCTGCGTCGGAATTGCAGCGACCTGGCAAAATATAAAAGTCAAGCAAAAGACCTCTGCACTAAGCTGAAAGAAAGGAAGTATCCCATCCCTGTTATTCAGAAGGCTATGAAAAGAGCCAGAAATAACAATCGTGAGGCCCTCCTTGAAGACAAACCCACACACGATAACCAGATGAATAGAACGGTCTGTGTAACCACCTACAGCCCGGTCACCAATCAATTGACGAAAATGGTGAATAGGCATTGGCGCACACTCACATGTGGCACACTATCCCTGGAGAAACCAATGTTCGCCCACAGACGTGGAAGGAATCTGAAAGACATTTTAGTCCATACAAGACCACAGCCACAAAAAGCAGAGCAAACAAGACTACAAGGGGTAAAAGGCCACCATCCATGTGGCAACTGCAACTGTTGTCATCTCACTAAGAAGAGCCGGACCCTATCCTTCACCAATGGGACAAGCTGGGAACAACGGATGTTCACAAATTGTAATAGTAAAAATGTGGTCTATTTGATCACGTGTCCCTGCGGCAAGGAGTACGTGGGCATGACCACGAGGCAAGTCAAAGTCAGGATTAATGAGCATAAGAGCAACATTAGATGTAAAAAGGTGACCACAAAAATGTCAGCTCATTTCCTGGAACTTCAGCACTGTGTCAATGAATTACAATGGACAGTGATCGAACAACTTCCCTCAGACGTGGGTCTGTTGGAAAAGGAGCAATGTTGGGTGTTCCGGCTGGGCACCGATATTACAGGGCTTAATGACTCAATTCCCTGGAGCCAATTACGTTAGCTTCTGAACACTGCATGAATGGTTTGATGAGTGACACAATACTGTAAGCCATTTCTGCCAAGCAGCGTCTTCATGGTGGTAAATGTCATATGGAGCGCCTATGCAATTGTGTGTACATTTATGACCCCCTTAATACCCACTTAACCTTTGCGCTACACCTCCCACCATTGATGGCGAAATTTAGGGGTAACTTGACCACCTCGATTGTATGTACACAAACGCTATACTTCCAAAACATCCCTTTGGGATCTATTTCACCCCTACTCTGCTTTTCCTTCTTATGAATAACGATGTAGGAAGGCAGTGAATACCAACACTACCTAATATATTTCCCTCGATCAGCAGTACTTAAGATTGCAAGATAACGCGTTTGCGCATGCACGGCGCGTCGCATGCAACAGCCCTCTGGTTACCAAACGAGGTCTGCGCATGCGCATCCAGCGAACACCACTACCGCTAAACCTGCGCGACTATGCGCATGCGCGCCTGGTGACTCACTACCTCGGAGCCAGCGCTTCCATGCCCAGCGCAGCTCCGGGACTTACATGCTCCTTTCCGGAAATGAAACGGGGCATTGTACCTTATATGGGCCTTTTCCGCCAGTAATTATTCAATTTACCCTAACCAATTAACCAACCTTAGAGTATAAAAAGCGAACTTCTGCCTTCACGGTTCACTTCCAGCGGAGCAGCGTTGAGGGGAAGGCAGGCGATCGTTCCATGCAGTCACCGTGAGTAAAGCCAGTTAAGACGGAGGGTGCAATCCACTCACCAGTAACCTGGCTTCTTTAATCTCTGTTTCACCTCCCTGAATACGACTATTTACTATCTTTTAGGTTGTTGACTGGGCAACGAGGAGTGATACCCCCAATACTACGCTAAGGCTCATGAGGCCATCCGCATTTTGAACTTAAGTAAGCTTGCACCATCGCTGAAAACCAATCTTTTTTATTCCCATTTATATCAGGGAGATTGCATGTATGTTTGTGCGAATGTGTTAAGAATTGTGTGTCCGCCTATAAATGTCTTTCTCTCACAAGGTACCAGATCCACAGCGGAGTTCTGCATACTTACCATTGTCATAAAAGAAATTCTCTTTTCCTCATGTTTCCTGGACATCCGACTAGCATGGTTATTATGTTCCTGGACATCCGACTAGTTTATTTACTATGTCTTTCTTTTACAGATATTTCAAACGCCAATTGGGCGCAACGAGCATACCATCACTTAAAACATTGATAGGTATATTACACATTGTTTTTTTAATATATTTTTTGAACACTTTCACATTCCATGTGAGTAAGGTGAGGTTCGTAGTGCATATCCTCGTCCTGAAGAAGGAGCCTTGTGCTCCGAAACATGTTGACACTGTTGTTGGTTGATATACCCTAGTACGTATTTTTTCAACCAGTCTTTGCACTTTTTTTACTAATACCAGCCAAGGACGGAATAAAGGTATTTTTATCCTTAGTGCCAGGTATTTTTTATTCACCTTCCCACCTCACCTCACTCACATCACTTAATACACACCCTCACATAGCTCACTGTCAAGTGCTCCTGCGTAGTCGTTTTGTCGTAGCACGCCGCATCCCGTAGAGGGGTGCGAAGGCCCCGATGATGAAGCATGACACCAAGGGGCCTGTTGGTGTGTGAGGGGCATTTTAAAAAACACAGTGTGCTCCCCATCCTCTTAGGGACCACTGAAAACCACCTTGTGGATTCTATTTTGTTTATTCAAGGAGATCTAGCAACAGAAAACCACAAAATATGGGACCAGCAATAACAATGATGGCATTGGCTTAACTTACTGGTTTCAGAGGCGAGGATGCTGCAATTAGTGGCAGGTGCCAATGGGGGCCGCAAGGGAAGGTCTGGCGGGCCGCAACTGGCCCGCGGGCCGTACTATGAGTACAGCCGGTCTAGATGCACTGAGATTTAACTACTATTGGCAGCTGGGGTGGCCAAGAGGAACATCGAGGGCTTGGAGTGCCACATCCCTGCAGATGTTGTGGACTTGGAAGCAAACCTAGAGTGGTGCCAGGGGGCAGAACAAGTACAACACAAAGCCAGGGGCTGTCTTGAAAAGTGGGAGAAAGTATGGGAGATATGACCGAATAAGGGACTGGACAATTCCCGGGAGGGTGTGCAGAAGAGTAATCAGGGACGTTAGGGTGTTCTCAACATGTTATTGGGACTTACAGGATGAACATTTCCATCAATTTGTGCTTGTAACTTGCCAAACCTAGGAGCTATAAAAGGATAATATTTATTTATCTACTGTATTTTGCATGATGCTTTTGTTTAAGAAAAAATACCCAATTAAAAAAATCAAGATGTATAAGTGGCAACATTAGCATTCTTTCCTATACTATTCATGGGAATCAATTGCTCGTCCTAGGCACACAGGTTATTAGACCACAAAGAACCAATCATTACTGACACTTACCACGTGCTAGCCGCAAGACGTCAAGACACATGGTAGTATCCACCATATCAGTTCCTTCCAGAATGCCATGGGAAAGTACAAGAAAGTTACCTGAGTGGATTTAAGATTCTTTTTCATCATAATAAGAAAGCATATATATATATATATATATATATATGTGCATATTTAGGAATTTAGGATCTTTCTGGCATACATACCCCAGCTTTTTGCTTGGTGTCAGTATGGTTTGACAGTAGTTCACTGGGATCCTGCTAATTAGGACCCCAATGGCAGTGTTCTCTCCTCTAATTATCTGGTAAGTACTTGGTTCCCCAGTATGCCAATTGTGGAGTGTACAATTAAAAGTGCCCAGTATATGATTTTTTTGTTTGAATATATTTTATTAGTTTTCCATCATTTAAGTCCATTACACGCTTAGTTATTGAACAAGAGGAAATGATAGACATAATCTGCACATCATCATAACGACTATGCAATACATTTGGTAATACATGTTAAGTTGTTGAGCACACATCACATTGCTTTGATAGGGTTAATGGAAAATATAGAACAAGATGGTGATCATTTGTATCCGCAAGCCTGACGTCGTATGGTGTCTTGTGCATTATGGTTTGAGATATGGGGATGAGATATGATGTGGGGCGGCGTGTTCTTTCGTTTGTGCGCCTTCCCCTGATCTCATCCGCTAGTCAGCCTGTGGTGTCTCCCCCAGCGTTAAATTGCAGTGTGAGGTAATCCTGAGTAGACAGGTAGTTATAACTAATATTATATTCACAGTTTCATAGCGAACGTGTCAAAGGGGGGGAACTGTTTTGACACCCAAATTTAACCAAAAGAGATAGAACAAGGAAAGGAAGATGGCTTAAAAAGGAAAATGTGAGGGTAAAGGGTTGGTGTGTCGGGAAGAATGTCCATGTGTGTCCGCAGGGGTAAATTTCCTGTTCCGGGGCAAGGGCGCGTGGTGGTCAGGGTCTCTTGTGGGGTAGGTCCCCTCCATGAAGGCGACAGGGGGGGGGTGGAGCGGGCCAGTAGAGTCCGACGGGCACCGGGGGGGTCAGTGTCATGGCGGTAGGGGTCCTGGGCAGGTGTCAAAGTGCCCAGTATATGATACTGAGGTACCCAGGGCATTGGTACACCAGGGGTCTCCTATGGGCTGCAGCATATATTATGCCACCCACATGAGTCCATGCATCTGTGGATATGCTCTGGCAGCCCTGCAACCAAAGTTAAAGGTGCAAGCACCATTTCACATAGACTAAGGTTTCCCTCCTGGTTAAAAGTGCAGTGACCAGGATGAAAGTGACCGGGATGTAAGTCACACTAAAGTAGACCCTTCAGTCCAAGGGCAGGGTGCATGGTTGTAAGTGTGTGGGTACCACTGAATGAGCAGAGGTACCACTGAATGAGCTGAGGTACCCCTAAAATACCCATACTCCATTCAATGGGCTTTCTAAGTGCCGGTCAGTCATCATGAGATATGTAGTGGACACTGGCAAGTCGAGATGCCCAACTACTTAATGGCTTCCGCAATCCCGGTACCATGGTATCAAACATGTTGGTATCATGCAACTACACCAATACCACTGTTAGTTGCATGATACCATGTACTGGGGGCTCCATAAAGGACCCCCCAATACCTACCTGGGCAGCTTTATAGGGTCTGCCTGCCAACCTGCGCTGCTGCTAACCCTAGACATTGTTCTGCTATCCTGATTATGAGCTTCAATCAGGCAGAGGAAGCTGAACAAGGATTTCCTGTGAAGGAGAGGTGTGACCACCTCGCTTTTTGAATTAAGGAGCGTGGGGGCGCTTCCAAGCACCAGAAGGCTGCATTGAAGGGCCAATTTGGTGCCCTCCATGCCTAAACTAGTTTTGCCCAGTTCAGGGGCCCTTGGCTCCTGCTCTAGCGTGAACCCACACAAAGGACAAGGGAGAGTCCAACGCCCTGTCCAGCTTCTATCTAGTGAGGTGCCCAGAGCTCCTCTCGGTAGTCACTTAATTCTGTCATGTTGAATCTTGGCTGGCCCTGGGAACATCTGACTGTCTAGGACAGCTGAGTATCATCCCTGACCCCCTCTGGTAGGTGGATCACCAGCAAAGAGGTTGTTACCCTTTATAGGGTTACTTTAGGGCTCCCCCGAGGGTGGGTACTTAGAGGATGCACTGACACAGAGTTACTGAACTTTTTTTTGGGACAAATCTGAGTCACCAAGGACTCAGCCTGCATACAAGCCAGAAGGAATCTCCCTTGGAGTGAAGGAGTTACTTCCCTACATCCGCAAGCACAGATGCATCGATGACTAGTTTGCTGATCCTGTTGTTCCACAGACATCACCCAGCTCTGCAACACAGGTTGGTTTGTTAGTTCTCCAGAGGCCTGACCAGTCTTCCCTGTAACTGAAGTGACTATAATCCCTCTCCTGCTGACTTGAACTGCCTCCCTGTGCACCGCATGTGTTTGCCATTACCAAGGCTTGTTGGAGCTTGAAGAATTTTTGTGAAGAGAGCCAAGAAGCCCCAGCCTCCAGCACTGCACACCTCCAAGGACAAGGCTATGCCTGCATGCTCTGAATTGTGGGCCTTCATCTACTGTGTGCTGTAGAGGCTTCTCTGCATATCTCTCTGCCTGCTGCCAGAGGGTCCTCTAAAGGGGGCTCCACTGATTCCTGCTGGCTCCCCTGCATGCTGAGGTCTGGCCCTGACTTATTGTTGCTGGGTCAGTCCCACAGACCTTGCTGGCCTGGAACACAGCATCTTCTCCTGTGAACCGTTGTTTGCGTCAGCCTAGGTTTGTGGGTGATATTGCCGGCCACGGAGTTTCCTGCACTCGTCGACAGGTGTAAAACAGCTCGTAGATGGCTCCTGTGCTGCTGCATTGTCACCCGGGCTCCACAACTGCTACTTCATACTCACTTTGTCACAGCAAGAACTTCCAACCAGGGCAAGTATTGTGCTCATGTGCCTCCTGGTTAACACTGGGTGGTTTGGACTCTGTCCCCTCTGCTTTCAGATTCTTCTTGTTTGGATTCCTCTTCCTGGCTCCACCGGC
This sequence comes from Lissotriton helveticus, assembly GCF_964261635.1. Taxonomy (NCBI): domain Eukaryota; kingdom Metazoa; phylum Chordata; class Amphibia; order Caudata; family Salamandridae; genus Lissotriton; species Lissotriton helveticus. The sequence goes on from NC_136067.1 coordinate 1,184,081,243, forward strand.
CTGGTCCACAAGACGCTGTAGTTCCTGATCTTCCATGAACATCCATTGGTGTCTACAGGTTTTTCTGACTCCATTTTGCACCTGGGCTGACACCTGGTGTATAGGGGTGGTTATCTGGGTTCCTGGAGAATCCTCTGGTGGGGTGGCTGTCCAACCTTTCTTGATCGAAGTGGTTACTTTGGGGTCATTTGGGCAGGGGCCTAAAACTGTAAAATTCCAACTATGAAATACTGTGTGTTATCCTATGGACGTGTGACCCGGTGGAACCACTCTAGCCTAGGACCCGAAGGTGCTTGGGTGCACTCACCTTGGGTAGTTCATGTTTTCTCTGGGGTCCTCCATCCTTGAGTGTTAGTGGAATTGAGGTCAGTAGCAAAATGGGACTATTTTAGTATATGGTTTGGCCCCGTAGTTGAGCCCATGTATTTTCCAATACTACTTACCTCTTTCTAAAGTATTTCTTGTGTGTAATCAATATATCCAGGCAGGAGATATACCAAGTGAGTGTCCAGTGTGTACTAATAAATACAAAGTATTTTTATACTTACCTGGTGTGGTTCTTTCTAGTGTGAAAAGCATACTGTCAGACTATAAAGGTACATGCACTTGCTTTACACCCCCCTGAATAAGCCTCAGCCCACTTTCCACAGCTACCCCTTGAGAGCTCTGTTTTTCAAGGATCTAAACACTATGGGTTGCCTGGACTCAGTGCACAGTGCCTTACCATAGGTGGGCACTATACACTGAGCCAGCCTCCTACAGATATAAACAAGTGTGATTCAATCAATGCATTAGTCAAGTAAACAATTGTGATAAATCATTTCATGAAAGCATTCAACAGTGAATGCGGCCTACTATCATATTTTCAAATGATATACATACAACTTATACTTTTATATACATTTTTCGTTTTAGGACATGTAAGTCACTATTGTAAGTAAGCTGAATTTCACCATAAATAATCTTTGAAAAGTTTGTGCAAAACGTATGTGCAATGAGGTTTAAAGTCAATGGTGCATTACAATGCGAACAAGAGTAGACAGTTTTTTATAAATTGTACATTCGATGTCATCATAAGAATCCATAGAATTGCAAATAAAGCTCAATAATGCATCAATGTTTAGTTGGCATGTATTCATGAAATGCGTGATTGAAGAAAATAAAAATTTTTGAGTTTTTACTTCAACATGGTTTAAAATCTGCGAATTTAACTGTTAGGCAAGTTCGACACAAGAATTGTGGAAATAGAAGACTATTATAACTAAGCACTCTTTTACGGTGCTTTTACTATACGTTTCTCATTGAGGTTTCTATAACGCGTGCAAGGTGCACATGCATTTTATATTTATTTTTCCATTCTCATATTCAGTTTCTGTGTTTCGCAAAGAATAAACAGCTTTCAGCAGGATCACCAGCAATTAGGAAGGCAAAATTCAAAGAACCTTTTTGTGCCGCTTCCCAAAGATGAATATTTTACAGCAGGAGCCTCCTAAATAATACAAGGTAAGAGATCTTAAACCTTATTTTCACTCCCTCAATAGCTGCTTGGTGGAAATAAGAAAACATGAATTTGCCTGAATCTTGTGCCACTTGTAATTCTTTATTCTTGTTATGGGCTTCAGTAGAATATTCATAATATATGGCTTAGGTGCATGTCATAAACTTGTAAGTCTTTCTAACTTCCCACACAACCTTACATGGTATACCAGCATCTGGTCGGGCCTTCCATTATAAGCAAGTGATGCAAGGTTGATGTCATAAAGAACATTAGGATGATGCTTTGAAGTCTGTCTTAAAAGTTCTGCAAAGGAGTTCAACCGGTCAGATCTTCTTTTTACATTTTGGTTGAACACAGATTTTTGGTAAGTTACGGGTTGGACTTTCTTTTTTTTACATAGTTACCTTGAAAAAAGATGATATTTACTCAGTATTTATTTTATATTAGTTGACATAGAAGGAATCTCCTTAGACAACCTTTGTCTTTTATAAATGTATTTATTGTCACTGTATTTTTCTTTTTTTAAAAGAATTGACTATTTCACCCACTGCTTAATATTTTATGCTAACAATTGCCTAGTATTTTCAGTTACATCTATATACATATTAAATTCAATTTTAGAAAACAGGATTCATTATTGTTTATAAGTCTTGTTTGGTATGAGAGGGTGTGCCCACATCCTAGGGGAACCATTTTTATAATTTTTTCTTCTTCACCCATAACTCTTCAATATTTTAGCACTTTCACATAAATTATCTAATAACAATTTCCAGTAATAAAGGTTACCATGGAAATGAATTATTGTCTGTTACCAACCCGTCATTATGTTTTTTTCATTACTGTTAGGAAACATAAATCTACTTTAAACAAGTTTCTTAGCAAAATAACCTGTGGGGCATCCAAATAGCATAAGTGCTAAAATGAATTTTCGTCTCATCTGTTTCTCAGTGAAACCACATTATGTTTATTTTATCCACTGTTTTTTTTAGCCATAAGAATTTGTCCGTTCTACTTTTTCAGCCGCAATGGAGGATATTTATGGTGCTAACCATAACTTTAATGATTTTAATAGAAGCGGTAAAGGAGAAATAAATCACAAAAAAAAGATGTAGTGGCAAGATAGAGGTGCACATCTGAATCTGCCAGCATGATGCATCTTTCCACATGTAAAGTTACATATCCCATGAACTCCGAGGCAACATATAGATCTGAATCTTCCTAATATTAATAAAGGTCTCATTGATCGAGGAGCTTCCAACACATTGCTGTGCTCATTCATATATTGCCTTGCAACCCTTAGAGGATCTTACATTTTGCGATTGTTACTTTGTATTTAGGATGACATTCTTAGGATTTTGCCCAGAGTAAATCAAAGAAATGCCATCTTATAGCTGTCATTAGACTGCAAGTTAGTGATCTCACTACGAAAGAAGAATTTAGGATGGGTCGATGTTCCATCTGTAAAGCGTCTAAAGGTTTTTGCAAATGTTTTGTGTGCAGTACATTAGTCCGGCGTGAGGACATCAATTTTAGTTTTCGAAAGGCAACCCTATTTCTGTCTTTGTTCATAGAGTCAATAGGTTAAACCAACAAAAATAATATATCAGCATATTAGACATTTCAATATGTTTCATTCTTTCCCCTTGTTTCATTCACGTAGAAGTTACTGCTGTGATCTGACAGCTCACCTCAAACAGAGTCATTGAGCTCATTATTAAGAGGAATTAGGTGAGAAATGATGAAAAGATGACTCTGGAATAAAGTTTTAATGGTTCTTAAATTCACATTGAAATTGCTTAATTTGACCCATGGCTGTTGCTGGCGCGCTTTGACAGTGAGTTTTAAGAACTGGAATTTTTCATTATCAGATTTAGACTTAGAGCACGAGAATGAGAAGAGAGAAAGGAGGAAAAAAATATAGAAATAGTGACACAGGGAGAAATTAGGAATGAAAAAAGTGAATGAAACTGACAGGACTTGTGTGGTGACAGAAGAAATATATAAGGTTAGATTTAAACTAGGCAGCTGTGGTATTCAGCAATACAGTATTTGTAAATACCTGTGGGAGGATCCAGAGTAAAACTAGGTTCCTTAACTTGTTATGTTTCTTACAAAATAGGCGCCTTAGCACAAGATCTATATATATCTCATTTGTCTATGCAAATTGAATATCTCCATTACTCTGAAGCAGATAAGCCTTCCATTATTTACATACATGTTCCATATGTTGTATATGTATCTGTAAAGCATGTTCTGGGCATACAGAGGTGATGGTTAACCAATCTACTTACTAGATGAATACATTTCTTAACTTCGGTAACGCCGTACCTGGTGGAGAGACAAGATCTAGGTGCAGATTCCTTACCTTTGAATTATCCCCAGGCGGCAGACTGGAGGAAACATTTCTACAGCAGTACCTTTGCACGTCGGTAGAACCCGTTGAGCGACTCCATAACAACGACCACTTCATGTGATAATGACAGAGTCCATATAAACCCTCTCTGATGCGCTGACATCAGTTTCTTCTGTGACTACTTTCAGGGTTAGACGCAGAGCCACGCATAGAAAATACTATGGAACCATGTGCTCAAAAAGAATCTTCTTTTTGAAAAAACTATCATATTTGGTTTATGTTTTTATTAGTACTTGGTTTTATTTATCAAATCCAACGTTTCCCAACAGGGAAGGACGACGCCATGTGGGGTGTACTCAAAGTCTTTTATTCAGGCTTCTGTCAAACGCGTTTCGGAGCTTTTGGCTCCTTGCTGACCGACAGGTGAGCTGCACAAAGAATGCCATTTAAGAACCATTGCAGTTCTGTGTCACGTGGTCTCCACCCCAGTGTAAATAGTGAAAAAAGACTATATTACAGTTTAGACGGATGCAATAACCAGTCTGTCGTAAGGTATCGATTCCACAAATCCATCCTATTCAATGTCCCTTGTACAATTCAGAATTGAATATCGCAATTGATTATAATTACAATATTTACATGAACTTTGAAAACGCCCAATTGTAAACATTTCCTGCCATTACTGCGTCAAGTTATCATGGTTATACGAATATTTTGCCGAACCAAACACACGATTCAAAATACTCTTGACCTGTATTGAGTGTGTCCTTAATATTTTTACATATATACAAAATTGCAGTTATATACAAAATATATATATATAGACAACACGTGGATACTGCCCTAGTGGGCAATACAGGTCTCCATATTAAACATTCATTTTAACAAACTTGTGTTTGTTGTTATAACAACGGCCTTAGCTCGGCATAAAGCCACAGCATATGGCATAACTAAATACAATGCACTCCATGCGTTAATTCACTTCATGCGTTAATTCATAATATAGCCCAAGTGGGCATTTACCCAAAGGGATCCCACTGGGACTGTTGCTTTTCCGTCTAACCCATTACAGATTAACTACTCAAACTCATGATCATTCTATTCACAAATTCATAACAGCTTACTTGATAACTCTATTTACAAATACTGCTTCCTATAAGTGCGTATAAAGATCTTCTTCCACATTCAGACCTTCAGGATACCTCGAGTTCAGTTCCATGATATAGCGGGACTCAAGTTTCCTCAGTTTCTGAACTCTATTGCCCCCACATTTATCCACTGGTACCGCATCAATTACATAGTAAGGTAGACCCTTACTGTCCTTATCATGAAAACTCTCAAAATGCCGAGCAACTGGGTAAGTTCTATCCCGTTTTTAATTGCTTGAATGTGCTGAAGCACCCTTTTATGGGCTTCCAGGATTGTGTTGCCCACGTACCTCAGGCCACAAGGGCACTGGAGTACGTGGACAGCAAAATCAGTCCTGCACGTAAACCTGCCCTTGATGTTCTTCATTTCTGCTGATAGACCTGACTTGTATCTGGTGGTATTGACACCCTGCTTGCAGGCCTTGCATTTTGGACATTTCAGGAACCTTTTATTTTTATCAAGCTATGTAGATTTTACTGGTTGTGATTTCAGTGTATTCCTTACCAATAACTGTTTGAAAGATTTTGCTAGGCTAAAGGTCAACTGTGGTTTCTGTGGTACAGCTTTACCTAAAATAGGGTCATTCGTTATTATGTGCCAATGTTTACAGATGATGTCTCGTAGTCTGTGTTGTTGGGCACTAAACTTGATAATGAACTTACACTGATTGCCCTGGTCTGACTTAAGTTTTGCTGTGCATTATCATTTTTCTTATCAAACAAGATCTCGTCCCTCTTGTTTTTCTCCACTTTAATCAAAGTTTCATCAATCCATTTTTTAGGGTACCCTCTATTCCTAAACCTATCACGCAGATGTATCAGTTCTTTTTTGCTCTCATCATTGTCACTACAATTGCGTTTAGTCCTCAAACATTCCCCATAGGGAATGCTTCTTTTGAGGTTGATAGGATGAAAACTGGTCGCATGCAGCAACGTATTGCCTGCTGTAGGTTTTCTATACAGTTTTGTTGCTACCTTGCCATTCTGGATGTAAACTGTTAGGTCCAAGAAATTTATACTCTCCTTGCTAATCTCGCTAGTGAAACTGAGATTAAGAAAATTATGTTGAATTCTCTCAACAAAGAGTCTGGCCTCATTCTCTGACCGTTTCCATACCAGGAACAAGTCGTCGATTTAACGACTCCAATGCATTATGTTATGCTCCCATTCGGCTTGGAACTGCGTCTGGATCACCTGCTCCTCCCACCAGCCCATATGCAAATTAGCATAGCTGGGGGCGAAGCAGGTGCCCATCGCAGTTCCGCAGATTTGGTGGTACAGGGTATCATTGAAAAGAAAAAAAATACTTTTTAGACATCTCTGTCATTTTCAAAATCATGTTAATGTGCAACCACAATCTGATCGGTCTTGTGCCTAAAAAATGTTTCACCGCCTGTAGGCCATCAGTGTGCCTAATGCTGGTATACAGCGTTGAAACATCGATTGTAATCAAGAGATAGTCCTCCTCCCAAGGAAGATCATAGATCTTTCTCAGGAAGTCGCTCGAATCTTGGATAAATTTTCTAGTTCTATGTTGTAGCATCGATGACTTTCAAGCATTACAGTATTGTTGACTCTACTATAGCACGTTCTGTTATTCAATTGCTTTGATGCTTCAATTAAGCAAATTTTTTTGTCCCACCAGACCACATTTCCCCCTTTATCTGCATTTCTCACTATGCAGTTGTCATCATCATTAAGCTTTTTTACTAAAGCATAGTAGGTTGCCGGTTGTTGTGCTTTCAGTGAATTTTTATTTTAGTTTTTTTCTTTGCCAGTGTGCACACATAAATTTTTCAATTCATTGATAACCAATTCATTAAATACATCAGTAGAGTCTCTGCCACTTGTTGGAGCGAACCTGGAATTAGGCCTGAAATTTGTTGCGGCCGCTCCTTGTATCTCCACACCCTGTTCAAGTGCTATTAAGGGGGCTATAGTGTCACGAACTTCAATTTGCCGGCCACTTTCCATTTCTCTTATTTCCAACATTAAATTCATGTCATCTACTGTTAATATCTCCTGTGTTGTTACTTCTCCTTGTGTTCTTAGTTGTTGCCTATTCATAGGATTTAAGAGAAAATTTTGCGTAATTTCAGAGTTCGTACAAATTTAAAAAGGTCGATTCTTGTTTGCACATAATCAATGTTTTTACCTGGACAAAAAGATAACCCTAATTTCAGGATTTGTAGTTCTTGCTCTGTCAGTGTGATACTCATGAAATTAATTATGGAGGCTGGATTGCTATCTGTTATTGGTTGTTCTTCGATTTCCCTTGCAATTCTCCTTCTTGATGCGTCTTTCCGCCTCTTATTCCTCTGCCTCTGCCTTTTCCTCTTTGAGGCTTGATTATCTGTACTGGGGGCCTTGGTCTTAAATTGAAGCGTCTTTCTTCCCTTAAAAAAGCAAATCATCCACTACTGTTGGTACCGATCTGTTGGTTCTGTCAGTCTGTTCGTCTTCTAAATCCGTATCCACTTCAGAACTTTGAAGACTACTTTGTCCCGATTGTGGTTCTTGAGGTGATGTGGCAACACTTGACATCTTTTGTTTTCTGATAGAATCACATTTTTTGGCAAAGGTGTAAATTTGCCCTCTATCGTAGTCCTGGTTATCTCGCAAACATTTTTGCACTTTTCTATCCTTGATGGTTGTCTCTAGTTTTCGGAGTCTTTCTTTCATTTCTGCCAGACTCTTAGTGATCCTATCTTGATCTGGCTCTGCATTAAGGAGTATTAGCAGGGCATCCCTCACCTCTTAATATGAAGACTTGGATAGACAAAAGATTTTAATCAATAAGGCTAACATTCTTCGCGAGGCGTTATTATTTGCACCCCACTCGTGTACCATCTCCGGATTTGGTTCCTCATCAGTGGGAGCAACCATAATACGTAGCCCCCTAGGCACTCGTTGTACTTCTAGGTAACATTGCAGGGATTTAGACTCCCACCATTTAGAGAGCTCTGCTCGCTGTAATTTTCCCAGGCGTTTCAGGGACATTCCTACATCTGTTGTTGTCCCACTTGTATTGTCCAGTTTAGACGTACTTGCCGTCATTACGCACTCATTGTCAAAGATACGAAGAGCTGGTTCTTCCTGTTCTTGGAGCTCTGAAGCTGACATTATTCCAAATACGCGTCACTGTGCCACACCCCAACCGTTGGTTTCCTTATATATATTGTTTATATTTATATACACATATGAAGAACAGCCAGGCCATTAACTAAAGCTTGGGGTTGGCATTGGAGACGTAAGGGAAACATCTCCAACAAAAAAAACATTAACCAGAGCAAAAAGCAAAAGTAGCTTTGCACAGACAGAAACAGATTAACAAAGGCCATGCAGAGGCAAGAAGGGAAAGGGGCAGACAGAGTAGGCCACCAATGCCAAGATCCAGACGAGGCAAAACCACAAGGGACACAAGAATCAAGAGAAAGGGCAAGAACCCATCCTGCCTGTGTTTAGCAAGAACAAGCACACAAAGTGCCATTGCAAGAAAAGAATAAAGACCACCACCCAGGTCAAGGCCCAACAATGCACCCTAGGACAAGAACCAGGCCCCTTCCCTTGGCTTGCGTCTGCTAGGAAAGAATGGCACCAGATGAAGTGGAAAAAACACAACCCCCTAGCTATTGTGGAAAAACACTCAACAGGAGGGGAGAGCAGGAGCAAGAGGAACCCACATGCACCACTTTCTGACTCGCACAAATGCATCACAGCATATGGATTCTCCATAAAGGTTACTATTGTGTCAGAAAGATATGGAGGAAGCCCTGTAAGACATGCAGACAAAGTACCCTGTAGGACAGGGAACAAGGCAACAGTATCCATCCAAAACTATGAAAATACCCCAACCATAACTTAAAGAGAAAACAAAAGAACCTCATGCAGACACTGACGTAGGACCCCAACAGGGCCCAAAAAATAGACTAATTCCAAAAAAACAACCAGAGACTACAATCTGTCAGACAGGGTAAGAGTATCAGAAAAGAAAGCACCTTCTGGGGCAGGAGTACCGCAATGGATGCCACTCTGAGGTGACAAGTGAAAAGAAGAGGCCACCGAACACACACAGAAAAGAAATCAAATAGACCATCACCTGACAGACTGAGTATGGGGGAAAGAAGAGGATGGTGCAGCAAATACGGCTTAAAATTTCGCTTCACCCGACTATCCCAAAAATGGTGTAAAGCCTAGTAAGCTTGAATGTCAAACAAATGTTAACCATTGATAGGCATGTTCACTGAGGTGGATTGAGCTGCCTTAGAAAAGCCAGAAGTGTGCAGGCAGGCACGCCAGTGAAGAGCTGTTGAAAGAGCCATGGCTCATTCAACAGAATCTGTGGTGCCACAACAAATCATCAATTTAGCTGCCTGATGGCCATTCTGAAATACCGGAGTAAGTGTCCCGGGTGCCATCAGGGACAAAAGGGATAAGGAAGGAGACCGAATCCCACAGCACATGAGAAAAACAGCCCAAAACACAAGCAGTATTAAGGGACTGCAAAGCAGAACTGGTTGCAGAAAAGATACATCGATCAAGAGCATCTAGACTTTTAGACTCCGTGCCTGGAGTGTCGTCAGGCAAGGGGCAGGTGGTGTGGGAGGTTGTAGCAGCCTGAACCACAAAGCTGCATGGAGAAGGCTGTCAAGAGGCGATTGGGCTCTTGGGCTAAGCCCATTTAAATTACCTCAATGAACAGGCTTATAGCTCATAGGGTCTCCAAAATCTCAAAGAGGGCTTCACAGGCTCAGTCCCCATCTGACCTGATGAAGCACCCCAATTAGGGGAGCAGTAGGGATCTCTACAGAAGGGAGCTGCAGCTCCAGAACCACAGCAACTCTCCGCAGAAGCTCAGCAAAAGTGGAGCTTGTCTCAGTAGTAAGGCTAGGAGGAGAAAACAAGCCCATGGATGGGGAAGAGTCAAGACCACTAACCTCACCAAGGTCAGACACCCAAAGAAATTCCGGAGGAGGTTGAGTAGTGTCACTTATTTCATCACTGACATCACCAAAATACTTCTCTCACAAGGGGCTCCTCTGAAAGTGGAGGAAGGTAGTCCGAAAAGAATTGGTCTGCCAACACACATGCCCAACATTGATCGGCAAAGGGGGCGGCACTTTGGCATCAGGAAGAGAGACAAAGGTAGGGCGACCAGTGCCACAAATGTCGGTGCCAGCGGATCCATTTCTGGTGTCACAGGTGGGAACTCCAAAGGACTGTGCACCGGTGCCTGAAAAAGATTCAACCACGGATTGAGAGAGCCTCTCACCGAGGCTGAGGAAGATCCCGCCAGATTGGAGTCAGTCAAGGCTTCAACAAACTCCTTGGGCTGAGATGTGCACCCAAGGGAGGTGGAGAAACAAAAATGGCATGTAGTTAGAGACAGTATTTCCTCATCTGATTGAGAGTTGCCTCAGCGCCAGGGAATATGGGAAGGTGCAGGGCAGTGCCTCGCTCCGACTCCAACTGGAGGAATAGGAGACGTGTCGGAGAGAACGCTCGTATGCGGTAAAGTTGGGATAGACTGCTGTCTTTTTCTTTCTTCTTCAGAGCACCTGGGCATCTTCTGGCTGCACATCAGACACACGCACTCCAATTCTCACTCAACCTAGCACAATGCAAACACTCATGAGCAAGCTGACTACATGGAACTAATTCCCATCCTGGTTTTTCATTTGGTATCTGGGAACCTGTTTTATGCATTTTTGCTTTTCTGCCAAACATTCTACCCCTTTCACTTCATTTCGTGCCAACTACGCTAAAATGTCTTGTTTTTCTCCTTCAGAGCATCTGGGCAAGACATCAAAATACCAGTGCACAAAGTGTACACTCTTAAAAATAGGTTTCAACACACTTTAGAATACCAAAATACAACCTTAACAAAGCTCAATGCTTATTTGAAGAGTAAAGGGGAATATTTATTGAGCAAAAGTCCCATGCTTCTAATGGCAATAATATTCTTGTGTATATACATTCACTATGTGTAATTGTATATGTGTAAGTCATTAGAACTTGGAATACTTCACTGGTTGTCTCATTGGGTTCTCCAGCCGTGCTGGCGAGGATGATGACAGTCTCAGGTAGGAGATCTCACCCGGAACACACAGAAGGCCCTGGGCAACGTTATACTTTTTACCAACACTCAGAGAGATTCCTAGAAGCTCCCCCTCCCTTCATCAGCACTGTAGGTGCTGGCTACATTCTGTGTCGAGGTCACTCAACGGAGCTGGCCAGACTCCAATGAGAGGTCCGAAGTAGAATTCTTCACATTCTCATCCTTGGACACTGCACAAATCCCACACCATATGTTCTAGCAGCTTATCTCTCTTGGTGAAGTGAGAAACATAAACAACCTGTGTATGCAAGTAACCTGGACCATGCCTTTCAGCTGCAATCGCAGGCAGGCCCAGAAAGATCAAACCGTGCTCACAAAATGTAGTTAAAGCAAAATGGAGTCAATGATCAATACACAATCTCACGATGTATAACGGCCTGTAGAATTACACTCCCCCTTTGACCAGTGACTAATAATTAGCATAACTCATGGGTTTAAAAGTTATTGTTCTAGGATGAAACTCATGTAACTTTGTACAAGGTACCAAAATGTGACTCAAGTGAGGGATATGCTGTCTCGAATAGGAAGGAAGCTCAGAGGTTCATTGAATTGTTTGGTTATAAAACGAAACCGCACATTCTTAAATCTCTTGTTCCACTTGCTCACCACTTCTCAGTGTCCCGGATGCCAGTGAATAACCACAGATTTAAAATTTTGAGAGGCTCCTCAGGCTCTTGTACCTTTGCGGGATTAATCTCTCATCCTTTACTCTGCAAGTGTTCCACAATTCTGTCCAGTTGGATATGCACTTGTTCTTGTGTCTCTCCCTGTATCATTATATAATACCTCATACAAGTGCCACCACCGGTAACAGATGGTAGGACAATGCAAATACCCATGGAGAGTCATTGAAATGTAAATTGCTTTCTCCTGGAATGGTAGGCAAATTGTTCTTGGTTCTTGAGGGCTATCACTATAGTCAAAAAAACCTTGGCAATGTCAATAGTCCCATACCACCTTCCAGTGTGTTCCTATATTATCTCAAATAAGGTAATCGTATCTGGGACAGCGGCAGTCAGAAGAGGAGTATGCTTCTTTAATTCACGATAATCAACTGTCATGCACCAAATATTATCACTTTTGCGCACAGGCTTTACGGGGTAATTCCAGGCGGTAATCATTGGAATCACCACCCCTGTCTCTATCAAGTCTTGTATGGTCTGATCTCCTCAAGCCTTCCCGGAATTATGTACTGATTCATATGAATTATCTTAGTTGCTACCACAAGAGTGGGTAATTTAAAGATTCCCCCAGTGAAGGTGCTACAAGCTACTGAGATATACCTTTTTGATACAAACTGATAACATTCATCCTCTAAATACAGAGTCATGTCTTTTAGGATGCCAATTCCAATGATGTACTAGAGAATGGGCACTATCAAGACAGTGAATTCTCTTTTTAGGAGGCTCCCAATTCTCATATAGACTCTAGTGTTTCCTTTCTACCCAAACCGGTAATTGTAAAATACGGTCCTTTAAAACATGGAAACCTCAAACAGTACAAAGAGGCCTCCACTCCGGTATCCACTAGGGCTTGCACATTTTTGATGTTCCCATTCTTCCAATAAATCTCAACCCTAACATGGACTTTATTATCCTTGAGAGCCCACCTCTTCATCAGAGCTTGGCCACTTCCCTAATCTAAATTAACTTTGCGCACAATTGCCCATGTCCAATCCAAATAAACTCTCTGATAATCTTCGGGAAGCTTGTCATCTCTGCCCCCACAGCTGCTTTTGTCCTCATCTACCTGGTCAAAACTCATACCTTTCCCCCCACCAGACAGGGATCGCTCTTTTTCTCTGAGTCTTGCTATCTCTCTCTCTCTCTCTCTCTCTCTCTCGGTCCTTCTCTGCTCTATCCTCCTTCACCTCTGACTCCACCTGCTTCTGATTCACCTGTTTATTATCCTTATTATACACCTTTCTACCTCCTTCCTTTTTATCTAGACCTTGCCTCCAAAACATCCCCCACATACTCTTAGTATCAATGACATTTATTTCTTCCCTCAACACCCAGTCTTTCAACAATGTCGTAAACATGTATCTCCTGGACACTATATTATTATCATTACGAGTGATAGGTCTTCCAGGTCTGAAAGTCTTGTTCCACTTCCCCAACTCACCCATTTCATGTACTGCTTCAATCACCTGAGATAAGGGATTGCCTGTTTCATTAATAAACAATGTCATTATAATGTGTTTGTAGGCTGGGGGAGCTAAACAAATTATCTTATTTGGCACTGATGTATTTAGCAGTCCATTCATCAAATCATGGGGAGCACCAATGAGAATTGCAATCCTCATTACATCCTCTTTCATTCTCTGTATTGAATCCCTTAGTGTAAACCAGGGCATATCAGGTAGCAGCCAATCAGAAGGATGTTTATACAAATACCCAATTGAATCAGCCACCAACCGCAACAAAGTGGTCTGCATATTTACCTAAAAATTCCTAAACTCACTTTGTACAACAGGATCATTGCTTAGCATAGAAAACTTCGCTGCATCTCCATGAGCTAAATACACTGCCTCTGTCCCTGAATCAAACAAGCGCACCATTAATGCAACCCATGTTTCACCGACCTTTGTCAAAATAGGTCGATGATATAATTAATCTCCTGTTGCGTGAAATCTTCCAAGGAGTCCAGCACCACTCCATGTGGATTTTAACTTTTGCTGGTATTTTGGCTGTCTCAGATATTGCCCACACATTACTTCCCACTCCTCTGAATTCCAATTTAAACCAGCCTTAGTAATAGCCAAATGTACCTTTCTCTTGATAACCCTTCCTTTCTGTTTTTTCGACTTAGTTTGTGGCTGAAAGAGTGGCAGTGTGTGTGGCACAATATGACAAGTTTCCAACTTATCTTGCAACAATTTATTTGGACAGTGTTTTTCCATCGCTTCACGCTCCTTTTCTAACTGAATATGTTTTTAATGCATTTTCCTATAAGCATTTAGGAGGATTCAGCCTCTTCGACCCAACATAAAAATCTCTCACCTTTTTTAATTGCCACTTTCTGCAGGCATACTAATACATCTGCTGGCTGTGCCTCAGATATCCACGCACTCCAATTCTCACTCAACCCAGCTCAATACGACCTTTCAGGGAACCTGCTTTATTGATTATTTTGCTTTTCTGCAAGCTTTCTGCCCCTTTCACTTCGTATCCTGCAGACTATGCCAAAATGTCTTGATTTTTTTCTTCAAAGCACCTAGGCAAGACTTCAAAACACCAAGGCACAACATGAACACTCTTAAAAATAGGATTTTACACACTTTAGAATACCAAGATACAACATGAACAAAGTTCAACACTCATTTGCAAGGTAAAGGGGAATATTTATTGCAGCAAGTTCCCATATATCAAATGGCAATAACACACATGTAAATAAAATGCATGTAGTGAATGTATATACACAAGAATAAATGTATAGAAAGACATTGTTGTGTACATACAGTTAAGTAATTAGAACTTGGACTACTTCATGGGCTGTCTGTTTGTCAACGGGTTTCCCAGTCGTGCTGCCGAGGATGATGTCAGTCTCAGGCAGGCGATGTCAACCCAGGCACTCAAAGAAAACGCTGAGACGGTGTGTCCGCTCCACAGGAGAGTACCTGTCACAGCGCCAAGAGGTTTCTGTGTTGGTAAAAAGTGTAAAGACTGAGAGAGATTTCTTGAAGCCCCCTCCCTTCATCTGTTCTGTAGGTGCTGGCTACACTTTCTCCATTGAGGTCACTGAATGGAGCTGGCCAGGCTCCGATGAGAGGTCTCAGGCAGAATTCTTCACTTTCTCATCCTTGGACACTATACGCATTCCACACCGTATGCTCTTGCAGCTTATCTCTCTCACTCGGTGAAGTGAGAAACAAACAACCTGTGTACACAAGTAACCTGGGCCTGCCTGCATTCGCAGATTAAAGGCATGGTCAGAAAGACAAAAGATGAAACCATGTTCAGACAATGTAGTTAAAGCAAAATGTAGTCAATGGTCAATACACAATTTCACAATGTATAACTGCCTGTATCATTACAACCATAGCACCCACCGCCTATGGCGTGAATTACCAGCCAACAGCAGAGACAAAGAACTTCGGGAGCTGGCCCTCAAGCAGTCCTCAGAGAAATAGAAGACCGCAACTGGTGATGGATGTTCAACCACTGCGCTGCCAACAGTTTCATGCAGCGCTCCTGTACTGCCAATGAGCTGAAGAAATGAGCCACATCATTCAGAGTTACGGTGGATGCCCAGACACCACATGCAAATAGAATGTGTAGTCGACAAATGTCGAAATAGGCCAAAAATGGCCAGTGTGTTTTTTTCCGGCTGTTTTCGGGTCCTGTGGACTATGATTTCGATCCTGCACTGTCAGAGGTAATGCTCTCCGGATCCGTGTGTAGGCATGTCAGAGGAGGCTTTATATGGACTCCGTAACTTCGTCATCCACTCGTTGTGCTTGACGCCCTCTACTGACGTGCAAAGTCTGGCGCCCGGGGATAATTCAAAGATAGAGACGTCTAGCTGCAGATTCCTTATCAGATACACATAGTAGTTAATCTTGATGATTACCTTATTAACACATTATCATGAAATTATGACTTCTGATGTACTGACTTGTACATAAGTATCATGACAAGTTAGAGTTGAGGCTTCTAGCAATGACATGAGAGATCAAGCTCAGATCATAAGCCCTGCTGATTTCCTGGTAGCTAAACTTGCAGCTTGTAAAAATTGTTAGCCAGCCAGGATCAATGCTCTTATTTCTTACATTATAAATTAAATGGTGCTGTTGTGCAAGAAGCCAGTATTCCAACAACTGTCTTTCCTGGAGCTTGACCATACATAGAAATGTTCACAATACATATATATCACTATAAGGAATTTATATGGGATTCCTCCACTTAGCCTCTGTATTTTTGAAAATCTGGTATCAATCATGCCCTTCTAGGCCTTACTTCATACTCCTGCCATACATATAATTTGCAAACGTTTTCTATTCAGCCCATGAAAACCACTTAGTGGGAAAAATTACAAGGATTATGCTGGTACTATTTCTAAATGTTTCCTTTAGTAAAAAGGATTGAATAGTATTACGGTACACCTTGAGTTTTCGATATTGCTCCTATGTTTCCCTTTTGAAATCTGCCTGAAGATTTTATCCAATATGTTTTATTCTGCGTGGTTCACATGAAGAATTCAGCTGTCAACTTGTATTATAAACTAGTGAATGTAAATCCAGTTGTAGGAGGCTGGCTTAGTTTTATGTGTCCACTTATGGAGAGGTACTGTGCACTGAGTCCGGGCAACCCTTAGGTATAGTGTTTATGTCCTTGAATACCAGAGCTTTCAAGGGGCTTATTCAGGAGGTTGCAAAGCAGATGCATTTACCACTAAAGTCAGTCAGTAAGATTTTCACAAAAGAAAGGACCACACCAGTGTTAAGTAAATGACGAATCCAAACACAGCATTGTGTTTAAGAAGGTTTATTGCTTCAAGTACAAGCCATCAACCCTAACCAACCACGATCCAGCCTTCAACTGCCAGATCAACGTTTCCACACAGAATACAAGTGCAGATGGAACTCCAATACATCATGCAGTGACATAGTAAATATTGCAAACACAAAACATAACCATAGCACATCTTTTCCCTTAAAATGAAACACAAATATCAAATAAGCCTGAAGGACAAGTTAACAGATACCAAGAAGATGATAATAAAGAATAAAAATTGAGAGGCATAAAAAGAATAGGAAAAAAACCCATCAAAGTACCACTCAGAATTATATGGACAATTTGGCAAAACATGAAACATTCACAATAATTACAAGGTATTACAAAACAACAAATTATGCCAAAACACAACAGAAACTTGACAATTATTGTGAAAACATCACATAGTCTTTATGCTAATTGGGCTCAACTCTCACCGTCCCAGGATCCCAGCTAGTTGTGCCACCAAAACCATTTAGCCGCCATAAGTGTGGCAGGGTATGCTAGGACGTGAGTCCCTTGCTCACTTTGCCACTGGATTCAAGCAAGCCGGGCTGAAGACGGCTGTAATGCCAGAAACCGGTCCTCGGAAGCTTGTTTCCGGTCCAGGGAAGTCATGGCTTGGCAGTTCGGGCTGGACTGTTCCCATGAGGCACAGGGTCAGACTGATTTGCATATAGCCATGTCTGAACTGGGGTGGCAGAGTGGGCTAAAGAACGGTGATGGATTAAACCCAGATCTTTTGACTGGGTGTGAGTGTTTGATTGGTTTGGATGCTCCGTCCATCACCACCCCCTTTTGTACTGCTTTTGGCCACCATAAGTGTGGCAGGGTATGCTCAGACGTGAGTCCCTTGCTCACTTTGCCACTGTATTCAAGCAAGCCGGGCTGAAGACGGCTGTAATGCCAGAAACCGGTCCTCGGAAGCTTGTTTCCGGTCCAGGGAAGGCATGGCTTGGGAGTTCGGGCTGGACTGTTCCCATGAGGCACAGGGTCAGACTGATTTGCATATAGTCATGTCTGAACTGGGGTGGCAGAGTGGGCTAAAGAACGGTGATGGATTAAACCCAGATCTTTTGACTGGGTGTGAGTGTTTGATTGGTTTGGATGCTCCGTCCATCACCACCCCCTTTTGTACCGCTTTTGGCCGCCATAAGTGTGGCAGGGTATGCTCAGACGTGAGTCCCTTGCTCACTTTGCCACTGGATTCAAGCAAGCCGGGCTGAAGACGGCTGTAATGCCAGAAACCATTCCTCTGAAGCTTGTTTCCGGTCCAGGAAAGGCATGGCTTGGCAGTTCGGGCTGGACTGTTCCCATGAGGCACAGGGTCAGACTGATTTGCATATAGCCATGTCTGAACTGGGGTGGCAGAGTGGGCTAAAGAACGGTGATGAATTAAACCCAGATCTTTTGACTGGGTGTGAGTGTTTGATTGGTTTGGATGCTCCGTCCATCACCACCCCCTTTTGTACCACCAAAACCATTGGCAACAGAATTTTGACAAGTTTGGGATTGCCGATTGGAAACTTTCACTAACCTTGACATGTTCCAAATATCTCCAGAATCCAACACAACAACATTTTTATGAACACTGGAAATCACAAAAGGACCCATAAACCTTAAACGTCCCTTACTTACCAGCCCAGGTCTTCTCACCAAAACTGTATCACCAGCACACCAATTGGACACTTTAGTGCAATGCTTCTTGTCAAAATGTATTTTGTATTCGTGCTGATATTGCTCCCTACGCAATCACAACTTAACCGAAGAGGGTTGATTGGAAACAGAGGTATCCAGTTTCAGCCAAAATGGATTCAATTTACAATATGTTTTTCTTTCCCTAAGAATAAGCGATATTGTGGGCAGGCGGCACACCTTCTGTATATGTTCAACAAGGATCTGCTCGATATGGATAGTAATTGTGTCTTTGGGTGCCGAGGAATGAGTCCCTCCTGGCCAGTGGGAACTCCAAATTTCGACAAAAGAACTGGGGGAGTGCAGGAACCACCTGCACTACTTCCAATGGCACTCCGAGTGGAGAGGAATTCTCTTTCAAACAAAGTTCAACAAATGTGGTCAATGTAATATGCAAAAAGTATTAGTCATCAATGTTCCATTTAGGTGTGTTTATTTGAGAAGTCACGTATTTAAATCATAGCAGCTTCATTCAAGAAACATGTAATCGAATTGAAATTCAAAAATATCCAATTGCAATCATAGTGTCCCTATGCATTTCGGGACTGTAGCCCTTCCTCAGGGGACAGTTCGCAATCTGTAAGTGAAAAGCACAAAAGTTCAGGAAATTGAAGCGCCTCAACGGTACAAATATGTTAGAAAAAGAGTGTGAGTGAGGCTAGACTCTAAATTATATCGAAAAGTGAGGAGATTAGAGAAGTAATCAAACGGTGAGCGTTATAAATGACGATGTGCGATGTGAAAAACGGAGTATGAAAGGAGATACATGCAGACAAGGGTAAATGCGAGAGCGAGGTTAAGATATAAAGGCTTGAGTGAAGTATAGAGATCCCAGAATAAAGGGCACCCATCAAGACAAAGTGAATTGCGGTCGGTGGAAGTTAAAGTGTAATGGTTAAAGAGTCGATAGAGTAAAGGCTGATGTGGCGTCATGTGACAAAATGAAAAAACCAAGAATGCGTGAATTAATCACCAAAGTAACAATTATCGATGGAACTGTGCGTAGTGTGCTTACCGGATAGTCCAAGAGAAAGACGCATCTAATGTGTCTCAAGCGTGTAAAAATTCCGAGTGAGAACACAGAAGTAAATGTTAGTGACAGACGACGTAGCGTGCGTGATCGAAACAAACGAAGGACACACGTTAAACGAAGGTCAACTCAAGAAAACGAACGGAAATACAATATGATCATAACTTGATAAGAAGGATAATCTGAAAACTATACAAAATGAAAAAATGAAAATAATGATAAAAGAAGCAAACGTAGCAATACATAAAACGATGAGCGTAAAAATACTAGTTGATCTACATGCTGTCATTTTCCAGTCTACCTTATAATCTTTATATAATTTTGTTCCTACCTTTTTTTGTATTTTCGGTTTCACCATTTTTTTACACTTTACTTGCTTAACGTTACCCCTGACATTTCGTATTCACATACCTTTCTAGTTTTCTTTAATCTGTTTTACTTTTCATACTATCTTCTTCTTGGATTGTCTATTCCTCATCTAAGATGGCCGCCCTTGTGCGTCTGTCTTTCATTTTTATGCTCATCGTTTTATGTATTGTTACGTTTGCTTCTTTTATCACTATTTTAATTTTTTAATTTTGTATACTTTTCAGATTATCCTTCTTATCAAGTTATGATCATATTGTATTTTCGTTCGTTTTCTTGAGTTGACCTTCGTTTAACGTGTGTCCTTCGTTTGTTTTGATCACACACGCTACGTCGTCTGTCACTAACATTTACTTCCGTGTTCTCACTCGGAACTTTTACAAGCTTGAGACACATTAGATGCGTCTTTCTCTTGGACTATCCGGTAAGCACACTACGCACAGTTCCTTTGATAATTGTTACTTTGGTGATTAATGCACGCATTCTTGGTTTTTTCATTTCGTCACCTGACGCCACATCAGCCTTTACTCTATAGACTCTTTAACCATTACACTTTAACTTCCACCGACCGCAATACACTTTGTCTTGATGGGTGCCCTTTAATCTGGGATCTCTATACTTCACTCAAGCCTTTATATCTTAACCTCGCTCTCGCGTTTACCCTTGTCTGCATGTATCTCCTTTCATACTCCGTTTTTAACGAACAAGTTACTTACCTTCGGTAACGATATATCTGTAAGAAACAGTAGTTAGTATTAGATTCCTTACCTTAGAATATCCCCAGGCGTCAGTCTGGATCCGGAAACTTTTGCGTAGCAGTACCCCTGCGCGTCGGTAGGCGTCGTCTGCAGGCGTCCCCTGCGGCTCCGCGTCCGTCGTCGGCGTCGTGCGCCGTGATGACATCGCTGGAGTATATAGACGCCGCCTCCGCGCGCTGACGTCAGTTCTTTGCACACAGCTTTTTCGCGCCAGAACACGCAGAGCCATGTGAGAACCAACACTGGTGCCATTAGAAACTAGGGCCCTGAAAGGGATGTCCTTAACCCTAGGTATCAGTTCGCAGAACGGGGAGGATGGGTGGGGCGGTAAGGAATCTAATACTAACTACTGTTTCTTACAGATATATCGTTACCGAAGGTAAGTAACTTGTTCATCTGAAAGAAACAGGTTAGTATTAGATTCCTTACCTTAGAATAGATACCCCAGCAATACCAACCCCGGTGGTGGGTCAGCGAACCAATACAATCCTACACCAGAAAGTCCTGGAGGACCGAACGGCCAAAGAAGCCATCCCTCCGGACTTGACTGTCCAGGCAGTAGTGCCTCGCAAAGGTGTGCAGCGAGGCCCACGTAGCCGCCTGGCAAATGTCCTGCAAAGGGACTCCCCGGTTCAGGGCAGTAGTAGCCGCCGTGGCCCGAGTGGAATGGGCTTTCAGCCCAACAGGAGGCTCCTTCCGAGCCAAAGAGTAGCACGCTTTGATGCACAGGACGACCCACCGAGAGATGGTCCGTTTCTGTACCGCCCTTCCGTTTCTTCTCACCCACGTAGCCAACAAACAGTTGGTCATCCACCCGGAACTGGCGTGTGCGATCCATATAAAATGAAAGCGCACGTTTTGGGTCCAGACGATGGAGCCGCTCCTCATCTTTTGAAGGATGCGGAGGCGGGAAGAAGGAGGGTAAGATGATGGACTGCCCGATGTGAAAAGCAGAAACTACTTTGGGCAGGAAAGAAGGTCTAGTCCTCAGAACCACCTTGTCTGGATGAATGGACATGAAAGGAGGTTTGACAGAAAGAGCCTGGAGCTCACTCACTCTCCTGGCAGAGGTGATAGCAACCAGGAAGGCCGTCTTTAAAGTCAGGAGACGGAGAGGACAGGAATGAAGCGGCTCAAAGGGAGCGCACATCAAGAAAGTCAGAACCAGGTTCAAGTCCCACTGAGGCATCACGAACGGAACAGGTGGATACATATGCGTGATGCCCTTCAAGAATCTCGTTACAATAGGGGACTTAAACAAAGATGGCTGATCAGGTAGCCTCAAGAAGGCGGAAAGGGCAGAAAGGTAGCCCTTGATAGTGCCCAGAGCAGAGCCCTGCTGGGCAAGAGAGAGAAGAAAGAGGAGAACCTCGGAGAGAGGGGCAGAAAGGGGATCCACAGCCTTTGCTGTGCACCATGCCACAAATCTGTTCCACCGGCAGGCGTATACCGACTTTGTGGAGGGACGCCTGGCTGCCAGAATCACATCACAGACTTCAGGAGGCAAGTCAATTGGCCTCAACTGTCGCCGCTCAATCTCCACGCATGGAGGTGGAGACTGGACAGGTTCGGGTGGAGGACCGTCCCCTGCTGCTGCGACAGAAGGTCCTCCTGAAGGGGCAGGCGGATCGAGGGACCGACTGACATGCTGAGTAGCTCGGGATACCAGTACCTTCGAGCCCAGTCCGGAGCCACAAGGATAACTTGGGCCCGGTTGCGCCTGATCTTCTTCAGCACTCTGGGCAGAAGTGGTATAGGCGGAAAGGCGTACAACAGACCGCAACTCCACTCGCGCCGAAAGGCGTCGCCGTGCGAGTGCCGTCTTGGAAACTCCAACGCGCAGAACTGATGACATTGCGCGTTCTCTTCTGTGGCGAATAGATCTAACCAAGGCTCTCCCCATTGCAGAAAGAGGCCTTTCGCCACGTCCGAGTTCAGACGCCATTCGTGATCCACCGAGCACCGATGGCTGAGTTTGTCCGCCCTGGCGTTCAGAGAACCTGCCAGGTGTTGAACCGTCAGAGTCACGCCCTGACGTTCCAGCCATTGCCAGAGACGCAGAGCCTCCTGGCAAAGGGTCCACGACCCCACTCCGCCCTGCTTGTTGCAGTACCACATGGCGGTGGTGTTGTCCGTGAACACCTGCACTACATTCCCGTTGACAAAGGGGAGGAATGCCTTCAGTGCTAGGCGAATCGCCCGCAGCTCCAACATGTTGATATGGAGCCGGGACTCCGCCGGAGACCAGATGCCTCTGATCTCCGCCTCTCCCAAGTGGCCTCCCCAGCCCTGGAGGGACGCGTCCGTCACAACTACGTGCTCCGGTTGGGGAAGGGAGAGGGATCTGCCTCTGACCCAATCGCGGTCCGTAAGCCACCACTGCAACTGTCTCGCAGCGCCCTCCGAGATCAGGACATGGTCGGATAGGTTGTCCTGATACTGGGCCCACTGAAACTTCAGGTCCCACTGCAGAGCCCGCATCCGCCACCGGGCGTGATGCACCAGAAGGATGCAGGAAGCCATCAGCCCCAGCAGCCGCAGCGTCAACCTGACCGAAACCCGGGATAACGGCTGAAAGATGGGAATCAAAGCCTGTATATCCCGGACCCGCCGTTCTGGAGGATAAACCCGAAACTGCGCCGAGTCGAGAACCGCTCCGATGAAAAGGAGCTTTTGAGAGGGACACAGGTGTGATTTCGGCACATTGATGGAAAACCCCAGCTCGTGCAGGAGGTCTGCCGTCATCTGAAGGTGGTGGACGACTGTCTGGGGCGAGCCCGCCTTCAACAACCAGTCGTCGAGGTAGGGGAAGACTGAAACCCCTAACCGGCGCAGATGAGCTGCGACCACCGCCATCACTTTCGTGAACACCCGTGGGGCGCTGGTAAGGCCGAATGGGAGCACGATAAACTGAAAGTGCTCGTGGCCTACCGTGAACCGCAGGTAACGCCGGTGGGCCGGCAGGACGGGGATGTGAAAATACGCATCCTGCAAGTCCAACGCCACCATCCAGTCTTGCGGGTCTAGAGCAGACAAGACCTGAGCCAAAGTCAACATCTTGAACTTCTCCTTCCGGAGGAAGCCGTTGACGTTCCGTAGATCCAAGATAGGACGCAGGCCCCCCTTGTCCTTCTTGGGTACCAGAAAGTAGTGGGAATAGCAACCACACCCTACTTCTGGCCCAGGAACGCGCTCGATGGCCCCCTTGGCCAAGAGGGCCGTAACTTCCTCCTGCAGAAGTGTCAAGTGGTCCCCCGACACACGGTGGTTCTGCGGTGGCATGGCTGGAGGAGTGGTCTCGAAGGGGAGGGAGTAGCCCCTTCGGACGAGCTGCAGCACCCACCTGTCCGATGTGATAGTGCGCCAGCGGGAGTGGTGATGGCGAACCCTGCCACCCACTGGCGTCACATGGGCCTGAAAGCTCGGACTAGGAGGATTTGGAGGCTGATGCTGCGGGGGGAGGTGTGGTCTGACCCCGCCGTTGTCCCCGACCGCCTCCACGGCGGAATCCACGGCCGCCACCGCGTTGAGAAGTATTCTGCGGTGCGTGGCTGGCAGCACGTGTGGGACCGCCCCTTCCGTGGCCACGAAAGGAGCGAAACGAACCTGTTTGCTGGCGCTGGGTCGAGAGACCCAAGGACTTAGCCGTGACCCTGGAGTCCTTGAAGCGCTCAAGCGCGTGGTCCGCTTTGTCGCCAAACAGGCGACTGCCATCGAACGGCATGTCCATCAAAGTATTTTGGACATCCGTCGAAAAGTTGGCGGATCTCAGCCAGGCGTGGCGACGAATCGCCACCGTCGTGGACATCGCTCTGCCCAGCGAGTCGGTCGTATCAAGGCCACACCTGATGGAATATCTCGCCGCGTCTCGGCCTTCAATCATAGCCTGGCCGAGCTTGTCCCGTACCTCCTGCGGGCATTGCAGCAGACACTCCGCGACCGTATCCCACAGAGAGTGGGTGTAGCGGCCCAAGAGGCATGCGGTGTTGCAAGACCGCAGTCCCAGACTCAGGGACGAGAAGACCTTCTTGCTATACTGGTCGTACCTCTTTGATTCCCGGTCAGGCGGGGCCGACGGGAATGCGGTTTGGGAAGTGGAGGCCTGGATCACCAGACTCTCAGGGGTGGGATGGGTGGACAGGAACTTAGGGTCGTCCGGACACGGACGGTGGCGTCTGGCCACGTTCCTATCAACAGGCGAACCTGAAGCGGGCCTGGACCACGTGCCCAAAAGAACGTCTGTCAAGGCTTCATTGAACGGCAGCAGAGGCTCCTGTGGGCATGACTGCGGTTTGAAGACCTCGTTGAGGATGTTAGGCCTCACTTTAGCGACGGGGAGCTCAAGGCGTAAAGCCTTGGCAGCCCTCATCAACACCACTGAATAAGCAGCCCCAGCCTCCGAAGCCACAGTAGGAGGCGAGACAAAACCAGGGTTAGGAGAATCATCCAGACCACTGGCCTCACCCAAGTCACCTGTCCAGTCCACGTCGTACAGACACTCGCGTGACAGAGGGTCCTCAGACCCCTCCCAACCCTCTCCATAATCTTCATCCTCACCATATTCTGAGTCAACGATGTAGACCGGCTCCACGGGGCCAATGGGCCCCATCGGCGCCGGACTCGGCGTCGGGCGACGCCGGTCCGACTCCGCGTCCGGAGTAGGAGAGGGATTTGGGGTGGCGCCGCCGGCGGCGTCGGGGCCGGAGCCCCGAAGCCAGCCGGGCAGGAGCACCCGAACCGCTCAGGCCCCCGGACGAGACCACAGACCCGCAGGTGCCGTAGGCCCCGTCAGAGGAGACAGCGCCCTCATGGCCATGAGGGACTCCTCTATCTCCTCGCGCGACGCGCCTTGCCCAGGGACCGACGGGTATGGGGCAGGCAGCGTCGGCGACCCACGCGGGGCCGCGGCTACCTGAACCCCCGTCCGCATCGCGCGAGCGTCGGGGGGAGTCGGGGGTGCGATGACGACGCCCCGACTTCTTGTGTTTCTTACCTGAGGAACCGGAGGAATGGTGACGACTTCCGGAGCGCTCGTGGCAGCTCCGCGACCATTCTCTCGACCGCTCCCTCGACCTCCGGCCGGACCGGGACCGCTCTCGACGCGGGGCCGACACCCGGAGCTCGAGAAGCTTGCGGGACCGCTCCCGTCTAGCCTTAGTCGTCAAGGCCCGGCAGTCGACGCAGGACTCCACGTCGTGGTCCGCGCCCAGGCACCGGAGGCAGAGTCGATGGTGGTCGGTGACCGACATCGTGCGATCACACCCGTCACAGTTCTTAAAACCGGGCATCCTACCGGCACCTTAAGAGTTAGAGTTATCAAAAAACTTTGGTCAAAAGACCGGAGTACTGCTCTTCGGATCTGCGCTAACTGGCGCGGAAAAAAGAAGAACTGACGTCAGCGCGCGGAGGCGGCGTCTATATACTCCAGCGACGTCATCACGGCGCACGACGCCGACGACGGACGCGGAGCCGCAGGGGACGCCTGCAGACGACGCCTACCGACGCGCAGGGGTACTGCTACGCAAAAGTTTCCGGATCCAGACTGACGCCTGGGGATATTCTAAGGTAAGGAATCTAATACTAACCTGTTTCTTTCAGATATCGCCATTTATAGCGCTCACCGTTTGATTACTTCTCTAATCTCCGCACTTTTCGATATAATTTCGAGTCTAGCCTCACTCACACTCTTTTTCTAACATATTTGTACCGTTGAGGCGCTTCAATTTCCTGAACTTTTGTGCTTTTCACTTACAGATTGCGAACTGTCCCCTGACGAAGGGCTACAGTCCCGAAATGCATAGGGACACTATGATTGCAATTGGATATTTTTGAATCTCAATTCGATTACATGTTTCTTGAATGAAGCCGCTATGATTTAAATACGTGACTTCTCAAATAAACACACCTAAATGGAACATTGATGACTAATACTTTTTGCATATTACATTGGCCACATTTGTTGAACTTTGTTTGAAGGAGAATTCCTCTCCACTCGGAGTGCCATTGGAAGTAGTGCAGGTGGTTCCTGCACTCCCCCAGTTCTTTTCTTTCCCTAAGAACAGCAAAACGTGACACGGACTTCGCACTATAGGGTGTAACTCTATGTGCCCACTAGTTTTCTCTCAAAGCCATCTACGACGACTCCTTATTCAGGATAGCACGTTGAGCACAATTTTTAACAATCTTATTCATGCTCCCTGCCAACCCATTAGCCTGTGGCGAATAAAGAGCAGTTTTGTGATGAATAATGGCTAAACTAGAAAAGAAACACTCCATTTCCTGAGACACAAATTGTGCACCCTTATCAGAAATTAAGGTCTTGGGAATACCTTCTCTGGAAAACTCATATTTAAGGAACTTGATGACAGTCCGAGTATTCACAATAGGAACACATTTAGTCACAACCCATTTGGACGTATAATCCACAAGCAAAATTACATAACGCTCATCTTGGGTCTACAACTTCAATGGACCAGCAATGTCCAAATCCAATTTGGTCCATGGCTCAGTAGGTAATTCAACAGGTGCAATTGGTGCTGAGTGAGTTTTCTTATATTCATCATTGTTTGCACATTGCCAACCATCTTTCACCACCTCCTCCGCCTCATGGTCCATACCGGGCCACCAATACCATTCACAAAGTCTATCTTTGTCTTGTTCCTGATCCAAATGCCCTTCATGTGCAAGATTCATCAGTTTGCCTTTCAATACAGTAGGAGACACCACACGTTTACCTCTAAAGATTTTACCATACAAAATGCTCAACTCATCTTTCACTCTGAATAAATTCTCCAAAGTAGAAGAAAACATGTTACTCTCTGGCCAACCTTTCACAAATAAAGTCTTTTAAAACATCAAAATCAGAGTCATTTGAATAAGCATCAACCCAATCCTTGTCTTCTAATGCAGACTTGCATACCCAGTTTACTGCCACACAATCAACATTGTGCTCATCATGCTAATTAGGCAACCTAGACATGCAATCAGCCAAGAAATTCTTTAAACCAGGGATAAACTCAACCACAAAATTGTAGTTAGACAAAACATCCACCCATCTGGAAATTCGGGGGGAAAGGTTATCCAACTCTCTACACATAAAAATCCTGGAGAGTGGCTTATTATACCTAGTACTTGGCTGGGTGCAGAGATTGTGCCTATTCACAAGAAGGGCTCTCCTCTGCTCCGAGCCAATTACAGGCCGATCAGCTTAATAGATGTGCCGCAAAAGATTTTTGGCAGGCTAATTTTAGATCGCCTCCTGGACTGGATGGAGAAAAATTCCATATTGAGTCCCTATCAGGCAGGGTTCAGAAGAAACATATCCACAATGGATCAGATCTTTCGTCTGACCTTGCTATTTTGGAAGACTGTTAAGATTGAAGGGGGCATGTTTATACACAGTTTTTGTGGATCTACGTGCTGCCTTCGATTTGGTTCCTAGAGGCAAGCTCTGGAAAATATTAGCTGAGATGGGCATTCCATCCCAACTTTTGAATATTTTAATACGGCTCCACCAAGAAAATTTTGCTCAGGTGAGGTGCGGGAGGAATGGTTCATTGTCCTCAAAATTCCCCGTTGACAGGGGGGTAAGACAGGGGTGCGTTCTAGCACCCACCCTGTTTTGCCTTTACGTCAACGGGGTAATTTCCCATCTAAATGGGATATCAGATACTGACACCCCCAAGCTAGCCGGCAGCAGGGTGTCAGCAATTATGTCTGCAGATGAAACCCTGCTGCTGTCAAAATCCCCAATGGGGATCCAAAGGACATTGGACAGTTTGGTGGCATTCTGTGTGGAACGGGATCTGGAAATCAATGCTTCTAAAACCAAATTTATGATTTTTAATTCCCCAGTAACCACACGCCCAAACCCTACAATAGGAGCTATCAGGCTGGAAAGGGTTCGGATTTTTGATTACTTAGGGGTAACTCTAAATGAAAGCATGACGTGGGCCCCTCAGCAAATCAAATCTCAACTCAAACAGGCACAGCTAATAGGGGGTATTCTTAAGCTTTCTAATACCTCCACAATTAAACCCATTAGCCCACCTATTGAGATTTATAAAATACAGGTAAGAGGTGCAGTCACCTATGGGGGTGAACTATGGGGGCATGTCTGTAGGCCTGATATTGTCATCACAGAAAACAAATTCCTCAGACAATTACTAACTTTGCCCCCTAGTACTCCCTTGTTACCTCTTAGACTTGATATGGGCCTCAGGCCAATAGATGAGGTCTCAAGCCAATGACATTCTGGCGCAGACTTTGGAGCACGCCGGAGCTCCTTAACTACAGGCAGGAACTCGAACTAGAAATTCTAAATTTAGCAAATGCAGTGAAAATACCATGGCTTGATTGTATAAAAAATGAATTTATCAAGCTAGGGGTCCCGCAAATGTGGTATGATCCTGAAATTGCCTTTACCAGGGTCTCAAGAAAAAGTTTATCAAAACTTTACTATGAAAACAAATGATCCAACTCCATACGTAATGCTCAAGCTGGCACCCTAACTGATTGTTTTTTAAAGGTAAAAGATTGCTATTATTTTGAATGTGTTCTGGATGACATTTATCCTGTTTTAACTAGGAAGTTGTATTTACAGTGGAGGTATGGTACCTTACCGATCAGAGCTTTTACCGCTAAATGGTCTCCAGCCTCCCCGGAAAATTGTCCTAGCTGCAACTGTGATTTGGAAAATGACCTACATATCATGTTTTTCTGTCCTGTCTATCAAAGAATAAGGAGGTATTGGCTTGTGCCATTGTGTAGAAACATGGGAATCACACACTGTATGCAAGCCTATCGTATTTTAAAAACAGATTTATCTAGTAAGGTTGTTTTCGGTGTAGCAAAATTTCTCACAGCAATATGTTTTAAGCGCAGGGCTATACTAAACAACACCTAATCTTAATCTTAGCACATGCACTTTTTAAATTAATTTTAGAGCCGATAATGTAGATGTTTACTGACTGATTTGGATAATGTATCATATTGCTTACTTGTGCTCATCTTGACTTTTTTATTATCCAGGTATTTTATAGACTGTTGATTTTATTACTGAATGTACATCTTTTTGGTCAAAATTGCGAAATAAAGATAAATGAATGGAATGGATAGTAAAAGGTGTTCCTCACAAAAAAAAATTGGAATGGAGAATGGCCTGATACAGAGCCATCACCTCTCGCTCTATAACAGAATATCTCTCTTCAGCACCTCTCAGGGACCGAGAAGTAAAGGCAACCACTTTTAAAACACCATTATCAACTTGAGCAAGTACATCATCCAACCCACTGATCCTGGCATCCGTAGATAGAATTGTTCCCTTGTTGACAGTTGACATCAAAATGGCCCAAAGTGGGTAATTTTGCAATGCAATTCTTGCAATTGCAAGCAACTTCACATTCTTTGGACCAAACATACTGAGTACCCTTTTTGAGCAAGGATCTCAAAGGTTGAGAAATGCTAGCAAAATTCTGAATGAACTTAGAGCAAAACTCTGCCAATCCAAGTAAAGAGCGTACTTGAGCTCTATTGACAGGCTTAGAAGCTTCCATTATACTACTGGCCAAATCCATCTTTGGACTGTCCCTTCACTAGAGATTGTGTGACCTAAATAAGTCATGGATGTGACCCCGAATTTACATTTCTTTCTTTTGATGACCAAACCAGTTTTCTGCAATCTGTCCAGCACTTTCCACAAAATTCCATCATGTTCCTCCAGATCCTTACAACACACAAGTATATCATCCTGGAAGAATAAAACCTTGTATAAACCCTGCAGCACCGGACTTATCACTCTCTGGAAACATGCCACAGCCGAAGCAAGCCCAAAAGGCATTCAAATAAACTGAACCTATGTGACACCTATGGGTGTCAAAAAAGAAACTAGGAGTTCAGATGAAGCTTAACCTTGGGGTAAGCTCAGGACAAGTCCATCACACTATAAATCAGAGCATCTTTTATGACAGCTAAAGTTTCTGTGATATTCGGTAAAGGTTGTCTGTCCATCCAAATACATTTATTCAAACCTCTCAAATCTGCACACAAACAAATGTCTTTGCCACCATCCTTAGGTGCCAACACCACCGGAGCCAACCAGTCAGAACTCTCAATTTCTTCCATAACCCTTCTCTCTGTAAGTTTCTTGATCTCCAGTTCCAACTGAGGCAACATCATGTGTGGAACTTTCCTCACCCTGGAGACACATGGTACAGCACCAGTCTTCTAAATAATTCTATGTTTGAAGTTTTTCAGTAAGCCTAGATTACTACCAAAAACCTTGGAAAATTTGGAACATATGTCCATAGGCAACTCTTCTTTGGCCAGAACCAATACTTTCTGTT
This sequence comes from Lissotriton helveticus, assembly GCF_964261635.1. NCBI lineage: Eukaryota > Metazoa > Chordata > Amphibia > Caudata > Salamandridae > Lissotriton > Lissotriton helveticus. The sequence goes on from NC_136067.1 coordinate 1,184,112,047, forward strand.
CACTGTTAAGATTTAGTGTGATGCCCATATCTCTCTGATGTCTCCAACCAAGAAGATTGTCCCCCATCTTTGCAACACAAACTTTACCAACCGTTTCACAATCAGAAAATTGAATCTTCTTCACACAATAACCAAGCACATCAATCCTCATACCACCTTAACCCACAGGATTCATATCAGGAGGTAACAATTCAACACCATCAACCCTAAGAGTAGTAGCCCAATGCTTGACACCAACCATTGTGTAGGATGACCTAGAATCAGCGAGAACCAACATTTTCTTTTCACCAATCATAATTTTACATTCAGGCATCTCAATCAGATCTTCATCCACACGCCCATCATCATGCACTCTTAAAATAACCTTCACTTCATCCAGATAATTCACCCCTTGCTGTTTGAACCCTCAGCATACACACGCAGAATGCCCTTTCTAAACACATTTCTTGCAAAATGCAAATCTCACAAAACACCCAGGGCTGTTTGACAAATGTCCTTCACTACCACACCTAAAAAAGTTTGAACCCCCAGATCTAGAATCTATCAAAGTTTATGCCTTCTTATCAAAGTCTTTATTAACAACAAACCCAGCTTGGTCATTGTCTTTCTCCACATGTTTATCCATCCCCTTGAACTCATTGACAGATGATTCTGCACCAACCCCATCCTTGCCTTTGTCATCACGCATCTCATGTACAGAAATGCTCATATTCTCCATTCCTTTAATATTAGCTACAGCATCTCTCAAGTTAGGATTTTTACTTAACATGTTTCTTGCACTTTGACATTATTAGTACAGCTAACAATTTGATCTCTGATCAATAAATCTGTTAGATGTTCAAAATCACATGTACGAGCTAAAGTTTTAAGAGCAGCAACATAGCTACACATTTTTTCCAACTTCCCTTGCACCCTTGAATAGAACTTATGTCTTTCCAAAACAACGTTAATTTGTGAACCAAAATGCTTTTCAAGCATCAAAACCGACATATCATAAACATTACTAGGTTCACCATTGCCATCACCTATTTCAATAATATCAAGGCTCTCATGTTATGTTATGTTATGTTAAAATGGGTTTTATATAGCGCTCAGCTACTCCGAGGAGTGTCCCGGCGCTTCAAAACCCAAACGCAGAAAACAGGAACAGACCAAAACAAGTGATAAACCCATTGAACAAACAGCCAGGACTTTAGATCCCTCCTGAAAGCTAACAGAGTAACATTTCTTCTCAAGAGAACTGGCAAGGCATTCCATTGTTGGGGTGCCAGACATCAGAAAGAGCGACCTCCAATGCGTGTATGTAATGACCGGGACAGACGCCAAGTTCAGCGAAGCTGACCGCAGTGATCTGGAAGGTTGGTAAAAAGCCAGCCGCTTCCTAATGTAATTGGCGCCAAAACCATGGAGCGATTTAAAAGTGAGTGTAAGCGCCTTAAAAACAATCCGTTTACGGATTGGGAGCCAGTGAAGGGTTTTCAATGAGTCAGTAGCACTAGCTCTCCGATGGAGGCCAAGAATGGCACGAGCAGCCGAGTTTTGAACAACTTGCAAACGTGCAATAAAATATTCCGGCAGACCGAGATAGAGCACGTTGGCATAGTCTAAACGGGAGACTATCAAGGCCTGCACAGTAATCTTTCTGTGCTCCAGGGAAAGCAAAGGAAGAAACTTTCTAAGCATCTTGAGGAGGCCAAAACATTTCCCCACAAGACCAAGAATCTGATGCTTCAAAGTGAGGCCATTATCGATCTGCACCCCCAGATTCATAGCCTTGGACGGAGCCTCTAACGGAGGAAACATGGCTGCCGGCCACCAAGACTGCCACCTAGGGTCAGGAGGGCAGCCAAAAAATAACACCTCAGATGTATCACAGTTGCACTTGAGGCTGTTAAGCTGGAACCAATCGAAGACAGCCCCAAGACAACCTCTGATACTCTCACCGTCAAAATCAGAGCCCTTCTTACAGGAAAAAAGGAGCTGGGTGTCGTCCGCGTAAGAAACGATCCAGGCACCAAACGACTCCGCCAGTGCCGCCAATGGGGCCATATAAATGTTAAAAAGAGAAGGGCTCAAAATTGATCCCTGAGGAACTCCTACCTCCAAAGGCGGCACCTCGGCAGAGAACGGAGGGGCCCAGACCGTTTGACGGCGGCCGGCTAGAAAGGACTTAAACCAGCTGAACACCGTTCCCCGTAGCCCGATCTCCCAGAGTCTTAAAAATAGGCTGCCATGGGGAACGGTGTCAAAGGCCGCCGACAGATCCAACATCACCAGCATCACCTTACCTCCCATATCAAGAACCTCCTTAATAGCCTCGGTGACCTCCAACAGCGCGGTCTCTGTGCTCATATTGGCACGAAAACCCGACTGAGTGTCGTGCAAGATGTTGTGGCTTTCAAGGAAGTTAGAAAGAGAGGAGTGAACATGCTTCTCCACCACTTTGGCAAACGCTGGGAGGAGAGAAATTGGCCTATAGTTCGCATGTACCAGAGGGTCCAGATTGGGCTTTTTCAGAAGCGGCAGAATAAACGCCTGCTTCCAAGTTGGAGGGACCACTCCCGTGCTGAGTAACAGATTGAGCACTGGATTGACTAGGGAGTTAATTACTGAGGCTATTTTTCCAAGGAATTTGGCTGGGCAAGGATCCAGTGGAGAGCCAGATTTTAGCTTCATGAGAAGGTCCAGCGAGGTGGAGCAGGACATAGAAGGAAAAGTAGAAAGGGTTGGTCCATCATGAGTCGGAGACAAAGGCAAGGAGGCACTAGTGCAAGGAGCTATCACCGTGCCGGATATCCGGAAAGATCACTGAATGGCCTTAATTTTGCTAGCAAAGAAATCAGCAAGTTGGGTGACCCAAAATTCGGAGTGAGAGTGTTTGGACGAGTTCGCAGTTGGAGAGGTAAATTCTTTAACAATAAGGAATATTTCTTTACTAATATTCACAGGGCCCTCAATTCTTCTTGCAAAATAAGCTTTCTTTTCTAGCACAATGCAACCATGATGAAGTTTAATGGATTCCCTGTAAGCCGCTTTGTCTGAAAGATCGTAATTGCGACGCCAGGCCCTTTCGGCCTTCTTACACGTCCGCCACATTACAGACAGAGCGGCCGTGAACCAAGGGGCAGAAGCACAACTAGTACGTTTACGGGAAGAGCTCACCGGGGCTAGTTCATCCAGTCTCTCCGTAAACCAGGTTTGCAGAAGGTCGAGATCCGCCTCTAAACTGCCAGACAGCCGGCATGGGTGAGCAGATAATGCCTGAGCCATCATGTCTGGGGACACTATGGTAAGCACGAGAGGTCTGCCGAGGACAACCCTGCGACCTAAAAGAGAATTTACCAAAGAGAGGAATCTGAAAGTTTATTAAATAATGATCTGACCACAGGACAGGCACGGGGGGAGAGATGCCAATTACAGTGGAGGAGAAAACTTGGTCAAGTGTGTGGCCTTTATTGTGCGTGGGGCCAAAAAGGTAGGGGGTAAGACCCAGAGGGGATGTAGTGTCAAAGATCTTAATAGCATCAACATCATTCCTCATGTCCATGTGAATGTTGAAATCCCCCAGAAGCAGGCAGTGATCGGTTTTCAAACAAAGTGCCGAGACTACAGCATGGACCTCTTCGTGAAAAGCGCCCATGGGACCAGGGGGTTTGTAGATTAATAACCCTACACAGGATTGATGAGGAGACAAGGATAGGGAAAACCCCAGGGCCTCACACCCTTGAATATCATCCATTGGAATGATGGAACAAGCGAACCGCTTGTCCACCACCAACGCAATGCCACCCCCTCTTCCGTTGTTCCTATCCTTCCTAAAGATGGCATAGTTAGAAGGAATAGGGGCAGCTATATCGGGGCCAGAGCAATCTCCCACCCAAGTCTCGGTTAAAAAAAGACAAATGGGGTTAGCCTCAGGTAAAAGGTTATAAATGTCTAAGGCATATTTACTTAGGGATCTAGTGTTCAAAAGTAAACAAGATCCATTTTCAGGCAGATCACATGAAGTAGAAACGGGGTTGTTGGCCGGAAGCCATCCACATCCAGGGCAGCGCCTTTTGTTTCTTGCTCTGCATGGAAAAACTGTACGACAATTGCCCGCATTGCCCCTAAGAGCCATAAGCTCAGTAGCGGTATAAGAGCACATACTGTATGGTAACAAGAGCAAAATAAAAACACACACCCGCCCACACCCGTCCGCCTCCGGGATGCTGACGGGCGCAGACGGGCTTACCTTAGGCGCTCCTTTGGCGCGATGAGGCGCGTCTGCTCTACGCGTCCGCTGCGCAGAGCAGAGGACCACTAAATGTATAGATTAGCAGGCGAGACACCGCACCACTGGACCGCCGAGCAGCGTGCTTGGCTCCCCCTAAGATGGCCGCTAGCAATGACTACAGCCTACAGGTTCCAGAATATCCTGCGGCACCTCATTGGCCGTACGGGTAAGGGAAAGTCACAAAGGACCAGCACGACCCTGTTGCCACCCGGCAGAGGGGTGAGAGAAGGCACAGGCAGAGGTAAGCAGAGAGCGACATGTCACCCGGCTTCCGCCTCAGGTGACGAAAACGAAGGAGAGTGAAAGAGCACCGAATACAAATTAAAACTGCACAATTACAATTTTTTAAAAAGCGCTAGCAATCAGCGCGAATGGCAAAGCTAAAAGGTAATTTTGTGTCAGCAAGTGAAGCACCCGCTCGTCCGTCCCTGCGTCCGCTTCGGGTATAGCGGGAGGGGTCATAAATACACCTTCCTTCTATACCAAGATTATGTAAAAGTATAGCTTGTTTTTGATTCACAGAACATTTTCACTCCAAATAGCTATAAGGTATGAATCAAAAATTTGTTTCCATCTTTTCCATGGTAAAATAGGCTCACCTTTCTCTGAAAAAAATGGGGAGGTTCAGATGAGGTTGACATGGTGAAAATTACCAGAGATAACTCCCAGAGTCACAACTGTATAATATAAAGGGAATTAATTGAGAGGAGAAAAAGGAATAAGCTTACATTGAATACACAGTGTAATATTATAACAGCTGTTAACAACTGGTCTATATACTTACACATTATTTGGAGACACTGAAAGTGGTATTAAGATAAAAGTGTGCATATTACTGTATACATTTAAGTGCCTCTGAACTGTATTGACTGCACTATCATCCTACGAACAATTGAATTCAAACGCAAATGCAAAGTAGTAGAAAGTAGGAGAAAAACCCCACCGAAATACATCACCTACAGGGTTTTTGATGATGAAAAACCACTGTTTTTACATCGAGATGTCAAGGATTTTAGAGTGAAAATCAGGTGTGTGCACGTATCACCGACAACACTTGATACACTCACGATGATTTCCACGACATGAATAAGGTGTAAACCAGGTGTGTGTATCACCAACAACACTATACACACTCATGATAATTTCCACGACGTGAATAAGGGTGTGTGCATCTCCGTGTGCATTTCCGATCCAGCATTCATCTGACGGGACAATAAAGCACGTACAAAATTGTATGAACTGTACATGCAACAATCAAATCCAATATGGCCCCCTCCGGCAATACATCATTACTGTACTGATCCAGAGTTACAGCCAGCAGTCTAGTGTTTCTTGTATGCCCTACACTAGACACCCACCCACCACTGATGTCACTGGTCAGGTGACACAGCTCTAATAAAAGGGGCCGAGCGCACGTGCTCGAGGCCAGTTGTACCAGTACCTGACTGTGTCCGTGTCAGTCATTCTTAGCAATGAGGGCCCAGGGCCCCCAACATTACATTGGCGACGAGGCGGACGCTAGCCACGCGTGCCGCAGCTGAAACATCCCGGAAAGAAGAAGGGAAGTGCCCATGTGCAGGGCACCCCTCTGGGGAAGCGGCGCCGGCTGTCGAGAGGCCCGAGGGGCGTGTGCAGTGCCCCGGGCCGAGAACATGAAGCAGAGGTGACCGGGAGCTCACCCCGCACCTCCGTGCCCAGCTGGAGCCTCCCGGCGTGAGAGGAAAAGGAGCGGACCGACCGGAGCCCACCCGCGTCGGCCGCGACTGAGCCCCTGCCTGGGGTGAAGAGAGAGCCGTGCAGAGCCCACCTGCATCGGCCGCCACCGCAGGGTAACCTCCGCGGAGCCCACCCGCGTGGAGGAGGAAGGCCGTCGACCGAAGGTGAGCCCGGGCGTTGCTAGATGCCTGGGAGGGGGCCGCGCAAGCCTGGAGCGACCCCCCGTGACTGCATAATAAGCGGTGCCCACCCGCATAGCCGTGGCGCCCTGCCTAGCGCCGACAACACACTAACATTAAAGCAGAGCCGGCGGAGCCCACCCGCGGCCTGCTAGAAGCGTCCCCAGCCCCCGCCGCGCAGCGTGTGCAGTGTAAAGCTGCGGCGGCGGGAGAACAATGAAAGCGGAGCTCACCCGCGTGATCAGCACGCCTCGCCGGGCGTAATTGCAGCCACCTTAATGTTAAAATAAAGCAAGGCTCGCGGAGCCCACCCGCGGCCTGCCTGCAGCGCCTCCTCCGCCGCGTGTGAGAAGTGCGGCAGAGGGGTTAAAGACTACCGGAGAGTGCCCGCAGCGTGAGGAGAGCTGCCGGGCGCCGAGTAATCAAAGTGGAGCCCACCCGCAGAAACGGACCCCTGGCGAAAGCTCCTGCCCCTCCCGCACCTCGAGCGTAAGGAAGCCTGCTGCGAGGGGTGGGAAACTCCGAGCACTGGACGTGCATCTTGACCGCCTGCTCAGCCCGTCGCGGCTGATGCCAACCCCCGCGCACCGTGCAGGCAGAGAGACTCCGTGTATAAAGGAGCAGCAAAGCCGTCGCTAGGCTTCTTGAAAACACTGCAGTGAAGGGCGAGGGACCACAAAATGAATGGCTGGCCGCTACAGCATATCCCTAAGCACTGCATGTGCATTTTCACTTTGCTGCCTGGCCCAAAAACAATGAGACAATCCAGACGCACTCACCAGCTGTGGGTGAAGGCGGGTCTCATGCACGAACTGGAGCGAGTCCTTAGCTGCAGCCTGAAAAATCCGCCGAGGCCACAGAACTCTCGATGGTAGAAAGCAGTAGCACCATCTAGTGGCCAAACAGCAGCATGGCACCCCTTAAATGAAAGGCAGTAACCGAGTGAGAGTACACATTAAACACTGCTCGAAATTGCACGTTCTTACAGGCAACAGTGTGCCATAAAGAGAGCTACAGCTACAGGGACACGTGCTCGCGACAGCCTGACACAGCACCCACTAAGCAAATACACTGACTGAACCCAGTGATTTCCCCAGCTATGAAACCCTGCCTTTAACCACAGCCCTGGTCACAAGGACAGTACCCAAGACACTAGGACACAGCAGGTACTGCAGTTCCAGCACGGACAGTGTTCACAAACCCACCGTCACTGCCCAGTGACACAGGACAGCATAGAACCGCAGGAACACGCCAAGAGGCGCAGGAACGCGCCAGAAGCACAGGACCACTGCAACCCTGCAGCACAGCCTAAGTGCGCCAGAAGACAGCTGACTCCCCGCAGAGGACACTCGACAGAGACTGTCAGCCGCAAAGAAAGACATTTCACAGGTACTCCCCAGGAAGTGCCAGAACGTTCAGGACCGCACCAGGAGATAGCGCAGGAACGCGCCAACACTCCAGGAACACTTCAAGAAACGACGCAGGAATGCGCAAGACTGAAGGACAAAGAACTGTACAGAGTTCAGGGCAGTGTGTGCAAATACACCAGGACAGCGCAGCACTGCGCCGGGAGTGCCAGAAGTCAGGAGCGCCCAGTGACGCTGCACAGCGACACACCAACGCCACAGACCAGCATTGTGCGAGACCGCGCAAGGAGTGAAGGAACTCCACACCTCAGAACCAAACAGCATTGCGCAGAACCGCGCAAGGAGTGAAGGAACTCCACGCCACCACGACCGAGTAACGCAGGGATTGCGTCCTCGGAGACCTGTCAGTAGGTCACAGCGAAGATGACTTGCCAAAAAGTCACCGCCAGATGCGGACCAGTCAAGTGGTCGCCCGGAAAAGAAAAGGAGAAGATGACCAGGCCGTTGGTCACCCGGGAAGAAAAGGAGAAGATGACCAGGCCGTTGGTCACCCGGAAAGAAAAGGAGAAAATGACCAGGCTGTTGGTCACCCGGAAAGAAAAGGAGATGACCAGGCCGTTGGTCACCCGGAAAGAAAAGGAGAAGATGACCAGGCTGTTGGTCACCCGGAAAGAAAAGGAGAAGATGACCAGGCCGTTGGTCACCCGGAAAGAAAAGAAAGGAGAAGCGGACAGTCAGAAGATCACAACTGCAAAGACATGCCAGAAGATCGAAGGCATAGCAACTGAATAGATCAAGAAGAGGTCCATGGACGGGACCCAGAAGAGGTCTGATGACACCGACCCGAAGTAAAGAAGGAGCGACAGGAAAAAAGGTGCGAAGCCTGGTTTTGGTCATCGGAAAAAGAGAAGGCGTGTCCTAAGGGTAGGACGCAACCAGGGAGATTCGTGTGGAGTGCACGCCACACGGAGATGGCCTGGGTGATTGAAGAAAAGAAAGGGACCGACCACGTCGTGAAAGGAATGGAGGAGAAGAAGGGTAGTGAGTGCCACTCGAAGACCACAAGAAGTGAAGAGGTGTGACCAGTCAACTCACACACCCATCAGAAGAAGATGGCGACATGCACCGGGACACTGGAGTGCAGCGGAGAACAAGGCCTGGCATGAACACCGGCGGCACAAGTCAAAGATATCCATCTACAAGCCATCCATCCATGTGGCGATCGTAGAAGAGAGCAAGTTTGGACTGTTGACAACATTCTACCTTTGGGGTTGAGCGGAAGATTTGAATGGCGAGAGTGCTCACACATCCGGCTGAGGAACTGACCACTCCACATCAACCCGTGGCAGCCCAATAAGCAAAGGCCTCAAGGGACTCTGGTGGCAGCAAGTCCCGCAAGAGAGACGGATCCATGACGGTGCGTCTGCAAGACCCACGGAGAGGAAAGCTTTGCGTGCAAGAAAAGAGTCAACAGCGTAACCTTCAGGTGGAACTCGGACACAACGGTGAAGATCGTGGAGCGCCCCGCTCACGGCCCGAAGGCTATGGTGGAGCAACATGACTGACAACACCAGTCCAGTGGAAGCCTGGCAAAGAGGTCCTCCCGGACATCTTGTGAGAGAGGAATACCGGCGAAGAGGGGCATCCTAGTGAGAGGGATGTATGCACCTACTCCTTTCATCTGCCCAGAAATACTTTGAAGCCTGCCCAGAGACATCACCAGGGACCAGGACTGAAGAGGAGAACCGAGAAGACAACCCATACTCGGATCACGTCACCCTTCTATCTAAACTACCAACTGTCACCAGTGGTGCCAAGCAAAGGCAAGATCGAGAACAATGTCCAAGCGGCGAAGGTAGGACCCGCTGAAGAACGGCAAACCATGCCACAATGACTCATGAGTCCTGAATGCAGTAACTACACCATCTGCGATCTGCAATCCACCAAAGAGACTCATTTCAATTTACAGAGTCCAGTGTTATATTGCACGTACATTTTTCATTCCCACAGGTTGAACTTTATCGTGGGGTTTGCAAACTGCATTTTTCTTCCACAGGTTGGACTTTCATTTGTTTTCATTTGTCCCGAAGTTTGGGAGGGATGTACTGATCCAGAGTTACAGCCAGCAGTCTAGTGTTTCTTGTATGCCCTACACTAGACACCCACCCACCACTGATGTCACTGGTCAGGTGACACAGCTCTAATAAAAGGGGCCGAGCGCACGTGCTCGAGGCCAGTTGTACCAGTACCTGACTGTGTCCGTGTCAGTCATTCTTAGCAATGAGGGCCCAGGGCCCCCAACATTACAATTACGTCCACGTGTTTACACCGAGAAGAACCCAAATATGGCAGATGAATTTAGCAGTCTAGTGTTACGGCCGCATCACTACATCACGACGTCAGCGTATAGTAATCTTCCAAGTCTAAAGAAATTACGCCGGAACACTCATGATGGCGATGAGGAGATCACCACGTCATCATAGGGAGGCAGGATCTTGTATCATATACATCCTCCTGGATCGCTGGTCGTTATGCTCCACGCAGCGCCGACCGTCATTCACAGATTGACGCCTGCTGAGCACACAGATTCCTTGAGTCTGTTGATCTTCACCAATACACTTCGCCACAGCAAGCAGACAGAATCCACAGATCCACAATGTCCGCAATGAAATTCGGGTCTTCAAAAGTGTAGGTTCCAAACAATTCCTTTTTCTTCTTTTTATTAGGGTTGGTGTTCGTTATTCACGTTTCCCAGTCGTCGCCAATGTTAAGTAAATAAAGAATCCAAATACAGCATTATGTTTAAGATGGTTTATTGCTTCAAGTACAAGCCATCAACCCTAACCAACCAGGATCCAGCCTTCAACTGCGAGATCAACGTTCCCACACAGAACCCAAGTGCAGATTGAACCCCGACACATCATGCAGTGACATAGTAAATATTCCAAACACAAAACAGAACCATAGCACAGGTGAGTATGAAAATAATTTTCTTTCAGGTTCTTGGTGTCTGGATTCCATGTTAATAAATGCAGAGGGGACAGAGTCCAAATGACCCGGACGGGCACAGGAGCACAATACCTGCCCTTTTCAGAGGTTCTTGCTGTAGCACGGTGAGGTTGAAGCAACACCTGTAGACACCAGGTGATGATGCAGGAGCTCAGGAGCCATCCAAGAGCTGGCCCATGCTGGTAGACAAGTGCAGGAAGGTCGGTGCTCAGCAAGCCCACCAACAAGCCTCGGCAAATGAAAACAAAGGTTTTTGAAGGTGAGGCTGTGTTGCAGACCAGCAAGGTCTGTGGGACTAACCCAGCCAGAGAAAGTTAGAGCGGGGCCTCAGCATGCAGGAGAGCCAGCAGGAATCAATGAAGCTACCTCGAGGACCCCCTGGCAGCAGGCACAGGGAGTCACAGGGAAGCCTCAACAGCACACAGGAGATTAAGGCCCACCATGCAGAGGATGCAGGCAGGATGTCCTTTGAGCTGTGCAATGCAGGTGTCAGGAAGCAATAACATAAGCGCCTTCAGGCTGTGACACTGAGAAACATTATGGGATACAGAAAGTCAATTATGCAAAGTAGGTTATATCAGGAATGTTGTCTTGATTATGGAAGAAAAAAAATACATTTCCCATGAGCCCCTTTGTTTAATTAGTTTCTGCCGAAGAGGAAAGGGGGGGCTATATTAAGGATCAGTGCACAATGGCTTGCCGTGCGTAATTAACGATATCCTGTTGGTTTTGAGAGCTGGCTTCAAAAGAGCTTCATTTACTATTGGTTGTATTCCTCACTGCATTCTGGAGAAAAAGGCTGCATGTGTTTCTTGGTGGAGGCTATCACATTTACAGAGTTCTTTTATTGCTGACAATTCCAAAACAGGAAACACTCCATCACGAAGTAAGTTTTGGAGAAATACCAGAGTGCACTGCTAGGACACGAGATCTGTGTCTGCATATACACTCAAAACTTTTCTGAACTGCTCCTTGCAGTTCAAAACATTAAAGAGAGAGAGAGACTTAATTTCAAACACACTTTCTCTCAGATAAGTAAATTTTTATTTTTCAATGTCTTTATCGTTTCTTTCCTCAATGAGCATAAATCAAAGGCATCTCCTTTTTTTCAGTTTAAAGAGAGTACGGTAAGGAAAATCATAGACATTGCTCATTTTGACATTTTGACAATCCACATTTGTACGATTATTCTAAAGAAGAGTAATTATGTAACACCATGTGGGAATGTGAGAGATCAAGCATAAATACTGCCTAAAGTATAAACAGTTCTAGATGTGTACTGGAAATGGGCTTGCTTGAATATATATTACCTGCATTCACATGTTGTTTATATCGCTGGGTATATCTTATCTTGCTGTGCCTTATGAGGAGTGATTGAGTTCCAGGAAAGCGCAAGGGGCTACTATCCCCAGGCACTTGTATTTAGACAGGCATATATATATTTTTTTGTGATTCAGAATAGTTATCAGGTAACAGGAATTGTGGAGACAATAATTTCTTGTTTTTTCTTGTAGGTCTCCTTCCTTGCAGTTCCTTCCCTAACTCCCTTTTCCCCCACTCAATCGCTCCAAACCTCTGTGTAGGGATATTTGCAGAATTGGGGGATATTGAGGGGTGTACCATTTATGTGCATCGTACTGATCCTAATGAGCTCTGTCTAAAAGACAGATTGTGAAAGCAGGGGGCTGGGAATTTTGTGAGATTGAAGATTTTTCATGGTGAGAGACAACAAGCATTGGCCACTGCAAACAGATGTGGGGCACAGGGAGACGGTTCACATCGGTTGGAGAGGGATTACAGTCACCCCAGTTGTGGAGAAGACTTATCAGACCTCTGGAAAACCAACAAACCACCACTGATGTTGCAGTGCCGGGCAAAGTCCATGTGAGAATAAGATCAGCAAATCGGTTGTCGATGTAGAGGTGCCTGTGGATCAGGTAAGTGACTCCTTCGCTCCAAAGGGGGTTCCTTCTGGCTGGGATGCAGGCTGAGTCCTTAATGACTTACAGGATGCACAGCCACAAAGCTGCAGAACTTGAATAAGCACAGGGAGGAAGATGCAGCAGGAATCTTCCCACCAAAAGAAGTCTTAATGTAGATCCTGGCTTAAATAACAGCAGAGTTCCAGTGCCCACTAGCAGAAGAGTCTTTGAACAGTCTTCAGACAACAGGCAGTTGGATCTTGAAGTTGTTGTCGGGACAAATCTAAGGACTTCACCCTCGGAGGATCCCGTAAGTAACCATAAAAAGGGGAAAGACCTCTTTGCTGGTGACCCACCTATCAGACGGGGTCAGGGACGCAACTCAGCTGGTCTAGCCAGGCAGATGCTCCCAGGGTCCAAGATTCAACATGGCAGAATCAAGGGGCCACCCGGAGGAACTAGACAGGGGAATGTCCTCAGAAGCTACCCAACACTACCTAATTCTAAAGGAGAGGTGGTCACACCTCTCCTTCACAGGAATTCCTTTGTTCAGCTTCCCTTCGTGAAGCTCATAGACAGGAGGGCAGAACATTGTCTAGGATTGGCAGCAGCACGGGCTGGCAAGCCGATCCTGTAAGGCTACACGGATAGGTATTGGGGGGGGGGTCCTCTAAGAAACCCTCAGTACATGGAATCATTCAGCTACATAGATTCCAGTGCTCTTTGCATGATACCAACATGTTTGGCAATTCGAGATTTCTACATAATGGCTGCCTCGAACATGGTCATGTCTGTTACCAGTGTCCATTACATACCTAGTAATGGCTGTCCCGTACTTGCAAACCCTGGACTCCATTCTCTGGGCTTTTGTAAGGGTACCCCTGCTCGTGCAGGGGTACCCACACACTTGGAACCATGTACCCTGCCCTTGGACTGAAGGCCCTACCTTAGGGGTGACTTATATCCCAGTCACTGTACTTTGGATATAAGGTTTCCTTGATATGTTTGAAGTAAAAGGTGCAGGCACCTTTTCACGCAGACTGTGTCTGCAGAGCTACCATTGCAGTCTGCATGGGCTCCCATGGGTGGCATAATACATACTACAGCCCAAGAGAGACCGCTGGTGTTCCAATGCCCTGGGTACCTCCGTACCATATACTAAGGACTTGCAATGTTACCCCAGTATGCCAATTGTAGGGAGTAAAAAGTACTTACCCTGGAATTTAGAGGAGCGAGCACTGCCACTGCGGTCCAGGTTAGCAGTATCCCTGTGAGCTACATTCAAAACACACTGACACCAGGCAAAAAGTGGGGGTATTTATGCCAGAAGGATCCTACTTTCCTACAGGGTTTAAGGCTTTCCATTGAAAGACATGTTTAAGGCCTTGTTGGTCAAACATCTTTAATCCCTAATATTACCATTGCAAACTACCAACAGTACCACTTCCACCCTTTTAATCCCAGTAGACAATGAGCTATGTTTTCAATGTTTATATTGTTTTTGTATGGCTAGTGCCGTGAGCGACACTTCACCCAATCTTTGTCCTGTTCAAAAGCATCCTCTGATGGGAGATGAAGATATGTGGGTGTCAATTATAAATATACCAAGTTCTTTTTTTTTTTTGTCAGTGAGTGTTCTTATTTAGGAAAGTTATCCCTTAACACGCTTTATGACATTTTTCCCCAGACATTTTTTTATTTATGCCCTCAATTCGGGATATACATTTTAACAGACATTTTGCGTTTTATGGTCAAAATACTCTGGAATTATTACACCTTAAAATCAAAATACACTAATATATAAATGTAAAGGTAAAATTCAGGCAAATAAAATTAAAGTGGAAAATACTCAAAACTTGATCAGAAATACTCGAGTGCATATAAAACCAATTTCAGATGCTGTTAAAACAAAAATAGGTGTTATTATAAATAAAAATCTAGAAGCAACTTCATGATGTACTCATAATGTTAAGGTACATCTTTCTAATACATCTTTCTAATGCATATAAATAACCTATAGCTCAAGCGCTGTCCCCCTACTCACTTTTTATATAATGGAGAATAATCATTATAGATTTTACTGCATTCTAATATTGTCACGTTGAAGGAAAATAGGATTTAGTTCTTATGGTTACCCCCACTTGTTGGTTGATGTTACACTGTTTTTGACTTGTCTGACTGGGATCCTGCTAATCAGGACCCCAGTCTATCTGCTTTCCCCCTAAAACATGTTGACATGTACTAAAGGATACTCCAGATTGGATACTGGGGTACCCTTATAAGCCCCTGGTATATGGTACCCATGTACCCAGGTCCTAGGTACCCCAGAGGCCTCCCCTGGGCTGAAGCATGTATTATGCCACCCAAGAAACACCATGCAAAATGGAACTACAGGCCTGCCATTGCAGCCTGTGTAAGGTGGTGCATGCACCACTTATGATAGATATAGGTTAACTACACTTAAAACATATAAGTTACCCCTATAGCAGGCCTCGGTAATCCTGAAGGCAGGGTGCTGGGTGTTACGTGAGAAGGTGCCCCTGCAATGAGCATAGCCCCTCTGCATAGCCCCTCTGCCGCCTTTGGAGACCATTCTCCCGGGTTGTATGTGACACAGCCAGACATATAGATAGAGGTGCATTATAACATCGCTGTAAATACTATCTCGAAATTGGCTGAAAGAAAACAGGTCATGTTTGGTATCATTATCAAACAGTGAGCGACCCAAAATAACCCTTGAGGGCTTGGGTAATATATTAGAGGGGTAAAAGTGCCTTCAAGGGATATAGTTTGAACGGATTATCAATTATAATTAGTTAAACAAGGAGAGGTCAATCAACCTAAAGTGTAGCTAATACACCAAAGTTAATACATTAAAGTTGAATAAATCAGAACCATGAGGTCACATATAACAAATACACAACATATAAACAACAAAACACGAAGGTGTATATTAAAAAATAAATGTTATCAAAAGTTTCTTTTAAAAATGGTTCAACAAAGCAGAAAATAGGAGATGCAGGTACACAGGAATACAATCAAATTAATATGTGTCACAGCAAAACCTAGAAGACCATCTATCCCAAATCAAAATGAACTAAACATTGCGTGGATAAGATGATGGTGTCGACGTTTCGGTCTCTTAAAGCACAGATTCGGAGACCATCCTCAGGACTGATGTCACTTATATACTGCTTAGAAATACGGTGTAGTCTGAAACATAAATGTTTACAGTTACACATCCATCATAATTTGCGAAAAATCATACACCTACGTGACAAACTACATGTAAAACTGAGTGACTGACCTTACTACTACAAACATAGTACTCATATGTACAATAAACATGAATAACAACATTCATATGATTTCAACAAAAACATAGATGAGACCCTGTTTTACAAACTGGTTGAAGTTGGTCGTTCTATGTACACAGAAACTATACTTTATATGGGTACTTACATATAAATACAGATTTTGACGGATATTTGTTCAATGAACCTTAATTAAGAAGGCAATTTAAATTGGCTAATTGCATCTTCAGTGATCTGACTAGCTTGGATCAAATTCATATTTAGTTCAGCTTCTATTTAAAACATGTTCGGTCTTATGTTGGTGAATAGGATATAAATCTTTGTCGATTGGGTTTCACATAGGGTTGCATCACATATAAAGTATAGTTTCTGTGTACATAGAACGACCAACTTCAACCAGTTTGTAAAAATGGGTCTCATCTATGTTTTTGTTGAAATCATATGAATGTTGTTATTCATGTTTATTGTACATATGAGTACTATGTTTGTAGTAGTAAGGTCAGTCACTCAGTTTTACATGTAGTTTGTCACGTAGGTGTATGATTTTTCGCAAATTATGATGGATGTGTAACTGTAAACATTTATGTTTCAGACTACACCGTATTTCTAAGCAGTATATAAGTGACATCAGTCCTGAGGATGGTCTCGGAATCTGTGCTTTAAGAGACCGAAACGTCGACACCATCATCTTATCCACGCAATGTTTAGTTCATTTTGATTTGGGATAGATGGTCTTCTAGGTTTTGCTGTGACACATATTAATTTGATTGTATTCCTGTGTACCTGCATCTCCTATTTTCTGCTTTGTTGAACCATTTTTAAAAGAAACTTTTGATAAAATTTATTTTTTAATATACACCTTCGTGTTTTGTTGTTTATATGTTGTGTATTTGTTATATGTGACCTCATGGTTCTGATTTATTCAACTTTAATGTATTAACTTTGATGTATTAGCTACACTTTAGGTTGATTTACCTCTCCTTGTTTAACTAATTATAATTGATAATCCGTTCAAACTATATCCCTTGAAGGCATGTTTGGTATCAAACCCTTTGGAATCATACCTCCACTACGGTAACCGCTGTGAGAGGTAGGATTACACCCCTCAGAAGCAAGGTTCATGGGTTTCTGGTCTTCCTGGTACCAGTCTTCTCGACCCGGACAGCACAAAATGAATGCTGCCGACCAGAGACACATTTCTGCCCTCCTGCTGCTGAGCCAAGCTTGTGTAGAGGAAAGCAGAACAATAGGCATCCTGCCACAGGGAGGTGTGACCACCTCCCAGCCAGGATTTAGTGTATTCGAGCTGGGTGGGTGCACTGCCAATGTGCCTGAAGGTCTGCACAAAGACAGCAAATGTGCCCATCGTGCAAAGTACAGCTCAAACCGTTCAGGGGGCTGTTGGCTCCTGCTCTGGCATGAAACTGGACAAAGGACATGGGTGTAACCACCCCCTGTCCTGACCTTGCCCTGGGAGGGTCCTCTGAATCTGTCCAACCCACTCCCATGGGTATAAAAAGGCTTACCTGGCTAGATTCAACGTGGACAAGATTCTAAACAAGAAACCACTGACCTTCGACCGTCTACACACTTCGCTGGACTTTGGCTGGGCCCGACTTTGTCTCTCTTGGGGTCCCAGCGATTCTACACATTCTAGACATTGTCTTGACTCGAGTAGTGGTTCTTATACCACTATTTAGTACATGGTTTGGTCTTCCCCGGGAGCCCACTGTTTATTAGTGCTACTTACGATTGTTTCTGTGCTACAGTATTGTGTGCTTTGTGTTTATCTGCATGTAAATGTAAATCCGTATTTGTAGAGCGCAAACTACTCACCCTTACGAGTCTCAACGCACTGGGGATCGTCGTGGAAGTCAAGCGAGCTATTGCCCAGAGTCACACGGTGCTGGGCTGAGCTGCCGTCGGAGCAGGGGATCGAACTGCAAACCCTGTGCTCCGTAGTCAACTACCCTGGCCACTGCACCACACCTCTCCAGTAGCAGATACTGTGAGGTATTTAAGGTGTTATATAAAAAAAGAATATATATTTATTATTATATTTTTATTTACATTTATAACCAACATAAATACAGCTGGCAAGTCACAGTTAATTAACAACACACCCAGACGCCCCCCCCGATCCCCCACCCACCATCCGCAATGTCAACATCATGAGCATCAATTCAACAAGATCTAGCCGCCTCCTACAGTACATAATTCTGTAATACTCTGTTATCCCCCAATGACTCTCCATAGTTCTCGGTCCCATAGCCTTCCTTCCGGCAACTTGAAACATAGCCTCAGTCAGTAGGACTCTCAGTGCGTCAATCTGGCCCCAGACCCCTATCGAGACCATGGTACCTTCTCCATTTTCCCTATACTTTGCGGAATTTCCGGGGACATCGTTTAGCTTTGTATGTGACCCTTTTCGGCAGCCATGTACATATCCATCCCCTCCTCCATTCCCCCACCTGGGGAGGCGCCACATCTTGTTTCACCACCACTAGGGCCAACATCGCAAAGATCAAGTGTGGGCGGCTCAAACCTACATCAGTAGTTATCCCAAGTAAAACAAATTTTGGGTCCAATGAGAGCGCTGCCTCTAGCACCTTACTTACTTCCCCCAATTTTTGTGTCCAATAGGTGTGGATAATGGGGCAGTCCCAGAGAACATGAAAGAACTCCCCCTGCGGGTGTCCACATCTGATACAACAGGAGTCACTAGCTCGATCCATGTGATGTAGCCTGACCCTGTCGTAATATACCCTGTGTAGTATCTTATACTGTATGAGTGTAGTCAGGATTTAATTGTGACTTCTCTGTGGTGCATCAAGGCTGTCTCCCAGTCTATTGTGTTCATCTCGCCCAAGTCCTGTTCCCATGTTGCTCTTAGTTTCCCTAAGCTATCCGGCGTGTTATTATTCAGGGTTTTATACGTCAGAGATACTAGTTTATTGGGCATTTGTTCTTGCAACAGCCGACCCTCCTACTGGGCATATTCTGGCAATGTAGAGGTGAGCGCCATCTCAGCCCTCCATGCATGGAGCAGTTGCGCATATTTGAGGAACTGAGTGGGGCATAGTCCATATTCCGCCGCCAGGGTCCGATAGGGTTTAAATTCTCCATTTGCCACCAGGCCCCCCTACGTGGAGATACCGATATCGTCCCATCCTCTAAAAACCATTGAGGTTGTTGAGCTCCTTTACCCATGTGTAGGTCCATATTGGACCTACACACGGTTGTGATCGGTTGTTGTGACCACCCCATCATCTTCACCGCCCTGTCCCAGACCTCTATGGTTATCTGCGTAGCCGGGAGCAATCGCCTCTTTCCGGCCCCCCCCATACAAATAGTGTGAACTGGTGCGGCGTGCCATGGTGTCTCTTTCCAGCCTATACGTCGGGTGATCCGCAGATGTGTGGAGCTATTCATTTATCGGCGCCAAGTGTTCAATCCAATAATATGCTTCCACATCTGGCAAGGATATTCTTATAACTACTGTGTGGTTCTCCTTTCAATTAACCAATACAAGAACATTGCATTCTGGTAAAACACGCTGCTTAACATTCCTTCAAGACTAAGCTGTGGAGAGCAGCTTTCAGGCTACCACTTGGATAGGTTTCTAAGGTTATCTTTACCTCTTAAATCACCATAAGGGTTGTTTGGACTGGTGCAAGGTGCCCACTTGAATTAGTGGACATCACATGCCAGGCCAACTTCTCACACGTACACAGAAAATACAGAGAAAGTGCACATCACAACTCACCAATTAGAAATGGAAATACATGGGCACAAGAATCCAGTCACCAATATGTTATTCCCTTGACCTTTTTAGGTCTCGCCTAGCGAATCAGCGCATGCGCTGCATCTCCTCGGCGAGACTATTGTCAATTTGGTGCGTGAAGGGAGACAAACCATGTGCGCGCCCAGACAGGCGATGTGCACACGTACGGGTCATGTGTACGTGTGCACATCTTTTGTCCCGATGTAGCTTTCGCGCACAGCGTCTTACAAGGATGCCGGCTTCCCGAGGCCAGTGAAAGCTCATCTCCCACTCCCAGGCATCCTCGCTGCTGCACGGGTCCCCTCTGGTCTGGCACAGCTCCACGACAGGCTGAGTGCACACCTAATTTGGGTGCCTTTCCTGGGGTAAGCCAGAAGGGAGTGCGCCACTCCGGGCAGAAGCTTGCTTTTGTTCTAAGTAAAGTGTAAGTAATTGTACCTGTGAGAAGCTTCAAAAACAAGTGAAAGACTGATGAACAAACATTTCAAAGTCCATCTTTCAGTCCACGCACTTAGAAGTAGTAGTGTTTCATTTTATAGCACCAAAATAAGTGTGTGCCTTGCAAGGTTTTATAATGTAAATTTACTTTGTACGAGAGACATATAATGGACACTTGTCAGTGATGTAAATGTGTAGGAATTGAATTTCTAGAAAGGGGTCTGACTTAAAAGTGTGATTATGATTAGATTACAATTTAACTTTAGGGTTGCCAAGCACAACAGCAATGTTGAATTGTATGACTTAGAATGTCAGCAAGCAAGCAAATGAACAGAGCCTAAGTAGTGAAAAGAAAAGACTGTGGGAAGGCTGCTGAAATTCATCCTCTATAGCTAACCACTTTACAGTTAACACCTGGAATATGTGGGGTGGGGTGGTGTGCATGAATGTGTGTCCCCATGCTATTTCTTATTACCGACCATAACAATGCTGCCCAAAATCCTGCCTGTATTTCAGTTAAATTAAATAATCATTAATTACGTATTTTCCACCAGTGTGAACGGCCTATGATCTACAAGCCACTTGTAGTTAAATATTGGTTTTAGGTGACTCCGATCCGTTCTTGGTAGCATTAGACTAAATACCATGAAACACATCCATTGTGGTCAGGTGACAAAGGGCTAGCTGGTAAATTAAAAAATGTAAGCTTTACGGAGGCCAATATATAAGGTGGCTGCTCCGCTGAGGCAATTGAATAGGTACTTCCATTCCTCGTCGCCCCCCAGCTTCCAGGACTCCTGTTTTGTTGTCATTGGGACTTGCAGTGTTTTCCTTCATAGAGCAATAATCAGGTTCAGACCATGAGTAGTGTGGTCTGCTTCCATGTTTCACATTCCAGGCAGAGTGGCTGTCATTGCAATGCATCTGGCAGTGTAGTTGGCATACTAGATGTTGACCATTAAAGACAAACTGGAAAAATTCTCAAGGACATGTTTATAAGGGAGGATTCACCTGAACCAATTCTGATCGATTTAATGCTTTTCTTTTAAGAATGATGGAATCCAATCTTGGGCGTTACCTAAAATTATCATCACCTTATTCTCTTCATCTGTATGGTGTAGTCAGCAGTAATAGCCTGCAGAGGGCTAAAGCAGTGTTGCACAAGTTACTTACCTTCGGTAACGATATATCTGCAAGAAACATTAGTTAGTGTTAGATTCCTTACCTTAGAATATCCCCAGGCATCAGACTGGATCCGGAAAGTTTTCGTCAACAGTACCCCTGCTCGTCGCTAGGTGCCGTCTGCAGCTCCACGTTCGTCCTCAGCGTCGTGATTGCCGGGATGACGTCGGAGTACTTAGACGCCGCCCTCACGCGCTGACGTCAGTTCTGTACATAGCTTTCTGCGCCAGTAATGCAGAGCCATGATAGAAACCGACACTGGTGCCATGAAACTAGGGCCCTGAAAGGGATGTCCTTAACCCTAGATGTCGGTTCGCAGAACGGGGAGGATGGGTGGGGCGGTAAGGAATCTAACACTAACTAATGTTTCTTACAGATATATCGTTACCGAAGGTAAGTAACTTGTGCATCTGAAAGAAACAGGTTATTATTAGATTCCTTACCTTAGAATAGATACCCCAGCAATACCAACCTGGGTCTGCAAACCAAGATCACACCAGAAAGTCCTGGAGAACAGAACGGCCGAAAAAGCCACCTCTCCAGACTTGGCCGTCCAGGCAGTAGTGCCTAGCAAACGTGTGCAGCAAGGCCCACGTAGCTGCCCAACAGATGTCCGGCAAGGGGACTCCCCGACCCAGGGCAGTAGTAGCCGCAGTGGCCCGAGTGGAATGGGATTGCAGCCCAACAGGAGGCTCCTTTTTTGCCAAGGAGTAGCAAACCTTGAGGCACAGGACGACCCACCAAGAGATGGTCCTCTTGTGCACCGCCCGTCCCTTCTTAGTGCCCACGTAACCAACAAAGAGCTGGTCGTCCACCCAGAACTGGCGTGTGCGATCTAGATAGGAGAGAGCACTTTTTGGGTCCAGACGGTGGAGCCTCTCTTCCTCTTTCGAGAGGTGCGGAGGCGGAAAGAAGGTGGGCAAGGTGATGGACTGCTCGATGTGAAAGGCTGTGATTACCTTGGGCAGGAAAGAAGGACGAGTCCTCAGAACAACTTTGTCTGGATGGACAGAGAGGAAAGGAGGTTTTGAAGATAGAGCCTGGAGCTCACTCACTCTCCTGGCAGAGGTGATGGCAACCAGGAATGCAGTTTTAAGAATCAGAAGACGAAGAGGACAGTTATCTGATGTGCGCTCCCTTTGAGCCACTTCATATGTCAGAACAAGATTCAAGTCCCATTGAGGCATCACAAAGGGAACAGGAGGAAACGTGTGTGATGCCTTTCAAGAATCTATTTACAATTGGGGACTTGAAAAGAGAAGGCTGATCAGGAAGCCTTAAGAAGGCTGAAATGGCCGAGAGGTAGCCCTTGAGAGTGCCCAGAGCAGAGCCCTGCTGGGCAAGAGACAGAAGGAAGAGAAGAACCTCTGAAAGGGGGGCAGAGAGTGGATCCACAGCCTTTGCTGTGCACCATGCCACAAATTTGTTCCACCAGCAGGCATATAGCTTTTTGTGGAGGGACGCCTGGCTGCCAGAATCACATCACAGACTTCAGGAGGCAAGTCAAATGGCCTCAACTGTCGCCGCTCACTCTCCACGCATGGAGGTGTAGACTGGACTGGTTCGGGTGGAGGACCGTCCCCTGCTGCTGCAACAGAATGTCCTACTGAAGAGGCAGACGAATCGGGGGATCAACTGACATGCTGAGTAGCTCGGGATACCAGTATCTGCGTGCCCAGTACGGAGCCACAAGGATGACTTGGGCCCCGTCTCGCCAGATCTTCTTCAGCACTCTGGGCAGAAGTGGTAAAGGCGGAAATGTGTACAACATACCGCAGCTTCACCGTGACGAAAAGCATCGCCGAGCGAGTGCCGCCTTGGAAATTCCAACGCGCAGAACTGATGACATTGCGCCTTCTCTTCGGTGGCAAATAGATCTAACCAAGGCTCTCCCCACTGCTGAAAGAGACCTTGCGCCATGTCCGAGTTCAGATGGCATTCGTGATCCATCATGCACCTGCGGCTGAGCTCGTCCGCCCTGGCGTTCAGGGAACCTGCCATGTGTTGAACCACCAGGGTGACGCCCTGGTCTTCCAGCCATTTCCAGAGGCGCAGAGCCTCCTGACAGAGGGTCCACGACCCCACCCCGCCCTGACCCAATCGCGGTCTGTGAGCCACCACTGCAACTGACTCGCAGTGCCCTCCGAGATCAGGATGTGGTCGGACAGGTTGCCCTGTTGCTGTGCCCACAAACTTCAGGTCCCACTGCAGAGCCCGCATCCGCCACCTGGCGAGATGCACCAGAAGGATGCAGGAGAGCATCAGCCCCAGGAGCCTCAGCGTCAACCTGACCGAGACTCGGGATAAAGGCTGAAAGATCAGAATCGGAGCCTGAATATCCCAAACCCGCCGCTCGGGAGGATAAACCTGAAACTGCGCTGAGTCCTGAACCGCTCAGATGAAAAGGAGCTTCTGAGAGGGCATGTTGATGGAGAACCCCAGCGAGTGCAGGAGGTTGGCCGTAGTCTGGAGGTGGGAGACGACTGTCTGGGGCGAGACCGCCTTCAACAACCAATCGTCGAGATAGGGGAAGACTGAAACCCCTAATCTGCGCAGATAAGCTGCGACCACCGCCATCACTTTCGTGACCACACATGAGGCGCTGGTAAGGCCGAAGGGGAGCACGGTAAACTGAAAGTGCTCGTGGCCTACCGTGAACCGCAGGTAACGCTGGTGGGCTGGCAGGACGGGGATGTAGAAATACGCGTCCTGCAAGTCCAATGCTGCTACCATTCAGTCTTCTGGGTCCAGGGCAGGCAGGACCTGAGCCAAAGTCAGCATCTTGAACTTCTCCTCCCGGAGGAAGCTGTTGACGCTCCTTAGGTCCAAGATAGGGCATAGGCCTCCTTTGCCCTTCTTGGGTACCAGAATGTAGTGGGAATAGCAACCACGTCCTACTTCTGGCCCAGGTACGCGCTCGATGGCCCCCTTGGCCAAGAGGGCCGTAACTTCCTCCTGCAAAAGTTGCAAGTGATCCCCTGACATGCGGTGGTACTGCGGTGGCATGGCTGGAGGGGATGCCTCTAAGGGAAGGGAGTAGCACCTTCGGACGATTTGCAGCACCCACCTGTCCGACATGATGGTACGCCATTGGAGGAGGTGCTGGCGAACCCTGCCCCCCACTGGTGATGAATGGGCCTGAAATGCCGGACTAGGAAGGCTTAGCGGCAGATGCTGCAGGGGCGGGTGTGGACTGACCCTGCCGGTGTCCCCTGGTACCGCCACGGTGGTAACCACGTCCGCGACCGCATTGAGCCTGGGTCTGCAGCCTGTGGCTGGCTGGACGTGTGGGGGCGCCCCTTCCTTGGCCACAAAAGGAGCGAAGAGCGGAAGTTTGCTGGCATTGGCCTAGGCCCAAGGACTTGGCCCTAGGCCTGGAGTCCTTGAAATGCTCCAGCACACTGTCCGCTTTGTCGCAAAGAGGCGATGGCTATCAAAGGTCATGTCCATGAGGGTGGCCTGGACATCCCCCGAAAAGTTGGCGGACCTCAGCCAGATGGGGCGGCGAACCACCACCATCGTTGCAATCGCCCTACCCAGCGAGCCTGTTGTGTCGAATCCACACTGTTTTGAGTAGTGTGCTGCATCCCGCCCTTCCCTAAGGGCTTGGGCGAGCTTTGCCCGAACCTCCTCCGGACACTGTGGCGGCATCTTCGCAACCGTATCCCACAGAGAGTGGGTGTAATAGCCCAAAAGGCAGGCGGTGTTGACAGACCTCAGCCAGAAACTCAAGGAGGAGAACAGTTTCTTTCCAAACTGATCATACCTTTTGGATTCCCGATCTGGTGGAGCGGTCGGGAATGCGGTCTGGAATGTAGAGGCCTGGATCACCAGGCTCTCAGGGGTGGGGTGAATGGACAGGAAGCTAGGGTCGCCCGGAGCCGGGCGGTGGCATCGGGCCACGTTCCGATCCACAGGGAGGCCTGTGGAGGGCGTGGACCTGGTGCCCAACAGAACGTCAGTGAGGGCCTTCCTTGAACGGCAGTAGAGGCTCGGAGGAGCTTGGCTGCTGTTTGAGCACCTCAGTGAGGAGGTTTGTCCTCACAACCGCGACAGGGAGCTCAAGAGCCAAGGCCTTGGGTGCCCTGTTCAACGCTAGGCCTGGGCGGTAAATTCCGTCCTGCTCGCGGAATTTGGGTAATTTCCCGTTCCTTGGGGAACGCGAAATTGCCCAAAATTCTGCTTTCCGCAACTTCGCGAAATGTTTTGCTTGTTTGCGTTCTAAAATGCGTGTTTGCGATATATTGGCCCCGAGTATGCAAACAGCGATTGCAAACAGTAAAAAAGCATTGCGAACAAGCAATTCCGTGTCTTCGCGGAGATTTTTTACCATTTTGCTGAGATTTGCGTAATGCGATTATGCAAATTACGCCCACCCCTATTCAACACCACGCTGTAAGCAGCCCCCTCCTCCGAAGCCACGGAGGGAGGAGAGACAAATCCAGTGTCAGGCGAAGTGTCCAGACCACTGGCCTCCCTTAGCTCGTCTGCCCAGCCCTGGCTCAACTGGCACTGCAGTGCCAGAGGGTCCTCAGACCCCTCCCAGTCCTCCTCGTCATCCATCTCCTGATAGTCAGGGAAAAATTATGGAGCCGGGTCATAGGTGAATTGCTCACCCATCAGCCCTGGTCTGACAACGGACCCGGGCTGGGACTGGCGAACGACTTTGCCTGGGGACGGCGTTGTGGGCGACACCCTCGGGGTTGGTGCCAGCGGAGGAGTCATAAGGTCAACTGGCAATGACCCGGATCCAGGCCTGGATCCTGCGGGGCCCTGCGGCGTCGGGAATGGAGTCAACAGCCTGCTAGGGCTGCCAAACGGACCCGCGGGGCCTGAAGGCGCCTGGACAGGATCCGATGGAGGGAAGTGAGTCCTCATGGCCACGAGGAAGTCATGTATCTCCTCCGGCGTCGCGTGCAGCCCAGGGACCGGTGGGTGTGGAGCTGGACGCTGCGCTAGCGGCTCCGGCGGAGCCGCCTGGGCAGTTTCGCCCGAAACCCCAGCCGCGTCGCGTGAGTGTCAGGGGGAGTCGGAAGAGCAATGACGCCTCTTTAACTTCTTTTTAGAGTGCCTGGACTTACCTGAGGACTTGGAGCCCGACGAGTGGTAGTGACTCTCGAGCGGCGATGACTGCAGCTCCGTGACCGGTCCCTCGACTTCCTCCTAGACCGGGACCTCGAGCGCCGCAGAACCGACTGCCAGAGCTCGAGCTGCTTACGGGACCGCTCCCGCCTAGCCTTCGAGGTCAAGGCCCGGCAGTTGGGGCACGACTTGTCATCGTGGTCAGCCCCGAGACAGTAAAGGCACCGACGGTGGGGTCGGTCACCGACATCAAGCTTTGACAGTTCTCACACAGTTTAAAACCAGGCAACCCTACCGACACTGTGAGAAGTGATCAAAATAAATCAAAAAAGTTTGTCAACAAATGAATAAGAGTACTGCTCTTCCCGGATCTGCGCTTGCTGGCACGTAAAAAGAAGAATTGACGTCAGCGCGCGAGGGAGGCATCTATATACTCCGAGGACGTCATCCTGGCGATCACGTCGGCAACGACGGACGTGGAGCCGCAGACGATGCCTAGCGACGCGCAGGGGTACTGCTGACGAAAACTTTCCGTATCCAGTTTGACGCCTGGGGATATTCTAAGGTAAGGAATCTAACACTAACGTGTTTCTTTCAGATAGTGCTGTATACTGGCACTCGTCCAGAGTGATCAGGAAATCTGACTGTGCAGGTTCCTTGCCTTCTGCAGTGTTTTAGGTCGAGCCTTGCAGCACATGTGCTACTGCGATGCATGCAGTAGTGGAGTGTGGAATAGAAGCCCCACCCATATTTGAAATTGGCTTGCGTCATTGTCCTTCGTAAACGCTGGCTTCCGATTCATTATTAGGCTTGTTAGTCCCTACTTGGTGCCGCCTTGTCTGCATTTGTTACCTCCCATAATGACTGGACCTTTTACTGGTGTTGTTACATGGTCTGTTTCATAGGTTGCTGAGCACTATTTTATTTAATGCTCTTCCCCCTATTCCACCAGCTACCTCGCAGCAAGTCGCCCACTTTTATTATTTTATGTTTTCTAACGGCGGTCCGCTTTAATTATAGCAGCCACAGTTTATTTATTTATTTTAGCAGCGCTGTCCTCTACTGACTTAATTTTTTTACTAGCTCCCATGCGACACTTTCACATACATAGAAGCTGCTTCCCTTTCTTTACACAAACCACGTCCAAAGAAAGGTACGTGGCCTACATTAAAGTGAAAGTATGGCATGGGCGCTTGTAACTGGGTGACACCGCGTGCCAAACAGGACTTGGGTGACAGGGCCCTAACGGGGGACTCAAATCACCCCCTCCCTTTCTTCTCATCATTTCAGACCGAATTAACCTCTGCGGAATCACCTATCAGAGTTTCGGAGAAGGAAGGGATGTCCTGGCCCTATAACTGGGAGACGCCTGAGGAGTGGGCAGGACCGTCCACGGACACGGCAGAGTCAAATACGGAAGTAAGCGGAGAGAGGGTGTGCTTGTTCACAGGGAGAGTTGGAAGTTGTAGAGGCGAGTCGGAAGAGGATCGAAGCGAGAGAGGGAGAGAAAGATCAGAGGAAGAGAGAAGGGTAGCCGTACCACCGACGGAATTAATGCCAGGAGGCCACCGTCCCCACGAGCCGCCCAGCCACACACCCGGGGAGGTGTGTGGCTTACGCAGGTACGGAGCAGGATTGCAGGCTGGGTTGGGAAAAAGGGTGGGTCGACCGAGTGAGCTGGTTTCCCCTGTCCCGGTGTACCCTTCTCCAGAGCACGTGTACCCTTCACTGACCGGACGCCCCGAGGGTTGCACACCGGTGACTTCCTCACTCCCTTTCCCCTTCACTACGCTCTTACCGGACACCTCCTGACACTTTCCTTCTATGTTTTTCCTTGTTACCTGAGAGGCACCACGGATGCAGATGACCCCCGGCCCCGGAGGAGCCCCGAGGGATTCCGAAGGACCGAGACTGCCAAACCGAAGATCCGCCGGACTAGTCGCAGCAGATCCCCGCGCCGGGTGGAGCACTCAAGGAAAACTTGCACTGATTATCTGTACGCTGCAATAAAGCCTTCTCTAACGCGAACACGTCACTGCCCATTCCTCCTACCCCCGTCAGAGTGGTGGAGAATGCGGGCACTGCACCCATCTGTACAGAAGAGATGGAAACCGTGGTACAACAGCTAATAAAAGGACAAGAACGCCTCGAGTGGGTTGTTGAACAGCAGCTTAACTCCGCACAGGCCGACCGGGAGATACTGAAGAAGGCCCTATCTGCCCAGAATACCGATCCCCCAAAAACTTGGACGGAAGCCCCCGTGCGGGGGAGCAGTGAAGAAAGAATCATACCCCACGGGTCTGCGGGAGTAGCCTTACAGAAGTAGCAACCCGGAGAAGACCCAGACTCCTTTATTCTCAATTTTGAGAGGGCGGCACGGGCCTGTGGCTGGCCCATCAGCAAATGGCCTTTCTTTCTGGCCCCTCTCTTAGTCGGTGAAGCTCAGGCGGCCTACCAAGTGGCCAACCCCACCGGGGATACCCCCTACGCTGAAGTGAAGCGTATAATATTGGACCATTTAGGCTTAGATGCAGAAGCCTACCGCCTGAGATTTTGCAAAGAAAGGGGTACCCCTGGGGAGAACCCCAATACTCTCTTTGTAAGACTGAAGATGGCCGCCAAGTGGCTTACGCCTACTACCAGTACCAAGGAAGAAATAATGGACCGTATATACTTAGAAGAGTATCTTGAGGCCCTACCCTATGCCACCCAACGGTGGTTGCGACAACATCACAACCTAACAACAGCTCAGGCTATTGAGATGGCCGCCACCTTTTCCCGAGCACAACCTAAAACCACCACTTGGGAAATCGACAGATCTACGCGACCGGCTCCCAAACCAGAGAGACGGCCTCCTCGCGCTCTGGATCCTCCCCGGCCTCGCCACTGGAGACCTGAACCCCCTGGACCAACGGGGCCCCAATGTTTTGACTGTGGCAATTGGGGACACATAGCCCGACTGTGCCCCTGCCGAAAACAACAAGACCAACCTATGGAGGTTGGATACCTCCCAAAAGCAGTCCTCTATTCTGCTGAAATGGGGAACTCGTTCCGTGTAAGTGTAAGGGTAAACGGTTCCTTCATATATGCCCTCCTAGACTCAGGCTGTCGTCAGTCAGTAATCCAGTCCCAGCATGTAGCTCAATCACAGTATGTACCCCGAGAATCAGTGAGCATACGGTGTGTACATGGCGATATAAAACCCTACCCAGTGGCTAAGGTCCCGTTACAGCCCCTGCAGGGGGAGCCCCATGTTATACGAGTAGGGGTTCTATTGTCCCTCCCCGAGGACCTCATCATAGGAACGAATAACCCTGATTTCCTACACATGTTCCGTAGAAGCCTTGACCAGAGACCCCTTTCTCCTGCTCGGGCAAATATTCTCCGAGACCCTCTCCCCGCGTTTGTCTCTCCAGAACCCTGGGTGCTGGACCGGAGTTTTAGGTTTGCCCAGGCCAACGATCATACCCTCTTCAACGCATGGGAACAAGCACACCGAGATCAGGGGAAAGTCCCAACCACATATCCCCGCTTCTTCATCTTAAACGATCTGTTGTATAGACAAGGCCAAAAAGACAACCCTCGCAACTCCTGGTGCCAGTGTCCTTTTGGGACCAAGTCTTGTTCTTTTCTCACAGCCACTTGATGGCCGGACATACCGGTGCAGAAAAGACCACCCAGAACATCCTCCGGCACTTCTATTGGCCCGGCATCTACAATGACACTTAGGTATACTGTCGGGAGTGTGCAGTGTGCCAAAAGAAAAACATGACGAAGCCCCCTGCCGATCATTGGAAAGCCATTCGAGAGGGTCGGGATGGATCTCATAGGGCCCCTGCCCAAAACCAAAAAGGGGTACCCGCACGTCTTAGTAGTGGTAGACTACGCCACGCGATTCCCGGAGGCTTTCCCCCTAACGGCGACCACCACCAAACAAGTTGCAGACAAAATGATTGAACTGTTCAGTCGGGTTGGATTCCCAAAGAGATCCTGACGGATCAAGGGACACCTTTCGTCTCACGGCTTATGAAGGAAGTGTGTAGCAGCCTGTATATCCATCAGATACGCACCTCGGTCTACCATCCGCAAACCGACGGCCTGGTAGAACGGTATAATAGTACTCAGAAATCTACCCTCAGAAAAATGTCAGCGGATCGGATTGGGATCAGTTACTACCATTAGCCTTATACGTAATAAGAGGGCAGAGCCAGAGCAGCCTCAGGGTCTCTTCGTTCGAACTGCTATTCGGACGACAGCCACGCTCTTTATTAGAGATGACTCGAGAGGCCTGGGAGCAGGAAATACCCGAGGAGACAATGAAGACGCTAGAATATGCTCAGAACTTGAAAGCCAAACTGGGAAAACTGTGGGACCTCGCCTACACCAACCTTCATAAGAGCCAGAGTAGACAAAAAAAACGCCTATGACAAAGGAAAGAAGTGGAGACAATTGAAAGAGGACGATTGGGCCCTCGTACTTCTCCCCTCATCCACACAGAAGTTTAAAGCGGAATGGGTTGGACCATACAGGGTGTTGTCTGCTGTCGGACGAACCAGTTACAAACTACAGATTAGTCCCACCAAACTACAGATTAGTCCCACCAAGACCCAGATATATCACATCAATCTGTTGAAAAAGTGGCACGGCTCTCTTCCCGCAGGAGTGAACCTGGCATCATGCTCCCCGGGGTCGACGCCCACGTCCACTCTCGATCAGTTGGTTATCAACGACGAGCTGGAGGAACAAATGACCAGGGAGCTACATGAAACGCTGGGACGAAACCCTTTTTTCGAACCTACCTGGAAAGACCTCCCTTGCCGAACATTACATTGAGACACCCCCCGGGCAAAGTGATAAAGATAAGACCATATTGGGTACCAGAGGCACGAAGAAAGGACATCCGGAAAGAAATACAGGACATGTTGGCCCTCGGTGTCATACGTCCTTCAAAGAGCAACTGGTCCAGTCCCATAGTGATGATCCCGAAACCGGATGGGACTCGCCGTTTCTGTATGGATTTCCGAGCTTTAAATGAGATCTCCAATTTTGATGACTACCCGATACCCCGTGTGGATGAGCTCATCGAAAAACTCGGAGATGCCAAGTATATAACGACCCTAGACCTGACAAAGGGCTACTGGCAGGTGCCCCTAAGGGAGGACGATCTGAGAAGACCGCTTTTTCCACCGATGATGGTCATTATGAGTTCACCATCCTCCCTTTCAGCCTTCACGGGCGCCTGCCACCTTTCAGCGATTGATGAATACGGTATTGAAAGACCTGACTGGATTCGCCTCCGCTTATCTCGACGACATCGTCATCTACAGTCCGGACTGGAGTACTCACCTAACCCACCCGCATGCCGTGTTCAGGGCTTTGGAGCAAGCTGGCCTAAAGATCAACTCCTAGAAATCTCGGGTGGCCTACCAAAAAGTGAAATATCTCGGTTATGTGTTGGGACATGGGCTCATCCAACCCCAAATCGAAAAGGTCCGAGCTATTGCAGATACCCCCTTCCCTGGTACTAACCGGGAAATTAGGGCGTTTTGGGGCCTTGTGGGTTACTACAGATGATTCATTTCCCAGTTTGCACACCTAGCTGCCCCCCTCTCTAATGCTCTCCGAAGTACAGGGAAATCCTCTACACACATACAACCCACAGAGGCCATGCAAAATGCTTTCCACACATTTAAGCACCTAATCACGTCCACCCCGGTCCTTTCCTCCCCCGACTATACAAGGCCGTTCTCATTACATACCGATGCCTCAGATTATGGGATTGGGGCGGTTCTGTCACAGGTTCTGGAGGATGGGTTGGTCCACCCTATCCTCTACATAAGTCGCAAACTATTCCCTAGGGAGCTCAAGTATCCCACCATAGAGAAGGAGTGTCTGGCGATAAAGTGGGCGGTGGAGAAACTGGCATATTACCTTGAGGGACGCCCGTTTACTCTCTACACGGACCACGCCCCCTTGCTCTGGATAGCCCGTACCAAATCCAATAATGCCAGGGTGATGAGGTGGTTCCTGTGCCTGCAACCTTACTCCTCTGTGCATCACCGGAAGGGCTCCGAGAACACAGGCGCCGATTACCTATCGCGCCATCCCCTCCCCGATCGGGAGCGTCCAGGGGGTGAGGTGTGTAACGAGGTGAAACCGCGTGCCAAACAGGACTTGGGTGACAGGGCCCTAACGGGGGACTCATATCACCCCCTCCCTTTCTTCTCGTCATTTCAGACCGAATTACCCTCTGCGGAATCGCCTATCGGAGTTTCGGAGGAGGAAGGGATGTCCTGGCCCTTTAACTGGGAGACGCCTGAGGAGTGGGCGGGGCCGACCACGGACACAGCAGCATCAAATACGGAAGTAAGCGGAGAGAGGGTGTGCTTGTTCACCGGGAGAGTTGGAAGTTGGAGAGGCGAGTCGGAAGAGGAGCGAAGCGAGAGCGGGAGAGGAAGATCAGAGGAAGAGAGGAAAGAAGGGTAGCCGTACCACCTACGGAGATAACGCCAGGAGGCCACCGTCCCCACGAGCCGCCCAGCCACACACCCGGGTGAGGTGTGTGGCTTGTGCAGGTACGGAGCAGGATTGCGGGCTGACTTGGGAAAAAGGGTGAGTCGACCGAGTGAGCTGGTTTCCCCCGTCCCGGTGTACCCTTCTCCTGAGCACTTATACCCTTCACTGACCGGACACCCCGAGTGTTGCACACCGGTGACTTCCTCACTCCCTTTCCCCTCGACTACGCTCTTACCCGGACACCTCCTGACACTTTCCTTCTATGTTTTTCCTTGTTACCCGAGAGGCACCAAGGACGTAGACGACCCCCGGCCCCGGAGGAGCCCCGAGGGATTCCGAAGGACCGAGACTGCCAAACCAAAGATCCGCCGGACTAGTCTCAGCAGATCCCCGCGACGGGTGGCGCATTCAAGGAAAACTTGCACTGATTATCTGTACGCTGCAATAAAGCCTTCTCTAACGCGAACACGTCTACTGCCCATTCCTCCTACCCCGGTCACAGCCCTTTTACTCCCCAAAAACATCTGTTTGTCAACTTGACAAACAGGTGCTTTTTTTTGTGACAGCCCTCAATGGTTCTTTAATGTAGGCGCGCACTTCATGAATGTGAAAGAGCTGCATGTAAGATAGTAAAAGAAAACAAAATATTTGCAATGCAATAGGTCTCGCATTTCCGAGAGTTTAAGCTATTGCATTGAAAAATAGCTTAAACTCGTGTCAATGCGAGACCTATTGCATTGCAAATGCTTGCTTATTGTGGGGGCACAAACTGTCGCGATTGCTAGCCTTAGACTAGGCAGGAGAGCAGACACAGTCAGTAAGCACCATAAACCTTTCCTGGTTTTGAATGTGAACATAGTTTCACGTAATCCAGCTCCCTACACTACAATTCCCAGAAGGCCATGGGGTGCATGAACAGGAAAAATAACCCATGTGACCCGAAATGGCCTCTTCCGATATAAGCTCCGCCTCTACCGAAGGCCTGCGCTTGGCAATCGGATTGCAGCCGTGTAGCGAATGGTATTCCACGCTGGATGTACTTTCTTCGGCAGCGCCGCTGAGATGCTGCATTTACCCCGGTTGGGATCCGTGTTTGGGCTAAGGAGCAATCGGGTGCTTATTTCCCAACATTCCGGTCCTCAGAGCGAGTTAATCGGCAGCGCCGCAGAGACGCTGCATTTTTCTCCATCTGGATCTGTGCTGGGCCAAGGAGCACTCGGGTGCTTGTTTCCGTGATTCCGACCACAGGGCAAGTCATCTCCCGGCCCGAGAGATACAGGTATTATTTATTTACCGGGAGTGGAAGACTGTGCACAGGAGCGCTCACCTCCCGGCCCCACTGTACCTTGGTTTTCTGCATGAAAGCAACCGCTCTGTGTTTCTAGGCGGTACTAGCGGACAAAACTCTCGTGAAGAGCTCCCGCATTCTCTGGTTAAGTTTCGGACGGTACTTGTATAGTTTATTCTATGACTGACGTTTATGAGCCTATTTTGTTCTCCAAAGATGTTTTGATGTAGCTGTGATTCAGAACAGCAATATACTGTTTGGTAACCTTGGAGCAACAATACCTGTGGTTGTCAAGTGTACGTTTGTTGTGCACAGTGATTATTGAGTCTGGTCATCGTTTAAATCCTGAGATTCAAGAAGTCCATACAGTGTCTCTCAGTGAGTTTGTGCTTTCTAGGCTGAATAATAATATTCTTTAATTTATGCGTGTCCTATGTCTTACATCTTCCTTCCTTTCTATACTACACAGTGCTACCAGCAAGAGATAGAAGATTCAAACCAGACCTGTGAAGCAACAGAGGTGCTTTAATTATTTTGTCCGTTTCCCTTTTCCCCCGGGTGCTCCCTTCCATAGTGTGGTTAATTACATTGGTGGGGGTAGTGCTTAGGGATAGAAGGAGGCCATTCTCCACGGCATAATTTCTGCTGGCTGCTACAGAAAGGTTAGTGGCATATTACCTTACCTTGTGCTTCTGACAAACCTGACACAAACTAACAATCAATACTGCTAATGTATAACTTTAAATGTGATTTCACTGTCAAAAAAGATGTGTTCATGGATTTCTCTTACATATTGCTGCCTAGTCTTGGCTCCATTCATACTAAATTACTTGACTTTGATATTGCATCACAATATACATTTTTCATATTATGGGAAAATCTCTATCTTCCTATGTGTTCAATGAACATTTAAGAATACCTTGTTTTGTATAATATTGCATTAGGTGCCTTTATTTAAAAACATGCAAACAAAGTGGTCCCAGATACTAGAGCAAATAGATCATAACTTAAATGAATTCAAAAAGGATATCACAACATTGTTTTTAATCACAACGTGTATAATAAAAACTGTTCATAAAATACATCAATAATTAATCACAATCAGTGCCCCTAAAGGAAAGGAAAGAGAAGGTAGTGGTTGGAAGGTGAAGGAACTATACAAATAATGAAAAAATGGTCACTATGACCTCAATAAAACATGACTAATAATTAACACAAGCTAAAGATCACAATTCATAAATTAATTTAACAAACTCATGTCTCTAAACAACAAAATCACAAATGATAAATCAGGGGAGAGGCTGAAGATGGAAAAGAGTGTCGACGTTTCGGCCCAAATTGATGCAGGCATACAGTGGAACCTTGCTAGAGGGTCTTCATCAGGACAGGGACGAATGAGGGGCAATAGATCTGCACAAAAAATTAACAAATCAATATTAATTGTGGTCAAGTTGATCCATATTAGTCATAAAAATGTTATAAATGGTCAGTGAGAATGATTGACATAGTAAGTCCGACATTTAATGAGTGTACGGCCTTTACCATCATGCATGATAGGTACGCCGTTTGGGGTTCCCCCCTTTTCCGGGCATTGGATTATGATCATTAGCGGCATCACTTACCGATATATCAACTCTCCATCTTTCAACTATACCCTCTTTGCCCCCATTAATGTGTACACCCCCTTTTTTCCACTACTGTGGACCCATTGGGCGAGTTCATTTTAAAGATCTTGTTTATGCAACTTTGGCCGGACTATTTTGGTATACTTATGTATACAAGTAAACTTTATTAAATATTGCCATATATCACCCTCATTCGAACCTTTGTATAGCAAACTGTATCCACACCTCTATGCACAAATTCACTGAGCGATATAGTAATGAATAGTGTCCCTGACGTAACATCGCTATGTATGCTATCGACACCGTCATGGCCCTTATTGGACCACCTATGTATAACAATAGTGCTGGATGGTCCGTATTTGATGTACTCTAATATCAATCTGGGTATAAATAATCACCTTTCCAAGTACAATCATTCGGTCACGTGATCGGAACTCCGCTCTAGGAAGTCAATAACAATCTCACTCGAACGCCTTTTGCCGACAAACTTGGATGGAACAGACCCCCGTGGTAGCTTTGGAATTACTCCTTCAGGTATGCATGCTCGAACTCTGCTTAAAACAGTAATATCCTTGCTGGAAGAGTTCATGAGTAATGCTTCGTCGGCCCTTTGTATTTTCTGAATTTGGACCGACTTATGCGGCCGTCCCATATTTTTACAAAACTACAATACGTTCAACAAGACACCGGTGACAGTCCGAGAATCCCTTTCTTAAGGTATGCATTCAGTGGCTTTGTAATGGTGTTAATAGAGACTGTGCATCATTTGTATAGACATTTACAAGTAGTCACATCTATACCTTTTTAGAAATTGGATTTCCCGGTGAGGCTGTCTTTTACCGACCTCTACAAATCTGCATGATACAACCCAGACTCCCTTGAAAGTCCCGCAATTCCGGTGTGTCAGGTATGCTATGTTCTTTCTCCAAGTTGACTAGAATAAGCACAACCGTGGCGGAATTCGTGCAACTATTACTAAGTTTGTATTTTTAATGATTTGTAGAACACGGTTTGACTCACCATCGGAGAGATTAACTCCAAAGGAACCCTTCGGGGCTAACGGCTCTACTAACAATTTCAGGTATGCTATTCTTGATCTGCTGCTTGTCGTGACAAATAGCTTCGCTTTATAAGTCGGTGACCCTTTTGCCAATCCACTTTTTGTAGGATCCCGACTTACGTGGTGGATTCTCCATCTATCAAACGACCTTGTTCGATTGATGAGGTAAACAACTTAATGTGTGCCCAGTTAGTAATTGCTGTTATTGAACACCATTTTTTGATAACTAATCTGGTCGCTCACTCGACAGATTGATGACAACGGTGTTGAATACCTCGAATTTCTGCCCAATCTGCGATATCCCATTTCCAGCGAGTTCTTTCTAAATTACTGAGCGACTTTGGTTTATTATTTTTATAACAACTGTAAGGATCGATTATGTTTTCAGACACCACATCGAGATCTTCGAAGTCTCATATTGATATTATACATACTGATACAAGCAACCATAACATAATTCTTGTTGCTGTTAATTTAATTAGGACTGGGTCATGATATCGCCCCCTCGGGGTGTTGTTCAACCTGCCTTCGGTTGACACTTGGTGATTTCCAATATGTATATATTCCTCTCATTGCCTTGGTTTTAACGACTGTCTCCATGGCAATGGTTCTCTCACCGACCATTTATAACATTTTTATGACTAATATGGATCAACTTGACCACAATTAATATTGATTTGTTAATATTTTGCTCAGATCTATTGCCCCCCATTCATCCCTGTCCTGATGAAGACCCTCTAGCAAGGTTCCACTGTATGCCTGCATCAATTTGGGTCGAAACGTCGACACTCTTTTCCATCTTCAGCCTCTCCCCTAATTTATCATTTGTGATTTTGTTGTTTAGAGGCATGAGTTTGTTAAATTAATTTATGAATTGTGATCTTTAGCTTGTGTTAATTAAGTATTAGTCATGTTTTATTGAGGTCATAGTGACCATTGTTTCATTATTTGTATAGTTCCTTCACCTTCCAACCACTACCTTCCCTTTCCTTTAGAGGTACTGATTGTGATTAATTATTGATGTATTTTATGAACAGCTTTTATTATACACGTTGTGATTAAAAACAATGTTGTGATATCCTTTTTGAATTCATTTAAGTTGTGATCTATTTGCTCTAGTATCTGGGACCACTTTGTTTGTATTACTCACCTACCCAGGTCCCAGCGACTCATTGGGTCAACCCGTGTTTTTACAGCATTTATTTAAAAACAGCCTGTTTCCTTGCACTCTTTATGTGGGACTCTGATTCTCAAGATGGATGATTGTGTAGGAAACTGTGTTCTTTTAACTTCATCTATATCTTTAAAAAGGAGCCCAATGCTTTTAATGATAACCACAAACCTCCTATTTCAATTGAATAAACCACTCTAAGTTTTGAAAATATTCAAGTTCTAATAATCTGCAGAATATACTGAATGACCAGCAGTGGCAGTGTTGCAGAAGCGAATTACCATGCACTGTTGAGATAAAAAAAGCACATCACCATTCTGCATTCCTTTACCAATTTAAATTGTAAGTCACTCACATTTAATAATGTTGCTTGTCGTTAAAAGAAGTTCATAGCATCTTCAGGTCCTCAGTATCTCAGTAGTGGGGTCTTCTGGATAAATATAATTTTGGTTAAGATGTTAGTTAATCAAAGTCTTGACTACCACGAGCTACATAAGGTCATCCATATGACTGTTTCCAAAGGCCTAACAAAGCCTGCTTTAGACACTTGTGCTAGCAATATGTCATCAAAGGAAATGACTGTGTTTAAGGCTGGAATGATTTGACTTAAATTAGCGGATGATGCCGCCTTAATAGCTAGGACACATCTGGGCCTCCAGAGACTTCTTAATGCATTCAGTGACTTTATGTCTTCTCTTGACCTTGTGGTTAATAATGCTAAATCTCATGTCATGGTTTTTGGGGCAGCTAAAAATAATATCAAATCCTTTTACTGTAAGGGAGAAGTGATCACAAACGTTAAAGCTTTCACTTACCTCGGTGTAATTTTTGACACTAAGGGCAGCTGGATCCCCCAGATAACAGCAAAGACCAAAGCAGTGAGGAGCTCTGTTAACGCTATTCTGAGCTTCTCAAGGAGACTCGGGGGGGAAACCAAGTGGTGCATTACTAGCTTTGTATAGGGCAAAATCATTGGCTATAGCTAGGTACGGAGCAGGATTGTGGGGATATGTAAAAACTGAAACCATTCAAATAGAGGTTAATAAGTTTTTCTGTTCTATATTAGGACTCCCCTCATCAACAGCTACTTTTTCTGTCCATCAGGAGCTTGGAGTAGGATATATTACTGATATCCTCTCTATGGCACCCATTCTTTTGTGGATAAGGGTCTGGATTAATAACAACTTAGGTCTCAACCACAAAATTCTGATGGATTGTTTAAAACTTGATAAATATAAAGATATTGCTTGGTTGGCATATATTTATAAGTGCTCTGTAGAACTTGGACGCCCGGAGATTTTCTCCTCCCCGCTTGACTTAAAAAAAGCAGACCTAACCTGGGTTAAGGAAAACTTTTACAAGCTTAAGTCCTTGGAGAGAGAACAACTCCAGTTAACAAAACCCAGGGTTAGAGCACATTATATGACAATCACCTGTATAGCCATCCAACCGTATCTTTCCGTAGTTAACATTCCGTTTCACAGGTGGCATCTGGTTAAGTTTAGATTTAACCAGATTTACTTGGTACTCTGTGACAGACAGGGTTGGTTCAAGCCTGAGGATGCACCTGTATGCAAATGCGACAACTTCTCCATTCAAGACAATATGCACCTTATGTTGTTCTGCCCCTTTTATCATGCTCCTAGGCAGAAGTACCTGTTACCTTTGTTGAAGGGGAAAGCTTTTATGCAAGCAAAACCAGCTCTTCTATTTTTACAAATGCTTGATTCGCCCTTGGTAATGTTCAGTGTGGCAAATTTCCTTGTTGCTGCTGTGCGGATTAGGAAGAGGAAATTACAAGCTCAATAGTGTGGACTGTGATGAACGTGGTATATCTTGCTTTTTTGCACATGATGAGTTCTTTTTAATCTGATCTTTTTATTGTTTTTATATTGTATTGTATTGTATGAAATTTTTTAAACATGCACACGCCATTCGTACTGCTAGCGCTCTTCCTGGCGCTCCCCTGGGATTCTTGCTGCCTGTTTGCTGCCTGTGATTACAGCTTCCGGTCCGCTCTCCCCGTGGCCCGCCCACCGCCCACAGGAGGGTACTTTACCTCCCCTTGACCAACTGCTCCCTGGGACGCCATTCGTACTGCTAGCGCTCTTCCTGGCGCTCACCTGGGATTCTTGCTGCCTGTTTGCTGCCTGTGATTACAGCTCGCCGCACCCGCTCAGCGGGTGCCGCTTCGCCTCCCTTGGCTGGGGGCTGGATTTGGACTGCTGCACCTGGCGCAGTGGTGGAGCTGGGCTTGGGTGCGAGGCACAGCGGGGCTGCGAGCGTGTGCAGGGACTCCATTGCCCAGGAGTCCCTGCGTGACCCTGCAAGACCTTCCGGTCCGCTCTCCCCGTGGCCCGCCCACCGCCCATAACGGTCCCTACATCTAGGAACGGGACTCCCGCAGCGCGGGACGCAGCTCGGGGCGAAGACCGGGCTAAGAGCGGGCCGTTTGAGGCCGTTCGAGGTCTGAGCGGTCTGGTCTGGGCCCCTTCTCTTTCGCCCTAGTCTTGCCCTCCCCCTAACTGACATTGGCCACCAATTTTGTCCAGGCTGGTAGTTTATTTTTGCATTCATGTGTACTCGTGGTACTCGCAATAGGGCTGCCAAGGGGGGGTTGGTTCACAATGGTCCTATGGATGACTTTATTACACGCACAAATATCGCCATAGACCAGGAGATTACCAAACTCCAAACTAGAGTGTCCCTTGATCTGGAGGCTGCTAGGAAGCTGTCACTCGAGTTTGCTAACTCCAAGAAATCTTCCCTAGGGCACATAGCATCAGCCATCACCCCGAAGCGTTTACACAATCAACAGTGTGTAACAACGATGGCTGATGTGCACGACACTTTAGTTTTGCCTATCCCTTCGCCACCCCCGTGTCCACCATCTCTGCCCGAAAGCTTGTCCATCCCTGTGGGTAGCCCCCACCATCTCCTCACTTCCATTTCCTATTCCTCAGATACTTCTGTCGCGTCCACCTGCTATGGTGGACTTGATACCATTCCGGCCAATCCACACAAAAGAAAACGTACCCCTAGCTCGACTTCTTCACACAAGAAGACCAAAAACTCGGGGGCACACTTACCTAACGCTGTCAACACCTCAGCTGACGGTAGTCTGGGAAGGCTCTATACTTTCCCACAGGCTCCTTGGTGCACTGATAATGTCGGGTTAGCTCCTGCTGTCACCAAAAGCAATACATCAACTGAGAGAGCAGACCTCGTCCTAAATGACCAGGAGGGGAGGGAAAGGGAATTCATAGGAGTGGTTTGGGATACCCTAAAAAGCCTGTTATCTCCCCTGGATTTAAGACTCTCTCGAATCGAGAACCATCTCCTTGAGATGGAGAAAAGCATTATAGCCTTGGCTACACTTGGCTTGAGAGGTCTTGAACACCAAGGCTTGATGGAGAATAACACTGCTCCCCAGGTTTCCATCCCTTCCCCCACAGTCTCGCATGGCCCGACTTCTAACCCTATTGCGCCTTGTCCCACTCAGCCTATCCCTAAACCACGCACTAAGAGAGTCGTCACTACAAATCCGGCACCCCGCCCGGGGTTAACACCCCAAATGCTTCCACCTTACAAACACACACCCGCACAAATATGGCTGCCCCTAGGAGGCAGAATCCTAATAGTGCCAGCCTCCGCCCTATTCAGGTCTCCCAGAATAAAATTTCCTCTCGGCCTACTGGGGGTCCTCACACTAAGAGCAATTTCCGAGGGGGGTATATTGATCTCCCTCCTGAAGCCAATGATTATGTGGCGGTTCTGACGGGCGTGCCGGAGGCAGAGAATGGCCACCATGAATATCACCGCTCCTTACATAATAAGGTCATGCACTGGCTTAATACGTACAGACCGATCCCTAATGGCAGGAGGAGCAGAGTCAAAATGGTACGTAGAGTACCGTGGGTGGGCTCAACAAGGAAATCCACTCCCGGCGATTGTATAGTCGTGACGTTTGAAGACCCTTACACGGCTAGTCACATCTGCTCCTGGGCGGCTCAAGATGGGGGTTCCTCTATTGTCCCGAGGCCATTGTCATTCTTTTACCCACCTCGAGTTGCATACCCACACGGGGGCAATTGGTCCATGGTTCCCCACCAGCCCAGCTGGGGGTATTCCTCCAGGGAGCATAATCCAACTAGAGGCTGGCTCGGGATAACAACCTCAAACAGGTTCGACTGTCTCGAGGATGTTGACTGACTACCAATGTCTCCTGTCCTGGCACCACCTACCCAGCCCCAGGCATCTTCGGTGGAAGTTGGTATTTGTCCCTTGTTGACTACCCTGGTTGGGACTAGCCCTGTCCTCCCTATCCAAACCAGGACTCAGGCTTCGCCTTCACAGGGCTCGCTGCATTTTCCCAACACTAATTGTAACATCAGTACTTCTGTAATTGTGAGTGAGTTAGCCTTTGCCTCGTCGTCACCTACAATTCCTCTTCAGTCCTCCCGGCCTGTCGGTTTTGACACTGCTTCCCCTGCCCTTGCCCCCTTGATTCGCAATAGATCCGCAGGTAATTCCCAGCTCAAGATCTTAAGCTGGAATGTGGCAGGGCTTGCTCGAAATTTCGATAAGCCAGACTGGAATTCTTTTGTGGAGCCCTTTGGGATCTGCCTCCTCCAAGAAACCTGGTGCTTGGAGCCCTTCTACAGGGTGTGTTTCACGACCTACTCTGTACCAGCATCCAAACCCAAGGGCAGTAAAGGCCGCCCTTCTGGTGGCCTTCTTATCTGGGTCAGTATCACACTGGGGCTTTCCATAAGACACATAAATACCCAATCTCCAGACCTCTTGAGACTCACCATACAGTGCCCGGGGGGCAGGAAGTTAGAGGTGTTCAATTTGTATCTGAGGGGGGTCAGGGGGGGGGGAACTCATTGCTATCTTCAACTGGTGTCAAAGAGGAGCTCAGTGGCTGCAACATTGATTCCCTCATTGTCCTGGCTGGAGATTTCAACTGCTGTTTTGAACCGTTAGCCAGCGAAGACATCCTGGACACTTGGGAAGACGATGCTAAGAGAGGCATCCCTTTGCTCGTTCTTGACCCAATCAAAAAATGGACCCAGAATGTCATTGATATTAATTCTCTCTGTTTAGAATATGACCTTAGGGCCACTAATGGCCGTTCTAAATCAGATTCTAGGGGTGCGCACACCTTCAACAGGGTGGGCCACACCTCGAGAATAGATTACATACTGCTAAACCATAACTTATGGCAGTACTTCCAAGACATGGAAGTCCAACAAACAACGGATAGCGATCATAATCCCTTGGTCCTAACCCTTGCCCTCCCGTGGGAAGTAGGGAATTCCCCATCGCCTCGTTCCAATTGGAAATCATCCCATGAAGTTGTGCCATCCAATTGTGGTAGGCGATTAAAATGGGCAAAAGTCGCCGTGGACGAAGTGAGAATGGCCCAAGCTGGGAACATAATGTTGAAAGCTAAGCGCCTTTTGGGTGCGTTGGATTCTGATAATGACGTTCTCACGACATTTACGGAGACCATCGCATCCCTTAGTAACCTGTTTACAGTTCCTCAGGGTAGGGCCAGGGCCACTCGGAGAGCTGCAATTAGGGGTAGAGACCAATGGTACTCCTCGGCCTGCCGTGTAGCCAAAAGCGAACTCATCCGGGCGGTTGGAAAGAAAGACTCAGCTCAGATTACACTCGCTAGGAAAAATTATAAAAAAGCCCAAGCAGTGGCAAAGGATACCCATGAAGCAAACTTTTGGAGAGACTTAATG
Source organism: Lissotriton helveticus (assembly GCF_964261635.1). Classification (NCBI taxonomy): domain Eukaryota; kingdom Metazoa; phylum Chordata; class Amphibia; order Caudata; family Salamandridae; genus Lissotriton; species Lissotriton helveticus. The sequence continues at coordinate 1,184,155,732 of NC_136067.1, forward strand.
TAAGCCTGCTCCAAAAAGGATTCAAGGGGTTTCTGGGCCTTGCTCAGAGGAAGGGATAGGCCGGTGGACTCACTGGTGACATGCAACATTACAGGGGAGGCCTGGTTGGCTCATTTTTCCAAGCTCTATTCCAATCCATTAGGGGCTTTTGGTCAGAATAGGGGTCCCAGACACAGTGTGCCGGTAGCTAACACAGATTTAGACTACACCTTTGCACCCAAGGAGGTTGAAGTTGCGATTAGGTGCCTTGTGCCTAATAAGGCGGCAGGCCCAGATGGCGTCCCTGGCGACTTGCTCCGGACCAACTCGGAGGTGTGGAGCTTACTCATTGCCCTACTTTTGAACGAGGCCATGACTGGCGGATGCCTCCCAGATTCGTGGAGGGGTGCGGAAGTCGTCCCTATTTTTAAAAAAGGCTGTAGGGACGACCCTGCCAACTACCGTCCCATAAGTCTGCTTGATTCTACCCAGAAGGTAGCAGGGAAAGTAGTTTTAGGGAGGATCTTGCAGTGGGCCGAAGAAAAGCAGGTTTTGTCTGACTTTCAGGCCGGTTTTAGAACTGGTACTGGTACGATTGAGCAGACATTCCGATTTCTAATGCTTTATTGGAAAGTGGTCAAGCTGGGCAAAGGCAGTCTGTATCTTGCCTTTATAGATCTTCGGACTGCCTTTGACCTAGTTCCACGTAACCAATTGTGGGCCGTTCTTGAGGGCTTGGGCATCCCCCCGTACCTGCTCGCATTGATCATCAAATTCCACGAAAGCAATTTTGCTCAAGTTAGATGGGGCGTACAGGGCCAAAAAACACCTCGCATCTCTGTAGACAGGGGCGTCCGCCAGGGGTGTGTGCTAGCCCCCACTCTGTTTTCATTATATCTAAACGGAGTGGTGGAGTATCTTCTTAAAATACCAGCAGATGCACCCTCCCTGGCGGGCAGGAAGATACCAACTCTCCTGTTTGCAGATGATACCCTGTTGATTTCGAAATCCCCGCTAGGTCTCCAAACGTTGCTATCAAGGTTCCAGGAGTTTTGCGACTCCAGGGGCTTGGCTATTAACATCAGCAAAACTAAGTTCCTGGTGTTGAACCCCCCTAGGAAGACAGTACACCCCCCAACCCTTGACTCAGTCCCACTAGAAAGGGTGAGGGAATTCGATTATTTAGGCATCCGACTCTGTGACTCTATGAGTTGGAAGGCACACCACCAAAAAATCATTCTGACCCATAGGAGGGTCACAGGTGCGTTATTAAAAGAACATCGTGCCTCTCCCCTTAAACCTATCGGGGTGATACTAGATATTTATAGGGCAAAAGCTGTGAGTGCGGTGTTGTATGGGGCAGAGCTCTGGGGTACGCAGAAATTTGACACTTTGTCCCATCTTGAGAACAAATTCCACAAAGACCTAATGAGGCTACCTCACAGCTCTCCCACTCTTCCTCTCCTACTTGATACAGGCACACGCTCCATAGCCGAGCAGGCAAAGCTACGCCCTCTTCTATTATGGGCCCGCATATGGAATGTTCCTGAACTCTCAAGCTACGCAGATGCACTACGTGAACTCCTCTCAACCCCGGGCTGGTTTAAGATCGGCTGGCTCCTGGAAGTAAAGCGCCTCCTTTGCGAACTGGGCCTGGGAGACGCTTGGGCCAATAGATCTTCACCACCTAAACAGCTGCTAAAGAAAATATATTGGTCGAGGGTGGGAAATGAGAGAGTGAGCCACTCCAACCTATGTAGATCTGCTGCTGAGTTTTTGGTTATTAAAGATCTTCCCCTTAGAGAACCCTACCTGGACCTGATCTCCAACCCAATAGATAGGGCACTGTATTTTAAATTTAGGGTTGGAGTTCTGCCCCTAGGTATATGGACAGCGAACTGGAAACCTCCCTGGCAAACCATTGCAACCTGCCCTTTCTGTGTTAACAGGGATGAATCCATCGCCCATCTAATGTTCGAGTGTTCAGCGTATGTTGCCCCTCGCCGCAGATGGCTGAAACCCCTTTGTTTGAGGCTGGGCACCCGGTCACACGTGGAGGCCTTACAGATGCTAAGATCAGACACTCATCCCTTGATTGCTTGTTGCCTGGCAACATTTTTGGGATGGGCTTGGAGGATAAGATCTGTGAGGAAATTGCTCCTCCAGTAAAGGTCATCCATCCCGACTCCTGTGGTTTAGCCACTTGATGGTGTTTTTAAAAAAATTTTTTTTACTCTTTTTAATGATGGTATATCGCTGTTTGTTGTATAAATGTATTTTAGATGACTGATTTGCACAATTGCTGTACATCTTAAACTGTTTTTTATTGGACAGCCTTTTTGTACTAGATGGTCGAACTGCACAACTGCTCTATATTTTAAAATTGTTTTTGCACTGTAATGCTTTTAAGAAATGAAATATTTCGAAATAAAGCTATACAACAACAACAACTTAAATTAGAGCATTTTTTTTTTTTGCAGAGTTTTATATAGGGTGAACTAGAAACGAACCGAATCAGTTATCAGAGCGCTTTACATAGCACCAGTTACGTTACATGAGGACACACTTTCATTTTAGGCACGGGGAGATTAAGTGATTTGCCCAGAATCACAGGGGGTTTTTGGCGTCGTTACCGAGACTCGAACCCAGATCCCCAGGTCCGAGGTCGAGTGCCTTAGCCGTTAGGCCAACCCCTCTCCCCATTTGACATTTGACTTACTTTCTCGTGGAGGGAAGCTCATTTAACCTGTTTGCATGCACTCTGTATGTGGGACTCAAATGCTCAAGAGTGATGGTTGTGTAGGACGCTCTGAGTTCTTTTAACTCCATCCAATTTTAAAAAAGGAGCCCAATTCTTTGAATGGTTCAGAGTACTTTCCCATTACACCTCCTACTTGCCCTGCAGTCATAATTACAGATAGTTACCTAGTGCATAATTGTTGATGTCTAATCCCATTACACCTCCTACTTGCCTTGCAGTCATAATTACAGATAGTTACCTAGTGCATAATTGCTGATGTCTAATCCTCCTGTGTGTCATTGTCACCCAGGGAGATTGGTCAAGTGGTGCCCTGAACAACATAAAGCTACAGCAGGATGTCATCTGACATGAGGACCAATCAACTGCCTAGCAAGCAATAGGATACATATATCCTGCTATGCTAAGATAGTGAGATGAAAGAAAATAGGGCATTATTTGAGTCTCATACATTTGTTTGAAGGTGTGGTTGATCATAATATTCTCAACATCACTATTGATAGGGATCTGCTCTCGGGTCCAATCTGATATCCATTTCTTCCTGGTGTGGACAACCTAATAGAGTTTGGTAGGTGTTGCACTTAAAGTATTCCCACTTCTAGGCACATACATTTTCCTCTATGTTATCCCATAAATACCTGATGAAATCAATGGTATGGCCTCCGTACCCCCCAGGTGCTACATCAGGAGGCATTAACACCTTATTAGGTAATTGCACCTTGACTAGATCATGAGCTAGAATTAGGCTTTCCTGTTTTCAGTTTCTATTTTAGGTTAATTCTGGTGCTTTTCCCCCAGTGTTTTCAATACCTTAAAAACAGTGGTTACTAGCGGTTACACATTTTCGTGCCATTAAAAACAATTGAAACACTGTTTTTCTGTTGTTTATGCAACATTTTGCTTTTTAGCAATGATAGTGCAAGGTATATAGACAGTGAAGAAGTATTGTATGGTTTACTATAATAAGTTTAATTTGCACACATACAGTGAGTCTTTGGTCATGTGTGCTCCCTCTTTCCTTCCCATGCAAATTTTTATCTATGAAAAGGCCATCTCAACATTGACGGGCAGCACACAAACAGGCACTACACAATTTGCTAACTAGCTTTCCATGCCAATACTGGTGCACCTAAAGATTGCGATTCTCTGGAACAGGTTCTGCAACATATGCATTGAACTGGGCACATACGCCCCCTTGAGTTTTTGAAGTAGTCAAAAATGAAAAAGTAATTTTCAAAGTCTGCTCAAGTTCTAGATCCCTTCCATAAAGGGGACTTTTCTTCAGAGTACCATAGTGAGGCTTCATTTACCATAAATACATAGAAATGTCCCTTTACTAACCATTGCATCATTGCAAGCCATTTCTCATGCATTGTAAATTAAAATGTCCTAAATTGCTCTTCAACATTTCTTTGTATACCAAGTGGCAAGCATTCTAACATAGAATGCTTGGCACTGCAACTTGTGCTATGTTGCAGTGCCAAAGTCATTAAAGTGTCACGCAACCTACTTTCAAGCAGATGTTTCACATCAACACCATTTACCCTGGTCTGTCAAGTGCTCAGTGTGTTGTCAGATTCTAGTGTTTTTATTGTGTTCACTACAGCAGTCATGTTTTCCTGCAAAAATCTAAGAATGCAGTATAGTGGATTTACTTTTACATCACTATCAATATGAGACCGAAGATCGTCACATTTCTTGCCTTTGGCATCATCACTAAGCACAAATTCTGTAAATGGTCGACACATGGAAAATATAGCATTTGCAGCCTCTAAGACTAGGAACCACTGGCTAAATGACAGTTGGGAAGACTCTTTCTTTGATGCCACACAGAGCATAAAATGAGAAATATTTGCGTTTTAGTTCCCATGCATAACGAAACAGTGCACCAGAATGAACTACAAAATCAATAGTATTCTTCATTAACTCTGAAGATTGTAAAGATCCTTTCAGCATACCACCTAGCAAGGATCTCTTACAGGGAAGTACTTAAGGGCAGGTATCAATTTGGACAATTCATCACATAACCTTTTCATATACATAGCTGAATCCCTGTAAATACAAACAGTAGCACCCCAATCTTAGTAAGAACATACATTTTGCAGCAGCATTTCAAGTTCAACTAACTGACACTGTGATCTATGTTTTCCAAAAAGTCTGGTGTCATGTTTTTACCACTATCCCAGATGCACAAGTTACTTACCTTCGGTAACGATATATCTGTAAGAAACATTAGTTAGTGTTAGATTCCTTACCTTAGAATATCCCCAGGCGTCAGACTGGATCTGGAAAGATTTCGTCAGCAGTACCCCTGTGTGTTGCTAGGTGTCGTCTGCGGCTCCGCATCCATCGTCGCCGGGATGACATTGGAGTACTTAGACGCCGCCCTCGCGCGCTGACATCAGTACTGTACATAGCTTTCCGCGCCAGTAACACAGAGCCATGATAGAAACTGACACTGGTGCCATGAAACTAGGGCCCTGAAAGGGATGTCCTTAACCCTAGATGTCGGTTCGCAGAACGGGGAGGATGAGTGGGGCGGTAAGGAATCTAACACTAACTAATGTTTCTTACAGATATATTGTTACCGAAGGTAAGTAACTTGTGCATCTGAAAGAAACACGTTAGTGTTAGATTCCTTACCTTAGAATAGATACCCCAGCAATACCAACCCCAGTGGTGGGTCTGCGAACCAAAATCACACCAGAAGGTCCTGGAGAACAGAACCGCCAAAAAAGCCATCTCTCCGGACTTCGCTGTCCAGGCAGTAGTGCCTAGCAAACTTGTGCAGCGAGGCCCACGTAGCAGCCTGACAGATGTCCTGCAAGGGGACTACCCGACCCAGGGCAGTAGTAGCCGCAGTGGCCCGAGTGGAATGGGCTTGCAGCCCAACAGGAGGCTCCTTTTTTGCCAAGGAGTAGCAAACCTTGATGCACAAGATGACCCACCGAGAGATGGTCCACTTGTGCACCGCCCGTCCCTTCTTAGCGCCCACGTAACCAACAAAGAGCTGGTCGTCCACCTGGAACTGGCACGTGCGATCTAGATAGAAGGAGAGCGCATGTTTTGGGTCCAGACAGTGGAGCCTGTCTTCCTCCTTCGAAGGATGCGGAGGCGGAAAGAAGGTGGGCAAGGTGATGTACTGCCCGATGTGAAAGACTGTGACTACCTTGGGCAGGAAAGAAGGACGAGTCCTCAGAACAACCTTGTCCGGATGGACAGAGAGGAAAGGAGGTTTTGAAGATAGAGCCTGGAGATCACTCACTTTCCTGGCAGAGGTGATGGCAACCAGGAATGCAGTTTTAAGAGTCAGAAGACGAAGAGGACAGTTATGAAGTGGCTCAAAGGGTGCGCACATCAGATACATCAGTACAAGGTTCAAGTCCCACTGAGGCATCACAAAGGGAACAGGAGGGAACATGTGTGTGATGCCTTTCAAGAATCTATTTAAAATAGGGACTTGAAAAGAGAAGGCTGATCAGGAAGCCTTAAGAAGGCTGAAATGGCTGAGAGGTAGCCCTTGATAGTGCCCAGAGCAGGGCCCTGCTGGGCAAGAGATAGAAGGAAGAGGAGAACCTCTGAAAGGGGGGCAGAGAGTGGATCCACAGCCTTTGCTGTGCACCATGCCACAAATTTGTTCCACCTGCAGGCGTATAGCGTTTTTGTGGAGGGACGCCTGGCTGCCAGAATCACATCACACACCTCAGGAGGCAAGTCAAATGGCCTCAACTATCGCCGCTCAATCTCCACGCATGGAGGTGGACACTGGACAGGTTCAGGTGGAAGACCAACCCCTGCTGCTGCGACAGAAGGTCCTCCTGAAGAGGCAGACGAATCGGGGGATCAACTGACATGCTGAGTAGCTCGGGATACCAGCATCTTTGTGCCCAGTCCGGACCCACAAGAATGACTTCGGCCCGGTCTCGCCTGATCTTCTTCAATACTCTGGGCAGAAGTGGTATAGGCGGAAAGGCGTACAACAGACCGCAGCTCCACTCGTGACGAAAAGCATCACCGAGCGAGTGCCGCCTTGGAAATTCACATGCGCAGAACTAATGGCATTGCGTGTTCTATTCGGTGGCGAATAGATCTAACCAAGGCTCTCCCCACTGCTGAAAGAGACCTTGCGCCACGTCCGTGTTCCATCATTCACCTGTGGCTGAGTTCGTCCGCCCTGGCGTTCAGGGAACCTGGCAGGTGTTGAACCACCAGGGTAACACCCTGGTGTTCCAGCCATGTCCAGAGGCGCAGAGCCTCCTGACAGAGGGTCCACGACCCCACCCCGCCCTGTTTATTGCAGTACCACATGGCGGTGGTGTTGTCCGTGAACACCTGCACTACACTTCCCCGGACAGAGGGAAAGAATGCCTTCAGTGCAAATTGGATCGCCCGCAGCTACAGAAGGTTGATATGTAGCCAGGACTCCACCGGAAACCAGAGGCCTCTGATCTCCCATGTGCCCCCCCCCCATCCCAGAAGGGACGCATCTGTCATCACTACATGTTCCGGTTGGGGTAGGGAGAGAGATCTGCCGCTGACCCAATCGTGGTTCGTGAGCCACCACTACAACTGACTCGCAGTGCCCTCCGAGATCAGGACGTGGTCGGACAGGTTGCCCTGATGCTGTACCCACTGAAACTTCAGGTCCCACTGCAGAGCCCGTATCCGCCACCGGGCGTGATGCACCAGAAGACTGCAGGAGGCCAACAGCCCCAGGAGCCGCCGCATCATACTGACCGAGACTCGGGATAAAGGCTGAAAGATCAGAATCAGAGCCTGAATATCCCAAACCCGCTGTTCCGGGGGATAAACCCAGAACTGCTCTAATGAACAGGAGCTTCTGAGAGGGACACAGGTGTGACTTCGGCATGTTGATGGAGAACCCCAGCGAGTGCAGGAGGTCGGCCGCAGTCTGGAGGTGGATGATGACTGTCTGGGGCGAGCCCGCCATCAACAACCAGTCGTCGAGGTAGGGGAAGACTGAAACCCCTAACCTGCGCAGATGAGCTGTGACCACCGCCATCATTTGCGTGACCACCCGTGGGGCGCTGGTAAGGCTGAAGGGGAGCACGGTAAACTGAAAGTGCTCCTGACCTACCTTGAACCGCAGGTAACGTCGGTGGGCTGGCAGGACGGGGATGCAGAAATACGTGTCCTGCAAGTCCAATGCTACCATCCAGTCTTCTGGGTCCAGGGCAGCTAGGACCAGAGCCAAAATCAGCATCTTGAGCTTCTCCTTCCGAAGGAAGCCGTTGATGCTCCGTAGGTCCAAGATAGGGTGTAGGCCTCCTTTGCCCTTCTTGGGTACCAGAAAGTAGTGGAAATAGCAATCACGTCCTACTTCTGGCCCAGGAACGCGCTCGACGGCCCTCTTGGCCAAGAGGGCTGTAAATTACTCCTGCAGAAGTGGCAAGAGATCACCCAACATGCAGTGGCACTGCGGTGGCATGGCTGGAGGGGTCGCCTAGGAGGGGAGAGAGTAGCCCCTTCGGACAATTTGCAGCACCCACCTATCCAACGGGATGGTACGCCAGTGGGGGAGGTGATGGTGGACCCTGCCCCCCACTGGTGACGAATGGGCCTGAAATGCAGGACTAGGAAGGCTTAGAGGCAGGTGCTGTAGTAGGGGCAGGTGTGGACTGACCCTGCCGGTGTCCCCCGGTACCACCACAGCGGTAATCACGTCCGCAACCTCGTTGAGCCTGGGACTGCGGTCTGTGGCTGGCTGGACGTGTGGGGGCACCCCTTCCTTGGCCACCAAAGGATTAAAAAGCGGAAGTTTGCTGGCGTTGGCCTAGGCCCAAGGACTTAGCCGTAGCGCTGGAGTCCTTGAAATGCTACAGCACACTATCCGCCTTGTCGCCAAAGTAGCAACGGCCATCAAAGGGTATGTCCATGAGGGTGGCCTGGACATCCCCCAAAAAATTGGCGGACCTCAGCCAGGTGCGGCGGCGAACCGCCACCGTTGTTGCAATCGCCCTACCCAGCGGGTCCGTTGTGTCGAGTCCACACCGTATTGAGTAGCGTGCTGCATCCTGCCCTTCTACAAGGGCTTGGGCGAGCTTTGCCCGGGCCTCCTCCGAGTGGGTTTAACGGCCCAAAAGGCAGGCGGTGTTGACAGACCGCAGCCCCAAACTGAAGGAGGAGAACAGTTTCTTCCCAAACTGATCGTACCTTTTGAATTCCCAATCCGGAGGAGCGGTCGGGAATGCAGTCTGGAATGTAGAGGCCTGGATCACCAGGCTCTCGGGGGTGGGGTGAACGGACAGGAAGCTAGGGTTGCCCGGAGACAGGCAGTGGCATCGGGCCACGTTCCGATCCACAGGGAGGCCTGTGGAGGGCTTGGACCAGGTGTCCAACAGAACGTCGGTGAGGGCTTCATTGAACGACAGTAGAGGCTCCAAGGAGCTTGCCTGTGGTCTGAGCACCTCAGTGAGGAGGTTAGTCCTCACGGCTGTGACAGGGCGCTCAAGAGCCAAGGCCTTGGCCGCCCTGTTCAACACCACGCTCTAAGCAGCCCCCTCCTCCGTAGCCGTGGAGGAAGAGAGACGAATCCATTGTCGGGCCTAGTGTCCAGACCACTGGCCTCCCCTAGCTCGTCTGCCCAGTCCTGGCTCAACTGGCACTGCAGTGCCGGAGTGTCCTCAGACTCCTCCCAGTCCTCCTCGTCATCCATCTCCTGATAGTCAGGGAAAAATGATGGAGCCTGGTTGTAGGTGATCTGCGCTTGCCGGCGCGGAAAAAAGAAGATCTGACATCAGCGCGCGAGGGCGGCGTATAAGTCCACTGAAACAGTCATCCCGGCGACCACGACGCCGGATGCGGAGCCGCAGACGATGGCTAGCGACGCGCAGGGGTAATGCTGATGAAAACTTTCCAGATCCAATCTGACGCCTGGGGATATTCTGAGGTAAGGAATCTAACACTAACGTGTTTCTTTCAGATGCTTGGTGTTGGGTGAATTGCCAAACACCCCAGGCTTTAAACATTCAATGCAAGGTGTAGTGACAGTACTTTTTTCACATATACCAACTATCAATACAGACTCGCAGCTTTACACATTAAATGCAAGGTGTAGTGACAGTACTCTTTTCACATATACCTACTATCAAAATAGACTCGCAGAAAAAGTGGGTTGATGTATCAAAAGGTTTCACCCATTCTCTGTCTGTGGGTAAATGGGATGATACATATTAAGAAAGTTACATGGCTAGTTTCATAAGAATCTATCAGTAAATAAATCAAACACTTCTAAAATATCAAATATGTTTTTGAAATTTCCTGATTCAGTTTCCTGATTCTCTACAGTATATACAATTAAACGTAAAACATGCTTCGAAACACTGCATCTTTAGAATAAAGACCACAAAACTGAAAAAGGAAGAAGAGACAATATTTTAATGACATCCTTAAACAAACAAACTCAAGCAGAATAATGTCAGCCCTGTTTTGCTTGCTGTTACCTTGTATACCAAAGTTACATTGTATTGGCCCCTTCAGGAAGAAATGAAAATGACTCGCACTATCCTTTTCCTTTCTTAGAATGGCATTTAGTTTGTGGTTGGGAATGTTTATATCAGTGTTTACATATTTATACTCGTAAAAGTTATTTCCTTTTCGGTGGGGTTGTATCAGTTATTATAGGTTTAAACCAAAGCAATCCTTAATTGTTGCTGGTGCTTTCCAGTGCTTAGCACCAGCAGTTAATTATCAGGGCCGGATTTGATATTAATTTACCTCACAACAGCCCCTGGCAGTGGCACAGTGTGTTATGTTTTGTTGTTGAAAATCACATTCAGAAACAGGTTCAACATCATCAAGTTCTTAACGTCTTCTTCTCAATCTAAATGTTCTTTTTTTTAATAAACATTTTATTGTGAAACAAGGCAGTTACAATGGCAGGAATACCTTCAGTAATATAGTAACGTTACAATCACGTCTCTATACTCAGTAGAATAGGTAACACGCATAGTGGCAGTAATACATCTCGATATAGACCATTTACAATCCCCCCTCCCATCCCAGTTCAAACCTCTTTCGTCTCTTCATCCGAACTATCAATGTCTCCCTCAGGCAATGGTTCACATATTTCCCCTCTAAAAACGTTCCAAGGAGTCCATATCTGATTCCATTTACGCGGACTCCCCCTGTTAGCATACACTGAGCGTTCCGTAATCATTATCAGGTCCATATGTTTACACCAAGCTGATAATGTAGGTCTATCTGCCGTGCCCCATTTCTGTGCAATGTCTCTCTTAGTAATCATCATTCCTAGTGTTCCCCAAACTTGTCCGCGGCGAGTGAGGTCATTCGGGTCCCACACATTAAGAATACATTTTCGTGGTTCAGGCAAGAGGGACACTTTTAGTGTTTGTGAGATGGTGCACATTACCTGCCGCCAAAATTCAGTTATCACTGGACAGTCTCATAAAGTATGAAATAGGGTACCCTCCTCCCCGCATCCACGGAGACAGAAGGGGTGTTGCGTGCGCTGAAGCTTATACAAAGTGGTCCTGGTGTAGTATATGCGATGTAGGATTTTAAGCTGCACTAGTCTAAACTTAGCGGAGATGCCCACTTCCTTAGGAGACGCCAGGGCCTTTAACCATTCCGTATCGTCTAATGCACCCACCTCCTCTGCCCATTTTACACGTAGTTTAAGTGTTGGATCCGGTAGATTGTTAAGTAGCTTCCGGTATGTGAGTGAGGTTGCACTGTGTTGTATATAGTCAGTTAAAAGCCGATCCTCCAGTGGGGAGGCCTCCGGGACCTCGGTACCCTCCGGTAGCGCCGTTAGTAAAGCATGTCTAATCTGTACATATCTATATGTTTCAGTCGAGCCCAAGTCATATTGCTGTTGAAGTTGTGTAAAAGGAATTACTCTTCCCTTGTCCCAAAGGTCTCCCACTGTAGATATGCCGATATTGTCCCACTGCGTGAAGCTCCTACTATTTCTCAATTGACCCAACGCCCTGGCGTCCCACAGCGGGGTGAGTTTGGTATATGGCGCAAGCGAGACTGGGATGGAAGGGAACTATAACCAGAGTGTGACAGAGTGTTTCGTGGGTCCTAGCAGTCTCGCGGCCAGTTTCCTATTGTAGAGCACTGCAAGCATGTTGTTTGAGCCTAGTTGCGCCCTATCTGCCCTATACGCCGGGTCATCTGGGGGTGCATGAATCCAGTGATTGAGGGTTTTCAATTGTGCCGCCCAGTAATATACCTGTAAATTAGGCAACGCAATCCCCCCCATCATACCAGCTCTTGTTTAATTTAATTTGCGCAATACGGGCCGGGCGATTCCCCCACAACAGGGTAGAGACCAGGGCTGCTACTTGTTTAAAAAATCTTAGCGGGACCGGGTATGGAGTGTTATCGAGTGCATAAAGAAATCTTGGCAGTGCCATCATCTTATATAGCGCTGCTCTGCCAGCAGCGTTAGGGGCAAAGATGCCCAGTGGGTCACATCTCGTCTCAGTCGGTCTAATGGTGGTATAAAAATTTTCTCAAAGAAGTCGACCGCGTTTTTAGTAACATATATACCTAAATATTTAAAAGAGTCCTCCGCCAATACTAGTGGACAGTCAACCGGAAGCAAAGGAGCCGGACCCTTCAGAACATACAACACTGACTTAGTCCAATTTATGGTGTATCCTGACGCTTTCCCGTGAACGTTACAGAGTGCGAGAAGTTCAGGGATTCCATTTTCCGGGTCCGTCAAATACACCAACATGTCGTCGGCATAGAGCGAGAGGCGATCCTCCCATCCCTCCTTCCAAGTGATACCCTTCAATAAGGGGGTTGCTCGGATTAGGGTAGCCAGAGGTTCCAGGACTAATGCAAACAGCAAGGGTGACAGGGGACAACCCTGGCGTGTCCCTCTGGCCAATGTCACCGTGTGTGATAAATGCCCGTTAGCTGTCACCTGTGCCATTGGGTTAGTATATAAAAGCCTTATCCAGGCCCTAAATTTGGGGCCAAACCCCATTCGGGACAGTACCGCGAAAAGATATTGCCATTCCACCATGTCAAATGCCATTTTGGCATCCAATGATAGTATTACCGCCGGGTCTGATAATGATGAGGCTCGCGCCAACACCCCATGGACTCGCCTGAGATTGAGGGCAGTATTTCTGTTTGGCATAAAACCTGACTGATCCGGATGGATCAGCTGCGGGAGGTGGGTCATCAACCTGCTGGCTAACAATTTCGCTAGTATTTTAGCTTCCGCATTTAGCAGTGAAATCGGGCGATATGATGTGCATTCCCATGGGGGCTTGCCGGGCTTTGGAATTGCTACGATTGTCGCAGTACGTTGATCCAATGGGAGTTCCGCAGTCACCAGACTATCGTTAAACATTGATAACAAAGGTATACTGAGGGCGTCAGACATTATCTTGTACCATTGTATGGGGATGCCGTTAGGGCCCATCGCCTTCCCAGATTGTATCGCCCCTATAGCCAGTTGTATTTCATCAGCTGTGAGGTCTGCCTCTAGCTCCATGCTAGCTTCATGTGTCAGTGTGTGGGTATCTATGTGGCTTAGTGCTATCTATGTGGCTTAGTGCTTCCAAAACAGCTATCTCCGATACTTCCAGCTCCGGAGTATAAACTCCCCGAAAGTATTCTGCGAGTGTGTGTGCTATTTCCTGGGGGCGTGAATGAAGTGTGCGTAGGGATTGTATTCCCTTGATGTGTCCCCCTTTCTTGTCCAGCCAGGCCAGCGTTTTCCCTGCTTTGTCCCCCACCTCGTATATTCTATGTGTCGTTGTTGTAATACTGTTTATCGTTTGTTTCCGCAGGTGTTCTCCGTGTTGTTGCTGACATATCTGTAGGGCGTGTGCTGTGTCCGGAGTAGGGTCCGCCATGTGCGTAATGTTTGCCGCATGCAGGGCCAACTCCAATGACGACAATTCCTGTTGCTGTGAGCGCTTATACCCAGTGATGGAGGCTATCGCCCGACCCCGGAGGACTGTCTTATATGCCTCCCAGAGCACCCAGGGCGACTCTACAGAGGATGTGTTTTCCTCAAAATATTGCCTAGTCGCCACCTTGAGTTCTTTCTTTATACTTGCGATCTTAAAATAGTTGGGATAAATAGGATATATTCTCTTGCGGGTTTTCTCCTGGCAGGCCAGTGTCAATAATACCGGAGAGTGATCTGATATGCCCCTAGGCTTAATGTCTATAATTTCTACGCATTGTAATCGGTTCCCCAAGAGCAGGAAATAGTCTATCTGCGATAGACTGTTATGTACCGCGGAGTGAAAAGTGTACTGACTAGTCGTGGGGTGTATATGTCTCCAGACATCTATCAGTCCCATTGCCTCGAGGAAGCTCTGGAACCGAGAGGGCCCGGACGGCTGCTTTCTAGTAGGGAATCTATCCCGTGACTCATCTACCGTTGTGTTGAAGTCTCCCCCTATAATTAGATCTCCTTGTCGCAAGGCTAGAACAAATTCTCCCAGTACAGGCAATGCTATGGAGTGCAGCGCAGGTGGAATGTAGACTGACACTATATTTAAAAGTCGGCCCTCCCATTGTCCCTGTATCGCAGCGAAGCGCCCCTGGTCGTCCACCTTACTTTGTAGTATCATAAACTGTGAGTTTTTTTTTTACCAGAATGCCAGTTCCCCTGGAGCCGGACGTGAACTCGGAGTGCACCGCCATTTTGTATCCTCTCCTATCTAGCGCTTGGTATGCCTTCCCCGTGAGGTGTGTCTCTTGCAGTAGAATTATCGCAGGATTATAGCGTTTTAGGGCCTGCATGACCAGTCCCCTCTTAATTTTATCGCCTAACCCCCTGACATTCCACGTTAGTATTCGCAGGGGGGCTACTAGGGAGTCCCGTGAATCCTCACCGTGCATGTCCGTTTATGGGTTGTGTGCCATCAGTGTGGTGTTGAAAATGGGGGAGTGACTCTTCCGACCTACACTCGATATAACTGCCCGTCCTTCATGCCCCTAGTGTATGTAGTCCTGCACTGCCTGCCTTAATAACCAAAAACTGAAAAACAAAACCCGTTTCCTCCCAACCAACCCCCCCCCCTGCCTCCCTGCTCAACAGACAAAGAACCGCCTGCCACCCCAACTTAGCAGAGTGCTTCTCCCCAACCCAACCCATAGTACTTGCTTGTTGGGGTAAAAGGTCCGTAAGGCAGCGGCCCCCTACGCCCCTTCAGGCTCGCCCCAGTCCAGATTCCAGAGCCAGCTCAATGTCCAACTGTTAGTACTGTATTGTGTTCAGTAGGCCGGGAAATCAGAGGTCCTGCCTCTGTTCATGTTCGTCCATTACCAGTCGTGGTGAGCGGTTCAGATCCTCTTGCTCTAATTCTTGAGATCTTTCGTGAGCTTCTTCCTGATGGTGCCGTTGGGTCTTGTTGGTACGCCGACGTGTTCCTGTCTGCCGCCAGCCCTCCAGCCAGTCGTGTGCCGCCTCTGGTGTGTCAAAGAACCATATTTTACTGTCTGCCACCACTCGGAGCCGGGCCGGGAAAAACATGGAATAAGGTAACTCACGCTTCCTAAATGCTTTTTTGACCTATTTAAAGCTCTTGCCTTCTTTCCTGATTACACGGCAGAAGTGGCCCGGTGCAGGAAGAGTCGATTTCAGTATACGGACCGGTTGAGAAGTCTCGCCGCCTGAAGGATCGTGTCCCTGTCCCTAAAGTTGAACAATCTAGCAAGCACCGGCCTCGGGGCTGCTCCCGGATTGGGTTTGCCACCAGGGACCATATGGGCCCTTTCGACTGAGAAGAAAGTAGATAATCACAACCAAACTGCAACCCAAGGGACTAAGTCCTCTATATACAGATCCATGGCTTGCGTTCCATCTGTTTCCTGAATTCCAAGAATCCGTACGTTGTTCCGTCTAGAGCGCCCTTCCTGGTCTTCCAGCTTCTCCTTCAGGTGTTTGTTTTCTGTTTAAATCCGAGCCGTTGCTATCTGCAACTTAGACGTGTCTTCCACCAAAGACTTCGAAAGGATCAAGGAAGTAGAAATAGTCATGGTCATCTCGTGATAGTCCGCCCGTAGCAGAGAAACATCTGTGGATATTGTCCCTACCGTTGTCTGCACGGCCGTTAGCGCCTTCATGATGTCTTCCAATGTGACCTTTTTCGTCCCATCTCCGTCCGGTGTTTTCCCCGTAGAAGGGCGTCTGTCCATGGAGGGCGTATTGTTTTTGTCATACGCATATTTTTCCAACTTGGCCTGTGCTGCGTGGTTCCTTGGACCCCTGCCCGCCATGTTGCACCCCTCACACGACCCGCCGTGGCAAGGCAGACTCAGGAAGGGAGAGGTGTTAGCGCCGGATCAGCAAGTAGAGTGGAGATGTTCGCGTGTCACAATATCAGTAGCGATCAATGGGCAAAGGCTTCCAAGTGGGGCGTTGTATTTCTCAGTGCCCCTGCCTAAGTTGGAGCTCTAGACACACCAGGACAAGGTGATGATGACACGGTCCCCGCGGACGGAGCTCGGTCAGTCCGTGAGGCGGCGGCCGCGGGTTATCACAGTTATCAGTATGCCAGGCAAGAGAGGGAGGCCTAATGTCGCAGCTCCTCCTTAGTCACAGTTCTGCCCAGGTTTGTACAGTCCACAGGATTTTACAATGGGAGGCCCTTCTGTTTGTCTCTCTCCTGTTGCGTTTTTAACCTTTGTGCTGGCCGATATGGTGTCTCCCCACTGCCTCAGGGGTTTATTAGCGACACCGGCCCATACGCTGCTGCGCCGTAGGCTCTCGGTCTGAGTTCTCCGGTTTGCGGGGAGCCGTCGCGGCTACAGCTGGTCACGGGGAAGATCGTTGCCAAGAGCCCCCCCGATCCTCTACTGGCGCTGCTTCGTTATGGGGAGAGGGAGGGGTGTGTTTATGCTGATAGCACCGGGTACAGGCGGCGCGATCACAGTCGTGCGGCGCTCACCTCGGGCCCATCCTCCCGGCTCGATCCCTCCACCTTCTCTACCACCGCGGGTCTACCGCGGCCACCGCCTGCACCGGAGCCTCCGCCACCGCCCGCGGACCACAGGTGAGAGCCTTTCAGTGGCTGTCGGGCAGGCCTCCAAAGCTCACTGCTCGCCTTCTCCACTCACAAGTATCGGATCGCCTCCCGAGTCCACCGATCCATGCTGCCTGGGTCTGGACCTTAGCTGCAGCCCCTCGGAGCCTCAAACTATAATGGATTAGTGGTCGGATAGATGTTAGAGGGCGCCTTGCCCACAGAGCTTTTCAGCTATGCGGCCATTACGATCGGCTGCTAGCCACGCCCCCCAATCGAAATGTTCTTGATGCAGTTGCAGTAGCACTGGTGGCTCAGTGTTGCCGGCCAAGTGGGTGGGACACTGAGATGGGTAGCGCTGAATTTTGGTCTGCGGGGGTTTGGGCTGTGCGCAGCAGCAGGCAGCGTGTGCAGTTTTTTTCAGATTGCCCGTGCATTCGCTACTTTGCCACGCCCCAGCATACCCGCAGGCCCGCACCTCATCTCCGGCACGAGTCATCATGGTTCACAATGGCGTTCAAAGTCCCTCTGAGTCTGAGCACAACCTGGACAATGTTGGCATTGAGCCTTGAGGAGTAGACAGTAGTTACAACAACTTGCGCAGCACCAGGTGAGGCAGGACCTTGTAGGCCTAATCATCAGCTAAAAGAAAACTGTGCAACAGCCGAGGCAGGGCCTGGCAGGCGGCCTAATCAGTTTGTGCACTGCCTTAGGCTGCTGCGCAGCTTCATTGTGTCCAGAGTGAGTCGGTCCCACTGTAGTCCCAGACTCCCACTCAACTTACTGGTCCTGGTCCCACAGTCAAAACAGTGTGTTGCAGGCACGCTTGTGAGCCAAGAGCAGTATGGAAAGTCATCGTGGTTCAATGGCCATTCAGTGGTTCAAGAACCGTTCAGCAGCGTTCACTACGTGAAAGTCTGAGAGCCAGCTGCAAGTGCGACCGGCCAGGCCGGACGACGATGTTGTGGTGAGTTGCATTGGCGACTTGGCGTTGAGGAGTAGCCGCAGCCAGCAGTGAGTACTACTTTTGGCCAGTCTGGCCAGTAACAGCACCAGCCACCAGGTGAGGCAGAGCCTTGCAGGCTTAATCAGTTAAAATTAAGCTGTGCAGCAGCCTAAGGCTGCAGGCAGTGCACTGCAGTCAGTGTGTGTCCCGGGCCTGCTGCCCGGCCAAAACCGGTAACTTAAGTTTTACTTGACACGGACTGCACGGACACTTACTGTAACAGTAGTTAAGCAGTACGGAAGAAGTTAAAATAGGTACCGTTAAGATAACTACTAGTAGCGTAGTCGCCAGGTGATGCCACTATGATAATGGCGGGTGGCGTTGCCCATGCCAATTGCCAAACCAACCAATACTGCTTTGTGTTTGGGTGTGCACTGAGCGTGACTCCCGCCCTCCCTCCACTCTCGGAATCCATCCTCAGACAAAACACACAGCACAGACCCTGAACAAACTCTATATGAACGTGGGGGATTCAATCTTATAGGGGGGGTGCAGGGCAGATGCCTGCTTGCAGTGCAGTTGCATTTTTCTGAGTTGCTTTATGTAGGAGAGTAGGGTCTGCTTTCCTATGGTCACCCCACTTTTTGCTTTTTGTTTCACTGGTTTTCGACTTAGATGTGGCTGTGGGCCTGCTAATCAGACCCACGGCCCTGCTGTTCTCTCTCTAAATTCACACCATGTACTTTAGGTACATCATCAATTGGGAATTGGGTCACTCTTATGAGTCCCTGTACAGTGTACCATAGGTACCCAGGGCATAGGTGCACCCAAGGCCTACCAGGGGCTGCAGCATATATTTTGCCACCCCTGGCTGGCCATCCAAACTGACAACTGGCTGATCACTCAGCTGGGGCAAGGTTGTGTAATCACCCCTTGCTTAGATATAGTATTCCTATATCTAACCTTATATCTAGACACATATACACCTATAAGTCACTCTTATGGCAGGCCTTAACAATCCTGGAGGCAGAGTGCTTGGTTTTATGTGAGATGGTGTGCTCTAGCATGAGCTGAGCCTGTCTGCAGCTTTCGGAACCATGTCCTTATAGCTGTTCTAGGATATATCCATACCATGTACTCTTAAGTGCATTATGAACCTCGCGGTTAAATGCTAACTTTGGTTTGGCTTTATCAAAACATGTCGTGTAAGGTGTCATACGCTTTGGAATACTACCCCCTCACCAGTTCTGGTGACGGGGGTAGCATTCCACCCTTCTAGAGGGAGAAGACATGTTGTTCCTACTAATCCCGGTTAAAGTTAACCAGAGCCTCAGCATCACAAAATGGATGCTGCTGCCACAGACACAAGTCTAACCTCCTGCTGCTGGGAGTCCTTCCAGCGAGGGAGGCTTGGACAATAGGTTTCCTGTCTTGGGAGGTGCTAGCTCCACCCCAGCTAGGCCATAGTGTATTGGGGCAGGGAGGGCTGAATGTAATGAGACACTGCCTGGGGCACACAAGGTGTCCCATGCATAGTCCAGTTCAAACCGCTGCTGGGGCACTCCAGCCCCAGCTTTGGCGTGAAACTGGACAAAGGGAAAGGGGTGTAACCACTCCCTTCCTGTGCCCCACCCATAGGAGGGTCCTAGCAGGTAATCCAGCCCCTAAATTTGGTATATAGGTAGGAGCTGAGTCCCAAGACTTTAGATTTTATCCTGACTGAAACTTGAAACCAAACTCTGGACCTTCGACATTCTACTCAACATAGAAGACTGAAGAATCTCCC
This sequence comes from Lissotriton helveticus, assembly GCF_964261635.1. Classification (NCBI taxonomy): domain Eukaryota; kingdom Metazoa; phylum Chordata; class Amphibia; order Caudata; family Salamandridae; genus Lissotriton; species Lissotriton helveticus. The sequence goes on from NC_136067.1 coordinate 1,184,175,192, forward strand.
TTGTGGTCAAGGAGTGACCACCCTGTGCAAACAGGCACCATCAAGTGATCAACGTTTTGCTTTGTCATTGCCTCTGCCGGAGCCCAAGCACAGAGCCTGACAAGACCCGGACTTCCAGACTTCCAACAGCTCGATCCACAGTCACAGCAGAGCTGAGACCCGTCTAGGTGACGAGAGAACTGGGACCGGCCATCTTGGAAAGCCAGCGAATTGCTTTCTGTGAAACTTCTGAGGCACCCTCAAAGTTGTGCATTGGGGATTGAGAAGCCCCAGCCCCGAGCACCAACTGCACTGAAGATCAGCCCTCCATACTCCACGAGTTCTGTGTGGGGCCCTTCTGCATTTTCCTGCTCAATGCGTCTGTCCGGTCACTTGCCCGTTGGCTAGTGGCCTCTGTGACGAAGAAACCTTGAATCTACACTGCTGGTCTGGTTGCTCCAGACTGGCCCATGCTTCCCTGAAAAGGAGAAGTCCATCAGACCTTGCTGGTCTGACCAAGAAGCCATCTTCAATTCCTGCGTGGGTTGCCTTTGCCAAGGCTTGTTGACTCCAATTTAGAAGCCGACACCGCCAACAGCAAGAGCCTTCGTGGTACAGTCCGTATCCAGCTTCTGGTCATCGTTGACACCTCCTGGTCCTCGTGGCTGCAGAGACAAGCTTCACAACATCACCTGATCGCAATCCGACACTGCCTGGTTCCTTCCTGGTTCCATCCTGGTCACTGGCTAGTGACCCAGACTCCGTCCCCTCTGCTTTCAGGTACTCCTCATCCTCGATCCTCCCTTGGATCCAACCAGACACTTCTCTCCTGGTCGCCTGCAGCATCTTTCTCCAAGGCTCCATAGGAATCAGCAACGAAACCCGACACACCTTGACACCTAAGCACCCGCTTCCTGTGGGTGAGGTAACGCGAGTACTTCGGTGCTCCTGTGGGTATTGACTATCCTAGTGTCTAAGTTTTGAGTAGCTTTTCCTTAGTCCAGTCGGAAGTGACCTAAAAGAACTAGTTTCCATTTCTTTCGTTCCCATTCTAACTCTATAGTAACTCGTGTGTGTGTGTAAAGACACTGCACCCGCATCCCGTGGGTCTCCTGCTCCCTAACATTTGGTAGTACAGCGTAGCTCCAGCGATTCTCCAGGCCCTAGGCCTATCCTTTGTTCGTGACGTGATTCTTATACCACTATTTTAGTATATGGTTCGAAGTGCCCCTAAGGCATTACTGTATTTTGTGCAACTTATTGTATGTTGATTAAGTCTCTTGCTATGTGCTTGTGCCTCTGACCTCAAAGAGTTCAGAGGAGTAATTTAGTAATAAATACATATATATTTTTCATATATACCCTGTGTGGTGTCCTTTCATTTGGTATTAAAGGGATTGCATATGGTAAAACAGCTGGCTTCACATGCCCTCTTGAGTTTAGCCTAAGACTGCTTTGTCCATGCTACCACTAGGATAGCTGGTCTAGAATGGTGACTTTACAACCATCACCATAAGGGTTGTTTGGACTGGTGCAAGGTGCTCACTAGAATAGTGAACATCAAATACCAGGCCAACTTCTCACACTTTATGTGACTGACTGCCTGGAGTCAACGCGTCTTAAGAAATAACTTCTCTAGTAACTGAAGAGAACAGATTGTGAATTTGTGTGTAGTTTATTTTAGAATGAAATTAATCGAACTAGCGAGGTCAGGGCCAGCTCTTAGGGTGCGATCGGTGTCACCGCACCGGGCGTTGACTTGGGGTGGGCCAGACAGTGACTGAAGAGGAACTGAAGGAAATGCACAGACTGAGAGGACAGTGAAGGGCAAACGAAGCTGTACCCAGGGTCCAGTCACCATTATACTGTGTGCATTCTTCTAATGTGGCGCGCTTGGTGGGGCTTGGACTGGTCCTTGGGCCCAGTACCAAAGGTAAGCAGAGAGGGTTAACCCAGCACTGTGGCGCGCTTGGTGGGGCTTGGACTTGTCCTTGGGCCCAGTACCAAAGGTAAGCAGAGAGGTTTTTTTTTGTTGAAAAATCTGTTTATTAGCATAGTAAGTAGAGCCGTTACATATATATTGGAGCGCAATAGTAATCAGGATGGTACATGCATGTGCTTGCTCAAAAACATATAAGTACATAGTATCATTGATTTTTCGTTATGTTGTCCGGAACCATATTAACTGAACAATCCCATGTCATTCCCGAACCCCCCCTCCACCCTCAAGAATCCCTCCCAACACTCTCTCATTATGCGTATAATCATAGTATTTACGTCTGGGTCACCCGTGACATTTTGACATGTAATCTCATCTATACACACAGGTAGGCTGAGGTAAAATGGTCGATGGTTCGTGCTTCCCCGTACCCCATCACAGTGCACCTTAGTTCGTGAAGGTTTGTGAAAGGACTAGGTCTGAACACGGTCATCCCATACGTGGTGAGTCATGAGTATCCCCATCATCCCCGTCATCCCCCGTCTCAAACGCTCCCACAGTGGCAAACCAATCTAGTGAGATCTGTTTTTTCCGGAGACCTCTGCGTTCCTCTCGCTGTAATGCCTCGCCTTCTGCTTTGCCCCACCGTAACACCTCTGCTTTCCATAGTTCAGGGTCAGGTGGTTTGGATGACTTCCACCTCATCGTGATTGCTCGCTTCGCTATTAAGAGGGCCATGTCTGTAAAACGTGTCGCCACGGTTCTAGTGCGTGTTGGCGATCCTAGCCCTAACAGTGTATGTTCTGGTGTAGGTGATCGGGACAGGGCACCAGCCCTCTCGAGCGAGTCATGGACAGTGGACCAATAATAGCCCAATTTAGGGCAGTGCCATAGCATGTGTAGTAGCGATGCGTCGTCAGCGTCACATCGGGGGCAGGTGCCATCCGCGTCAGGGAACATCATATGTATGCGGTGTGGGGTCAGGTAGGCTCTGTGTAGCAACATCAATTGAATAAACTTAAACTTGGGGTTTCTAGCTACCTTACTGGGAAACTGAAGGATACGCTCCCACTCTTTGTCTCTCAGGGGCCTGCCAATATCCCTTTCCCACGTCGCCCGGAGCGGTGACAGTGTGATAGCCCTCCCCTTTTTGATGCTAGAAGTGAGCCATTTGGTCAGATGTCCGCCCGTGCCCATGAGGTAGTGCATTGCTATGAGGGGGTTTGTAACAGGCTCTTGTCCCTCAGGTGACCACTTGTGCGCGATATAATGGCGAAGGCCAGCGTGCAAGAGGAATGAGCCCCTAGGAACGCCATGCGCGGCCCTAAAGTCTTCAAAGGATAATAGGTGCCCCCCTGCTAACAGGTCACCCACATGTGACACCCCCACGTCGTGCCAGGGCACCAGTTTGTGCGTCGTGAGTGTTCCCGAGCCCAGTGGGATACCCAAGAGTGGGATCGTGGGGGAATAAGATGTCTTGGGGGACGTGTACCTTAATGCCTTCCGCCAGTACGTCACTGCCAGCCGGAGGAGTGGTGGGGCGTCTCTCGGTAGATCCGAATTGGGTAAAAGCAATGTGTGTACCCTCCCTTTTGCATGTTCATCCTCTGATACATTGATCTCGTGAAGATTGCGTCCTGCCACCCAGTAGGCCAGCCATTGCAGTTGGCACGCATAGTTATAAGCCCTAAAGTCCGGTAGGCCCATACCACCGGAGTCGGAGGGGAGTTGTAGTTTGGCGAGGCCTATGCGTCTTCGCCCGTGTCCCCATACAAGTTCCGTAAGTAGTGTGTCAAGAGTATTAAATGTCGCTGCTGGGATCAGGAACGGCAGATTGGTGAAGTGGTAAATGAGGCGGGGAAGCATCACCATCTTAGAGATCGCCACTCTGCCGGCTATTGAGAGGGGCAGTGTTAGCCAGAACTGAATCTGTGTCTTCAGTGCTCTAATGGCCCTCCCAAGGTTGCCGTCTATCATCATGTCTGCCTCCCTGTAGATGTGTATCCCAAGGTATCGGAAGGTGGTATCCGCCATCTGGAATTCGTGGGGGGCGAAGGGTAGAGGAGTAGATAGGCCCGTGGTCACAAAGGCGAAGCCATAGGACTTAGATTCGCTGATGGTGAGGCCAGAGATTGCCCTGAAGTCTTCAAATATTTGGGGTATAGGACTCAAGTCGCCCCGTAAATCCCGGAGATATAATATAATGTCATCTGCGTAAGCGGACACAATGTGCGCCGTCCCGTGCCTCTGAACACCACAGCTGGGGGCCAGTGTCCTGAGCTTACAGAGCATGGGTTCGAGGGCGAGGATAAATAGGAGTGGTGAGAGCGGGCAACCCTGTCGGGTGCCCCTCGCTATAGCTATGGGTCCCGAGATGTGGCTGGAGGTACGCACTCTAGCCGTGGGGAGGGTGTAAAGTAACCTGACCCAGGCAATGAATTCGGGTGGTATCCCGAACTTTACCAGTGTGGCAAACATATAGTCCCATCTAAGGGAATCGAACGCCTGCTTCAGATCCAGTGAAATGCAGCCCTCCGAGCTCATGCCCACTTGGTCGCCGAGCATCAGCTGAGCCAAGCGCCTGAGATTCATGGCCGTATTGCGGCCCGGTACAAAACCACATTGGTCCGGATGGATCAGTTGTGGTATGAACAGCACGAGTCTCGACGCCAGCACTTTGCTCAAGATCTTGGAGTCAGTATTGAGGAGGGACAGGGGTCTGTAATCGGCCAACTGCAGACCGTCTTTGCCAGGCTTTAAGAGGGATGTGATCAACGCTTGCATGGATGATTGTGGCAGGGAGGCTGTCCGTAGAGCTTCCAAATAAACAGAGTGTAACCGTGGGGCCAGGAGATCAAGGAACGTTGCATAGAATTCGGCCGGTAGGCCATCCGTTCCGGGAGCCTTGCTCTTCGGGAGAGCTCGTATTGCTTGCCTAATTTCCGCTACTGAGATGTTGCGCTTCAGGTCTTTGCATTGCCTGTCGGTGAGTTGGGGGAGGTCTAGGTCCCTCAGGAAGGCCTCGAACGCAGTCTCTGACAGGGACTGGGGGGGGCTGTACAGCGCGGTATAATAGTCCTTGAACGCCGTATTAATCCCTAATTGGGTGGAAGTCGGGTTGCCTGTCTGGTCCAGTATTTCCAGGATCGGGCGGCAAACTGGGGAATCACGTAGGAGGCGGGCTAGTAGGGGACCGGCCCTGTCTGCTTGTGTATGCTGTCTATTCGTGTATTCTCTGTAGTCTAGGAGCCTCAGGTCTTCCAGCAGCTCTGCATGTCTAATGTGGGCCTCCCGCAGTGGCGTGAAAGGTGCATGTGTGCCCGCTGCCTCATTTTCCAGGGACGCCAGTGAGCCCTCCACTTCCTTCAATTGCCTGATCACCTCCCGCTTCCTGCCCACTCGGGTGGGCATTGCTGCCCCCCTGAGACAGACTTTGAAAGCGTCCCATTCTATCTGACGGGTGCTGGCTGTGTTCACATTTGTGGAGAAGTAGGTTTCTATAGTGTCGGACAGGGACGACCGGAAGACCGGATCTTCAAGGAGATCCGGAGACAGTCTCCAGGTCGGGATGGGGGCCAGCCGCCTGCCCCACTGCCAATTGAGCTCGACGGGGTTGTGATCGGATAGAGTTTTCCCCATGTGTTGGTCTGAACAATTGAGTCTGTGAGGGAGCGGGAGCAAAAGACATGGTCGATCCTGGTGTGGAGTTGGTGGGGTGGGGAGAAAAAGGTATATTCTCTCTCTTGTGAGTGCGCGCTGCGCCATGCATCCGCCAAATCCCAACCCTCGGCCCACCGTGTTAGAGCGTCTGCCTGTTTCCTGCTCTCAGTGGCCTGTAAGGGGGGGTGTGACCTATCCAGTGTAACATCAAGCACAGCATTAAAATCTCCCCCAATTATCCAGCGGTGATCAGCCCAATCCGCAAGTACCCCATTTATAGTTAACAAAAACTCTGCTTGACCTGCGTTCGGTGAGTACACACAACCAAATACAATGGCATCCCCGTCCAACAGCCCCCGCACAAATACATAACGTCCTTCCTGATCAATTCTTTGTTCCAGCATCTGGAAAGGGACAGAGTTGCGGAGCCAAATCGCCGCCCCCCCTGGAGAACGCGGAATAGGAGGTAGCGAAGAGTTGCCCTCTCCATTTCTTGCGTAGCTTAATGTTTTCAGCATTGTTCAAATGTGTCTCCAGGAGGCAAGCAATCTGTGTCCCCCTGCGGTTGAGTTGAGCCAAAATCCTATGGCGTTTGTGCACCGATCCCATGCCCCGCACATTCCAGGTGCACAATTTGTAAACATTAAGAGGCCCCATAACCATCTGTGTGATGCGGTAGAGTGAAACACCTGGGTGACCATGTCAGCTCCGTTTTGCTACAAGGTGAGAGTGTCTTGCGAACATGTAACCCCTTAACAAGAAGGTCCCCAAGCCAACGGGCTCGGGAGCCAAACCAAGGTGCCCAACGTGAGCACAATTCAGTTAGGTACGTGTGTATACTGGGGGTAGTAGGCCTCTGAGAACTGTCACTTAACGGCCTGCATAGGCATGGTAGCCCTCAAAAGGATGGGCCCGTATGCAACCCACTATACCTGAAGAAGAGGATCAGTCATACGTTACCACCTGGAGGGGATCAATCGTGTTGCCACTCAGAACTCCGCTGCCATCTGGGCCGTGATCTTTGGGAATAGTTGGAGGCTGTCCACTGATCCGGATACCTCAGTGTGGGTGTCTGTGGTAACGGTGAGTATGTCTCCGGTTGCTCCCGCATCGTGTGCGGCTAGCGCCTCCTCCGTTAGCCGTATCTGCGGTGACGAATGACCCACCGCCTGACCTCTGGAAGGTTGCGTTTTCGTCGGTGTACCCTGTGAAGGGCGGTGTCCGGGATCGGAAGCGTCGTTCCGTCTGTCCGGTGGGTCCCTGTGACCCACTCGCAGATCATCGCAGCGGTAGTCTTGAGAGTTCGGTGGGGCTAGCGTGACTTCCATCCATTCTTCCGCCTCCTCCGGCGAATCGAAGAAGTGAGATTTGTTGTCATGCAGTATCTTGAGCCTTGCGGGGAACAGAAGCGCATATTTCATATTTCTGTCTCTCAATTTGCGCTTCACACCCATGAAGGTGGATCTGGCTCGTTGCACTGTGGGCGTGAAATCAGGGTATACTGATATGTTCTTATCCTCGAAGCGTATCGGCGCCTTCTCTCTAGCCGCTCTTAGAACAGTGTCCCGATCTCTATAATGGAGAAGGCGCGCAATCAAGGGGCGGGGAGGTGCCCCCGGTTGAGGAGGTCGCGACGGCATCCCGTGTGCCCGTTCCACACTGTATAGGGCAGTAAGATCTTCCTGGCCCACCAGTTTTCGCAGCCAATCCTCCACGAACTGGGTGGGATTCCTCCCCTCGCTTCTCTCCGGAATGCCCAGAATGCGGACGTTGTTGCGGCGGGCGCGCCCTTCCGCGTCGTCCACCCTGTCCCGAAGTTGTCTGAGCTGTTTCTCTACGTTCTCCAGCTTCGTGGAATGCTCAGTCTGTTGTGGTATGAGGTCGCTCAGCGCTACCTTCTGTTCGGAGACCCGCTCCGCCAGTTTGTTAAGGTCAGCCCGCAGTAGAGATAAGCCAGTTGCCATACTGTCTATACGCGATTCCAGTGCGTCGCGCGTATTTCGTTCAGGATAAGGTCCAACTTGGCGTCCGGGGATCCCTTTCCGGTCGGCGGGATGATGTCTGCGTTTGAAGAGGCAAGCGGGTCCTCGGAGCCCGTGGACTGCATGTCTGTCGGAGCGCCCTGGTCCTGGGTTCTGCCCCTGTGTCTGCCCATTGACCTCGTGAGCAGGGTGGCGCTGAAGTAGCTGCAGCCGTCAGCCGTCAGCCGCAACCCCTGCAAGTGTCCACACAGGGAGGCAGGCAGTGACCATGGTGGGTCTGCGTTGTGCTAGAGTAAGGCAGTGGTGGTGTCGCGGTGCAGACCCCAGAGGCGGCAGGGGCAGCGTTGGCCCGCTTAACGTAACTCCGCTGCAGAGTGGGTCGGCGTACTGCTGGGGACTCTGCAGGCTGTTGTGTCCGCGGTCTTGCAAGGTGGGCGGGGGGAGGTCACAGTTCCAGATGAAGCAAGGTAGGGTCTCTTGGGGACCGGGAGCGCAACAGGAGCCAGGTATTCAATGCCGCTGTGGTGCGCCGTAGTGCGTGGCGCACTCCCACACCGTGGGCCGGCACTATCAGCTCGGATACTCTGGGCTTATGTCTCACTGTAAGGGACGCGGGCCTTAGATGCGCGCCACCCCGTGTGAGATCCTCGTAGTCCGCCCGTTGTCGTGTGGTCTAGGGGTAGACGAGGCGCCACGGCAAGACCCCGGGGTCCCGTCTTGGTCCCGGTGCGGAGACAAGATGGCGCTGGTAGGGTAGCCTCGATGCCGGGCCGTCCCCCGTCCCGTAGCGTGTGGTGCAGCCAGAGAGAAGCGGAGCCCACAGCGCCGATGGCGGGTTACACGCTCCACCCGTCCCGCTGTCCTCACCTGTGTCATTGGTGGCGTGGGCTCCGCGGGCGACGCGGGCGGGCTGTGAGCTGGTCCAGGGAGGCCCTGCGTCCCGGGCGGGCCCGCGACAGGGCATGCCGGCTAGGGGTTAAAGCAGTTCGGAGGGAGGCAGCGGGGCCACAGGCAGAGCAGGGACCTCTCTCCATATTCCGGTGTCTCGGCAGGAGTCGCGGCTCACTTCCGGACCGGGGTCCCGACCGGGACGTGGCAGCGGCCGGGAGCAGGTCGGGCAGGCCACCCAACTGAGGCCGAGGCTTCACGCTGTGCCGCAGGCCGCAATACGCACCACGGTCATGTCACTGTTCCGGCGTGGTGCGGGGGGAGCAGCACCTCACCGCTGCACGCCGCTTGCTCTCGGAGGCTTCGAGTACAGGTTTCAGGTGGGTTGCAGGCAGGGATGACAGGATAAATTGCTCGTATTCAGGGCTGAGGACGGAGCTCAAGGACTACACGTCCACCATGTTCGACTCTTGGCCACGCCCCCCCAAGCAGAGAGGGTTAACCCAGCACTTTGGTCATGTCAACGTCAACTCACTTCCACCCAACTCTCTATTCTCAGACAATCAGAGGAAAGAATGAGAAGCATTGGAGGTTCTGGGTTTATTGCAATACTTAACACTGAGTGAGAATATTGGCATGTACAGAATGAGAAATCAGAGTCATACCAAGTATTTATTCATGAACCTGTACAATGTAGCACTTCTGACCCTTTGCAGTGATTGCCGGATTACTTGTTCTGTCCATGAATGAGGCACCAGTGCTTCCATTCATAAATCCATGTTTCAGGTTCAACAAAGGCACACTCTGTCATCACTGCTTCAAGGTCACTAAGTGCACACAACTTCTCTTTTACTACTGATGGCGTCATCATACAACAATGTGTGTCCAAGACCCCGAAATCCTCACATAATGGTTAAAAAACAAAGGTATTTCCAAAAACCTTTAATCCTGTGCCATGCTTTTTTCTCAATGCTTTTTTCTCTATTAAATTATTTACACATCTGTCAATTTTGCTTTACTCTTCCATGTAACACAGATCTCGCACCCAATCCCCTTTCACTCTTCCATGTAAGTCAAATCCCTCACACAAGTTCTGTTTCAGTCGTCCATGTAACAAAGATGCCTTGCTTAAACTTTGTTTCACTCTTCCCTGTAACACAGATCCCTCAGCCAAGCTCGGTTTCATTCTTTCATGTAACACTGTGGGGGCGTCAGTTTGCCAGTATATTCTTGTTTTAAAAGCACCTGCTGCCGAGTTCCTGGCCTCCAGTACTATTCAGTCATCAATTAAAATGTCAAGATAACTATGGTGATTAATCGTCTTCCTGGAGAGAGACAGGAGTTTTGTCTAAGGGAAGTTTTGACTACTTGTAAGGTAGTACAGAGGGTTAATATGCCTGCTGCAAAGAACCTTTACCATGCAGATCAAAAAGTGCATATAAGGCAAAATTGGTCAGTGTGTTACAAACCCTAAGTAACAAAAGGATCTCTCTGACAGAACCAGTAAGTTAAAATCCTAACATAGAACAGCAAGCTATTAACTGTCATTAAAGAGCTGCATGCAAACTGCAAGTAATATATTAGAGCTATATGTTTTTCTGCCCAATCTTTCATTATCCTAATCTTGCAAAAAGGGTTCATTTGGGAAGAAATCAATTCTTATTGGAGAGAGCCCCTAACAATGCTGTTATGTTTTAAATTCAGAGTTTGCGCTTTTCCAGACTTAGAACTCAAACTATATTGCCTACAATCATGGATGACAATGTTACATCAGACACAAGGCGTAGGAGTCACATCCCTATATACTGATTTACACATGTATGATTGCATCATACACACATTGCATAGATACAAAGTGCTCTGACAACTACTGGTATGAGTGGTGCTATAAGACTAAATTAATCTGAGAGACAGTGATTATGGAGACTTGAAGGGCAGTGTTAAAGGGTGGTACTGAGGGAATGTGTGTGAGGGTTGGTCATTGGGGGGCAACAACAAACAATGTCGCACAGGGTGCACCAGTGTTAAAGCTGGCCTTGAGTGAAGTAACCTTTTGCGAAGGGCAGGAATTATGTGCAGTGTGGTGGTGGTGTGACTGTCGCAGCAGGTCATGCCGCCGTGTGGTAGTAGTAGCATGATGGATGATGATGAGAAGCACTGACCGGCGGCCACCTAGTACTAGCAGTCGCCGGCTATACACAGAAACCTGTCTACAGTGTGCCTGTGTGTAAAACGTGCTGGGACTGGAACCACAGCTCACAATGTGCCGAGACTGCTGATGATGCTGCTACTGATGATAGCAGGGACCTGAACAGCTGTAAAGACCCCAAGGCAAGCTGAGAGGACTGCAAGACTCCCATGCTATCTACTAGTTATCTATAACACTATGGCAGTAGCGCGGACGCTATAGACAACGCATAGCAGTGACACCCATGGTTTGCTGTTGATTCTACATAAGGGCAGGCTGATATTACTTTGTAATGTATGCATTGGGCATACCATCATCATTCACAATGCACTGCCATTGATGTAGCGCAGATTCTCCACTCGGTGCTGTGCACCATAGTGCAATAATGCCATGGTAGTGCTGATGAGAACCTGTCTGTGTCACTATGAATGATGTCTCAAGTTTGGGACTTTTTAGATGCCCTGCTGAATTGTGGGTGCGGCTCCCCCCACATGCATTAGTAACGTGCTCTCCGCCAAAAGAGGCATATGATCTCTCTTCATAATATTGCTCTGCTAAGCAAGGCCCATATCTCTGTTCACATTATTACAATGCACTGTTTATCTGTATGCATATTTGTCAATACTGTGTAGCTATAGGTAGGTAGGTCAGAATTTCCATAGGAAGAGCATTGTTGTTTCTTTATTAATTATGGTGGTGCTCAACGAATCTGCATGATATTAATATACTTACCACCAGGCACCAGCACAGTGAGCACTGCCGGGGTTCAGTTAAACTGGCCTGGGCTGCTCTGAATAAAGTATCCTCCTCGATTCACTGATTCCTCCCTGGGCCCTGCTTCAGAGTGGCTAATAAATAATGCTAAAGCTGCGCAGGCTGGCAAAAAACGGGCTCATCTGTGTCTCGCTATTGCTGCTCTCACAGTCCTGGAATGCAGGGATGGCGCAGACTGTTAGAGCTTAGGTTGAGGTTCTAATTACTTGCCCTAACTGTGGGTGACGGGCCTGACGGCCCATGGTTCCTCTGCCTGCCATTTGAGCAGTAAGCAGTTGCAAGTTTTATTAATATAAATCCAAGATCAGTGTAAAAACCTATGATGATCCCTTATATATTAATCCCATCAAAAGCAGGATGTTAAATAAACGTGTTGCCTTCTTTCCTGTACCAGGCAGTAAGTAAGTAGTTGCACACACAGAATGAGCCCAGCATAGTCTTAAGGCTCTTTAAGTGTGCGGCATGCCATGATTTGTGCTTGTAAATTTGTAATATGTATTAAAGATATGATGTGCAAAAAAACTGACAGGAGTAGGTCAGCGTCAGCCATCAGTCTCGCAGTGTCCTCCATTAATTTGAACTTCAAAGCAATCTATAACGGGCGCGACCTGAGCATTTGATTAAACAGGCCGCCCGTTGACTTTTCGTGTCACTGGCTTTCTTCAGTGACTCGTGGGGATTTATTTTTCCCAATAATTGTTTGCTTTTATTTATGGCAGAGGCTGGCAGAGCAGCAGTATGTGTCTACTAAGGAAATACCTGGGCTTAATTAAGTTTATTTTTGGCTCTACTTTCTTAACTTCATTATTACTAACAGCTGCAGAAGCATGGTAACAAGAGGGAGGTCAGGTGAAGAATAACTTAGAAGATGCCGGTAGGGAGGAAAGGGTAGGAAGCACAGAGAGAGAGTAGTAAAGAGGGGTGAGCCGTAAGGTCGCATACCAAGAGAGAGATGACAGAGCAAGAGATGGGTGAGGAGAGAAGGAAAGATATATAGAAAGACAGGGTGTTGAGGGAGGGATAGGTAGAGTAGAGAGAATCTAAAGTAAAGACAATCAGAGTTAGAGGTAGACAGGGTGGGTGTGGGGGTGAGATTTAGAGAGAAAAATAGAAGCAAGTAAGAGAGAGAAAGAAACTGGGTACTCTGCTACATAATGCTCCCAAACAGGGTGTTACACGTCGGTGATTGTTCAACAACTTTGAGCGATGTTTTTAATTTTTAGGACAACAATGTTATGGTAAAAATGTACTGTATTTTGCTCTGGAGAAAAAATATTTCTCTAGTGTGGCCTGCAACAAAACTGAGGTCCAAATTAACTACAATACTTTAGGCCTTCGTTTCTTACTCCTGAATGTCATTTAACACATCAAACTTACACATTTGAAAAATACCCTTCAATGTAATAAGTCTGCACAGGTGCTCAAGCCTGAACATAGGTGTAGATCAATGAGGGATAACTTTACATCTAATAGTAGCTACAACACACAACCATTGCTGAAAGCTCAACAAAGTATCCCTGCCAGCCAGCACAGCATCTCTGAAAATGCAAGCTATCCCAAGTATCTCGCACTCTTACCATTAAACACAGGCCTATATGCTGCCTGCAAAGTGCCCTAGAGGTCTTGCTTAACCCAAGGCACGGGTCTGCTTACTGGATCAGGGTAAGTCAGTTTTCCCCATTTCAAGGGATGCCAGCTCACCTCGCCAGCCCATTCCTGAGATTGTCTTAAGTTAAAGTGCCAAGCCCTGGAGATACCAAAGTAAACATAACAAATGTTACAGCAGGAGTAGGTTCCCTATGCAACCTGTCTTACTCACAGGACTCACTTTGCTTCAGAAACCTATGGGGAGCCATCTTGAATAGTTACTGCTATTTTGTAGAGCTACTACACCTCCATACATATCATTAATAAATAACAACTAGCAATGTTTGTTAGCTGCTCAACTGTCCAAAGCATAAGTCAATATGCAGGAATTCTACCACAGCACTGGATAGAGCAGGGAGTTGAGGCACTTTGGGTAGTGAAATTAGGATTGTGGAAAGCTTTGGTTCATACAGTTGAGTTCACAAACACGACTCATGTTGCAGTGGAGCATTTAGAACCCACTGCTTGTTACCACGCTTCCACCACCTGCGCCGGAATGGGCAAGGCTCATTTGCTATGCTTGTCCTTTGTGTGATGTTTGAAGAAGTCATAAGATTATGAAAAATCCACTTATGTAACATTGAGAGCAGCACCAACCCTCTGAAAACTGTTCCAGAGCCACTGGCCTGGGTGCCTTTGACATTTTCATGCTTTCTAGCCTGAGTGCCTTTGTGTGACGTATCTATGCTTTCTGGCCAGGGTACCTTTGTGTGACGTTTCCATGTTTCCTTGTCTGAGTACTTATGTGTGAGATATCCATGATTTCTGGCCTGGCTGCTTATGTGTGACATAAGCACCAAGGCCAGAAAGCGTGGAAATATGTGTCACACATTTTCACAGTTTATGGCCTGGAATGGATGCTTATGTCAAGTCATCATTTACAATTTACTATGCTTTGAAAGTTGATACAGCTAAATATGTTATGGAAAATGTGTTGTGCACCATTTTTTTTTCTTTTTACAAAATGTTCTTGAGGGGAGAATTTCCCCATGCAACCTCTTGCAGTCATTAAGCTTGCTGCGCTTGCTTGGTATGCACCGTATGGGGGCTGGTCTAACAAAACTTGCCAGGGTTGTTTGGTTCCCAGTCTGGCCCTGAGTGTCAATTAATAAATACTTTTTGTGAATCACAGTGTATAACTAACTCTGCACACTTCCACCTCACCCTGCTTTTATTGTAATCTCGGAAGCCAAAGCTTAAAAGTGAGGCAAACTTTAAAGACTTTGTGTCTCGTTCCAGTGAGCGCTGCAGGGCAGGCAGGGGTATAAATTGGAAAAGGTCTGAATTTGGGTGGACAAAGTTGGATCCATTTGGATTATACTTGTAGTCAGTCATAGATGGTAATATATGTGCAGATGCAGAAATGTCTTTGGAGCAAACTGCAAATAAATATTAATTGTGCATGTTACTTAGATGAACTGACATCACACTTCGCACATGTCAAGCGTATTTTCTTTCACTTTGCTTCCCTAGAATGTCACACACTGGACAAAAGAAGATTTCAAGCTACTACACAACATTGATGAGGAGCCTACTAATAAAGTTGCTAAAAAAGACCATGTGCTTCCAGTGGATGAAGGGAACAAGGAAGATGATGAAGTGTGAGTTAAGGCACTAGATGAGAGTGACATCACTAACAGCAGCAGCGTTATCACCCCTACAGAAGAAAAGACACAAGATGGTCCTCTTAGAGATGAGCAGCAGCATCATGCTGTGGAGATTGCTGCAGTGACCGAGGTTCAAGACAAGCTTTATTCGATTTTAGACATTAAAATCATAAAAGCAGACAGTTATTGTTAAATACATTTTTTTTTGGGGGGGGAAATATTTTTATTGCGAAATTATAAAAAGGCACAGGTTACATGATTATCCAGACCACTTATTTGCAAAAGTTAATAACATGCAGGTTCCATGACAATACACAGCCATATTTTGCCCACATCCCGGAGGCTGGGCGGCGTAGGATCAGAGCATGTAGAAAGGAAAGGTGTAGTTGCGCCTAAAGGATATGGAACTATCGTTGTATTCGCCAATTTTCCATTTTTGTGCATTTATACTATTTAACGTTTAACAAGAACTAAAATCCCCAAGTATGGCATCATTAGCACAGGATTTAACCAGGCAGGTCAGTTATGCGAGGCCCATCTAAGGCAGAGTCATTATAATACAGTTAGGACCTGTGGGAATCACAGCCATTCACAATAATGCGTATAAAGGAATATTTGCGAGGTTGCGTAGGGACTTCACACCAGATCCAAACCCCCCAGCTCGGCTCCCTCCCCAGCACACTCAGACTCCGATTCAGCCGGGGTGAATAATTCAGCGCTGGTGGCATCCGAATCATCATCCGCCAACCACTCCATGCACAACATCCTCCAAGCAAGCAGATCATCCTGTAGCTTCCCATCCCTGCGAGTGCGCTGCATTTGCGTCTCCTCAGCCAGGGCCCATTCTCTAGCATCCCTCAGCCACAGGGAAATCTCGGGCGCCCTTTGACCCATCCAGGTGATAGCTACTCGCCTCCTTGCCAAAACTAGCAACAATTGCAAGAATTTATAAGACAGCTTCTTCTTTCTAGGTTTGGGCACCAGGGCCAGGAGACAATGGAGTGGGTCTAGGAGAATACTGATTTTCGCGGCTCGAGCAATGTGGGCCACCACCTCCTCCCAGAAGCCATGAACCAGAGGGCATTCCCACGCCAGATGGAGAAAACCCGCTTTCTGCGCTCCACACCTAGGACAATTGTGTCGTCTATCTGCCGATATGCGATTCAGAGAGACAGGGGTCATATAGGTACGATGGACAAAGTTGAAATGTATAAGTTTAAAACGTGCATTGCAGGAGACCTTACGGGTCAAAAGCCCGATTCTTTTCCGTTGTTCAGGTTCCAGCTCCACCCCCAAGTCTGCCTCCCAGGCCGCCCAAAGCCGGTGCGATCGGGGGGGTCGAGTCTCGACGCATGGCCGAGTAGAGCAGGGAAATCAGCCGTTTCCCTCTCCCACAGGATAAAATAATGTCAATCGTATAGGTGAGCGGAGGCGCTTCCGGGTATTGGGGCCACGTTGTTCTGGCTATGTCCCGGAGGCCTCTGTAGTGAAGGTACTGTCCCCCACTGAGATCAAAGGACTCCATGGCACGTTCAAAGGACACGAAGGTGTCATCTGGGTAGAGGTCTGCTAAAGTCTCGCATCCGCCACAGCGCCACTCTCGGTAGGACATGTTCTCCTCCAACCGGAGCACCGGGGCCAAGATCCACACTGGGAGCTCCCTATGGAAAGGAGCCCTTCTCAGTACCTTTTCGACAAATCGCTGCCAAATTCCCGCTGTGTGGCGCACCACATACGGTAGAGTTTCATCGGCCCCTCGACCCTGCATCAAGGCCTCCCTCAGAGCCTTTTCGTTCGCAATACCTGCCAGCAGTGCCATTTCCCAGTTGTCCTCATCAGCGAACCACTTAGCGGCTGGGAGAAGCTGCGCTGCGTAGTAATACAAATCAAATCTCGGTGCTTCCAGGCCTCCCTCCTCCCAACACTGCGTCACCGTGCGCAAAGCTACTCTACTACGCCCGCCCGCCCAAAGCAGGGATGTAAGGAGTGAGTCAAGTGTACGAAACACTTGGGGGGGCAATGGACACAGGGTATTCTGTAATACATACAAAATCCTGGGGAGCATCACCATTTTGGCGATCGCCAATCTTCCCATAAGAGAGAGAGGAAGCGTGTTCCAAAAGGTAACAGATTTGTGGAGAGCCCGGAGGACTCTGTCGACGTTATCAGTCAGGAGGGCCTCGCCAGATGTGGCCACCTGAATACCAAGGTATCGGAACGCTTCCCGCTCACAACGCAGACCCAAATGCGGCATATCTACGCTCGGGACCGGAGTACAACCCGTCAACGGGAAGACCAGGGACTTATTAAGATTAATACGCAACCCAGAGGCTGCACTAAAGCGGTCAAGGGTCCGCATCAAGGCAGGGAGGGCCTCAGAGGGGGAGGTCAGATAGAATAGTGCGTCATCAGCGTAGAGTGAGACCACATGAATAGTGTCACCCACCGCTATCCCCCATTGCTGAAGCTCAGCGCGGGCGGTGACGGCGAGGGGCTCAATCGCGAGAGCGAACAGGAGTGGGGAGAGAGGGCAACCCTGTCGGGTGCCCCTCTCCAATGGCCATTCCTCCGAATGGGCTGATCCCAGCCTGACCCTGGCTCGGGGCGCCCCATAGAGCACTCGAACCCAGTTACGAAATCTAGGTCCGAATCCCGTTTTCTGGAGCACTTGCATTAAATACCCCCAATGTACGGTATCAAATGCTTTAGCCAAATCAATGGACACCAATACATGCGGACCTTCTCTTCCTCGTACTTCATGTAGGACATGATTCAGGCGGCGCAGATTCATCGCCGCGTTGCGACCCGGAATAAATCCGCACTGATCCGAGTGGATCAGACGGGTCATGTGCGGGGCGAGTCGATTGGTGTGGTTCTGAAAATCTGGACCCTGTCGTCATCCCGATAACGAGGTCCAATACCCGTGTCACAAAATATCAACGTACCATGACGAATTTGGTGTCAGCGCACCGATAATGATTAGGACATCATTCCTATGCATTTGCGTCATGATCGAGGCATGCTAACACCCCTGAATCGTAGTTTCCGTCCCGACCCCTCAGACTCCATTTTGTAAACGGTATCCATCTTGTGTCTTGCCCTCATGATAAGTCAATTAAAGGTCGAGCTTGATCTAAAAGGACACGTCCACCTTCCCTGACTCCCCCCTGACCTGTCCCAACTGACTCCATCGCCTTTAGCCAAACCTGTCTGGGCAGCCCCTCGCCCAGTGGCCAAATGCGATAGCATCGATACATAACATTCCTCAAACCATTCACTACATACAACCCATGCTTTCTACAAACACCCACCTGTCCTGTTCCCGGTTAATGGCCAGTTTTATGACTAGGAGGTGCCTTCCTTTATTGGGGTTTCATCGATATCTGATGGGAGTTCCGGGCTTGGCTAAGTAATCTATCACGCATTGGACATCTAAAATACGGGCTTGCCTACATGACTTCGCTCTTTTGTATTATTGTAGAAATATGTGTATAGCCATATCATAAACTCAAGAATTCTCGCTCGCAGCTATTATTTCTGTATATAAGGAGAAGGCTGGTTCTGTAAAAACGAACAGTCTCCTGAGAACACATGACCCGTGTTTGTCGTGCTTCTAGGACACCTGTTACTTGGTAGCTATCAATAAAACTCGATCTCTGACTCGACTAGAAGACTCCGTGTTTCTGTGGTCCGGAACAGGGAGAACTCAGAGGTCTTCGGGTGTTATCCTCTGGCACCAAACGGGTTCCTAAAAACCCATTACCTCAGTTGGCGCCCAACTCGGGGCGGTATCAAGCGGCGACGGTCCAAGCCAGATGTTCGTGAGGAGCTTCGTGTGAAAATTCCGGAGGACGGCCAGCCACTTCAGCGACCCCTGTATGTCGACGTGGTTCCGAAGGTCTTTGCTGCGAGGTTCCCCGCGTCCCGACGGCTACGAAGGACTGCTGCCCTGACTATCGCCTTGTTTTGGACCCAGTGATCCTTGGTAGAGCGAAACGATAGACGAGTCTTCTAGCGACATCACCGATCTTCAAATACTTCAGTTAAGTATAAGTGGAGCATCTCCCAGTCCTTAGTTTGTCCTTAGTTTTTTGGTATCCTCGAGATACGCCTTGATTTGGTACTTGCAAGCCCCAAAGCCGAAGGACTTGTGTTTTCACGAGAAATATCGTAATTGATAATCCTTTGAAGTTTGAAGCTAGACTAGTGAGCAAAGATGCCTGGTTTTAGCAGACTTGGAAACTTGTTTTGTCTTGGTTATAGTAAGGACTCCTGATTAGAGGATTCCTGTCCGGTTCCTCCGATTGGAACTCCAACATATGAGCTCTACGTAAAGCACGGCGTAGTGTGGAAAATTAGTACGTTTTGGTGAACATTATCTGCGCCATCTTGCCTCTTCCCCTGATGCCACACTTTTGTCGTGCGCGCCCGCCATTTTAAGATGCCCCGATCAGAACAAACCCTTTTGCATGCCGCTGGCCCCTGACATAGCCCTTTGCCTTCACTAAGCCTGCACGCTGACCACCCCCTGCTTGCACCTGCCTTGAGTCATAAACCCCTCTTCGGCGCTGCTCTGCCCCAGGCCCTCATCCTGTTCCCAGCGCGACACCTCCCTGCTTTCCTTTCATGATCTCCGGCCCTTAGATGCAAACCCCCTTTTTCCCCGTGTGCCCGTTTTGTCCTCCCCGTTCCCAAGCCGACACCCAGCTCTGCCAATACCATCCTTGCCCCTCCCCGTACAATAGAAAGCTTCCCCCATCAAAGAATCCCCGGGTTGATCAAAGCCCCCCCACCCCATGAGATCCGATCAAACTCCCCACATTCCGTGAATCGGCGGATTATCCAGCTGCGCGATGCTCATCACCTGTTGTGACTAGGGTGGGGACTTCAACTGTAAATGTGTGTGGGAACGGGCCCAAAGGGGAGTTCCGAGAATGTCTTTTCCGTACATCAAAGCTTTAACATGTATGTGTAATCTACAATAAAGTCATAAATGTGGGTATAAGAGGCCAGGCCTCAGAAAATACAGTTAGAGCACCTCAGAACGATACCTTCTGTCCGTTTCGTTGTGTTCTCCTCCGGAGAGAATAAAAAACCTTGTTTCCTGCTTTCCAGTCTCCAGCGCCTGCCTCTTCATTGATTTAAATAACTAGGGGGTCACAGAGGCAATACCGCCGGGCAAATATCGATTGTCCCCGACCCGATTGAACTTTTTACAATTGGCGTCCCAAGCGTGGGGCCCATCAGCGACTCGTGGATCCAGTGGGAGAGGTCCCGACGACAGAGTGAACGACTGCAACGATCGGGAGAGCTCTTGCCCAATAGACCCTCGTCTGGCAGCCGATCATCCGAACTTCACTAGTTCCGAACAGACCTCTCTCGAGTGATCTACGGTCCTGACTGGGAACCATCAGGAGTGCCGTGAGAAATACGAGAAAAAGAGGACGATCGGGCGCTGGATTCGGAAGACAAGAAACTGTCCACATGGTCCGGGTAAGGTCGTGTTGCCACGACAAGTTGCGAAAAAAATTTGTTTTGATTGCTTGATTGTTCAAAATACTAGTATTGCTCTGTTTATTTTTATTTGGAGATTCACTGTCTGCAAACGGAGAAACAACAGGCTCTCTCTCCCTTTGCAAGCAGTGGAGGATAGGTAGGGTAGCAGCCGTGCTTGTTCTTTTTCTCCCCCACTCAATAATTGCTTGAAACTGAACTGTTGTTCACAAAACTATTGTTTCCTGGAGATTCCCTGTCTGCAAGCAGGGAAGAGACCACCCTTTTTGCAGATAGTGAAAAGGGTAGGTAACGCAGATCTTTGCGGACCTACTCATTCTCCCCATTGTTATTTATTGGTCGTTTGGTTTTATATATTTTTTTTTTGATCCATGAGGTATTCACTACCTGCAAACAACGTAGAATAGAAATATTCTGTCTAGTCTTTGCACCTAGTGATAAGATAGGCAGTGCTGACTTTTTAGTCCCTCGTTACGAGCCGTCATGTCTGTCTTCTCCCCACTGATAAATAGCCTGTTTAGCCCGGACCGGGTGTTAGAGGTGGACCATATAGCTCCACTAGAAGGCACCCCTAATAAGGACATGTTCATAAACTATGGGTTAGTCACCATAGCTTATAATAAATTATGGCACAGGTATACCGAAGATAGCCAAGACAAACAGTGGCCACTGGCAGGATCCTTTGACCTTGATAAAATAGAAACGTTAGAAATAGCCCTTCGAAATAATAAGACGACGCCAATTATGCTCGATAGTCTCGGTATGTGGCGCAGAGAGGCTACGAAACGACAGAGAAAAGACGAGGATAAACCAAGTAGGGAAATATACCGACAGGACAACCCCAGGACACCGCTACCCACAACTTATCCCCCGACACTATGCAAAGGACGACCAGACTTAGGGTCAGACCAATGCGCTTTTTGTAGGTATGTCGGACACTGGAAAGCCCAATGCCCGACTCTACTGAGCGTGAGTAAAGGCAAAGGGCCGACAAGAACGACAGACCGACAGTACGAGAAAAGGCGCGAGACAGAGAAGAACCCGACTTACATAGACAGACCAGACAGAACCACCACGTTTGATTATGCCCGATGGCACAGATTTCGCCAGGAAAATCTCAGCGGCATGCTCAAGTTCTCCTAGGTCGGGCAATGTCAAGACGGGAACCCAGCCTCGTTTAAAATTCACAGACGGAAAGAGATAATTATGACCAATAACTGTTTTTATATTTGTCTTGGGTCTTTGTATGTCGTACTTGTACTGTCCCCCGTCTGAGTTTGTGTGTATGTAATGTACAAATCTGCGTCATCCCTCTACACGTGTTTCCGTGTTACTCGACCTCTGTTAGCAGAAACTTAGCATAAAAGCAACCTGGAAAGAAAGAAATGGTAAAACAAAATCCGTAGACCATTAATAAACTTGAACTTTTAATTTAACACAACAAACAAGGAATAATAACGATAAACTGTAGAAAATGAAAGTCAAACAGAACATTCGCCCCCCCCCCATTCCGGAACCTTCCAAAGTAGGGCAGGGTTACGGCTACGCCCAACCAACGGCAACCCATATAAGGCGAGCCCCGCCGCCAACTCTTGGTCAGGAAATCTTAACGTATGGGGGAGCCGGAGGAGAGGCAGGAGCCCGCAGCCTGGGCATTTGCAGGTAGTCCCGCCACATGTCTCCTTGGCCGGCCGCAACGGGCCTGGAAAGACTAAGGTAGTCCCGCCACATGTCCAGAGGAGAACGAGGCACCTCTTCCTTTTCTCTTCCGTCACAGCCGCAGCAGTCCTGGACGGCGGGATGTCCTGCACGTACCTCCACAACAATTTGTCCAAGTTGGGCTGGGAGGGAGAGGCGACGCGGACGAGCCTCTCCCACCTCCACCGGTAGGAGGTTTCCCAGCCCCCAGCCCGACGCCGAACATCCCCAGTCAGGCGATGGTGCCCATACTTCCACAGCACCGAACACACCATGGTGGCACCCCAGTACTTGCGCAGCACCGAACGTACAATGGTGGCACCCCAGTATTTGCGCAGCACCGAACGTACAATGGTGGCACTTGGGGAACACCGGATGTGGAGAGGCCTTCATGCGGGGCGATGAAAAGGAGCGGCATGGAGTGCACCGGGAGAAGGAGACGATGTGAACGAGTCTCCCTCGCCCCCCCAGGTGGGGGCATCACAGCTGCACCCCAGCTGAACGTCCCGCTCTCACAAAACAGGGACCTCTTCCTTTCACTCCGAAGGGTCTCTTCCATTCTTGCAAACTCGACGAGAGTGGCCCCTGTAGGGCCTCAAAATGGCGTCTGGATCCGCTGAAAGGCGTGCCCCGGCCACTAGAGTAACTTTGGCCAGCCATACAACTCGAACATTTGTCCCATGGAGCACGAGCCCCCATCTCCGACAGCATCTCCGCAGCCTTGAAGATCATACAAAGGTCCCCGGCGGAACCTTCGGCCTTTGCAGGTTTCCGGTAAGGGACGGCTGCCTTGATCGCCAACGAAACAAACATGACATTGCCACACCTTCTGTTAGCGTGAATTCTAGAACTGCCGAAAAGGACTCTGGTCCAAACTGCCAGTAATGGAAACATTTCCCCCTGATGCTGCTTCCGGACTGTGCCGGCCCCGCCCAAAATGGCGCTGGTATCAATCGGAACTTACGAACACCTCGTGGTGTTCCTTCGCACTAATATAAACTTGATGTTCTGAGATTTTATATGATCCTTTGTACACTTGGCTAGAAAAGACGAAGAGAACTCACTCGACGAATAGTGTGAAAAGATCCCCGTTACAAATGTTGATTACGAATGTACAATGTATTATATTTTTATAACTGATGTAAACCCCATTTACGATGCACACGTACGGTATGCATATAGGAAATCTGATTACAACTGTTATGATTATGCTTCTAAATTATGAAAATATATGCCCCCGAACCCCCAGCCAATTAATAGACGTTTTAGTCTCTTACAAATGAATGAGTAAAACTTTCCGATGTTTTTATTGTTGCAAACGACACCCCCCACTGTACGCACTTTAGCCATTGCCACGACCGACCAAATACGACCGCACCCTCATAATCCATATGCTGAAATGATTTTGCAAAATAAAGTCTTTGAAACTATGGACGGGTATTGCATGCTTTATTTTAAAACAATATGGGATGGGTGGGAAAGTTCTTTTCTGTGCACCCTACTCTGCTCTCTCTTTAAGGTTAAAAGAAGATGGTTGCCCAGCCCTGGAGGACGGATCGGATCGACAACACGACACTCCGCCTTCAAAGTACGCGACTGACTCATGAACTCTCGCGTAGAGGAAGACCTTGACTTCCAAGGATGGGTAAAACGAATGGTGTAAATGAGGGAATGTAAAAGGAGGGTGAAATGAAATAATGTAAATATTATAAAGTACAACGTTCCAAAGTAGCAGGGACCCAAGAACCGAAGAACTTTAGAACGCCACGGCGTTGAAAGAGGTTTAAGGATCCCGATAGTGAGATATATCCTTTGACTAGATACCTCGCACTAGGCACCTCTGGTTTCCTTTTTATGTTTCCCCGCACACGCCCTACATGAACACACTACCCCCCCTCGACTCCGGAAACCATATCCCCGGGGACCCTGCCCCAAGGAGGAAAAGACGAGTAAGAGGTAAGTAAAGGACTTATGAATCCATGTATTTGAATGCGCGCGAATGCTGTCTCCCCCACCCCCCCCTTTTTTTCCTCCTTCTGCAGGTTACATCAGAGATTACAGCTGAGGTGTGGCGAAGATCTGAGACCTTGCCATGTCTAAATACACGAAACGGACTAGCGCCGCAGGGTGGTGTCTAAGCACGCCTGCAAACTACTCACGTATCGAACAAACCCGAAAAATTAGCACAACCTGATAAAAAGTGATCACCCTTAAACCAGACCGGACGAATGAACCCATGTCACGTATGATGTGAAACTATGAGGGAATGTGTGTGTGTGTGACTGAGGCGTTGGCCCAACTGGTCGAAGGACCGAGAATGCGAGAAAGTGCGACAACATGGTACCTCCTTTTTTCTTTCCTTTTTCTCGAGGCACGTCCCCTCTACCCTGTCTAATGCTCAAACTGCATGATTACAAGATTCTAACGCAGACTCGTGAATGCCCTTTACTGTGTAATGCACTAAATAGCCTTTCTTGAATACACTGCCACCCTCTCTGTTGCACGTGTACTATTTAGCCTGCCGTTGCGCTCGCTCTCTCTCTCTCTCTCTCTCTCTCTCTCTCTCTCTCTCTCTCTCTCTCTCTCTCTCTCTCTCTCTCTCTCTCTCTCTCTCTCTCTCTCTCTCTCTCTCTCTCTCTCTCTCTCTCTCTCTCTCTCTCTCTCTCTCTCTCTCTCTCTCTCTCTCTCTCTCTCTCTCTCTCTCTCTCTCTCTCTCTCTCTCTCTCTCTCTCTCTCTCTCTCTCTCTCTCTCTCTCTCTCTCTCTCTCTATTTCTGCACTCCCACTCTTCCGAGTGGTTAGCCCCGAAATTGGCAGATTGCCACCCCTAGCACACCACCTAATTGGCTTCAAATACCGTCAGTATTTGCACAAACGCTTGTCTTTAATACAATCACCCTGAGGCCGCGTCATTACCTCTCCTTTTCCGCTAGAAGTCAATGAACCCAGGTTGGGCCGTAAGGGAAAGGACAGGTAAGACGACAGAGGTTCCCTAATCTGACCCGAAATAAGGGAACTACATGTCAACGGCTCCTATAGTATAAAACAAGGACCTCAGAATACGCGACCCTCCCCTCCCCGAATTGTCGCAATACCCAAACCAGAAAAACGATCACCCCCGTTACCTCCCCTGTCTATGTCCCTGGTTGTTTCCCATAAAACCCCTGTCCTTCCTAGTTAAGTAACCGGGCTGTAAAAGGTTACGTAGGACCCAGAATGATGTTTTACAAGGTTAACAGACTAGACCAAGGTAAAGAAATCATCAAAATGAACCCCGCAGTAGTTGAAAAACAGGATGCACCGATAGAAAGGAAATGTTTAGCCATGTTCGTCTCTCAGCAAAATACCTGTGTAGTATCATGTTGACGACTCACTGTACCCTTTTGTAAATGTAAAACTCTAGAGAACGGCATATCTTTGCCAGATTTGTCTCCCGAAGGTGGGTTACCATCAGATGAACTGTCATGCCTGTAATAAATAATTATGAAGGAAAGTCATAGTAAATCCAACAGGTCCGCCACCGGTCATTCATATGCCAGTTGTGAACATTAAATATAACGGACATTTTCATTCTTTGCCTGGAGCTGGGAGAGAAATAGACTTTTTGATTATCTTCATCTGCAAATTTTCTAAAGACTGTCTTTTCAAACTTGTTTAAGGGTACTGCTATTGGAGGAGAGAAGGACCGGATGTGGGAGCACGAGGCCCGACTGCAGACTAAGGAACACCTGCGACATTAGCCAAGGCGAGACCACGACTGAAAAGAGCTGCAGGACGAGGCACTGTTTTCGACAGCATGAAAAGAAAGGGTCGACCTGATGCCCCTGCTCGACGTCCAGTGCCTGTCGACAAGTCCCCGCTCTCTGAATTCCGTCACACGCCCGCCTATTTGAAGTCTCTCGTTCCCCTAGTTTGTTCCCAATTTGGCCTTGCTCCATCCCCCTTTTTCCTCTGACCTACCCTATGGACTGTTTTGAACGCTCTTCTTCCATCGGAACTTTCTGACAATCACCTCAAAGGACACAGGGCGAAAAGGACCTTTCCGACCAGAAACGCGAGGAAAGGGTCGTGCCCTGCAACGCAGAACTTAGAACAGAGCTGGACTTGTAGCTCCACCGCCGGTGCTCAACAGCGCCAACGAAAGACCACAAAGAACAATGAGAACTCATAAAACTTCGAACATTTGACATCCTCAATCACCGTTTTTTTGGCCTCATTTCTCTCCCAGCCGCCATTGTATTGATCCCGCTCCAATCCGAATCTGAAATATGTATTAACCTGCCAGTTCACGTTATGATATGTACTTGCTGCTCGCCGTTTTCGTATTTCATTCCTATGACTTTCCTGCTGAACAAATTTATCAAAGTTTATCAAATAGGTGCACCTCCTAAAAACTAGAAACCTCAAAATGTATTGTTTACAACTCTTTTTCATCTAGGGTTCCTACCGTTTTCTTTCTCATGCTCACTACAGTAGAACCGAATAGAAAATGAACCAGCAAGATGTCTTGAATATGTTAAAGGGAGGACTGTGGAAAATTAGTACGTTTTGGTGAACATTATCTGCGCCATCTTGCCTCTTCCCCTGATGCCACACTTTTGTCGTGCGCGCCCGCCATTTTAAGATGCCCCGATCAGAACAAACCCTTTTGCATGCCGCTGGCCCCTGACATAGCCCTTTGCCTTCACTAAGCCTGCACGCTGACCACCCCCTGCTTGCACCTGCCTTGAGTCATAAACCCCTCTTCGGCGCTGCTCTGCCCCAGGCCCTCATCCTGTTCCCAGCGCGACACCTCCCTGCTTTCCTTTCATGATCTCCGGCCCTTAGATGCAAACCCCCTTTTTCCCCGTGTGCCCGTTTTGTCCTCCCCGTTCCCAAGCCGACACCCAGCTCTGCCGATACCATCCTTGCCCCTCCCCGTACAATAGAAAGCTTCCCCCATCAAAGAATCCCGGGTTGATCAAAGCCCCCCCACCCCATGAGATCCGATCAAACTCCCCACATTCCGTGAATCGGCGGATTATCCAGCTGCGCGATGCTCATCACCTGTTGTGACTAGGGTGGGGACTTCAACTGTAAATGTGTGTGGGAACGGGCCCAAAGGGGAGTTCCGAGAATGTCTTTTCCGTACATCAAAGCTTTAACATGTATGTGTAATCTACAATAAAGTCATAAATGTGGGTATAAGAGGCCAGGCCTCAGAAAATACAGTTAGAGCACCTCAGAACGATACCTTCTGTCCGTTTCGTTGTGTTCTCCTCCGGAGAGAATAAAAAACCTTGTTTCCTGCTTTCCAGTCTCCAGCGCCTGCCTCTTCATTGATTTAAATAACTAGGGGGTCACAGAGGCAATACCGCCGGGCAAATATCGATTGTCCCCGACCCGATTGAACTTTTTACAGTAGGCCCTATCACATATAATGAAGTATGGATAAAATACACCCGCAAGGATGGTGTTTTAAAATGGCCTCAATATGGTAGTTTCGACTCAGAAATATTAGATAACCTAGAGGTCAAATTATTCAAGAGAAAAGCCCGGCCGGCGATGTTTGACTCTTTTCGCTTATGGCGCAAAGAAGCCAAACAGAAAGAAATAAAGTTAGCGAAAAAGAATAAAAGAGGTATGTCGATGGTGCAAGCTGCCGTTGCATACAGGGATAACGAGGAAGAGCAAGAAAGCAAACAAATACTTAGGAGCAAGAAACTAGCAGTAGATAAATGCTACCCGATGTTACCAAATAAGGGAAAAGGTCAAGAGGAAAGATCCGAGAAAGATCCATTAATGTCCCACTTATTAAGCTCACCTCCACCGTATGCGTTAGACGCTACTACAACGCCAAAGCGTTTTTCTATACCACGCCCCGGCGCACGAAACACAGCTTTTGCACACACGCCAGCTACTGTTCAGCTGGTTCCTACTTCTCCGGCGCAGCCTTCTCAAGGGCCGCCATCTTTGCTACCTACCCCATCTACTTCTACGACTTTGCCTACAGCTCCAGCTATTGTCTATGATACCACGTCTGCTACTACTTCAACTTCCTCTACTATTGCCTCTACTTCTTCTTTGCCTCAGCCTGTTTTTTCCAATGCACTTGCTCCTCCGCAAGCTTCTCCTTCTATTAGACAAAGAGTGACAGGTACCGTCACTGGTCTGCTTTCACCTTTCTTCGGGTCGCCTAAGACGACCCCTAAAACAGAAGATAGACAGTTACGTAGTCAACTGCCTGATTACGAGGAAAGAAAAGTGCTAAATGAACTAGCCCGTAAATGGATTACGGATACTGTTAGATATGATGTTCAGTCTGTTATGGAAGTTTTCCGTCAATGGAACGCACCCACTCAGAGATACGTATTCGAAGAAATGTGTGTATATCTGGGCAAAGATTTGGAGGCAAATGATCCTACATACACAATGAACGAACTATGGCGCACACGCTTTAAGTTCCACGAAGGCATGATTACAGGCAGAGATGTTGAGAAAGCGATAGAGTTATTACTCTCTTATAGGAGTAAAGGAAACGTCTCTAGATCATTGTACGAAGACGACGTATCAGATAGGAAAAGAGCGAGACAGTACCCCATGAGAGAGGTTCCTCCGGTTTGGAGGGAAGGCGATGCAAATGTAGTACCGCCAATTCTGCCTCATTTCCAGCGTGTATGGGTACATGTCCCCTGGAAACGATCCGAAGTCTTGGCGCTCAAGCAGACATTGCCTGATCCTCGTAAAAACCCGACTGGGTATTATAAGGAGTTATCGCAAACTGCAAGCTCATGTATAATGAATTTAGCGGACATAGACATGCTGTTTGGGAACGTTGTCCCACATCCTCTATGGAGCAAAATACGCCATACGAACCATGCCCAAGAACTAGGTGACTCATGGGCGAACATTGCCGCTATAGATGCTAGACAAATTGGTGGTTCTAAACCTGAGCCGTTAATAGCTGAACTTCCCGGTAGAATTATTGCGTACATGAAAACAATAATGCCTGAAGTTCGCGTGAACTGGGACAAGCTATCTGCATGCAAGCAGAAGAAAGATGAGAATGTGTCTGACTTTTTCACAAGATTCGAGGAGACTTTCACCGATCATAGTGGTCAGGATATGGCTACCGAGGGTGGCCAAAGATTGTTTGTAGACAAGTTCGTACATAATTTAATCCCTGAACTGTGTAATAAATTGAAAGATTCAGAGAGTGCTTGGGCTGTCTCTACGTCAGCTCAAATTTTAGCTACAGCCCAGTACTATGAAAATAGGCGCAAAGACGAGCTAGATAAAGTAGACAGAAAGACAAAAGATTTAAAAACTAAAGTTCTTCTCCAGCAAGCTTATCCGCCTTGTACGGCTAGTCAGCCCAGTTATCAACCGCAACATCAGTATTCGAGAAACGCGCAAGGAAACGAGTTTTCCCACCAGCGTATTGCTTATGGCCCGAATCAATGTGCATATTGCAAGGAAGAGGGTCACTTTAAAAGTAATTGTCCGGCTCTTGCGCGACGTTTGAGCGGTGCTTCGGGTGTAAGGGGAAGAGATGTTCAACATGCCCCTAGAGGTAGGGGCCGTGGAAATTTCACGCAGAATACAACTTCTTTTACGCCTCAGAATTCGATGAACAGCTTCGACCAACAGAATAATGCGTCGACCAGGTCAGCTCAGTACTATGCTGACGACTATTACACCGAACATGAATATGAGGGTAACGATTGCTAGGACAGCCATGGACAACGAGAGGGAGTTGTTTCAGTTCCAGTAGATCAGAATGGACCTTATGTCGAGGTAATAGCCTCAGGAGTGTCAGAGCCATTTCTGCTGGATACTGGTGCTACAAAAAGTTCTATCATGCACTCAAAACTTCCTGGCGCACCTTTGTCTGGCGAAATGAATGTTTCAGTAGGTTTCTCTGGCGCCCCTGTTAGAAACCCGATCTCCAGTCCTGTATCTCTTTCTATTGGCCCATGCGAATTAGAGGCACCCCTCATTCTTACAACAGGTTGCGGTGAAAATTTGTTAGGATTAGATTTGCTAAAAAGGTTATATGCGACTTTGTACTGTTCACCATTGGGAGTACAACTTACTTTCGGTAAGAAGGTCATTTCTCCATTGGGAGTACAACTTACTTTCGGTAAGAAGGTCATTTCTCCAATGTATGTGTCGAAAGAAAACATTGCAACTGAATTGTCGAGTCTTCCTGATGTACTCTGGGCTAATGGTTCTAATGATGTAGGTCGTTTGGAGATAGCACCATATGTCATAACGTTGAAAGCCAACATTAGGTTGCCACGTATTCCACAATACAAAATATCTAGCGAATGTGAAAAGGCGCTATTGACGATTGTTTATGACCTGATTGATAAAGACGTCATCGAAGAAACAACAGGAAATGTTTGTAACAGTCCAGTTTTGCCCGTCTTAAAACGTACTGATCCTTCACAACCCCCTGTGTATAGGTTCGTGATCGACCTCAGAGAAGTGAACAAGATAGTTATCCCACAGTTTCCAGTTGTCCCCGACATTACTGCTTTGTTGACGATGGTTCCAGCTTCAGCAAATTGGTTCTCGGTGATTGACCTGAAGAACGCTTTCTTCAGTATCCCGATTGCTGAGGAGAGTAGAGATATTTTCGGATTTAATTTAGGAGGACGAAGTTTCCGCTTCAAGTGCGCTCCTCAAGGCTACTGCGAAAGCCCATCAATATTCAGTCAGGCCCTGAAAACACAACTAGACACGATTGTTCTACCGAATGGTTCAACTCTGATTCAGTATGTAGACGATCTACTGATCGCTGCAGACACTGAAGAGATTTGCAAGAAAGCTACGTTATCATTGTTGCATCACTTATGTGACATGAGGCACAAAGTCTCTCTCTCCAAATTACAATTTTGCCGACAAGAGGTAACCTACTTAGGTCACATCTTGTCGAAGGAGGGAAGGAGACTGACACCAGAAAGAATACAGGCAATCGCAGAACTAAGTGCCCCAAGGACACAGAGAGAGGTTCGAGCCTTCTTGGGCATTACATCGTACTGTAGACAATGGATACCGAATTTCTCACTACTAGCTAAACCCTTGCTGGCACTACTCTGTAAAGACACACCAAATCCTATGCCTTGGTCTGAAGATTGCCAGACGAGTTTTCACAAGTTGCGTGATGCATTATGTTCGGCTCCTGTGTTGGGAAACCCCAACTACAGTAAGCCTTTTACATTATATGTCCACGAGAAGGAAGGTTGTGCATTATCAGTTTTAACACAACATTTTGGGGACAGACAGCGCCCATGCGCGTATTTTCCGGCAACTCTAGACCCTGTGGCTAAAGCCCTACCAAGTTGTCTGAGGGCTACCGCCGCAGCAGCTGTCTGCATCCGACAGTCCGCTGGATTAGTCATGAATAAATACTCTGATCGTTATGGTTCCGCATGCAGTAGACATTTTACTAAACAGGACGAAGACACAACACCTTACTAGCGCTCGACTATCCAGTTACGAACTTACGCTGCTAGCAAGTCACATCCACATAAAGAGGTGCGATACACTGAATCCCGCAATGTTATTACCCATCCCGACAGGAACAGACGAGATTGACAAACATGACTGCTGCTTTAGGACAGAAGAAGAGACAAAAGGGAGAGTAGACTTACAGGACACTCCCCTTCCTGAATGCAATGATACTTTATGGGTTGATGGTTCATGTTTCAAGCTGCCGAATGGTGATACGACTGCAGCATATGCCGTAACGACATTACACACCATTATAGAGACTGCGCGCATTTCCCATAATTCTGCACAAGCTGCAGAGCTAATTGCGCTTACCAGAGCATGTGTGTTAGCAAAAGGAAAGCGAGTGAATGTGTACACTGACAGCCAATACGCCTTTGGCGTGGCTCACAGTTTTGGGAGATTGTGGCGTGAACGTGGGTTTCTTACTATTTGTGCGAATTGACAACTAAATTGCGTGTTTTACACCAACAGGTTCACAGTTCCTCTCCACCAACCTCTGACGATCCAGGTCACTCCATCACACCCGGCACGTGGGTCTTGGTGCGGAACTTCCAGCGCACCAACAACGGACAGCCGAGGTGGACCGGACCTTACCTGGTACTTCTTTCCACGAGGTCAGCGGTTCGGGTGGACGGGAAAAAGAACTGGGTGCACGGGTCCCTCTGCCCCTTCCATACGACCGGTGGGTCAACAAAGGAATTGCCGACTCCGAGACAGAATCCATACCTCGCTTCATCCCTTTCAGCGATGCACGTTTAAAAGAAACTGGTAACGAAAAGGAGAGTGATCGTATTTTACAAGGACTTGTGCCACCGTCTATGCAGTTGGACACTACCGAACCTGAGACATTGTTTGAAGACCACACCGTACCTGGGAAAGAACATTATAATCTAAGGTCAAGACAAAGAGACTAATAAAAAAAACCACAAACAAATGTGATTTTCCCTTCCTCCAAGAACTATTTTTTGATTTTTCAGCTCTCTCACTCTCAGGAAACTTGCTCATTTTTGATTTTCGAACCGCCATCCGGTTCTGCTGCTAGGGTCGCGGTTTAAGGCTGGGGAGTGCAACTGGGGACGTTTAGGTCAACGGTTCTGGTTGGTCCAAGGGAGTTACCCCGGACTGAACAGAGCGCACCCTCTGGCAGAACCAACCTACCACCGCGGGCAGCAACTAGAGGATGGAGTTTCCTAGGGTAAAGAGACCTACCAGACTCCCAAACTTTGAAAGAAAGTTTTTGATAACATGTATTTTAATGTTGTGTAGCATAACAATGTTTTTGACTGGTTATACTCTATTCGTATTCCAAGTTACCTTTTCAAATGACACCCGGCCACAGCCTCCTCCTACTATCTCTCCACACTACTTTCACCCTCTACCTGAACACGAATCTGCCAGAAGACTCGAATTTGTAAATAACTCATTTATTCAACTCCTACACCAACACCAGTCCATCATGAACACATCGAACTGTTGGATATGTGGACTCATGCCACACACGACGGATAAGGGTATCCCATACTTCATCCTGCCTTTCAGTTATTATGGTTCTCTGTGGGCTTTCCAGACCATGTTCCTATTCGCCCTAGAACCATACCCGACACGTTCTACTGAAAGTGATTCCAGTAACAAGGCACTAATAGCAGGGATAAGAAATATGAGTAGAGAGTTCGACACCTATCTTACGATTCCCAAAGATGAACTCACTCCGTACACTCGTTGGAACGTAACTAAATATGGGGTTTACCTGAGTAAGAGCCAGACAGCAAAGAAATCCCGCCCAGTTTGGATAGTACCCAACCGAGGTCACTTATGTTTACAAGGTATCGGCAGGGATCCCAAAGCACAATTAGGAAAGAGTATATGCACGGAAACGTATGTGTTCGCTTCCCGAACTTCCCCTATACTATTAGCAGCCAAAGGCACGTATTTCGTCTGCCATGACCAAGCTTACACGTAGTTGCCCCCTGACTTCTCAGGTACATGCTTTATCGCATTTCTGCTGCCTCCCACCTACATGGCCAGAGCAGATTACCATCGGACAAGGACAGCTAGAGGTGTCGTGAGCAAAGACGACACCGCGGGTCAGGAATTCGCTGACTTCGCAAAGGGTTTTCTGCCATTTTGGGGGCCTATGGTAAACAGCAGGAATATTCGCCAGTTATCGAGGATAGTTGAATCCGCCGTGACTACAACGGCCGGAGCCCTTGGAAATTTGACGACCGAACTTCAGTCGGATCGACTTATGACCCTTCAGAACCGAGTTGCCCTAGATATCATACTCGCCGATCGTTGTGGTGTGTCTAGAGTGATCCAATCCAGTTGTTGCATTTTCATCCCTGATAACGCACCGACAGTGTACCAGGCTATCTCTAAACTACACGAAATATCTGATTCCCTCCACGTGGAAAAAGGAGATTGGTCCTTACTAGGGTGGTTCTGGGAACTGATCGCTACATGGGGATGGAAAACACTGATCTTCATTGGGATGATCTTAGCACTTCTGTTTATGTTCTGCCTGTGTATACAGTGCGCTCCTGCACTATGTGGCCTCTGTGCTACGTCATGTGTACGGAAGCCTGTGTCGAGAGACGAACCGAGGCAACAGAATGATGTTACAGCAGCATCTCCACGAATTCCTTCATACGGATTTGGACTCAGATTAATATGATTTATTGCCTTACATAAGGGCAAAAGGAGGGTCTGTGGTTCTGAAAATCTGGACCCTGTCGTCATCCCGATAACGAGGTCCAATACCCGTGTCACAAAATATCAACGTACCATGACGAATTTGGTGTCAGCGCACCGATAATGATTAGGACATCATTCCTATGCATTTGCGTCATGATCGAGGCATGCTAACACCCCTGAATCGTAGTTTCCGTCCCGACCCCTCGGATACCGTTTACAAAATGGAGTCTATCTTGTGTCTTGCCCTCATGATAAGTCAATTAAAGGTCGAGCTTGATCTAAAAGGACACGTCCACCTTCCCTGACTCCCCCCTGACCTGTCCCAACTGACTCCATCGCCTTTAGCCAAACCTGTCTGGGCAGCCCCTCGCCCAGTGGCCAAATGCGATAGCATCGATACATAACATTCCTCAAACCATTCACTACATACAACCCATGCTTTCTACAAACACCCACCTGTCCTGTTCCCGGTTTATGGCCAGTTTTATGACTAGGAGGTGCCTTCCTTTATTGGGGTTTCATCGATATCTGATGGGAGTTCCGGGCTTGGCTAAGTAATCTATCACGCATTGGACATCTAAAATACGGGCTTGCCTACATGACTTCGCTCTTTTGTATTATTGTAGAAATATGTGTATAGCCATATCATAAACTCAAGAATTCTCGCTCGCAGCTATTATTTCTGTATATAAGGAGAAGGCTGGTTCTGTAAAAACGAACAGTCTCCTGAGAACACATGACCCAGGTTTGTCGTGCTTCTAGGACACCTGTTACTTGGTAGCTATCAATAAAACTCGATCTCTGACTCGACTAGAAGACTCCGTGTTTCTGTGGTCCGGAAAAGGGAGAACTCAGAGGTCTTCGGGTGTTATCCCCTGGCACCAAACGGGTTCCTAAAAACCCGTTACCTCATTGGCCAACAGCTTAGTAAGGATTTTCGCATCTGTATTAATCAAGGTGATAGGGCGGAACGCCGCGGGATCACTACTATCACCGCCCGGTTTGAAAATCATGCAGACTTCCCCTTGATTCATGGTGGGCGGAAGGGTGCCCTTATTCAGGGCTTCCTCATAAACTTGCAACAGGAGAGGGGCCAAAACGTTCCCGAATGAGTGATAAAATTCTGCCGGGAATCCGTCCCCGCCAGGGGTCTTGGCACGAGGGAGGGCGGCAATTGCCGTGGTGATCTCACCCAGTGTGAGCTTAGTATCAAGTTCCTTTACCACTGCTTCCGGCAGGGTTTGGAGGTCCAGACCTTCCAGGTACGAGTGATAAGAGTCCTCCGTGACCAATGGGTCAGCCTCATACACGGTCTGCAGGTGGGACCGGAGGACCTCAAGGATATCAGACTCCGAGTGGACCATAACACCACTCGAGTTTCGTAGAGCAACTATCCTTTCAGGTGCAAACCATCCAGGCCATCCATCAATAAGCAATAAGCGGCCAGATTTATCCCCTTCGCGGTGGAGACGTTGCCTATATTGGCCCAACGTAAATTTTTCAAGGCGGGTGAGGACGTCATGTATCGAAACCTGAGCTTCCTTCTCCGTCCGTTGGTCCAATGTGTCTGTGCTTCAACTATGCCCAGTCCCGTTCGGATCCAACCTCTGCATCGTGCAGTTCAGACAACAATTGTTTCCGGACCCCGTAAGTGAGGCCCATACATGCTCCACGCACCACCGCCTTCAAGGCTTCCCATTTAGTAGAGTAGGGCAGACCATCGCTCCCCCAGTTCAGCTCTAGGTAGTCCGACAGTGATGCCGCCACATGGTCCTTGCCCACCTGATCCTGAAGAATGTCAGTAGGCATTCGCCAGGTAGGGGGACGGGCAGCCCGATCTGCCCACTGCGCCATGCACGTCACTGGGCCATGGTCCGATAGGTACCGAGCCTGATGTGTAACCGTCAAGGTGAGAGACGGGGTGAGATTAGCTGCAAGAATGCGGTCCAGTCTATTATGGGTACCATGTGTCGGAGTGTAACACGTTTAGAGCTTCTGGAGAGGATGACAAGTTCGCCATACGCAAAAACAATTGGAGGTACCCCTGGTTTTGTGCAACAGGGAGGGGGATTAAACAGTAGAAATATTAAACAACCCTGTCTCTGCAAAACAGCAAATAGCTGATGTGAAACCTCTTAAGAGTGGTCTGGGTCAGGGGGGTCTATTCTTTACCGATCTGTAGGCTGTGCGTGCCAGTTAGTGCCATTACAACCTATTAGAATGAACTTTTGAACACACTTGAATATACCAAACAAGAAGAGTTTTGTATGTTAAAAAAATAATCAATGATGATTTATTCACCTCCCAATAGGGTTACAATCTAGCATGTTATCACAATGTTAAAAATAATTAAAAAACTCATAACCTCAGTTATACAGTCATATAATATAAAAAGTCAAAATTTAATCAAAATGCACGTCACTGGGCCATGGTCCGATAGGTACCGAGCCTGATGTGTAACCGTCAAGGTGAGAGACGGGGTGAGATTAGCTGCAAGAATGCGGTCCAGTCTATTATGGGTACCATGTGTCGGAGTGTAACACGTTTAGAGCTTCTGGAGAGGATGACAAGTTCGCCATACGTCCAGTGCCCCAAGGTTTTGCATCACCTCCCGAAGACGCGCCGTCATACGGGGCTTAGTGCCCGATCTGGGTGGGTGACGGTCCAACTCAGGATGCAACACGCAGTTAAAATCTCCAAACCAAAGGAGAGGTGCATTCAAATCCGGGGCTATAAGATCCTGGATTTGGGAAAAAAAGGTCGGATCATCGGTGTTAGGTGCATAGGTGTTGAGTAAGAAGTCCTTATCATCTAATCGAAGCCGCACTAATAGATACCTGCCGTCAACGTCCGCTTCAATATAGTGGACAGTGCAAGGAATCCCTGGGGCCACCCAAATGAGGACCCCCCTGGCATACGTGGAGAAGGAGGAATGGAAGACCTGACCCCTCCACTTCTTGGATAGTCGCTGTGCGCCGTCTTCGTCTAAATGGGTCTCCTGTAAACAGGCTACAGAGACCCAGTGGCGTTTAAGGAAAGAGAGGACTCTCTGTCTCTTGGTGCAAGTACCCAAGCCACGCACATTCCAAATTAAGAATTTAAAACCCATGGTCGATGATTACGCCCGTTCGGGCCACAACATATGTACAACATGACCTGTCGCCAGCTCGGCCCCCACTCCAGTCAGACCGGACGGGGTAGCCCTGTCAGAGAGCCACACATAATTCGGATTCCTCATGCATATGATGCCAGTAACAACTTCTTCATGAACCTCAGTCCACCCCCCAAAAACCCCAGAACACAGAACTCTTGCAAAAACAGGTTCCCCCCCCACCCACGAGCAAAAGGATAGCAACAATGAAAAACGCCACCCCGCCCTTCCCTTGCCAGTGCCAGGATGTACACAGCCACCCCATACAACTCACTCAGCACACACTCACACACAGCAAACCAAACCCACCCACCCTCCCCCCAGCTCCCTGAAAGTCCCAGTGGTCTCAAGACAGTTCCCGGGCATGTCTTCTTATATCGATAAGCAGTACGGGCAACATGTTACTCAGGAAGAAAGTCGATCCCCACTCCCGTCTCACTCCTTAGGCCATAGAGGCGCGAGTTCTCTATTGTGGCTAGTTGTCCAACACCCTCAGTGTCAATGAAAGGCAGTGATGGACTACCAAAGTGTCAATTTGAGGTCCCCCAACACGGAGGATGACCGGATACACAGCAATATACAACAGAAGTCATTAATTTATTCCAACCTTGGTTCAGAGAGGGCAGTCTCCGGGACCACCGGGGCTGTAGAGTCGGTATCAAGCGGTGTCTCCTGCAAGGTGTCTGGGACCAAAATCTCACCAGGGACAGGGGCCCCAGGCGACCACGGTCCCGCCCCCAGCGGTGATGTTTCCATATGCATAGCGCCATCCGCCCCCACCGTAACTCGAGTCTCAGGAGGACCACGGGATCCAGACCGGCGCCTTCCCCGACCTCTGCGCCTCCTCTGTGGTCTGGTTCCCCAAGTTTCACGAGGGCCACCACACTCACCTGGGGGCAGATCATCTCCTCTAATCTCAAGCCACTCCCAGACTTCCGCAGGCGTCTCGAAGAAGTGTGCACGGCCCTGGGAGAGCACCTTAAGTTTGGCTGGGTATAAAAGCATGTACTGGAGTTTCATTTCGCGGAGCTTTTGTTTAACTCCCAGGTAGGATTTTCTCTGTTCCTGCACCTGTTGGGTATAGTCAGGGTATATTGACACGCGGCTGTTCTCAATTGTGAGGGACTCCGTTTCCCTTGCAGCCCGCAAGATGCAGTCACGGTCCTTATAGTTTAGGATCTTTGCGATGAGGGCCCTAGGAGGTTCGCCCGGGCACGGAGGGGGCACAAGGGCTCTATGTGCTCGCTCCACGATGAAGACATCGGACACACCAGTCGGGCACAGGTGAGTGCGGATGCAGGTTTCCAGGAAGCGTTCAGCGTTTCCCGCCTCCAATCGCTCTGGTACTCCCAGGACCCGTATGTTGCTTCGACGGGCCCTTCCTTCCGCATCCTCGGCACGTCTCTCCAATGCACGGGTAGTAGATGTAAGCTGCGCAACTGATTTTTGCAAAGATGTGGCCTCACCCTGCAATTGTGTGATATTGCCCTCTGCGTCCGAAACCTTGTCTGCCACCTTGCGGAGGTCGGTCCGGAGTAGGTTTACATCTATAGAGACAGTCTCTATCTGTCGCTCATGGGCAGAGTGGGATCCCTGAATAGCCTTCAAGATTTCGGCTCTAGACAGTTCCGCAGGACCTTCACTCCCATCTTCGGGCCCTGTCTGACGTGTGATCCTCTGTGATTGCAGACGTGGAGTAGTATATTGTACAATGGTGTTAGGTTGGGAGGCTTTCGAGGACCGATCCTTACGGGTCGTCATGGTGTGAGGTAGGTGCTGCGCCTATCCAGCACGTTCCAAAGGGTTCACCCCAGGCCCCACCGTCCAGAGAGGGAATATGCGAGCGGGCCCAGGTCAGGGATAGTAGGGACAATGAGGCCACACCAGGGCTCGCGGCAAGCGCAGTGTAGGCAGTGCTCGAGGCAGGCCAGGCGATCCAGCAACATGGACAGAATGGAGGCAGCGTGCTCTCGTCTCCCCCTCAATGCCGGGAGAGCAGTGGTGGTCAGAGTCCGGCACTCACCGTGGCAACAAGGAGGGGGCGGTCGGCACGCTCACCAAATCACTCCACGGCCATCCCCACACCTCCAGTTGGCAGTAGTCCGGCTCTCGGGGCCCAAGGAGCATCCCCCGGAAGAGCACACAGCCGCAGCTCCAGTTGTGACAGAGGTCTCCCCTGCCACGTGTACCCACAGCACCACCAAGGAATCGCCTGAATACCCAGTCAAAATGGCGGGCGAGCGGGGGAGGGGTACTAGCGTGGTCGCAGCACCCGAGGCACCGTGCTCCGTGTCCCCCCCAGGGTATCGAAGCACCAGTAACCCCCGGCAGGGGGACGTAATGCAGTCTGCGGTGCGGGGGGGGGGTGGCACAGCGAAGGAATCAGGCCAGGCCGGCCCCCCAATAGTTCAGGATCCGCTTCTCTGGGTGTATGCCTATATCAGGCGTCAGGGCAACAGCACTCACGCTCCCCCCCTTGGCCTGTAGGTTCCTCAAGGCTCCGGAGACTAGTCAGGCTATGCCCGGCAGTATCAGCGCCCGGGGCGGAGCTCCGCCGTAGGAGCACAGCTCAACAAGGACGGCGCCGCGATCCTCCCACTACGGTCGCCGCAGATCACCGGGGCCTCCCAGCGGCCGATCCCCACCTCCAA
This sequence comes from Lissotriton helveticus, assembly GCF_964261635.1. NCBI lineage: Eukaryota > Metazoa > Chordata > Amphibia > Caudata > Salamandridae > Lissotriton > Lissotriton helveticus. Next base: position 1,184,215,058 of record NC_136067.1, read on the forward strand.
TCGCTCACCAGTAGCAGTGTGTAGAGCGCCGGGGTCCGCCAAGGACTCGCCCGGCCCGGAACCCGCAGTACATCAGTCCTGGGCGGGTCGCCTGCAGCTCGGCCCCGCGACCCAGGCCCAGACCGCGGCGTTGCGTAAATCAGCGTGCCGCCTCGACCTCCGACAGTGCCGTTGTCTCCACTCACAGAGGGATCCGGGACCGCTTCTTCAACTCGGGAGGTCCCAATCAAGTTAGGATGACTTTCAGCACAATTCCCAAGCAACGTGACAGCCCGGGCAGGAGTTATTTGCAGGATTTGCGGGTCTTCGGGACGGAGCTGGCGAAGCTCACGTCCTGTCGGCCATGTTGCTTGGCCACGCCCCCCGTTAAATACATTTTTAGATGTGAGATGATGTTTTATCTATTTCTTTGCATATCCTCTCTGTATTTCTCTCATATATTTTTAGCCCAGCATTCAAATGTTTAGCGATTTTCTGGCTCTATGTACACTATTAAAAAAAAAACAACCATACTTCAACCAGGGAATCTTTTTGGCATTATTTAATTTCATTGTGTCAGTTATTATTTCCCTATTTAGTCCAGTACTAACAGAAGTCCAAATTCTATGCCAGAGCAACACCAGTTGTGCCTCAATTAAGTCAGAGATATATGGTACTCCTAATTCACTATGGCAATTAAAAACTGGAGCACTGACCGGTATCGCCAATATGAATCTTAAGAAGGCATTTTCCACATATTGGATTGGTAAACAGTATAGCAGTTTTTGGGGTGGGTATTTGGGGTTTTAATGACTAACACATTTAGCTTGATAAATGTTTAAAAGGATTTCTGGTGGTCTTTCCCCCAATTTTTTTGCAAAGTTAATTAGGGCTACGGTTGACTTCATGAACAGAAGGCTCCTAGTTTTAGTCGCTTGGGCCCAAGACCCGGAGCGGTTAAAGAAAACGCCTAGGTAACTAAATGAGCTGATAAATTCCACCCTACTTCCCCTGGCTTGAAAACTTCTGTTCTTATGTTTCCCTCTGCCGCACGTCATAATGAAGCTTTTCTTTGAGAGTCCTCTGTAAACCAGTTTTATGGATAACCTAAGATTAAGAATGAATACACTGTCTATACAAATCTGGGTACGTGCCAAAAGTACCGCACCGTCGGCATAGAGAAGGGAGACTATAGGGTGTTTGTTGACATATAGCGGATCCCCAGCGTTTGACACCAACTCCTGTTCCAGGGCATTTGTGTACAAAGTAAACCGCAGTGGTGCCAAAACGCAACCTTGCCTCACTCCCCTCTCGACTTTAAACAGCACGCTACACTCCCCCTGGAGTCCGTAACAAACTTTTGCTGTAGCCCCAGAGTATAGCTGTCTTAAAAACTGGATTAAAATGGGAGCAACCTTTAAATCACTAAGAACGCCCCACAGCTTATTATGAATTACACAGGCGAATGCTGCTGTGAGGTTAACAAATGCCAAGTAAAATGTCCCCGTTTTTGCCTGCATATACTTTCCAAATAAAATACTAAGGTTAAGAATCTGCTCTTTAGGCCAGATCCAAAACCATACTGTACATCACTTAAAATATTTTTTTCTTCCGCCCAAGTTTGCAACTGGTCTAAAACAATCCTGCCCGCTACCTTCATAAGGGAATCTAACAGATATCAGGTGGTAGCAGGCAGGATTTGCCTGATCTCCCTTTTTAAAAATGGGGACAATAATTGATTCAGACCAAGTGCCTATAAAACCCGTTGAACAGCATGCTTGTAAAACCTGTGTTAAAATTGCGGCCCCACATTACCAAATTCAACTTAAACAGGTCAATTGCTACCCCATCCAGGCCAGGGGCCTTACCGCTCTTGCTTGCCTTTATAGCCGAGGTGACATCTTGTAAGATGATACAGGGGGGAATGACCATAATTTTACGCCCATCGATCTCTATGTCTTGCCTACAGTCTGCTTCCCTCTCACGGGCCTTATGTAGGATATAGACACTTGAAAAGAAATCCACCAAAGTTCTTTCCTCTATTGCTACATCAATTGATGGCACGCCAGATCTATTATTGAGGAATGGGGTATTCACAGCTAACCAAAATTGTGAACTGTCAGTGCTCAACGCTGCACCACTTAAATTCTTCCAAGTCTCCTCTTTTAATGCGTTCGTCCTATTTTTCCTAGCTGCGGGGATACAACTTTCTACAGATCCTAATCTCCTCTTTATTTCTTACTGATCTATGTAAGGCATTTTTTTGTTTGGTGTAACTTTTTGTGTAATTATTATCGAACTATCCCTTTCTGGTGTTACAGGTACCTTTACTTTCCTTTTGCAGTGTACTTTTGAAAGTCTCAGTAATACAGATAAAAGCTTTTAAAATGCTGTCATGCGTCGGACTATCACTTAAACATGTAGAGATTGGCACATACGCATTTGTGACTATTTGTTTACTTAACTCTGCAGGGTCCAGACTTGTCCAGTGGATTGTGTAACCATTTTTTCTTCCCAATTCTATATTTTGCACCCATGCTACTTTATTATAATTTCTCCTTTCTGTATGTGTTGGGGTAGCTATTTTTACACTTATCGGCAAGTGATCACTCATTACATTTCGGTGGATATTGTACCCGATGACAACTTGCATAGCAGCATGGCATGATAATAAAATCTATTGTTGAATCAGCTCCTCTACCAATAAAAGTATAACCAAACTCCACTTTAGGGGTATATAGACAATTTGTGAAACCAAAATCGTAGTTAAACAGGATCTTGTTAAAAATCTCTCCTTTATCTGAATGGGAGAAATGGATCGGTGGTTCATCTTCCTCCAGTGTCAAACCACATTTTCCTATTTCAGCCAAAGGACACAGATTAATATTAAAATCCCCACCCAAAATAGGAATAATTTCGATCTCCTCTTCTGATTTTAATTTACGGATATCCTCGCTGAGCTTCTTCAGTATAGCACTCAATTGCCCTTTTTCAACATTGTTGTAAAAGTTAATCACAGCTAAAATACAATTCACATCTAGGTGTATTGAAACAATTTGATAATAGATTTCAGAACTAATCATATTAACTGAGCTCGTCATAACGGCCGAGGCACGTCCACCCGGGGATAATTTCCCTCCTGTGCGGGGTGTTCCATTAAGTGGGCGGAGTCATGACGCTTGTCATGAGCACAGCTCCACTGTGCTTCATGACGAGCTGAACTAGTCACGAGCACCGCGGCGCCGCGCGCGGCCCCCTCCCCCCGCGCCACAGGGGGGATTAGCCCCGCGGCGAAGGTGTTAATCTTCTGTGCCCCTAGCAGATTTGAAACGTATACACAAACTCCACCCTTTGCTATTCCCCTAAGTGATTGGATAGCTGGTGTGTGGAATGTCTTAAAACTGTTAATAGTTATTTCATCAATGGCCCAGGTCTCTTGCATACATAAGATATCGAAATAATTAATAAAGTCCAACCAAACTGTCATTTATTTTGTTTTTTAGACCCGCAATGTTCCAAAAAAAGGACCCTACAGGTATTTGTTTCCTGATCAACTGTTTCAGATACATTCACAGGCTGATTTCTCAGTTCGCACTCTGGTTGAGAAGCAGGATCAGGATCTCCCATACTGTCTATCAGTATACATGATCATTGTATATACTCTGTCTCGATTAGCACCCCATGTTTAGGATTGCTTTCCCCCTCCTCAGGTAGCTTTGCTTCAGTTAAACCACACAAAACTGGTACACATGGACTTTCGGCACTATGATTGACCATCAACTAGGTTGAACTCACCAGGGAATGTAATCAATCATTTTCATCTAGAGTTGTTAGGAACATCAAACAGATTTGATCCACTAAGTTGAAAAATGGACCATCTGTGGCCTGTCTACGAGGGCCACAGTTTTTTGATTTTATGAAATATGGAGGCTGGTAAAAAAAAAGCCCAATGGGAGTACTTGTATGTTTGTGTACATAGGGTAGACTCTTGTGTTCTTAAAGGATTTCCCTTAACAATGTGGGTGATCCTAATGAGAGGGAGATCCAATCACCTTCAAAGAGTTGGTTGTTGTTTCTCACCCAATCTATTCTCCTCACCATCTTGAATTTCCTAAAAAGGGCACTAGTCAGGCCTGTTCTGTTTCCCAGCTAATGTATGGTTTTATTTCTTAGTGCCAACCAGGATTCTGTGTCGGCTAAAGGCAAGGGCGGGATATTTGCCAGGATAATAGTATAGGGTGTGGCTGCTGGCGGTAGGTTTAGTATTTGTGGCCTATTTGTTACCACTGGAACATAACTATATATTGGGGTTGCTCTTCTACTTCCCCTCCCAACCCTCTTTCAGCTATTTTATAATCTGTCCTCCCCATCGCTTTTAATCTATGCGCCGCTCCCTTTAAAGGGAAAATGTTTTTCACATTTTCAGGTGTATTAAGGTTTAATCTTTGTCTCTAGCCCTGTTTTCTCACCCTGTGTGGTGCCTCTGCTGTCAGAGAGGTTACTTTTTGGGCTGCCTTCCTCGAGTATGTGCTCGTACAACGTAATTTCTTATGTTCTGCGCCTCTTTCTTGTATAGCCTTATTCTGAGCTGTTAAGATTTTCTCTAAGCCTACTTCTATTTTATCCAGCTACCCGTAAGGATATTGATGGCTTGTGTAACAGTCTCAGTTAGATCTTTAACGGCCAAGGACAGGCTTACAAATTCAGATGAGGTTACCTCCCCTTTACTATTTTGCCTGAAATACATCAGTGGTGCATTTTTCCCTACGCATTTTATTTTTGGGGCCCTGAGATTTTACCTGTAACTTTTTGGGATAAGTCCTAATAGGTTTAGGGGTAAGTTGTGCTGTATGTAGTCTTTTACTTGCAATATCCAGTATCCTTAGATTAGGCAATTTACGGGGTTTTTTGGGGGGAGGTAATTGATCATTTTGTAATTCCATCAAAGAAATATCCTCGGAAATTACCTGAATACACCCATTTTTCCTCTGCTCAAAGTGAATGTCACTGGGCTGGCATGCTCAATAGGCTCTACACCCTTTGAAACGGAGGGCTCACTACAAAGGACAAAAATATTACTCCAATCATCCCTGAAGCCAATGTTTAGTGTTTCTTCCACTGAGATTATCTGCCTTTCGATATCCCCGACTGCCCCGGTTAAATAATTGGTACAAAAGGGGGTGGTGATGGACAGAGCATCTGAACCAATCAAACACTCACACCCAGTCAAAAGATCTGGGTTTGATCCATCACCGTTCTTTAGCCCACTCTGCCAAAGCTTTGGCCGCCATTATTGTGGCAGGGTATGCTCAGACGTGAGTCCCTTGCTCACTTTGCCACTGGATTCAAGCAAGCCGGGCTGAAGACGGCTGGAATGCCAGAAACCGGTCCTCGGAAGCTTGTTTCCGGTCCAGGGAAGACATGGCTTGGCAGTTCGGGCTGGACTGTTCCCATGAGGCACAGGGTCAGACTGATTTGCACATAGCCATGTCTGAACTGGGGTGGCAGAGTGGGCTAAAGAACGATGATGGATTAAACCCAGATCTGTTGACTTGGTGTGAGTCTTTGATTTGCTCAGATGCTCCGTCCATCACCACCCCCTTTTGTACCGGTTAAATAATTGAGCAGGGTCATATTTACTTTCCTATGTTTATTTGGTGTTTTCGGCGTATCCCATGGTGCTAGTCAACTAATTGCGTATACTGAGCTCTAACCTTCTAGACGTAGCAGTCAGTGAGCTCATCTTGTCCCCGGACTCTCCCACGTAAGTAGGCTGTGGGGTTTTAGGTTTAAACCTATAATAACTGATGAAACCCCACTGAAAGAGAAATAGCCCTCACCAATGAAAACAAATAAACACTGAAAAAACACCAGGACAACTCACAAACCAAATGCCGTTCAAAGAAAGGAAAAGAGAGTGAAAGAGTCCTTTTTTTCATCCTGAAGGGGCCAATACAATGTAACTTTGTTATACAAGCTAGCAGTAAGAGAGACTGGGCTAACATTATTCTGCTTAAGTTTTGCTGTTTAGGGATGCACAAAAACATTGTTTCTTCTGTTTTTGCTGAGTGATGATGCCAAAGGCAAGAAATGTGAGGATCTTTGGTCGCATATTGATAGTGATGTGAAAAAGTACACTCTAATATTTTTATTATGTCCACTACAGAAGTTATGTTTTCCTGTAAAAATTGAATAATGCATTAGAGTCTGGAAAAACCCTTGTCTGCCAAGTGTTCAGCATAATTGGTGTAGATGTGAAACATCTCCTTGAAAGTAGGCTGGGCGACACCTTTAGTGACTTTGACACTGCAACATGTTCCGTGTTAGAGTGCTTGCCACTTGGCAAGCAAAGCAATGTTGAAGAGCAATTCAGGAACGCTTATTTTACAAAGTTGGAGAAATGGCTTGCAATGATGCATAGAAATGTCCCTTCAGCATCAATGTCATCTGAAGTCAATGAAATTTAACTGAGGTACTCTGTACAAGTTCTAGAGCCCTTCAGTATGGGGGAATTTCCTCCGTAGTTTCAAAAGTGCTGCTTCATTTCTGACCGCTTCAATAACTCTGAGGGCATAAGCGCCTAGCTCAATGAAAATGTTGCAGAACCTGCCCTGAGAATCACAATCTTCAAGTGCAGCAGTATTGGCATGGAAAGCTATGTCAGTGGCCAGAGTTAACAAATTGTGTATTGGCTGTTCTGGCTTTGCCCTTCTCAAGTGCCAATGTTGAGAGAGTCTTTTCACAGAAGTTTACATGGGAAGGAAAGAGCAAGCGCACATGACCAAAGACTCACTGAAGAAGTATTGTACGTACACTGTCTATATACCATGTTTTATCAGTGCAGAAAACAAGCAATAATAAAAGCAAAACGTTCCATAAACACCGGAAAAACACTTTCTCTGTTGTTTTAGTGGTGCGAAAATGTGTAATCACTGATAACTGTTTTTTTAACCCCTTGGGTGCGGCCGCTATTCTGCGCCTGTGCGGCACTTTTATTGAGTGGGCGGGTTCATGACGCCCCCAGCTGTCATCAGCACACGCCCACCGTGGTGCATGACGGCCGCGGGCCGTCATCAGCATGGAAGGGGTTAAGGTATTGAAATCACTTGAAAACACTTAAAAAACCCCACCAGAATTTACCAAAAATGGAAACTGAAAACAGGAAAGCCTACACATAAGATATAAAGTGCACAGTGCTTATACTGTAACATTGTCCCCTGACTCTCACACATGGAATGTAAAGTGCAAAGTGCTTATACTATGACTATATCCTGTGAGCAAGAGACAGGGGACATTAAGTGCAGAGTGCTTTAACTGCAACAATGTCAGAACCCAGAACGGGAGGTGCAGGCACATATTGCCGCCGCAAGAACTCAATTATCCTCAGATCAAGAGAGGAGACAATAAAGCAGCTTCAAAACAGTTGTACAAATACAATAAAAACGGACAATGTGCAAATATAGGATTCAGAAATCAGTTCAAGAACAAGAGCCATAGAGTGAAAATTATTAATGTCACTAACAAATAGTTTGTCTGAATGTGGTTTCAGTGATAATGTGTCAGAGTTTTTAGGAAAGGCATTATTCTTAAAGATTGGAAACATGACCAAAAATATCCATGGTTAATTGTTAAAGGCCCTAACCTTGGCTGTTCTGTGTGTCACCAAGTCCGTGATCTTGGGGCTGAGATATCCAGGGGAATGAAATTGTCCAAAGAATGGACTGAGTCTACGGTGAAGGCATACGGCACCAATATAGAACGGCAGCAGAAATCATTGAGGAAAAAGATTGGAGAACATGCACAAAGCAAGGCTCATGTTGCAACTTAAAAAATCTTATAAAATGCAAAAAAGATCCTGTGAGAAAGTGCATGCGGGGCTCACCTTTATATCGCCATGGGAGGACCTTCCCCGTAGAGCCCGTACTTCTTTCGACACTCAACTCCCGAGAGGTGTATTTCAGAACACGAAGGCGCACATAGGACTACAAGATCCATCCACCTATCCTGTCTCTCCACAGCAAGACTTCGACTCGAACCCAGAAGTAGGCAGATAGTAACCCGGAAGTAATTTCCCCAGCCCAATGAAAGGGGGGTAAATGAGAAGGAGGGGTCTCGGGCAGGTGGCGAACGAGCAGTGGGAGTGGAGTCAGAAGACGAAGAGTGGAAGAGGGAAGGCGAAAACTATGAAAGAAAAGACGAAGAATACATGAGGAATGAGGACGCCCTGAGAGGAGACGAGGAACCAGACGAGCGGTGGTGCGAGGAGTGGTGGTGCCTACCGGAGGATGCTGGAGAGCGGCCACAACTCAGGAGAGTTGCGGCGGAGCCGGTGAGTGGTAGTGTCTCTGGGGACCAGGGAGTGTGAGGGAGGTGGGAGGCGAGCACGAGAAAGGGCACGGGTAGTGAATTGAGGAACCAGCCTCATAAGTTCTTGTGTGTGTAGCACGTAATTATTTTTGTTTCCCTGAAGAATTGTCACTTTACTTAATTAACGTGATAGACAATGAGCATGATTTCAAGCTTTCTTTTTCATTGTGGCACTACTTTGGCTTAATGGATTAATAATGTGTGCCTTGTACTTACTGTCTAAAGAATATACATATAAAAAAAAATGGGTCCAATGTTACCCTATCAGAACTTTCAAGGCAATTTCTCCAACCAGCCTTTTTTAGGGTTAGGCCGAGGACAACAGAGAGGCAGACGCAGAAACCAGAGAGCACAAGTCCATTGGAGTCCATCTCCCTCACCTCGGACTCTGCGGAGCGCCAAGAAGACCAAACCGGGGCAAGCAGGGACGAGCAACGAGTCGGATTAGTCATCAAACGAGTCGGATTAGTCATCAATCTGAGCTCCAAAGTGCTCACTGAGAGCGAAGAAAAGATACTCAACAGAGGCTTGGGGTTCGTAAGTACCACTCATGGCGATCCCTTTACGAAAAAAATTAGCCATTTCCCAATTTGCTTTAAAGTGAGACTACACTTTTTCTTCAGAGACAAAATCTGTAGGTTCTTCATCAGTTTTTTTAAGACTGGGTTGAGGCAACCGTCAACTTTCTGTCCTCCCAGTAATCTTGTACCTCCTCAGGTGCTCACTTTCGAAAGAGCAGTAAGTAGAGACCTTACCCCTACTCTTCAGAAAGAACGCAAGAAATTCTCTAACTTGACAAAGGATGAACTTCTAGCACTCTGTGGCCTTATGTCTGACATCACTGTTACCATCAAGCCAGCGGACAAAGGTGGAGCTTTGTCCTTCTTGACATGGAGGTCTATCGCAATGAGTGTCTACGACAGTTAGGAATGAGAAACGCTTATCGACCCCTCAAACAAGATCCCACAGAAAGGATTAAAAGAGACATATCTATCATAGTGGAAGAGGCTGAGAGTGAGGGTTGGATAACAGCACATGAAGCCAACTTTCTCCATACTAGCAAACAGAAAGGATTAAAAGAGACATATCTATCATAGTGGAAGAGGCTGAGAGTGAGGGTTGGATAACAGCACATGAAGCCAACTTTCTCCATACTAGCAAACCTATTATGATCGGGCGTCCCAAAGGTGGTCGATTAGGCTTGTGCACTTTGGGGAGCACGTAAAAATACGGCATATCAGGGATCGGGTCATTACTAGAACCCCTTTCTACCTTTGTTGATTTCTTTTTAAATCCTTTGGTGAAGGAAATGCCTACCTTCCTTTAGGATACTAAAGACGTCCTGAGGCTTATTCCGGACATTGAATACAATTATGAGACAGACCTACTTGTATCATTCGATGTAGAGTCCCCTCTACACCTCGATTCCACAAGATGAGACTCTTGATTCTGTGAACACCCTGTTATCACAACGGAACTTAGACTCTGAGCACACGCCATAATGAAATGAGGCGGTGTTATAAATAGCCATGAAAGAGAATTTCTTTAAATTTGAGGATACCATCTACCTCCAAACATCTGGTACGAGTATTTTCTTTAAATTTGAGGATACCATCTACCTCCAAACATCTGGTACGAGTATGGGAGGCATTTTTGCCCCAAGCATGGCCAATCTCTACGTTCACGTTTTTGAGCAGGAGCATGTCCTTAATCCCAACAACCCTTATCGCAACTCCATCCGCCTTTGGAGGCGATATATCGACGATATTTTGGTTGTTTGGAGAGGAGATACCAATAGCGTGAATGAGTTCTTAGTTTGGCTAAACAGCAGGAACATCTTTTTGAAATTTACAGTAGAGATGGACAAACATAAGCTGCCTTTTCTGGATCTTCTGATCACTGCCTCGCCTGGTGGCCTTGAAACTGAACTCTATACTAAACCTATGGCAAGGAACTCCCTGTTGAGCTACAACAGTCATCATCCGGTAGCTCTCAGGGACAACTTGCCATATGGTCAGTTTCTTCGGATTCGAAGGAACTGTTCAACCAAAGAGAGTTTCTTAAAGCATGCTAAAACTCTTTCATCCAATCTGATTGAGAGAAACTACCCGAAAAAAGTTGTTAGGCAAGCGGTCAAATAGGCTAGTAACAACAATCGTGAAAGTCTACTTGGAAGTCAATACCAAACAGACCCTGACTCCAAGTTTGACATTTGGTAACACATATAGCACAGCGTCTAATGATGTCAAAAAATATATTCTGAAGAATTGGAAAATTCTCAATATTGAGGGTGATTATCTACCTGCCCCCCTTTTTGCTTTTAAAAGAAACAGTAACTTACGGGATAAACTGGTGCACACCAGACCACATGCCTTTGAAACAGCAACACAAGATACCATCTGGGGCACACCAAGCCTACAGGGACATTACCCTTGTGGTACCTGTAAGGCGTGTCCTATGACGAAGAAGTCCAAAACAGTAGACATAGGCACTGATCGTTCTGGGTACAGAAGAAGATGACCAATTGTAACAGCGAGAGGGTTGTCGATTTGATTTCTTGTCCCTGCAACCTTAACTATGTGGGCATGATGGCACGCAAAGTTAAGTTACGTATTATGGAACACATGAGCACCGTGAGGTGCAAAAAACAAGCTACGAGACTAACGGCCCATTTCTTAGAGTTGAACCACAAACCTGAGGACATGGTGTGGACTGTTTTAGAACAACCCTACATTCCGCAGCATATTACAGATATCTCCAAATGTTTACTCCTTAGAGAACAGCGATGGGTTTTTAGACTTAAAAGTGATACACAAGGACTCAATGACTCTATTCCTTGGTCCTCTCTGTAAACCCATAGGTCTTTATGTAGTTTCTATACACCTTGGTCAGTTACATATCGGTCTGTCTAGTACTATTGATGCAGAGTGTTGTCTCTAGAATCCTTGGGTATGTTACACAGCTTAGAATAATAATCCCTTTGATCTATGAATATGAATACCAGGGGGTACACCAGGTGACGACATTCCAACTAGTCCTCCCTTGAGTTTTTATATATCTAGTGTTCGTACCATTTTTTTGACCGTGGCCGTTTCTCCAATTATGAAATCTATCCTAGTGAATTTAGAACTCCGCGCTTGTGTAGTGTGCCTTCACTGTTAGAACTTTATTGACATCTGCTCGCGTGTGCATTCCATGAAAAAATGTACCGAAAAAATGTACCGATGTGTTATGATTCGCAGGGCACGTATCATCAGCAATATTGGGTGCAACATTGCACTTGATGAAATATTTGTTCTTATGCATATTGTTTACACATAGGATTTAAAGCTGTATAATTTCGTTCGTACCAGCTCATAGTTGCTGAACGTATATCCCAGGCTACTTGGTAGCGCTACACTTGGTTTACAAAATCACGTGCTCTCCGGGATCCTTTCCGGGTAAGCAGTTAGTTGGGCTCCTAATAATTTTTCACTTCAATATTTGACGATACAACAGCTTTTCGTCATATTGCTGACAAACATGTTTGAAACTCTCTATCTCTATACCCGTGGGTACTCCACTAACTACATATCCCAGGCTATTCAGTAGTTTGCGGCGTAGTCTCGCGATACTTATTGCCTTCCAGGACTTCGTTCGAGTGCCCGGAAGACTGCCACCGAGGATACCTTACAGCCTTCGGTCTCCCGTTCGGTACGTCCCCGACGGCCCACCTTTCCGTTGATACCTCTGACAGTCTTCTAAGAGGGCGTCCTCTCATTACACACGCTGGCTGGATATAGGTGGTGAATGGAGTTTGTTTGTTTTTTCTAACACTAAGACTGTACCGGGAGTTTAAGATAATTCAGCATTTTACATCTGGGTCGAGCTAAATAGTAGTCCACTATTATGTGCACCTCAACTCGTGGAAGAAATATGTAAGGGAACTAATATCATATCTAAGCATCTCTACAAGCCCGAAAGGCTGCCTTTTGCCTTTAATAATGAAATAATGAGAATGAGTGTATTGACGTCATATTGGCTTTGTTGCATTGCATGCTAGAGGCAGTTGTTTCTGTTGTTAATGTTTAAAAAGAATACACCAAACTAAAAATCTTGTGGTGTTTCATTCTTTGAGTGGTGCCTCCTTCATCCTGAGCTGTTGCCAGGTGGGGCGAGGTTTTGTCCTCCATACTATAAAGGTAAGAAGGAATGTTGCCCCATTAAGTGGGTGTATATGTGATGGTACAAAATTTCATTGCCACATATAATTAGAGAACTATTAAGATATTCTTTTTCAAGAATCATCTGTGTTTTGATCTATTTTATTTTTCAGAAATTTGTTGATACCACAAGGAATTTCGGATTGTGAGACGCGATACTCACATTATATCCTTTTTGAATAGTTGTTAATAGCAGTAGCTTTGTTATCTTAAGCCATGTGCTTTCATCAGGACCTCTAAATCTTTTGCCTTTAAGTGCTGAAACATGTTGACCACTTCTGTTGAGGACAGCTATTTGTTAAACCTGGTCCTTGAGTTGTGTTTTTAACCCTTGATCGTGACTGACACCAATAAAATTCCTAGTCTGCTCACGCATCAATTTTATTTTATTATTTTTTTGCACTTCACAATTTGCACTGCACTGATAAACTTGTTCCCACACATTCAATCTTGCTCATCTTGGTGACTATACCTTTTGACACTTGAGAGCTCTGATTTGCATTGAGCTGGACTGTCATCCTACACAAAAGGATACCCAATTGATGAAGCTGATCACCAGGCTTGGTGAATGATGGGAATCCACACACATACATTTTTATGTCACTTTGTCATATCACATTTTTGAGCCTTGTTAAGTATCTCCTTTAGTTCTCTTATCATATAGACGCTGGTATATACTTTGTACCTAAAGAATATACATCCCTAAAAAAGCACATTAGGATAAGCCATTGAGATCTGATCAGTAAAGCACTTCAAGGTGTGGTGACGGGTATACTATAAAATATCTTACGCAAAACAGTGATTGACGGCTCCCTTTTTCTCCTCTCTTATAAGCCTCAGATGAGGCACCTTTGATACCGAGGAGGAGCCTCTGAATCCCCATCAAGCTCAACAAAGACCAAACAGGGAGAAGGGAAGGAGGAAATACATCCTGAACGAACTACCACCACTATCCTTGAGAATAAAAAACGTACTTTTGAAAATACATTCAGCCTCCTCGCCTGTTTATCAAACCTGCCCTCTCACAGATCCTTTATTGCAAGTAACTGCAAAAGCTCATTCTTTACAAATGTCAGCAACAACCAGAATATTCTGTGTAGCTTATAAGGAAGCAAAGCAGAACAGGCCAGTGTATGGTTTTGAAACAGAGATAGACTGCCACCAGTTAAATGGACTGGATATGGGGTGTATTTTGCACTCCAATGTAGCTTGCTCAAATATACAATGCCACATATCCTCAGAAATGAAGAGGAAGATATTTGCCAAAATTATTGAACTTTCCACAAAGGTAAGTCTTTTCCTATTTAACGCAGTGGCTTCATCTAGTAAAAGTTATTTAATTGTGTACATGCGAATGCAGCTACCTGGCATGGACTCTCAGTTAATATTTTTGTTGACCTCATTGAGCTGAGTGATTTGTCAGCTGACGGCATAGTAAGCAGTTTACTGCCTGATCTAAAAAAAGATTACGTTAATATAAGTGAGGACTTTATCTGAAAAATGCCTGATTTCAGTTGCCTGTGATGGAGCTTCAGTGATGTTTGGCTGCCACAGTGATGTTGTAAAGAGGTTGCAAGAAAAAAATCTCTCCCAATATTGTAGCCTGGCACTGTTCAGTACATCACCCAGAACTTACCGTTCATGATGCCATGAAAGATATTCATGCTATAAATCACTTCAAAAACGTACTCGATAAGGATATTCACGCTATAAATCACTTCAAAAATGTACTCGATAAGTTGTATTCTCGGTTTGCCACATCTGTTAAAAACCGTTTGGAGCTAAAGGAATGTGCAGAAGCTCTTGACATTCAGGTTTGCAAAATAGGTAGAGTGTTAGCCTTTACTGTTCTGAAGCTTGATGCAACCCGAGTATCTATTTGGAATGCTTATCCTGCTCTCTACAAGCATTTTACTAGTGCACCTGATGATTGTTCCCGTGACAGTTCAACACGAAACATGTACACAGGCCTAGGAAGGCGGGTATCATCTATCCAGTTTGTTGCTAATCTTGGCCTCATGTATGTTGCTCTTCAGGAGTTATCAGAGTTATCACTCGAGTTACAGAAACGTGATTCTACAATCATTGATGCTCATCGGACTATTTGTTGGCAAATAGCAGTGTTTGTGGCAATGGTAGACAGCAAGGGAACCATTTCTCACACTGTAAAAAGGCCATGGAAGAAAATTAATTTCAGGGGGTGATACTGCACAAAGGAAAGACCACTGACAAAATCACTGAACAGGGACAGTTTTTTTTGTAGCCTTGCAGAAAATCTAAGCCATTGTTTGTTGGCTACAGAAGGTACTAATCCTGCTGAAAAAAGGCTGAGTATGATACACTGATTGGTGAAGTGAAAGTTGTATACAAACAGTACTGGCCTGATGCGCTACCTGTTCTTTATGAGTCTCTGTGTAAAAGATTCAACATTGCCAGTCGAGAAACCTTATGTGCGTACAGAGAGTATAAGGAATCTGGAGGAAAAGAAATTAAAAGGCAGTTCAAGGAGCTTTTGATGGCCTTACACACTATTGCTATCAGTACTGCAGAATGTGAGCAGGGCTTTTCTCAAATGAATCTTATATGTACATCTACAAGAGCATCATTGTTGACTGAAACAATATCTTCTTAAATGGTGGACCAACAAGGTTTAAAAACATTGAACATAGGGGATTGGGTTGAATCTCTTCAGTCATGGCTTGCAAATGGACGAAGAGCAGCTGATGACACTAGGAGTAAAGCATGGAAAGAAGAAGACTTGGAACGCACAAGCGATTTAGACTGTTTGTGGGCTATTCTAGAAAAATAGATGCTAGCCCAGTCCAACTGACAAAATACGTGTCATTGCAATGTTTTAAAAAAGTTAGGCTTTACTGTGTTGTTTGGATATGTGATTATTGTTGTAGTTTATAGAGATTAGTTATTACATTTATTTGTTGACAGTGTCAATTTATTTAATATATTGCTATACTTCTTTGTTTGGATGATATATTTATTGTTCTATTTTATATAATTTATTTTGTTTTTATAAGACAACTTGCTTTTTCATTTTAGAACATATTTATTTGTATTTATATGTTTTATTTTTAATTATTTTGTCTTTATATGTTTATATTTTTATGGCACTATGGTCATTTTGCACTAATAGGTATGACTTACTTGAAATACGGTCAAATTCAAACTGCCCAGCCATTACCTATTCCTTTGGCCTAGGTTCCTCTTGGACTTTTTGGTGGATATTATATTTTTCTGAGCTTTATGGTAAGATAAACATCTTGAATTAAAAGATTGTATTTTGAAGATATGCCTTTTTTCTAATCTCTGTCTGGTCTGTGTGATACAGAACAACATAGTTCCATGTTTTTTTACTATTCTGAATGTCTAAAAAATGCACAATAGCTCCAGGGAACTAAGTTATAGTAACAAGCCCAATTGTTAATCCTCTTTTTTCAATTGTTTCACAATTTGGTTTATTTTGCCACATAATCTATGTAAAAGTTGTATCTTTGAACTCATAGACTCTGTTAAAGATGGCATTCCCTACCCCAGTATTGTCCTGTCCCCAAATCAGCAAATAAAGCACTGAATGTCCCTTTTCAAGGCATTAGTGATTTTAGCTAATTTATTCCAAAATTGTGCTTTAAATGCACTTTTGATTTAATCTGTTTCATAATGTTCACAGGGCAGGGGAACCTCCTATCAAAACCTTACTATGAGCAAGGCTCCCTTGCTAAAATTCAGACCAGGTATATATTACATCTGACTTTTAGCAGTGCAAGTTGAAGATGCCGGTGGAGCTAATATAGTAAGTGGGTGGAGCCAGTGGAGTAAGTGCGTGGAGCCAGAGAAAAGTAGGTATGGCCTCCGACAAACATTTGAGCACCTGCTCTTCATATTTTACAAATTAAGCACTGAACCAAAGTAAGATGACAGTGGACTGCTAAACTCCGGTGTGACTAAGGAGCTTCGTGAAATATATATATATATTTTTTAGTTCAAATCATATTTTTATTGAAAAATAACATATATGGTAACAGAAATGATAGCGGCAAGAAGGCATCAGAAGAGTTACAGTCGTGTTACAAAGATACCGCAATCAAACATGGATTATACATAAAACATACATAAAACATACATAAAACAATGCGTACACATTAAAGGAAAATAAAGTACCAACATTGCATACTCACATTTGTATATAGTTCCGTGGAGCCCTCCGTCTAAATCAAGTCATGTAGTACCATTTACACTTCACCGTTCCTGCTTTATGGTTATAAGATTGTCAAGCCCGTGAGCACAAGATATAGCCATTACAGTTCATGCAGCATGCACCCTACAATTCACTGAGTAAAGACCTCATCATTTAGATCTTCAGGGTGGGTCAAAGGTGTAGGAGGCCTGGTCCAATGAAGATCATAATTTTTCGTTGGTGACCTGCCATGGTGATGTGTGTAAAGCGGGATTGTCAGTGCCCCTAATGCAGGACAGCCACTCCTTCCATGCATTGAAGGAGACCTCACCCGTTGATTTCCAATTGCATAGGATCACCTTACATGCTAATGTTAGTAGAAGGTCCAAGAGCTGGCGGTCATGGTCCCCCTTTAGTGATGGATCTAAGGCTCCTAGGAGAAGGTAGATGAATTCCCTTGTGGGATGTATGTCAAACGTGTGTCCAATGTAGTCAAAGATTTTTGCCCAAAAGGTGTGAAGCATGGGGCAATCAAACAGCATGTATGGGAGGTCACCAATACCAGAGGAGCAGTTCCAGCACCTCGGTGTATCCCGCAGGCCAACCTTAAATAGTCTCTGTGGGGTCCAAAATGCCCTGTTAATAATCATATATTTGGTCTGTGATAGTATCGGTGATACCTTGTGTGTGAGTGCTGATGCATGTATCCTGACCCAGTCTATACTTATTCCAGTGTTGTTTGTTTCTGATTCCCATTTTATCTCATTGCGCCTCATCGACTTGTTGGCCGTTGGCGCGAGTAGTTTATATATTTTTGAGACAAAATGTCCAGAGGATTGAAAGTGTGGTAGCATAGCTTTTAGCCAAGGCGTCACTAGCTTGAATGCTCTAGTGGATAAGGCTGACTTTAGCTTTAAGAAAGCATAAAAGTCGATCGGTAGCAGGGAGTGTCTAGCCTGTAGAGTCGAGAATGGCAGCGGCATATTATTTTCGTATAGGTCAGAGACCACATTAATACCTTTATTAGACCAGTGGTCCCATATGATGGGTGATCCGCCAATTTTAATAGACGGGTTACGCCATAAAGACGCAGAGGAGGAATTGTGGATTTGTTGACCAGTGGCGTGAACGCGATCTATCCGCAGAAGTGCTCTCTTGGTGTTGAGCATGATGTACTTAGAGTTCGTGAGGTGTGAGAGGTCCATTGTTAGGACAGCGGAGAGCGGGGCTTTGCCTATGATGGATTTCTCAATATTGACCCATAGGGGCGTGTAAACAGGGTCTTCGATAAACCAGGAGGCTCCCTGCTTGCAGAGAAAGGCGGACTGGTAGTTTCTGAAATTTGGTAATCCTAATCCCCCTTTAAGCTTTGGGAGTTGCAATTTTTTCATGGCAATTCTCGGTTTCTTCCCTTTCCACAAGAAACCCGAGATCAATTTCTCAACTTTATGTAAAAAGTCCTCCGTGAAGGTCATGGGGAGCATACACGCCATGTAATTTACCATAGGACTGATCATCATTTTTAGTGTTTCAGCCCTACCCCACCACGAAAGGAATTTAGGAGACCAGCCGTCTAATAGCTTTTGTATTTTTTTGTAGAGCAGCTCTTCATTAATTTTTAAGGTGGATATCAAGTCCTTTTCAAATTCCAGTCCTAAATATTTAAAACTCTTCGACTGCCAGGTAAGCCCAGAGTCGCCCAGGATGGTTTTATCACATAGGTTATTCAATGACTTCACCTCAGTTTTATCCTTGTTCAAGGAGTATCCAGAAACAGCTGAGAATTCTTCTATTGTGGACATTAGCGCCGGGATAGCCTTGTCAGCTTGTTCACTCATGACCAACACGTCATCTGTATAAGCCGTGAGTTTAATTTTACAATCAGCGAACCGGATTCCAGCGATGTCAGGGTTTTCCCTTATGTAGTATAGAAAAGGCTCAATAGCCAGGAGGAATAAGGACGGGGATAATGGACAACCCTGTCTAGTGCCCTGTTCTAGATCAAATGGGGAGGAAAAAGCGCCGCCAGCTCGTACTCTAGCAGAGGGACCGGCATAGAGGGACATGACTAATTTAGTGAATATGGGGCCCAGGTCAAATTTATGTAGTACAGCATTTAAGTAAGCCCAGTCTACTTTGTCGAACGCTTTTTCAGCGTCTAGTGTAATGGCGACGGTAGGTGTGGATAAGAATTTCGCTTTTTCAATGACATGAGCCAGGATTCTCGTGTTATCGCTCGAGAGCCTGTTCTTCAGAAAACCCGCTTGCGAGGGATGTATTAGAGACGGCAGGACTTTTTGAATGCGATTTGCTAAAATTGATGCTAGGAGCTTACAATCTAAATTTATCAGTGAGATAGGCCTGTAGTTTTTGGGGAGTTTGTGGTCTTTGCCTTCTTTGGGTATTACCGCAATTACAGCCTCTGCCATAGTCCCCTTAACTTTACCTGTATTGCTAATTTCGTGAAAGACCTCTAGGAGAGGAGTTGAAAGAATATGGGCAAAGGTCTTATAAAATTGTGCTGTATAGCCGTCAGGTCCAGGGGCTTTCCCCTTTTTGAGGGATTTGATCGCGCTAATAACCTCCGACTCAGAGATTGGCTCATTCAAGGAGTCTCTTTCTGCGGCCGTAGGCGTTGGGAGTGTGCAATTGGAGAGGTATTTCTTCATTTTTTCGCTGTCTACGTGCATGTTCTTAGCATAAAGTTTCTCGTAGAAGTCCTTGAAGATATTCGCAATCTTAGTGGGATCAGAGTTAGGAGTCCCCTTTTCATCGAGTAAGGATGCAATGGTATTCTTTTGAATTTTAAATTTAAGATAAGCCGCTAGCCCTTTCCCCGCTTTGTTCGAGTCACAAATTTTGAAACGCTTCCTCCTGTCTAGCCAAATTCCCGCCTTTTCACTGATAAGTTTATTATAGGTGTATTTCTGATAGGACAGTTCAGTTAGGACCTCAGGGTTTCTATTCCTCAAGTATGTGTGCTGGAGTTTTGAAATGTCCTCCTCTAATTTCAATAGGGCTGCAGTGCGGTTCTTATTAATTGCAGATGATATTTTTATATTAAGTCCCCTTATGGTGGATTTCAGTGCCTCCCATCGGGTGGTGTCTGAAGTGTCCCCCCTCTTATTTAACAATAAGAAGTCTTTAATGGCAGTGTCAAGGGTTTCTTTGTGTTTTGTGTCATTAATAATGGTTTCATTGAATCGCCACATAGATTGACGGGTGGTCGGTTTAATATTAGACAATGTAAGTGAGATGCAGGAATGATCAGAGACTAATCTGGGAGCAATGTCCGCGTCCTCAACTCTTGCCACCGCGTTATTAGATATGAGTATGTAATTGATTCTCGAAAACGAGTCATGTGGTGGGGAGTAGAATGAGTAGTCTCTATCATCAGGATGCATCAAACGCCACGTGTCCACCATATGAAATCTATTGCATAGTTTCATGAACGCCTTATGGGCTCTTCCTGGGCGAAAGACGCATTTAGAGTCTCTATCTAGTATTGGGTCGTATGGGAGATTGAAGTCGCCCACCAGAATATGGACTGCCGTGTCGGGGATGGAGTTTATCTGCTTCGTTAGGCCTACCCAGAAGGACGGATCATGTGTGTTTGGGGCATAGATAGTCGTGACAAAGAATTCAGTGTCATCCTTGAGTAGTCTCGCGGAGACCCATCTACCTTTTGTATCTGTTGCACTAGAGACTAGTTCCACATTTGCATTCTTGGCCACTAGTATCACCACCCCATTCTTCTTTGAGATTGCCTCAGAGCCTACCACTTCAGTATAATACTTATTGCGCAGTGTGTGAAATTGCTTAGCTTCTAGTTTTGTTTCCTGCAGTAAGGCTATATCTCCACGCTGCCTTCGTAGATAGTCAAGTATCTTTTGGCGTTTAACCGGCTGGTTAAGTCCTTTCACGTTCAATGATAGTATTCTAAGGTTAGCTATAGTTGTCGTCCCTATAGAAGTATCTATAACAGGAGCCATCAATTATGCAGCCAGTAATATCGTCTCATAACACATGTGTATGCATAAGTATTGGGTCGTGGAAGCAGTCTCATACCCCTTAAAAAGTCAGCAGCATCTTTTAACACGTACAATGTGCGGCCAGCACAGTATGCAGGAAACAGAAGGACAGAGTATAAGCTCCGGAACGTAATGTGGTACATCGGATGCAAGCTAGTATGCAAGATGGACATAACTAAACAAAACCATATGCAAAATGTCAAAACAACCCCCCCACCTTCCCTGTCAACCTCCCCCCACCCCCCTCCCTCACCCACAGCCCACCCCTCCCTCCCCAATAGTAGAAACAACAGAACATGGCGACTCAGGAATGACGACCAAGCGGCCGCCTCCAAGCAACTTACTCTTAACTAGCAATTATATGGGCTGCAACCCTAATTCTGAGAAAAATAGCCCAAGTGTGTAGGCAACAATAAACAATAAACAACGATGGTGCCAGAACGTTAAACACTGGAAAGTCACTGCATTGGCTTCAGTGTCGTGACCAAATATATCAGTACCTGCAAAAGAATCATCGTAAGCGCATTCGACAACAGGGAGGAGTACTACAGGTCAACAGTACAGCATAGCGCCTATTTGAGGTCCATAAGGGACACGAGCAATATCATGGCAGCATGGTATCATAGTGGCGTAGGTATGGTATCGTGGGTATGGTAGCATGGATAACACCATAATGATGCAGCTTTTAATGATAGAGCTTTCAAGTTAAGGTTTCATGCGATCGTTCAAGGGATCGTTCTAATATAGATCCGGAATCAGTTGATTCACTGGTGTAGGGCCCAAGGGTACAGAGTACATTACCGTGTCATTACCGGCCAAAACCCAGTCGCGCTCACCAACCAGGTATCAAGTCCAAGACAGGAGACCCTCCTAGCAGATCCAGTCCGGCTAGGCAATTTTACAAGGGTCCTGGAGTCTGAGAGTGGCAGTACAAAATCTCCAAACCATAGTTTATCCTAGGCCAGATGCAGAGGCTCCTTGTTGAGCTGGAGGGGAGACTTCCATACTGCCATCTCCACGGTCGAACAGGAGCTGTCGCAGTTTTCGCGGGTCTGAGAACACATGAGACACACCTTGTATAGTTACTCTAAACTTTGTTGGACCAATAAAGTCATACAGGTGACCAAGTGACTTTAGTTGGGGTCTCAGTGCAAGGAAGGCTTTCCTGACCTCCATTGTTTCCTTACTGAAGTCCTGTGAGATGAAGATTTTCTGGCCTTTCCATAGCACGTGGTTGTTTTTGCGAGCGAAGGTGAGTATCTGTTCTGTGTGTTGGTACCTTAGTGGTTTGCACACAATTGCTCTTGGGCCCTTTTGGTCCTTTGAAATTCGTCCTGGCACTCTATGTGCTCTATCAAACTCCAGAGGTTGAGTGAAGGTTAGATTTGTGGCCTATATGAACCACTCCTCGAGGAAGGGTATGCATGAGTCATGGTTTTCCTCCGATTTCTCCGGCATACCAAAAATTCTTAGATTTCCCCTCCTGTTTCTGTCCTCCAACTCCGCAACCTTCCTCACTAGATGGTCAGAGCATAAGGAAAGGTTCTTGATAGCTCCACATGTCTTATTTTCAAAGTCTTCCAATTTGCTTATCCTGGTTTCAGTCTCCGCTAATCTTGAGTTAATGTCTTTAATATCTTGGCGGACAGCAACAACCTCATCTTTGGTGGACTTGGCCAAGTCTCTAACTTCTTCTAGCCTGCTCAAGATTGTTTCTATAGCTTCCTCCATTTTTTTGCTCCCTTTGTTTCCTTTGATCGGTGTCGGTGGGTTAGATTTCAGGCGTTTAGAAGCTGTACCGTTTTCCTTGTCTCCCATACTTTAGACGTGTGAAGCGATGGGTTGTGTAGATGCCTTGATGTTTCTCAGGCATGTAGCGCTGAAAACCAATCTCTGTTTGATCGTGCAGGGCAGCAGATTATACACTTCACCCTTTTTGAAGTTGATTTTACAGTAGAGAGCTATGTATGCATTACCAGCTTATGTTATGCATTCCCTTTAAAAGCACTCGGTCTGCGTCGCTATTTTGTATAATTTAAAATATCACTCCTTGTAAATATCAGTTCGTGAGGGTAATTACAGCAGTAGACAAGTAGACAAGCACTTAATACGCCGTGGGGTCTCCAATTCGAAACAGCAAACTCTCCCCCTCTAGTGTATCATATGGTCTTGCTCTCTATCCAATGCTGCACGCAGCTTCCACTTCACTAATTTGCATGCATGTAGAATTTTCAGACGTTTTGCACCACTTCACATGACCAAAACCATATACACAGTCTCAAAACACTGAGCAGAGCAATAGATGAAGCCAGTAGCAGGATGACCTAGCTGCGATGTCAGCGCGACGGCAGACGCGCTGGGGAACCACCATTTCAGACTGCCTACATAAAGTTATAAATTCTGTAATTCCGTTTTGCATACGGACCGTCAGTGTGCCTTAGCGTGGAGAGGAGACCGTATAGATTCACAGAATGCACACGTGCGCTGTGTTTTATGAATGACAATAGACACTATGAGGGCATTATCCTGTGTCGCTGAGCACTAAGCCAGTCGCAATACTCTGTCCGCCGCCATTTTGTTGAAGCGCGTTTCGTGTTTACAGATGCCGCGCTGTTGCCCACGGACTCTTAGAGGCATTGAGCAATTATGATTAAGCCGATAACACAGATAGTACAGTTTACCCCAGCAGTTTGTTATAATCTGCGCAGTTTGTGGGCAACAAAACTGTGGGGATCGCTGGGTTTTTCCAGGTCGCAGTCGGGAGCTTAATCAGTCCGCCATTAAGCTGCCAGTGTTTCGCGCCGTTTTCTCCCTCCCGTGTTGATCGGTTAACATGCGGCAAGAAGCATTCTTTTTACTCACGGTTCCGGGGGCAGGTCATATCGCTGGTTGGGGGGTCCATTTCTGGAGTCTTTAGGCTCCCGTCGCTGACTATGGCGAGCGGACCTGGTGCCCCAGAGAGCCGCGCTGTTGTATCCGGCATCAGTCTCCGTCTCGCTCTTCAGTCTCCAGCAGTCAGAGCGGACGGTTCTATTTTTTCAGCATTCCGCGCTCGGAATTAGCCCAAATTTCAGGACATGTTGTAGTAAGGTCCCGACAGGCGAATCCCTCGTCTTTCAGGAGCTGGGGATCAGATAGCAGCCCTCTATGGTCGATAAAGGAGCAGTCGCCTGGAGGAGGTCAGAACTACGCCGCCATTCTCCCCGGCGTCCAAGCCACGCCCCCTCGTGAAATATTTTTTAAAGCCTTTTTCACCCCAACCTGCTCTCCAGAGGAGGTCTTCAGATACTTGACCTTGTTGCAATCTCAGGCAACAGAAGCGTTAGAGGTCCACTTTCAAGCTCCCCGTGCTGTGGCATTGACTCTCACACGTAAGCAGACATTTTGTAACACAAAGCTCACTTTTCAAATTGTCTGCCTTCCCATGGTTTGACTAATCACTGCAGTTCTGTGTATCCAAGCATTTATGAGGTATGATTTTTTAAAACCCTGATGCCGCTGCAGTGATTTTCCTCTCATATTTATGAGCAGCTCTCCTTCCAGCCTCCTCAGACATCCTTCCCAGCTGATTTTCCATGATTATGTTTCTCTTGGAATGACTTTTTGCTTTAATCTGACCTCAAATTTCCTTTATCTTTGCCTGCTACTTGATAAATGTTGTGGTCCTAGTGTATAATGCCAGCCAGTTCTTTGAACAGCCAGAAATTATAATGAATATGTAATATTACGTTCTAATTTTTTCTTGCTAATTATATATATATATATATATATATTCACTGAAAAAACCATAGGTTATAGACCATATATAGTTAGGAATTAGCATTTAAAAAACCTTATTTTACTCACACAAAACCATTGAAATTCCATATATAGTTAGTTGCACTAACTATATATTGCGCACCCGCAATCCACTGCTGATCATGTCACATATTACATCATTCATGACATGGTCAGTGACATCACTGATGACATCACTGATGACATCTCAAATGACATCACTGATGACATCACTGATGACATCATCCAGTGACTGTGTGTTTCTGTAAAGTTTAAATATGTTTTAGATATTGAAGAATGAGTAGATGTATAACTGTCTGGACGAAGGATTTAGTAGGTGCATGACTGAATGTATGAGTGAGTGATTAAATGTGTCTCACTGAGTGCATGGGTTAGTGACTAAACTGTCTTAATTTGTGCATCATTATGTCTGTTGTTCTGTAAACTACTGCATGTGTTGATCAGTAGCTATATGATTAACTATATGGGTTATTGATTGATTGTCCAAGTATTTGTATGGGAGACTGAGTGTGTGTGTGGCTGGCTGGGAGGTGTGTGACTCTGTGCAGATCAATGTGTACTTGTATCAATGATTGTATAAGAAAGTAAGTATGTGTTACTATATGTTTGAAAATGTAAGGTGCTCTATGTTTAACTGTATAGACAAGAAAATGGAAGTGTGATTGATTCTTTACAGGACTGACTAGGTGTGTGAGTAACTCCATGGATGAGTGGCAGAGTGTGAGTGTCTGTATAGGTGTATGAGTGCATATGATAGTGTTGTAAAGATGAGTGATTGTATGTATGAATGATTGTATGGGTGAATGAGTGAATGTGTGTGTAGACGTAGGAATCAGTGAGTACGTATGTAGTAACTAGTATTGGTGTGTCAATGGTTTCAAAAATTATACTCTGTATTTAACACTGGGTGAAACAGAGGTTATATTAAAATGTGAGGAGATGCATTGTATTGTCACATGAATGATATCATCAGTGATGTGGTCATTGATGTCAAATGAGATGTCATCAGTGATGTCATCAGTGATGTCATTTGAGATGTCATCAGTGATGTCATCAGTGATGTCACTGACCATGTCATGAATGATGTAATATGTGACATGATCAGCAGTGGATTGCGGGTGCGCAATATATAGTTAGTGCAACTAACTATATATGGAATTTCAATGGTTTTGTGTGAGTAAAATAAGGTTTTTTAAATGCTAATTCCTAACTATATATGGTCTATAACCTATGGTTTTTTCAGTGAATTTTCAAGGTTTTGTAAATGCTAATTCCTAACTATATATGGTCTATAACCTATGGTTTTTTAAGTGAATTTCAATGGTTTTTTAATAGCAAATATCATAAGCTGTCGAATGTCAAGTACGTGGTAAGTGAAAACATTTTCGTGTTTATGCACACTGATCTGCTTTGAATGGTGCCCCCCCCCCTCATTTCTATTAGGAGTACTCTCTCTTTGCAGATAGTGAAAGGTAGTTAACGCAGGCCTTTGCCCCCGTTGTAATCCGTCGTGCCTGCTTCTCTCTCCATTTGATTGATTGTTATCCAAGTATTTACTGTTTTAGAATTAGTTCTCTTTGGTTCATTCTCTATTTACAAACAAACACAGAGTCGCAATACTCTGTTTAGTCTTTGCAGATAACGAAAAATCGTGTAAAAAAAAAAGAAAAGGAATCGAGCAAAATCAGTAGGCCACTAATGGAATCTCTTTTTGACCTCGCTAAAATAGAAACATTAGGAACAACCCCTCATGACAAATACAAAACTAGTGAGATGAACTGAACTCCACACAATGATGGCTGCAAAACAGCTCGGCTCCGCCACCCACCCCGCCCAAAATAACGATAAAGAGCGGCTGCCATGATTGGTTGCGGAATGGCCACAACGGAGCTACGAAATGGTGCTGCTCTCATGCTAACCCCAGCTTCGGTCTGAAACATCCAGAAACACTGTAGACTACCAATTCGATCAGTTCCGGTAGCGCCCCAATGTAACCCGGTAGAGAAGAACTAGCCCTCCCCTCTTTGACTGATGGTTCTTGTTGCCTGTCCCTTCTGTTGTCATTTAACAGAACTATTTAGCCTGCTGAAAGGGGTTGTGTTTCGACCGCTGGTTGGTGGAGACATTTTGACTATATTCTGGACCTGCGTTGTCGCGTAATGCGTCATATGACGCGCCGCGTTAGCGCATCCGGAAGTCATCCGGGGCGCGCAGCGCGTAACGTAAGCATAACAAGTCATGTGACTTGTTAATAAAACTTTTCATTGGTTCATTTTACTTTTCTTATTCTAATGATGAAAGCCTTGGTCATATCACCTAAAAATTACGCTTTTAATTACTTCCGAACATTATTTTCTCTTAAATATATGTTAAAATGTTCCAGGCTAATGTACTTTCCCGGAAATTTTACAACTGTCCTGCAAGTAAAATATATTCTTTTTTCGAGAAAAAGAGCGTTTCTTCGTCCCATGACGGAGCCGTTGAGCAAAAGAGGGTCGACCTGCTGTCTTAGTCGCCGATACGCCTGAATATGAGATTCTTATCGATCACTTTATGTTGCAGGAATAGAAAACACAACAGCCCTTGACCATTTATCTTTACTGCGTTCCTTCGTATTATACCTTTTACCCTTCATGTAATTGGTCTGCTTTATTTCACTTGCCTTTTACTGATTCTAAAACAGTGACTATTATTAAAAACTTTACCAATGTATACACTACTACCATGTTTTCTTTTAAAAACCTTTATTGTGAAAATTTCATTATACAAATACGAGCCTATAACCACGTGGGCCTGCCACGGAGCAAACTGTAATCGTATATGATGAATAGACATTTACACTGTAGAGGAACGTAACGGGCGGGCCATTAGGTTGCAAAAACTAAGGTGTCTAACAGCTACGGAATCGGTGGACGTACATTTTATAATTAAAATACGACAGGGCCAGTTACAATAAAATTATCTAGATATACATTTGCGGGCAAGTACCATGGGTGACGTTAATTCGAATTTTCAACAGTACAGTAATCAATAACACATCAGAACTTAATATCAATAGGGATGTCGAAATATTCAATCAATTCTCGTCCCCGCCCGCCATGTGCTTCAAAACTGCATACGTATCTCGTGATATCAAGGTTGTGCAACCAGTACACAACAAGGAGTTACGAGTCCCATTTATTCCGGCGCCATTTTGGGCGAGGACGGGCAGGTCCAGGATATAGTCAAAATGTCTCTACCAACCATCGACTATGATGATGTTCATATGCTGTATTTATTAGAGTAACACTCATCTGCCCACATGAAATTAATTTACCACAATCTAAACATGTCATTTTAATCTTTCCAAAGTTCTTCTAAATATTTGGGACCGTTTCCCTTGCCTCTGAAGCTCTCAGTGCCACTTCTTTAATGAATGTACTAGCAGGTCAGGGGTTCTCCTCCAAATCTCTCTTTTATGCAGCACTATAATTAATTGGTGCCACCTCTCCATATGACGATGCATGGTATAGTTACCACAACTATATATTTTTTCGGTTCCTCTGGAGAGTTCATCGTGGCAGATGAAGCGTGTAACATACCGGGCATTTACCTTTTTTTGCATGTACAGGAAAGGAAAAAAAAATCGAGCGTTCGAGTTCTTAGGTGTCCCAGGGCCATTTTAGTGGACCAGGCCCAAATCCAAAGAACAGCTATCTCACAGGCTAATGGGGCGACCCACGCCGAGTTTCAGCATTGTAGGATGACCACACAAGTACAGCAACTTGCTAGACATCACCTCGGTGCCATCCGGATCTCGGCGCCCCACTGCAGATGAAGTGCCTCTCAACTATGAAACCACCACGGTGACATCCGGATCTTGGCGCGTTGTGCTGCCTTCGGCCTATTCGCACATCGGTCCGCTACTGACGCCATCTCACAGGCTAATGGGGTGACCCACGCCGAGTTTCAGCATTGTAGGATGACCACACCAACTTGCTAGACATCACCTCGGTGCCATCCGAATCTTGGCATCTCAACGCCTAGTGGTATCTTCCATACAGAAAATCTTGTTACGCTACCTTTGGCCCCATTCGCACATCGGTCCGCAACTTAGACATCACCTCGGTGCCATCCGGATCTTGGCATCTCAGCGCCTTGTGGTGTCTTCTACTCCGAAAATATAGTAGAAAATATTGTTGCGCTGCCTTTGGCCCCATTCACACATCAGTCCGCTACTGACACCATCTCACAGGCCAACAGGGCGCCCCACGCCGACTTTTACCATTGTACGATGGCCACACCAGTGCCACAACTTGCTAGACACCACCTCGGTGCCATCCGGATCTTGGCATCTCAGCGCCTTGTGGTGTCTTCTACTCCGGAAATATAGTAGAAAATATTGTTGCGCTGCCTTCGGCCCCATTCACACATCGGTCCGCTACTGACGCCATCTCACAGGCCAACGGGGCGCCCCACGCCGACTTTCAGCATTGTAGGATGGCCACACCAGTGCGGCAACTTACTAGACACCACCTCGGTGCCATCCGGATCTTGGCGCGTTGTGCTGCCTTCGGCCTATTCGCACATCGGTCCGCTACTGACGCAAACTCACAGGCCAACGGGGCGCCCCACGCCGACTTTCAGCATTGTTGGATGGCCACACCAGTGCGGCAACTTACTAGACACCACCTCGGTGCCATCCGGATCTTGGCTCGTTGTGCTGCCTTCGGCCTATACGCACATCGGTCCGCTACTGACGCAAACTCACAGGCCAACGGGGCGCCCCACGCCGACTTTCAGCATTGTAGGATGGCCACACCAGTGCTGCAACTTGCTGGACACCACCTCGGTGCCATCCGGATCTTGGCGCGTTGTGTTGCCTTCGGCCTATTCGCACATCGGTCCGCTACTGACGCCGCCTCACGTGCCAACGTATTTTCTCCGCATTTTATACCCTATGCCGCATAACAGGTCATGTGACTTGTTTATAAAACTTTTCATTGGTTCATTTTACTTTTGGTTTCCTAATGATGGAAGGCATGATCATGTGACCTAAAAACAACACTTTTCATAGGATGAAAACTTTTTTTTTTTCCCAAACGATGAAAGCCCCACCTTGTTTCTGGATGTTTCAGACTGAAACTGGCGTCAGCATGAGAGCACCACCATCTCGTAGCTCCGTCGTGGTCATTCCGCGAGCAATCATGGCAGCCGCTCCCCACCAGAAGCCTGCAGGAGTCGGAGCCCCCAAAACTTTTGATGAATTCTCAAGGCGGAGGGGACGCTTTCGAGAATGGGGTCCAAGACCTAGCAGACAAGCGTCCGATTTCCAAGGTGTCCCAGGGCCATTTCAGTGGACCAGGCCCAAAAAGGAAACAGCCTGCCGCCATTTTGAGAGTCCTGTGACAGCCGCCTATCGCTGCACCGCAAGAGTGGGCGCAACTCAGCTGAATTGCGGCTTTTGACACAGTGGACCAAAAACGGACGGAATGGCAACTGAAACGGTAAAGGGGCGCCCCACTACAACAGATGACACTCCACCTGGAGAGGCCCGTTCACGCCGCCTCCCCCGGGGCGCTCCACGCCGTTATTCGGAGCAGCATTGTAGGATACCAAAACCAGTGCGGCAACTTACTGGACATCACCTTGGTGCCATCGTTCTGCTGCCTTGGAACTATTCGCGCAACAGTTTGCTACTGATGACCCACCCCCCGCGACGCCCCATGCCGTTATTTGCTGGGTGGCAACTTACTAGACATCACTTTCGTGTCATCTAGATTTCGGCGCGTTCTGCTGCCTTGGAACTATTCGCACAACAGTTTGCTACTGATGACCCACCCCCCGCGACGCCCCACGCCGGAAATCTGGACGTTGTGCTGAGTTGGGACTATTCGCACAGCCGACCGCTACTTCGTTGTTTTTCCCTAAAAATGTTTATATGTTATTACTATTTTTGTTTTCTTGTATATATTTATAAATTATTAAAGTTTTATAATCTTACTACTTTGTCGGAGTGCTATATATTTTTAATGTGACACATAATTGTAAAAACTTTGATGTACAAACAGTCATCCCTGGAATCTTCCGCTTCAGGCTCGGTCCCCTCCCCAATCACAATACAGGATGGTTTTCAGATAATAGCAACGCTTCTGCTGTGACGGATCTCATCGAGTGTGGGCCTTGATCTACTATAACTCCTTTGAAGAGGGGTGATTCTTTACAGCTGTGGCCATAAACTACATCTGCAGGGCTAGCTGATAGCCTAGGACCGGCCTGGACAATCGGACACAGAGGAAAAGGAGTGTCAGAGGGTGCGGTAGTGAATAGGGCGAAAGGGAGGTGTCGGGCGGGCACAGGGTGTGATTCTCAGGGAACAGCAGCGCAGATGGGGGAGGTTTATTACCCATGCATAAGACAGAGAGCGGGGGTGACCACTGCCTGGGGGAGATGCTTGCGAGGGTGGGGAGCCATGCTAAGGATCGACAGCGTGCACAGAGTGGGTCTGGTCAAGGCATCTAAAATGGCTGCCGTGCACGACAAAAGTGTGGCATTTGAAAAAAGACAAGATGGCGCAGACAATGTTTTTCAACACTTCCTGATTTCCTTCGAATCGAACGTTAACAGACGTTGGGGCATATTACCAAAGTTAAGCGATATTTATCCCTAACGATGCTTAGCAACGATTTTTTTACCGTCAGAAATTATCGCAGATAAACCTTGCTATTATCAAGGTTTATCGGAAATACGATAAAAAACGACCGCAATGCATTAATATCGCTGAAAACTCAGCGATATTCATGCATTACCGAGCTAATGCTCTTAGCCATGTTATCCACCTCCCATTGGATAACATGGCTAAGAACTGCTCAGGGCAGGTGGTAGCTTTTGGAGATATTCGCCCTTATCTCGAATATTTCCAAAAGTTGATAATAGGAGATAGCGATGTTAGCGACTGTTTCCAGTCGCTAACATCTTGGCATGCCCACTTTGCATGTCATTAGTGATAAATATCACTCACATGCAAAGTGGGGCCCAAGATGGTCGCTATCTTCTACTAGCCGTCGCTAACTGGTGTTAGCAACAGCTAGGTAATACACATATAATTTTATCTCCGCGAAGCGGAGCGCTGTTACAGATATATATCTTGTTTCTGAACGTTAATTTCTCAAAATGCACTGAAGCACATATATTGAGACCTAGCAAAGGCACATCGGGCTACCAGTCCCTACAATTTTGCCAAGTTTCGTGCAAATCCATTCAGCTGTTCGATCCTACCGAGAGACAAGATGGCGGCCGCTACGGACTGTTTGGAATGTTTACAGACACCGGAGAGCCAATCAGCTTCGCTTCGCAAAGCTCCGTAACGCGAAAAGTACGCGAAGCGGTGCGCTGTTACAGATATATACCTTTTTTTGAACGTTAATTTCTCAAAATCCACTGGAGCACATATATTGAGATCTAGCAAAGGCACATCGGGCTACCAGTCCCTACAATTTTGCCAAGTTTCGTGCAAATCCATTCAGCTGTTCGATTATTATTATGTTTATTTTTTTTTGCCCCGCGGGGCCCTTTTAAAACCTCCACATCAAACCTAGGGGGTGAGCGACAATGTACTATGCCCCCTTATGGTCATTTGCCCCTTCGCTTTGGCCTCCTCTTGTCTCTCGATCCTACCGAGAGACAAGATGGCGGCCGCTACGGACTGTTTGGAATGTTGACAGACGCCGGAGAACCAATCAGCTTCGCTTCACAAAGCTCCGTTGCGCGAAAAGTACGCGTAGCGGAGCGCTGCCCAGTCCGCTGCTACAGATATATATCTTTTTTTGAACATTAATTTCTCAAAATCCACTGAAGCACATATATTGAGACCTACAAAAGGCACATCGGGCTACCAGTCCCTACAATTTTGCCAAGTTTCGTGCAAATCCATTCAGCCGTTCGGGCTAAAAGTGAGGCCAACCGCCCTATGGAAATTAACATGGGAAAAACGCGTTTTGGGACCCCCCTTTTTTCTCGGCCCCCCCTTGACGAACCCCCCCAAAATTTTCAGGGGCTGCTCAGAAACAAAATGTGCCATTTTCCTGAAAATTTCAGCCAATTCCGTCCACAAACGCCAAAGTTATTAGACATAGAATTTTCAAAAAACCCATAGAGAAAAAATCCTAACTATATATACCTACTGGCGACCGCCAGTAGGTAATATATATATATATATATATATATATATATATATACATATCATCCTATATTGAATTCATGCGCCTTCCTAATTGTTCAATTCATCTCCTTAGTGCATGGGCAGGATTCAGTCCTTTCAGAATCTTATGCAGAGTTCAACTCATTCAGTCAAGATGGCTAGTGACCTACATAGATGTTCTAAGCCATCTTCTTCAAGTACAAAACTAAAGAGAGCAAAACATGACCCTCCGTCTCCAAGTTTGGCATCTCGTAATCTTGTATTGGAAACTATTTTGAATGAGGTACATGGCGTTCAACCTTTCATGTGTGCAACTAAGGAAAAATTACGACTAATTGAAGACCGTTGGTTTGCTATGTAGGGTAAGATGTCTGAGATGTAACGGCGTGTTGGTGATCTTCAGGGCATGGCTACTAAAATACCTATGTTGGAACAACAAACTCAAAATCTAAGACTACACACTGAAAACCTTGAAAACTGAAACAGAAGCAACAACCTTTGCCTTTATGGTCTTCCAGAGAACCTTGAAGGTCCTGAGCTTTTGTCCTTCCTGGTGAAGTTTCTACCTGATCTCCTTGGTCTTCAAGCTATATCACGTATCAATATTCAACTAGTGCATTGTTTAGACTGTCTCCAATCTCACTTCACTAAACCACGTGGTGTTATAATGCTCTTTGTGGAATTCACTGATTTCATGTGTTTCCTAAAAGCTGCTCAGGAAAATCTCTGTCTGGTCTGGTCATAACATACTCATTTCTCAAGATATCTTGAATGCAACCAATGCTCTTCGGAAAGAATTTCTACCCCTTCGACCCCGAATGAGACAACCGAAAATTGTCTTTGGCATTTAACAACCCTGCCTTCGAAAAATCACCCATGAAGGGGATTCACTTTTTCCATTGTATGAGGGATCTGTTATGTTCTCAATAATGTATCCAATTTTGTTGTTGAACTTCTGGACGAAGAAGATAAGAATTTTGTGTGTGAGAAGGGAAGGTTGCACCGGGTAGAAAGCCAGCTCCTCATCGCAAGGGCCATCGGCCCGATTGCCTGAATTTTTGGGGAAGGGAAGAGGGTGGAGGATGGCACAGGGTTTAGGGTGTTTAGGGTGTGGGTTCTACGGGGAAGGGGTAGGGGAGGGGGTATTAAAAAATTTAATCCACAACAAAGGAAATTCGGTTATTATGACTAATATAGATTTTTTTGAACAAATGACATGTAGGTGGTTAGATAGGTTTGCAAGGTATGGCGGGTAAAATGACAACTTGTGGGCTACGTATCTGCTTGTTTATTGTTTGTGGCTTGAACAATATCAGTAAAAGGCAACGGGTAGCTGCTGACTTATGATTAATGAAACTTGATATCTTGTGTATACAGGAGAGAGACACACATACTCTGGGGCAAATGCATGGCGTTAAAAGATATTGGACGTACATTAATGGTGGCATCCTGACAGACCACTACAAATAGGGGTATTGTGATTTTGGCCCGACAAGGAATCTGTGGGACTGGAAGGAAATTGGCAGACTATTTTGGTAGGTGGGCTATCGCGGAATGTTTAGTAGGGGGCACCAAGATGGTAATATGCACAGTATATGGATAAAATTTGGATGAAGCAGCAATATTAGAAGGATTAAATGTTGTCCACCCGTAGCCCGTGTCTCCTCCCCGCTCCCGCCTCCCAGCTGACCCTCCCGCCCCCCTCCCCTCCCACTATCCTCTTATGACAGATGCTCTATCGCGCAGCGTTCACGCGCAGCGGACGCGCCCCATGCGCGCCGAAGGTGCGCCAAAGGTAAGCCCGTCTACGCCCGTCCGCGCCTGGATCGCGCCCAGAGCCAGACCCCCTGGTCCCGCTTCACCCTTCCTCCCCGCATTACATACGACGCCTCCTCCCTCTTGGCACTCTACCCCGACCGACTCACTAACTGCACCCAAGCAGCACCAGGACACACCCATGGACCCTTCACCTGCCACTCCTGCAAATTTACCTGCGTCAAATCCCAAACCAAATCCACAAACACCAAACAGAGAGCCAACACCAACCACCTAAATTGCATCCTTCTCAACACCCGCTCGATTCACAAACACGCCATCGACCTTTGGAATCTACTCGACACCATCTCGCCGGACATCGCCTTCCTAACAGAAACATGGATGAATGCCTCTTCAGCTCCAGACATCACCATAGCCATCCCGGACGGCTACAAGATCATCCATAAGGACCGCCCTATCCAAACAGGAGGAGGCATCGCCATCGTCCACAAGAACACCATCCGCGTCTCAACCAGCTCAGACGACAACCTCGCTATCGCCGAACACCTTCACTTTCAGATCCACACCGACCCCAAGACAACACTTAGGGGCACCCTCCTCTACAGGCCACCAGGACCCCGTACAAAATTCAGCGAAGACATCACTGACTTTATCACCCCACACGCCCTCCCTTCAGAAGAATACATTCTACTGGGAGACCTCAATTTCCATCTGGAAAAGAGCAACGACAGCAACACCACCACCCTTCTGGACAATCTCGCCAATCTCGGACTCAAACAACTTGTTAACATCCCCACACACTATGCAGGACACACACTCGACCCTATCTTCACTTCCAGCAAGCACATCTCCTTCACTCATACTACACCCCTCCACTGGACGGACCACAGCTGCATCCACTTTATTTACAACAAGACCTCGACCCTCAACCACCCTCAACCAACTCTGAGGAGAAATTGGAACAAAATAACCATCGACCAGATCTCAACATCGCTTCTTCAAAAACCCCCTGCCTATTCAACGAACCCTAACGAAGCCGCCATCAACCTCACACAATGGTTAACCCAAACCGCCGACAATTTAGCACCCTTGAAAAAACATCAAACCAAGCAAGGCAGCAAGAACGCCCCCTGGTTCAACGATGACCTTAAGAAATCCAAGAAGCTCTGTCGTTCCCTTGAGAAAACTTGGAAAACAGATCCAAACACTATCACCCAAGCCGCCTTCAAAAACGCCACCCGCAAACACCACCAACTAATCCGAACAGCCAAGAAATCAGCACTCAAAGACCGACTAGACAACAACGCCCACAACAGCAAGGAACTTTTCAACATCATCAAAGAATTCACCAACCCCACCGCCAGCTCAAACGACATCACCCCCTCTCAAGCCCTCCGCGACTCCCTTGCCTCATTCTTTCATGACAAAATCGCCGACATCCATAACAGCTTTGACAACACACCTGCAAACCAATCCACCCCACCCACCTCCGAACCGTTACCTCCTCCGAATATCCTTCTCGAATGGAACCCAATCACCACAGAAGAGACCATTCGCCTGATGAACTCCATCCACTCAGGATCCCCTACAGACCCATGTCCCCATCACATCTTCAACAAAGCAGACTCCATTATCGCACCCCATCTCCGAGATGTCATCAACTACTCCCTCAACTCCACCACATTCCCAGATAGCTGGAAACACGCCGAACTCAGCGCCCTCCTGAAGAAACCCACAGCTGACCCCACTGAACTCAAAAACTACCGGCCCATCTCGCTCCTCCCATTCCCTGCCAAAGTCATTGAGAAAGCCATTAACAATCAGCACGCCACCTTCCTCGAAACTAACAAATCACTCGACTCCTCACAGTCTGGCTTCCGAGCCAAACACAGCACCGAGACCGCCCTCATCGCAGCAACAGACGACATTCGAACACTTCTGGACAATGGAGACACAGTCGCCCTTATCCTCCTTGACCTCTCCGCAGCCTTCGACACAATCTGCCATAGCACCCTGATACAACGCCTCAGAAACATCGGAATTCAAGGAAAAGCATTGGACTGGATCATTTCGTTCCTCACTGGAAGAACTCAGAGAGTCCGCCTCCCCCTTTTAAGTCAGAGGCCACCGAAGTCATCTGCGGCGTCCCGCAAGGATCATCACTCAGCCCCACCCTCTTCAACGTCTAC
Organism: Lissotriton helveticus; assembly: GCF_964261635.1. Lineage (NCBI taxonomy): Eukaryota > Metazoa > Chordata > Amphibia > Caudata > Salamandridae > Lissotriton > Lissotriton helveticus. The sequence goes on from NC_136067.1 coordinate 1,184,251,768, forward strand.
ATGAGCCCCCTCGCAACCATCGCACGTCAACACAACCTCAACATCATCTCCTACGCTGATGACACTCAGCTGATCCTCTCACTCACCAAAGACCCAACGACCGCCAAAACCAACCTACACTAAGGGATGAAAGAAGTAGCCGAGTGGATGAAGCACAGCCGTCTGAAACTGAACTCGGACAAAACGGAAGTCCTCATCTTAGGCTCATCCCCTTCCGCCTGGGACGACTCTTGGTGGCCAACGGCCCTAGGAAAAGCCCCCATACGGACGGACCACACACGGAACCTGGGCATCATCCTGGACTCCTCACTCTCGATGACCAGACAAGTCAACGCCGTCTCATCTTCATGCTTCAACATCCTACGCATGCTCAAAAAAACATTCCACTGGATCCCCACCGAAACAAGAGAAACGGTCACCCACGCACTGGTTACAAGCCGTCTGGACTACGGAAACACGCTCTACGCAGGATCCACCGCGAAACTACAGAAAAAACTCCAACGCATCCAAAATGCTTCAGCCAGACTCATACTAGACATCCCCCGCACAGACCACATTTCCGCCCACCTGAAAGACCTTCACTGGCTCCCCGTCAACAAGAGAATAACGTTCCGTCTCCTCACCCACGCACACAAAGCCCTATACGAACTTGGACCTGATTGTCTCAACACACGCCTTTCCTTTTACACCCCCACCCGCCAGCTGCGTTCGTCCAACCAAGCCCTCGCCGCTGTTCCGCGCATCCACAAAGCCACCATGGGAGGAAGATCCTTCTCCTACTTAGCGGCCAAGACCTGGAATTCCCTTCCCATCCACCTCCGCCTTACTCAAAACCACCTAGCCTTCAGAAAACAACTTAAAACATGGATATTCGATAAGTAAACCTCCCCCCCTTCCTCAAGCGCCTTGAGACCCTATGGGTATGTAGTGCGCTATATAAATTCTGACTTGACTTGACTTGACTTGGCCTTATGGGACACCCCGCTGATATTATGTAGGGATTTCAACATTCATTTAGATGGTCATATGTGGGAGTTTAACAATAATAAATACGAGGGCTGGAAACCCAGGGTCTTTAAAGCAGTACAACAGCTTATAGGTGATCATGGATTGGTAGATGTGGGGTCAACCTTAAATTATCAGGACCCTGGGTATACTTTTTACTCATATCCTCACCATAAATTAGTTAGGCTTGATTATATCTTTATGTCTAGGCTACTCATCGTGGGGGCAAAAATGCAGGAGTGGCCGAGGTTCACGGCGCATCACGGTCCACTGGCATTGGATGTTTATATAATTTGTTAAAAGAAGGTGGGTAGGGCCTTTACCTTCAATAGGAAACTCCTATTGGGATAGCCTGTTGATTGATCACATGAAAATCTGGGTTACACAATTTCTTGATGTCAATAGGGGATCCACCTCTAGTGCCATGGTATGAGATGCTCAGAAGATGGGATAGAGAGGCAAGACACTTAGATCTCCCAAGATTCCCTGTATCATAGTCTGTTGCTGCTTCTTCTTACCCAATCCATAACTAAGGGAAGTGAAGCAGGAACTCATACAGGGGATAAGGTGGGGAGTAGAAGCTAAGGAAATACAAACAAAAATAGCCTGCTGTAAAGCAAAATGAACAGACATTGGAGCAAGGAAATTGCTAGTCAATGTAAGGTCTATAAGGAGGAAAGGTACGAATATGGTGAAGCTACAGGGCGTTGCCTCACACAGAGGTTACGAGCCAAACAATCTCAACAGAAAATAACAGCATTGGTCGATCTTGTTGGTAATATAGTAGAAATTATGGAGGGCATTTTGGGAGTATTTCATGTCTTTTATAAAGAGCTTTATACAAAGAGTGAATACAACGACCAAGCCATTAATGCATTTCTTCAACGATTAGAGCTAGTAGGCTTAAGTCAAGAGGAGAAGGAAGTGCTTGATATCCTGATAACTATGGAAGAGCTTGAGGAGGCAATAGGGTCGTTAGCTTGGGGAAAAGCAGCAGGACCAGACAAATGGATAAGCAATGGATAGCCCTTGAGTGGCAAAGTGATTAAGGAGGACATGCTGGTTACATTCCAAAAGGCTCAGTCTGTGAACCCGCCACCATCATGGGATAAGGCTAATATAGTAGTTTTTAAAAAGAAAAATAAACCCTCGAATTTGCCAGGGTCCTATAAACCAATCTCTTTGTTACATGCAGATGGCAAAGTATATGCAAAAATCTTGGATACCAGGGGCGCAATCACTTGCGCCAGCCTAGTTGCTATTTACTCTGTTTATATGGTTAACCGTGCCTCTTCCAGGTATAAATCCATGCTTATAGTCACTTTCATAGAAAATGCTAATATACAACATAGCAGGCTAGGTTTGATCTTTCTTGACGCCGAAAACGTGTTTGACCGTGTCTTCTGGCCTTTTTATATGGGCTGTTATGAGTAAGATGGGGGACACAGAGACCTACCTGCACTTGCAGCACATGCCGCGGCGCTCGCTCCTGGGACCCTGACGCTGCCTGTTTCCCCCGCCGCCGTTGCCTGCCACACTGCACGGCCGCTGTGGGGGGGAACTACAGCTCCCAGCGAGCACAGCTCACAGCACCGCCCACTTCCTGTTCTTCCGCGCCCGGAGGCGCTTAAACAGCGACAGCTTCCACTGAGGAACGGGGGACACAGAGACCTACCTGCACTTGCCGCACTTGCCGCGGCGCTCGCTCCTGGGGCCCTGACGCTGCCTGTTTCCCCCGCCGCCGTTGCCTGCCACACTGCACGGCCGCTGTGGGGGGGAACTACAGCTCCCAGCGAGCACAGCTCACAGCACCGCCCACTTCCTGTTCTTACGCGCCCGGAGGCGCTTAAACAGCGACAGCTTCCACTGAGGAGCGGGGGACACAGAGACCTACCTGCACTTGTCGCGGCGCTCGCTCCTGGGGCTCTGATGCTGCCTGTTTCCCCCGCCGCCGTTGCCTGCCACACTGCACGCCCGCTGTGGGGGGGAACTACAGCTCCCAGCGAGCACAGCTCACAGCACCACCCACTTCCTGGTCTTCCGCGCCCGAGGCGCTTAAACAGCGACAGCTTCCACTGAGGAGCGGGGGACACAGAGAGCTACCTGCACTTGCCGCACTTGCCGCGGCGCTCGCTCCTGGGGCCCTGATGCTGCCTGTTTCCCCCGCCGCCGCTGCCTGCCACACTTCACGGCAGCTGTGGGGGGGGAACTACAGCTCCCAGCGAGCACAGCTCACAGCACCACCCACTTCCTGGTCTTCCACGCCCGGAGGCGCTTAAACAGCGACAGCTTCCTCCGCGTCGTGGACGCTCGCGGACGGCGCCGGGCGAAGCCCGGGCAAAGGGTGGGCCCTCTTAGGCCAGAGGAGGCTGGGCTGGGCCACCCCCCCTGGCAGGTAAATCCTATTCCTCGCTTCCTTTCCCGGGATTGCAACCAGGTCAGTGATAAAACTATACTGTACTGTCTAACTTGTTTGCTACACAACTGACCTAGTTTCAATGCAACCATGGGGAAAAGGACACTGGCTGCGCCCAAGTCAAAAGATGTGCACAAACTGGCTCCACCAACTTCCACCACCCCGCGGCCAAGTTTGACTGCCATTGATAAAATGCTTCAGAAGACTATTGACGTTGTTGCCACTGCCATTCAGAACACTGAAAGGCGTTTTTCGCTTCCATCAAGTTTGCCCCCTCTTCTCCTGAACCAAGACAATTCAATGGACTCCTTACTTGCCGCATCCTATGCAGGGCTTCCAGGCACAGACTCTAATGAGAACTGCATAATTGTGGACACGGCCCCATCGGTACAATTTACCCCTGGTAGCAGCTTATCATCAACTCCCACTATGCTTAGGACTGATATGAACCATAGCCAAGATTCTTGCGTACCATTGGTAAATGATCAGGCACATTCAGATGGCAATGATTCATGTGCAGATCTTGATATATCAAACACTGAGGGGGACAAAAGTGATAGTATTCCCGTGCGAACTAGGGGCGAAAAAGCTAAACGAAAATTGAAGCACTTAGACACTGAATACTCACCAAAAACACAAAGAAATAAGGGTGGGCGCAAGCAACGTTGGAGGATCCCTGTCCCTGTAGAGCAGAAAAGGGATGAGGGAGAAGCTCAACCTAATAGAAGTGATACCCCTGCCATAGATGCCAGTCTAGCATTGGGGAAGGAAGAATTTTGGGGGAGGATGGAGACATTAATGTCTACCCTTTTAGGCCCCATTAATCAACAAATCTCAAACATGGATAAGAGGCTAAGAATGTTGGATGACCACGTTATAAAATTGGGCACAGAACAGATCACAATAAATAAACCTAAACCTAACGTGGGGACACTAGGTGGAACCAAGACTAAAAACAATGGAGCTAACACAAACACAGTTAGCCATAATAAACCAACTCCAATGGTCCCCGTACCTAGTACAAGTAAAAGCCAACTCCTGGCAAAACCTGCCCCTAATCCTAAAACGAGTAAGGCAGCCAGTCTGGAAGGGACGGTTCATAATGTTGATAAAAGCATAAGGGCCCCAACCGGACAAACCGAGAATGATGCCCAAAATCGCCCCACAGTTCAACCTGAATTAAATAAGGTAACTAACACGAGGAAGATTCCCACTCGCATCAGTCTGCCACCAGAATGCGGGGCATATGTGCCGGTCTTAGTTAATGTGCCCAAATTGAAGAACGTTCTCGAGGAAAATCACACTACTCTTAAAAACAAGATTCTCCATTGGTTATCCATAAATTGTAATTTCCCAATGGAAGGAGCAAGGGAGATTATTCAAACACAAAGAGTTGGGTGGGTGGGCCTGCTGAGAAAAAAGTTTGAGGGGGACTGCATAGTCATAAACTTTAGGTCCCCTCATTGGGCTCAAACAACCCTTGCCAATGCGCCACTGCCCTCACCGTGGGAATTCAACACGACCTTGCTCCCCGTGGGCTACTTTTACAGACATCTAGCGCCAAACTCTAACCCCACGAACAACCCGGCTGTGTGCCACCAGGACCCGAATCTTGGCATCAGGGATTTATTCCCATCTCATCAATTGAATCAAGATTTTGGCTTAATGAATCGCCCAGCTCAGCGTTACCAGGCCCCATTTCCGGGACACTTGATGTCACATCCCCACTTCCCCATTTTGCCTCCGCACAATTATAGTGAAAGGCCACATTTAAGTTCGAATTCAAACTTGAACCTGCGTCAGAATGAGTCGAGGCCCTTCTATAACATCCCAACCTATAACCAGTTTGAATTCGCCTTCTCAAACTTAGAAGATCAGGACTGACTGGGGAAGAGGGGAAGTAATATCAGATGTCAAGATGAAAGCAATGATAACGTGGAACTTTTACCCCCTGTATTAACTAACATAAATCAGGAAACAGCAATACAACATCACATTATCACACCGTTAATTACACAAGAGGTTGTATCTTTTTTACCAACCAGCCCTAAGCGGAGTACAGTTATGAGTGTTAGAAGTAAGTCAATTAGACACACCAATTATTGTGACTTGTCCATTCTTAGCTGGAATGTAGCTGGGCTAGAACCAAGACCGTCAAACCCACAATGGGTCCAGCTATTGGATGGTAAAGACATTATTATGTTCCAGGAGTCATGGGCTGTCGAGAATTTATATATAGAGGGATACCATTGCTTTAGCATGTCAGCACCCAAGCCCGATTTAGGACGTGCAATGAGAGGCCTGTTTAATATTGGCATTAAGATATTGGCCGGTGGCACAATTCGAGACCTCTCAAGAGGTAACCCGAATATACAGATTTTAGAGTTCAAGCGAAAGACCCGGATTTATTTAATCAATTTTTATAATAATGATTTTTACTCTGTACCAAACAAAAACTTTGAAGCACTCTCGAAGACTTTAAGGAACTTTGAAACCAGCTTAGAAACTGGGGAGGAAACCGGGATTATAATTGGGGGGGATTTTAATGCGAAAATCCCAATGAATTGTAGAACTGAGGACAGAAATCACCCAGATCAAGCCAAACGAAGGGGCATTGAATTAGCTAAAATACTAACTGAGTTTACCCTAAGCAATGATATGGATACAAGCCAGAACTCCAGTATACTTTATGCCCCTACGTTTAGAGGCAGGGATTGCTCCTCCACCATTGATTTTATCTTCCTGTCTCCCCACTTATTAGACTGTGTGACAAAATCTACAGAGGTAGAAACATCGTTTGGTGATCACAACCCTCTAACCGTGACGCTAAAATTAGGCCCTAGCCAGGTATACGCCAATCTAAATGGCACAGGAGATATTACACCCACGGGTGACGGCTTGCGTCTAAAATGGAGGGGAGTTGACAGCGGGGCAATATTGGAAGGTGTAAATAGGGAATACCCCCAGTTAATTAATTCTTGCCTAAGCATGGATGGGAACTGCCATAGGATAATTGATGACTTTGGCAAATTGTGTTCAGCCATAAAAACTTTCTTGTCAGTCCCACTACCAAAAGAAGGGAAAGAACCAAGGTGGTTTGATTCCGCTTGCTCCTTAGCAAATAGGGAATTGCGTAGGGCATTAACCACTAAACCAAGGTGCTTAATGGAGGTACAGGCAGCCAGGACATTTTATAAACTCAAAATAGCTGAAAGGAAGGGTGCAATATTAACAGAACAATGGGAGTCGCTGGTTGCGAGCGCAAATCTGAAAAACAGCGGCCTTTTTTGGTCAGCTGTCAGAAAAACGCGAGAAATGGGAAAACAACTAACCCCAATAAGCTGCAATATAACCAGCAGCTCTTGGGAGGCCCATTTTTCCTAAATCTATGCCGCTCCATCTGAAGATGTAACTAGCTTTACCCCTGGTCAGCTCCACGGTTTAGAGATAGATCTCCATGAGGTGAAGATAGCTATCAAAGAGAGCCTTGGAAACAAGGCCCCAGGCCCTGACGGACTGCCCATAGATATAATTAAGCATAGTCCGGATCTATGGGCACCAATTCTCCTCAATGTATTTAATAGCCTGCTATCAGTACCCATGCCCACTACTTGGGCAAACAGTACTATAGTCCTAATTTTTAAAAAGGGAGAGAGGTCGGATCCAGTGAATTATCGTCCGATTTCTCTTTTGGATACCACCTTAAAAATGTTGGAGCGAGTAATCTATAACAGGGTGATAGAGTGGACTATTGGACCCGTGCCAGATGGGATTCAGGAGCAGGGTGGGGACGGTTGAGCAATGCTTGAACCTGAAATTGATTACTGATAAGTATAGCATTGCTCGATCGTCCCCTATCTACCTTGCGTTCATGGATCTTTCATCCGCCTTCGACTTAGTGAATAGATCCAAATTATGGGCAATTCTTTTGGATTATGGACAGGATGAGGCCCTTGTTAATTTCCTGGCGTATCTCCACACTGATCTCAAAGCCCAAGTTAGGATTGGGATGAGTGGAGAAGTCTTAGGACCCATCAACATTGGCAGAGGGGTAAGACAGGGGTGCGTTTTAGCACCCCTGTTATTTATCATCTACATTAATGGTCTAGCCAAAACCTTAAAACAAGTGACTAATGATGTTCCAACAATCCAGGGGAAACTACTGCCAGTTTTATTATACGCAGACGATGCAGTCCTTATGGGACGGACACCAAACGCCCTCCGCTTACTTGTTAAAGGTTTTGTTCAATACATGGAAGGCTTAGATCTGCGTGTTAATTTAAAAAAATCCTTCATTATGCCATGTGGACCCGGGAAACGAAAGCTCAACACTATACATATAGGGAAAGATAAATTAGAATCTGTAAATACATTCCCGTATTTAGGCTTGGTTTTTGCTGCAAACGGCTCATGGAGTGGGCATACGGCCCACGCCATGGGCAAGTTCTCGAAAGCCAATAACTATTTTGAGTTTGTCCCGCCCAAAGAAAAAAGGTGCCACTAGAGCCATTTAATTTTTTTTTAGGTTACAGTGCTTACCAGTAGTCACATACGGGGCTGAGGTCTGGGGATTGAGGAAAAATCCTAGTATCCAGTGAGAAGGTCGATTTTGTAGGAAAATACTGGGTGCCCCAATTTCATCTTCAGAAACTATTTGCCATGAGGAACTAAACCTCCCCTATGTATGTGATTTTATTAGATCTAGACCAGTTCTCTTCTGGATTAGGATCTGGAGGAATAATTCAGCCACTCTAACGCAAAATATTATAAAAGACTGTCTTAAATGCGACTATGGCATGTCGATCCCCTGGCTCGCGGGAGTCCTAAAAACACTGAGCTCCGTGAACAGGGAAGATATTTTCTCAGACCCAAGTAGGATTGAACCCAAAGATAAAATCGAGGTCAAACATGCACTGTATGCACTTTATAATTCTGAACGAATGGAAAGGGAAATCCTCAAACCAACTGTCGCGAGTTACTTGAGGAATGATCTAAGTAGGAGAACACTTGCACTATACCTCACCTTACCTATGACTAACTGGGAGCGATCACTGCTGTTTCGGCTAAGGGCGGGCTCAGTAAAGTTTTTGCTGGGCTTTCCCATGGGCTACCAGCATACAGCAGATTACATCCCATGTCCGTGTGATGGTATTAGTAAACAGAATGATTTTCACTTTCTATTCTTCTGTAAATTTTACTTAAAATATATTAATTGGTTTTTAACTCCTTATTTCAGAAAACAAAGACCCCTTTCATTAAGGGAGTCTTATTCAATGTTACTTTCCCTGGATACTGATGAACTAATTTATCGCACTTGCACTTTTTTGAGACTAACAACACGTGCACGCAAAACGATGGAAAACCCCTGAAAATAGTCTTACGAGAATTGTATTAGATTTTTAATAATTATGAATTTTGTAAACTTGTATTTGTTATGTAATTGAATTGTTTTTAATGTGGTACTTTTATGATTTTTATGAAATTCGAATAAAGGTCTTTTGAACTTGAACTTGAGTAAGATGGGGTTCGGCCCAGGCTATATCAGGGCTATCCAAATTATGTACAAGTCACTGTTAGCTAGGATTTTTGTAATGGGCAAAGAATCTGAGCCGGTGTATATAAGTAGGCGGACAAGACAGGGGTGTCCCTGCTCCCCGCTGTAATTTGCCCTGTATATTAACCCATTTCTGGTAATGCTGGAAAAGAGTAATACGATCACCTCTGTGACCTGTGGGCAGTACCAGTTGCGGGTTTTAGCCTATTCAGATGATATTGCGGTGGCGACCTCAGACCCAGGGCAAGCGGTTTTAGAGATAGAAAGCTTGGCCTACTTATTTGGAGAGGTATCAGGGTATAAATTAAATCCAACGAAAACTCAGATAGTCTATACGAAAGCGGCCTGCCCCAGATATGCTCAGGTAACTGATGCAGCTATGTATCTGGGTATTAAAATTAGGATGTCATTGTACCTCCCAATTAACCTCTATTAATTCCTACAGTTTCAGCGATTCAACAACAACTGGATCGGTTGGAGTGCTTGCATCTCTCACTGGTTCGGAGGAGAAGCACTCAAGATGAGTATCCTCCCCAAATGTGTGTATTATTTTAGGGCAGTACCACCAGAGCTGACTCGAAAACAACTACATAAATTACAATCTATAGGCGATAGGTTCTTGAGGGGGCAATGGAAAGCTCGGCGGGCCTCCAAGTTTATGATGCTACCACGTGACCGGGGGGGGGGGGGGGTTTGATGGGCCGTACCCAATTTTACATTTTACTATTATGTGTGTCTTCTTCAAATTGTGAGGATATTGTTAATGGGTGAGGAAGTGGGCACATTGGCGGAAACACCATCAACATATCAGATGCTGTTGGGGTCACCTGCTAGAAACTGCTTATTTAAACTTTGGTGCCAGGTGACTTAAAAAAAAACACGCTTTAAGGTTGTGCTGGCAGCATATAAGGTATGGAATTCAGTTCGACAGATGTTAGCAGTAACGTGGAGTTTGTAGGAGTATAAAAACATATCCCCGAAATATCTACCTGCTATATATTCTGGGATCTAACAGTGGAGAAATCGAGGGCTAACAGGATAAGGCAATTAGGAGACTTATTTGAGGGAGAAGTACTTGCTTCATTTTCAGCCCTAGCTGACCGATTTAGTTTGCAAAAAAATGATTTCTTTAAGTACTTAAAAATTGGAGATTATAGATTGAAACATCAGAAGCAGAGGGGGATGGAAACAAACCCTCTAGTGGAGGAAATTAAACAAGGGGCTAAAATAGGTGTACTGTATGATATGTTAAAGGATACACAACAGGATGATTTGGAAGTGCAAGATAGGAAATGGTGTGCTCGGTTAGGACAGGAAGGTGTGTATATGCAGCAATCAATTGATATTGCGGGGAAGATTTTGGTGTCAGCCAATTTGAAAGCCCAACATTTCAAGACAATATTTAATCTGTATCACACACGTGTAAGGATGATTAAATGAGGGAGATCAAATGATGGGAAGTGTTTTAGATGTGCGACTGAGAGGGCAGATATCTGGCATATTTTGTTATGAGTCTACATATCTAACGCAATGGAGGGGGAATATTGAGGGGTTCTTGTCTGAAATTACAGGGGTTGGCGTCCATATAACAATGGATGCAATGGTAAAAGGAGTTGGTGATGCTCTCAAGCAGGGTCAATTCAAGCAAGGTCAATCAGGCTATCCATTTAGATAGCTCATATTTATAGCCGTGGCAGTCGCACAGCAGTGTGTTGTGTTGAAACCCCCTCGTTTGAGATGTGGCTGGCCGAATTTTATTATATTTTTAATTAGGAATTTAGCCTCTACTGTCTGATATCACTGAAAATACAAACATTGGGTACTCAGATATGGGGGCCTAGGATAGAGCATATGAACTGAGAGTGTTTTCCAGTAATACTTTGCTATGTTTTTCACATGTATATGGCGTCTTCTTTTCTCTGTTTTTTTTTTCTTCTCTGTACAGGATAGCCCTCATATTGCAAATCCGCCATGTTGTGTATGATTTTGTCAGCGAGTGCTAAAATATTTATATAATCGATTAAGAGTGCCACTTGTTTTAGATTGAATACAAATTAAATAAATATACACAAATAAAGAAGGGGTTTCACGATCTTTTGTGGATTTGGCTAAACTTGTAATATTTAGTCAAAAGTTTTTTTAAGTCAGACTATGAAAGCTGATGCTTGATGTTACTAAATATTCTTAATGTTCCGTATGATGTCTCTTAGCTTGTTATTTGATTCTATATTGCATTGCGTTCATTGCTTTTTTTTTATATATTCATTTGTCTTCTTCTCCGTTGTCATTCTTACCCTTGGTGCTGGCATGCCCTTCTCTCATCATTCGTTTGTTTTACTTCAGATCTGGATTTCTAGCCTTGATCAGTATAATTTTTTTTCTTTTTTGTATTCTCTATCCTTAATTTCTTTCTCCTTCCTATTTAAGTTGTTTTCCCTACTTCCTTGTTTCCTCTTTCTATTTTTCTCGTATTTGTAAGAGTGTTTACTTTATCCTTTTTTTTCAAAATGATTGCTTCTTTATGTTCCGTTATTATTGATAAATGATGTCTTCGTGTTTTTCTTCCTGGTTCTGCAGATCGTTGTAAATGTTGCTGTATCCTTACCCTCTTCCAACAGCATGTTTAATGTTGTCTCGTAGCATGTTTGTGATTTGGGTCATCCTGTCAAAGGCCAAAAGGTACTTTCTCAATTATCAAAATTTAATGCACATGTTGCTTTTTTGCAAGAAACGCACTGGAAAGAAACTTAAACTTCAATGAGTTGGTCAGGTTCTCTTTTCTCCAGCCATTAACCATAAAGATGATGTAGCCATTCTTTGTCACAAGTCATTGAATATTTAGGTTTTATCAGCTGAATCTGATACGAATGGACGATGGGTCTTGGTTGATGCTAATTCAAAGGCAAAGTACTTTTTGAAATATTTATGGTCCTCAAATCTGATCCTGAATTTTGGCAAAGTGTTAAAGTAACGTCATCCTCTATTTCTATTCCGAATACAATTGGTTCTGGTGATTTTAATGAATGCAAGACCCATTTACTGATTGAAAATCTTTGTGAGACTCATCAGGTTTAAATTTATTCTTCGATTTTCTATCTGCAATTGCCTCTTATCCGCTCTATGATACATGGAAAACTTGTAACCTGGATTCATATGAATGAAAAAAAACTCCAATGTACCTCACACTATGTCTCAAATTGATTATATCTTAGTTTCTAAATCCTTACTCCCTTCTACTCAATCATTGGAAATTGGTTCGATAAATACTTCTAGTGTTACAGCAAACAAATGATGGACGGAATGCTGACAGTGCAAACATTCCCCCCCAGTGAAAAGATCATTGTTCTTTTGCCCACTGTGCCACCCCAGTTTGTACCCAGCCATATGCAAATCAGTCTTGACCCTGTGCCCCATAGGAACAGTCAAGACTGAACTGCCAGACCAGGTCCTCTCTGGACCGGAAACAAGCATCCTGGGACCAGTTTCAGGGTATGTTACCCTTCTTCAGCCAGGCTAGCTTGAATCCAGTTTGCAAAGTGAGCAAGGGACCCACGTCTGGGCATGGGTCAGATGTTGGTCCCGTGCTCTCCATGCCACTGGAGTCAAGCTATCCTGGCTGAAGAGTGGTGAAGCCCCAAAACCGGTCCTAGAATGCTTATTTTCAGTCCAGGGAGTACCTGGCCTGGCAGTTCGGGCAAGACTGAATGCAGCCATATGCAAATCAAACTGGAATGGCATGGTGAGCAAAAAAACAATGGATTTAGCCCAGATCTCTGTACTGGGGTGAATGTATGACATTGTTCTGCATTCTGTCCATTAATTGTTTTTGCTTTTTTTTATATAAATACTTCTAAACAGGGATGATGGTGATTTAATAATTCCTTATTATCAGACCAAACATTTATTTTCAAAGCGTCTTCCTTTATTAATGAGTTCCTTTGATTCAATCAATCTAAGGATACTTCTATTCACAATAATTGGGATGCTTTTAAGGCTTTCCTTAGGGCTTCACTATAGCCTATACCGCTAAAAAGAAAAAGATGTTGGATTCCAAATATCTTTCAGCTCTCCAATATAATAAAGTTCTTGAACATACGTATTTTACCTCTAAATCTCCATCTAACATGGAGAACTGATTAAAGCCAAGTCTGACCTGAATAAAATAGCTACGGTTGATGCTTGCAATGTCCTCCTTAACATTAAATACCATGGAGGTCAAAATAAAGCTAGTAAAATGTTAGCAAATTATTTAGAAATTAAATCTGAAAAGAAAATATATGTCCTATTCATAATGAGCACAGCGACACTATAATGTCGTCGACTCAGGATTGAAAAGTGTTAATATCTATTACGAACTATTATATACAGACTTCTATGGTTGCCCCCACTTTTTGCCTGATGTTACACTGTTTTTGACTAGTCTGACTGTTATCCTGCTAATCAGGACCCCAGTCCATCTGCTTTCTCCCTAAAATCGTATTCCATGTACAAAGGTACACTCCAAATTTGGATACTGGGGTACCCTTATAAATACTTTGTATATGCTACCCATGTACCCAGGGTATAGGTACCCCAGAGGTCTCACATGGGCTAAAGCATTTATTATGCCACCCAGGAGAGACCATTCAAATTGGAACTACGGGCCTGCCATTGCAGCCTTGTAAGCTGGTGCTAGAGCCACTTACTAAAGATATAGGTTTCCTATATCTTGGGTCACTGCTCTTAACCACTTGGCTGCTAAGGGGTGTGCATGTAGGTCCATTGACTTTCCATTGAAATCAATGGGCCCTACATGACGAGTTACCCTTGTCATTAGCACTGAAGGGGTTAAAACCTATTAGTCACCCCTATAGCAGGCCTTTGCAATCCCAAAGACAGGGTGCTTAGTTTTAAGTGAGAGGGTGCCCCTACATGAGCAGGACACCCATGTTGCCTATGGAGTCTATTCTCCCGGGTTCTCAGTGAAGCAGCCATATGGAGAAACCTAGGCATCTCTCTGGATAACAGCCTTTCTATGAAGACCCAGGTCCAAAGTCTGGTTGGCACCTGCTTTCGTAGCTTGCATATGTTAAAAAAGTTCTCCCACTTCTGGCAATAGATGGTAGGACAATTGTGGTCCAGGCCCTGCTGATGTCAAGACTGGACTACGCTAATGTCCTATATCAGGGACTTCGAAGCTACCTTATCCAGCGCCTGCAAGTAGTGCAAAACTCTACACTAGGGCAATCCTAAGACCCAAACAAGGTCTCATATGTCCCCCTTCTTAAATGCATCCATTGGCTGCGGATGAAAGAAAGGATTAAATTCAAAGCCTTGTTGTTTTCTTCAAGGCCCTTCATGGAAAAGGAGCAAGCTTTCTCAGCAAACGAGTTAAGCGCTACACACCAGTTTGATCTGTAAGATCTTCTTCCTCAGACCTTGTCTGACCCACAAAGTATGTCTGGCCCAGATGGGAGGCAGGTCGATTGTTCCATGCCTGTGTACAGTGGAGAAGTGTCGCTCAATGGTTAGAGCGGCAGACCCTGATGCAGAGGTCTAGCCCGGGACCAGGGTTCAATTCCCCGCCTCGGCGGGTCTTGGGCTCAAAAATTCCATGGACCTGATAATTCTCGCCTCGGTGCCTATTCCAATCATGGAGTCCCACTCTGCAACTCTGTGCAATAGCTTGCCTAATCTCCACAACGGCCCCCACAACGCTAAGGATGCCTGGCCTCCACCTTGGGGGTGCCCAGGAGTGGAAACTTCACAGGGAAAGCCAGGATGGGTTCCACAGCGGTATTTGTACAAGCGCCTTGAGACCCTTGCGGGTGAGTAGTGTGCTATACAAGTATCAATTTACATTTACCCACAAAATCAGACACCCTGCTTTACTGAGAGACATCTCCATACTTTCAATTTTTAAGAAAGACCTGAAAACGTGTTTTTTTAAAACTTAGAAACAAGTGGTAGGGATGAAGATACGCAACGGTCAGTGTCGGTATACTCTTTTTGAGTAGCTGTTGCACTATAACAAATACGTTCACTCATTCATTCATTCATATACTATATAGAGGGACACCAAGTAATCACGCAATGACCATCTCGAAAACGGCTGCAACAAATCCTGTCGCACAAGTTACTTACCTTCGGTAACGATATGTCTGTAAGAAACAGTAGTTAGTATTAGATTCCTTACCTTAGAATACCCCCAGGCGTCAGACTGGATCCAGAAACTTTTGCGTAGCAGTATCCTTGCGCGTTGATAGGCGTCGTCTGCGGCTCTGCATCCGTCGTTGGCGCCGGGATGACGTCGGAGTACTTAGACGCCGTCCTCGTGCGCTGACGTCAGTTCTTATACACAGATTTTCCGCGCCAGAAAACGCAGATCCATGATAAAAACCAACACTGGTGCCATTAACTCTAGATATCGGTTCGCAGAACGGGGAGGATGGGTGGGGCGGTAAGGAATCTAATACTAACTACTGTTTCTTACAGATATATCGTTACCGACGGTAAGTAACTTGTGCATCTGAAAGAAACAGGTTAGTATTAGATTCCTTACCTTAGAATAGATAACCCAGCAATACCAACCCCGGTGGTGGGTCTGCGAACCAATGATCATACCAGAAAGTCCTGGGGAACGGAACGGCCGAAAAAGCCATCTCTCCGGACTTGGCTGTCCAGGCAGTAGTGTCTTGCGAACGTGTGCAGCGAGGCCCACGTAGCTGCCTGACAGATGTCCTGCAAGGGGACTACCCGACCCAGGGCAGTAGTAGCCGCTGTGGCCCGAGTGGAATGGGCACGTAGCCCCACAGGAGGCTCCTTCTTAGCCAGAGAGTAACAAGCCTTGATGCACAAGACGACTCATCGAGAAATGGTTCATTTGGGCACCGCCTGTCCCTTCTTAGTGCCCACGTAACCAACAAAGAGTTGGTCATCCACCCGGAACTGGCGTGTGCGATCCAGATAGAATGAGAGCGCACGTTTTGGGTCCAGACGGTGGAGCCTCTCTTCCTCTTTCGAGGGATGCGGAGGAGGAAAGAAGGTGGGCAAAGTGATGGACTGCCCGATGTGGAAGGCTGTGACTACCTTGGGCAGGAAAGAGGGTCGCGTCAGCAACACAACTTTGTCCGGATGGACTGAAAGGAAAGAAGGCTTAGAGGAAAGGTCCTGGAGCTCACTCACTCTTCTGGCAGAGGTGATGGCAACCAGGAAAACGGTCTTCAGAGTAAGGAGGCAAAGAGGACAGTTATGAAGTGGCTCAAAGGGAGCGCACATCAGAAAAGTAAGAACAAGGTTCAAGTCCCACTGAGGTATCACGAAAGGGACTGGAGGAAACGTATGAGTGATGCCGTTCAAGAACCTATTTACAATGGGGGACTTGAACAAAGAGGGCTGATCAGGTAGCCTTAAGAAGGCGGAAATGGCCGAGAGGTAGCCCTTCAGAGTGCCCAGAGCAGAGCCCTGCAGGGCAAGAGAAAGAAGGAAGAGGAGAACCTCAGAAAGAGGAGCAGAAAGGGGATCTACAGCCTTTACTGTGCACCATGCCACAAACTTGTTCCACCTGCAGGCGTATACCGATTTGGTGGAAGGCCGCCTGGCCGCCAGAATGACATTACAGACTTCAGAAGCCAAGTCAAATGGGCGCAACTGTCGCCGCTCAATCTCGACACATGTAAGTGGAGATTGGAAAGGTTCGGGTGGAGGACCGTCCCCTGCTGCTGGGACCGAAGATCCTCCTGAAGAGACAGACGAATCGGGAGATCGACAGACAGGCTGAGTAGCTCAGGATACCAGAACCTTCGTGCCCAGTCCGGAGCCACACGGATGACTTGGGCCCGGTCGCGCCTGATCTTCTTCAGCACTCTGGGCAGAAGTGTTATAGGCGGAAAGACGTACAAGAGACCGCAACTTCACTTGCGACGAAAAGCGTCTCCGAGCGAGTGCCGCCTTGGAAATTCCAACGCGCAGAACTGATGACATTGCACGTTCTCTTCTGTGGGGAATACATCTAACCAAGACTCTCCCCACTGCTGAAAAAGGCATTGCGCCACGTCCGAGTTCAGACACCATTCGTGATCCATCATGCACCGATGGCTGAGTTCGTCCACCCTGGCGTTCAGGGAACCTGCCAGGTGTTGAACCACCAGGGTCACGCCCTGATGTTCCAGCCACTGCCAGAGGCGCAGAGCCTCCTGGCATAGGGTCCACGACCCCACCCCGCCCTGTTTGTTGCAGTACCACATAGCGGTGGTGTTGTCCGTGAACACCTGCACTACACTCCCCCGGACAGAGGGGAGGAATGCCTTCAGTGCAAGTCGGATCGCCCGCAGCTCCAGAAGGTTGATATGGAGCTGGAACTCCGCCAGAGACAAGAGGCCTCTGATCCCCGCCTCTCCCATGTGGCCTTCCCAACCCTGGAGGGACGCGTCCGTCACAACTATGTGCTCCGGTTGGGGTAGGGAGAGAGATCTGCCGCTGACCCAATCGCGGTCCGTGAGCCACCACTGCAACTGTCTTGCAGTGCCCTCTGAGATCAAGACATGGTCGGACAAGTTGCCCTGATGCTGGGCCCACTGAAACTTCAGGTCCCACTGCAGAGCCCGCATCCGCCACCGGGCGTGATGCACCAGAAGGATGAAGGAGGCCATCAGCCCCAGGAGCCGCAGCGTCAACCTGACCGAGACTCGGAAAAAAGGCTGAAAGATCGGAATCAGAGAGCGAATATCCCAAAACTGCTGTTTGGGAGAATAAACCCGAAACTGCGCCGAGTCTAGAACCGCTTCGATGAAGAGGAGCTTCTGAGAGGGGCACAGGTGTGACTTCGCCACATTGATGGAGAACCCCAGCAGGTACAGGAGGTCGGCCGTAGTCTGGAGGTGGATGACGACTGTCTGGGGCGAGCCCGCCTTCAACAACCAGTCGTCCCTCCTTCCTCATGTGTCGTCCCTATATAACAGCCCCTGTCTTCCAGCAGCGCAGCGGGCGGGCGCAGCGGGCGCGACGAAGGCGCGCCGAAGTTGCGCCTAAGTTAAGCCCGTCTGCGCCCGTCCGCGACGGGTCGGGACCAGGGGCCATACACCCTGCTCCTCGCCTGGTCTATTCCTCTTCTCAACTCATAGCACTCTCTGTCGTTTCCTCCCCACCTCCCCTCCATCAGCTACACACACCTGGTATTCTTTCGTCTTCCTCCCATCACCTGATGCCGATCATTCCCAACTCCTCTTCTATTACATCTCCTCCGATTATTCGCCCCTCCCCTGTTCCTACTGTGGCCTCGGCCTACTTACTTAACACCCGGTCTGCTGTTAGTCAAAAGATTAAAGAGTGCTGTCTGATGTTTACCGACTGCCCTGACTTTTTATTTCTGACTGAAACTTGGTTTTCTGCTGACTCTCTCCCTGATCTTTTAGCCATCCTCCCCGACACCTATTACGCCCTCTGAGCTGATCGCTCGGATGGTAGGGCCGGTGGAGGGGTGGCGATGATCATCCGGTCGGCACTCAAATTTCAACTTCTTCCTCACTCCCCCATACCCAACGTGGACTACCTCGTGGCCCGTTCCCTTAATCTTCCCTCTCCTCTCACTGTTGTTCTTGTCTATCGTCCCCCCCAATCGATGCCTTCTTTCGTAGTTTCCATCCAGGATCTTCTGGCCACTCTGGTAGTTAACAATTCCTCCGTTTTACTTCTTGGAGATTTTAATTTCTGGCCGGGAGATCCTAAGGAAGATCTCCCTTCCAAAGATTTTTCTGCCACTCTTCACTGCTTGAATCTCACTCCCTATGTCACAGCCCCTACCCATGTTCAAGGTCACATCCTTGATCAAATTTGGTCTTCCTGCCCCCTTGCCTCACTTCCCTCCATTTCCCCTTGTGTTTGGTCGGATCATCACATCATTTCCTTTTCTGTTCACTTGGGTGCAGTCAACAAGCCCTCTCTTCCCAAAAATCTCCTGGCCCGCAATTGGAATCAGACTGACCTTGACTCTCTCTCACTTTCTCTTGCTTCTTCCGTTCCTGATCTTACCTACCTCTCTCTTGAGTCTCAGGCCAATGTCATTAGTACATGGCTCTCCACTTCGTGTGATCGAGTGGCCCCGCTAAAAAAGATCAAGGCGGTCCGCCCTCACGATGCGCACAGATGGATTTCTCCAGAGCTCAAAGCTCTAAAACTCGACCTCAGGCGGTCAGAACGTCTCTGGAGACGGCAGTACTCTCCCTCTCTGCGCACTAAATACAAACTTCTCCTCACCGATTACAAAAAAGCTATTCTTGCGGCCAAAACCTCCTATTTCACTGAGAGAGTAGCTCTCGCTACAAACAAATCTCGTGAAATCTTCTCCCTAGTTCACAATCTTGCCACTTCCGACCG
Organism: Lissotriton helveticus; assembly: GCF_964261635.1. Lineage (NCBI taxonomy): Eukaryota > Metazoa > Chordata > Amphibia > Caudata > Salamandridae > Lissotriton > Lissotriton helveticus. The sequence continues at coordinate 1,184,271,096 of NC_136067.1, forward strand.
TTCTTCTCCTTGTCTGGTTCCCTCTCAGTCCCTCTGCTTGTCACTTAATGACTTTTTTATAGACAAGATTGTGAAGATAAAAGCTAACATTCCGATGGTGCCCCAACTCATTCCCACTTGCTCTGTTACTCTCACTCGTTCTTCCTTCGTCACTTTTCCCCCCATTTCTCCTGATCTATTTCTCAACTACCTGCTCAAGGTTAAATCTGGCTCCCCTATGGACTGTGCACCGGCGCACATTCTTAAAACTCTTTTCACTAACTTTTCTGTTCCCCCGCTCACTCTGCTTAATTTTTCTTTGGCCTCCGGCTCCGTTCCCTCATCATTTAAATCCGCCGTTGTTCTCCCCATTCTCAAAAAACCCGGTCTGGATCCTTCCTTCCCTGCTCATTTCCGTCCCATCTCCCTCCTCCCCTATTTAGCTAAGATCCTCGAGACCCATGTCACTTCCTGCCTCTCCTCCTATATCGAGGACAATGGCCTTTTAGCCTCCCATCAAGCGGGCTTTCGCCCAGGCCATTCTACGGAGGCAGTGGTTCTCGCGGTTCTGGATGAACTCAAGGGGAAGGCAGACTCCAACCTTCCCCAAGCCCTGGTCCTTCTCGATCTGTCCGCTGCGTTTGACACGGTCGATCACTCCATCCTTCTCGACCGTGTCAGCGCAGCGGGCATTCGGGGCGCGGCCTTCTCCTGACTAGCGTCCTTTCTTCGGGATAGGCACCAGGTGGTTCATCTCTCTGGTTTCTCTGCCCCCCCCCGTCCGGTCACCTGTGGTGTCCCCCAGGGTTCTTCTCTTTCCCCTCTTCTCTTTAATCTTTACATCCGTCCCCTTGTCACGTCTCTTCTTGAGCTGGGGGTCTCGGTGTATAACTACGCAGATGACCTCCAGCTCGTCTTTGATCTTTCTTCCTCTCCTGATTCTCTCCCCAAGTTCAGTTCCACCTTAATTTTTATCTCCGAGTGGATGAGCGCTAACCACCTTAAGCTCAACCCGGATAAGACGGAACTTGTCCTCACGGGTGGTCGATCTAATCCCTGCTCCCCAGCACACTGGCCCCTGTCTTTTGGTCCCCCTCCCACACCTTCTTCCTCTGTTCGCACCCTCGGCATCAAAGTCAGCTCTGACTTAACGATGCACAGTCAGATTAGTTCTGTTGTGTCTTCCTGCTTTTTATCCCTCCGTCTTATCCGGAAAATCTCGCGTTTTTTCACCACTGATGCACTTAAGACCATAGTCCTGGCTTTAGTCATTTCTCGACTCGACTATGGGAATGGCCTGTACATGGGCATCCCCGCCTACGAGTCCCGACGCTTACAGGCCATTCAAAACCAAGCTGCTCTCCTCATTCTTTCCCTTCCTAAATTCTCTCACATTACTCCTGTTCTTACATCCCTTCACTGGCTCCCTATCCGATTCAGATCTCTCTTCAAATTAGCCTGCTTTGCCTTTCGAGCTCACTCCCGCTCTGCCCCTGTCTACATCTCCTCCCTAATTTCAACCCACGCCCCCAGTCGTACCCTTCGCTCTTCTTCTCTCTCTCTTCTGCACATCCCCCGTTTCCGCAAATCCAGAACTGGTGGCACTCGTCTCTCTGTTTTGGCCCCCCAGTTCTGGAATAGCCTTCCTCTTCACATTCGCTACATCCCCATCTACACCCATTTCCGAAAGGCCCTCAAAACCTTTCTTTTCACCCAGGCTTTTCCTTCTTAGGTTCCCCAGATCCCCTCTGTGAGCCCTGACCAGGTCCCCAGCGCCAGGAAGCCGCTTGGCCGCAGTGCGCTTTATTAAATATTTTCATTTCATTTCATTTCATTTTCGTCGAGGTAGGGGAAGACTGAAACCCCTAACCTGCACAGATGAGCTGTGACCACCGCCATCACTTTCGTGAACACACGTGGGGCGCTGGTAAGGCCAAAGGGGAGCAAGGTAAACTGAAAGTGCTCGTGGCCTACCGTGAACCGCAGGTAGCGCCGGTGGGCCGTCAGGACAGGGATGTACAAATACGCGTCCTGCAAGTCGAATTCTGCTACCATCCAGTCTTATGGGTCCAGGGCAGCCAGGACCTGAGCCAAAGTCAGCATCTTGAACTTCTCCTTCCGGAGGAAGCTGTTGATGCTCCTTAGGTCCAAGATAGGGCGTAGGCCTCCTTTGCCCTTCTTGGGTACCAGAATGTAGTGGGAATAGCAAGCACGTCCTACTTCTGGCCCAGGAACGTGCTCAATGGCCCCCTTGGCCAAGAGGGCCGTAACTTCCTCCTGCAGAAGTTGCAAGTGATCCCTGACATGCGCTGGTACTGCGGTGGCATGGCTGGAGGGATCTCCTCGAAGGGGAGGGAGTAGCCCCTTCGAACAATTGGCAGCACCCACTTGTCCGATGTGATGTTGCGCCAGTGGAGGAGGTGATGGTGAACCCTGCCCCCCACTGGCGTCTCGTGGGCCCGAAAGCTCGGACTAGGAGGGCTTTGAGGCAGATGCTGCGGGGTGGATGTGGACTGGCCGCGCCGTTGTCCCCAGGCACCGCCACGGCGGTTACCACGTCCACCACCGCGCTGGATGTTAGTCTGCGACCCGTGGCTGGCAGGACATGTAGGGGCGCCCCTTCCTTGTCCACGAAAGGGGCGAAAGGCAGCAGATTGCTGCCGCAGAGCCGACAGGCCCAAGGACTTGGCCGTAGCCCTGGAGTCCTTAAAGCGCTCAAGCGCACTGTCTGCCTTGTCGCCAAAGAGGCAACGGCCATCAAATGGCATGTCCATAAGGGTCTTTTGGACATCAGCCGAAAAGTTGGCGGACCTCAGCCAGGCATGGCGACGAATCGCCACCGTCGTTTCCATCGCTCTACCTAGCGAGTCCGTGGTATCCAGTCCACATCTGATGGAGTACCGTGCCGCATCTCGACCATCCGCTAGGGCTTGGGCGAGTTTAGTCCGGGCCTCCTCCGGACATTGTAGGACACGGTCACGGACGTGCTGCCACAGAGAGTGGGTATAACGGCCCAAGAGGCACATGTTGTTAACTGACCGCAATCCCAAACTCAGGGAGGAGAACATCTTCTTGCCATATTGCTCGTACTTCTTGGATTCCCAATCGGGGGGAGCAGTCGGGAATGCGGTTTGGGAGTTAGAGGCCTGGATAACCAGGCTCTCGGGTGGGGTGGTTGGACAGGAAGCAAGGGTCGCCCAGAGCCGGGCGGTGGCATCTGGCCACGTTCCTATCTACAGGGGGACCTGTAGCGGGCCTGGACCAGGTGCCCAGAAGAACGTCAGACAAGGCCTCATTAAACGGCAAGAGAGGCTCCGAAGAGCTTGCCTGCAGTTTAAGGACCTCAGTGAGGAGGTTAGTCCTCACGGCCGCGACGGGAAGCTCAAGGGCCAAGGCCTTGGCCGCCCGTGTCAACACCACACTATAGGCTGCCCCCTCCTCCAAAGCCACAGTAGGAGGGGAGACAAAACCAGTGTCTGGTGAGTTGTGTCCAGACCACTGGCGTGCCCTAGCTCACCTGTCCAGTCCTGATAAGATTGACACTCACGTGCCAGAGGGTCCTCCGAACCCTCCAATCCGCCTCGCCACCCATCTCCTGGTATTCAGGGCCAAAAGATGGGGCCGGATCATAGAAGTAAAAATCTGCCATCGGCGTCGAAAGCGGCATCGATCGACGCCGTTCCGGCACCTGAACCGGACCGAGGGAGGGACTTGGGGACGGCATCGACCGTGGTCGGCGCCGGGGGCGACACCCTAGCAGCCGGCGCCAGCTAAGTCGTAAGGTCGACCGGCGATGACCCAGATCCGGGCCCGGATCCGGTGGAGTCCTGTGGCATCAGGACCGAAGTTGCCGACGGCGCCACGGCCGAAGCACCCGACGGTGCCGGGGCCGAAGCACCCAGCACGCTTGGGCTCCCAGTCGGGGCCGCTGGGCCCGAAGGCGCCGCGGAACCTGACGGAGGAGTGAGCGACCTCATGGCTGAGAGGAAGGCGTCAATCTCCTCTGGCGTCGCACTCTGCCCAGGGACCGGCGGGTATGGAACAGGCCGCGACGCCTACGGCTCTGATGGAGCCGCATGGGCGGTGTCACCCGAACCCACGGCTGCCTCGCACGAGCGTCAGGGGGAGTCGGAAGAGCGATGTCGCCTCTTCGACTTCTTGTGCCTCTTACCTGAGGACTCAATCCTCCGAGCCGTGATGACTGCAGCCCTGCGACCAGTCCCTCGACCTCTTCCCGGACCGGGACCTCGAACGGTGCGGGCCGACTGCCGGAGCTCGAGGCGCTTGCGGGACAGCTCTCGCCTAACCTTCGACGTCAAGGCCCGGCAGTCGGGGCACGACTTGTCATCGTGGTCGGGCCCCAGGCAATGAAGACACCGGCGATGGGGGTCGGTAACTGACATTAGTTGGCTGCAGTCGACGCAGGGTTTAAACCCGGGCATCCCTACCGGCACCGCCAGAGTCGTTCGACTTCGAAAAGAAGATCAAAAAGTTTAGACAAAAAATGACTAAAGGGTACCTCTGTTCCCGGATCGGCGCTTGCTGGCGTGGAAAAAATAAGAACTGACGTCAGCACACGAGGGCGGCATCTAAGTACTCCGATAACATCATCCCAGCGCCGACGACGGACACGGAGCCGCAGACGACGCCTACCGACACGCAAGGGTACTGCTACGCAAAAGTTTCCGGATCCAGTCTGATGCCTGAGGGTATTCTAAGGTGAGGAATCTAATACTAACCTGTTTCTTTCAGATATGTTTGGTATCGATCATGTTGTAATTATACCCCCATACCGTAAATGGTGTGGGAGGTATTATTCCAAGCACTGGAAGAGCCCTCCATTAAGCTCTTCGTGTTCCCGGTACCAGCCTTCTTGACCCAGACAGCACAAAATGTTTGCTGCTAACCAGAGACATGATTGTGCCCTCCTAATGCTGAGCCAAGCTCGGTCAGGAGAAGGCAGAACAATAGGCATCCTGTCACAGGGAAGTGTGACCACCTCTCAGACAGTATTTAGTGTATTGGGTGGGGTGGGTGTGCTTGCTAACGCAACTCAGTCTGCATGAGGGGCACATTTGGTGTCCGTGTGCATAATCCAGTTTCCAGTTCAAACCAGTCCTTGGAGCCGTTGGCTCCCGCTCTGGTGCGAAACTGGAAAAAGGACATGGGAGTAATCTCCCCCTGTCCAGACCCTCACCTGGGAGAGTCCCCTGAATCTTCCTAACCTTTTCACTAAGGAACTTAAGGGCTTACCTGGGTGTAGGTCAGTGATCCGAATCCTATTCCACAACAAATCTAGACACCATTACTCTTCTACCGTCAGGGTACCCTGGGCTTTGCTGGGCTTTGTTTGGGGCGGACTTTGTCTGCCTTCCACTCTGCTGCATCGTCTATACCGGTTGATCATACAGGAACCTTCCAAGGCCTGTTAAGAATCAAAGACACTTGAAGGAATCTCCCTTGGAGTGAAGGAGTCACTCCCCTGCATCCGCAGGCACAGCAACTGAGTCGACCGGCTGCTGATCCTGAGCTCCTCCGGACTCCAAAGGCTCTACAACACAGGAGCTGTGGAAAGCCACCACCTGAGGCCTGCCCTGCCCTCTTACCGAATTTGAGGCCAGTATCCCTCATGGGGGTAGCAATAACTGAACCTCTGTTCACCGCGTGAACTTGCAGTTGCAGAGACTTGTTGACTTCTCTCCATGAAGATCTTCTGGCTCTCAGTAGCCCCAACCGTGAGCACCTCCAGTGCCCCGATTCTTCAGCCACACAGAACCGTGTGCATCGTGACCTGCATCTTTTTGTGAGCTGCTTGAGGTCCTCTCGCGATTCCAGTGCCTCTGACCTGTGGGTCCACCTGAGGGTCATCATTATTTGTTTTGGGCTCTCATGATTAATCGGGGCCTGGCCTGACTCCCCTGCTCTAGGCGAGTCCCCTAGACCGCGCTGGTTTCAACGTTGCTCCTTCTTCGCTTCCTACTTTGGTTGCATTTCTCAAGGTTTGTTGGTGCTCTGCCGGCACTGGCCCCTAAGCACTTAACATCCTTCATGAGACAGCTCATGCATGGCTCCTGGTCCTCATCAGCATTGCCTGGTCCTCACATCGGCAGAGTCAAGGTCATCGTCCTCTATCCTGCAACACCCGACATTGGAGGGCAATTGTCTTCCAAGTCTCCCGGTCACTCCTAAGTGACATCGTTTTTAGATGAGAGGTACGTGAAAGTACCGGGGCCGGAGTCTACCTCTGGATTCCACTGGACACTTTCTCCTTCTGTAACTGTGGCACTTTCCTGAAGTGCTCCATTGGGTTAAATGGTGGTTTCCAACACCACTTCATACGTATGCACCGGCTTCCCTGGTGTTAGTAATGGGGTCACTAGGGTATCCACGGGTGGGGTGGCTCTTCAACCTTCTGTCGTCCACAGGGTGTCTTCAGGATCCACTGGGAAGGGTCCCTATTCTTTATAAATCCAACCGCGACTTACATGTAGAGTTGTACGGAGGATACGGTCATGTTCCCACACTGCACAAGCTCACAGTGGGGTCCCTATCTACTCACCTTTGGTAGTTTCTTGGGTCCCCAGCAATTCTATGCCCTCTCGACACTGTCTTATCTCGAGTCGTGGCTCTTACACAACTTTCTTAGTGGGCCCCGCGGTGTGGGGATAAAACCATATACCATGTTTCTTTGCTATAGTATTGTGTGCATTGTATCTCTGTGTAGGAGATATTAGAACGTACAAAAGAGTATTATATAATAAATAAATATTTTTATAAGTACTTGGTTCTTTTCACTTAATTTGTACTATAGGATTGTGTTCTGTTAAAACAAGCTGCTTTACACTCCTTCTGGACAAAGCCTGAAGGCTGCTCTACACAGAGAGCTTTCTAACGTTATCTAAGAGGTAGCTAAGACCTCTTAAATAACCATAATGGTTGTGTGGACTGGTGCAAGGTGCCCACTTACATTAGGGGACATCATACAACAGGCCAGCTTCTCACAATGATACACTCCTTTATGAGTGTAATATTAAAACTTTTTTTCATGACTTCCCTAGTCTTCCCTCTATTTCGATACTCTCTTAAATCTAAAAAAACGACGTTGCATCTGAAACTTACTGAAGAGTATTACATCTTTGAAAAAAGCCAAAGCTCCTGGTGTAGATGGTTTTTCTATTGAGTTTATTTCTTCCTTTTCTTCTATTTTTGCTCCTATATTTTTAGAGTTTTTAAATTCTTATTCGCTCAGCTCTAGAGGCAGTGGCTCCTTTTTGGATGCCCTTATTAACATTATTCTAAACCAGATGAAGAGCATGCCCAGTGTAAAAAGGATAACCCCATTTCGTTAATTAACTATGATTGTAAGATTTTCACTAAAATGTTGCCATCTTGTTGGAGGATGTTGTCCCCCTTTTTGTTAAATCTGTCCTTGATAAAGCCAGCCTGGTCAGACTTGCTTCCAATGATGCTAGATTTTTCACTAAGGTCCTTGCCTTTGGGAAAAATCATCCCTCTCTTCTTGCTGCCCTTCCACTCGTTGCGGAAAAAGTTTGGATCGTATAAATTGGGCCAAAACCAAACCAGTGGAGAGTAGTAAACATGAATTGCCAAAAACCAGTGGAGAGTAGTAAACATGAATTGCCAAAGTTTATATCCCTTATCAAATTACTATACATTGCACCACATGCTTTCTTCGGAACCCTTTCTTCAGCGTATTCACTGTAATCCTTTTATATCTGGTTTTAAACACAAGTCCCTAGAAATCAAACTCTCTGATTCTGCCGATGTTATTCAGTTTTATATGTCTAATCTCCTCACTTTCCTAGGACCCTTTTTGCAAGAGATTGTAACCAGAAATACTAGAGTATAAATCAAATTAAACTTTTCTAAATCTGTGATTTTAGGATTAAACTCCTCCTGTTATCGTTATATGTTTGATAATATTAATTTTGCATGGTGCCCTTCTAAAATTAAGTACCTGGGTGCCTGGTTTTCCTCCACTATCTCCAAAACACTCGTCCATAATTCCAATGTACAAAGGTCAAGCAGCACTAAAAGTGCTGCCTGTCCAATCGGTGGTGCTTGACACCATTTCTCACCGGATCCTGCTTGGGAGACTCCAGGACATCGGGGATCAAGGCGTTGCATTGAAGTGGTTGGCAAACTTTCTGACTGATAGACGATTAACCTGGGTCTGTTCCATTCTGAGTTCTAAGACCATGAGAGTAACCAAGGGAGTTCCGCAGGGCTCCTGTTTGAGCCCTACCATATTTAACATTTATGTCACTCCCCTGGCGGGATTAATGAGGACATTAGTATTCAGTCCCATTTCCTATGTTGACGACACTCAGCTTCTACTCTTGTTTGATAAATCCAATCCCAACACCCAAGTGATCTTCTCGGAGGGCCTGAAGACGATTGCTGATTGGATGAGGGATAACCTCCTTCAACTCAATGGAGGGAAATTGGAAATCATGCTGTTTGGAGATGCAGCTGTGAGCTGGACTCCTAGTTGGTGGCCAGAGGAATTGGGCACTCCCCCTACCCCGAAAACAGTGGTAAAAAACCTGGGGGTCCGCATAGATAAACTTTTGCAGGAAGAGCATGCTACTACGACTACGGGGACATGTTTCCACACACTTATCCTACTAAGGAGAGTCTTCCCTTTCCTACCCCCTCAAAGCGAAAAATGTTGATTCAGGCACTTGTGTTAAGATGCCAGGACTACTGCAATGCCTCGCTAGTCTCTGCCAACAAAGCTTCTCTAAAAAAATTGCAGGTGGCCCCGAATACTACGGCTTGCCTTGTAGCAATTGCCCCTTCCAGAACAGCATCTGCTCCCCTTCTGCAACAACTACATTGGCTACCAGTGCAGAAGCGGATCAAATTCAAAATTTGCTGTACTGTTTTCAAAGCTCTCTACGACCTGGGCCCTAACTACCTATCTGACAAACTTGTAAGGTACTTACCTTCTAAAGGTCCCTACGATCAGGTTCTAAATCACTTCTCTGCATCCCTTGGCTTTTCTGCCCAAGCGCGACTTTTTAAACCTTTTCCTACCTTGCCCCTCTCTTTTGGAACCAACTCCCCTTGTCCTTACGTCAATGTTCAGAATACTTACAATTCAGAAAGCTGCTAAAGACCTATCTGTTCTGAGACGTCCTTGTCTGGCAGTAGCTCGCATTCCCAGCGTGGAGATACCCCTGACTAGGTGATTCGGGGGCTATATAAATGATCAAATATCTATGCCCTTATACTATTAAAATGATGATTGCCCCTCGTGTTCTTTTTATGCTCTCTATGTTACCATTCAAGATTCCCAATTATTATTTTTCCCAAATTACATCTTTTTGGGCTAAATTCCTTTGGAATATCAAACACACCCGGATTGCCTCGTCCAAATAAATTTGTCAAAAGACTGAAGGCAGGGTTTGTTTTCCTAACTTTAAGTTATATCTTACTGCCTGCTTAATTCAACAATTTTATGCTTTAACCAATGAATATGATGATTCTCCTATACCACAATGGATTCATTTTGAATGCTCTTTATTACATACCTTTTCATTTTGTGTTTTTTTTTATGTTGAATTGTACATTTATATCTAAAAACACAGTTTTGAAATACTCTCAACACTTGTTGCATACAATATTTACCCAAGGGTCAGATTTTTCTCAATCCTTCATTTCATTCTTTAATGGCGAAATTTAATAAATGTATTGTACCAGATAATCATTTTATTTCAAACATTGGAAGGAAAGGGTATGTTTTACGTTTATCCTTTGGTCTCTCAGAATTCTATTCTATCTTTTGCCCAATTACAAGAACGATGCACTATCCCCGATTCCTGCTTGCAGCAATATAACCAATTGTCACCTGTGCTCCAATCTTTTTTTTTTAATCAACCAATATTTTTTCTTCTGACTCTACCCCATTCATTCCCTTGACACCATTATACAATATTACTTATGATTCCATCCCCAAAACATCTCTCATATATATATATATTCCTATTTTCCACAATAGTTCAATAGCAGATGTATTTCTCATATGGATAGGGGGAGACAGAACTCTCTCTCTTTCATTATCTGTTCACCAATGGGATCAATTGTGGCATAACATTTTCAGTACTTATAATGCTGCCAATATTAATCAGCCTTTATTTTTTGTATATAATAGAGCTGTTATTACCCCTTCCCTCCTTCATAAAATGTATACCTCTCCCTTATGCTGTTCATGTCTTTTCTCTGATGGTACTTTGACCCAAATAATCTTTCTTCAAACCTGTATTATTTGATCTTTTTATTGCACTAGCTTATAAAGTAATACTAACTTGTTAGAAAGATAATTCTAGAATATGTACATTAGTTTGGTGGAATCTTATTTGAGATATTGAAGAAGATGAGATAGATAATCTATGTTCATCACAAAAAATTAAATCTGATATATTTTGGTTACCTTTCTCTACTTTTTTATCCTCACACATCATTTTCATAACCTTATAAATATCTTGCTATTGCTTTCCTTTCTTTTTTATCCTTTCTCTCTCTCTTTCTAAAACACCAGAAATAAAATATAAATCGATATTACTGGTTCATTTTGCTATTTCTCATTATTTGATTTGTATTGAACAGGCACCCTCTTCGCCTAGGGGAGGGGTGGCCTTAGTTGCACCACGTGGCTGAGCCTCCTCCGGGCCCCAGGAAAAAATTGAAAGGGGTTGGCTGTGATGACTTGAGGCATGGCATGGAGAAACTAAACCTATGAGAAATGAAACTAGGAAAGTATTTAAGGCTGTGCCATGGGGAGTTTCATTCTCTTTGTCCCCTTAGGCTGCAGCCTGAGCTTCAGGAGCGTCGTCGACATGGAGAAAGGTTCCGATTGGCGGCGGGCGGCGGGCGGCAGGCTGAGTTAGAGGGGGCCGTGGCGTAGTGTGATGACTAGTTAGGTTTGTATATTATTCAGGGCACGAGTCGGGGTACCACGCGGGTGGACGGCATCCCCCCACTTATTTTCGAGGGTTTTCCAGGGTGGACGCCGTCCACCCTGCTCAATCAAAACGCCGTCCACCATTTTGAAATCGGAAGTTTCTCGGACTGCCGCAGGACACCACGCCGGTCAACGCAAGCAGCAGGTTTCTAAATGTAAAAACACCTCGCGAAACTTGAACATTTGAATTTGTAAATATCAATGTGTGTAATTGGTAAGAAGATGCATTGAGTTTGATGCCCTGTATTGAGCAAACGGTGGGCGTGTAATTAAAAAGAAGAAACACCCTTTCTGGAAAACATGAAAATCCAAGCGTGCAAGCAGCTAGCGCTTCCTGGACGGCTCCCGGGGTGCACGTGCCTCCCTCCTGGAGCCGGTGCGAGGTGAGCAGCTTACCTGGTTGTTGTTCTTCCAGAAGTCAGAGGTGTGAGTGGCATTGTCCGGCTGGTCCCAGAGGGTGTAGTTCAGGAACCCCGGCTCTGAGGCGTTGTTGCTGTTGCCCATCTCACCCCCTGCCCCAGTGACGCCCAGATAGGCAGGCGGCAGCGGGCATCAGTGGCCATGCAGGGGCCCAGGCAGCTCCATTCGCACAGGAGGCAGCAGACGTCTGAGGAGTGAGCGCGAGATCCAGCACCGCTGCCATGAAGGGTGAAGGATGCTTCAAACTAAGAATGTGTCATGTATTGTCGGTAGAAATCTTGATTTGCTTCCATGTAACGAGAAAAGCAGCTGGTTCCTAGATATTTAAACGTGTGTTCTGGGGAGTATACAATCAGCCCAATAGGCAAATCATGTGCCGACTGACCAAACAAAACTCTTTACTAAGGGCCTGTACAGTACACACTGTTCACGATGCTTTTACTGAAACTGAACCGTCCTCGTGAAAAACAAACAGCTCCCGTTGCCAGGGTACCCAATAGACGCCGAGATCTTCAACCAATGGATGGACGGCGTCCCCCCTGCGCAAAAGCGCTACACCAACTATTAAACACATACCTATTTTAACAGGTGTTTTCCTTTTCGTGACGTCACTTCCGGTCGTGACGTCACTTCACGTATTTGAGCGTCCTCCCACTTCTAGGTTTTTGCCTTTCGTGACGTCACTTCCGATCGTGACGTCACTTCCTGTCTGTGAGCGTCCCCCCACTTCTTTATTTAGGACTTGTGCCCTGATATTATTTAATTTGATATTCGTTTAAATTGTAATTTGGTAGTTCCAGGCGCGCAACGGCTTTGCTGGGATGGCTCCTTGTGCCGGGGCGCGGCGGGTAAATAGTGGATTGTGTGGTTGCCGCTTTTCTGGGATCGAGGGTGCCTCTGTATACAGTGATCCATCTGGTGTTGTAGTCTGGTGTCTTGCGGTTTTGAGTTCAGGCTGCCCCGGCACTTCCAAGACCCTTGGAACTGTTCAGTACACGCCTTAACGCTAGGGCGGCCGCCTTTGAAGTCGGGGAACAAGGTTAGAATCTGGCGGAAGGCTCAAACGTCCTTGGGTTTTGGCCAGGTCCCCGGGTTTCCCAATGCAAATAATGCAATATCCCCTTGGGAATGCAACCGGTGCTCATTTAAAGTGCTATCTGGTGCTTATTTAAAGCGCTCTGATCGTCAGTTGTGGTCGCTCAATTAAGGTTTTTTAATTGGCATGTGAGCCTTACCTTTTAAATACAATGAATGTTTGCATGAATTACGTGAAGGATTAAGTAAATGTGCTCGTTTCAAAGCGCTCTGATATTGTCAGTGGCGTTCTGCAACCTGTGCTTATTTTAAGCGCTCTGATATTGTCGGTTGGGTTCCCTCAATCAGGTTCTTAAATGAAGGTACCTGACAAGAGGCATAAATAACATATATATCTAGGATGCCATGCAAGCCTTAACTTGTAATTACCGTGAATGTTTATTTGATTTGTATTTAATAACTTCTTGACTTTTTAAGGTATTACTTGACTAAACAGGTTTGTCAACTCTTTAATTTATATAAATTACTATATTTTATTTGACAATTGTACTGTTTTCTACTTTTAATATTAAATACAAAATACTTAACAAAAAAAAAGCTAAAACAGGATAGCCACTAATATTCAAGACTGCATTGATGTGTGTGCAACAGTCATAAACAGCCATTAAACAAGTTGGAGTCCAAAGATGAAACAGCCTGTTACTGAATCTTTGACGTTGTAAAAATAAAGCTTTCGGACCTGCAACATTGGCAGACCAAAGTATTTTCACTGTGTAGTGCTCTGGATACAGCATTGTATTATGAAAATTTGAGGGATTTTCTTTAATGTATTTGTTAACACTCACGAGTGGCATAGTGTTTGTCTGTTTGAGCACATATTACTTGTACCTTTTTTCTCACTTACCCTGAATCTGTGATATACAAGCTGATCTGTTCTACCAATGCCACCTTGTATTTTTAAATACACAGAATCATAATCTTCACAATTTTGTACATTAACTCTCCTGGGTACTGATCTGCACACCCTCCCAAAATACCTCCTCTTGCTGCACTTAAAACAATTCTGGTCTATTGCAGGACACCTTTTAGAATTGCCCAAATGACTACTACTGCCGCACCTATAACACATACAAATACAAAGAAGAGATCTGGCGGCAACTAAACGATGGCGTCAGTTATAAGAAGCTGACGACTGACCCAACAAAAGACTTGGCGGCTGAGATCCAGAGGGTCACGCAGGAAGGAGTTCAACAAGGTTTCCTTACGGATCATGAGTATCAGTACCTTAATCAGAGTTATCCACGCATACCAACCATTTATACCTTACCTAAGGTACACAAGGACATGCACAACCCCCCAGGACGACCTATCGTCTCTGGATGTGGATCCATCCTTGAGCCTCTATGTCGTTATATAGATTTCTTCCTTAAAGCCCTAGCGGAAGCAACTACCACCTATCTGAGGGACACCACACACACCATTAATTTGGTAGATGGTAAACCATTCAATCCAGAGGAGGAAGTACTGGTAACCTGCGACATTGTGTCACTCTATACGAGTATCCCCCAGGAGGAGGCCCTCATGGTGGCCACTGCAGCCCTTGACAGTCGGGAAGCCCCGGTACAAGTACCCACTTCATTCATCATCCTTCTATTAAAGATTGCTATGATGAGGATCCTTCTATTAAAGATTGCTATGATGAGGAATTTCTTTATGTTCCAAGATGTATTTTATTTGCAAACTAAAGGCGTGGCAATGGGGGCAGCCTTTGGACCGGACCTGGCAATTTTGTTCATGGCTTTTTATGAAAACACTTTTGTCATCAGTGATCACAACCCATTCCGACATCAAATACAACTGTGGATGCGGTATATTGATGACGTTTTGATCATATGGAAAGGTAGCGATAGTGAACTTGAACGTTTTCACTCTTGGCTAAACCTGCAGTCTCGAGATATTCAATTCACGATGCAAGCAAGTAACAGCAGAATTGATTTCCTGGATATCACGATAGTAGCGGCAGAAGGCACACTGCATACTACACTCTTCAGAAAGCCTGCAGAACGTAACTGTCTGTTGCAGTACTCCAGTCACCACCCTCGGAGCCTTCGGGATAACTTACCCTATGGCCAGTTTATTCGAATCCGGAGGAACTGCAGTAAGAAAGAAGACTACATGACACAATCCGACATACTAATGAAACGTTTGATAGAAAGAGGTTACCCCAAACGGTTGATCAGGCGCTCCAGGAAGAGGGCATGGTTTAGCCATTGTGAAACACTCTTGGAACCCACCCTACGCATTCGTCAAGAAGAAGAATGCATGATTTGCGTTACTACTTTTTCAACTAAAAGTAATGCAATCAGAAAGACAATCAATAAGCACTGGGGCTTAATTGCAGATGATTTGGAGATTACCAGCGTACCCATGTACGCCTTTAAGAAAGCGAGGAATGTAAACGACTATGTGGTATCATCCTTTTTGGAGTGCCCGGCTGCACCTACCTTGGCTTCATGCTGGAAACAACCGCCTGTAGTGGGACATTTTAGGTGTGGCAACTGTAAGGCCTGCCCTTCCACTATCCAATCAAAGGACTTCATTTTTAAAAATCACCGACACACACACAAGAGCCACACGAACTGTAACACCAGGAATGTGATTTACGGCATAATCTGTCCGTGTGACCTTATATACGTAGGTCAGACTCAGCAGCGTGTAAAAGCTAGATTTCTTGCACACTGCAGCCGCATTAGATGCAAGGTACCTGGGGCACCCCTAGTTGAACACTGCGTAAAAGAAAACCACATGCCTGAAACATTAAAATGGGTGGTATTGGAACAGGTGACACTAGGCCCAAGGGGAGGTGATTTATCAAGTATCCTCAATGTTAGAGAGCTGAAGTGGATCCATATTTTCAATTCTGTAGTTGAGGGCCTAAACGAATCCGAAAGTAGTTTTGTACAGTTGGCTAACCTCTGATCCTTTGATCAGGGCAATATGTTGAACAGTCTACACTACCCTGCGAGGAAAGTGCACTGTCTACAGGTTTGCACTAGAGCTGATGAAACCAGGGAAAGGGGTATGGTTTACACGATCCTGCGAGATAAGTGCACACTGCCCGTATATATTCTCTGTGTACATTCTATTACCTAAACATTACTGTATGGCTTTTGCTACCCTGTTTGGCAGGCAAGCCATAGATTCTATGCAACAATGAATAACATGTATGTATTTCATGTGTCATATATGATCATCTACGACATAGATTTGCAATAACGTAAATTATGTGTCTGTGCTGTGATAGAAGATGGGTACAACCAAAGATGGGGTTTTACTTCTGATGTCGCACATCTCCATGAACATACAATAGAGTTTCTTTAATAATGTCACTCATATAATATCAGACACCAATATGTGTGCCATGTTGGAGACAATTAATTTTGCCTCTCTGAATAATTATCCATTACGATGGGGCGCGGCGTGCCTGTGGGCCTATTAACTGAACTATTACAGCTCCATGTGCCTAGAATAAGTTTTTACTCACCATCATGTGCCTAGAATAAGTCTTTACTAATGAATTTCCACTAGTGCCTTTCTTGATTTGTCCTAACACGACTAGAGGAGCAACGCTCCTGTTATGAATTTTTATACACCTTTTTGTGTGTTTAGTTGGATTCAATCTAAGTAACCTCGTTTTAATATTTATTAATTTATAATTTTTACAATCACAAATTGAGCCCACAAAGCCTTCCATAATAGGAATTTTTTAGAAAATCGTCTGGTACCGAATCGGCAAATATCACCTGGGAAAGCCGGGGAGGAGTAGTCTTTCTACTACCGCCATCGAGGCTTCGGTGGTATGCTCCACCCCCTACCCCCAACCAGGAAGTTCACGAGGCCCCGGTTGTTTGGCGGAGACCTGAGTGCGTCAGGTTACGGGAATACGTTCCGGTCCGTTTCAAAGCGTTGAAGGTAAGCGCTTAAATCATATCCCGTCTTTCGCCCTATGATGTTGCTTTAAGGTAACGTGGCACGCAGGGGTTGAATATTCAAACCCAACGGTGTTTCGTTGTTTTGCAGAGAGGTGTGCCGGATAAATACGATTAACTCTGCCGTCATATCAGAGCCCTTGAGGTAAGCCCCATGTTTAAAACCGTGCCGGTTTAATGTAATACGTTGTCGGCTTCCATACTAAATGCCCTTCTCCTTATTTAAAGGCAGAAGAATTATGGAATAATAAATGCTTTTCGGCGAGACGCCACCAGAACCCTTAGGTGGTCAGAGGTATGTCTAATTTTGTTTACAGCGAGGCACTGACAATTGTGCAATTGCAATTTACAGATAGCACTATTTTCCTGCTTTGTTTCCTATGCACAGGCGCTTTCCCAACCCCCACGAGTTGACAATACGATATAAACAAGTGATTTAAGGTATGATCACTACATTTGGAATGCGGTAATTTTAATGTAGAACTATGGAATTCAATATTGATCGGTAGACCTAATGTTTGCCATTAAATTGTTTGCAGAGAGACGGTACTCAGGTCTATACTGCACATGAAATATACCCGCATTCTGGTGTCACAGAAGCGCACGTGAGGTATGTCATTTTTGAGCCCACATCAATAGACACCCCTAGAAGCTTAAATGGCTGACTGTGTAGAAAACACG
This sequence comes from Lissotriton helveticus, assembly GCF_964261635.1. Taxonomy (NCBI): domain Eukaryota; kingdom Metazoa; phylum Chordata; class Amphibia; order Caudata; family Salamandridae; genus Lissotriton; species Lissotriton helveticus. The sequence continues at coordinate 1,184,288,187 of NC_136067.1, forward strand.
ACCACTCGTATATCTCTATTCAGGGAGCCTGATTTTCCCAACCACTGAATACTTCTGGGACCTTTGCCCTATGTACTCGAACTAACAGTCTGGTATTTATCCTGTTAATTGGGGTTTGGCGAAGCCCTTTTGGGTATTCGATTACAGTCCAAGCGACAAGATGTCCATAGGTGTGCCAGTTCTGAATTGTCTATATGAAACAGAATTTGGTGTAATTTTTAGCTGACCAAGAGATGACAATGTCTTTTCTTGTAATTTTCAGTCATAATTCTATAACGTGGTCTGGGAGACACCACCACCTGGAGACTCTGGTCCTCTCGCCCTCCGCGATAGGTGAGCCAGTACCAGATCTTGTATATCTGGATTGCAATCCTCTGCAATATTAGAACTATGTGTGTAGTGTCTTTTGAAATTTGACAACACGTTTTTAACTGATAATTTTCCTAATTCCGCCTTCCTTGTATTAATCAACAGGAAGGGTGTGTGTTAATTGATTTCTTTTTAACCGCCCCTTGGAGATCGCCCACCCACAACTGTTTTGTCCTGAAGAAGACCCGTTCTGTAAGGGCTACTTTCCTACACGTATTTTGGGTCGAAACATAGACCATTCAACAATTACCAACTCCTACCCCAAGCAAGACTTTAGTGGCTGAAGTGGAGTCTGGTTGTCTGCATTATTTGTTTCAGGACTCTTTATGAGCCTTATGTTGTGGCCTTTGGCTAAAGGAACCACGTGTATTTAATTTTTGAATTGTGAATAATATCTGTCACTGAATGATTTAGGTTATCCCTTTATCCTACCCTATCCTTGACACTTTCCCTCACTTCACCCCTTCCCCGTTGTGTATGTGGGCACATAAAAAATCTTGCTACTTAGAGAAAAAAATTGTTTTGTGTTCTAACCAATGAAAGGTAACGTGCAAATCTGAATTAAACTTTTTTGCATCTAATAACTTTGCTTCTTGAAACAATTGTCTTTTTTCAATTAAGTCATTTTGAATTATCTGTTTTCTGTCTGGGACCCCTTCCTTTTGTACTGCATAGTTACCCAGGTCCTTTTGACTTTAGTGGGTTTAACCCTGTTCTTTTATAACGCACCTATAACACAAAGCAATACTCCTTTTCCCTCTGTTTTTTTCATTTGGTATTAATTTCAGGCTTTTGCATCATCTCACTTTGTTTTTGCACCAGAGATTTCTTTGACTTCTCCCCATCTTTAGATACAATACTCACCTCAGTCCTCTCATAACTCTTTATTTCCTATACAAACTTTTCGGAATACTCAATTGCCTTAACCACCTCGAAAGCAACATTAAGTGACATATCCAGGAGAGACTGTGGGCCACTTCAGATCTTATTATTATTAGTTCTCATCAGGATGTGATCCATTAAAACTTACTCGTACATATGTTCGAAATCACAAGTCACAGCAAGCGACCTAAAGGTAGAAACATATTCCGATTAATCCATTAAGAAAATTGTTTTCCTAGAGAAAAAAAATTATCTTTCCATCATCAGATTCGTTTTCTTACTATATCGTAAGACAATTGCTTAGATGCGTATAAGTAAAGAGTAAGATTGCCGGGATTGATCAAAGCTGAAGGTTCTTGAACTCTTTCAACCCAGTACTTGCCAAACAATATTTTAATAGAGCTAATGTCCTCTCTGATTCACACTCCTTCCTCTTTAAAACCTTCACATATGCTAAAAACATAGCCTCCCATGTTTCCCAGTCCATGGGTGGTTCACCCCGACTTGAAAGGAAAGAATCAGGTGGAACAATACCAGACATAATGCTGTATGAGAATAACATTTACAGCACAAAGGTCCGTAACAATAAATCAATGTAAGTGGGATTATTTATATAGAAATACAATGATGTATGTTGTTCCTTTAACCCTTCATATTGAATGATCATGTCCAGTTATACATGTCCCCACTTGTCTATATTTGGCTGTCCAACATAAAAGGAAAAAACTCATAATTTATGGCCATGCTCCATGCAATGCCTATCAGTTGGGCCAGCAAACAACATACATTGATGCACTCTAGCACATACAAATAAGAGTATATAATTGTGTTTAAAGTGCTCAAAAGTCGATTACTTTTTGATCCCTTTAACACATTAGTGGGATCATCTTCAGGACTAGAAGACAGGTGCCTGTTTAAGTCTGAAAGTAAAACAGGAAAAAAGGGGGAAGGCAAGGGGAGGGGACTAAGGTAAGTCAAGTCTACTTCATACAGTAACAAGCAACGTGACAAAGCGCATGGCACACTTATGAATACAACATTTAGCGTGTAAGGTGGTTTAAAAAAGCTCAGTGTAACTTTCAGAGTTGAGGTGGTACACACGTTCTTTGTGGAGTTGGCGAATGAAAAGAGGTGGCATCAAAAAACAGTCACTCTATATGTTATGGCTGGTTGTAAAAGTGTATCTCAGGAGAGAAGCAGTTGTAGTGACAATATAGTGATAGAGGATAATGAGGTTCTAGTAAGGAGCAATGGAAGTACTCCAAGTGAAGTTGGAGCAAGAACGACTATTGTTTGTGGCGATTGTGAGGGAAATATAAGTGGTGGTGCACAAATGGAAGCAGAGAGAGTGCCGATGGTCTCTTGAATATATGAGGGATTAGGTTAGACCATGAACAAAATAAATAAATATAGATAAAAAAATAAAACATAGATTTGTCTAATTTTTCGTTTAGTTATTGTGTAAGGGAAGAAGATGTGTTTAACTCCAATAAAGAATACGTCATTCTAACTGCTGAATGGGAATGATGTAATCTGAATTATGTTGTTAGCCTAGCCTCGGGTTTCTGACCTAGTCGGTTAGTGCTGGTTGTTACGGGAAGACTTTGTAGTGGCCGTTTCTACTAATAAACCTACATAACATATCCACTCAAATAGAACGTCATCCCCGCCTCGCGGGACGCCGGGCGAAGCCCGGGCAAAGGGCGGGCCCGTTTAAGCCCGTTCAAGACCGGGTAAGACTGGACTGGGCTACGCTATGTACAATTCGTTATCCTAAAGGTTTAATTTTTCTATTTTTTCTCCTAATACTAATGTGTAATTAGCCCTAGCCCATTGTCTCTCACACTGCAAGAAAACGACGAATCCCAACTGCTCGAGTATTTTCCGTCTTACCTTGCCTGTTGTGACATGTCTTCTACGAGAGGCTCCAGAAGTAAAACCGCGCAGAGTTTAGTCCAAATAACAGGTCCCATTGATTTATTTATCACCAGAACGAGGTGATTAATCAAAGCATATCTCTGTTGGAGCGGAGGGTATCGCAAGAGCTGGAAATAGCAAGGAGATCCTCTTTAGGGCCCCTTGCTTCCGCCCAAACTCCAACACAGCCAAGACCAACTATCTCCCTTGCAAGCCAAAATGAAAATGAAAATGAAACTGTGGCAGACATTTTTTCTGTCCCTGTTACGGTTGATTTATCTGTTACGCAGCTGTCGCTTGATTCACTCGCATCCGATGACCTAGAAAAAACACCAGATCTGTCGCAATGTCAAAATCATGCTGTCTCATCAGAAATAAAGGATAAAGGGAAGAGGGAAGGTGCCAGAGCCAAACAGAAAAAGAATATAAAGAAAAAAAAAGGGAATAAATTTAATTCTATACAATCAATACACTTAACAAACTCTCAAGATCCGGACATTACCCACCTTACACAATGTTCACAAAAGGATACCAACACCCCGGTTATAACTATCCACGAACCCCCGGACAATATGCGAATAGCCGGGAGTACCTCTGACACATGTGTCACAAATGCTCACTTGTTAAACAGTGTGGGGGAGCTATTTAAACGCTACCTGCAACCAATCAAAAAAAGTTTAATGCAGATTGAGAAACAGTTTGCGAAACTGCCTTTTAACCAGAAAACTCTGGCTCCTGCGCCCCCAGTAGCGACAAAACCTAAAGCCCCGGGCATTCCTTCTAAATCAGCCCAAACTGCTCCCAAAATTCCTGCTACAGAACCTATAAAATCTGCAGATGTACAATCAGGGCGTAAAACTGCACAAGACATTGTTGCTCCTATTCCTGCCCTAGTAAAGGAAAGCTCCAATACTACCCAAGACATTTCTAAGTCTATACCAGGTATAACCAAGGCCCTTGCGGGGAAAGCTAACCAAAACCTTACACCATACCCTTCTTCTAAAAAGGCGCCCACACAACCCAATGGAGAGGGGAACAAGAAGGGAGCTAGGTTTAGGCGCCCTGTTCATCTGCCCCCTGAGGCGACGCCTCATACAGTTATTCTCACGGGGGTACCTGAGCTGATGGAAAACACAGATGAACCTCCGTGGTCCCTTCGGAACAAGATCCTCCAGTGGTTGGGTTCCAATAGACCTCTCCAATCCCCATATGCCAGCAGAATAACATCAGTGCGAAGAGTAGCGTGGATAGGGGATTCCAGAAAAATCATACATGGCGACTGCATCATAGTCAGCTGTGGTGATCCTGCCACGGTGGACTATATTTGCTCTTGGCCTGACCTGGAAAAAAAGGGGGGGTCGATGCTTGTCGCCTCTCCATTTATCCTCCTATGAATGCCTACCACAATGCAGATTTTCAACACTGGGAGGAGGATCTGGATTGGACGTGGAATCAAGTAGGCCACTGGAATGGAAATAGACATAGATCAAGAGACTGGGAATTAAGGCCCTGGCTACCAAGGAGAAATCAGTATAACTTGGATGGGTGGAGGGGTATCCCCTTGAGAAATAGGTATGATTGCCTAGATATGGTCGATTGACCATCAGGGTACCCTTTAAGGGTGAACAATGAGTGTAGCACCCTGTCCACTATTACAATGTTAGATAATAAATCTGAGTTGTGTAATTTAAAACAGCCCTGTAATAGCTCAATTTCGACTATTACAAACTTTGACCCTGTTAGTACATCACTCCTTGAACCACCTGATACTGTAACACAAGATAAAACTAACACATGTTCGTTAGACCCAATAGATCTAATAGGTCATAACGAAAATAATAAAAATAGCACTGTGAGTCCACAATACTGTGAATTAGCATCTCCACCAACACTGGAGAAAGCTAACTTGGCCCTATCCTCATGGAATGTTGCAGGCCTTCACAAGAAATTGAATGATCAGCTATTTCTATCCCTTGTAAGGAAACATGACATCATTTGCCTTCAAGAGTGTTGGGACCAGGAGGAATCACACATAGAGGGCTATTCCACCATATTTACACCAGCTATGCAGGGCAATAGAGGTAGGGGTTCTGGCGGGCTTTGCACCTACGTCTCTAACTTGATAAAAGTTACAGTGAAGAGCATAGTAGGGGAAGGGGTAAATGATAGAGTGTCTAGATCTGTGCAAGGCCTTTCCGTTGTTACTGAGGGAATGAATCTCCTCCTCATTAACTTTTATAATAACACGGGAAAAGAAGAACCAAAAGCTATTATAGAGGACCTTACTAACATTTTGAATTTGGGATCAGGAAGAGCGGATTGCATCCTCATTATGGGTGACTTTAATTGCCACCTATGTGTCCATAATGATGTGGACATCTGTGGTATAACTGACCTCAAGGGTGAACCGACCACCCATTTTGCCCATTCCACCTTTGGTACTATGCTAAATCATCTTATGCACGTATGGGATCTAGGATTTGCGAATGAACTCTGTGACCCTGTGGTCGATTTTCAGACAACCTTTCATGGGCATGGGTCCGGGACCATTATTGATTTTATGTTGATATCAAATAATAGACAGGGTTATGTCCGGGGCTTTGATATCGAAAACCTAGCAATTAGTGATCATTTCCCAATTAGTATTAGCCTGCTTAAAGCCTATCATGATGGCCATGTCCCGAGTCTTCCTGATAAACTATACGATCACTCCATCTCACTATCTAAAAGAAATGGTTACGCTCTGAAGTGGGCGAAAGTTGACCCTAGTAAGTTTCTAAAAGAAGTAATCACAAAAGACCAGGAGCACTTTATGATGTGCTTGGAACAAGATGCCTCCCCTGAGAAGGTCAAATTGGCTTATAGTAAGATAGCGGTTACCATAAAGGATAAACTGACTAGAAAATATAAAGAGAGGGAAACGACCAAATTGAACCGTTGGTTCAATTCAGCCTGCACTAAAGCTCATACCTCTTTATTGCAGGCTGTAAAGACACTCCCGAGGGATGTTAAATTAGTCAAAGAAGCGAGGACAGTATACAAACAGGCTTTAGCTAACAGGAAAAATGAACTCAAGCAGCAGGCATGGGCAGCACTGATTAGAGCTAGTGCCCTCCGTGATAACATTTCCTTTTGGAGAGAAGTTAATGCCCCATTCTTCATTGAAAGCAGGACTGACTCTCTCGAAATCGCGATACCCGAAGACGATTGGGTCAATTATTTCACGGGTTTATATAAAAAAGACGATTTATTGGAGAGTATTTACCGTGAAAACCCTGCAATCAATTTTATTGATCCTTATCTAGAGCCAACCCGCCAACCACACATGTTTCCTTTGAACATAATTTTCACGTCTGCAGAAGTTGAGCAGGCAATTTGTGAAATCGCAAATTCAAAAGCCCCGGGCCCAGACGGTATTACCGTTGATATATTTAAAGACAGTCTGGACCTCTGGGCTCCGCTTCTCACAAATGTCTTGAATACCTACACTCAAGTAGGTTTCCCTGACACGTGGCAAGAAGCCATAGTAATCCCAATCTTCAAGAAAGGCGATAGACAGGATCCCAAATGCTATAGGCCTATCTCCCTGCTCGACTCTCTGATGAAAGTGGCAGGGAGAGTACTATTGATTAGATTACAAGCCTGGGTCGATGAAGAGAGGGTTTTATCAAAATTTCAGTATAGTTTTAGGAAAGGTTTGGGCACTGTCGAGCAGGGACTGAACTTGGCCTTAATAATCAGCAAATACACGGTAGCAAAAAAAGGCAACCTGTTCATAACATTTGTCGACCTAAGCTCGGCATTTGACTGCCTAGATCACAAATTGTTATGGTTAACTCTCACGAAGTTAGGTTTAGATTCCCCTATTTTGAATTTTATTAAAGAACTATATAGAGGCGCAGGAGCAAGGGTTCGTTATGGCAGAAATGGTGAATGCACTAGCAAATTCCCTATAGATAAGGGGGTTAGGCAAGGATGCATCCTTGCACCCCTCCTTTTTAATCTCTACATCAATGAAGTAGCAGACTTTTTAACTAATCTAAAAGTTGATTACCCTAAAATAAATGGGACATCGGTTCCAATTCTTTTATATGCCGACGATGCCGCAATAGTATCGCGAACCCAGAGGGGCCTTCAAACGGCACTAAATGGTTTCTCAACTTTTATGGGGTCTAGAGGATTAAAGATTAACGTAGGCAAAACTTTTACTATGTGTTGTACTGCTAAAAAAAAACCCTAAGATAGATTGTAGGACCTACGTTAATCAGTCTAAGATAAGCTTAACCAAAACTTTTACATACTTAGGCATCACATTCAATAACAGAGGAACCTGGACAACAGCGATTGCTACAGGTAATCTGGCCTTCTCCCGCACCATTGGAGCGGTCAAACAATTTGCCAAACGACTGGGAGGGAAACCGATTGATACCTTGATCAAAATCTATGCAGCTAAATGTGTATCAACGGCAACCTACGGCTCCGGCATATGTGGGATGGCTGATTGCTCACAAATACAAACAACAGAAAATGCCTTTCTCAGACATTTGTTAGCTGTCCCAAGATCTGTTTCCACCACTATTTGTCATAAAGAGTTAAATCGCGTGTACATAACAGATCAGATAAAGGTCACCCCAGTGATGCTGTGGCATAAGATCTGGACCGCGGAAGAGACGACCTTCAGCAGGGACGTGATTGAGGACTGCATGAAACAATCAGCGGCTAAGGAGATTACCTGGCTGCAATATATTAAAAATTTTATGAATTCCATTGGGCATCCCGAATTTTTCACAACTCCGAGTACATGTTCCTCAATCACGAAAAAACTCTTAAGAGATTCTTGTCTCAAACTACTGGAAGAGAGAAGGTGGCATTTAGATGGCAATAAGCCAACGATTGTCTCCCATCGCCGTCCAGGCCTACACCCGTATTTGGAGCCTGAAATTTCTATTTATACAAGAATGCTTCTAACCAGAATGAGAACAGACTGTTTTTTTATGATGGTAACATTCCCTGCCCCAAATGACTGGTCGGTGCTGTTGACAAAATGCCCATGTGATGACGTCTCGACCCAATCAAATATTCATACTATTCTTTTTTGTAAATATTATGACTGGGGGAGAAAGAGACTTTTGATTCCACTTTTAAGACTGTGGGGTCTGCGTCAATGCAGACCAGCCCTAACCAGACTGTATATGTTACCCGATGAACTTACTGTTAATATAACTGCCAAATATCTGAAATATGTGGTTAGAACAAGAGGCTCCATGAATTAATACTAAGTGGGAATCTTTATACAAGCAGCTAAAGAACATTTTTAATCATACGAGTTCCTCGGATCGCCTTTTTTATAAAGTTTTTATAAATGTTTGTTACATTTTTAATGTTTTTTCCTGTTGGTACATAGATAGACTAAATTGTTTTTATGATATGAATTTTTTACTGTGCTTTTATGGTCTTTTAATAATTCCGAATAAAGCTATCTTGACTTGACTTGACTAGATAGAAAAATCTATGTTTTTTTTTAAGTAATATAAACTTTATTCGGATTATTACAATCCATAAAAGCATTACAGTTAAAAATCTTCAGTGAAATCTGATTTACCAATTAATTTAACGACAGCAAAAAGAAATTACAGTACTATTATAATTTTAAAGGTTTTTCCGATGTCTATATATACATTTTAAAAAATTCAGGACATGGTAACATGTGGCTTCGGTGTCCAAAAGCTGCAAACTCAACATGGCTGCTCTGCATTGTCTAAGACCCCAAGTTTTTAAAAGGGTCAATAGCCAAAGTTTGCGGTGGTCCTGATAAAATTTACAGAACAGAACTGTATGGATGGTGGATTGACCTGATATCCCATCACAAGGACATGGTGGTACGTTTGAATCCCAAACATTTGGTATTGGGAAAACCACCAATTTATGGAATATGTTCAGTCTGAATCTTATCAGGAGAAATCGTTCAAAGGTGCCAATGTCAAGTTTTAGATAGGGCTGCATTGAAAGGGAAGATTGGACCAGTATAGCATGCTGCACCGACTGTTTTCTAGCTTCTGTCTGAAGTCTCAGTTGTGTCAGATGATCCAACGCTCGCTTTTTTAAATTGTCGTTTGCGAGTTCTCCAATTTTTTCGGGATTTAGATAATATTCTTCCATTCCAAGATCGCTAAGAAAGGTCCGGATATAAGCCAGCCATTTGATTTTTAAAGCGTAGTCCAGAGACATTGCATCCGCCAATATTGATTTTGTGAGGTCATTTTTGTCTGACACCCAAATACGTCGCCAAAGTAGGAGTGGTTGTATTCTGGCAAGATCTTCAATGTATGGTGCCCCTAATTCTAAGTGGCAGGCGTAAACGGAGGAAGTTTTGGGGGCAGATAGGATGAATCTAAAAAACTTATTTTCTGCAATTTGCAGAGAAGTGACGTCCGTGTATCCCCATAGTCCTGCTCCATATAAAGCTGTAGATTGGCATTTGGCTTTATATATGGTTAGCAGTTCCCTGGGTGGACGTTTTCCTAATTTTTGAGAAAACGACACCAATGCGGCTAGTGCTCTTTTAAAACAATGTTTTCTGGCTTCTACTGCTGGTTTCCAGGAGAGTTTGTTGTCTATCATGACCCCCAAATAACAGTATTCATTTGTTGAATCAATTTTTTGGCTGTCGAGGTAGATGGATTTCTGCTGTTTTTTCCCGACTCCAGCCTTCATTATGAAAGTCTTTTTCACATTTATGTGGAGGTCAAGAGTTCTCATAAACTGGGAATATCTGTTTAGGGACCTTTGGAGTTCACGGGGAGTTTGTGCAAGGAGGACGGCGTCGTCCGCATACAGCAGAGCGGGGATCGGGCGATGTTTGGCCAATGGGAGGTCACGGGCACCCTTTAGTAGCTCAACCTCCAAGTTGTTGGTATAGAGGGAGAAAAGAAAGGGTGCCAGGACACAACCCTGTCTAACCCCACGCTCTACCGTGAAGGACGCAGTCAGTTCTCCCTTTGTCCCGTAGCGAACTCTTGCGGATGGATTGGAATAGAATTCCCTTAAAAAGTTCAGGAGTGGTTGGTCAATCCCCATCTGTGCTAAAAGGGACCACAATTTTGTGTGCGAGACGCAGTCGAAGGCCGCGGACAGATCTACATAGGTCATGTAAAGTTTTGCTTTCTTTGCATGCACATATTTTCCGAAGATTATTGATAAATTTAGGGCTTGTTCCACAGTACCTAATCCTTTTCTGAATCCGAATTGAAGATCGGATAGGACACCTCTTTCTTCCGCCCAGTCCTGCAGTCTTTCTAATATCACTCTTCCTGCTATTTTCCCCAGTGAGTCCAGCAGGGAAATTGGGCGATAGCAGGCGGGGTCCATACGATTGCCTTTTTTTAAAATCGGCACCATAATGGACCTAGTCCAAGATTCTAGAATTCCTATTTTTGCCGTAGCGCTGCAGACCCTTGTTAAAATTGGTGCCCAAAGTTCTGTTTGATATTTAAAAAGGTCTGCCGGGACACCATCCGGCCCTGGTGCTTTCCCTTTTTTGGTAGAATTCAATGCCACAAGAATTTCAGAGATATCGAAATTTATATCTATCGGGTATGGTGGGAACATTTTTTCCTCTTCTTCCAACTCTTGGTCATAAATTGGTTTTTGGAAGATACTGGTAAAATGTGTTACCCAAGTTGCGGCATCTATGGCGGCTTCGATTTTTGGGGAAGTATCATCCACCAAGAAGGGAGATCTTATAATTTTCCAGAAGGCTATAGAGTTTTTTTCCTGGGCACTAGTGTGGAGTTCGTGCCACAGCGCTTGCTTCAATTCCTCTTTCCTCTTTTTCCTTGTTTTTTGATATTCACTTCTGAGAGTGGCTATTGTTCTGGGATTCCTTTCATTTTTATTCAAGGCTAACTTTAGTTTTGTATGTGCCTTAGTGCACTCTTGATTGAACCAGCCAGTGGCCCGGGATGGGTCAGATTTTTGTTTTCTTGTAAGTAACACCTTAATTTTTTCCATAATTTGGGCGAAGTTAGTTAAAAGCTCCATATCACTAGTAGCTAAATCCAAACAGATTTCAATTTGGGGATAAACTGATCTTATTAGCTCTTTGGTGAGTTCCTCTGGATTTATCCTCTCCCACTTTATAGTATACCCATTTACTTTGTCCACGTTGATATTTTCCTGAGTCAATGCATTGGCTATTATTACTGGAGAACAATTTTGATAAGTTAGTGAGACTTCCAGAGTTAGTGTTGCATGGTCACTTTGAGAATTCGGTGATACCTCAAAGGTCTTAACTCTTGATTGTAAGGAAGCTGATATAATTATGAAGTCCACCGTAGTTTGGTAGCCTCTTCCTATATAGGTGGGTGCAAGTGAGTTCTCCCCATGGTCCAAGGTGTTTACTATCTGGAGATCCAGATCGGATAGGAGATCGTTCATTTGCCTACCCATTTTGTTGTGCGCGAAATGGGTAAGTAAGAGGCCATCTTCTGTCACCATGCCAGGGCATTTTCTTTTTAATTGGGTACAGGCGTGGAGATTGAAATCGCCTGCCCATACTATTATTGCCGAGCCTCCTTCTCCTTGCTTCATTATGAGGGTGGCTAGTTTTTCGTGGAGATGGGTCAAAACTCTCTCGAAGTCCAATTCATCCAGATTGTTATAAAAATTAATAATGATCATTGACTCTCTTTTCTTGAAGTAAAGACCAAGGATCTGCAAGTTTGGTGCCAGTTCGATAACCTTTATTTTAACGTTTTGGATAGTGTTCGCTATATAAATGCACAGACCTCCCTTTGGTCTACCTGTATGTCCCGACTGCGCGAGGGACGAATACGTCTTGTACCCCTGCAGGTGATATTCTTTTAGTGACCATGTCTCCTGTATACACAATACTTGACGATTAAGCATGTGGTACTGGATTGTCCCATCCTCTATTTTTGTCCTTAGTCCAGCGATGTTCCACGAGCTCAAGGTCAGGGTTGTTAAGTTATCCCTTGAGCTTTTTGTTCTTTTTAGTTCATTTAATTTCTTGGAAATAGGTAGGATCTCTGGATCTAAAGGGACTGATGGGGGTTCAGCGGGTTCCGGACGGTCTGTGTGATTTTGGGAGTATTCCTGAGGTTGTGGTAGTCAGTCAACGGACTCCAGGGGACTATATCTATTTGCTAATTGGGGGCCATTCCAGCTATCCCAACGTATGTGGTCGTTATGTTTTGTCCAATGATCCTGTTCACTCCATTCATTCCTATCTCTGGCTTGATGATTTAGGCCTAGTGGGTTGAATGGGGGAAACCATCCTTGCCGCGGCTTTTGCCATAAATGAGTGTTATAGTGCGTGTATTGCTGAGGTTGCCACCATTGTTGGGTGGTATGATGTGGATGCTGAGGTGGATTTACGGGAAATTGAGTGCCAGGGTATGTGGGTTGGGCAAATAAGGCTTGTGGTTGCCACTGGAAAGCTGAGTGCTGTAAATTTTGCAAGGAACTTGACCTATTTGGATGGCGTTGGGGATGATACATGTTGTGTTCAGAGGGATTTATAGGGCCAATGTTTGATGGTTGTACATATGAGGGAAAGTTTTGCCTCGAGGAAAAGGGTAAAAAATAGGACAAGGGAAGGGGATTTATTTGTGTGGCGGGGCCTCTGTTAGGCGAATTGCAGATGTAATTTGATGCCCCTATCTCCCTAAATTTGATACTGATGACGTCCCCCGCTATTGCCTTCGTGCTTCTACCAACCCAGTCTCCTCTACGTGCAGAGAGGATGTCGCCCCTAATGTGGGCAGGTAGTGGTCTATGGAGTTGAAGCCACTGGGCGCATTTGTTCCTCAGCTCTACGAAAGTTTCTCTTGCACCCTCCTTCAGTGGGGGGACTGCTGTTAACACCACCACGAAGGGAGAAGCTTCCGGGGGTAAGTTAATTATTTTGAGCCGAGGTTGCTTAGTCTTCAGATCTGATGATTTTTCTTGGGAGGGTGTCTCTACTGGAATGGTGGAATTTCCTTTCGTTTGTCTATTATTTGCTTTTGCTTGAGCTTCTGGGCCTGTTTGTATGGCAGAAAAAGGATCTACCGCCTCCGGTGTGTTTTGGGAGGCGTCCGGTTTGCTCCCTTTTTTGGCAAACGAATGTGTTACTGCCGCTTTTTTGATTAGTGAAGAGTTAGACTTGTCTGTTATATCTATTATTTGTTTAGTGCTGGATGATTTTTCTTGAGGTGTTTCCTTTGCTCCCTGCATTGGGGCTGGGCCAATCCTACTTGATTTACAACTGCATTTGGTGTTGATTAATGACGTGAGTCTATCCAACTTTGATATAAGCGGTTTAATCTGCGCTGTGATTTTGGTCTCAAGGTCTGATTTTAAATCCATGACCATATTTTCCACCCAACAGGGGATACCTGCCGTGGAATTTGGGGTAGGTGTGATCAAGTTGTGATTCTTCATTTTTGTCTTTGGTTTTTCGTTAGTGATTGGCATTGCCTTGGAATGGGTGGAAATATTTTCCCTTGGTTTTGTTGTTTCTAGGGTCGTTTCTGGCTCAGGTGGTAAAGGATTACTGACGGCACTCTGGTCTGATTTCTCAACCGGTGATTGGCAGGCTACTAAGTCTGGAGTTGCGTCGAGATCGACGTATGATTGATCAGAGTCCGATTGGGTTACGGATAAATCCACGGAGTTTGGAACAGTAAGCGTAGGGACGATGGTTAATGGCAATGGCAAAGAGCAGTTATTAGCCACCTGGTGAACGGGGGAATTTGCAGTGGCAAGTGAACCGAGCGAGGATCGTTTTGCCTGCATAAGGTCCAGAGAGACTCTTTTCTCCAGTAGAATGATGCTTTTGTCAATGGTGTCATTGACCCTGGATATGAAAAGGTCTATAGGGCCGGTCACTTGCGTCACCAGAGTCGCTTTCTTTGACACACTTCTAGTTTTGGGACGCATCCTGAGTCCCAGTAATGTGCGTTAAGTTTCGTGGGGGGCTGGGAAATCGACGTGGAGTTCAGGGTGACAGGGCCGTGGCCGTCCTCTGCCGTCCTCGAACGGCCTCAAACGGCCCTGTCTTTGCCCTGTCTTCGCCCGGGCTGCGTCCCGCGCTGCGGGAGAGAGATGTTGTTAAGTAGGAGGCGTAAAGGGCGGGGGGCGGGCCAGCAGGGAGAGCGGACCGGAAGCTCTTCCTTGGTCTTGCAGGGACTTCTGGGAAATGAAGTCCCCGCACGCTCGCAGCCCCGCTGGTCCCTCGCGCCCCTTACCGCCTTGCTGTCTTGGTGCTGGTGTCCTCGCCTCAGTTCTTCAGGAAGCCGCCTCCACCAGCACACACCAACGAAGCGGCACCCGCGGAGCGGGTGTGGCGAGAGGTGGGCTGGGAGGCTGATGCGCTGTTTGGCTGGTGCGTGACCGCTAGAGTGAAGCCTTCCGCTTGGATTGCAGAGTAGGTGAGTGTCCCACAAGGTGGAAGGAAAGGGACGCTTTTAGCGGACTTGGATGGGCGGGGGGCGGGCCAGCAGGGAGAGCGGACCGGAAGCTCTTCCTTGGTCTTGCAGGGACTTCTGGGAAATGAAGTCCCCGCACGCTCGCAGCCCCGCTGGTCCCTCGCGCCCCTTACCGCCTTGCTGTCTTGGTGCTGGTGTCCTCGCCTCAGTTCTTCAGGAAGCCGCCTCCACCAGCACACACCAACGAAGCGGCACCCGCGGAGCGGGTGTGGCGAGAGGTGGGCTGGGAGGCTGATGCGCTGTTTGGCTGGTGCGTGACCGCTAGAGTGAAGCCTTCCGCTTGGATTGCAGAGTAGGTGAGTGTCCCACAAGGTGGAAGGAAAGGGACGCTTTTAGCGGACTTGGATGGGCGGGGGGCGGGCCAGCAGGGAGAGCGGACCGGAAGCTCTTCCTTGGTCTTGCAGGGACTTCTGGGAAATGAAGTCCCCGCACGCTCGCAGCCCCGCTGGTCCCTCGCGCCCCTTACCGCCTTGCTGTCTTGGTGCTGGTGTCCTCGCCTCAGTTCTTCAGGAAGCCGCCTCCACCAGCACACACCAACGAAGCGGCACCCGCGGAGCGGGTGTGGCGAGAGGTGGGCTGGGAGGCTGATGCGCTGTTTGGCTGGTGCGTGACCGCTAGAGTGAAGCCTTCCGCTTGGATTGCAGAGTAGGTGAGTGTCCCACAAGGTGGAAGGAAAGGGACGCTTTTAGCGGACTTGGATGGGCGGGGGGCGGGCCAGCAGGGAGAGCGGACCGGAAGCTCTTCCTTGGTCTTGCAGGGACTTCTGGGAAATGAAGTCCCCGCACGCTCGCAGCCCCGCTGGTCCCTCGCGCCCCTTACCGCCTTGCTGTCTTGGTGCTGGTGTCCTCGCCTCAGTTCTTCAGGAAGCCGCCTCCACCAGCACACACCAACGAAGCGGCACCCGCGGAGCGGGTGTGGCGAGAGGTGGGCTGGGAGGCTGATGCGCTGTTTGGCTGGTGCGTGACCGCTAGAGTGAAGCCTTCCGCTTGGATTGCAGAGTAGGTGAGTGTTTTATTTTTTTAATTTTTCGTTTAGTTATTGTGTAAGGGAAGAAGATGTGTTTAACTCCAATAAAGAATACGTCATTCTAACTGCTGAATGGGAATGATGTAATCTGAATTATGTTGTTAGCCTAGCCTCGGGTTTCTGACCTAGTCGGTTAGTGCTGGTTGTTACGGGAAGACTTTGTAGTGGCCGTTTCTACTAATAAACCTACATAACATATCCAGCTCCGAGTGATTCTTACTAGACGTTGCAATCACAGTACTAGATCATTAAATGTCTAAAACAACTAAGGCACCGTGCAGGATGAGGCTCGCTTCAATCAAGCCAAGCCCATTCTGTAAGAGTCTCGTCAGCGCCTGCTGTCTCAGTGCATTATGACCGCGGCAGGTTTCATTCTTTTATCATCCTGACCAGTGTTTAAATTGTCTGATTGGTGGCCCGAGGTCACTGAGGGGGTAGGCAGCAGCTTTGTTTGTGTTTGCTGCGCCCACGGCCAGAGCAGATATGGGGCACCGGCCTCATCCTTTCCTGAACTGACTCCTCAGTGCTGCTCGAATTGTTGAGCAGGCCATGCTCTCACATTGCTCTCCCTCTATGTCTAACTGGCTGGTTAGGAAGTGTCCGCTTACTAAATGCATAGTGGTGTCAAGGCCTAGTTCCAGCAGGGGGTCAGGTGGGTCAAGCCCACGTTTCAAAGCCCCATTTAAGAAAAAACAAAATATCTTGTTGTACTTGTAAAGATTCACTCGGGCCTGCAGCCTCACTTTCTGATCTTAATTGTTAAACTTCCATGATAAGCACAATTTCGGTGGGATACTTAAAGTGCCTCAGGAGGGGTATGAAGTCTGTGGGGATGATGGCTGTTAACACACACGTGAAAAGCAGGGGTACTTGTGACACATCTATTGTATCGAGAGAGGCCTGCAGGCACCTATTACACAGTATTTAAGAGATGACATGACCGGAGACACTGGGATTTTGTGATTCTGCGGATGTGATGATTTCTACATAATTATGGATTGGCCACACGTATGCAGAAGATGATGGACTATGAGATATTTTGCAGACTAACCATAAAAACGTTTGATACATTTGAGGTAGCATTTTTAGTGACGGTTTCTATCAACATTTGTTGCTGTGCCCAGTGGCAGGCCTTTTGTCACGAAGAGGAAGATCACCTCTCTGTTCCTCATTGCTGTATTTCGGTGTAAAACTGTATCTGCAAATGTTTCAGCTTATTATTATCAGTGTTAACATGCGTGAAAATTGGTGGGCACTGCTTCAACATATGACACATTAGGTTGGATAATTTGCCTTCTCTTGTTACCATATTTAGTACATGCTGCCACATAGTTTGATCCTCCCTTGGCAGGTAATTACAGTGGCCATGTATATGGCAGAAACAATCTTCTTGGGAGGCCAAAATCCTAACAAAATAATTGAAAATATGCAGACATGTTTCACTAACATAATAAAGCATGGGTGGAGCAGTGTGAGTTACTTTTTACAAAGAACAGTATTTGCCGCTATTCTGTGGCAGCACAGGCAATGTGTAACGCTACTATCCTGCCTACTCCCGATCTCCAGGGGCGCTAGGTGAGTTCACATAATTAGAAGGAACTTAAGGCACAGATGGCACCCTTGGGGACACCGGGAACTGGGCATATAAAGAGATAATTTGTTGGGAGAGAATATGTCACATAGATAGAATGGATTATAGGGCTGAGGTAACACCTCAGGCCTAAACCAATAAGAAAATATAGAGGGCTAATGCACTTGCTTCCAAGACGTTTCTACCATCAGTGACTTCATAAGTTCAAACATTGCTCCAAATCCTTTAATTTTCTACTCAAGATATGGGACAGCAGGTCCTGCCATCAAAATAAGCATTTTGATCTTCCAAGTGTTGCAGAACCCTGATAAGCAACACAGTCAATTGAGCTTCAAATATTTGGCATATTTTGAAAGTCAGTAACATTAGTGGTCTAACCGGTTTATGTGCTCTAACTATCCATTAACTCACAGCAGTTGGTGTGTCCTTCCATCAGAAGTCCTGAAAAACTTAGGTCCACAGCTTCCACATGTTGACTCTAAAGGTTAGTGAACTGAATCCAAAAATTCTAGAATCTTGACATGAGGAATTGTAATGAGAATGGTGCAGAGATGAGAATTGGAGAGTAATTGGAGAGTGTGAGGATAGAAAATATGAGGCTAAGGAAAAAAGGAAGGCATAGTAAGGAAAGAGGTGGATGAAATAAGAGTAAGGCAGTGAGCAGAAGGGAGGAGGACATATAAGACAGAAGGGTTGATTAGAGAGAAATAGGGGAGTGATATGTTCATAAAGAAGAGAATATCATGAACATGGTGTTAGAGGTTCTTGAATGAGGATATAGCGGGATAACTATGAGCAATGTGGGTGATGGGACAAGGATGACATAGATCTGAACTGAAAAAGAGAAGAAAAGTGAGTAGAGAGAAACAAGTAGTGAAGGAGGAAGGTGGAAGATGAGGCTTGTGAATGACTAGCAATTGCTCATTATGCTCTACTCTGATTACTTTCCTTTCTCCTCATCATAAATTGCATTGGGGCAGAGTAGGAGTGTTAAGAGGAGGATGGTAGCACAGAAGGGAGAGGAGAGTGATGGGTGGGGAGGGTGATGATGACAGAGAAGGTGATTGAATAGATGGGACTAAAGGGAGAAAGGAAGACGAGCAGGGTACCTGACAGTCAAAATTCAACTCAAAAGACTGACCAACAAATATTGGTTGAAAAACTACTTGAATTGCAATTACTCGGTTAGTCATCTTCAGAACCTGTACTCTTTGCACAGTGGGCAGCTAAGGGAAGAAACTGGCTCACATTTGGTGTTTGCTCTATCAATTGCTATTATACTGTAATCAAAGTTAGCAACTTGGCAAAGTAAATGGACAGCAGTAGGCACTATCGATAACTTCAAAAAGTCACAAAGGCCTTTAAAGATTTGGGAGACCTGCATATTTTAAACAGATTATATAGATCTTCGGCATACACACACTGGATAATCCAGACCTTGGTGCTGGCGCTGGTTAAAATGTGGATAGCTGCCAGTGAAAAACAGTGTTCAAGGTCCATGTACTCGCACAACCACTTGCATGGAAGCAGTTCAAGTTTCCTTTATATACAGAAAATGATTACCTTCACTGCTGCTGACTATTGGGTAAAGTGGAGAGCTATGGATCCGATGGGCAGACAGGAGGTTGTGTTTTGAGGAGGGGATGTTGAAGCAGAGAGAGAAGAGGGAGATAGGTAGGTAGCAGTATGAGAAGAGAAGAATATCCACGCACCTCCCTTCAGGGTCTGTTTTTCCTGATGCCGCACTGCTGTGCGGCTGAAATAACTATATATCACCACGTTGCTTCCAAAGAATCGACGCAGCGCCTGCTGCGTGGCTGAAAAATCACCGCAGCTAGAGTCCCGAGCACCACATATCCGACATCCAAGGTGCCTGCTCTGACTCAGACCCTGCTATGCGGCTAAAGAAATAAACGCATGACCTGCCACGCAGCTGAAAAACTGACATGCACCTGTTCACCGCATCGGCCTAGCTCATCGGAATTTCGACGATTGCACCGGTGTACCAAGTTTTTCATCAATGTTGCTCAGTGGTAGGGAGACAAGGCCACATGTCCGGAGTTTAACACATTGCCTTCCCTTGCAGTAAGGAATCAATGCCTCCTCTTCTCTGCACTGCAGCAAGGATGTGATGCATCACCTCCCTTGCGAGTAAGGAATCGATGCATTGCTTTGTTTTCTGATGTCTTATATCACCTGTGCCTGGAATCCGTCAAATTCAAAGGCGAACACAGTTACTTTGCCATACAAGTGATGTTTCCATACTTTTCAGGTTTAAAACAGTTTAGTCCATTGAAAAGTGATATTTTTACTTATGTAGCACAATTTACTTACCTTCGGTAACAATATATGTATCTGTAAGAAACATTTGTAGTGATATATTCCTTACCTTAGAATTACCCCCAGGCGTCAGACTGGATCCGGAAAGTCTTCGTCAGCAGTACCCCTGCACATCAGTAGGCGTTGTCGTGCGGCTCCACATGTGTCGTCGTCGCCGAGATGACGCCTCTGGAGCTACTTAGACATGCCCGAGCATGTTGACATTAGTTCTGTACATACCTTTCTGCGCCAGGAATGCAGAGCAATGCAAGAAACTGATCACTGGTGCCTTGAAACTAGGGCCCTGAAAGGGATGACCTTAACCCTAGAAATCAGATTCCTTACCGCCTCACCCATCCTCCCTGTTTTGCTAACTATCATTAACTAATGTCTCTTACTTACCTTTGGGAACAATATATCTGTAACTTGTACATCTGAAAGAAATAGGTAGTGATGGTATTGCTGGGGTATCTATTCTAAGGTAAGCAATCTAACCCCGGTGGTGGGTCTGCGAACCAAGATCACACCAGGAAGTTGTGGAGAACAGAACGGCCAAAGAAGCTGTCTCTCCAGACTTGGCTGTCCAGGCAGTAATGCTTGGTAAACATATGCAGCGAGGCCCACGTAGCTGCCTGACAAATGTCTTGTAAGGGAACACCACGTCCCAAAGCAGTAGTGCCTGCCGTCGCCCTGGTATAATGGGTTCGCAGTCCCAACGGAGGCTCCTTTTCAGCCAAAGAATAACAAGCCTTTATGCACAGAACGACTCACTGAGACATGGTACACTTGTGCATGGCCCAACCTTTCTTGGCACCCACGTAGCCCACAAAGAGCTGGTTATCTACCTGAACCGCACACAAAGGTTCCGGGTGGAAGGAGAGCGCATGGTTTGGGTCCAGACGGTGGAGCCTCTCTTCCTCTTTTGAGGGATGCGGAGGCGGAAAGAAGGTGGGCAAAGTGATGGTCTGTCCGATGTGAAAGGCAGTGACAACCTTTGGTTCTCGGGACAAGTTCATCTTTTCTGCCACTGTCTGGATGGACAGAGAGAAAATGAGGTTTAGAAGAAAGAGCCTGGAGCTCACTCACTCTTCTGGAAGAGGTGATAGCCACCAGGAAAGCTGTCTTTAAAGTAAGAAGACAAAGAGGACAGTTGTGAAGTGGCTCAAAGGGAGCACACATCAGATATGTCAGAACTAGGTTCACGTCCCACTGAGGCATGATGAAAGAAGCAGGAGGGAAAAGATGAGTAATGCCTTTTTAGGAATCTATTCACAACAGGGGTCTTGAAAAGGGAAGGCTGATCTGTAAGCCGTAAAAAGGCTGAAATGGCCGAGAGATAGCCCTTGATAGCGCCCAGAGCAGAGCCCTGCTGGGCCAAAGAAAGGAGGAATAGAAGGACCTCTGAAAAAGGAGCAGGAAGGGGATCCACAGCCTTTGCTGTGCACCATGCTGCAAATTTATTCCACCTGCAGGCGTATACCGTTTTAGTGGAGGGACGCCTGGCTGCCAAGATAACATCACAAACTTCGGGAGGCAGGTCAAAAGACGTCAACTGCCGCCGCTCGGTCCTCCACTCGAACCTGTCCAGCCTCCACCTCCTTGCTTGGAGATTGTCTCCTGTTGTTGTGACAGAAGACCCGCCCAAAGAGGCAGTCGGATCGGGGGATCGATAGCCATGCTGAGTAGCTCGGGATACCATACTTTTTGAGCCCAGTCCAGAGCCACAAGAATGACTTGGGCCCGGTCGCGCTTGATCTTCTTCAGCACTCTGGGTAGAAGTGGTATAGGTGGAAAGGCGTATAGTAGACCGCAACTCGACTCTCGATCGGCGGAAAGGCGTATAGTAGACCCCAACTCGACTCGCGACAAAAAGCATCGCATAGCGATTGCCGCCTCGGAAATTCTCCGGTGTCAAATAGACCTAACAAAGGATCTCCCCACTGCTGAAAGAGACTTTGCGCCACGTCCGAGTTCAGACGCCATTCGTAAGCCATCATGCAAAGGTGGCTGAGTTTGTCCGCACCTGGCATTCAGAGAACCTGCCAGATGTTGAACCACCAGGGAAACGCCCTGATGTTCCAGCCATGTCCAGAGCCACAGAGCCTCCTGACATAGGGTCCACAACCACACCCCACCATGTTTGTTGCAGTACCACATGGCGGTGGTGTTGTCCGTGAACACCTGCACTACTCTTCCCCAGACAGAGGAAAGGAATGCCTTTAGGGCAAGACAGATCACCCAAAGTACCCGAAGGTTGATGTGGAACTCAAACTCCGTCGGAGATCAGAGTCCTCTGATCTCCGCCACTCCCATGTGGCCGCCCCATCCCAGAATGGACGCGTCCGTTATCCAACCGTGACACACAGTTGTGACAGAGAGGGATCTGGCATTGACCCAATCACAATTCGTGAGCCACCACTGCAATTGTCGTGCAGTGCCCTCCAAGATCTGGACGTGATCAGACAGGTTGCCCTGATGCTGTGTCCACTGGAACTTAAGGTCCCACTGCAGAGCCCGCATATGCCATCTGGCATGATCCACTAGCAGGATGCAGGTGGCGATCAGGCCCTGTAGCCAGAGTGTCATCCTGACCGTAAACCGGGATAGAGGCTTAAAGATCGGAATCATAGCCTGAATATCCCAGACTCGCTGCTCGGGAGGATAAACCCAAAACTACGCAGAGTCCGGAACCGCTCCAATGAAGAAGAGCTTCTGAGAGGGAATCAAGTGTGACTTGGACACATTGAAGGAGAACCGTAGCAAATGCACGAGGTCGGCCGTAGTCTGGTTGTTGAAGGCGGGCTCGCCCCAGGCAGTCTCCCACTTCCAGTCGTCAAGATAGGGGAAGACTT
This sequence comes from Lissotriton helveticus, assembly GCF_964261635.1. Classification (NCBI taxonomy): domain Eukaryota; kingdom Metazoa; phylum Chordata; class Amphibia; order Caudata; family Salamandridae; genus Lissotriton; species Lissotriton helveticus. The sequence continues at coordinate 1,184,310,632 of NC_136067.1, forward strand.
GAACAACTGATCAACGCAGATGAGCTGCAACCACCGCCATCACTTTCGTGAACACACGAGGGGTGCTGGCAAGACCGAAGGGGAGCACTGTTAACTGAAAGTGAGCGTGGCCTACTGTGAACCGCAGGTAACGCTGGTCGGCCGGCAGGTCGGGGATGTAGAAATATGCATCCTGCAAGTCCAACGCTACCATCCAGTCTCCAGAATCGAGGGCAGACAAGACCTGAACTAGCGTCAACCTCTTGAACCTCTCCTTCCGGAGGAAGCGGTTGACGTTCCTGAGGTCCTAGAAAGGATGCAGGCCCTTGTCCTTTTTGGGGACGAGAAAGTAGTGGGAATAACAACCCCGACCTACTTCTGGCCCAGGAATACGCTCGAGGGCCACTTTGGCCAAGAGGGCAGAGACTTCCTGCTGAAGAGGGCAGAGACTTCCTGCTGAAGAAGCGCAAGATGGTCCCCCGACACGCGGTGGTACTGAGGCGGCATGGTTGGAGGGGGTAGTCTCGAAGGGGAGGGAGTATCCCTTTCGGACAATTTGCAACACTCACCTGTCCGAGGTGATTTTGCGCCAGTGGGGAAGATGGTTTATTCTGCTGCTCACTGGCGTTTGGTGGGCCTGAAGAGGCTGACTAGGAAGGCTTTGAAGTGGATTCTGTGGCGGTGGAGATGGACTGACCCCCCCGCCCCCTGAACCACCTCGACGGTTCGCACATCCGCAGCCGCGCTGAGGATGTTGTTGCGCAGGCCTGTGCCTCTGAAATGAACGTTTAGGGGCACCCCTTCCATGGGCACTAAAGGAGCAAAAAGCAGGAGGAGGGTGAGCGGCAGACAGGCCTAAGGACTTAGTGCGTTGGCTGTAGCCCATGAGCCTTTAAAGCGCTCCATCTGCTTTATTGCCAAAAAGGCGAATGCCATCAAACGGTATGTCCATCAGAGTGTTCTGGTCATCCCCTGAGAAGCCAGTTGTCCTCAGCCAGGCATGGCGCCGAAGCCCCACCATCATGGAAATCGCTTTGCCCCGTGAGTCGGCGGTATAAAGCCCACAATGAATGGTGAACTTAGCTGCGTCTCTGCCAGCTGCTATAACTTGGGAGAGTACTGTCCCTGCCTCCTCCAGACAGTTGGGCAGCACCTGCGCAACCGTGTCCCACACAGAGTGGAAATAACAGCCCAAGAGGCATGCAGTGTTCACCAACCACAGCCCTAAGCTGACAGCTGGAGCAGTTTGGCAAGAAGCTGTTTTCATCTATCTGGATTCCCGATCCGGAGGTGCGGAAGGGAACGCACTCTGGGAAACAGAGGCTTGGACAACTAAGCTCTCGGGAGTGGCATGTTGGGAGAGAAAGAGGGGCTCATCCGGAGCCTGGCGATGGTGTTAGGGGCTCCTGTGGACAGGAGCGTGCCCTGTGTTGGGCCTGGACCAAGTGCCCAAAAGAACGTTGGAAAGTGCATCAATAAAAGGCAGCAAGGGCTCAGAAGTGCTTCAGCCGGTGGCAACCTCTTCGCTCAGGAGGTTAGTCCTGACGGCCACTGTAGAGAGTTCGAGTTGGAGGGCCTCGGCCGCCCTACGCAACACCACAGCGTAACTGGCTCCCTCCTCCATAGCCACTGTAGGAGGAGACAGCATGCCAGGGTCAGGTGAGGTGTCAAGACCACTGGCATCCCCCAAATCCTCTGCCTAGTTCGGATCTTAGTCACACTGTTGTGTAAGAGGGTCCTCAGACCCCTCCCAGTCTTCCCCTTCCTCCGAAGCTTGCAAAACAGGCTGAAAATAAGGACATTTAGCAAAGAAATGGGACTACATAGCCCCAAAGCCAATTGCACAGCATCATGCCGCAACATTTGCGTGCATGTATTTTCAACGCTTTCATCAATTATTTGATTTTTCACTTTTAATCATATTTTTAGTCCATGCTTAAATGTATTTATAGTCTTGTAAATCCATGATCCATGGTACAGTATAAGGCCAATTTTCAAGTTTCTAGTATTCAGATCGTGCCCATCCGGGCTACTTTAAAAAGAATACGATCAGTGCCAGAAGTCCGTCACAAGCAAAGATTCATTATTCGTTAAAAACCCAATGCATTTCGGGCTATTCCATGCCCTTCCTCAGGGGTCTCTGACCAATCGAATTGGTGTGCTACAGAGCATTGTAATGCACCACTGCATGTGGCTCGTGGTAGTTGAAGTAGGCTCCTGAAGACCCAACCCCACATTTGGATTTGCCAGACAGTAGTATGCTGTTTCATGCAGCCTGCTCGCTGTAGGAGGGCTCCGCCTCTGAAATTCAGAATCTGTGGCAGGCCTCGGCTGCATTCGCTGCTTGCACATCACTTTTATACCACAGGCCACTTGTTCGCATCTTGCTAGGGCATCAAATAAGGTTGATTTAGAGGTATGCCATTTCTTGTCGGGTGCAAGTGGCTCATACCGTTTCCTGCAAGAAGTATCCGCCTGTGGTATAAAAGTGATGTGCAAGCAGCGAATGCAGCCGAGGCCTGCCACAGATTCTGAATTTCAGAGGCGGAGCAGGCTGCATGAAACAGCATACTACTGTCTGGCAAATCCAAATGTGGGGTTGGGTCTTCAGGAGCCTACTGCAATTGGCTTTGGGGCTATGTAGTCCCATTTCTTTGCTAAGTTTCTTAACTCATGGCAGTGGGGCATGCCTATAAACCTATTCTGCACGCAAAACGACGAAGGAAGGACAAAATTGAAAACGAAATATGATTGGATTAAGGAAATGGTGTGCATTCCCTACTCTTATGAAAATAAGGACAGACATAGGGGTAAAAAGGTCCCATCGGCATCGGCATCTGCGTCTAGCGACACAGATCTGGTGCCGTGTCTGGGTCAGGGCTGAAACTGGGGCCAACGTCGGGGGTGGCACTGAACAACGTCGGAGGTGGTGCTGGAGGAGGAGTCAACACCGGTGTAGGTGTTATGAGTTCAACTGGTGTCGCCCAGGATCCAAGCCCGGATCCAGGGGGTTCCTGCAGCACCGAACGGCAGCGCCGGGGCTGAAGCCACCAGTGATGGAAGGGCAGGACCCACAGTTTGGGCTGTCTGGCCCCGCCGGTGTGCCTACTGGCCCCGCGGGCTCAAGAGTTGGGCCATGGCATCAAGAAACTCTTGCACCTGAGCAGGTGTCGCCGACAGACCCGGAAGGGCCGGGTAGGCCGGTGGCGGCGGCGCAGGCTCTGGCGGAGCCGTGGGGTGGCACCACCCGCACCCTCAGCCGCGACGGGTATGGGTAAGTCGAAGAGCAATTACGCTTCTTCAACTTCTTCTTGGAATACTTCGACTTACCTGACCCCAAGTGCAAAGACTTAGATTCAGAGGAACGATGGTGACAGCTCAGCGACTGGTCCCTCAAACTCCCACGGGACTGGGATCTTGAGCAGCGTGGGGCCAACTGCTGGACTTCCAGCAACTCTCGGGACCGCTCCGGCAAAGTCTTCGGCGCCATGGCCCGGTAGTCGGGGCACGACTTGGAGTCGTGGTCGCGCCTCAGGCAGTAGAGACACGCAGTGTGGGTCCGTCACTGACATCATGCAGTGACAGTCCCCCAGTTCTTAACGCCGGGCATCCCTTCGACACCAGGAGTCGATAGACTCAAAAGAATGGAGACAAAAGGCATTGAAAAAAAACTCAGTCAAAAAGTGACTAGGGGTACTTGCTCTTCCCAGGTCTGCGCTTGCTGGCGCAGAAAAAGAAAGAACTAACGTCAGCGCACGTGGGCACTTCTAAGTAGCTCCAGCGACGTCATCTCGGCAACAACAACACCAACGACGCACGCGGAGCCGCACGACGATGCCTACCGACGTGTAGGGGTACTGCTGACGAAAACTTTCCGGATCCAATCTGACGCCTGGGGGTAATTCTAAGGTAAGAAATCTATCACTAAGTGTTTCTTTCAGATAGTTGAATTTATGTTGATCTGGTCTTGTTTTATTTAGATACATATTGGTTATTTTTCTAAACTGGTAAGGTGTCCATTTGTAGTATTTGCACTGTGTTACTGTACAAATGCTATACTTATTGCCACTGAGATAAGCCTGACTGCTCATGCCAAGCTACCAAGGGGGGGTGAGAGCAGGGGTTATCGTGTGTGTAACTCCCTTACCCTTATTGGAAGAAGGGTCCCTACTAAGACGGGGGTCTCTAGTTGGCAGTGGCTTGCACCCAATTTCTAACAATCTCACAAATGCTTGACGAATTCCAAGAATATTTCTAAAGAATAGGGTGGCTTAAAAAGAAAATGACCAAACTACACATTGACACTAGCATATTAACACATCACCGCAGAAGAATTCCATTCCATTCCATAGATAGAACCAAATAGAATGCATGGATGGAAGATCTGGTGGCGCAGGAACTCTCAAACAAGTAGAAAGCCTTTCCTGTGAGTGTCACCCATTCTGGTGGCTTGGAAACAAAGCAACTAGGAGCTGCCCATATATATGTAGCATGTGGATCTCTATCAAAGAAATTAAAGAGGATGTCATCAATGACAATCACAGAAATCAACGTAGGTAAGTGATTCTCAAAAATCGATGTCAAATCTGGATACCACCAAATTCAGCTCCGTAAAGAATCATGGTAAATAACAACATTCTCAAAGCACATTGATCTGAGCCTGTACCACAGGCTAGATTCTGGCATTTCAAGTGCCACTGAAGACTTTCAAAAGTGCATTCAAGAGATGCTATCAGGACTGCCCGGAGTAATAAATGTCAGCGATGACATCCTGATGTTTGGCGGTGGTGTTGTTTGATGCGTGTGGCAAAGGCATTACCAGAAAAAATAGAACTCATTGTTCCTCTTGATGAACTTCCACTTTTCTTGGTGTAGGGTCAGCCCTCTCTGTTTTATCGGTACTAGTTCTCCGATGGATGTCGTGTAACTTCTTTGGTCGGGTAACACTATTCTAAGAGGCTAGCCCCCGACAAACATCTCAGATGTGTGGAGTTTCTAGGCATGGTTATTTATTGTGGAGGATTTATACAGAACCTTTTAATGTTAACCACACCGCTGCAAGACCTCTACCAATCAAACTCCCTATTAGAATGGGACATAACTATGGTTTTATCAAAAGCCGTGGCCCTTTGTTTTGGCCGGATAGAGCAGCTTTTAAGTACTATGACCTTGCTAAATAAACTATCATGGATGAGGCTGAATAAACTATCATGGTCATCCATGATAGAGTGCTGAAGACATTCATCAAAGTGAGCTGTTGCACACGTTACTACTTGTGTAACGATATATCTGTAAGAGACATTAGTTAGTATTAGATTCCTTACCTTAGAATATCCCCAGCGTCAGACTGGATCCGGAAACTTTTGCATAGCAGTACCCTTGCGCGTCGGTAGGCGTCATCTGCGGCTCCGCGTCCGTCGTCGGCGTCGTGGGTGCCGTGATGACGTTGTCGGAGTACTTAGACGCCGCCTCCGCGTGCTGACGTCAGTTCTTAGACACAGCTTTTCCGCGCCAGAAACGCAGAGCCATGTTAAAAACCAACACTGGTGCCATTGAACTAGGGCCCTGAAAGGGGGCAACCCTAACCCTAGATATTGGTTCGCAGAACGGGGAGGATGGGTGGGTCGGTAAGGAATCTAATACTAACTAATGTCTCTTACAGATATATCGTTACACAAGTAGTAACTTGTGCATCTGAAAGAGACACGTTAGTATTAGATTCCCTACCTTAGAATAGATACCCCAGCAATACCAACCCCGGTGGTGGGTCTGCGAACCAATAATCACACCAGAAAGTCCTGGAGGACGGAACGGCCAAAGAAGCCATCTCTCCGGACTTGGCTGTCCAGGCAGTAGTGTCTTGCAAACGTGTGCAGCGATGCCCACGTAGCTGCCTGACAGATGTCTTGTAAGGGCACACCCCTGCCCAGGGCAGTGGTAGTCGCCGTCGCTCGGGTAGAATGAGCCCGCAGTCCAACCGGGAGCTCCTTCCTAGCCAAGGAGTAGCATGCCTGGATACACAGGATGATCCACCGGGAGATGGTCCTCTTGTGCACCGCTTTCCCCTTCTTAGTGCCCACGTAACCAACAAAGAGTTGGTCATCCACCCGGAACTGGCGTGTGCGATCCAAGTAGAATGAGAGCGTACGTTTTGGGTCCAGACGGTGGAGCCGCTCTTCCTCTTTAGAGGGATGCGGAGACGGGAAGAAGGTTGGCAAGGTGATAGACTGCCCGATGTGAAAGGCCGTGACAACCTTGGGCAGGAAAGAAGGTTTGGTACGAAGCACCACTTTGTGCGGATGGACAGAAAGGAAAGGTGGAGTACAAGAAAGAGCCTGGAGCTCACTCACTCTCCTGGCAGAGGTGATGGCATCCAGGAAAGCAGTCTTCAAGGTCAGAAGGCGAAGAGGACAGTTGTGAAGTGGCTCAAAGGGAGCGCACATCAGGAATGTTAAAACCAGGTTCAAGTCCCACTGAGGCATCACAAACGGAACAGGAGGAAACGTGTGAGTGATGCCCTTAAGAAATCTGTTTTCAATAGGGGACTTGAACAAAGAAGGCTGATCAGGTAGCCTGAGAAGGGCAGAAAGGTAGCCCTTGATAGTGCCCAGAGCAGAGCCCTGCTGGGCAAGGGAAAGAAGGAAGAGAAGAACCTCCGAAAGAGGGGCAGAAAGAGGATCCACAGCCTTTGCTGTGCACCATGCCACAAATCTGTTCCACCTGCAGGCGTATACCGACTTTGTGGAGGGACGCCTGGCTGCCAGAATGATGTTACAAACTTCAGGGGGCAAGTCAAATGGCCTCAACTGTCGCCGCTCAATCTCCAAGCATGGAGGTGGAGACTGGACAGGTTCGGGTGGAGGACCGTCCCCTGCTGCTGCGACAGAAGGTCCTCCTGAAGAGGCAGATGAACCGGGGGATCGACTGACAGACTGAGTAGCTCTGGATACCAGTACCTTCAAGCCCAGTCCGGAGCCACAAGGATGACTTGGGCCCGGTCGCGCTTGATCTTCTTCAGCACTCTGGGCAGAAGTGGTATAGGCGGAAAGGCGTACAATAGACCGCAACTCCACTCGCGACGAAAAGCGTGGCCGACGAGTGCCGCCTTGGAAATTCCAATGCGCAGAACTGATGACATTGCGCATTCTCTTCGGTGGCGAATAGATCTAACCAAGGCTCTCCCCATCGCTGAAAGAGGCCTTGCGCCACGCCCGAGTTCAGACGCCATTCGTGATCCATCATGCACCGACGGCTGAGCTCGTCCGCCCTGGCGTTCAGAGAACCTGCCAGGTGTTGAGCTACCAGGGTCACGCCCTGGCGTTCCAGCCATTGCCAAAGGCGAAGAGCCTCTTGACAAAGGATCCACGACCCCACCCCGCCTTGTTTGTTGCAGTACCACATGGCGGTGGTGTTGTCCGTGAACACCTGCACTACACTCCCGTTGACAAAGGGGAGGAATGCCTTCAGTGCTAGACGAATCGCCCTGAGCTCCAACAGGTTGATGTGGAGCCGGGTCTCCGCCGGAGACCAGAGGCCTCTGATCTCCGCCTCTCCCAAGTGGCCTCCCCAGCCCTGGAGGGACGCGTCCGTCACAACTACGTGCTCCGGTTGAGGAAGGGAGAGGGATCTGCCGCTGACCCAATCACGGTCCGTAAGCCACCACTGCAGCTGTCTCGCAGTGCCCTCCGAGATCAGGACGTGGTCGGACAGGTTGCCCTGATGCTGGGCCCACTGAAACTTCAGGTCCCACTGCAGAGCCCACATCCGCCACCTGGTGTGATGCACCAGTAGGATGCAGGAGGCCATCAGCCCCAGAAGCCGCAGCGTCAACCTGACCGAAACCCGGGATAACGGCTGAAAGATGGGAATCAGAGCCTGAATATCCCGGACCCGCTGTTCGGGTGGATAAACCTGAAACCGCGCCGAGTCCAGAACCGCTCCGATGAAGAGGAGCTTCTGAGAGGGACACAGGTGTGACTTTGGCACATTGATGGAGAACCCCAGCTGGTGCAGGAGGTCTGCCGTCGTCTGAAGTTGGCTGACGACTGTCTGGGGCGAGTCCGCCTTCAACAACCAGTCGTCGAGGTAGGGGAAGACAAACCCCTAACCTGCGCAGATGAGCTGCGACCACCGCCATCACCTTCGTGAACACCCGTGGGGCGCTGGTAAGGCCGAAGGGGAGCACGGTAAACTGAAAGTGCTCGTGGCCCACCACGAACCGCAGGTAGCGCCGGTGGGCAGGCAGGACGGGGATGTGAAAATAAGCGTCCTGCAAGTCCAACGCTACCATCCAGTCTCCTGGGTCCAGGGCAGCCAGGACCTGAGCCAGTGTCAGCATCTTGAACTTCTCCTTCCGGAGGAAGCCGTTGACGTCCCGTAGGTCCAAGATAGGGAGTAGGCCCCCTTTGCCCTTCTTGGGTACCAGAACGTAGTGGGAGTAGCAACCACACCCTACTTCTGGCCCAGGAACGCGCTCAGTGGCCCCCTTGGCCAAGAGGGCCGTAACTTCCTCCTGCAGAAGTTGCAAGTGATCCCCCGATACAAGGTGGTTCTGCGCTGGCATGGCTGGAGGAGTCGCCTCGAAGGGGAGGGAGTAGCCCCTTCGGATGATTTGCAGCACCCACCTGTCCTCTGGTGCACTGTCACGTCGGAGGTGGTGATGGCGAACCCTGCCTCCCACTGGCGTCACATGGGCCTGAAAGCACGGACTAGGAGGGTTTTGAGACGGATGCTGCGGGGGAAGGTGTGGACTGACCTCGCCGCTGCCCCCGACCACCTGGACGGCGGTTCCCACGGCCGCCACCGCGTTGGGCATTGCCCTGCGGTGCGTGGCTGGCGGCACGTGTGGGCGCACCCCTTCCGTGGCCACGAAAGGAGTGATAGGCAGCCGATTGCTGGCGCTGGCCCGAGAGGCCTAAGGACTTGGCCGTAGCCCTGGAGTCCTTAAAACGCTCAAGCGCATGGTCTGCCTTGTCGCCAAAGAGGCGACGGCCATCGAACGGCATGTCCATAGGCGTGTTCTGGACATCTGCCTAGAAGTTGGCGGACCTCATGACCGCCACTGTCGTTGCCATCGCTCTACCCAGCGAGTCAGTGGTATCCAGCCCACACCGGATGGAATACTTGGCTGCATCCCAGCCCTCCACAAGGGCTTGGCTGAGTTTGGCCCGTACCTCCAACGGACACTCTGTGTGGGATAAGGTCGCGGAAGTGATGCCAGAGTGGGTGTAACGTCCCAAGAGGCAGGCGGTGTTAGAAGACCGCAGGCCGAGGCTAAGTGATGAGAAGATCTTCTTCCCATACTGGTCATACCTCTTGGATTCCCGGTCCGGGGGGGCGGACGGGAATGCGGTCTGGGAATTGGAGGCCTGGATGACCAGGCTCTCGGGGGTAGGGTGGGAGGACAGGAAACATGGGTCGCCCGGGGCTGGGCGGTGGCGTCTGGCCACGTTCCTATCTACGGGCGAACCCGTAGCGGGCTTGGACCAAGTGCCCAGCAGAACGTCGGTCAAGGCCTCATTAAAGGGCAGCAGAGGCTCGGCCGAGCTTGACTGCGGTTTAAGGACCTCAGTGAGGAGGTTAGTCCTCACGGCCGCGACGGGGAGCTCAAGGCCCAAGGCCTTGGCAGCCCTCATCAGCACCACACTATAAATTGCCCCCTCCTCCGATGCCACGGAAGGAGGGGAGACAAAACCAGTGTCTGGAGAGGTGTCCAGGCCACTGGCCTCCCCAAGGTCTCCTGCCCAGTCCTCATGAGACTGACACTCCCTGGTCAGAGGGTCCTCAGACCCCTCCCAGTCCTCTTCATCACCCATCTCCTGAAATTCAGGGTTCTCATCTAATGGGGCCTGTTCGTAGAGATGGAACTCTCCAACCGGCGTCTGGAGCGGCGCCCATCGGGGCCGTTCCGACGCCGGAACAGGAACGAAGGTGGGACGGCGCCGCCTGAGGCCGGCGCCGGAGGTGACACCTGAGGGTCCGACGTCGGGGAGGCCGTCAGATCCACCGGCGACGAACCAGATCCCGAAGGAAGACCAGCGGCATCCTGCGGCGCCGGGCCCGAAGGCGTCGGCGGCGTCGGAACAACTGGACCCCTCGGCGCCGGGCCCGAAGGCACCGGCGGCGTCGGGATAACAGGGACCTGCGGCGCCGGGCCCGAAGGTGGCGTCGGGGCCGAAGCACCCGGCGGCGTCGGGGCCGGAGCTGCCGACCCGCTAGGGCTCCCAGACGGGTCCGCTGGGCCCGAAGGCGCCGCGGAGCCCGTCGGAGGAGAGAGTTTCCTCATGGCCATGAGGAAGCGCTCGATCTCCTCCGGCGACGCGTTCAGCCCAGGGACCGGAGGGTGTGGAGCTGCACGCGGCGCCCGCGACTCCGACGGAGCCGCGTGGGCTGTGTCACCCGAACCCCCGGCCGCATCGCGCGAGCGTCGGGGGGAGTCCGAGGAGCGATGATGCCGCTTGGACTTCTTGTGCCTCTTACCTGATGACGACTTCGACCCGGAGGAGTGCGGCCTACTCTCGGAGCTGTGGTGGCCCCTAGCCCGCGACCTGTTCCTCGACCTCCCATGGGATCGGGACCTCTCACGGCGCGGGACCGACTGCCGGAGTTCGAGGCGCCTACGGGACCGCTCCCGTCTGGCTTTCGAAGAGAGGGCCCGGCAGTCGGAGCAGGCCTTGTCGTCGTGGTCAACGCCCAAACACGACAAACAGACGCGGTGAGGATCCGTGACCGACATCAGCCGGTCGCAATCGTCACAATGCTTGAAGCCGGGCATCCCTAAAGGCACCGTTTCGGAGACGAGAGACTCGAAATAGCAATCAAAAAGGATCAAAAAGTTAGTCAAAAAGTGACTAGGGTTACTGCTTTTTCCAGATCTGCGCTTGCTGGCGCGGAAAAAAGAAGAACTGACGTCAGCACGCGGAGGCGGCGTCTAAGTACTCCGACGACGTCATCACGGCGCCCACGACGCCGACGACGGACGCGGAGCCGCAGACGACGCCTACCGACGCGCAAGGGTACTGCTACGCAAAAGTTTCCAGATCCAGTCTGACGCCTGGGGATATTCTAAGGTAAGGAATCTAATACTAATGTGTCTCTTTCAGATGAGACCAGCAATCGGTTGCCATCATGAAAACCCAATTATGTCAGATGCCAGAAAGATGGAGGCAGATTCAGGCCATCATGAAAACCCAATTACGTCAGATGCCAGAAACCTCGAGGCAGATTCAGGTCATGTATAATGTCCGTGATGATCTCTCTGTGGCAGAAGATTGACTGGTACTACCCAGACAGCTAGTGTTAAGGCTAATATACAAGCTGTTCACCCCACCCACCTAGGGGTAGTCAAAACTAACATGCGTCTCTGGCAGAATGTCTGTTCAACCTGGTTGTCTAAATAAGGGATCCAGATAGTCCTCCCGCTTGACATCTTAGACAGCCAGCCACTACCTTACCCGCCTGTACCTTTCATAAGCGAGAAGAGACTGAGCTCACCATGGACCCAACGAAGCGCAGACTTTGTACCTCTATCTCGATATCAGGGCATTTGCTGATTTGTCTGGTGATGAGGAGATAGTCAACTCAACTACACAGGAAGTCATCCTGAAGTTCAACAAAATATTTGCTACCTATGGTATTCCTTTTGTTGTCAGAACAGACAATGGACCGCCATTTCAAGGACAAGAGACAGCCATGTACTTCCAATCCCTAGGAGTGATGCATTCAGAAATCACACAGGTAGCCTCAAGGAAATGAAGTAGTAGAGGGATTCATGTGGCCTCTCAGTAAGGTCATCAGTATTGCTAAAATCCAACACAAATTGGTGGAATGTGCAATACACCCATTTCTATGGAAATATGTTGAGCCCTATCTGCCACTACCGGGGGTAATCTTGTAATCTCAGGTTGGTGGGTGTTGTCGAAGATAGTGATGATCCTTTCCTTGGCCCATATGGGAAAGGGGTCTTCTGATTGAAGGGCTGAGAGAGCAGACTGGCAAACATTCAGCTTGACTCGCGATGGGAAGGTCTCTGACAACCAAACCAAACAGATCCAGGTCATGTTGGTCCCAGTCCCACTGTGACCTCCTCTCTCCAACAGTCAGTGGGATCCAGCATTTCTTATCTTTTTTGGTCCCATGCCCTGTTGCAGGTCATTAACTGGTCTCCCATTTTTGCTGGCCAATCGTTGACTTTAAGGCACCAATTCTCCATAGTTAACACCAAGTGGGTGACAGAAATTACTCCCAAGATTCCTCTCCTTGATCAAGGCCCAATTACCCAGAGCTGGACCCCTTTGGATGCCCTTTATCTATGGTGGAGGGTGCAGCGGGCTGCAGTTGTGCTCCTTATGGAGGTTTGAGTAAGATGGCTACCTTACTGGTCTGCACCGGATCTTCACTCTCACACAATGTTCATGTGCTCACAGTTATTCTACCTTCATTCGCTGCAACTGTGGCCTCACACAGGCATACAATTACCAGGAGCTATCCAACTTTAAAGTTGGTTGGCCATGTGACCAATGCATCCCCGAGGGGTTTGCACTCTGTACTTCTGGGTGGCAGTACAAATATTGCTCTCCATCAACCAGATTCTGGACAATGTGCGGGCTTCCGACACCTTGTCGTCACTGTGGTGTGTTGGCAAAGTCCTCAGCAGCATGGAGCCACAGTGCACAGGAACCACACTCCTAGATTGGTTCACAACTGCCAGCCGTGCTCTAAGCATTTCATATTTTGGCTCTAGGGACTGTGTCTGGTCTCCAGAGTGCATGTGTCAGTGTGAGATTGACTTGTCAGGCACCGCACCTCTTATCCCATAAATTACAATAGGGATTTCTATATGAAGCATTTCTATATGAAGCATGTTACATGCAAGCTACTTGCAACCCTGTCTATGTTTTGAACTACATCTCCCATAATGCACCTTCTTTGAGTGTTATTGTGTTTTCCTTGTCTGCCATCACATATTGCACCGAGGTCCCTTGTCAGGTGCCTGGGAGTATAAAGGAAGCCGGCCAACTAAAGCAGGTGCTTAGCTTACTCTTCCTGTAAGGAGCACGTGCCCTGACCTGGATACATTTGTTGGACTTCCTGTGATTACCAGCAATCCTGTTTGTTCCTCGCATCCCTCTCAGTTGTGTCTCGTTCTAGTAATTCCCACCATACTTCAAGTCTGTAAAGCACTTATTTCATCTACTGAGTTCAGTCCTGTCAAGCATCACGCATCACTTGTGACACAAACGCATTTCAGTGTGGTGCTCCGCATCACCGCACTGAAATGCATTGTCACGCATAATGCATAGTGGCAGTCTCATGTGTACATTTACTGATGGCTGCATATGTGTGTTGCAGCTGGCTACAGGGACTGTCTGTGGTGTGCCGGTGTGCTGCTTCCGTGGTCTTCTTGAGGCAGTAATCCCAGCTAAACGCCTGCCAGTCCCAGGCTCTGCCTTTTTGCTACAGTGTATTACCCGCGGCCGCGCTGCCCCACAGAATTACGGCAGCCTGCCTTACGTCATGTCCGTTCCCAGCTAGTGCTCCGCAGTCACATCCTGCTGACTCCGAGAGCGGGGAGTTTATTCTTCTGGAAGTCGCCCACAATAATTATGGGGTAGCGCCGTTGATTATATTGCACGTGATGGTCCGGCCTGTGCCACACTCTGCTGTAGGCAATCATAATCAAGGCCACCGCATCAGTTGCAATTTCGGAGCCGGCAGTGAGAAATTAGTGCAGTGGGTTAAAAACAACTATGACCGACCATGTCGGTTTACAGCGCCGGCTGCCATGTCGGGGGTCTTTAGGTGCGCAACAATGACGTCGCCTTCTGCTGGTGCTGCCGCCGATGCTGTAGTATGGTTTGTGAGACTAGGAAGCTGCCTAGGGCAGCGCTACTTGCACCTGATGGTCTTCATTTAAAATTTACAGCAACCATCACCCCATCATGAATTGACGAGGGAGTGCCAGGACGAAGTAAACTCAATGTCCAACTTGCGAGGCCGGAGCCACGGCAATAAGTGCTACAGCCAGCTACGCATGTGTATGTTAATTTTGTAATGTGACGATGGCCGCCTCCACATTGCACTGAAGAGAGTACAATCAGTAACCAGTTTGGCAGTACGTTTACAAAGTAGTTCAGATTATGCTCAATTTTGTTTTAAAAGGATAGGTGGTGGTGAACAGTAGTTCTAAATCATGCCCAGTGGCGTCACTAGGGGGGCGCGGGGGGTGCGGACCGCACCGGGTGACACCATCACCTGGGGTGACACCAATCACGCACCAGGTGATTGGTGTCACCCCAGGTGATCGTGGTTAGGTGGGCAGCTGCGGCAGCAGTCTAGAGTTGACTGACAGCCTGCAGGCACGCCCAGGAGCCCCAGAGTTCTTTCGTGAACTGAGCCTGAAGAGGGTGCGTAAAAGATAGAGGTTGTCATTGTAGCAACGTGACATGATTGTGTCGGCGGATTGTGGAGACACGTTCCATGAGTCTGTCCTCGGTGCTGAAAGGACAGGAGTCTCACTGGTGGCTGAAGGGAGTCTACCCACAGTTCTGAAAAGACATAAGTCTTCCCGGGGTATACAAGGGTTAGGATTCTGTTCTGGGCGCTACAGGATCGGGAGTGCGCCTGGGCTCGATGCTGGCTACGTCTCTACAGATGCCGAGGTGACAAGAGTCTGCCCATAAGGGATATGGGCACTCCATGGTGCTGAAGAGACAGGAGTCTGTCATGATAGTTGAAATAAATGGATTCTGACCTGGACGATGAAGGAACAGGACTCTGAGGGGCACACGCATGTTCCATTTTTTGGGGCTTAGACCGGGGGTTGTTTCATGTCATGCAGCAACCCCCCCACCCCCCCCAGTCTCCTATGGGCAGGAAGTAGTTTCCCTGCTCTAGCCAATCACAACGCTGCCATTGCAGCGTTGTGATTGGTGCAGGGGAGGGAGGGAGGCTGCTTGAATCCTACTTGCCTTCCTGTTGGAAAAAACGCGGCAGCCGGCCAGGGGCATTGAAGCGGCGCGGGACCAGGCTGTAAGGTAAGTTTTTAAAAATTATAACATGGGGTGACACCTTTACCCACACTGGGTGACACCAACCCTAGTGACGCCACTGATCATGCCTTTGCTTTTCTGAATGATTTGTGGAGCCACGTTTGTCCCAGAGAAATACTGCTGCGTATGTCCCAGGGAAATACTTTTGCGTAGCATTCTGTCCTGTACAGAAGCCGCAAATAGAGTGACAGGCCTCTGTTATTTCACAACCAGGTCTGTCTTGGAGTCCCTTGCAGAGCATAAATAAAACACCCACAGTGGCACAGGCTGCCCCAGTCCCTTTCGGGCTGCCTTGCTCCGGAAGAACTTAGTGTGCGGGGTGCACTGCCACATGGCCCCGTGGATATCTCGTCCGTCAGGAGAACTGCAGATGAAAGGCTCGGTAGCTCATGGATGAGCGGTGACCCTGACTCGGCCTGCTGTCCCTCTCTAACCCCCTCTTCTGTCACTGCTCCTACCCAAGCCCTCAGTACACTGACCAAGTCATTAGCCCCTCCTCTCTCCTGACATCGACCCGCCCGATACACTCAGCCCCCTCAGTATCCCAGAATGTATATGCAATGCAGTGGAGAATAATCATTTCCGCATTTGCATAATGTGCTAAAGAGGGAACCACGAGCCTACAATGATCTTACGAAAACTATAAATATGTAAACACGTTTCCAGGCCAGTTTGTGAGCTACAGTTCATCTTGGATTCTTGAGGTCTATCCTCTTCTCTGTTGCTGCTAGCTTTCCAGTTTCATGTTTTTCCCCAGTTGTGGAGAAGTAACTGCCGCAAACATACTTGTAAATGTAGTGGTGCAGGAGAAAGCGCTTGGCGGCCTCGGTTTTTGATGCTTTGAAGTAGTTTTAAAATCGTATTATAGTTCTGTCGTTCCTCAAATGGGTGTAATTTCTGTAATACATTGACACTTTTTCTCGTGAAGACAAGTGTAACCTCATAGTTCTTGAATGTCACTCACAATTACAGTGAAATTATGAAAATGGCACACAAATGCAATCTGAAACCTTGGCAGCTATGTGAGTTATTGCACTCTGCTTCATTTGAGTCTGCCCTTTCCTGACTCATTCCATGGATTGCTTCGGTTTCCCTTGGACTCCCCTATCATTTCAGCTTTAGGATTGCACATTAGCGCAAGGACGTGCTTCCTGTTATGACTTCCCCGTGCTGTACTTCAATTATTTGGACATATGACAGTTGTAATGTTGGGCCCTGGGCCCTCATTACGCTAAAGCATGGACACACGGACACCAGGATAATCTGCTAGTGAATGGGCCCAGAGCACGTGCGCTCCGCCCCCTTTATTGACTGGGTCACCTGACTCGTGACACCAGTGGTGGGTGGGTGTACAGTGTAGGGTTACAAAGTAAAACAACTAGAACGTGTCCAGCAGGACACTACATTCCTCCCCAACTAAAGTCCAAACCTGTGGGAGGAAAAACACAACCTGTGGGAGGAAAAACACAACCTGTGGGAGGAAAAACACAAAAATATGCAATCTCCTAACTTTAGAAGGAGTCTCTTCAGCTGCTTGCTAGATGACGACTGTGGAAACTTTCAGCTGGAATATTTTTTCTCTTGGGCTCGGCGTCCTGGTCCTCGGTGGGCGTGCTCTTCTGGACTTGCGCCATGGCAGTGTGTTCTTCAGTCCATTGAGATCTTGCTTTTGGGGTTGACGCCAAACAGGATGACCAGATGGTAGACTTGATGGAGGTTGTCTTTTACTATGCCGTCGGGTTTCTTAACTGTAGGTAGCTTGGCTTCACTAGTCCGTCGGGTTTCTTCACTGTAGGTAGCTTGGCTTCACAATGCAAAGGAGTGAGTGGTCGAAAGGCATCCCTCTCACTGGGACGCCCCTCTCGCGGGTGTTCTCCTGCCACGAGATGTCCCGGAGGCCCTCTTCTTCAGGTTTCCGCTGGGCAGGGTGTTCTCTGCAGCGTTGCTCCAGCTCCACAAGCTGGTGTGAATGGAGGAGGCGATGAGATTACTACCATGCATCCGTAGCTCCACCTGGAGGGTGGCTGTTGACTCTTTCCTTTGCGCACAAGTTCCTCTTCTTCCTGGGGCGTGCAGTATAGACGGCGATGGATCCATCTCTCGGGATCCTCAGCCACCGGTGTCCCTGAGGCCTTTGCCCCTTGGATATACATGGGCTGGTGTGGGGAGGTCAGTTCTCCCTCTGCCGGGCATCTGAGCGTTCTCCCCATCCAGACCTCCGCTCAATCCCAAAGGTGGGTGTTGCCAATGGTCCAGCCTGTTCATTCCTGCAGTTGATGGGTTGTCAGAGGACTTGTAGGTAGAGGCCTGTTCTTCACCTAGTGCTACCGATGTTCCCCTGGACTTGTAGGTCCTTGTATTCGATGTTGTGGCGCGTGTCATCTTCTCTTCTGGTGGGTGTGCAGACTTGTCACACCTCTCCTCACCTTTCTGGATGTTGCTGTTCTCGATGGCGTCGTGCCACATGACTCCTTTCTTCTTCTCCTTCCCTTCATGGCGTCGTGCCACTCATTCTCCATCTTCTTTTCTTCCTCGCGATGCAGTCCGGTCATCTTGCTGCTTTTGTCCTCCTGACCAGGTTTCTCCGAGCGGCGTGCACTCCGCCCGTTTCCTTCCGGTCATGTCCTGGCTCTAGGACACTGTCTTTTTTTTTCACTCTGGAGAAGGTCGCGGCGACCGGTCCAGTCACAGTTAATGGTTATACTTCTGGTTCTTGAGGGTGTCCAAGTTCGTTGGTTCCTTGGTCGCGGCCAACATCTTACTTGAACTTCTTGAACCTCTTGCCAGTCCACACTGCCGGTCTCTAGCAGTGGTGTTGATTGGCGCAGGTGCTGATAGCTGGCGTGATGGTGGTTGCCAGCCATGTAGAGACTCGGGATGATAGGTGTTGGTGACTTGCTGGGAGTGTTGGATGTCCGGAGAGATTTGGCTATGTGCCTCCGCTTTGTTGATGTTGACCTTAGGTGGCGGCTTGACATGTAGAGTGTACGGTTCCTCTCTTGCCTGTTGTGGGGCCACTGCCAACTCCATCTTGAGGCGGTGAGAGGGCGGCCGCTCAGTGCTGATCTTCGCCCATGGTATCTGCAGACAGGAGCAGGGATGCTGACCGTTCATCCCCGAGCGTCAGCAGTCAGTCGCCTGGGGAAGCGTTGGGATGAGACGTGGACTGCGCTTGCTGCGGCTTATGTTTGGTTCATCCGTGGGGCTGTATCCTGGGACGTCGGTCAGCCTTGGTGGCTGTCTGGCGTGGCACACCATGAGTTTGCGGACTACTCCCTTTGCTGGCTTGTTCAGCCCACCTGTGCTCATCTGGGCTTCGGGGTGACAGAGCTGTCACTCTTCTTCGAGGACGTTGCGTTTGGAACTCGAGGCGGCGCTGTCTGGACTAAAGGCAGAAGCCGGCACCACGACAAGCGTGCCAGAGCAGTCACTTGGTGACGCGTTTCTTGCTTGCTGGGCTTGCTGGGCAACGTTCGGTCTTAGGCCGCCATAGCACCATGTGCTCCAACAACCCGCGGCACGCCACGTGGGGTGTGCGACTCCTCTCTTGCCTGCCGTGGGTCAGTGCCGACTCCATCTGGGGTTAGTGCGAGGGAGGACACTGTTGGTGGTCTTTGGCCTGCTTTAGGGCTTCGCTGTGGCTGTGGAAATGTGTGTGCTCTCCAACCTGCATTCAGCAGTGCTTCTGCGTGGAGAGGTTTTCTGGGTGCTGACTGCGCAGCCAGGTCCACAGGCGCAACCGCCTGCGCGCTTCTGGCTTTGCGTGTCCTTTGCGTACTCGGTTGTCTTCTTGGATGCTTCCGGTGATCTGTGGGATCACTGTTCTTTTCCGTTGCAATGCTTCGGCGTTGGCGCGCTTTTGATTCCTTGGGCACACTTTGCTGTGCGTTCTGCTGAGTGTCGTGTACGGAGGTAACTGCACTCCTGGCGTGTTCCTGTGTTTCTGGCGCGTTTTTGTCTGCTTGTCTTAGGAAGAGCTCTTGATTGGTTTGTGCAATGCTTGTTTGTTTCTTTGGCGCAATACCGCACGGAGTCCACTAGATGGTAGTATAGGATTAGGCTGTACTTCAGCAGCAGCCTCCTTTGCTACTTGACTTTCTTTCCGTGGTGTTTCTTTTTCTTCTTGCAGGACCTGCTCCTCATGGACTGCACAGGGGTGGGGGCTGGAGCCACTGCTGACCCTAGGCATCAGGAGCAGGAGTTTCTCTTTTCTCGCGGTGAGTTTTCTTTTATTGTTATTATCTTTGGGAGGCATGAGGGCACAGGCATTTTTCTTGTGATGTCAGACGGGAGGGGAGCCATCTCCGTGACTGTTGAACGGGGAGGGAGAGAACCTTGAACGGGGAGGGAGAGAACCCCTGCAGAGTTCCACTGTTCATTTTTTGTATCGCCCCGGGGAGGGCAAAGCATTACTGTGCGTGAGGGTGTGGAGGCAGGGCCCATGTTGCTCGGCGATGCTTAAGCTCCTCACCCTTACACGTGGTGCTGGGAGCTACCGGCAGTCACTCAGGCCTCCTGCCTGCCTGCATACTCCGCTTGCTTTCACCTTCCTCTCAGGGCATTCCCCGCTATGCTGCGGGGCTGAAGATGCAGTGTGGGCACCTGCTGCCGCACGTCCTCGGTGGCGCTAGCTGCGGGCTGCTTGTGCCTCATCTCCCTCCCTGGCTGCTGCGGGTTGGCTCCGCTGTTGGCTTTAAGTTGCTTGGGGCCGCTGCACTCACACACGCTCACCTTGGGCCACTCCTGCCACGCGGGTGGGCTCCGCACCGTCCTCGTCCTCTCGGGGCTCAGTTGCGGCCAGCGCAGGTGGGCTCTGGTGGGTCCGCACTTTTCTCTGGGCACTTCTTCGCCCAGGTGGGCTTCTTCATCCACGCGGGTGGGCTCTGCGGTGGTCGCCTCACAGTTGGGCCAGTCGCGGCCGACGCGGGTGGGCTCTGGTCAGTTCGCTTTCTCTCCCAGTGCTTCCCCACAGGGGGGCAGTTCGGTGTAGGCGCATGTGGTGCGGGGTCACCTCAACATGTACATATGACCCCGGGGCAGGACCCACACCCCGCGGGCATCTCGGTGGCCGGCACCGATTGTTGTAGGGGGGTGCCCGCCGGGGTACAGCCACCTCGTCGCCAATGTAATGTTGGGCCCTAGGCCCTCATTACGCTAAAGCATGGACACACGGACACCAGGATAATCTGCTAATAAAGGGGGCGGAGCGCACGTGCTCTGGGCCCATTCACTGACTGGGTCACCTGACTCGTGACACCAGTGGTGGGTGGGTGTACAGTGTAGGGTTACAAAGTAAAACAACTAGAACGTGCCCAGCAGGACACTACAACAGTCACAGTCTAGAGAGTACTTGAGCGGTTAACTCTCAAACTGCCGTTTTTTATTACTTTTTTTTTTTTTTTTAGTTGTCCAAACACTCTCAAGATATTGGCCTTAATTTATCCTGGAAAACACAAACTTTGTGAAACTCCTTCGAGGCAGACAAATGCCTTCACCTTAAGCTACAGAAAGTAGCTTCATGCTCTGCAACATTACAGAGCTGTTCTTTTTGATTTACCTTTCACTTTGTGTTATTAAAAGAGGCTTAAGAATTGGAATTCGCTCTTCCCCACCTCCAAGTGAGACAATATCTGTTACTGGCACCTTTAATGGTGTATTAGTTATTTTGCTCTCTCTTAAAAGGAGTCCAGGGCATAAATCTTTAATCTTGCTCTTTTTTCTTTCTTTATTATTTTCTGTTATCTGCATTATTGGGATACTAGACTTCAGGAATCTCCTTCTTTACAACCCAGCCTGCCTGAAGATCTTCTCCTGGTGGTCCATCTGTCGCTTTTTTACTCCCTGGGGGTATTAGCTACTGTCCTTGTTGATTCAGCGGCTTGGAGTGGCTTTATCTTATGGGAGAGTAAAGCCGCATCTTTGCTCCTGTGGATATTTGGTTCTTCCTTTAAATTAGAAATACAATTTTGACAGAGCATTTCTTTTAATGCTGTTAGGTACCCTGACTCGCATCTTGTGGCAATGCAGAAAGCTATGGGACTTCTGGGACAAATACTATTTCCTGACAACTCCTCCAATAATGTTCCGTCTTATTTTATTTTCATTCATGAACTTCAGCAGGAGTTTGATACAATATATTGTGATTTTGCAGAATGTTTTGTTGCCTCTAGTTGTACAAATAGTCTTAGTGTCCTAAGATGCACTCGTTGACATTCCGTCTCAGGCAAGACGATGAGCCAAAGCGGTGGGGGAAAATGGGTAGAGAACTCACTGTCTGCTGGCCTTAGATGTTAAAGGGAGACCATGGTATATACTGATGATATAAAATGTTTACTACTTCTTGAGTGTTCTACATACACCCTTGTGGCGAAAGGAGAGACACTAGTGAAAGACCCATTGCCTTCCAACTTTGATTAAACTGGTTTTCATGTCTCCAAGAGGATTTAATAATGCTGCCCTTGGAGAGAGAGCCTATAATTATACATCTCTGTCCTGTCACTTTTTAAACTTCCTTTTCCACATCCTGGGTTTGCTGCTCATAGGTGTGGAGGTGGAAGGAAATTAGATGAAGCCTATGATTATGCCACCTTGTACCGTTTTCTAGTATTTGTCTGGCGACCGGTACCCGCTGTGTTTCTTCTTGAGCCATTGTACATTCCACAGGGATTTTCCTGCTATTAAGTGGTCTACAAAGCAACACTTCCATGTCCTGTTTCCTCCTACCAAATAGCACAACTGTGCAGCCTGGAAGTATATTGTGAAGCCAGGTAAGGCAAGGCTTTCCGGTTCTGTCGGTAGATAAAAAAATCTTCTTTTTCACCCTCTGTGTTGACCCAAACTGAATTATTAAAGAATTGGAATTGTTGCGTTAGTTTAAGTGGAGGAGGTAATAGAATTGCCTGGAAGAGATATAGCAATTCTGGCGAAGTTGTCACTTTTATAATAGCTATTCACCTTGGCTAAAGGATTCGTCCAGTGTCTACGGTCCACATGATGCTGCATATCTCAGTAAGAGGGAGTAGTTTAGTGCAATGATTTGAGACATAGAAGGCCCTATGGCAATCCCAGAATAGTTCAATTTAGGTGAGCCTTTAAGACTAAAGTCACACTGAACCATCTCTAATTGCGACCAAAATAATTGTAAACCCACTGCTTCGTATTTATTTAGATTTATTTTAAATCCAGAAGCCTGTTGATATCGCCCTAGTTCAGCTGGTAATACAAGGAGCAATTGAGGTGGCATTGGAAACAAATTCAACTCACAATGTTCGCCGATGAAGTTATGAAAGGTGTTTGGACCACTCTGTGCTTCCTGAATCGGCACATTCGTCTGAATGCATTGAGCAAAAGCCTCAATTGTTTAGGTAAAAATAAGTGCAAACAAGGAAGACTCGGTCTTCTCACCCTTAGAGTGATTTCAGCCCCATCATAATTCAATTTGCCTTAATCCTAGCCTGTGGGTTTTGATATCTTGCCAGTCCCATCTCCTAAATGTTGGTCCTTATCTTATTTCCTCCAATATTGCCTTCATAGATGTTGACACTGTGGAATACTGATATTGCACAAGACATTTTGGAAAAGTACATAATGTCTAACATTGATGAAAAATTGTTCAAATTGTGAAGTCTGCATGTAGGACCTCCATGTCTTGAATTCCTTCCCAGCCTTAGTAAACACTGTACTAGCGGCCTTTGCCATGGAGTCAAGCAGGCAGCCTAGTTAACATATGCATTTGCATAGGCATGGTAATAGGAGTTAGAAGACCTAAAACAGCCTTTTAAAGCTTGCTATTATGGTACCGGAGAGGTTCATCAATGGGCATGCTTCTAAAAAGCTTGTATTGAGTCCCCTCCTCCTCCTTATACAAATGCCAACATTGTTCAGCTATTTTCTCATTTTTGTATATCTTAAAGAGCTGGAGAGAAAATACGGATCCGACTCCCTCGCCTATTAGTCTTACCCGGATTTGGGCTGCATGAATTTTCCCTGGTTGTTTCCTGATGTTGTTGTACATCTCTTTATTGCCTCATATAATGTATTATCTGTGGGGGATATCAGTTTAGAGGTGTCAGAGTGTCAGAGTGCCTAATAATACAATTCCCCTTAAACATCTTTTTTGCTCGTGCCCAGCCGCTTCTCAGCCTTCCCGGCGGCGGTGGGCGCCATCTTGTGTGAGGCAGGTGGGGACAGCGCTCAAGTCGGGCCGTCCTTCCCGCCCTCTTACCTCCCTACAATTGTGCAAAGCAGCCAGACGGCGCAGCGGGCTGGCGCAGCGGGGGCGCCGGATGCGCGCCGAAGCCGCGCCTAAGCCAAGCCCGTCTGCGCCCGTCCGCGCCAGGATCGCGCCTGGCGCGGGCTATGCTGTCCAAAACCCTCCAGCCATCAGGTATGATTCTGATGCCCTGCTCCTAATACGCTTGACTAGACCCAGCCATAGTTGTAAAGGGCATCTCTTAACTGATCATCTGTGGGGCCCTTTTTCTTGCCGCCTCTGTAAATGGCCATCTCTAGGACCTCCTGACACAATCTCTCCCTCATCCCCTCCCCCTCCACATAAAACTGTCACTTTCAACTGCGGCCTGATCAATGCCAGATCCCTAACATGCCACGCGCAGGACATTCACGATCTTATACTGTCGCGTGGCCTCGACGCCATCTTCATTACCGAAACATGGCTAAACGACGCATCTAATCCCGATTTAGCAACCGCCCTCCCCCCTGATTATTCCATCCTTAGGCGTGACAGACCCTCCGGTAGGGGTGGGGGGATAGCCATTATCGTTAAGTCAGCCTTTACGTGCCATGCATTTGATCTGACTTTTATCAAGCACTGTGAGGGTATAGGATTTGTCATTCAAATCAACCCATCCACTTCTTTTTCAGGAGGACTCGTCTATCGCCCCCCTGGGAACGCCACTTTGTTTCTGGATTCCCTGGACGAGACCCTTGCCACACTCTTGACCCACTACCC
The DNA here is from genome assembly GCF_964261635.1 of Lissotriton helveticus. Classification (NCBI taxonomy): domain Eukaryota; kingdom Metazoa; phylum Chordata; class Amphibia; order Caudata; family Salamandridae; genus Lissotriton; species Lissotriton helveticus. The sequence goes on from NC_136067.1 coordinate 1,184,334,632, forward strand.
CACCTTCACCCTTCTTGGTGACTTCAATCTCCATTTGGAATCCCTTTCAGACCCCCACACGCTGAATTTTAAACACTCCCTGGACATTTTTGGCCTCTCCCAACTGGTTTCCCCCCCAACGCACCGGGCTGGCCACACGCTAGACTGCATCTGTACTAACACGGCTGCCCTAGCTGTCTTGCCCCCGATCCCACAAATATGGACGGACCACTGTTTTATCCCTTTTTCCATCAAAACAAAACCCTTAGCGCAACCCAACACTATGCGCACTTACGCACCCTTCCCGACCAATTGGAAGAAAGTCGCGTAACGTATTATGTTAAATCCCCGGCCCCTTGCCCCCCTCCCCACTATTGTCGGAGATGTATCTCAAGATTCTAAAAATCTCCACTCCTGGATTGACACAATGGTTACATCCTTCTCCAACCCAACCATCCTGAAATCAGTTCGCCGTGTGAGAAAACCCAATGCCCCCTGGTATACCCAGGCCCTCGCCGAATGCCACCTTAAATGCAGGGTCCTTGAAAGAGAGTGGAGGAAAACCTATGATGATACTTCTAGATCCCTCTACATCTCACAGAGGAAACAATACCTCTCCAATATAAAAAAAGCCAAAAAGGACTTTTTTACTTCAGCTATAGAGGAAGCTAATCAAAAACAACAGACCATTTTTAATATAGTCAAGTCCTTCACCCACCCCAAGGCCCTGACAACGGAAATTCCCCCATCTCAAGCACTCTGCGATCAAATAGCTGATTTCTTTGTTGACAAAATAAATACCATTCATAAAGACTTTCCCCCTCCCTTAATTCATACGCAAGATGCCGGCACTACAATACCTTCACTTGACAATTTTACTGCAGTGTCCCTGCTACAAACACAGAAGGCCATCATGACTTGCAAATCAGGAGCACCTACGGACTCCTGCCCTCCGATTATTCTTCACCACCTCATCGAGGCCGTCAACCCCTCCATCAATGCCATTATTAATGACTCCCTCAGCTCTGGCATTGTCCCCGATGAATGGAAGAAGGCCATAGTCAAGCCCCTTTTGAAAAAACAAAACAAATCCCCTACAGATCTATCTAATATGCGCCCCATTTCTCTACTTCCAGTACTAGGCAAAATCACCGAGCGGCTGGTCCACGAGGAATTAAAAGCCTTCGTGGAAAACAATCACATTCTGCATCCACAGCAATCTGGTTTTCGCCCTGGCCACTCAACAGAAACTGCACTGATTGAGCTATCAGACACCATTAAGTTCCTGCAGGATGACGGAAGACATGCCGTACTCATCCTACTCGACTTAACCGCAGCATTCGACACCATCTCGCACGCTATCCTCATTAATAGAATGCGCGAGATTGGAGTGTCAGGTAATGCTTTAATATGGATTACATCATTTTTATCCAATAGAACACAAACAGTCTCACTTGGCCCTTTTCTCTCCGGCGAAAGACCTGTTACATCCGGTGTGCCCCAGGGGTCCATACTTAGCCCCCTCTTTTTTAATCTATATATGGCCCCCCTCCTAACATTGATTGAATCCCACGACATCCTCGTCACTTCATACGCTGACGACACTCAGCTCGTCGTCACTATTGATAAAAAATACCCCGACACAGCCCTTAGATTTCAGAATTGCCTCTCCCAAGTTTTTTCCTGGCTTAATCTTAACCATCTTAAGTGCAACAGCGCAAAAACTGAAATAATACCACTAGGCAAAGACATCCTTTTCTCACCAAAGGACTGGTGGCCTCAAAACTCTGAAGCACCGCCTTGTGCGGTCTCCTCGGCCCGCAACCTAGGTGTCCAATTTGACTCCTCCTTGAGTTTTGATGACCATGTGCGCATCACAGCTGGGTGCTGCTTCAACCTCATCCGACAACTGAAGAAATTCTTTGACTTCCTCCCTATCTCTGCCAGGAAAACAGTTGCGGTGGCCCTAATCCTTTCCCGGCTGGACTATTGCAACGGCCTCCTGGCAGGAATAAAGAAGTCTTCTTTAAAGAAATTACAAAGTGTCCAACATGCAGCAGCCAGACTAGTTCTCAAACTTCCAAAAAGGTCCTCGGCCTCTGAAGCCCTCAACACGCTGCACTGGCTTCCCCTTCACAAGAGAGTCCTTTTTAAACTCCTTATCACGGTCTTCAAAGCCACTAGGAACACCGGCCCTCTCTATCTAGCCAAGCGCTTTCAGCGCTACATTCCATCGCGCTGCTTGAGGTCACCGGAAGCTAATATGATTGTAATACCTAGAATAAAACTAAAAACAAAAGGTGGTAAAACTTTTTCATTCCTGGCGTCAAAGGTATGGAACGGTCTCCCCTTTAACCTTAGGCACGTCCCCACAGAAAGCCAGTTCAGGAAACTCTTGAAGACCTGGATTTTCCTCCAGCCCGACTCAGCAGTTCTTGCAGCCATCTGATCCACTCCTCGCCACGCTGGTTCTCTGATCGCTTAGCGCCAAGATGCTCCTTCCGGAGCGATAGTCGCGCTTTACAAGTGTCAATAAATATCAAATATCAAATATCAAATTATGCCTTATCTAAGTTGAGGGCATTTACTCATTTTCATACTGCTAGCAGCTTCCTCCATTGTTCATAAACGTTTAGTTGATAAATGCTTCATTAAAAATCAGAAGAGAAAAACCGAAAAGCTGCAATGACCAAGCACATGACTGGGACGCCATGGGTCCGGGACTGGTTCATAACACCTCAGGGCCAGCTTCCTGCATGTTGAACTGATTGTGCATTCTTGTGAGCCTGCTCTAAGATCTCAAGGTGATTTTCAAAATGGCTCCTTTTTTTGTCCAAGTCTCTTGAATCTTGAGGCTGCCTATCTGAACCCACATCCAGTACTACCTTTAAAGTGTCCCACAGTGAGCTTCTGTGTCCTGACGTTCTCTTTCATGAAACTTTCAGTAGTTTCTGTAATGTTTTAATACTGCCTTTCTCAGAAGTTAATCATTCAGCCTTCATGTCCTCCACCTGTGTGTGAGATTGTTGAGTTTTAGAGAGATTTATACTGAGGTATGGTCTGACAGTGTGAAATGTCCTATCTCTACTTCAGCAAGGCATTGTTTTAGCCCCCCCCATTAATAGGTAGTCTAACCTAGCATATGACTAATGTGTTGATGTGGAGATGGAGCGGCCCTTACCCCCTCGCAGCGACGTCCGAGCGTGGGGGCCCTGTCCCCCACTCCCGGTCACATAACGTCCCGGTCACCCAGGACTCCTCCTCTCTTTCGTCCCCTGCAGGAACCGACACCAACAGCAGAACCCGGTGACCGGAAGCGATCTCCCGCGACCCCGGAAGTGGGACACCCTTTGATGACCCGGAAACGGCCGCCTCTGACCCCGGAAGTGGTGGTCCGGACAACGACCCGGAGCACAGACAAGCCATCGGGAGAGAAGGAGAGGTGTCCCAAGCAGCAGACTCGTGGCAGGAGGCAGCGGGAAGCGAAGAACCACCGACAGTGAGCGGAACAGAGCGGCAAGACCGAAGCGAGGACGAGGAGGAGGACGTCTGGACCGAAGACTGGTGGCGTCCTCAGGAGGTGGCTGGAGAGCGGCCGCAACTCGCGGGAGAGTTGCGGCGGGGCACGTGAGTACACTCCATCCTTTCTCAGTGCCCCTTCTTGTAAGTAGTTGTACATATAGTAGTTAACGTTGCACGAGCACAAAAGCACTGTATATTGACCCCTTTTCAAGCACTGTAAAGAGACCGAGTACCGTCCCCAGCACAAGTCACCCCCTCTGCCCCTTCCCTCTCTTGCTTGCCTTTTCCATCCTCCCCTGCGGTCCCTTCCTCACGGTCAGTTTCCGATTCCCTCACTCCCTGGTGTAGGTGGAAGTGCTCCGAAGTCCTTTTTGCCCGGACTAAAGCCCTATACACTTCTCTCCTTTTCCAAGCCTCCGAGGAGTCCCAGTACCCTACGTCGGAGAAGATTACGCCAGCTCAGGAGGAGAAGACCTGATCCACAACGACCCCACCGAGCCAGATCATCATCCCAGCAACCCCGCCCTACACATCCCGACGGAACCCATACACCAGCCCTCCTTCCAAACAGACTTTGTCCAGGACTTTGAATAAAACCCTCTGATCATAGCACATTATATCCGGCCTCCCCGCCTATTATTCCGGTCCGCCCATCCCCCACGTCCACAGTTACTGAATAATAGAAGTAATCTGTTGGACAGGCCGCATGTTCGAGCTGTCCCCCCTCCCCGCAATGGGACCAGGACCCTGGCTCTCCCTGCATCCCCAGCCAGAGTCCACAAACGACCACCCGAAGTACCCTGCAATCCCTCCACTACAAGACACCAGCTCCGGACCCAGCTGGCCCGGGTCACCATCTACCCCACGACATCGACCCGGCCGCCATCTTGGGGCACTGCAGCACGAGGCCGCGTGGCCTCAACTCGACCCTAACCCCGGGCCCGGCCGGCCCCGACATCGAGGCCCCACCATCCTCCCAGGAGGCAGAGTGACCACTTGGCGAGTCAATGGGAGAAGGAATCGTCAACGGCTCTCCTCCGCCAGGTGTCGATCACCCCAGGCCGCCTGGGCGCTGGCTCCACCCCCCTGCTGGGTGTCTGGACTCCCTCATCCCGGACCTCCCGGCCCCCAGGCGCGAGGGTCCGGACATCAAAGGGGACCAGACCTATAACTGGGGCAGGGCCAGACCAGGAAGGCAGTTGTATCCTGGAGTCGAGAGACCCGAGAAGAACTCATCCGTGACTTGGCCTGCTGGCGCTGCCGCGGCCCTCTGCCTTGTGAAACCATCGTCTTGGCCTGCTGGCGCTGCCGCGGCCCTCTGCCTCGTGAAACCATCGTCTTGGCCTGCTGGCGCTGCCGCGGCCCTCTGCCTCGTGAAACCATCGTCTTGGCCTGCTGGCGCTGCCGCGGCCCTCTGCCTCGTGAAACCATCGTCTTGGCCTGCTGGCGCTGCCGCGGCCCTCTGCCTCGTGAAACCATCGACTTGGCCTGCTGGCGCTGCCGCGGCCCTCTGCTTTATGAGACTATCACCTTGGCCTGCTGGCGCTGCCGCGGCCCGATCCACAGACACTCCAGCTCGAGGATTGTGAGCTCGCCGTTTACCACTACCTGTACCGATCCGGTACCAAGACTGTCCCGCTACCCCCTTTCCCTACAGAGACTAGAAGTGAGAGGACCCCCGGGTCCAAGATATCCTGTATCGCTGATATCCTTGCCTTAAGAACCTTATATAAAACCTTGAACTCGACTTGGTGTGGTGCCTGTTTGTGGGGAGGGAGGTAACTTGTCTGTACGATCGCCGGAGACGGTCCCCCTCGGGGATCTCTCCCTCGGTATCCGGCCGACCCTCAGGGTCCCCGTCTAACATTGGTGGCAAGCGACGGGATCCGAACCTACGCATAATCGTACAGAAAGTCACTCGCCCCACCACACACAACAACCATGTCAATAGAGAGCGGAACAACGGAAAAATTTCAGATGGAAAAATTGGAAGACTACAACCACCGGGAACTGAAGCAATATTGCATAGAACTTGGACTTCCAACCACAGGTCTTAGCACAAAGGAAGACTTCAAACGAGCCCTAGAAGCTTGGGCAGAAACGGGTACGGCCGTACCCCGAACACAAACAACCGAAACGAGCCCCGCACCAACTAAAGAAAGAGCGGATCTCTCCCTGGAAGAGATCCGAGAAAGAGAAAAAACCAGACTCCACGAATTAGAACTTGCCCGACTTCGCTTGGATGGGGAACTCAAGCTGGCAGAACAAAAAATAACCCTGGAACACTTACGGCTCAGGGAAGAGCGGGAAGACAAGCAAAGACAGAGGGAGCTAGAGGAAAAGAGACTAGAGTACGAACATGAGCGCAATCTCAAAGCACTGGAGATCCAGAAACAGAATAAAGACCTCGGGCTCCCCGAACGACCGACCCCGTCTGCCTCGACCGAACCCAAGGTTCACATCCCCAAAGATGTCATCCGGGAATACCACAAGAACGATGATATCCAGCAGTGGTTTAAAGCCTATGAGGTGGCAATGACCTCCCACCGGATTCCCCGAAGCGATTGGGGAGCCGGATTATGGGGGAGGTTTGTCAACGAAGGGCGGGACGCCCTGCTGCAACTCCCGGACCAGCTGATGACCTCCTACGACCACATGAAGGCCGCCCTCCTCACTCGATACGGGCTCACACCTGAGATGTACCGCCAACGGTTCCGCGACTGCAAACGGATTCCGGGTACAACTTGGGTGGAGTACGTGAACTTTTTTAGCCGAGCCTTCGAGGGGTGGATCAAGGGCAACAAAGTAACCACCTACGAACAACTCTTTGACCTTATCGTATGGGAACACCTGTCGAACAACTGCTTCGTGGAGCTCCGGCAACACCTCCTGGACAGCAAGCTAACCGACCCTCGACAACTCGCCGCCGAAGCCGACCGGTGGGAAAGCACCCGAGTTGGCCGGAGCGCACCCAGCGAAGTATCCAGATCGTATCGCCCCCGAGGGGGAGGAGGAAGTCAGGGTCGGGGGAGAGACCCCGGCCCCTCGTCACCCCCCAGAAACCCCTCGACCCCGGTTGGCCGGGGAAGCCCTGCCGTCCGGGCCGGTTTCCGGGCCAACATTACGTGCCACAGGTGCCAGCGACCCGGCCACTACGCCAGTGATCCCAACTGCCCAAAGAATCCGAACACTACTCCCCGCCAAGTTGCAGCGGCGGCCCTAGGGGAAGAAATAATCCCGGAAGACCAAGAGGAGTACGAGACCGATCCCTCTGAATGGGCACCCGCCGCCATGGCACTGGTCTGCTTAGGGGAGAGAGACATGATTCCGCGGGCCCCCCTTCCCGCCAACACACAGAAGTACGGTCAATGGGTCAACATCAATGGCCGCCGGGCGGAAGCCCTCCGCGACACCGGGGCCAGTGTAACGGCGGTCCGACGCCACCTCGTCACTCCAGACCAAATCTTGCCGAACATTCTTTGCCCTGTTCGATCAGCCGACAACTCCGAAAGCCTATGCCACATGGCCTGCGTCCCCTTCGAGTGGGGAGGAGTAACAGGGATGTTAAAAGTAACTGTCCGCGATGATGCCCCCGTGGACTGCCTCCTAGGAAACGACCTTGAAAGCTCTCCCTGGGCAGCTGTCGAACGGAGGGAGCACCTGGGGATGCTTGGCCTCCCCGAATGGGTCTGCGTCACGACCCGGTCCATGACCGCCCGCGCGGTCCCCCGCCCAGAAGAGCCCGAGTGGCCAGAACCTCCTCCGGCGCTCATCCCAGAGGAGGCCGCCCCAGAAGCCATTCCCTTGACCCAAACCGAAGAAGGACCCGACCAGCTTCGGGACGTCCCTGACCTGGCACAATGGCGGCAGGAGGGAGGCCCCACGCAGGAACAATTCCGGGCCGAGCAAAAAACCTGTCCTTCTCTCGAAGGACTCCGGCAGCAAGCCCTGGCCCAGAGCACCGGGGATACCTCGGGGGCCCACTGGATCTACTGGGACCAAGACCTGCTCTACAGCGAGCAGAAAATTGCAGAACTAGGGGCCAGTCGGGTGCTGGTGGTGCCCCTTCGCTTCCGAGACTTCCTCCTGAACTTAGCCCACGATGTCCCCCTTGCCGGACACCTGGGGCAGGATAAAACCTACGACCGCCTGGTGACCCATTTTTTCTGGCCCCACATGCGGAAGGATGTCACCAACCACTGCAAGGCCTGCCCCACCTGCCAGGCCAGCGGAAAAAGTGGCCGAAAAATCAAAGCACCATTACAACCCTTTCCTGTCGTCACCACCCCGTTTGAACGAGTGGGAATAGACATTGTGGGGCCCCTCGACCCCCGAACAGCCCAAGGACACCGGTTCATCCTGGTCCTTGTAGACCACGCCACCCGCTATCCCGAGGCCATCCCTCTTCGGACTGTGACGGCCCCCGTGGTGGGCCGGGCCCTGATGGGGATCTTCTCCCGGGTGGGGTTCCCCCGGGAGGTCGTCAGTGACAGGGGCACGAACTTTATCTCCAGATATATGAAGTCCCTCTGGCAGCAATGCGGGGTCACCTACAAATTCACGACCCCTTATCACCCGCAAGGAAACGGACTGGTCGAGAGATTCAACCGCACCCTCAAGGGGATGATTATGGGTTTAGAAGAACCCCTTCGACGCCAGTGGGACGTACTGCTTCCATGCCTCCTGTTTGCCTATCGGGAGGTCCCGCAGAAGTCCCTCGGCTTCAGCCCCTTTGAACTACTGTACGGGCACCCCGTCCGGGGCCCCCTCAGCCTAGTCAAGGAAGGTTGGGAGCAGCCTCCCCAGAAAACTCCCCCGGACATCTACCGGTATCTCCTGGCTCTCCGCAACCAGACCCGGCGGTTCCGAGACACCGCCAAAGCCAACCTCGAGGCCAGTCAGGAGGACATGAAGAGGTGGTACGATCAGCACACGTCCTCCATTGAGTTCGAACCTGGACAACAGGTCTGGGTGATGTCCCCGGTTGAGCCCTGTGCCCTCCAAGACAGATGGTCCGGGCCCTTCAAGGTAATCGAACGCAAGGGGCCCGTCACCTATTTAATCGACATGGAGACTGCCCGGAACCCCCTACGGGTCCTCCATGCCAACAGGCTCAAACCCCATTTTGTGCGATCCGAACTCAGCCTCCTGATGGCTACCGATACTGGGACAGAAGAAGACTCCGAACCCCTTCCGGACTTACTGAGGGCCCTCGAGCAGGATGGCTCAGTGGAAGGGGTCCAGCTCTCCGAGGCCCTGTCCCCGGAGCAACGCCAAGACTGCCAAACGCTCCTGAGGCAGTTCGCCTCCCTGTTCTCCCTCACCCCCGGAGTCACCCCCTGGTGCCTCCACGATGTAGACACCGGGGACAGCCCTCCTATTCGACACCGAGCATACCGCGTACCAGACCGGGTACGAGCCTGCATCCAGACCGAGGTGTCCAAGATGCTGACCCTAGGCGTGATCGAACCCTCAGACAGTCCCTGGGCGAGCCCAGTCGTCCTGGTTCCCAAGGCAGCTGCCCCGGGCGTTGCCCCTGAGCTCCGGTTCTGCGTGGACTATCGAGGGCTGAATGCAGTTACCCGGACCGACGCTCATCCCATCCCCCGGGCAGACGAGCTAATTGACCGGATGGGGGCCGCCCGCTACCTGAGCATCTTCGACCTAACAGCGGGCTACTGGCAGATCGGCCTCACCCCTAGGGCCCAAGAACGATCCGCCTTCTCTACCCCAGACGGGCACTACCACTTTAAAGTCATGCCCTTCGGCATGAAAAACGCCCCGGCAACGTTCCAACGGCTGGTAAACCAGGTACTGGCGGGCCTGGAAGACTTCAGCGCCGCCTACCTGGACGACATTGCTGTGTACAGCCACCAGTGGACCGACCACCTCCGCGAGGTTCTACACGCCCTCCAGCAAGCCGGGCTCACCATCAAGGCCAGCAAGTGCCAAGTTGGCCAAGGGTCCGTGACCTACCTGGGACACCAAGTGGGAAGCGGGCTGGTGGCCCCTCTCCAACTCAAGATTGCTGCCATCCAGGCCTGGCAACCCCCTACGAGCCAAACGGAGGTCCGGGCCTTCCTGGGGCTCACCGGATACTACCGGCGGTTTGTGAGGGACTATGGCAGCATCGTGGGGCCCCTCACAGAGCTCACCTCCAAAAAGAGCCCCAAAACCGTCAACTGGACCCCGGACTGCCAATCAGCCTTCGAGAAGCTAAAGACCGCCATGTGCACGGCCCCCGTGCTCCAGGCTCCCGACTACAGCCGGGAATTCATTGTGCAGACGGACGCCTCCGATCATGGTGTGGGGGCCGTCCTCTCCCAACTCAACACCGAAGGGGTCGACCATCCGGTGGTCTTCATCAGCAGACGCCTCTTGCCCCGAGAACAGCGCTGGAGCACCATTGAGAGGGAGGCCTTCGCCGTAGTCTGGGCACTCAAGAAGCTCCGGCCATACCTCTTCGGCACCCACTTCCGGGTGCAAACAGACCACCGACCCCTGCAATGGCTGATGCAAATGCGGGGGGAGAACCCGAAGCTGTTGCGCTGGTCCATCTCCCTGCAGGGGATGGACTTCACGGTGGAACATCGTCCAGGCCAGGACCACGCCAACGCCGACGGCCTGTCACGCTTTTTCCGCCTCAGCGAGGAGAGTCCCCAGGAAGATGGCTGACTCTCCCCGCCTTCAGCTGGGGGGGACGCATGTTGGACAGGCCGCATGTTCGAGCTGTCCCCCCTCCCCGCAATGGGACCAGGACCCTGGCTCTCCCTGCATCCCCAGCCAGAGTCCACAAACGACCACCCGAAGTACCCTGCAATCCCTCCACTACAAGACACCAGCTCCGGACCCAGCTGGCCCGGGTCACCATCTACCCCACGACATCGACCCGGCCGCCATCTTGGGGCACTGCAGCACGAGGCCGCGTGGCCTCAACTCGACCCTAACCCCGGGCCCGGCCGGCCCCGACATCGAGGCCCCACCATCCTCCCAGGAGGCAGAGTGACCACTTGGCGAGTCAATGGGAGAAGGAATCGTCAACGGCTCTCCTCCGCCAGGTGTCGATCACCCCAGGCCGCCTGGGCGCTGGCTCCACCCCCCTGCTGGGTGTCTGGACTCCCTCATCCCGGACCTCCCGGCCCCCAGGCGCGAGGGTCCGGACATCAAAGGGGACCAGACCTATAACTGGGGCAGGGCCAGACCAGGAAGGCAGTTGTATCCTGGAGTCGAGAGACCCGAGAAGAACTCATCCGTGACTTGGCCTGCTGGCGCTGCCGCGGCCCTCTGCCTCGTGAAACCATCGTCTTGGCCTGCTGGCGCTGCCGCGGCCCTCTGCCTCGTGAAACCATCGTCTTGGCCTGCTGGCGCTGCCGCGGCCCTCTGCCTCGTGAAACCATCGTCTTGGCCTGCTGGCGCTGCCGCGGCCCTCTGCCTCGTGAAACCATCGTCTTGGCCTGCTGGCGCTGCCGCGGCCCTCTGCCTCGTGAAACCATCGTCTTGGCCTGCTGGCGCTGCCGCGGCCCTCTGCCTCGTGAAACCATCGACTTGGCCTGCTGGCGCTGCCGCGGCCCTCTGCTTTATGAGACTATCACCTTGGCCTGCTGGCGCTGCCGCGGCCCGATCCACAGACACTCCAGCTCGAGGATTGTGAGCTCGCCGTTTACCACTACCTGTACCGATCCGGTACCAAGACTGTCCCGCTACCCCCTTTCCCTACAGAGACTAGAAGTGAGAGGACCCCCGGGTCCAAGATATCCTGTATCGCTGATATCCTTGCCTTAAGAACCTTATATAAAACCTTGAACTCGACTTGGTGTGGTGCCTGTTTGTGGGGAGGGAGGTAACTTGTCTGTACGATCGCCGGAGACGGTCCCCCTCGGGGATCTCTCCCTCGGTATCCGGCCGACCCTCAGGGTCCCCGTCTAACATAATCTATTTAGGATTGAGAAGTCTCCACAATTCAAACAGTCAATCCCATTTGCCTGCACCCGTGTTGTAAGAGTTGGGGAAGAGGTCCCTCTCTTGTGTAGCCTCAATGGTTAGATTTTGATCCCCCATTCTAATCAATATGTCCCCTTCAGCAACCTCCAAGATCACAGAACAATTTCTGAAGACAATTTGAGCAGATATTGAAGCAACTGTCAAGGTGTGGCCTTCTTTCTAAAGCATTAAACATATTTATCTATGCTAAGTATTTCTGATTCCTCCTTTAACAATACAATGGGTGTTTTGGAGAGCAGAGAATAGTGGCTCTTGATTTTATGCTCTGTCCCAAAGAGAGGTGTTGAACTGTGAACACCTTGAAGGACAAGTTACTTAATTTCAGTAACGCCTACTCTGGTAACGCCTACTCTGGTAGAGACATGATCTAGCTACAGAGTCCTTATCTTTAAACTACCAGGCATCAAGCTGGATCCGGAAGATTTTTGATAGCTGTAGCCCTGCGCACAAAGGGTGGCATTGGTCAACTCTGTGTGATGTCGTAGGCTTTGGGTTTGTCATCATCGCGACACGCACGTCGTCCATATAGTTGCCGTCCAGACAGGCTGTCAGTATTTTTCATGACTTTAACACACCATGGTCAGTCACTTCATGGGTCTGTGCCTCGGGATGTGTAAAGCAACTGGGGCCCTCAAGAGGAGATAGCCCTGGCACTAAACCAATCCACAATGCAGGAGGATGGGTGGGTCGATAAGGAATCTGCGGCAAGGTCATGTCTCTATTTACGTTCGGTAGCATCTCATCTGGTACCTTGTCCATCTGATAGAGACATCCAGCCGCAGATGCCGCAGATTCCTTATCTTTGAACAGATACCCAAGCAATACCTTCCACAGAAGAGGGACTGCAGAAAACTTTTAAACCAAGAAATCCTGCAAGACAGAACCACAGAGAGGGCCTCTTTGGCCGCTCTGAGAATCCAGGCAATAGTGTCCTGCCAAAGTTTGCAGAGATGCCCATGTGGCCACTTGGCAGATGTAACTAACTGGGACACCAGGCTCAAAAGACATGGTGGCTGCCTTAGCTTCCTGAAGGCCTTCAGGCCTATTCAACATGGGCAGTTTCTTCACCAAGGCTTAACAAATTTAATTCAGAGAATGACCCAGCGCGAAATAGTACTCTTTTGAAAGTCCGCCCCTTCTTCGCGCCAGCATACCCTATGAAATGTTGGTCATCCAACCGGAACTCTTTAGTTCAATCAAGGTCATCCAACCGGAACTCTTTAGTGCAATCAAGGTATAACGATAACGCTATTTTGGGGTCCAGATGGTGGAGACACTCCTCTTCCTAGGAAAGATGGAAGTGGGCAGAGTAACAGATGGAGCCAGATGGAAAGGTGTTGCCACCTTAGGCAGAAAATATGCCCCAGTGCGGAGTACTACTTTGTCAGGAAAGACAGTCACATAAGGAGGCTGAGATGACAGAGTCTGCAATCCGATCACCCTTCTGGCTAAAGTTATGGCTACTAAAAATGATGTTTTGATAGTGAGCAGCAGAAGGGGGTAATTGTGCATAGGTTCAAATGGTGCACACATCAAAAAAGGTAAGGACCAAATTAAGGTCTGATTGTGGCATAATGAAAGGCTAAGGGGGAAGCAAATGAATAAGCCCCTTCAAGAATCTCTGCAAAAGAGGTGATTTAAACAGAGACAGCTGATCTGGTAGCCAAAAGAAAGCAGACAGGGCTGAAAGGTAGCCCTTTGGAGTGCCCAAAGCTGAGCCCTGCTGGGCCAAGAAAATAATGAAAAGAAGAACATTTGATAGAGAGGCAGAGAAAGGGTCAATAGATTTCTCTGTACAGTATTTACAAAAGTCTTGCCATTGGCAGGTGTGTTATATTCCCAGGGAAGCAGCTAATTTCTTTCATTGTCCTTACTAATAACATTTTCAGTCAGTCGATAACTTTATTTCGGTCACAACGGACCATAAAAGTGCAAGATAAAATACAAAGCAGTAAAATAGTTAAATAACACAAAACAATACAAAGACAATCACAATCATATATACACATTATTCACAAGTTTAAAACTATGGCTTTATCCGTCCCAACATAAAACCGAATTAAACATTACAAAGGTTATTGACTGAGTACATTTTGTGCAGATATTCCAACTATCCAATTAAATCATTAAAAAACGTCTACGTTTGTGCCACATACCGTTTATAAAACGGCAAAAACAATAGGGGGATGGGTGTCATACTTCAGGACTCTAAAAGCTTGAGCATCTGTGCGACCTGATAAGCAGGGCAGAAAAAGAAGACATGAATTTCATTTTCAAGGTTGTGTTTACATGCTGGACACTCAGTATTTTTCTTACTGTCCCATTTGCTAGTAAATGACATGAGCGGAAGACTACCCATCCTGAATTGCATGTATAATGTCCTCGTCAGTGATGGATAGATCAAGTCTAGGAAGTCTTCCTTTTTGTAAGCTACTTTTACTTGAAGAAACTCGGTTGTCAGTCTTCCGACTGTAGAACTCACAAGAAGAGACGATATATTAAAGTGCCTGAAGTGGTGATCAAAATCAGCCCTGGTTATTGCTGGGCAAGCTACATCTGGTGTTTCCCAGAGCTCGGGTAGACCAATCCCTCTGCTAATTACCTTAATGTGTGTTAGCCACGGAGTTTTCTTGGTTCTCAATGCGGCCAAAACCTCCCTAAATTCGTTTTTGTAAGAAGCTAGTTCGGGGACTGTCCATAATCTTCTCCAGTACGTGAGTGGACGTAATGCCACTTCCTCCTCAATAGGGAGTAACCCTAGGTCCATACGGAGTGGTACTAGCGGAGTACTCACTGGAAGGCCGAACATGTTACTCATAAATGTGTACTCTACCTTCTTGAGGTTAGTAGACCTTTGGTGTCTCTAGAGTTCCGACCCATACATGGAGGCCGCTCTGTCCTGCAGTTTATAAATTTCAATGACAGGGGCAGCTGGCTTAACTCAAGTGGCGGGGAGGATTCAGAAAATGAATAGAGCGTCTGAGTTTAACTTCAGAGCAGCCTTTGCTAACTGGGTATCCCATTCCAGGTGTTCTGCTGGGTGATACCCAAATACTCAAAAGTCTTCACTCTCTCCAGGGGAGTGCCGTCCAGAAGTGGGTTTGGGCGGGTCTGCCTAGGAGGGTTGAAAATCATAAATTTAGTTTTAGTTAAATTTATCTCCAGGCCTCTCGATGCACAGAAATCGGCGAAGCCGTCCAGGGTACGTTGGATACCCGTTGATGTCTTAGACAACAACAAAGTGTCGTCTGCGAACACAACGCAGGCACCCGACCTGACACTAGCCTCAGGGCATCGGTGTCCTTGACTCCAAGTAGGTGGTCTATAAGCCCATTAATATATAGACAGAAAAAGGTGGGGGCAAGGACACACCCCTGACACACCCCCTGAGTCACCGGGAAGCGAGCTGACAGTTCTCCGTGCTTCCCGCACCTACCTTGTGCATAGGTTTCAGAATGAAGCCTCATTAGCACATCCAAAAGATATGGAGGTATACCGTGATCGAGTAATACACTCCACAGTTTTCCCCTAGGGACCAGATCAAACGCAGACCTCAGGTCAACGAAGATGAGGTAGAGGCTGCCAACCCTCCACACTCACCGTTTTCCAATACAAGACCTGAAGTCTGAATATCTGGTCAATAGTCGATGTACTCATCCTAAAGCCAGCCTGAAAAGGGCTCAAAATCTCATTTTCCTCAATCCAGCCCTGAACTCTATCTAAAATAATCCGTCCCATCAATCAGGCTGATAGGCCTGTAATTGGACGGTAAAAGAGGACAGCCTTTTTTGTGAATTGGAACTATCTCTGCACCACGCCAGGTGTCCGGCGGGTCCATTCCCTTTAAAATCGTATTACAAAGATCACATAAGTATGGCGCCCATATTTTTAGTACGGACCGGACTAAATCCCGTGGGAGGTTGTCTAAGCCGGGCGGCTTATTGGGTAATAGTTTGACGATGGCCGATTCACCCTCGCGGGGAGTAATCACCCAAACTCCCTCCAATCGATGCTCATGGAGGAGGCTGGTAATTGGGATTGAAGAACCGTCATCACCCGAGTATGCATACAGGGCTCCAAAATGGGCTTCCCAGACTGCTGGAGCTATATTGGGTTCAATCGCTAATCTAATAACATTTTCAGGTGTGACCTTTTGCACATATTTGCATGCACGACCATGTTGGATTAGTTTCCATGAAACTAAACTTGTGATAATGTTGTGCAATGCTATTGTATAAACAACACCCTGAACATCATGTACAAGGTCTCGTTTTGCACTATGTACAAATGTCATCACTATCTTCATCCACAGGGCGACAGGGCTATCTGCATATCCATAACATCACTAATCTATACACACATCACAAGGCTGCTTTCTATTATATAAGATGAGCATCCCGATCGATTAGCTAAGGAGACACTTCCACTGACAGCGAGGTCCAAGCAGGATGAGAAATCACCACACAGCAGTCTGACATCTCATGAGGGGTGTCAAGGTTGTGACTAAGATAGGGTCCTTCACTCTATACCAGTGGTTGCCAAACCTTTGACTCCTGAAGAGCCCCACTGAATCACTACTGGAAGCCAGGGACCCCCAAGCAATTTGTACAATTTACCTTTCTTTTTAAAAACGCCTTTTGAAGCAGAGGCAATTTCAAGAGGGAGACAGCCTGAATTGGGTCTATTGGCATGGACATGTATGCATACAGCAGTGTATTATTTAGTGGTACCCAAGGGCTTGTGGAAAGTGAGCAATCAGACAGCAGCCCGAAAATCTTACTGCTGATCCTGGCTGCATCTATTTTTACCTGCCTGCCAAGTAACGGTATCCTATACACATGTGCCTTTCAACGTTTTATTGCTTTTATTGTATTGCCTGTATTTTGCCTGTATTTTCATTGTTGTGTCTGTGACTGCTGTCTGTCTTCCCCCGCTTCCTGTACGTGGTCCGTGCCCCTTTTTCTTCCCTCTGTTCCCCTCGCTGTCCCCGTGCTCTCTCTGCCCGGTCTTTCCTTCTGTACCCCTTGCTGCCCCGTGTCTCTGCCCGGTTTTGCCTTCTGTTCGCCTCGCTGCCCCAGTGCCTCTCTGCCCGTTCTGCCTTCTGTTCTTAGCTGCCCCTATATTTCTGTATTTTGCCTTGGCACAGAGGGCAGATGGGCACAAAAAAAGAGGGAAAAACAAGTGGAACAGAATGCATAAGGGGCACAAAAACGAGGGAAAAACGAGTGGCACAGAGGGCAGATGGGCACAAAAAATGAACGGCACACTCGTTTTTCCCTCGTTTTTGTGCCCCTTTTGCATTCTGTTCCACTCGTTTTTCCCTCGTTTTTGTGCCCTCTCGCCCTCTGTTCCACTCGTTTTTTGTTTTCCCTCATTTTTTTGTCCTCTGTTCCAGAGTGCAGAAAGGCACAAAAAACGAGTGGAACAGAGGCCGAGAGGGCACAAAAAACGAGGGGAAAACCAGTTGAACAGAGGGCAGAAAGGCACAAAAAACGAGTGGAACAGAGGGCGAGAGGGCTCAAAAAACGAAGGAAAAATGAGTGGAACAGAGGGCAGAGGGCACAAAAAACAAGGGAAAAACAAGTGGAACAGAGGGCAGAAAGGTACAAAAAATGAGTTGTGTACCTTTCTGCCCTGTTCCAAACGATTGTTCAACTCATTTTTCCCTCGTTTTTTGTGCCCTCTTGCCCTCTGTTCCAATCGTTTTGTGTACCTTTCTGCCCTGTTCCACTCATTTTTTGTACATTTCTGCCCTCTGTTCCACTTGTTTTTCCCTTGTTTTTTGTGCCCTCTGCCCTCTGTTCCACTCTTTTTTTGTGCCCTTCTGCCCTCTGTTCCACTCATTTTCCCCTCGTTTTTTGTGCCTTTCTGCCCTCTGTGCCACTCTGTTCCATTATTTTTTTGTGCCCGAGGGCAGAAAGGCACAAAAAACGAGGGAAAAACGAGTGGCACAGAAGGCAGAAGGGCACAAAAAACGAGTGGAACAAAGGGCAGATGGGCACAAAAAATGAATGGAACAGTCTGCCCTCTGTTCCACTCATTTTTTGTGCCTTTCTGTCCTCTGTTCCACTAATTTTCCCCTCGTTTTGTGCCCTTCTGCCCTCTGTTCCACTCGTTTTCCCCTCGTTTTTTGTGCCCTTCTGCCTTCTGTTCCTCTCGTTTTTTTATGCCCTTCTGCCGTCTTTGTCACAGCTCTTGTGTGCTATGAGGACGCATGGACGTTTAATTTTTCACTACGGCAGGCACTCGAGTCCTGCGGACCCTCTGGGATTGTCTAACGGACCTCTGGTGCTTGTAATCACATTTATCTGCCTCTGTCTAAATCATTGCAGCAAACATATTTTATGCAAGAATAACATTGGTTTAATAAATATTATTGAAAACGTCCCACTGTGTATTTTCTGTATATTTCTCTGAGAATAAGTGAGCATGAGTGAAAAGTTCTGTACTGTTTCCAAGATCCCTGAGGGGACAGGGTTGTCCTGTTCAGTGGTTACCAGAAACCATTCAACCCTGGTAAGTTAGGGGAGGACTTCAATGCCAACTCGTCTATAGGCCAACATATCCTGTGGGGTGTCCGGAATCAGTCTTGACACCAAGCCCCTAGTTTATGTTGTCCAAACATTGCGCAGATCCTATGGATTACGGTCAAATCTGAGTAGTTCAGTTGTTCTTAGAGTCCGCTACTCACATTTAAACAGGAGATGTACATAGTGGGAAGTGAAAGAAATCCACCTCAGCTGAGTAGGTAAACCATATGGTTTGCACAATGCAGGAACTTCTAATCCTCCAAGATTGGTTAATCTACAGCCAATACATATCTCCATAAAATTCATTTAAATAAAATACCCTTTTTCCTCACACAATGTCTGTAAATAGAGAAGCGGATAAGGAAGTTGAATAACGGATAGTTGGACTAAAGATTTCTAAAAATTACAGCAAGGTAGTTCCCATGAAATCACTCCAAAATGCCTGTTGGTATTGGGTGGAGTTGTTACCTTCTTGGTTGAGGCGCTAGAAGCATTTCGAACAGAGGTATTCCATTTATGGGTTAAATTACGGCCTGCAGATGCACACACATGGTTGTTTCATGAATACATTGGCGATGATCCACCAGATGAGTATTTCTCATATGTGGACTTGATAAGTTAAAAAGGACTTCAGTAGTATTGGGAAGGGCGCCTTTAAACCAATTAATGTGTTCTTTGAACACGTGAGACTTGGTCCGCTCAGCAGAGAGGGAGCGACCTGGGCGGTCTTAGCTTCATACAACCTGCTTCCAGACATTGCTGCCTTAACAGCAGCAGGAATGCGTACATGCGTACACTCTACAAAGATCTAGAAATAATTTACAGAAATCATACTCAGTACATAATGAGAACATGAACAGTTCAACCTGTGAGTGCTGTGAGGGTTACACAACCACTTATGGTTACTCCAGGAACTCGTCCACTAACAGTAAATGACACTATAGGAAAAATTCCCACCAGCCGGGAGCAAATCCTGTTCTGGATAAGGCAGTTCGACAAACAAGTCCAATGCAGGGTCCCACGCCCTTTCCGGCACACCAATAATTCAGACATTGTTGCGTCTCGAAGACGTTATAAAGAACCAGTTTCAACTGAAAAGAAGTTGGACAATCCATGTGGTTGTAAGGGGCCACCGAGTGCCGGGTGGCAGACCACGAGCCAGGGCCCCCCCGGCCCATACTCGCCTGCATCTTCAACTTCCGTGACTGCGACGAGATTCTATAAACGGCATGAATTGCTCCTTCAATTCGTATTGAGAACTACACAGGTACATTCTTTCCAGACTACACCACAACAGTGACTAAACAACACCGTAGCTTCCTGGAAGTTAAGAAAGTAATGAGAACCCGGGAGCTAAAATACTCCATGCTATTCCCGGCAAAGTTAAGGGTAGAAAAAGGGGGAAACTTTGATTCTTTGAGATACCGGAAGAAGCCCACGAGTGGGTAGAGGGATGGCGCCCAGCATCCGGGCCTAAAAGACTAGCCAAGAAGTAACAGCATCACTTGCTGGAGGGTGAGTCACCAGATTCCAGGGAATCAAGCTCAACGGAGGATACCACACAGGCAAAAGGTAGACAATGAGGATAAGTTCTTGCTCTGTGAACCTATAACTGCTGGGGGTAGGGACTCTCCGGGGTTAACGGGGCGTCCAAATGCTGTCAGACTTGACTGCAACGGATCAATGTTCGTGATCGGAATTGTTGTGAATTTAACACTATCAGTCGCTCTCACTGGTGTGGGACAAAGACTTATTGTTTGAACAGTTAGCTGATATATCATGCTTTGACCATGGGGATGATGCAAGAAGATCATGGGACTACTCTCCCACCTCATGCAAGTACAAGTTATGGGAAAAAAGCACTCTCCGATGTTTGGGTTGCAGGTAGTTTTAGGTCGCCGAGCAGGGAGGCAGGGAAGGGGGTGGGGGAATGGGAACAGTTTAATGTTATGACTTTTCTAATGTTCCAGGTACATTACGAGATTACTAGATATATGCAAAATGTATGCATGATGTTTATATTGCAATGCTCTGTGAATTTGCCTATTGAGGAAGTAATAGATGGCACAAGCGAATGCCCTGGCTGACTCATTGGCCGCACGATCACTGACCTCTAATACAAAGAGATCTCCGTTATATCATGGAACGTAAATGGCCTTGGGGATAGGATAAAGAGAGGGCTGGTCTTACAATATCCTAAATGCAAGGCGCCGGAAGTGGCCCTGATGCAAGAATCGCACCTGGTGGGCTCAGCCTGCTGAGCCCTAGATAGGTGGGGGTTTAAAATGGTGGTACACTCTGAATTCACTTTCGGTTCACGAGATGTAGGCGTTCTGATTACTAAACGCTTCCCGTTTATTATTACTGGGTCATGGACTGATGATCAGGAATGCTTTACAGCAGTAGCTAAAAGAGAAGAAGGTAGATGGGATTAAGATGAAAAATACCCAGGCTACTGAGGACTCTTCTGCCGCGCTTTCCAGCATCATCACTGCCCATTCAGAAGCAGTCACAATGGCTCACCAGAACCTGATGGATTATCTGGGGGTAGCAGCACTGAGTGAGCATATCACAATAGAAACACCTGCTACAAGGGTAAGTGCCCCACATCTTTAATACGAAATAATGCTTGAAATGGAGGGGATATATATATGCAGGAAGGTAAAAGGTCTCTTTTTGGGAAAACCTGACATATGGTTACAATATTATTTTGGCTGGAAAAGATTGGCCACCTGATTCTGTAATGGATTGCCCAATAGAGGAAGAAGTTATTATACCTACTTTTGGCAACCTTGTACCAGAATCAGTTAAAAATTCTTACGCGCAGGAGTGGGGGTTATCGCTGGCTCCAACACTTTAATCATCCCACCCAACATGATTGCGGTAGTCACCTTATCAAGAAATCCCATTAAAATCAATTCCAATACCAGAGACATTTCTTCACCTCATGCTTAAATGGGTATTAAGTCAGGGAGATCTTAGATCAACTGGAGTACCAAGGATTGGTAGGGAGGTTTTCATAGGAGAGGTGCAATGTTCTATTTTCCGTAATAAAACCCGATAATGTCTGGATGCGTTTCATATTGTCTGGTCTGAGATTACACACGCACATTTGAAATACAGAATGCACATTATGCCACACTAATGAATAAGATCATGCAGAAAAAAATATATAACACTAGACATCTCAAATTGATTTTTCTGCCAAAATATAGTGCATGGGAGAAGATATCCGACAGCATTCTCAGCACTAGGTTCCTAAAAGTAATTTTGTCTTTTACCACAAGGGTATTATAACAGCCCTGGACTGTTTTCAGCCAGGGTAACAGAGTTACTTCAAAATGTTGATGAGGAAGCATTGTCCTATGTAGATGACATCTATTTGATGGACAATTAATTACTGGAACACTTGTCTAGGGAGATCCATATAATTCTCGGGTTCAACCACCTGGGATACAAATACACTTTCAAAAAAATAAAAAAATGCCCACCTCAGTGTCCTATTTTTCAGAAATGAATTGTCAAGTGAAGGAAAAAGCTTGTGCCACAATTTTCAGAAAAATGTGCACTGCTCCAACCTTCAACAACTCTGGCAGAAGATATTCTTGTGACTGTAGTCTTTTCAAATTAAATAATGGCTCTAGCTCGATTTAAATAATGGCTCTAGCTCGATATGAATGTATCAGCTATACCGATGGATCTGCCCAGCCAACCTTAGGAACAAAACAGCAATATTCTGTGGCATGCGCAATTGTAAAAGGGTGCATGCATGATGGAAATTTCTATCCTGGGAAAACACATATCCAGTTCCTAGGGGACTGTACAACACAGCTGTAGAACTAAAAGCCCTAATACTGGCACTACAAAATACAGACCTCGAATTTCCCACACTAATTGTGTCTGATTCATTTCCCATGTGTCCAGTCCTAAAACGAATATTTACATTATTGGGGCCAGAATGGATTTAGGGATTCCAAAGATTGCATAGTAAAGCACAAGGTGCGTTGGGAACAAGTGGCAAAGCTGAAAGAAGGCCTGCCATAGGTTCATGTTATTCATACATTGAGTCATCAACGTGTTGGTGTTCACGTTGAAGGGAATTCAATGGTGGATGAAGCCGTCAAAGCAACTGTCAAATCTTATATGAGAGTCCGAGCGTCAATTACGTATGTGCCATTAAACGCCGGACCCTGGTTGGAATGTAAACTCTCAGCTTCCAAAGAAGCCATGGGAAGTTTGGATGAGGCCTTGTGGTATTCCTCCCTGTACCATTCAGAGGGATATTCACTCTTTAAGAAGAAAAACTGTGACATAAAGCAATCCTTGGCAGCTAGGGTATTAGCCTTGGTGGCAGTTGGGGCAATGATCTATATGGGGTACAGAGGGCACTCAACAACATGCCAAGAAAATCCCTGGGGGGGCAGTACACCTGATATACTCCTGTTTGGGGCGAGGATATTGGTACCCAAACTCAATAGTGTCAGCACTGTGCCGGCTGAAACCCCATTTGACTTAAATGATCGTTTGGACGTTTTACAGGATCTCAAAGAATACCCGGCTTTACAAATCAGCGTCCAAGTTAAATGCATAATCACTGTGGAAGTGAAAACAATATCGGCAAGACCTGCCTGGATCCCGAAGATTGGGGACCTGGTCAGAGAGAAAATAGTGGACAAGAAAGAATATGGGCCATCTTACAGAGTGCCTGTACTGGTCCTGGCTGTCAAAGGTACCAGAACTGTACTTCTTCAGCCGCTTAATGGAATGGTGACAGCACTGCTAGTGCTGTGTTGCCGTGAGCACATGGTACACTGCTTTGGGACACCTCTGCTTCAAGAACTAAATGAGCATCGGTTCTCATCCTTCAGGTCTGTCTTGCTTGACTGCAAATCACACAGCGGAACACAGGTTGTATGCAGACACAAATGTGTACTGTATATATATATATATATATATATATATATATATAGGTCTCTGATCAGAATTGGTTGCGCCACCGGACATCGAAGTACTGATGGACCCCTTAAAGGCCCATGCATATTGCTGTCCCCAGCATATTCCATTGAGGATGAACGCATTCTAAGAGCCACCATGGGATGCTTCAGGTCCTAGTGATGTGAACAATGGCTCTGCAGAAACCTTAATGGATACAACACCTCCCTCAGCGGCTACTCTGGGAACTGAATGGATTCACCTTTGCTCCATAAACATGCTACAAGGTGAACCCCTGGGAATGTACGCAGATGTGAGCAACAGCAATGTTTTGTCTACCACTCGGAACACAAACAATTGACCCTGTCCATGTGGGAACAATTCAGCCTCTACCACTCGGAACACAAACACTCGGAACACAAACAATTGACCCTGTCCATGTGGGAACAATTCAGCCTCTTTCTCAACAAAATTAATGAAAAAACTTTTTCTAGGAACCATAGCTTTCTGAGTGCCTGGGAACTCAGGCTTCCCTTTAAAATATTAATCTAAAAGTTATTGCTTTCAGTTTGTTTCTTAGATGCTTTTAAGAATAGTTTTTAAATTTGTCTGCTGGTTTTTTAGATGGCTTTTAAATATCAACCCTTAGTATGAGGAGTGCGTGTTATACTCCCAGGTTAGGCCCATGTAGCGAAGCAGCTAATTTCCTACACAGTCCTCAATAATAACATTTTCAGCGGTGATCGTTTGTCATGCACGCAAATATGTGCAATGTTGGATATTTGCAATGTTGGATTAGTTTCCCTGAAACTAAACTTGTTTATACATCTAGCTTTGCACAACATTAGCACAAAGCCCTAGACATCAGGTACAAGGTCTTGTTTCGTAATATATGTACAAAAGTCAAAACTATCTTCAGACATGGGCTGACAGAAAGCAGCCTTGCTATGTGCGTATAGATTAGTGATGTTAGGGCTATCTACATATCCATGTTACAATCTGGGTTACAATCTGGGTGCTCATCTTTTATGTCAGCAGAAGTGGCTTGTGTTCTATGCCTGCATATATACATTGTTTTAGCACCATGGTAGAACTCTACCTACTATTTACGCTTTTGGTGCTTGGAATTACGTTTATCTGCTTCTGTCTACTAATCATTACAGTACACATTTTATGCAAGAATAACATTGGTTCAATATATATTACTGAAAACATCCCACTCTGTATTCTCTGTATATTTCTCTGAGAATTATTGAGCACGAGTGACTGAGTCAGAAGTTCTGTATTCTCTGTATATTTCTCTGAGAATTATTGAGCACGAGTGACTGAGTCAGAAGTTCTGTACTGTTTCCAAGATCCCTAAGGGGACAGGGTTGTCATTTTCAGTTGTTGCCAGAAACCATTCTCTGCCTGGTAAGTTAGGGGGAGCTTACGGTGGCAGTGTAAGTTATCTGGTCTATAGGCCAGCATATCATGCAGGGGTGTCTGGAATCAGTCTTGACACCAAGCCCGTAGTTCATGTTATCCAAACAATGTGCTGATCCTACGGATTAGTGGTATTTGCCTCCTGTCGTATAGTTCCTGACTTCGTGGAGGGACACCTGGCTGCCAGAATACCCTCACAGACTTCAGCAGGAAGGTCGGAAGCTGTCAACTTTTGCTGCTCAAGCTCCACGCAAGGAGTCAGAGAGTGGGCAGGTTTGAGTGGAGGACCCTCCCCTACTGCTGCAACATAAGTTCCTCCTGAAGAGGCAGTCTGACTAGAGGATCGAAGCTCATTTGCGGAAGCTCAGGATACCAGACTCTCCGTGCCCAGTCCGGAGCCACAAGGATGACTTGGGCCCAGTCACTCCCGATCTTGAGCACTCTGGGCAGGAGTAGTATGGGCAGAAAGGTGTAAAGGAGTCCTAAGCTCCACTCATGATGAAAAGCATTGCAGAGCGACAGACTCTTTGAATACTCCAACGCACAATACTGCTGACATGGTTGCACATTCTCTTCGGAGGAGAATAGATTTAAAGGCTCTTCCCACTGCTGAATGAGACCTTGTCTGACCTCTGGCTGGAGATGCCACTCGTGATCCACAAGGCACCGGCGGCTGAGTTTGTGTTCTCTGGCGTTCAGAGAACCAGCCAGATATTAAACCACCAGGGAAATGCCTTGTCTTTGCAACCAAGTCCAGAGATGCAGGGCCTCTTGATAGAGGGTCCACAACCCCACTCCACCTTGCTTTTTGTAGTACTAGAAGGCAATAGCGTTGTCCATGTGCACCTGAACTAGACTTCCTTTGAGGGATGGTAAAAAGGCTTCCAGTACCAATCAGATTGCCTGAAGCTCCAACAGGTTGATTTGGAGCCTGACTTCTACCGGAGACCAGAGTCCTCTGATCTCCACCTCTCTCATATGGCTGCCCCATCCCAGAAGGAATGCATCCATCACTACTTTGAGATCTGGGTGGGTGGAGAAGAGAGAGGGGTCTGTGTCTAACCTAATTGTGGATTGTCAGCCACCCTCCGATATCGGGACCAGGTCAGTGAGATTTCCCTGATGCTGCCCAATGAAACTTCAGGTCCCACTGCGGAGCCTGCATGCGCCATCTGGTATGGTCCACTAGCAGGATGCCGGAGGCCATGGGGAATAACAGCCTCAGAGTCATTCTCACCAAAATGCAGGATAAAGTCTGAAACATCTGTATCATAACCTGATTAGCCAAAAACTTCACGATTTCAAAACTGTGCTGATGAAAGGGAGCATCTGAGAGTGAGTCAGCTGTGACTTCAGACTACGCCGAACCTCATGCATTCGCTAGGGTTCACTATCAATGTGCTAGATGTGGGAAATGACTGCCTGGGACGAGCCCGCCTTCAACAACCAAAATACAACAATGGCTCTGTCGGGTGCGTATTATCTCTTCAAATTTTTCTGCCAGTAGTACGAGGTTTTTCAGATAGTTCTGTGGACCACAAGTGTTAGTCTCATCGCAGAATTCATAAAGCTGTTCCAGATAGTTCTAAAGTCTTTAGAACGGACCAGCTTTAGAACTATCTGGACCCCTTCTTCCCCTACCCTTATCCTAAATTATCACTGTATATAGTACAGTTTCATGAATATCACTGAGCACCTAATGTCACAATTCTTTATATGATGCGCACTATGTATTGTTGGCAGCCATGTATATATACTTAAATAAGGGTATTTATAAATTAAGCAAGTTATATAAAAAAATCTGTTGTCATACCCTAGTCGGTTTGGTTTTGCGTTTCTTGTGATTTATTCTTTGAAAAGATTTGTTTAGAAATGAACAATTGGCTGAATAGTAAAAAAAAAATTGAAGAGATAATACACGCCTGACAGAACCATTGTTGTATTTTGTTACTACTGCCCAGGTTCTGAGGGATACTGGGTTACCCCATTGTTTTTTACCGCCTTCAACAACCATTCATCGAAATAGGGGAAGACTTGTACAACTGATCTCTGCAGATCTCTGCAGATCGGCTGCGACCACCCCATCACTTTGGGGAACACCTGAGGGGCACTGCTGAGGGTGAAGGGGAGCATGGTAAACTGAAAGTACTCGTGGCCCACAGTAAACTGCAGGTAGCGACAATGGACTGGCAGAATGGGAATGTGGAAATGGGTGTCCTGCAATTCCATTGCTATCATACAGTCTCCCGGGCCTAGGGCAGACGGGAATTGAGTAAGGTTAAGCATCTTGAACTTCTCCTTTTTGAGGAAGCAGTTGAGGACTCTGAGGTCTAAGATAAGACAAAGGCCCCCTTCCTTTTTTGGAACCAGAAAAAAGCAGGAATAGTAACCAAAGCCAATTTCTGGCTTCGGAACCCGCTCTATAGCTTCCTTGACCAAGAGAGACTTGACTATAGCTGATCAGGGTTACGGCCCTGCCAAATGAAGTGCTCGATCCAGGAATCCTGTCCGGGTTTGCAATCTTGCCACAGCGCCAGACCAGCAGAGCAGAGAGCAGCGAGCAGAGAGGGAACTGACTGCCTGCCTGCGGAGCCAGCTAGATACTGCACCAAGAGACACGAAGATGCCGTGAAAAGCGAGAAAGGCAAAGCAAAGCAATGCGGTGAGCCTGGGAATCTACAACCTCGCTGCTGTTCCCCTGCCCCCCCCTTTCTGGGAAATTGGCAGAGTTGCGGGAAGCAGCGGGGGCTCCGAAAAACCGGATCAAAATCGGAGCCTCAAAAATCGGTAAAGAAACCGAGGTGAGGCCGGCGGAGCCTTTGGGAACAGTGGGAGACTAGTGAGGTCTGGGGGCCTGGGGTAATTCAGCAATTTTACTTCCGTGGGCCTCCCCCAGCCTAAAACAGTCTTCTCTCAGCCACCCCAGCCACCTACAGTTACCTACTACCTACAGCAGTATACAGTGGCAGTGTTGCCTGACCGCTTGTTGATCAGTGGGCGGAGCCATGCACATTTGAGGTTGCTGCTCGTTGCCGCCAGTTGCCACATTGTTTGGTTCTCCCACGATTAGAGTCGATTAGAGACCGTTTGCCACCGCTACTGTCCCTACTGATACCTGTGCTGCTGCCTGCCGCCATTGCCGCTATTGATCCGCTGCCGGCCCAGAGTCCGGGGACCCATACGGGCTGAGGCTGCGGCGGGGGGCACAAGCTTCGGAGCAGTGAGCAGAGAGGCGGAGGGGTGGCTCCGGAGCTCCGGTAGCACACCCAGATGGAGGCGGTGCAGAACGTACGGAGATAGAGAGAAAGAGTCTGCATCGTTGGTTCTGGTTTAAGTTCTGGTTCAAGTGGGGGTTCAGTACAGGTGAGGGAAGTGTGGGAGAGGACCTAGCCACACTCTCTGACAAAACCTGATAAAACCTGATAAATTTTGGTAAATTGGTTCCCCGATAACTTGGAGATACTATTGGGGTTCACGTTTGTTCTTGGATAACTTTGAAGCCCTTAAAAGAAAAAATGTATGCACATTAAGCACTATCAGCAGTGGCGGAGCGTTGGCGGAGCGTTGGCAGGAACGCCGGGAGGCCAGGAGAACCAAGCCCCGAGAACTGCTAGGCTCCGAGATTAGCTGCCCGCGTGGAGCCTTGAGGTCCGTGGAGAGCGGGTAGCACGGTAGCCGCGACCACAGCGGCGCCGGAGCGGCACTGCGGCAGGAGGTCCGAGCTGCGGAGCTGTGGGTGGCCGGAAGTCATAGAGCCCTGGAGCCAGAGAGCTTGTGAGCCTGCGAATTGCGGTGGATTCTCGTGTCACCCTGCATCGTTTTGCTGGAGCTTGAACCTCTGGACTATCACGGTTGCCTGTTGACCCACATGACCGCGACTGCCTGAGTAGGTGTGGGGGAAGTTTTAATCTGCCCTGCAAGCTGTCCTGCAAGCTGAGGGACTCTCAACGAGCTGTACTTTCCTGGCCGTGAGAACGATAAGGAGAAGGAGAACGAGCGAGGAGGCGAGGAGCAGAGGAGCCAAGGCGAGGAGGACGCCACTCCACCTACCTTTGCCTTCGGTGAAAGCGACTCAGCATCAGGAAAACGCTGCAGGAAAACGCCGAGTGGCCAATTGCTGCCATCACACGCAGCGCCAGGTTGCGAGCCAACCACCCCCTGGGGGAGCAGGAAAATGTCGCAGGAAAACACCGGAGACGCTACATCTCGCCTCTCCCCAGAATAGCAGTAGCAGCGGGCGGTGAGCGGTGGGGGGGCAGTGAGAGTCTCATCAGTCACACCGAGGTCCCCGGCTGCCCCCCCCTGCAAGGGGAGCCCGCAGATCCCGGTGTCGTTCGAGGGGGGAGAGGCTTGCTCCACCTAGCCCCCTCACCTAAGCTGTGGGCGCTGTGCCCAGATAAACCTGGTGAGAACTAAACTTTGAAAACAATGAGAACCAGAAATTCAAACTTAATACAACTACAGGAGAAGCCCCGCCCCCACAGATCAGCCAGGAGACAGTAGGTGAAGCTATTCTACCCTCCAGGAGTAGGGGGCTCCTACCTTTGGGATTGGATGTGTGAATGTGTTGAGCCACTAATGTATGAGTGATGAGTTATTAACGAACCACGTCCATTTGGATGGTTCTGGATGAAACGTCGGACACATAATCAGTATACACCTCTTATTGCTGGACTAATACACTAAAACATGTGGTGAAGGAAATAGCACCTAGCATAACGAAATCTTACTGGATTGGCTATTGTTGTGAATGTAAATGCGAATTAATGAAGTACATTTCATGATCAGTAGTGATAACATGAATATGTCTGTGCTTTCTCCCCCGTTTTCCTCCTCTTCTTTTACAGAGACCATTGGTCACTTTTTTGGCACTGATTATTGGTGCCTTGCTTCACTTGGGCCAGCTCATGCCCCGAAGCACAAATATTCAGCTTATTTTTGCTGGCATATTTGTAGGACAGTAGGCCTACTTCTATAGAACTGAGCTATTCACAGTAGGGATCACGATTCGGTCCTGATGAGTAGGCAGTAGGGGACTGCCTATGAAACATGTCGACTCGGTAGTCAGTAATTGCTCTACCTGTATCCCCTTTTTAATATTCCCAGCCAGAGAAACCAATAAAGTGTATTTGTTCTACTAGCCAGGGAATTTTTAATTTTTGTATTTTTTTGCATTCACTAGTTAGATCCCTACACTTCACTTATCACCACTGCACCCACACATAGCTATGTCACATTTATAGTGCTCCCGCGTAGTCCGTCTGGTCGTAGCACGCCCCGCCCCGTTATAGGGACGGGAAGACCCCTATGATGAACATGACACTAACGGATTTTTTTAGTGTGTGAGGGGTATTTTAAACAAGCACACAGGCTCTCTTAACGGTAGAAAGATGAGAGCACATCACTTCACTATAACTAAAAAAATCTTAAAAATATCTTGCACCTCTACACATTGATAGAATCTTTATGTTTACATGGCTCCTACCTAGGGCCAGGGCTCAGAGACGGGGAACAAACAGGAGCAGCCAGAGTAACTGGAGCAACACCGATGTCACCGGAATTTCCAGCGGAATTTCCAGCTCCGATACCAGCAGCCCCACAAGGGAAGACCCACAGCAGCCCCACAAGGGAAGACCCACAGCCCACCCAAGTCAACAGCCCACAAGTTCTGTATTGGCGCAAAAGAAACATCCACAGGGCCAGCAGGACACAGAGACATAAGAGACTTTCTGAGCCCCAAAGTACCCATACCCATACCAGCTGAACCCCGCCCGACTTTAATCAACTTACCTACTAACAATGCAATGGAGGATGGGCAGACTCCAAGCCCCACAGCACCTCGGGCATTCTGCATTCCTCTTTCACCAAAAATAATCACTCTCCACGGCGGAACATCTCCCTGCAACACTAAACGTGGTTCCACCCAGGCATTCCCATACAAGCCCCCTAGCTCTGATCCATCAACGCTCGGAGGACCCTCAGCTGAGTCCCACCCCAAATGGAGCGACCATGGCCAACGTGCCTAATAGCATCTATGCTGACAATGAAGGAAGCACACTGACATCACCTGGCATTCCACAAACCCAGCCCCCGAACTTGTCAAGACCGAGCGCTCTGGAATACGACGAATTGGCCCAGTTTCCAACTTTCGCGAGTAGAGGCTTGGACAAGGGGGAGAAGCCCCCATTGATCACAGACCATCTATCACTGATCAACGAGGCCCTCATCTCAATTACAGGCGCAGCAATAATGCACGTGGACAAGCTCGACGCCCATATCAACATTTTATAAATTGTTGCGGGTCTAATCTCCGGGATAGACTCTAAATTGGACCACCTGCACTCTCTGATCCACAGAGCACAGGACAGCACACATTTAAAGCCAGAGTCATGTGGCTGCAGTCCAATTCTGCACAGTCTAATGTGGTCATGATGTTTGGTAATTTTTCTAATCGAGGATCTTAAGAACGAAGCAAATAAGAATCAGAATTTACCCCCACAGGACATTGCCCAGGAATCTCCAAAAATACAAGGCACAACAAACCCTCAGATTTGTAGCATAGAAATTCCTGAAGGGGAGAAGACCGCAGGCCCGGTGCCTTCAGCGACGATTAACGTGAGCGGAACAAATCTATTCAGGAAAAATAAGAAAAAACTAAGAAAACTCAACAAGGAGAGAAAAAACAAATCACACGCCACCAGCTCAATTCGGCAATGGCTACTGCCCGACAACCAGATGCCCAGTAAAACTGAGACTCAGAAAGTGACCGACCGGGCAATCATAACTAAAACTAAAGGAAAAATCGAATCATCCGCAGAAGCCTCACATACAACCAATTCAGCAATAGACTTGAGCATGCTGGCCTACCCTGCAGCCTCCCAGCTAGCTCGGGCATTGAAAACACAATACCAAGTGCCCGATCCGCAAGGACAATGCGATGGGGAAGTAAATCAAGCCCTTTCAAGTGATCGCGAGTTTTGCCCAACAAGTTACCAGCCCTCCGCTCACATAAAGACAACAATTAGCAGAGTGACCCAAGCGCCACCAGTCGCCAACAAATTAATAGCGACCAATGCAATGTTGGAAACTTCTCAGCGCGCACCCGAAGGCATTCCTGGCCTCAAACCCGAGCAGGCTGGGAATTGGTCACTTAACACCAGACCACTTAGCCCACCTCTCGCGGTGGCACTCCAGCAGACAACTGGGCCAATAAATCAGGCAAACATCCATTCGCCCAGCGCGGCACGGCCACTACCCATTGACATACAGGCCAAAACCTGGAAGATCGCGGACTTTGCCAACAACCTAAAAATTAACACCCCAGGACCGGAAAATAATGCTGTACCCTGAATATGTCTCACAGGGGAAGTGGGACATTCTCAACCGTAGCAACCTCTTAACACTCTGCGCAAACATCCCAGGGCTGGAAGGGACAAAAACCACAGACATTGAGACCATCTCTTTCCTTCCCCCGGATCCAGAGGAGAAAAATGAAACCACCGAGCTAACTTTCACCAGCTCAAACATGGTAGAGGCACTGAAGAGACAACATATGCTACTGGAAAGCTGGGGCATAAAAATAAAGCCTCAGCCCGTACAAAAATACCCCTTAATCTTAAAAACTCATTACCCGCTCTTCAGTTCGGAAATCCAGGAACAGCCCACTTACCCGCTCTTCAGTTCGGAAATCCAGGAACAGCCCACTGGGGGAACACATGTTTGAACGCTCTCCCTGACCACGCCCCACATGTGGCGTCCATTCTTCAGGGGTCTAAAGGTAGTACGAGCACAGGCTTAACCAACGGAACCCCAATTAAGATAACAACAAATTTGAGTCAAGGCAAACGCTCGTGCGTAACAAGGGGGTGCACGAGTAAAGACTGGTCCTGGCTGCCCTTAGCATTAAACCCCAGCTCCTAACACGCACTGCCCTGGAGAAACAGGTCGCTCCTTTCAACGCACGACTAATGGGCAAGTGAAACACACAAACCAAACCTTGATCACCAAGAGCTTGAAAATTATGACCTGGAATGTCGCAGGACTCAAAACGCTATTACAAAATCATGCCGCAGTGATATTCCTGGAGGATGCAGATATTATCTGCATACAAGAATCGTGCGTGACTAAGCCACTCTCACTAAGAGGATATACAGAATACGGCAGACCAACATATTTGGAAGACCATCAGGGGGGACATGTGTCTATATCAAGCTCTCGCTGAACCTAGAATTCACGGAAATAAATAACCTACCCAACATGCTCCAGGCGGGTATTTTGAAAGGCCCGCACTCGATCAACGGAACTTTCCCCATCTTAATGATCAACATTTACCATAACCCGCATGGGTCCACAGCCAACTTGTCCACGTTAATAAATTATCTAGAGGCTCTATTACTACAATTCCCGTCATTGGATTGCATCATTCTCGGTGACCTCAACATCCACAATATAGGGGTCACACCCACACAAAGTCACCAGCCTGGGGCTACTAATGCACAGAACGCCTTTATTAAAATCTTACAAACTGGCGACAGCACACTCAGTCCATCTACAGAACAGCCCAGGGGCCTTTGTTGCCCCCATGTACAACAACCAAACGACCATCGATTACATCATCCTAAGTGACAAACTGCAACCCTTGATGTCGGATTACTCAGGTTCAGTGTAATTATTAAGGCGGCATGGTCGCTGTCGCTGCGAAGGTGTACTAACAGCAAAAACACGTCATAGACTACAATACATTAGGGCCGCAAACGGCGAAGAACTAATTAAGCTACCCAGAAGAATTAAATGGGGGCAGGCAGCAACCATCACGTTCAATAACTGGTCAAATTCGTGGGCAGGCTGGCAACCGAGCGACCATAACAAGGGTGCAATAGCAACATGGGATGGAATCACCGGGACCTTAGCGGCAACAGTTCGAGGGGACACAGCAAGGGTAACCCGTTGGCACCCACCATCTACATTCGGATTCAACCGGGCAATCAAAGAAAGTGCCAAACATCTGAACATAAAACGAAAAGCATTCCGGAAAAATGGCACAGCTTCAGACAAAAAACAGCTACAAGAGGCCGCAAAAAGCCATTCGAAGAAGGTGTGGGCAGCAAAACGTGAACATTGCGAAGCACAATGCCTGAAAATCTTTGACTTGCTGAGCCCCAGGAAATCGCAAGAGTTCTGGAGCTACTTAAGCAATCTCGGACGAGGTACAAATCACAGAGAAAACTCCCTCGAGGCCTCTACCTGGGTTGCCCACGTAAAAGCTCTATACAACGAAGACCAAGTCGCCTTTCACTCAAAGAACGCACCCACAGTAAGAGAAGAGCCAGATTCCATTACCCATAAGAAGGCCCCTCCTGGAAAATTGCTAGTGTCCAAAATCTTTAAACAAAATCAGGCAAAACAGCGCACCGGGCCCCAACGGCCTCCCAGGTCTATTGTTTAAAGCAAACATAGAATTCTGGTCCGAAAATCTGACCCACCTATACCCCGAATACTGGCTCCTGGGGGACGTGCCAGACTCCTGGAGAGGCTCGCTCTTACACCCAATCCATAAGAAAGGGCCCAAATCAGACCCGTCCAACTACCGGATGATTGCCCTCCTGGACATCGAGGGCAAAGCCTATGCCAGTGCCATCTTGTCTGATCTTGCAGACTGGGCAAGCGAAGAAGGTCTTTTGCCCCTTTGTCAAACCGGATTTAGACCCGGGTCTTCAACCGTGGATAACATCACCGCACTTTCTTACCTGGCCCACCAAGCACGGTTGCGCAAAAGCCTCCCTTTATTCGCCTGCTTCATTGACTACTCCGCAGCGTTCGACGGGGTAGATCGCGCTATCCTATGGAGAAAGCTGGCACAATGGAATATCAATCCGACCCTGCTAAGAGCAATTCAGTCGCTGTACCAAAAAACGTGGGTCAGGATCAAACTTTCGAGTGACTCCGCATCTGAGAAGATTGATACGGATCGAGGCCTAAAACAGGGGTGCGTTTTAGCACCACTGTTGTTCAATCTATACACAGCAGACATGGAGATAGCCCTGTCCGGGGCAGCCTTAGCCACCCCGAGGATCGGGGGGACCAAAATCCAGTTCATGCAATACGCCGATGATCTGGTACTCCTGGATCACACTAAGAAAGGCCTACAAAAGGCGCTGACTGCACTGGCAACATATAACAATAAAAACAAGTTGGTAGCTAAGAAAGGCCTACAAAAGGCGCTGACTGCATTGGCAACATATAACAATAAAAACAGGTTGGTAGCTAACCCTTCCAAGTCAAACATAGTCATCTTTGGGCGCTATCCAAAAAAAAAAACTAGCCAAATGGAGGCTTGGCCACTTGTCTTTGGAAAGCACACAGCAACACACCTATTTGGGCGTCTGCTACCATGAGTCGGGGCTTTCAGGCACTCATTTAAAGAAAATCCAATGCAAAGGGAAAACCATCACCTACGCCCTCTGCAAATTACAAGCCACCTTACATAGTCCATCTACAACGGCCATTCAAAGAGTACTTAAGGCAAAACTAATGCTGGCCCTCAATTACGCCCAACAAGCGTTCCCGGGCAAACTCAATAAGGAATTGGAAACAATCAATTGCAGAGCTTACAAGAGACTATTCCATCTACCCAAGTGCACCAGAAACACCCTCATCCGCCTAGAATTTTCGCTCAACCTACAAAAGCTGGAAGAGATGGCCGCCTTGTGCAAATATTACTATCTCACAACAGCGGCACAAGACAAGACACTGAAGGCAGTTCTGAAATATATTTTTACGGAATCTTGGAGCCCTAGGTCAACCACCTTTAACGCGGCGAAGGATCTCCTCAACCTCGCCACTGAGCTTTGGGACCCTGAGCTAGTCAATTACACGGCAATCAAAAACGCGATCAAAAAACAAGTTGCATCTGCTCCCGGGAACTGGATATGGAATCGTTGGCAAAACGAGATTTCCATTAGTCCCTATGCCTGCCGCACACAGTGCATAACCCCAAACACCATCTCACGCAATCCATGGGACGCTCAGCCCTTCACAAGATTTTTAGCCTATAGACTACACCCCTTGCCCCTTAAAGAACTATATGCCTCCGAACGGCCAGGACTGGGAGCTTCGGAATGCAGGCTTTGCAACTACAAAGTGAGTCGCTGGCCCACCTTTTACTTTGCTGCCCTTTGCGCGTAGCACGCAGCCTTTACCTCATGCCTATCTTAAGACAAGTGGGGTCACGCACCGCAAAGGAGGCGGTTTATCAATTATACACATTGACCACAGTAAAGCAAATGGCCTCTTTTGGTAAGTTTATCCAACAGACACGGTCTAAGCTGATGGCCACCTAGGGCACAAATGATTTGAGACTCTGCAGAAGCACGCTGGGCTGCCTTATCATGATACTACTCCTTTGAGCTTACCAGCGTCCAGGGACCTACCATACAGACTTGCTGACTCACTTGTTTTAATTTTTGTAATTTTGTACTTTGATTAATTTTATTGTTTGGTTACTCAAAACCATTACATTAAAACCAATCAATCAATCAATCTATAGCTGATCATAAGTTGGAGGCATGGAGAGAGGGGTAGTCTTGAAGGGGAGGGAGTGGTCCCTTCAGAATATTTGCAGGACCCAGATATCCAAGGTGCTCTCTCACCAGTGGTGGAGGTGATGGCATATCCTGCCATCAACTAAACATCCATGATCCGGAGGCATCGGACTAGGGAGGTATTCTGGTAGAGGAGTAGGCTGTGGCTTGACCTCAGTTCTCGCCACCTGACAAACGAGGTCAAGGTGAAACACGTCCATGACCCCACGGAGGTTGTTGGACTTGCAGGGTCCCTTGGCTAGAGATGGGTTGGCGTGGTTGTAAGTCCTTTCCATAGCGATGAAAAGGGCAAAAAGCAGACTGGGCGGGATGAAGTGGAGAGGCCCAGGTACTTGGCTGAAGCCTGCAAATCCACGAAGCACTCAAGCGCTGCATCTGACTTGTCCAAGCTAACCCCAACGACATGCCCTTTAATGGCTCCCATCTCTTCGGAGACATCACCCAAAAAGCCAGACATCCTCAGATAGGCATAGTGCCTAATGGCCAACATCAAGGTTGTGACTGCCTAACGAGTCTGTTTTATCTAAGCAACATCGTATGGCAATTTTCGCCTTATCTCTCCCATCCGTAATAGCTTGGGAGAGGAGATCCCAGTCCTCCTCCAAGATTCTGTGTAGAACTTGGCAACTGTATCCCACAAAGGGTCGGAATAACAGGCCCAAGAGGCATTCAGCATTTGCTGACCACAATGCTAGGCAGGTGTAAGAAAATAACTTCTTACCAAAGCTGTTCAGCCTTTTGGATTCCCTGTCCAGGGTTGCGGAAGGGAATGTGCCATGGGAAGTAGAGGCTTGGACCACCAAGCTCTGGGGGTGTGGGGTTGGTAGAGAGGAAAGTTAGGTCAACCGGTGCAGGGCGGTGGCTGCGGGCAATGGTTTGATCCACAGGAGCCCCTGTGCTGGGCTTGGATCAGGTGCCTAGAAGAACATCCGTCATGGCAAGTATTCTGAGGTGGAGACACCAGGCAGCTTCAGGTCTAAGACCTCCTCGGCCTTACACACAACCATCACAAACAAGGCTCCTTCCTCCGATGCCAGGTTAGGCGGAGACAGCATGCCAGAATCTGGAGAAGTGCCTAGTGCCTAGGCCACTGGCATTATCCAGTTCCTCATACCAGTCCAGGTCTTGATTAGGTAGCAGGGTTTCTTAGGTATCCTGCTGCCCTTCCCAGTCCTCATCCTAACCCTTCAACCAGCTCTATTTTGAATGGCATGGAGCCGTACGTCTCGGTCGACGCCAGTTTTGGCCTTGGTGGATGCCCAGCTGGCTCTGTGTCATCCAGTAGGACGATGGGGGAGATGCCGTTGGTGGTCTCCTGCGATGCTGAGGGCCTCTACATTGGACGCAGCACCGGGGAAGGCCACAGGGGTATGACCTGCGTAAGTCCAGATCCAGGAAAGGATCCAGGAGGAGGCCATGGTGTTTGGGCTAAAGCTGGAGGCACAGAACCCATAGGATCTCCATCAACCAAGCCTCATGCCCGAAGGCACGTCGGCAGGGTCGGGCCATCCAAATATGGTGTCCATGGTGTAAAAATGATTTTAGTTAGACGGGTCACTCCCAGCCCTGGAAAGGGTGGGATATGCGGAGACGACCCAGGCACACGCTCCACAGAGCGAGGCATCAAACTTCGAGGCTCCTCCGTTTAGTTGCGTGATGAATGAGGCCAAGTCAAAGCACTCTTCAACTTGTTGTGCTTTTTATGGTGTTTCTTACCTGACCACTATGACTTCAAGGAAGATGACTTTCACCTCAACCCCGTAGTGGTGCTGGGACTATCCTCTCTACTTAGATCAGGAACAAGATCGACAAGGTGACCTCCATGGTGCTGGACACCGGGTCATGATCAGCTTTAGGGATCGCTCCCTCATAGCCTTTGGTGCCATGGTCTGGCAATCGGACATTGACTTTGGTGCCTGGAGTGCAATCACAACACAGACACTTCAATTAGTTTCTTAGGCATGATTGCAGACTACCTCTTCCTTTCTAGTGATCGCTCTCCTCTCTGTTGTGAGTTCTTCGGTCTGCCACCTCTTAGTATGGAGTCCTCAGATCCTGGCACTGTCAATACTTCCAGGCCTCTGCATACTAATTGCCTCAGCCCACCAGCTGTGGTTTTTGCTACAATCTCAGCCTCCATGGTACTGCACACTGCTATCCTGGTATGGCGTTTCCTCTGCTCTTGATAGCGAATGGCGCTACTGCTGTACAGGTCGTCTTCGTTGTCAGGCCTTTACTCAAATGCTGTCCTTTAACCAACTCCGAGGGCAACCTCACGGCCACGCCTCCACCACTCGGCCGCTATTCACTTCAATCCTCACTTTTGGAGCCCGCTGCACACCAGGCCAATCTCTGGTCCATCGGACCCTGTGTTCATGTAGTTCCCTTACCTCCCATTTAGGCCTTTCAGTGACTCACTTAATGGTGGCCACATGTGAGCTTCATTTCGGGTTGCTGGGGCTTGCGCTCCTATGGGTACAATCCTTCTCAAGGGTAAATGTCCATCCTATCTATGTTACCGATTTTATGTGCCCTTGACCCTTTTAGCACCTCTGAAACTTCTTTACAGGCTAAAAGAGAAGAAATAAAGCAGATCACGTCCCTTCCACCCCTACTTCAAGCCATGGCCCCACCCTCCAAAATCTACTCTAATTTACAGCTTTGGTTCTCCAACAATTACAATATTTCTTTCATTTAGAGTTGTGTGAAAGCCTCAAGAGGAGGCATACAGCTATGGTATTTGCATTACCCATAATTCCTATTAATATGTTATACATGTTCACTCTGCAGCAGGGGAACAAACCTTACATATTCACTCAAATAGACACATTGCAGTTGCAAAGATCATACAACAAAAGTGTGAGATGCTGGCCTGGTACATGATGTCCACTAATGTAAGTGGACACCTTGCACCAGTCCAGACAACACTTAGGTCTCAGAAAACCTTAGAAAGCTATCCAAGTGGTAGCTGTGGAGAGCAGCCTTCAAGCTTAGTCTTGAAGGAGTGTAAAGCAGCTTGTTTTACCAGAATGCAATCTTATGGTACAGATTAAATGAACAAGAACCACACAAAGTATGTATAAAAATATATATTTATTATATAAATCTCTCTAGTATGTTACAGTATCTCCCACATGGCAATAAACACAAAGCACACAATACTTTAGCAGAGAAATCACAGTAAATAGCACTAATACTCGAGTCAGGATGATGTTGAGAGGACATAGATTTTCTGGGGACCCCCAGAACCTCCCTAGGTAAGTAGATAGGGATCCCATGGAAAGCGTGTCTAGTGTGTGAACACACCGCATGCTCAGTACAGGTCTATTTGCAAGTCACAGTTGGATTTTTCTAAGATTAAGGACCCTTCCCAGTGGACCCTGAAGAAACCCCATGGAAGACAGAAGGTTGGAGAGCCCTCCCACCCGTGGATACTGTGGTACCCAAGTTAGCTATCCCAGGGAAGCCGGGTGCATTGGTTTGAAGTGGCATCAGAAAACGCTCTCGAAATTAATGGAGGACTTTAGGAAAGTGCCGCTCCTGGAAAAGGAGAA
Source organism: Lissotriton helveticus (assembly GCF_964261635.1). Classification (NCBI taxonomy): domain Eukaryota; kingdom Metazoa; phylum Chordata; class Amphibia; order Caudata; family Salamandridae; genus Lissotriton; species Lissotriton helveticus. Next base: position 1,184,374,175 of record NC_136067.1, read on the forward strand.
AAAGTCTGGAGGAATCCAAACATGGATTTTTGAAGAGGAGTACCTGAAAGCAGAGGGGACAGAGTCTATGTCACTAAAGAATGGCCAGGAGACTTAGAAGACGAATGCCCTGGGATGTTGAGTGCTTCAGGGAAAGTTGATGACTTTGACTGTGCAGCTGTGGGGACAAGGCAATGCTGCAGGAAGACCAGGACTGGATACAAGCTGTCCCATGAAGGATTTTGAGTGTTTGGGGTCAGTGTCCAGTGAGAGCACCAATAAATGCAACCTATGCAGGAGGTCAAGAAGGTGCAGCTGTGGGGACAAGGCAATGCTGCAGGAAGACCAGGACTGGATACAAGCTGTCCCATGAAGGATTTTGAGTGTTTGGGGTCAGTGTCCAGTGAGAGCACCAATAAATGCAACCTATGCAGGAGGTCAAGAAGGTGCAAAGTTGGGTCAGGCAAGGTCCAGGGGACTCACCATAAGCAGGGGAGTCAGGGCAGGCCCGAGCAATCAGGGGAGCTCAAAGAAAACAAATGTGATGCCCAAGTGGACCCACAGGTGGGAGGCACTGGAGTTGCAAGAGGACCTCATGCAGCTCACCAAAAGATGCGGGTCACAATGCACACAATGTGGTGGGGCTAAAGATTCTAGTCACTGGAGGTGCTCGAGGTTTGGGCTACTTGTTGCCATCTTTGCTAGATGATCTTTGGGCTCCAAGTCTTTGCAACTGCAAAGTGGACATGGTACTCAGGGGTTCAGTTAATGCAACCCCAATGAGGACTACTTCCCTCAAACTTGGTGAGAGGGTAGAACAGGCCTCAGGAGCTGTGGAAAACCACCACCTATGAGGCAGAGTCCACGGAGTCCAGAGGAGCTCAGGATCTGCAGACCAGTTGACTTAGTTGCGGCGCCTACAAATGCAGGGGAGTGACTCCTTCACTCCAAGGGAGATTACTTCAGTTGTCCTTGATGCTTTGAAGGCTTTGGAAGGTTCCTGTATGATGCACAGGCACAGACGATGCAACAGACTGGGGGTGAATGTCTCCCTTCTAAACGAAGTCCAGAGTTGGTAGAAGTGCAATGGTGTCTGATCTGAATCTTATTCCACTGCGAAACTAAAGACTTACACCCAGGCAAGCCCTTAAGTACCCTAGGGAAAGGTTTGGGAGGATTCAGGGGACCATCCCCGGGGAGGGACTTGACAGGCGGGAGTTTACTCCCATGTCCTCTGTCCAGTTTTGCACCAGAGCAGGAGCCAATGGCTCCAGGACTGGTTTGAACTGGACTATGCACAGGGAAACCAAATGTGCCCCTCATACAGACTTTATGGCACTGGCAAGCACACCCACCCATCCCTAATACACTAAATCCTGCCTGGGAGGTAGTCACACCTCCCTGTGACAGGATGCCTATTGTTCTACCTTCCCCTGCTCAAGCTTGGCTCAGCAGCAGGAGGGCAGACATTTGTGTCTGATAGGCAGCAACCATTTGGTGCTGTCTAGGACTAGAAAGGCTGGTACCCGAAACAGCAGCAACCATTTGGTGCTGTCTAGGACTAGAAAGGCTGGTACCCGAAACAGTGACAGCCTAATGGAGGGCTCTTCCAGTGCTTGGAATCATGCCTGCCACACAGTTTACAGTGTTGGGGTATGAATCCAACATGTATAATACCAAACATGATGGGATTCATTGCAGCCGTTTTGAAGAGGGTTCGCCTAAGCCGTTTTAGAGTTGATCATCACGCGGGCACGCAATGCCCCTCTATATGTTGTATAAGGGTGCTTCACTGACAACCCGGGAGAATGGACTCCGTAGGCAGTAGAGGTGTCCTGCTTCTGCAGGGCACCCTCTCACTTAGATATAGTAAACCTATAAGTCACCCCCACAGCAGGCCTTTACAATCCTGAAGGCAGGCAGGGTGCTTAGTTCTAAGGGTCACTGCACCTAAAACGCATATCTGTAGTAAGTGGTACATCCACCAACTTACACAGACTGCAATGGCGGCCTGTAGTTCCATTTTAAATGGGCAGTCATGGGTGGCATAACATGTACCCAGGGCATAGGAACCCCAGAGGTCTCCTATGAGTTGAAGCATGTGTGTACCATATACTAGGGACTGACAAGGGTACACCAGTATCCAATATGCGATGTACTGAAAACAACAATTTAGGGAGAAGCAGATAGACTGGTGTCCTGACTAGCAGGCAAGCAAAAAGTGGGGGTAACCATAAGAAGCAGATCCTACTTTCCTACAAGCAGACTCTACACATGCATTTTGTAAGCATTGGCAGGTGCTCCACAATACCTTTTCTTGGGACCTAGGGGATAATGAGTCAATGAGCTGATTTTGAGAGTTTGATTCCAAAAATTCTCCTCTACATCAGCCATTTTACAAGATGTCATTCAGTGAGATATTGAGCTTATTAGGTCTGAATACTGCTAATGGACCTAGGTGATCCATTAAAACTGTTAATACTGAGGTAAGGACTGAACCTTATTAAAGATGAGATCCAACTGAGCCCAATTTTACTGTAGACTAGACCATACACCAACCTGGAAGCAAAGTTTTACCCAAAATTCGACTTCAATCTTTTAGACAAGACTGGATTGGCAAAGAATCATATCCCTAGAAATTAAACCTAAAATACCGGAATCCTTGCATTAAAAATTCAGAATTGGAATTTTGCCTTTTAGAGTTCTCACTGCTGAGTGTTCAACGAAAGAAACAAACTCTGGTCAATTCACCTGTGACATTGCTAGAGACAACCTGCCATTTCTCACTCTTTTGCACATTATCGGTAGCATAACCAATGCAAATACTCTTCCTGCTGTTTAAGCAATACTGAAGTAACAATACTATTGGAGTAGCTTAATTTGGCTAACCTCTTACACGTTACTCCTTGTGTTTTATATAGATTAGAATTTCCTTTATTAAAAGTTAGAACACACAAAATAAACTTGTGGGGATTTCGAATGTATTACTGAAATGTTCCATGATAACCCTTGATAGAAACATTTAATGAGTGGATATTAGTGTTGTAGATTTTATTTGAAATGTACCTCCTACTCACAATTATATGAATAATTGAAATATAGCATGCCATTTTATGTGATCATGATTTATTCTGCTTAATATTTCATGTGAGTGTACATATATTCAAATGTCAGAGTGCTCTCTACCTGCTGTGTTAACGTAGCTAACCAAAGGCCCTAAGTTTTTGAATATCAATGTTTAAATATCACTTGAGGGTTGCTTGTTAACGTAGCTAACCAAAGGCCCTAAGTTTTTGAATATCAATGTTTAAATATCACATGAGGGTTGCTTTGAATGTTCTCTTCTCTGCAGATGCAGACACAAGGCTTTATTAGTTAGAGCAAGGCATTGTTTTTTGTAGTAATAGTAAGGTACAGGAGGAATTTCTTAGCAAGAAGGAGACATGTTAACGAGGTAGGAGATACGTTCTCAGGACAGAGGGACCCTCAAGGACAACCAAATGTGCCCCATCGAGAGTGTGAAATAAGAGCTTGATGTTGCAAATTTCTACCTAGAATGATGGAAATTTACTGAAAAATTACACCATTGGTTACCTTAAATGCTTGTGTGTTAATGTACAAGTTACTTACCTTCAGTAACAGAATATCTGGTAGAGACATAGTCTAGCTGCAGATTCCTGAACTTCTAAATTCTACCCAGGTGTCAAACTGGATCCGTAAATTTTTTGGCAGTCCCTCTGCATACCCGGTGACAGCTTAGTATGGCTCCTCAATTACGTCGTCTCCAGATGTGACTTCCGCTGAGCCATTTAAGTCCCCTCCAGGATGCAGACTTGAGTTTCTTCTGTGAAGCAACTGTGCCAGATCACTGAGCCACCATAGAAACTGGATGTTGAAACAGTGTGTCCAAAAAAGTTTAAATCTTTGAATCACTAATTATAAATAAACCTGAAGGGGTATACTAATACAAGTCAAAGATTTTAAGGTAAACCCCCCCCCCCCATGAAGGTTAGGCTATGTATAACCCTACACCCTAATGCATTATCAGCTTTGCAAAGGAAAACATCCCCCACCCTACAGATCACTCACCAACAGAAGCGAAAGGCATGACAATCCGAAGACAAGACTCATAAGGCAACAAGCTGTTTGTTGAGTCATCAATATGCGGGATAGTGACCTTGGTGTATAAACCAGAATCAGGGTATAACCCTCGTGTCATAGGTTTTTCGCAAGTCAAGTCAAGATAAAGGAGTAAAACCCAATAGTCCGTTGAATCACACAATCATGTGAAACAGTGAACAATGGTATTTCCAACCAGTACTGCAAAAGGGGTGTAACCCCTACACCACAGGTCATTCACAGTGTGGGGAGTATGGGCAGGGCGTTAAGGAGTCTACGGCAAGACTGTGTTTCTACCAGATATTACGTTACCGAATGTAAGTAACTTGTACATCTGATAGAGACATCTAGCTGCAGATTCCTTAACATTTGAATCATCTGATAGAGACATCTAGCTGCAGATTCCTTAACATTTGAATCAAATACCATAGCTATACCCCCTAGAGGAGGGTCTGCAAATGAATCCTACAAAAGTTCTCAAAGAGAACCAGCCGGTCATAACTAAGAACTGACCAAATGTACACAAGAATAGCAGTGTTTGGCTCTTAATAGAATCCATGATCACGGTCACAGTACACGTAAATAATAAACAACCCTACCGGTCCGAAATAATCGGGCCTTGAGGGAAAAGGGAGGAAAGAAAACTAAAGAACTATCTGGCAGTTATCAGACATTATCCTCTACCCCCCTAGGGGCAAGAAAACTTGTTGACTTAAAAGGCTAAGCACAAGACCAAAGCCATGTAATCTGCATACTTCACCATAATAAAGAAATATCAGAGAAAGAACGGTCATGATAAAATCCAAAAAGAAGGACTCTCAGAACTCATTCCAATTATGCCAAGATGAATTAACATCAATGCAACAACTGGAGACATAATCAGTACTTTAAGAAAGATAAGGTGGCCAAGATGGCGGCGGAGTCGGACGTGTCTCCGGTCCCTCCGGCGCCACAAATGTATTAGTATTGTTTAGCCCCTTCTTTTGCGCCCCTACACGAGCGAAATTGTGCCGGGGGCCCCAGGGGCTGTGTGGCGGCGTCCGGCACCCTTCTTCTCTTGTGTAGCCGGAGTACGGAGGAGCGGCGCTGCGGGGCCTAAGCGGGAGCCGAGCCGGGGGCGTCGCTGGTTGCCAGTGCCGAGTGCCGGTGGAGAGGAGCCGCCGGCCCCGTGGCTCGGAAGCGGCAGCGACGGAGGTGTGGGAGACGGCAGATGGAGGTCTCGCAGTCAGGGACTGCAAGCGAGCTGACGCGGCTCCGAGACGGGAGCATTTTGACGGTGCCTGGGCCTCCCGACATCCCGCTGCGGCCTGAGAGCTTGGTTTGCCACCCGCCGCGGCCTGCAGCATCTACGGGCGGAAAGAGGCCCGCTCAGGGCAGAATTCACTGGAGCGCCTTTGCGGGAGCCGCTGTGATCGTGTGAAGGGAAGAGCGGCCCGGGGGGCGAGTGGCAGTACCCCGGCCCTAGCGGTCCGTTGGAGAGTTGTTTGGATCATCGAGGCCCAGACGGAGGTACGGGGAACAGCGAGCTGATGACTCAGGGCGGCTGCGGTGGTTGAGATCCCTGCTTTGCGGGTGAGTGCTCCCTCGCGGTTCCGACCCCTGCCTACAACAGTGAAGGTGAGGAGCGCGTGAGTGACCCCTGAAGGGTGGCAATATCTCGGTCCGCGTTTCGGCGGACGGGGAAGCTTGCGGGAGAGTGCGACTGAGAGGAGGTCGCAGCCTGTGGAGTGACGCTGTTGCTGGTCTCGGGTGGGGTTGGCCATTAACAGACCCGGAGACTCTGCTTGCTTGCTTGCTTGCTGGAGGAACTGCTTGGTGTCCCCGACCTCCGCTGCTGCCTGAGCGCGAGTCTCTATTTGGCCCACATTTCGGCGGGAATCGCTCTCCTGACCGCTGTGAGGCCTGCTTTTCCCACCCCGCAGTGGAGTGCTGCGCGGCATGTTGGGCAACTGAGGGGCCTAGTGCTGCTTACTGATACCTGGGCTCGACTGGTCTTGGAAGTGGGGCTGTACAGGTGCCTGGCTAACGTAGTGTGGATTGGTCTGCTTGGTGAGCCGCTGGTTAACGCTGTGGGCACCCTAAAGCATACAGCGGTAAAGTAGGCGACACGTCTGTGGCCCCGTTGTGCGCCACCGGTGGAGCTAGAATGGCGTCGATCAGACCCAAAAAAGACAAGCCTCCAAAGGACAATACTCAGAAACCCTCTCAGCAATCTACGTCACCGGTTGCTACGAAATCCCCACGACAGGATGATAACGATGCACCAGCGACCAAAGCATTTATGCTAGAGCTGTTCGCGGCCATTAAGGAAGATATATCGGAACTGCGTTCCCAAATGGCCTCGGATATTAGAGAATTGCGACGGGATGTGGACAATATAGGGAAGCAAGTCGCAACTTTAGAGGAGCACGATCTGGGCACATCAGAGGATATTCACCGGTTGCAACAGGATGTGCTCCGTCTCACGGAACAGAAATTAGACCTCCAGTCTCATGCTGAAGACCTGGAGAACAGGTCCAGATGCAATAACATTCGGATTGGAGCAGTCCCGTGGAAAGGGGAAGGTGTGGACTTGAGAGAGTATGAGGAGGCCCTCTTTAAGCAAGTTTTGAATGAGGGAGACTTGCAGGAAATCTAAATGGATTGTGTGCACCGGCTTACCGAGGGGACCCAAGTCCCCTCCGCTGGTCTGTGTGCATGACTTTCAACTTAAAGAGAGAACTCTGAGACGGGCCCGCGACATCGTTCCCCTCCAGTTCCGGGGCCATCACCCAGTCTTGTACCAGGACTTAGCAGCCTCCACATTGCTCAAACGGAGGGACTTTAAGCCTATCACTACCTACCTGAGGGAACAGGGTGTCCCCTACTCCTGAGGGCACCCGTTCAGGCTTATCTTCAAGTGGCAGTCCAAACTGGTACAGATCCGATCCTTGGAGGCAGCTCGCGCACTCCTGGGCTTGGAAAGACATACTACTCCGTCTGAGACTGGGAACTCACCTGACAGGCGTCGGCGGCGCTCAGCTGAATGGCAGAGGGTGGGTGGCTGGGCGCCAGCGCTAAAGCCGGACCTTTCGTTGAGCCTGAAGGAGAGAGGAGCAGTGGTGGCCTTGGTGACGGACGCTCCTGGCGATGCCTGAGGCTCCCATTCTTTAGCTGGGCCTTTTAGGGACTGTGCTTGGTGCCGGAGGAGTCCGGATGAGGATCATCTACGTCACCTGTGAGTGTCTTTGCCGGAGGGAATGTCCTGTATCAGGAACCGAGTGTGGGATTGGTAGATGCCATTTCCCCTTGCCCTTAGGGCCTGTTTGACGAACTGTTGTCTATCTCTAATCTTAGTGTTGCTATGTTCTCAGTCTTTTTGGTTTGCCTTTTGTTGGGGGTCAGAGGGGAGGGGGGCGGGGGGGGACCGGTGGGTAGGGGGGGCTCCGCATCAGCTACAGGGGGGCTTTTAGAGACGGGAGGGGTTTGTTCTTCCCTCACAGGACCGAATGGAGAGCGACTAGATTGTGATGACTAGAGAGTTGAAAGTGGTGAGCCTGAACGTGCGTGGGTTAAATAGCCCGGTGAAGAGAGCTGCAATTCTGTCCCTTCTGGAAAATGCAGATAGTGATGTGTGTCTATTACAAGAAACCCACCTCCACGCAAAAGATGTCCGTCGCATGCAGGACAATCGTTATTCGTTGCAGCTATGGTCCTCAGGTCCTACCAAAAAGAATGGAGAGGCGATATTGTTTCATAGGCGTATGGGTTGCAAAGTGCTCGCTCAGGTGGTGGATCTCAGGGGGCGATTCTTGGCAGTGCGGGTTCAATGGGGTGTGGCAGCCTTTACGATAGGGTTCATGTATGCGCCGAACGCCCAGCAAGAACCCTTTCTGCGCGCTGCTTTGGCGCGGGTTCTGGCATCTCCAGATGCGATGATAATGGTGGGGGGACTTTAACCTTGTGATGGAGGGAGGGATGGATATGTCAGAGCAGCGCTCACATCAAACTGGTGCCTGATCACAGGAAGGGAGACGGTGGTTGGCTGAGGGAGGGTGGCTTGATGTGTGGCGAATTCAACACCCTCAGGAACGTGATTTTACATACTACTCCGCAGCGCACAAGACGTACGTGCGCCTTGACCACTTTTTAGTTACATCAGCCTTCTTGCCTCACCTTTCTGATGCTGACATAACTCCATGCACTCTTTCCGACCACGCACTTATATCGGTAAAAGTATTGTTTGTAGGTGATAGACCGCCGTCGGCCGGCTGGCGGCTTATGGATACCATGCTACATTCAGAGGCAGTGGTGACGAAGATTCGAGACACCATTACCCACTACCTCACGGAAAATTGTGTGGGGGACACTGCACTGGAGTCAATATGTGAGGCTCTGAAGTTAGTGGTCAGAGGGGACTTCATTGCGCTTGCGGCCACATATGCTAAACTGCGTAGGGAAAAGCGCGAGGAACTGGAGGGGGAGGTTCGCGGTTTGGAGGCGATCCACAAGAGGACAGGGGCCCCACGGGTATGGAGGGAATTAGAGACTAAGAGGCGCATGCTTAAACACCTGGACCTAGATAGAGCGGAATATGCCTTGTTGCGTCTGCGGCATAAATTCTATCTTTGTGAGGATAAGGGGGGCAAGATGCTCGCCCACAGGCTGCGGGCACAGGTACAGACTTACGCAATCACTGCACTCAAAGACAGCCAGGCGAACCTCCACACCACTGATTCTTCCATTCTTGACACCTTTCGACATTTTTATCAATCGCTATACACGAGGGAGGGCACTACGCCTGAACACATAGCACAATACCTCGCCACATCGCGCATCGTCCCCTTACACCCTGACTCGGTAGAAGCGCTGGACGCGGAGATCCGCATAGATGAGGCTATATCGGCCATTTCCAGGCTCAAAGTAGCTAAGTCGCCAGGCCCGGACGGGTTCTCCGCTATATTCTACAAAACATTTTGCAGAGAGCTGGCTCCAATTTTGACTCGTCTCTTCAATTCCTTTCTTGATACGGGGGTGGTTACTCCGTCCATGACTGAAGCGGCCATAACGGTAATTCTCAAACCGGGGAAGGAACCAACGGACTGTGGTTCTTACAGACCGATTTCGCTTCTTAACATCGATGCTAAATTATTTGCGGGAGTTCTGGCTGCGAGGCTTAGTCCTTTCATGGACGGAGTGATTGAACCTGACCAGGCAGGGTTCATACCAACTAGGCAGGGGGCTGATAACACCAAAAGGCTGCTCCATCTGATGGACCTATTCCACCGATCTAGGGCCCAGGCTTTCCTCCTGTCTATAGATGCGGAGAAAGCCTTCGACCGTGTGGACTGGGACTACATGTTTGAGGTGCTGAGGGCCTTCGGCATTGGTGGCAAATTTATACGCTGGGTGCAGTGTTTATATGCGGCACCCAAGGTGGTGGTGAGGGTGAATGGTTGTGGATCTGCCCCTTTTTCCCATTGCTCGAGGTACGCGACAGGGATGTCCCCTTTCCCCGTTGCTCTTCGCGCTTTATATGGAGCCCTTTGCCCAGTGCGTCTGTGCCCACACCACTATCTCTGGTATCCGTTTTGGGGCCGATGTCCACAAAATCAGTATGTATGCGGATGATGTCATTCTAGCGTTGACTAACCCCCACCCTTCCCTCCGGTGCTTATCTACTGAGCTCCTTGCCTTTTGTGACGCGGCGGGGTTTAAGGTTAATTTTGCTAAGTCACAAATCCTTAACATCTCGGTGCCAGCCTCCGACGTCGTAGACCAACAGAAGACTTTGCCTTTCAGTGGGTGCACTCGGATATTACCTATCTGGGAGTGCGTTTAGCTCCGACTCTCGCCAAAACCCTGTCTCTAAACTACTCCGCGCTGGCTGAGCAAGTGGCTAAGTCCCTCTCCAACTGGTCTCGTCTTAAGTTGGCATGGTTTGGCCGTCTAGCGGCTATTAAAATGACGGTGCTTCCCCGCATACTATATCTCTTTCAGATGTTGCCTCTGACACCACCGCCGGGCATGTTGAGACGGCTACAGGGCTACGTTAAGAAATTCCTATGGGATAATAAGAGACCTGGCTTTGCGTTCGCGGTAACCACTTCTCCGAAAGCAGTGGGCGGACTCGGCTTTCCCCTCCTATCTGCGAATTTCCAGACGTCCTGTCTTAGGTATGTGGTGGAATGGAATAGGCCTATGTCCAGGAAACATTGGTTGTTTATGGATCAGACGGTGGCCGGCTGCAACATCTGGAGGGAGCTTTGGCTGCCGCGTAAATGCAGAGCGTGGGGGTTTTACTTATCCCCTGTGACGTCCCCGACGTTGCGAGCATGGTATCAGCTGGCGCTCCGCAAAGGTTGGACCTCCTTCCCCTCGCCAATGTCGCCAATAGTGGATAACCCCGACTTCCCCCCTGGTTGCTCTTCCACCGTCTTTCATCATTGGCGGGAGATGGGTTGTAAGCGTGTGGGCATGCTTTTTGACTTAGAGGGTCTGATCCCGTTCTCGACATTGCGAACGCACTACTTCCCGCTGGGTCCAGAGGATGAGTTTTCTCATGCACAGGTAGCGCACTGGTTAACTCGGCCGGCTAATGTGGCCCTCATGTCGAGGCCGCTGACGACCTTCGAACGTTGGCTGATCTGTAAGAAGGACGATCGCAGCCTTATCTCAGAGCTCTATGCCATGATTATGTGCAGTCCCCGAAAGCAGCGTACAAAGGCGCAGGTACAATGGGAGACGGAATTAGGGCACCCCTTACCGACCAAGGAATGGGAACATGTGTTCTATCGGGCTCATCACACGACCTCAAATACTGCAGGCACTGAATCGGCCTACAAAACAGCGACCTATTGGTACTACACCCCAGCGCGCGTGAAAGCTTGGGACAAAGCGAAGTCGGACCTCTGCTGGAGAGGCTGTGGGATGTCTGGCACCTTGGTTTATCTCCTATGGCGGTGCCCTAAGATGGAACGCTACTGGGCAACAGTCCTTGACGAGCTTGCTGCTTTTCAGATTACACTGCCCCGCCAACCAAAACACACACTGCTAGGGCTTCCCCACCCTAAATCTTTTCCCTTGCGCTCCCTTAGGGGCAGACAAATAGCTTTGGCTCTATTGGCGGTGCGACAAGTACTCTTAGCACAATGGGGTTCCCCGGCACTGCCTGACGTGAGGGACTGGTTTCAGCGATTGTGGCATACCCTAGCTATGGAGCGCCTTTCATTTAGTATTGATGGGAAAGGCTCTGAATACGCCGCTCTCTGGGCGCCGTTCTTGCACTTATTATCTAAAGAATTGCGGGAAGTGACATGCCCCAAATACCTGCAGATTCTCCAATTATTTCCTTGGAACCTGCTGGGGCCACCCCGCGCACCTCAAGGCCTTCTGGTTGTGACAAACAGAGAGAGTCTGGCACATGGGGGGCAAGTGTCGCCTGGCTGAGCTGAGCTGATGCGGAGGGGGGTGGGTGTGAGAAGGGGGGGAGGGGGGGATCGAGGAGGGGTAGGGGTAAGGGTACGGGTTTTTTTTTCTTCCTTCTGTCTGTTACGTGTCTCCTTCACAAGCGGTCTCTAGGCTACCGGCGGGATAGTGGTGAATTTTCATGTATGCGTGGTCGGCCTCCGGGATGTAGACCCAGATGCTGTGTCCTCTTATAATGTGCATCCGCCCTGCCGGCGAGTTGGTGTAGGCAGCTGGGCTGTGTTATAAGATACTCGGGCTGTGTTATAAGATACTCTAACCGCATAATAATATTAATAAAAAGGTTTGATTCTAAAAGAAAGATAAACAATAATACCTCCCCGGTACAAAGAACTTTGTTTGAACAAATAACCACTGTAAAGAAGTTAAAATGACACCAAACAGATTTGAATCTTGTATAGGTATTCATCAAACATGTCAGATGTATACAATTTTGCTACAAAGCTGTATATACGAGTATAGATATATATATATATATATATATATAACCTACTGGCGGTCGCCAGTAGGTAGTTATAGTTAGGATCGTTTTCCACAGGAAATCTGCAACATTCTATTGGGAATAACTTTGGCGCCGAATGAGGGATCTGCCTGTAATTTTCCTTAACTTTGCCTCGCTGCACTCCGCTCCTTCCCTGAAAGTTTCGGGGGGATCCGTCAAGCGGGGGCCGAGATAAAAGGGGGGTCCCTAAATGTGTTTTCCCCATGTTAATTTCCATAGGGCGGTTGGACTCACTTTTAGCCCGAACGGCTGAATGGATTTCCACCAAACTTGGCAAAATTGTAGGGACTGGTACCCCGATGTGCCTTTGCTATGTCTCAAGATATATTCTCCAGTGGTTTTTACGAAAATTAACTATGAAAAAATATATATTGGGCTACATTGGGCTATATATATGTTAGAGCCCAAATGTAGCCCAATGTAGCCCAATGTAGCCCAAAGATAGCCACCAGAGTAAAAAAAAAACAACAAATGTAGCCCAAATATCAGCCAGATGTAGCCCAACTATAGCCCAATGACAGAATGTCCCAGAGTGTTCTAAAGAACAACTAGAGCGCTAACAGCCTTACTTATGACAAACGTATGGCACACCTGAAGTCATCTTGATTGGAATAAAGTGTTAACACTTAAAACATTTAATTTGCAAAGGAACAAAATGAGGGGGTTCATTTTGCCATAGAAATTATGATTAGTGCTGAGGAAAGAAAAATTAGGGCACATTTTGAGTGACTTCTCAAATCCTCTTATATTTCATTAAAAAAATTCTGATATGCAGTCTCCCAAGATGGCCACCAGAGACAAAAGAGCCCAAATGTAGCCCAAATTTCAGCCAGATGTAGCCCAACTATAGCCCAATGACAGATTGTCCCAGAGTGTTCTAAAGAACAACTAGAACGCCAACAGTCTTACTTATGACAAAAGTATGGCACACCTGAAGTCATCTTGATTGGAATAAAGTGGTAACACTTAATACATTTAATTTGAAAAGGAACAAAATGAGGGGTTTCATTTTGCCATAGAATTTTTTTATATATATATATATATATATATATATATATATATATATATATATATATATATATATATATATATATATATATATATATATATATATTCACTGAGAAAACCATAGGTTTCACACCAGTTATAGTTAGGAATTGGCATTTAAAAAACCTATTAAATTCACCCAAAAAACCATAGGTTTCACACCAGTTATAGTTAGGTGGAAATTTTACTCGCATAAAACCATTGAAATTCCCACGTTATAGTTAGTTGGACTCACTATAACATTGCGCGTGCAATGCACTGCTGATGACGTCACATATTACATCACTCATGACATGGTCAGTGACATCACTCATGACATCACTGATGACATCTCAAATGACATACTCTTTGTAAATATGTAAATTGGGTGTTTTTGCTATATATTGCGATCAATTTAGCGTTACATTAGTCGGTGACGTGCCGATACACGGCGAGATTGTACCATTGATCACCGACTGGGGACGAAATAACCGATTGCAATCTGGGCAACAGGTATGCCGGTGATATGCTGATACACAGCAAGATCGAGTGTAGCCAGACCGGCAATGGTATGATATTAGACAAAAGGACTAAATTGTGCAACTGTTTGTAAAGAATAACCAATTTAGAAATGGCTGCCCGTTGCAATATAACTTGCTTGTCCATCATTCCTTTTCACCAACAGGAAGTAAGGTGTATATAATGTGTCAAAGACATGGAACTGTAAACACTGATGAAGGACTTTTAGGTCTTAAACGCATCTGTTTTGTCCGTAGCTGATTAAAATTGTTGCTGCATAACCCCCGTGAGTGCGTTATCGTTTTTGGGAAAGAAGAAACGATTGGAGCCGCCATAATAACGGGTCAGTACCGACGCGCAACGGCACCCGCCCGGGAGTGCCTCGGGATTTTGGTACGTCTAGGAGCTGGGAACTACTGTGTACCGGGGCACCGCGACGCGCAGTCAGAGGTGTGTAATTAAAGAGACGGGGCCAGCAATACGGGTCGAGATGACAGCCACCGGCAAGCCGTAAGTCTCTTTCACTCTTACCAGCATTTGCAAACTGACTGAGAGCAGAGTAGGGCGAGGGGGTTATGCTAGCAGAACGCAGCGAGGTTTCCCGCATCGGCATAGAGTAAACGGACGAGATGTGTGATGAAACGGACCGCCGGGAGGCGGCATTGGACATCTTTAAGAAAAGAACACCTACTACACAAACTACACCCGATTCAGGGGGCGGAGGGACAAAGTCTCACAGCACCCTCGTGACGTTATTCAACAAACTGGAGAGATGCAGTGAGAAGGAGATAAGAAAATGGTGGGAGGCCACCTCGCTACAAAACTACATGGATGTTGATAGAGTCCCAAGGGGGCTCAGAATATACACTGTTCCGGCTTATGAAAATCCGGATCCCATGTTACTGGAGCAATGGGCGGAGTTAACAGCAGCATCGTGCAAAGCCATGCTGGACCTCCTTGTAAAGTTCGCTTGGAGTGATCGGATGAAAGCCCTAGAAGAGATTGCCTCACTGGAAAAGGAGCTCTTGAAGGAAGCAGATGTGACTAAAGTACAACAACTGAGAGAGGATATGAAGAAGAGGTTGATGAAATACGACTTAAAAATGAGATCGAGGAAACAGGAAAAGTTCGAGCGTGACGAGCGTGATTACGCTCTGGGAAGAATATTAACATTTTCCATGAAGTTCGACGGTCTAAGAGCAGCTCTGAAGAAGAAACAGGTCGCAGTACCAGTGGTTGAACCGGCATCAGAATCCAGTGTCACAGATGAGGAACCATCTGGGGACGAAGGATCATCAACCACAAGTGAAATACGGAAGAACCCTTTTCACTTGGAGTTCAACCTTATCCAGAAGACCTGGCTCAGAGGGGGGAAAACCAAACCCCCGGAAGACGACGAAAAACTCGGAGGGGTGGTTGGCAGAGGAAGAGGCAAGGCGGTGAACAGGGGATAGATTCCAGTGAGAATTTGACTATCATCAACCTAACCAATCAGAATCTAACGGAGGTTGAAGAAAAAACCTTACAACTGGGCCTCACCTTTTGCCCAAATGATCAATTAGAATTTACACAAACAAGAATTGACCTCTTCAAACTGACCAGGAAAATGAAATTGCATAAATTTCACAAAACAAAACCTAGCGTCTTGGACTCACGAAAAACCAAGAAAAGGATAACTGTGCAACCCACTGATGTGTTGACTGTGAAGGACTTGAATTCAGTTCGGATATTGGATGAACTTAGGGCAGAACAAACTCAAACATTGGGGACTCCAGAAAATATTGAACAATCACCCCTGACGAATTTTCGAGCTCCTTCACAATTCAACCCCCAGATGCCCTATGACGCTATAGACACCTTCTATGATGCCGTAATACAGGACTTAATGAAATTCAGAATTAGTACCAACAAGGCAAGAAATTGGAAGAGCAACAACAATTTGACTAAAGAACAAGCGGCTGCTTTAGTAAACATTCAGAAGAATGAAAAGATATTGTAAAACCCTCTGATAAAGGAGGGAACATTGTTCTGTTAACCAGAGACCAGTATTGTCAAGAATCCCTTCGACAACTGGGAGATTCAGACAATTATATTGTCACCAATAAAGGGCAATATGAGCATAGCAGGCGAATGTATCATGATCTTTTGACTAAATGGCGGAACAAGTCAATGGTGGATATGAATGAGTTCCTGTTTTTGCGTAACCCTGAACCTACCACTCCAACTTTTTATCAACTTCCGAAAGTCCACAAGGACTTGGTAAATCCTCCGGGGCGACTCATTGTTTCGTCCAAGGTCGGATTGACAGAGAATTTATCGATCTATATTGATTCCTTTTTGGCTAAGTTTGTCGTGGATTTGAAATCATATGTGAGAGACACAAAGCATTTCATTGAACGGATTGAACATATGACTTGGGACCACTCTTTTTTGCTCATCACCTTAGACATTACCAGTCTATATACATGCATACAGCACGATAAGGGGGTTGAGGCTGTCAAATATTTTCTGGATAAGAGACCAGCTAAATATCTAGAGCATGGTATAATGTTGACTGAAATGTTGGAGTTCTGTTTACAAAACAATATTTTTTTGTTTCAAAATGTACTGTACAAACAGACCTCAGGGACGGCGATGGGAACCTGCTTCGCCCCCAGCTACGCAAATCTTTTCGTAGGCTGGTGGGAGGAGCAGGTGGCCCTTACGGGGGACAACATAAAATGGGCTGAGCATGTTGTAGTGTGGTGTCGTTACATAGACGACTTGTTCTTGGTGTGGAGGGGCTCCTCCACAGAAGCTAATGACTTTATTGTGGATCTAAACAGAAACAATTTACACTTAAAATCACGGCAGACATTAGTAGTGAGCAAGTACACTATTTAGATCTGACGGTATTTGTAAGTGAGGCGAAGTTGCAGACTGCCCTCTATAGGAAACCGACGGCAGGGAATAGTATACTTCACGCCGAGAGTAGCCACCCACCTAGCCTCGTACGAAGTATACCATACGGTGAACTACTCAGGCTAAAAAGGAACTGTTCCCGTGACACTGACTATGTCAGCAGCAAATGAGAGCGTACAGAGGTTCCGCATGAGAGGATATGATCCGGACATGCTAGATAAAACCCTAGAGAAAGTAGCCAGGATTCCCAGGCAACAACTTTTTGACTGTGATCGAAAAAGGAAAAATGATTCTGAAAACGTGAATAAATTCAGGATGATCACAACGTTCTCAGATGGGGCCAATGTACTGAGGAACATGCTCTCAAAAAGCTGGCACATTCTACGCACTGATCCAGTGATTGGATGTGATTTTCCGGAAAGACCACTCATGACTTTTCGAAAATCGAGATCCATAAAAGACATGGTAGTACATAGCCATCTAGTACCAACCAAAACTGTTGTGCAGGGCACTCTAAAGGACATGGTAGGCTTTTTCCTATGTGGAAAATGCCGTGCATGCGAAAACAGCAAGAGGGTTCTCTCTTACCAAATTCCAGGCCTATCCCAACCCAAAAAGATCAAGAAATTCATTACGTGTACAACACCCTATGTGGTGTACTGTCTTATATGTCCCTGTGGCCTGAAGTATATAGGCAGTACAATTAACAATGTGAAGATGCGAGTGCTGGAACACCAACGGGCCATAATGAACAAAGATGTATCCTATCCTGTGGCCAGGCACTATGCTCAGGTCCACCAAAGTAATCGGGAGTTACTCCAATACTTTGGGCTGGATCATGTACCATCTAATCCCAGAGGAGGGGACAGATTATTATGTCTGCGTAGACTGGAGTCGCGACATATAATAGACATGCAGACCAAACAGCCGGGTGGGCTAAACATTGGGGAGGAAGTCACAGTACACCTGGGAAGGTAATAGTGCGATGGGCTGGTACAATACTGAATCTTATGTGTACAAGGAATCAATACAACTGTGACGTTATAAAGACATTAATCTCTGCATGGAGATGTATTGTCACGGCTTCAGTTCATTCTGCTTTCTTTTCTCTTTTCTCTCTTGATTTTTTCCTTTTCCTTCTTTTTCTTCTTTTTCTTTTTCAACTTTTCTCTTGCACTCCTCAACTTATTAGTATCTGTAACTAAATATTATTGCATTTTGACCTATGGATAGAACTAGGTTATTAGCCGACTCACCAAGATGAATCTAAAGGTGGAGTATAAGGTCTAATGTCATTGTATAGAAGCCGATCCACGGCTACATTATGAGATCTATAATCTTTGTAAATATGTAAATTGGGTGTTTTTGCTATATATTGCGATCAATTTAGCGTTACATTAGTCGGTGACGTGCCGATACACGGCGAGATTGTACCATTGATCACCGACTGGGGACGAAATAACCGATTGATGGGTTGAAATCATATGAGTGTTCATCAGTATGCACACCAAGAAATGGCCCCCATGTAACTGGCGGATGATCGCATCACTTTAATATGGTGTTTGAAATCAATTATAAATATATTGGAATAATTGCAATCTGGGCAACAGGTATGCCGGTGATATGCTGATACACAGCAAGATCGAGTGTAGCCAGACCGGCAATGGTATGATATTAGACAAAAGGACAAAATTGTGCAACTGTTTGTAAAGAATAACCAATTTAGAAATGGCTGCCCGTTGCAATATAGCTTGCTTGTCCATCATTCCTTTTCACCAACAGGAAGTAAGGTGTATATAATGTGTCAGAAAGACATGGAACTGTAAACACTGATGAAGGACTTTTAGGTCTGAAACGCGTCTGTTTTGTCCGTAGCTGATTAAAATTGTTGCTGCATAACCCCCGTGAGTGCGTTATCGTTTTTGGGAAAGAAGAAACGATTGGAGCCGCTATATATACATATATATATATATATGAGGTAATGGAGCGTGATGGATGGTGTCTGTTGAGCATATATATATATATTACCTACTGGCGGTCGCCAGTAGGTATATATAGTTAGGATTTTTTCTCTATGGGATTTTTGAAAATTCTATGTCTAATAACTTTGGCGTTTGTGGACGGAATTGGCTGAAATTTTCAGGAAAATTGAACATTTTGTTTCTGAGCAGCCACTGAAAATTTGGGGGGGGGTTTATCAAGGGGGGGCTGAGAAAAAAGGGGGGTCCCAAAACGTGTTTTTAACATTGAGTTTTCCATAGGGCGGTTGGCCTCACTTTTAGCCCGAACAGCTGAATGGATTTGCACGAAACTTGGCAAAATTGTAGGGACTGGTAGCCCGATGTGCCTTTGCTAGGTCTCAATATATGTGCTGCAGTGGATTTTGAGAAATTAACGTTCAAAAAAAGATATATATCTGTAACAGCGGACCGGGCAGCGCTCCAGTTCGCGTACTTTTCGCGTTACGGAGCTTTGTGAAGCGAAGCTGATTGGTTCTCCGGCGTCTGTAAACATTCCAAACAGTCCGTAGCGGCCGCCATCTTGTCTCTCGGTAGGATCGAGAGACAAGAGGAGGCCAAAGCGAAGGGGCAAATGACCATAAGGGGGCATAGTAGATCCTCCCTGACCTCTTAGGTTTGATGTACCATTTTGCCAAGTTTGGTGTAATTCCGTTCAGCCATTCAGGCTGTAGACGTATCTAAATGTCCTATGGAAAATTGCATGGGGAAAACACATTTGAAAGTGTTGAAATTTAGAACCAATTAAAATGTTACTTTGGTTTTGTATTTGTGTGTGATGAAAGTTAATTGGTTATGTATATATCTAAAATGAGAGGAAACCACAGCCATTTTGTGATACTACTGTCTGAGGTATATTTGTGAGGAATTTTTGGTGCTCAATTTCTGGTGTTTGATTTACACAGTACTAACACTTCTCCTACTTTTAAAAAGGTGAGTTGTTAATTTGTAAGGGGAACTATGTTGTACACTTTAAGATAATTTGAAAAATGTGATCTGTTATTTATTTACAGTCCTTCTGTTATACTAAATACTTGATAAAGTTAGTTTTATATTATGTATTACTAAAAACGATAAATGAAAGTGATTATTTTTTTCTGCAATTTACAGCAAGCAATTTCAAAATAAAATGGCTCACAATGAAGAGACCGTGGCAATTTCTTTTGAATTATCCACTACATTTATTGAAATTGACAGCACCAATAATGAAAGATTCTCACAAGGAGGAGATGACTTGATTGATTTTTTTGATCAATCTCTTGATGGCGAATTTATCGAATGTTTGGAGACCATAGAGTCACAAGAATCATCATTGCAGACTTTTCATGAGGAGATTCCTGATGAGATGATTGAAGAGGAAATTCGTGATGAGGACATGTTACTAGTTGTTTCAAATTTTGAAAATTCAGAAGAATAAATTTATATTTAGAAATCAAAAATTGTTTGAGACATTATTCATTTTTATTTTTAATTTATGAGGTTGTAGCGAAGTGATTGTAGTATAAAATGAGACTTATAGTATAGAGTGCAACATTTTTATGTTACATGGTAAGTTTACTCATATTTACTTTCCTTGTCCCACTATATTATCTCCAATGTGTATTTGACATCTCTTCTTCATCTCTGGCCTCCTTTCTCTCACTGTCTGTGTCTGATGCATCTTATCGCTGCCATTTTGTGTAATTACAGAAGAGAGTAAAATAAAATAGTTCGGAACGTGAAAAGGGGGCAAAGTAGAGTACCCCTCACCCCCTAGGCCTTCTCAGGCGGTCCCAAAAGGATCAGTTTCTGTTTTCCTGAGAGATTATGGTATGAGTTCCATATACCACAATAACTTGCATTACAACATGCAAGATATCTATCTCCTATTACCAAGTTTTGGAGATATTCGCGCTAAGCGCGAATATCTCCAAAAACTAACACCTGCCCTGAGCAGTTCTTAGCCATGTTATCCAATGGGAGGTGGATAACATGGCTAAGAGCATTAGCTCGGTAATGCATGAATATCGCTGACTTTTTAGCGATATTCATGCTTTGCTGCCGTTTTTTATCGCATTTGCGATAAACCTTGATAATAGCAAGGTTTATCTGCGATAATTTCTGACGATGCTTAGCGGTAAAAAATTTGTTGTTAAGCATCGTTAGCGATAAATATCGCTTAAGTTTGGTAATATGCACCAACGTCTGTTAACGTTCGATTCGAAGGAAATGAGGAAGTGTTGAAAAACATTGTCTGCGCCATCTTGCCTTTTTTGAAATGCCACACTTTTGTCGTGCACGGCAGCCATTTTAGATGCCTTGACCAGACCCACTCTCTGCACGCTGTTGATCCGTAGCATGGCTCCCCACCCTCGCAAGCATCTTCCCCAGGCACTGGTCACCCCCGCTCTCTGTCTTATGCATCGCAATAAACCTCCCCCCATCTGCGCTGCTCTTCCCTGAGAATCACACTCTGTGCCCGCCCGACACCTCCCTTTCGCCCTATTCACTACCGCACCCTCTGACACTCCTCTTCCTCTGTGTCCGATTGTCCAGGCTATCAGCTAGCCCTGCAGATGTAGTTTATGGCCCCAGCTGTAAAGAATCACCCCTCTTCAAAGGAGTTATAGTAGATCAAGGCCCACACCCGATGAGATCCGTCAAACCACACGCGTGCCTACTATCTGAAAACCATCCTGTATTGTGATTGGGGAGGGGACCGAGCCTGAAGCGGAAGATTCCAGGGATGACTCTTTATACATCAAAGTTTTTACAATTATGTGTCACATTAAAAATATATAGCACTCCAACAAAGTAGTAGGAATATAAAACTTTAATAACTTATAAATATATACAACAAAACAAAAACAGTAAAAACATTTAAACAATGAAGAGACCGTGGCAATTTCTTTTGAATTATCCACTACATTTAATGAAATTGACAGCACCAATAATGAAATATTCTCACAAGGAGGAGATGACTTGAATGATTTTTTTGATCAATCTCTTGATGGCGAATTTATCGAATGTTTGGAGACCATAGAGTTACAAGAATCATCATTGCAGACTTTTCATGAGGAGATTCCTGATGAGATGATTGAAGAGGAAATTCCTGATGAGGATGTGTTACTAGTTCTTTCAAATTATGAAAATTCAGAAGATGTTGCCTGGGTGCCGCACTGATTTGGGTATCCGGCGTGGGGCGTCCCGGGGGGTGGGTTGTCAGTAGCGGTCTGTTGTGCGAATAGTTCCAAGGCAGCAGAACGCGCTGAAATCTGGATGGCACGAAGGTGATGTCTAGTAAGTTGCCGCCCAGCAAAAAAAGGCGTGGGGCGCCGCGGGGGGGGGGGGGGGGGAGGCAGTCCAAAGTTCCGTTAAAAGGGCAAAGGAAAGGATCGGTGGTTTGAACCATCAGTCAAAAAGGGGAGGGGGTGCAACAATTTTTCCTACCGGGTCACACTGTGCTTTCACCGGAACTGAGGTCTGCAGGTTTCTAGTCATTCAAACTGAGGCTGGCGCCAGCATGGGAGCGCCGACGTCCCGCGGCTACAGTTTCGTCACTCCACGGGCGATCATGGCAGTCATTCCTGATCGGGGGTGTCTGCGGGGGTCGGGGACTCCCGCGGCTCCTCTAGAATCTTCAAGGTCGTGGAGGACTACGGTGGTGGAGTCAACCAGTGACCGGGCCATTTCTTCATGCTGGGCCCGCTCTTGCCAGGTCGACCGCCATTTTGAGAGTTCGGTAGCTACTGGCGATCGCGGGGTCAAATGAGCGGACGGGCTCCACCCTGCCGGGCGAGACGTTGCAGCATCGCCACAGTGGAAGAACCCTTTTCCGGGCGCCTGGAGCGCTGAGGGTGCAGCTGGGAAGCCTCCACCTGGGGAGGCGGGAGAGGCCTGTTCGCACCGTCTCTCCCACCCAGTGCACCCCACGGCGTCTTGCTTGACATTTGTTATGGCCGGACCAGGCGATGAGGACGAGGGGGGGGGTCAGAGGCATGTGCAAGACATCCCCCCCCAGTGTTGTCGCAGCCATTATAAAAGAAAGAAGAAATGTCCCGTCCGTCTTTGGGCCGGACCTCCGGTGGATGGCGGCCGGACGCCCTTTGCTCTGGCCCCATGAACGGGTTCCTTGGCTCATCTGGTGGGGCAGGCCTTGGCGTGTGGTGCCTCTCCTGGGCCTTTCGTGCAGTGGCCTCTCCACTCCCAGGCCCTCCATGGATGCTGGCCCAGACTGGGAGAGAGAGGGTCTAACCTGCAATTCTCCAGGGTTACCGCCACCGCGGCCGGATCCCGTCGGCCTCGGCCTCTGGTTGATGGTGGCCGGACTGGGAGAGAGAGGGGAGGGTCGAGGACACGGACATTCCCCCCCTGCAACTCTCCAGGGTGGTTGTAGCAATCCCCCTGGCCGGGTCCCGCTGGCCTCGGCCTCTCCTCCGGCTACACCCTACGTGATGATCTCCTGGCCGATGGTTGGCAGCAGGACCCGCCTTATATGTGTTGCTTCCGGCTGGGCGTAGCCGGAAACCTGTTTCTCAAACAAAGGATATTGAGGCAAATGTGGCGCATACTCTCTTCTTAACCTATTGTATTCCTTAACACAATCTAGATCCGCACAAATGTTTGTGACATCACACTCAATCAAGTACAATCCCGATAAAGTTTCCAGAATGGGGCGGATGTCTGCTGACTTGTATCTTTCCCAGTTTGCCGTTATTTGGGCGTGGCAGGCGGTGGGACAGACACGTTTTGGGGCAGTGAGGGGCGATGAAGCCTCGTTGCCTTGTGGCCGTTGCAATGTCACACTTGGTTTCTCTTACTGTTTTCAGGTTTCTTATTACGGGCTTACTTCTAACGTTTTTTGTTTCTAGGACAATAATAGGTTTTATCATTACGTATTGTTATTGTTTCTTTGTTTGTTATTTAATAAAAAGTTCATCAGTGGCCTACTGATTTTCGTTTTCCTATTCCTTTCTTTCCAGGTTGTTTCATGCTAAAGTTTCTGTTAACAGGATACAGTGATCACTTCGTTATTATTGCATATGTCCTTTTCACTAGGGGTGCTCTCTGGTCGGGCCAGATGACCTATCTCTAGTAAATGGTCCGGGTGAAACAGGTGCATCAATCAGTGGGGAGTAGATAGGCATGACAGATTACAACGGGGGACAAAGGTCCGCATTACCTACCCTTTCACTACTTGCAAAGATTTTCCTACGTTTATTTGCAAACAGGGAATACCTCCAAAAAGAACCAATTCCCAAACAGTCAATGTTCGGGCAAACAATCAATCAATGAGGAACGAAATAGGCACGACGTGTTAAAGGTTTGCGTTACCTACCTTTCACTATCTGCAAAGGGAGAGAGAATATTCCTATTCTTCCTCGTTTGCAGGCAGAGAAGATCCTTAAGAGAACCAACTTCGAACAATTCAATGCTCGATTCAAACAATCAACAAGGGGTACTGTGAACACAAATGAACGCCGCTTATGTACATACACATTGCTATTTTCAACAGGTTGTTCCTAATGTTTCTATTTTAGCCAGGTCAAAAAGAGATCCCATTAGTGGCCTACTGATTTTGCTCGATTCCTTTTGTTTTTTTACACGATTTTTCGCTATCTGCAAAGACTAAACAGAGTATTGCGACTCTGTGCTTGTTTGTAAATAGAGAATGAACCAAAGAGAACAATCAATGAAATGGAGAGAGAAGCAGGCACGACGGATTACAACGGGGGCAAAGGCCTGCGTTAACTACCCTTCACTATCTGCAAAGAGAGAGTACTCCTAATAGAAATGAGGGGGGGGGCAGCATTCAAAGCAGATCAGTGTGCATAAACACGAAAATGTTTTTACTTACCACGTACTTGACATTCGACAGCTTATGATATTTGCTATTAAAAAACCATTGAAATTCACTGAAAAAACCATAGGTTATAGACCATATATAGTTAGGAATTAGCATTTAAAAAACCTTATTTTACTCACACAAAACCATTGAAATTCCATATATAGTTAGTTGTACTAACTATATATCGCGCACCCGCAATCCACTGCTGATCATGTCACATATTACATCATTCATGACATGGTCAGTGACATCACTGATGACATCACTGATGACATCTCAAATGACATCACTGATGACATCACTGATGACATCTCAAATGACATCACTGATGACATCACTGATGACATCTCAAATGACATCACTGATGACATCTCATTTGACATTACTGATCACATCACTGATGACATCATTCATGTGATAATACGATGAACCTCTTCAGACTCTAATATAACCTTAGATACACTCAGTGTAAACACAGACTCACAGATTGTCATTCATCCATGAAGTTACACACACACCTAGTCAGTCATGCAAACAATCAATCACACCTCCATTTTCCCAACTATACAGTTATACACACCTTACTTATTCAAACATATACTAAAACATATTTACTCTCTTATACAATCCCGGATACAAGTTCACAATGATGCATACAGCCACTCACACATTCACTGGCTCTTATGCACAGTTATTTATATATGTCAAGTCTCACATGTACTGTGTTTTACATATGTACTTACTTTGACATGTAGCACTGAGATATCCATTCACTCACCAATACACTCATGCACACAGTCAACCGCCCATACAGCTGTTTCCACATGCACTTTTGAACCCATACATCTAGTGAATCAACTGCTCACACATCTATGCACAGAGTCATACACCTCCCAGCCACCCACACACACACTCAGTCTCCCATACAAATACTTGGGCAACCAATCAATAACCCATATAGTTACTCATATAGCTACTGAACAACACATGCAGCAGTTTTCAGAACAACAGACATAATGATGCACAAATTAAGACAGTTTAGTCACTAACCCATGCACTCAGTGAGACACATTTAATCACTCACTCATACAGTCAGTCATGCACCTACTAAATCCTTCATCCAGACACTTATACATCCACTCAAGACATATTTTAACTTTACAGAAAAATACAGTCACTGGATGTTGTCATCAGTGATGTCATCAGTGATGTCATTTGAGATGTCATCAGTGATGTCATCAGTGATGTCACTGACCATGTCATGAATGATGTAATATGTGACATGATCAGCAGTGGATTGCGGGTGCGCGATATATAGTTAGTACAACTAACTATATATGGAATTTCAATGGTTTTGTGTGAGTAAAATAAGGTTTTTTAAATGCTAATTCCTAACTATATATGGTCTATAACCTATGGTTTTTTCAGTGAATATATATATATATCCAAACCCAATTTGTTCGCAGGGAGTATGGACAACTGCCTGGCGGTCAGGGCGCTGGGGGCGAACAACCTCCATTCAAATCCAAAACACCTCCAATTCAAAAGAAAAGAAGTGCGCCCGACCAGACCTCAGGAATTAACTGGCACTCTTTATTCAACAAAATAACAGCCTCGTTCAAAGTCCTAATGCATTTCAACTACGTGAGTAGTCTTGTTCACAGGTGAGCTGCATACAAGGATTATGAGGCGTGGTTTCCTACTTTATACACCTTTTTGGACCACGCCCTCTTTGCGTGGTCCTCCAATACTGCAATTCCCAAAATGAACTTCAAATGTAAAATGTCTCCAGTTCATTTTACATTTTTCTGTTGATGACTTTCCCATTATATTGTCATTCACGGGTGTTTTCACAGTGCAAATGTTAAAAAATGAGTTCATTTGAAGTTGAATTCCTTGCTCGTATTTATGGCTGTTATTAAACATTTCTCAGTATTCAATAGTACCTGCATTCCTGAAGTCTGTGCGTGAAGGACACATGTGCTTCACCTTCCCACGGTGTTTACCAAGAATAACGGGCGGGGCCTACTCCCTTTCAAAACATATCTATATATATAGGTGGATTGCAGGCTGGCAAATTGGCACAAATAAATCACTGAAACTGACACTTACTTGATGGTTCTGCTCTTTCGTTATTCGGCGTGAAGCGGCTGTGAATGGCGATCTTCTGAATATATATATATATATATATATATATATATATATATATATATATATATATATATATATATTTCAAGCTCCCCGGTTCAAAAAACCAATAGAATAGCACTCGCAGCAGGTTAAACCTCGTATTCAAGTTTTATTGCGCAAATCTCCAAACAGACGCGTTTCAGCTCTTGCCTTCGTCAGTGTCAGCTGGCGGCGGCAAGGCTGAAGTGTAATAAAGCAAACCATTGAAACAAACAATGGACAATCTTCCACAATGTATGAGCGCCATCTTTGAATGGTTGATTACTCAAAATTTCAAAACAAAGACAATCAAGCAATGTTTGGACTGGTAAACATAAACCAATTATTAAGCAGACCGACTTCAATAGTAGGACAATTATATACATGCTATATACACGATATTTACATATTTAAGCCCTGAATGGGCTAATTCATCGTGTTCAATGATATAAACAACTCGTTTACTGTAAGTCAACCAGACCCACATTGCACTAAATCAATACAAACTCTCATTGGTGAAGGACATCTGTAGGCCAGTTCCAATCATCGAACCTATAACCAATCTTCTTCATTTGCAATTATGGCCTGGATGGCCCATTCTATGTATTATAAATGACATGCATTCCTATCCATACATATTAGTTTAATTAACCAAATGACCTAGATTATTTTAGATTCAAACGCCCAACCACCAACAGAAATTAATGAAAATCCTAAATAAAGCAAAATATACTCAGGTAGAGACACTGGTACTTTCAGCCCGTATGTTACCGAAAACTGTAGCTCAAAGGTGTGATAGAAGTTCCTCCCCTGAATTTAGACCTCCAGGTGACTTTGTTTGGAGGTCCACAATGTACCTAGACTCCAAACGCCTGAGCTTCATCTTCAGGTCACCACCCCTTACAGTTTGTGGGACACAGTCTAAACTAAAGAAGCTCAGGAGAGTCCTGTCGCTGTTATGACACAAAGCAAAATGTCGGGCCATCAGGTAACTCTCATCTCTATTTGCGATGGCCCTTTGATGTTCCAGGACCCGTAGTTTAACCGCCTTGATGGTGCTCCCCACGTATCTAAGTCCGCAGGGTCATGTTAGACAGTAAACTACAAAGGTGGTTGAGCAGGTAATGAACTTGCTAATCCTGATCTTGGTGTTTTTATGTGGCACATGATAGGACAATACTCTCTGACTGTTGCTACATGCCTTGCATTTCCCACATGGGTATGACCCATGCATGGCCTGTAGATCTCCTTTGGGTTTCTCTCTCGCAAGGTGACTTTTGACCAACCTATCTTTTAATGATCTTATTCTTCTGAAGGTGATCATGGGATGTTTTTGTAAATCCTTCCCTATTACGGGGTCGGATCTCAAAATTCCCCAATTCTTGGACATGATAGCTCGAATACTATTCGCTGCCACCGAATAGTTCGTAATCAGTCTAATGATACCATTCCCACCTTTGGTTGTTGCCCACTTTTTATCAATCAGCAGAGTTTTCCTGTCAATAGCTTTCACCTTGTGTTCAGCTTGTAGGAGTGTTTTTCCAGAGTAACCGCGTGCTTTGAAGCGTGTTACGCTCCTGCAAGCAGCCTCTGTAAAGTCATTGTCCAGAGAACTGTTGCGCTTTATCCTCAACAGTTCCCCGTAGGGGATACTCTTGACCAGGGAGGCTGGATGACTGCTTCGCCCGTGGAGGACAGAGTTACCTGCCGTCTCTTTTCTAAAGAGGGCAGTGTGAATAGTGCCAGATTCAACAAAGACCCTTAGGTCTAAGAAACTCACTTCAGTTTTGCTGGTATAATACGTGAATTGCAGATTTAAATCATTCTGGTTGAGTGTCTGTATGTACTCTAAGGCTGAGGACTCTGTCCCTCTCCAAATGAGGAAGAGGTCATCAATATACCTCTTCCAACATATTACTTTATCAACCCAATCAGTTTTATCATCCGCCCAGGCTACCTGCTTCTCCCACCAGCCCACGAATAAATTCGCGTAGCTGGGGGCGAAGCAGGTACCCATGGCAGTCCCCCTGATTTGTCTGTATCGTTGATTCTGAAAGACAAAGATGTTATTCATTAAACAAAAGGACATGAATTCCAGAATCATTCTACTATGTTCCTGGTGGCGTGCCGGATGTAGATTCAAAAAGGTCTTGGTAGCTGCAATCCCATCACAGTGACTGATGCTCGTATAGAGGCTTGAAATGTCCATAGTTATCATTATAAAATCATCCTCCCACTCCACATCCTGTATCTGTCTTAGGAAGTCTTTAGTGTCCTTGGTATATGAGCTCAGCTGAGCTACCCATGGAGCCAAGAAAGAGTCAATAAATCTCGACATGTTCTCAGTTAATCCTCCTATGGATGACACAATTGGTCTCCCTGGTGGTTGTGTGGCATCTTTGTGTATCTTCGGAAGGTGATAAAAGCTTGGAAGTCTGGGCTGTTTGTTTTGTAAGAAGATGTACTCCTCCCTTCCCAGTATGCCCTTTCCATGCCATTTGTCAATAAGAGAATGATAACTACGGATACTATCCAAGTATTCTTTCTCAGTCGCTGGCATATAGTTGTTTTGGTCCTGTAATTGACGTAGGGCTTCCTTGCAGTAATTCTCTCGACTCTGAATAACCACGTTGCCGCCCTTATCCGACGGTTTAATTATTATTGAGTCATCTTGTTCAAGGTTAGAAATGGCCTCTCTTTGCTGGAATGAGAGGTTCCACTTAATTTTCCCCTTATTGTCTTCTTCAAGTTTTGATAAGTTTTGTAAATCCTGAATAACGGCTTCAGAGAAAATATCCATCGCATCAGTTGGTGTTTGGGGGAGGAAGCGAGAGGTCGGCTTGAAAGCACTGTGTTCACCAACTTGACTTATACCTATGGAAGTGCCTCTTTCTACCACATCCATTGGTGGAACAGTCTGGGAACCGCTTTCTCCTAACAGGTCCTCCAGTACGGCCATACTCTCAAGATCGTTGATGCTCATCTCGGTTGAATCAAGTTGGGTAGTGCCGCTCACCCTCGGTGAAGTCACAGTGTCTCTCAAAGCCTTTTGTTTAAAGTACTTTCAGAGTTTCAATTTTCGGACAAAAAGGAACAGGTCAATACGGGTCTGCGCATATTCATAGCGGCCTGTAGGACAAAATGTCAGCCCTAACTTCAGGACGCTTTCCTCATTCTCAGTAAGGGCTCGTTGTGTGAGATTTATTATATTCAAGTTCTCCTTCAGTTCCTCTTGGTCTTGACCTGCCGACTCCTCAGCTTCCTGGTGCCTCGCCCTCTGCCTCCTCCCTCCGCGCCTTGTGATGCGTCTCCCCTTGCGACCGAGGATTGGTCCGGAGGACGTTTTTTGCCATCCCTCAGCCAATTCTGGCGGATTAGGTCGCATTCCTCGCGAAAAGAAGGCGGCTCGCATCTCGATCTGGTCCCTTGTTCTGTGCCTGTTCTTTCTTCTTCAGATTGCTCCGCGCTCGTGGCTTCGGATTCAGAAGTTTCTCTGGACACAGGTGGTTTTTGTCGTCTTGCCCTCAGGTCACGGCGAGGTGCGTCGTATTTTCGCGCAAATGTTAGTATCCTCCCTTGTTCATAATCGCGAGCATCGCGTTCAAATTTCTGTTATATATTCACTGAAAAAACCATAGGTTTCAGGAGTTATATAGTTAGGAATTAGCTTTTAAAAAACCTTTGAAATTCACTCAAAAAACTATAAGTTTTAGTGGTGTTCTAGTTAGCTGGACATTTTACTCATACAAAACCATTGAAATTGCTCCTATATAGTTAGTTGTACTAACTATATTTCACGCACCCGCAATTCACTGCTGATGATGTCGCATATTAGATCATTCATGACATGGCATGGTCAGTGACATCACTGATGACATCTCAAATGACATCACTGATGACATCACTGATGACAGTCCAGCCCGAATCAATCAATCAATCAATCAAGACATTTATAGAGCGCACTACTCACCCGTAGGGTCTCAAGGCGCTGGGAGGGGGGGTGCCTTTACTGCTCGAACAGCCAGGTCTTGAGCTTCTTCCTGAATGAGAGGTGGTCTTGGGTCAGGCGCTGGTCGGTCAGGAGGGAGTTCCAAGTCTTGGCGGCCAGGTAGGAGAAGGACCTTCCTCCTGTTGTCGCTCTTCGGATGCGGGGGACGGCGGCGAGGGCATGACTGGTCGAGCGGAGATGGCGTTTGGGTGCGTAGAAGTTGAGGCGGCTGTTGAGGTAAGTCGGGCCTTGGTTGTGTAGGGCTTTGTGTGCGTGGGTGAGGAGACGGAAGGTGAATCTTTTGTTGACGGGGAGCCAGTGCAGGTCTCTCAGATGTCCGGAGATGTGGCTGTTTCGTGGGATGTCGAGGATGAGTCTGGCTGAGGCGTTCTGGATCCGCTGGAGTCTCTTTTGGAGCTTGGCGGTGGTTCCGGCGTAGAGGGCGTTGCCGTAGTCCAGTCGGCTGGTGACGAGGGCCTGGGTGCCCGTCTTCCTGGTCTCGGTGGGGATCCACCGGAAGATCTTCCGTAGCATGCGTAGGATGTTGAAGCATGACGAGGAGACGGCGTTGACTTGTCTGGTCATGGAGAGGGAGGAGTCCAGGATGAAGCCCAGGTTGCGTGCGTGGTCCGTCGGTTTGGGTGCGGTGCCCAGGGAGGGGGGCCACCAGGAGTCGTCCCAGGCGGAGGGCGAGGAGCCCAGGATGAGGACCTCCGTCTTGTCTGAGTTCAGTTTCAGGCGGCTGGTCGTCATCCACTCGGCTACATCTCTCATCCCTTCTTGCAGGTTGGCTCTGGCGGCGGCGGGGTCGTTGGTCAGGGAGAGGATCAGCTGGGTGTCGTCGGCGTAGGAGATTATGTTGAGGTTGTGTTGGCGTGCGATGGCCGCGAGGGGGCTCATGTAGACGTTGAAGAGGGTGGGACTCAGCGAGGATCCTTGAGGGACGCCGCAGATGACTTCGGTGGCCTCTGACTTGTACGGTGGTAGGCGGACTCTCTGTGTTCTTCCGTTGAGGAAGGAGGTGATCCATTCCAGTGCCTTCTCCTGGATTCCGATGTTGCCGAGGCGCTGCACTAGGGTGCGGTGGCAGACAGTGTCGAATGCCGCGGAGAGGTCCAGGAGGATGAGGGCCGCTGTTTCTCCGTTGTCCATCAGGGTTCGGATGTCATCGGTGGCAGCGATGAGGGCGGTCTCGGTGCTGTGGTTGGCTCGGAAGCCAGACTGTGAGCGGTCGAGGGATCCATTCATCTCGAGGAAGGCGGCCAGCTGTTTGTTGACGGTCTTTTCGATGACTTTGGCCGGGAACGGGAGGAGCGAGATGGGACGGTAATTCTTGAGTTCGGTGGGGTCCGCTGTGGGTTTCTTGAGTAGAGCGCTGAGTTCTGCGTGCTTCCAGCTCTCCGGGAAGGTGGCGGTGTCGAAGGAGGTGTTAATGTCCCGCAGGTGGGGTGCGATGACAGCGTCGGCCTTGTTGAAGACGTGGTGAGGGCAGGGGTCGGTCGGAGTCTGAACTGCCAAGCCATGACTTTCCTGGACCGGAAACAAGCTTCCGAGGACCGGTTTCTGGCATTTCAGCCATCTTCAGCCCGGCTTGCTTGAATCCAGTGGCAAAGTGAGCAAGGGACTCACGTCTGAGCATACCCTGCCAACTTATGGCGAACAAAGTGGTACAAAAGGGGGTAGAATGAGAGTGCACATTTTGGGTCCACACAGTGGAGCATCTCTTCCACTTTTGAAGGATGCAGAGGTGGAAAGAAGGTGGAAAAAGTGATGGTCTGCCTGATGTGGAAGGGCGTAACAACCTTTGGCAAGAAAGAAGGACTGGTCTTTAAAACCACCTTGTCCGGATGAACAGAAATGTAAGGAGGTTTAGAAGAAAGAGCCGGGAGCTCACTCACTCTTCTGGCAGAGGTGATCGCTACCAGGAAAGCTGTCTTTACAGTGAGAAGATGTATTGGACAGTTATTAAGGGGCTCAAAGGGAGCGCACATTAGATAGGACAGGACAAGATTTAAGTTCCATTGAGGCATTATGAAAGGCACGGGAGGAAACATTGTGCAATGCCTTTGAGGAAGCGATTAACAACCGGGGACTTACAAAGAGAAGGCTGATCTGGAAGCCGTAGAAAGGCGGAGATGGCCGAAAGATGATAGTGTCCAGAGCAGAGCCCTGCTGGGACAAAGAGAGCAGGAACAGAAAGACCTCAGAAATAGGGGCAGAAACGGGAACCACAGCCTTTGTTGTGCACCATGCCACAAATTTTTTCCACCTGCAGGCGTATACCATCTTAGTGGATGGACACCAGGCTACCAGAATTACATCACATACTTCGGGAGGAAGGTCAAAAGCTGTCAACTGTCACTGCTCAAACTCCAGGTATGGAGGTCGAGGCTTGACAGGTTCGCTTGGAGGACCGTCCCTTGCTTCTCGAACAGGAGATCCTCCTGAAGAGGCAGTCGGATCGGGGGATTGATCGCCATGCTGAGTAGCTCGGGATACCAGTATCTTCGTGCCCAATCCGAAGCCACAAGGATGACTTGGGCCAAGTTGCGCCAAATCCTTTTTAGCACTCTGGGCAGAAGTGGTATGGGCAGAAGTGGTATAGGCGGAAAGGCGTACAACAGCCCGCAGCTCCACTCGTGACAAAAAGCGTTGCAGAGCGAGTGCCACCTTGGAAATTCCACCACACAGAAGTGATGACATTGCGCGTTCTCTTCGGTGGCGAACAGATCTAACCAAGGCTCTCCCCAATGCAGGAAGAGACCTTGCGCCAAGTCCGAGTTCAGACACCATTTGTGAGTTTGTCCACCCTGACGTTCTGAGAACCTGCCGGGTGTTGAACCACCAAGGTAATGCCTTGATGTTCCAGCCATGTCCAGAGGAGCAGAGCCTCTTGACAAAGGGTCCAAGACCCCACCCTGCCATGTTTGTTGCTGTACCACATGGCAGTGGTGTTGTCCGTGAACACCTGCACTACACTTCCCTGGACAGAGGGAAGGAATGCTTTCAGTGCAAGTCGGATCGCGCCGAAGCTCCAACAGGTTGATATAGAGCCGGGACTCCGACGGAGACCAGAGGTCTCTGATCTCTGCCTCTCCCAAGTGGCTACCCCATCCCAGGAGGGACGCATCCATTACCACTGTGTGCTCTGGTTGGGGAAGGAAGAGGGATCTGCCATTGACCCAATTGGGATTCGTGAGCCACCACTACAATTGTCGTGCAGTGCTCCGAGATCTGGACATGATTGTGCAGGTTGCCGTGATGCTGTGTCCACTAGAACTTCAGGTCCCACTGCAGCGCCCGCATATACCATCTGGAATGTTACACTAGCAAGATGCAGGAGGCCATTAGCCCCAGAAGCCAAAGGGTCATCCTGACTGAAACCCGGCATAGAGGCTGAAAGATCGGAATCATAGCCTGAATATCCCAGACTTGCTGCTCGGGAGGATAAACCTGAAACTGCATCGAATCCAGAACCACTCCAATGAAGGGGAGTTTCTGAGAAGGACTCAGGTGCGACTTTGGCACGTTGATGGAGAACCCCAGCAAGTGCAGGAGGTTGGCCGTAGTCTGGAGGTGGGAGACGACTGGTTGTTCAAGGCGGGCTCGCCCTAGGCAGTCGTCAAGATAGAGGAAGACTGGAACCCCTGCGACCACTGCCATCACTTTCGTGAACACACGAGGGACTCTGGTAAGGGGAGCTCGGAAAACTGAAAGTGCTCTTGGCCTACCGTGAACCGTAGGTAACACCGATGGGCCGGTAGGACGGGGATGTGAAAATATGCGTCCTGCAAGTCCAACACTACCATCCAGTCTCCAGGGTCGAGGGCAGCCAAGACCTGAGCCAGAGTCAACATCTTAAACTTCTCCTTCCGGAGGAAGGGATTGATGTTCCTGAGGTCACAGATGGGGCGCAGGCCCCTTTTCTCCTTCTTGGGGACCAGAAAATAGTGGGAATAACAACCACGTCCTACGGCTGGCCCAGGAACACGCTCGATGGCCCCCTTGGCCAAGAGGGCAGTGACTTCCTGTTGGAGAAGAGTAAAGTGATCCCCGATATATGGTGGAACTGAGGTGGCATGGCTGGGGGGAAGACTTGAAGGGGAGGGAGTAGCCCCTTCGGTGATTTACAGCACCCACCTGTCTAAAGTGATAGAATGCCAGTGGGGGAGGTGATGGTGAATCCTGCTGCCCACCGGTGTGGGGTGCACCCCAAAGCTCGGACTAGGAAGGCTTTGAGGTGGATGCTGCGGGAGCAGAGGTGGACTAACCCACACGCTGGTCCCCTGTCCCGCCGCGGCAGGAACCACATCGGCGGCCGCACTGAGGTTGGTTTTGCGCAGGCTTTTGGCTGAATGAACGTGTTGGGGTACCCCTTCCATGGCCACGAAAGGAATGAAAAGCAGACGTGGCCGGGCACATGTTGGAAATACTCAAGGACTTGGCCATAGCCCGCGAGACCTTAAAATGCTCAAGCGCACCATCTGCCTTATCACCAACTAGGTGGGTACCATCAAAAGGTATGTCCATAGAGGTACTCTGAACATTCTTTGAGAACCCCATGGACTGTAACCAGGTATGGCAATGGAGGGCCACTGCGGTGGAAAGTGTCCTACCCAGTAAGTCCGCGGTGTCCAGTCCACACCGGATGGAGAACTTTGCGGCATCTTTCCCCTCAGCCACAGCTTGGGAAAGCACTGCCCGAACTTCCTCCGGACCCTGAGGCAGCATCTTCACAACCACACAGTGTGGGAGTAACAGCCCAAGAGGCATGCGGTGTTCAGATTTATTAATATGATACTATACTTCTCTAATATTCATTTAGATTAGTTTGTTTTTGAGTTTGTAATAAACCCTTTCACCTTCTTTAGTAGTCAAATCCTTATAGCGTGATTAATTTGTTACACAGGAAAGCAGTACCAGAAATATAGCATTCTCAGATGGTAGCAGAGCAAAGATGGGTCGTTGTTAAAGTAGAGGGTGGTAGAGAAGTTTCCTTAGGCAGATTTAAACCCAAGCCCCAGCCCCTAGAGTCTATATTTTGGACTGGAGGAGTCCCGAAGTGCCAGCAGGTTGGAAGAGAATGGTGGTAGCAGCGAAGGAGTGAGTATTAATTGGGTTGTGTGCTGCAGTGGTTTATAGGTAGCTTGCAGGTTTTATGAAAATGGTCTGATGTTTAGCAAAGTAGTTGAGGATTATGCAAGTGTGGTGTTAAGCTGAAGTTGTGATCGGGTCCGACGTGACTCAAGATCCTGGGATAATATTCAATGTGCAGAAGACACAGCAGATAAAGCACAATGCAAAGGTTTTGTAGGGTTTGTCGTGAGACGTCGCTGGCACCCCAATTGAGATAGTGGCCTTACTCCTATGTGTGAAGGTGAGAGACAATCAGCGCTGTTATCCGTTTACACAGAGAGAAATTGTGCTGAGCAGGGTGATTCCCTGCAAGTTGAGGTTTCATTTAGAATGTGTGTTGAAAATAAAATATTTCATGGGGGATTGCATTCTGTTGATTTCTTTAGTAAAGCAGGCAATTGTTTTGGATATTTATTTGTATTACAGGTGTCTGTGTGTGTTGGTAATGTCACGATTCACTCCCTATGTTCTCGTGTCCACCACCAAGGGGCTGAACTGTGGGACTCTCCAGTGTTCTAATATGCTTCCTGACACTCCCCTGCATGCATATCTTGACTTCCAGCCATTTGGACACTATTTGGGAATTGACATCCATTCCCAATCCATGCCCGGTTTTGTGAAAGCCAGCCTGCTTAGGCTTAAAGCCAGCCTACTCATGTCTGAAACTGCATTACCCAGAATTCCCTGCTCACTGCTTTGTCTCCACCCCTGCAGGCCAAGGATGGGTGGAGTAATTCAGCTCACCTGTGGCTGGCTGATGCTAGCCTGCTCACACCAGCTGCATGTGATTACTGTGAGCTCTTTTAAGCCCCAGCTCCCTTCAGGCAAAGGTTGGTCATTATAGCTGTTTTACCGGTGAGACCAATCCTTGTTTCCAATGCTCCTGAGCTTTTGCTCTCCTTGTTCCTGACCTGCTGCTATTTTCCCTGTTCCTGAATTAGCACTGCCTGCAGTGCTACCCTGACCCCATAGCCTTAGTATTCCTTGTTCCTGAACTGCAGCAGTTTCCCTTCTCCTGATGCTACGTTGTTTCCTGAGCTATAGCTATTCCCTGTACCTGAATTAGCACTGCCTGCAGTGCTACATTGTTTCCTGAGTTCCTGAGCTATAGTTATTCTTTGTTCCTGGGCTTAGCTATTTCTTGTTCCTGATTTGCACTGCTTACAGTGCTCTCTTGACTCATCGTTTGCTGAGCTGTAGCGATGTTCTGTTTCCTTGAACCAGTATTGCCTGCAGTGCTACCGTGACTCCTGAGCTCTAGTAATTTCCCTGTTCCTGAACTAGCACTGCCCCAACTCTGCCTTCTATGCTACTTTGTTTTCTTGATTCTGTAACCTGCACTATTTTAGTATACCCTTGTAGTCTCCCCTTCTGTATATCTACCCTTGTAGTCCCTGCCTTTCTTCCCAATTCCTTGGTTCCAGGTCCTAATTTGCTGTCTTTCTATTCTGCTGTCTTGCTTCTGTTACCTTGTATGTTTGTTACCTGCTTTCTGCCAAGTGTGCCCTGTGATTTCCTTCCTTTCCTGTTAAGCACTCCTCCTTGATCCTCCTTGCTAGCTCCTTGTCTACTGTGCTTGTGTTTAGTTTTACCTCCTTGCTGTTACTGCCTTGCGAGTTCCTGTTTGATCACCAGGATCCGTGGGCTCAGCTGACTACCTAGGTGGTGTTTCTTGTTCACTGTGAGTTTTGTCTTTGAGTTACATTTATAACATCACCATAGGTATCAGCTCCACAGACCCTGCTTTTGCATGCATATCCTACATGTGGATATTTTCAGTTAGTATCTGTAACAGCAATTGGGGGTAAGAAACTTACTGAGCTTCAGTCTTACCGTGTGGAGCTTCTGAGTGCTTTACCCCACACCCCCCTTTATTATTAATGTTACTTCATATATATGTCTTGCACATTCGTCCTGGGTGTAGTTATTCTGAATGCTAAATTGCCTTGTGAGTGCCCTTCCTTTCTGAGTCTTACCCATCTTGTTCACTTGTACAGGCTTCCCCTTTGGATCCCTTTTTCTCCTCTGACTCCCTCTGTGATCCTGGGCAGTGTTATACTCCTCTTCCTGCGTAAGTTTTCTACCCAGCTCTCAGTCCTTGCCCAAGTCCCTGACTGTGTTCCCCACATAGTCCCGGACAGTCCCTGGCAGGTAAAGAGTGTTTGTGGGAATTGTAAATGAGGGTGAGCTGCTGCAAGAAGCGAGATTGGCGTCATAGTGTGCAGCACTTAGATTGGTGTAAAGCCATGCTGTTATTGGTTGTTTACGTCATCGAGTTTCGCTTTGGTATTAGTCAGGGGTTTGGTATGAGAGTTTAAAAAAACCCACTGTTTTAGGTTGAAAATCTTCTGATCTTTATAGCTGACAAATTTGTTGGGAAAAATCCACTGTTTGATGGTTATTGTTAAATCTCCCCTCAACAAATCACGTTATATCCTAAGAAGGAGAAGAGGACTGCCTGACGATACGGAGAGTCAATATATGCAGATAATTGTAGGGCTTCACATAGGTATTTAGCTTTGTCAATGGCACAAGATCACAGAGAAAGAAGTTGGACTGGCGTTTCCACGCTATGGTATGTTTAATGTAAGACTCATCAAAAACTTGAGAATAATTTGATACTAAGTGACACTATTACCTAGTTCTTGCATAGTTTGAAGTGCTCAAAACCTGAGAGCGAGTTGCGCATGCCAGAGGGATATATCAGGGTAGAGCTAGAAAGGCACTGCAGACATATGTGGATGCTAGATGGGATGCAGAGCAGAAAAGGTGGACGACAGACAAGACAGAAGTAGCAAAGCTGTACCCTGTATTGACTGGTAAAGAAAGAGGGCCAGGGAGACAGAAGAAGAGAGAATTCCAAAGGTTCAGGGGAAAGAGGACAGTGATCACAACACAAGTGATAGTCTTTTGGCTAGGTTATTGTCAGAATGTCCCCCTCTGTACAATGAGCCTCACAAGATGAGTGGGGAAGGCACTAATGTGAGTCATCCTGCGGGAGTGACTACCACCCCAATAAATGTGAATTCCAATGCAGTGGGGATTACTCCTATGAATATGAATCAAAACATGATAGGAGAACGCTCAGGGATGTGTGCACCTTGCACCACCACAGCTCTCACTGTTGCAGATACACTTACTGGTCCGGTTACCATCGGCCCGGTGGATCCCATCTATAATCCAAATTCTGCAGGAAATGAGAAACATAATTTGGCTCTTCCAGCTAAACAGCAGGTTTTTGGGACTACTCATACCTGTGTAGGGTGGGAGGATTTGTTCCCTTAGTTTTTTTTAGTGCGAGTTCTCAGTGTGGGGCAAGTACAACCCCCTTGATGAATCGGGTAGGATTTGGACCTTTGAGCACATTACAGGGATTACCAGAGATTGATGCAATTACATGGGAGCCACCTCTAAATACACCTAGAGAGGGTGGGATGTCTAATACTCCTGAGCGGCAGTAAAATTTATGTGTCCAAGAATTGGATGAATGGCTGAAAACGTTTCATGAAATGTTAAATGGAAGTGGGAGTACCGGATTAAGTCAGGGAACAATCAGGTCAACCCCCAAGGTAAATTTAATGGATGTATTTAAATTGAAACTGGACATGGATGAGTTGATAATTGGAAGTCTTAAATTAGCCAAATGAACAGACGTGCAAGACAAGCTCATGATAAACTCATTGACTTAGCAAAAGAGTATGAGATAGACCTAGAGCGAACAAATGCGTTAAAAAAGAGCCACTGACTTTCGTTCTCAGATCCGGCATCGAGAACATAAGAATATCAGGGTTGAAAAAGAAAATCCAGGAGTCGATTCAGAGTATTCAAATCTGGGGTGTATTAGATAAGTGGAAGGACAAGTGGTCAAGGAAAAAGGGTCCCAAAAGGTCTATAAGGGAACAACCTCCTTCAGGAGAAAAGGGAGCATGTACCACAAGTTTCCCCTTGTGGGCAGTACCTGGCAGAGGTTATGTTCACGTGCTTTACCGTAGGTGTGATCGTGCATCATTCCTAATGACTTTCCGTGATTAAGAGAGAAGCCTGTGGAATGGTACAAACAAGTTGATCAATTTGTAAACATTTCGGAGGTATTGTAGATGGATTTGAATACCTTGTTTGACATTGTTGTTTCAAGTGATTTGTGTTCTGCATGCAAGGTAGCAACGGACTGGCCTGAAAGGGAGCTGGAATCGGATGCAGTGACACATGGCCCATCTGTTAGTGTAATGAAAAAGTATGATCAGGTGGTGACTTGGCTGAAAGCTAAGGTGCTGCCACAGGATATGGATTGGGTTAAGATTGATAGGATGTCCCAGGAGCCTGAAGAGACAGTGCATGCCTTTTAGGAGAGATTGTTACATGCTTTGAAGCAGTATCAC
Source organism: Lissotriton helveticus (assembly GCF_964261635.1). Lineage (NCBI taxonomy): Eukaryota > Metazoa > Chordata > Amphibia > Caudata > Salamandridae > Lissotriton > Lissotriton helveticus. Next base: position 1,184,414,205 of record NC_136067.1, read on the forward strand.
GGAATGGACACGCTGGAACCTAAGGACATGGGACAGTTTGTGTTCAGATTTGTGACAGGATTGAGATCGAAATTAAGGCTGATACAACCACATTTAATATGTTGGCAGAAAAAGTCAAATGATGAGATTTTACATTATGACAAGTACTGCCTTGAAGAGATTGAGGTGAAACAGAAGAGACTTAAGGAGAAGATAATGACTATGTAGATGAGATGAAACCTGCTTAGAGGGGTAATCAGAATCAGGCCTTTATGGGAAATTTGGCCACTATGCAGGGTGTTTTTCAGCAGGGAGCCCCTGTTATGCAAGGTGGAGGAGGTTTCCAGTCGCAGTTCAGGGGTTGAGGTATTCCTATTGATCCAAGTATTGGGATTGATGTGGACACCTTGAAAAAGCCTAATCCATGTCATTACTGTAATAGGTTGGGGCATCGGAAACAAGAGTGCCGTCTTAATCCAGCTAATCAAGGACAAAAGTTATTGTATGCTCAGCTTCCAAATAGTAACCCGATAAAGTCACAAAATGGACGAGACCTCAACATTTTATTGCGCCCCAGGGTCTGTTGATGCAAGTCCCACAGCCCCGATATCACAGCAGAAAGCCAATAACCCTAAAATCAATACAAATCAGTACCCAAACATGCATCGGCATTCTTTCCAGAGCCAAAATATAGCTCAGCAGTTTCCTGTGTTTGAGCTGTCAGAAGGATATGGTTCAGATCAGTTGTCCTTACGGTGCCTGTAAGGGAGAAAGTTTGTGTGCTTGGTGCTGTTTTGGAGATAGACCAGATTGCCCCATTTGTAGATGCTGAAATAGATGTCTGGAATCTGTGGCAGCCACAGGTGTCCGTATAGAGAGGTGTGAAAACATTGTAATGGGTCACCCATTGACTTTCTATGTTTCTTACTCTGTTGAAATGTTGTTGACTAGAACATGTACACAGCACCTGACAAATATCTGCCTTAATAGAAATGAAAAGGTTATTCTGGTGGATGAGAATGTCAAATTAAAGTATTGTGCTGTTCTGAACCCTGCTACTTTGTTGCATATGCCTGATAGTCCTGATAGTCCTGTTCTACTTCATCAGAATCAACATCACAGTCTCAATGTTACTGAACTGTGTACCAAGACCAGATATACAAGATGAACCACAACCTGAATATGCCTATGCACTGTTTGTAGATGGGTTGTTTTTACGAGACCAGGAGGGAACCCTGAGAGTTGCCTATGCAGTCTGCACTCTCTCTCCAGTGTAGTGCAAGCTACCTGCATACACAGAGTATTCTCTGCTCAGGTAGCTGAATTGATTGCCCTTACTAGAGCATGCTGTTTTTCAGATCAGATGAAGGGATCAATTTTTACCCATAGCATGGGTTTGGTGTGGTGTGGTGCATGGCTTTGGACAGCTATGACCCTAGAGGGGGTCATCACCTCGTCAGGTTCCCCCATTCATAATGGAGAATAAGTACATCAGCTGTTGGATACTTTACAGTTGACTGTACCAATTTGCCTGTATCAAGTTACCAAGTTGTGATCGTGAAATATTCCACACATTGCAAAGAAGATGATAAGAGATGGCAACAGATATGCCAATGAAGTTGTAACATTTTACTCATAATGTTTGTACTTTTAATGGAAAGTATACTAATAAAAGAGCAGACAAAACCAATTACAATCTTTTGCTAACAGTTGCTGATACTTTGGAAGTGGTTAAGAACTTGCAAGAGGAAGTGACAGAGCAGCAGAGTTGACAAAGATCAGGTTGTGTAAAAAGGGAGGAAGACATTTGTGTTTCTGTAGATGTAAGACCTGTGTTTCCTAACGGTAATGCCTAGCCATAGGTGGCAACAAACTAAGAACCGATGCATGAAGGGAGAGGTGCCATTGTCAGTTTGTTTCAGCAGACATGGTTGAATCCTAAATTCAGATTGTCATAGGTGTGTTGTTTGCCAACAGATGAATGTGGGGAAAAGGACTGTAGTTACACTGAGTCACATAAGGTGATATGGAGGTCCTTTCAACAGTATGCAGCTAGAGTTTGAGATGCTTGTGTGTAATGGGCTGAGATACATCTTGGTGATGGTGTGCATTTGTTGCTTTGGGTTGAAACCTACTTGACTAAAAGGTACAATAGTCTCACTGTGGCTAATCTGTTAAGGAAACTCATCCACAGGTTTCAGTTCCGGGCTTCCAGGAGTCAGATCGAGAAACTCATTTTAATAATGAGGTCCTGAGAATGCTGTGTGCAGCATTGAAAGTGGAGCAGAAACTACATTGCAGTTAACGGCATGAGGCTTCTGGCACTGTGGAGCAGGTCAATGGAACACTGAAGTCCAGATTGGCTAAAGCGTCTGCTTCCACATCTCTGAAATAGCCTGATGCTTTGCCTCTTGTGTTGATGAGTGTTAGCAGTGTCCCTGATCAGCGAACAGGACTGTTGCCTTATGAAATTGTGTGTGGGGGCTATGCGATGATCTGATCTTAGACTATTGCAAGGGATTCACTGATATGGTACATTCTGTCTCTCATCCGGTTGAAGTGGCCATAGCCCTTCCTCATCAGGAGCAGTGACATTGCTTCAGTCCTGGTGACTGGGTCTTGATGAAAAAACATGTTCTGAAGAGTTGCCTGGAACCTTGTTGGCCTGGTCCTTACAAGATGATCCTTGCTGCTAACATATCAGCATTAACTAATAAATGTATTGGTGTATGAAATCTAGTTTAAATCGATTTTTGGTTTAGAGACACATTTTCTCATTTAGTCTGGAGAACACCGCTGGCCGGAATCCTGCATGGACACTTTATTTCTACTCTCCAAAAGAGGGGAATCGGGAGCTGTTTAAACAGGTCCTGCACACATGCTCTCAAACGTAAAGTGAGTATATCTGATTGGTATGCAGTTCCTAAGTGCTAGTGTGAGTGTTCAGGTCTCAGAAAAATTGCCCTCACACCCCCCGAAGGATGTCATGCTTCATCACTGGGCCTGCTCTTCGTCGGGCCGGCGCTGCAATGCCTGAGGAGCACCCACAAAGGGGCTCTTTGGCGGCGATCTTTTTCAATACGCCATTTGGTGCGTGTGGTTGTATGGAATAGCTTGAGTAGTGAGTGCAAAGTGGTGTCTAAAAAGGTTTAGGGCAACCCTATTGCCTACATTGTATTCCTAGGGTTCACTAACCTAACTAAAACCAAAGATCCCTAACTGGATCCAATGATCCTAAAGGACATGTGTGGTGTAGAAGGTCGACAAGTTTCTTGCCTATGGTGGCCCCCAACGGGTCTCGTGGCAATTCATCAGGACCGATAGTTTTAGAGATAGTATCTAAACTCTTCACACTACTGCAATGCCGGTTCTAAAAGTGACGGAATACAATAGTTACCAGCTTTGCAAATAAATACCAGGTCCAATTCACCTAGTATTCTGTGACCCGAAAGAGAAAGTGATAATAAAAACGACCTTTCTTAATGTGCGACAGAAACATCGCACAGCGCATGGTGGCCAAGTTGTTAAAGACTGTAGGGATCTGTTAGCATGAGCTGAAAGCCATTGTGTACTTGGCAGCCATTTTAGTTAGCCATGTGCTCGCCATGTGCTGTTTCCCTCTTCCAGAGCCTTGCACATGCTCAGAGGGGCCTAGCTAGTAGAATGCACCTGCTCTTATGTTATAACTGTCAGGCTATTCCTGCTGATGTAAGGAGAAATAACTCTCCTCCCACTTTGTTGAGCAAGCACATCTTTTATACCCATCTTAGTAATTTTCCCTGCTTACATGTGCCAGGACGTTCCCTTGGTTTTATGCTGACTATGTAAATCTATGCATATATAAGGCTCCTGTTTTCTGTACTCCTTGGAATGCCTCCTACAGTTCCTGAGGGTACTGTGTGACGTAGTCTCCCTCATCTGAGGTTAATAAAGGTGCCTTTTATATTACAGCTTCTGTGCCAATCTCTTCTTTGTTGGTGTAAAATGACCAGGTGTATCAGTGAGACCCCTGAGAGGGTTTCTATTTTCATCAAAGTGATCCCAGTGTTGAGGAGGCGGTAGTGAGGCATTCATTGACCATAAGGGTTACTCATTTTGTAGCTCCTGTATGGTGCCTCGATGTGCTCCAAGTGAAAATTAACAGGAAAAATTGTGTGTGTGCTAGCGCAATTGGCGTGATATAAAATTATTGGTATGACTAAGTAATCATAACCAGCTCGTCGTGATTGTTGCAGCAATTAAATTGTCATAAGTGTCTCTGATAATGGAGGAGTTCCTTCCCAAATCATAGTTGGGTCACAGACTTAAGACCTGACGTTCATCATTCAGCCAACCATAAAAACATGAATACGACAAACATACACATATTGTGGGTAAATCGACAAGTCACAGAGGAGGCAAAGGGTTATTGTGGCATATTTACAAAGTTGTTTGTGACCCAAAACGCAGTCAGCCACCTAACCCATAGTTCGTGTGACAACCAAGTACACATCTACGCATATACAATGCAGGTAAAATGTGCGCCTGTTTGCCATTGCTCTCATTGTGATTATAGGCAGTCGACACTTATAGTAAAAAAGTGCGCTCCCTACAATGTCCGAAACAGACTTCTGACTACCACTCACCCCATATGTTGCAGGTCTGTGATGACCGGCACCTTAAAACAGAGCGCTTTGTTACTCATGACCTGTATGTGGGTAAGTATACGGAAGACAGGCATTCAATCACAGTGATTTCCATTGCCTTACCTGGACGATGGATTTAGGCCCAGATCCTTGTACCGGGGTGAATGTATGACATTGTTCTACATTCTGTCCATCAACTGTGTTTTTTGCAATTTTCACCCCGAGTGTGCTGGGTATGCTCAGACATGAGTCCCAGGCTCTCCACACCACTGGAGTCAAGCTATCCAGGCTGATGAAGGCTGATAGCCAGAAACCGGTCCTTGGATGCTTGATTCCGGTCTGGGAAAGACATGGCTTGGTAGTTCGGACTGGACTGTTCCCATGAGGCACAGGGTCAGGGCTGATTTGCATATAGCCAGTGTCTAACCCAGGGTGGTGTGGAGTGCAAAAAAATGATGGATTTAGGCCCATATCCTTGTACTGGGGTGAATGTATGACATTGTTCTATATTCTGTCCATCAACTGTGTTTTTTGCAATTTTCACCCTGAGTGTGCTGGGTATGCTCAGACGTGAGTCACAGGCTCTCCACACCACTGGAGTCAAGCTATCCAGGCTGATGAAGGCTGATAGCCAGAAACCGGTCCTTGGATGCTTGATTCCGGTCTGGGAAAGACATGGCTTGATAGTTCGGACTGGACTGTTCCCATGAGGCACAGGGTCAGAGCTGATTTGCATATAGCCAGTGTCTAACCCAGGGTGGTGTGGAGTGCCAAAAAACGATGGATTTAGGCCCAGATCCTTGTATTGGGGTGAATGTATGACATTGTTATACATTCTGTCCATCAACTGAGTTTTTTGCAATTTTTACCTGGAGCTGCGGCATACTTTCTGCGGCGTATTTATAGATTTCCGTACTCACGGAAGGTGGAGTGGCAACTAGCCATGCTCCTACCCCTACCCCGGCTCTGGATCCCGTAAAGGGAAGCACTGGGGGCAGGCTTTTCAGGGTTGCACGTTAACGTTAGAAGCAGAGGAGAAGCTGTAACGTGCCTGAAGATGGCCACCGGGTAGGAGCTCAGCCCGGGAGCTCCCGGGTCAGAGATCATCAAATCATTGAAAATCCCCTTCTCTACCCATCCATCTGCCGCCTATCTTCCAACTCCCTTTGACATCAGACTTGGTTCTACAGCATGGCCTACCTCTGGGGACGAACTCCAGGACCCCGATGTTCCTTTTGCCTTGCCCGCCGCACCTCACCAGGATCTGGCCCGCCGAGCCGAGCCAGACGTGTGGCGACTCTGACTCCCACTGTCATGCTGATTCAGGGCTGCTCCTCCGTCGGACACGTAGCACCATCACTGGACAAATTTCCTTTCGGACTAGGCGTGCTTATACTCATCGCCTTTCCTTCGTCTGCGTTGATGCTGAGGAGTGCCCAGATTGGTGCTCTTGCCTGACTGCCACACCACTGGGGCTGCTCCCTGTTGCGGGCTCTCCGTTCGGGGAGCCTTTCAGTCCAAGCCGCTGCCTGAGCTGGGTGGCCGGATCGGTGCCCCCCCTCCGCCGACAGTGCGGTGCATAGCTGTTTAGCTTTGCTGCTCCAGCCGTTGTGGCAGACAGCAACAAACTTGCCTGGAGATGATCCAGGATAGGAGCAACTGTTTCACGAACCGGAGTGCCGCGGACAACCAACGAGCAGAGTGTTGGGCTGATTGATGAGCCTGTTACACTGTTTTGTTCTTCCTTTGTCTCCTATGCGTTCAACTCCAAGCGCACTCTACTCTATGAGGGACAAAATGGCCGATGCCAGAGGCACTCCTTGCACAACGCGGTTCATGGCGAACCTGGGACCCACAGTAAGTAAATCTGCTTGCCTTCTCGAATCCACGCGCGCTGGGCTGCTCCCAGAAAATTCTGTCTGGACATATGTTCAAGTTGAAAATAGTGTCTTATGTAAATCCTCCCTGTCTTTAAAACGGCTGCCACACTCGAGACACGGGATAATGTTGTGTTAGCCTGAATCTGGACTTGGAATGATAGGAAAATGTAGTTATATGAACCATCTGAAATATACCCATCCCCAATGAACACCATTAATATCTAGGATAAGTATCAACAATTACTGAAAACATGAAGCATGACCACTTGGTGCCTGTACAAATGCCCAAACACTCACTATTGTTTCACAACCACTGTGTGCAAGCTGGAGGATGAGGCGACCGACGTTGCTACAATAGAACTATGACTTTCCCCCTTGGGCAGAATCCATAATTGTTTGGACTTATCGTAGAGCTAGAGTAACCTGCTGGCTGATGCCGGTGGAGCTATCATATGTAGCTAAAGAGGAGCTTGACTCTGGTTCACCCCCTTGGCCGGCACCTACCCAGCTGGACATCAGACATTGTTTTCTTTCTCATCTCGCCATTATGTTCTCCTCCCTCCCTCCATCGGTCTTGTTTTTCATGTTCATTGAATGCACTAGCAACAGATGTAACTGTAATGTAACTGTAACTGATGTAAAGCTGTAACACGTCTTAATCCTCATGTAAAGCGCTCTGATACCTCCGGTTCTAGCCAGCGCTATTTAAAACTCAAATAAATAAATAAATAAATAAATAAATGCTAACCTGTGCGGCCATCTTGCGTGAGTTTGTAGTCAATCGAACAGACTCCTCGTGGATGTACTTAAGCAGTCACGGCTCAACAAGCATACGGAGGTTAGATGTACCTTTAGGGGTGTGTTATCTTACACTTAAGGTGTCTACCACCTCATCGGGATGCATAAATAAGCCCTATTTGATATATGTTATGTAGTTAGGTAGAGGGTGTGCCTCCAGGACCAAAGAGGGTTATTTTAAAGGTGTCCTCTGGTGACTAGTGCAAGCCCATCCTTTACGTGTTTTTTTTGTTACACTTAAAGTGTAGTACCACCTTACTGGGATACAAAATTAGCCCTATTCGATATATGTTATTGTAAGAAGGAGGGACACAGAACACACCGGAAGTGTTCAAAGGAGAGTGCCGATTCCCTCAGCAGACCGTAAGAAGTGAGCAGTATAGCGCCGGCTGGGAAATACAAGGAAGACCTCCTGATGTCATCCGGAAGGGACTTGAGAAAACACGGTGAGACGGAACTGGAGGGGGAGAGTGTGGTATCGGAGAAGGCAGGAAGTGAACCGAGGAGCAAGCAGGAGGAATCAGAGAAGGAAGACGAGGACAACAATGAAGAGAGGGCAGAAATCCAGGAGAGAGAGTTATACACCGCGACCAAGCCCGGTGGCTTATAGAGTAGAGTGGACGCCCGAGTCCCTACACCACGGCCCTGGGCACGGGCTGTGGTACAAGGCGAGTACCCTTGGGAGGGTCGTTTTGGTGGGGGTGGTAGGGAGGCACGGGGAATTAGGTCATGCGTGTCATTTTTTGTTTCACCTACACCACGCCGGCTTTTCCCTTACGCCCCTCCCTCACTACCTGTTTTCGTTCTGGTGATGGTAGCACGTAACATAAAGAGAGACCCCAAGCATGGCAGTAACTCACGGTTGTGTTTATTTTTTCTTTCACTACAACAACTGGAGCTGTGGGAGTGACCGGGTGGATCCAGAAGCCATGATCCTCAAGGGCCTGAGGAGAAGACCAGGAAGGAACAGGGAGGACCTTTTCTGTGTCGCCCTCCCCATTGCAAAGACCTTTGTGTTTCATTTTATTTTGTTTTGGTTTACCAGTTATTGCCTAATGTTACCCCAAAGAAGGCAGAAAACCAAGAAGAAAATAAACCTCCTTTCAAAACACACTTGGTTTGTTCTGTGGTCCCTTTGTTGTCGGTAGTGGGTGTGCCTCAAGGGACTGTGAGGGTTATTACAAAAGGGTCCTCTGGTGACTAGTGCGAGCCCATCCTTTTCATGGTACAGTGACTGGTAACCCTGATTGGTGAAAGGGGGTTTGTTCATAAGTTGTAATATCCCCCCTGACAATAGTTGATTCCCAGTGTGGAGATGAGTTTATTACATGGTATTTCCCAGGTCTCTGGTGGGGGACAGTTCCACCTGTGAGATTGTTGGGATGTACATAGTTGAAGATATAAGGGATACATTTTCTGATTAATTTGCGTCAGTGGCAAAATGTATACGTACTGATTAGTTCAGCCCTGTGATATGGGAAGAGAGCCTGAAGAGCCAATCTTGCTCATTCCTGAAAAGAGCTTCCTTATGTATTTGGAGGTGGGATGCCAGGATAGTCCAGTGTAGGTCATTGAAAGTGTGGTTCATTGCTGTAACGTGTGCACACGTCTTGGTGTTTGTCTTCTTACATTGAATATTGCTTCAGTGCTCTGTTATTCTTGTTTTCACAGGGTATGTTGTCATCCCCACGTATTTGAGTTGGCACGGGCAAGTGATTAGGTAGAAGCAGTTACGTGTATTGCAGTTCGTATGTTTTGTCTGTGTCCATGTGAAGGTATTAGTTAATGTCATTGCCTTGGTTGTGCTAGTCAGGGGGCAAGCTACGCATTGCCCTCGTGGGTAGTGGCCAACCACAGGGGGCAGGTTCCTCAATTGTTGTAGCTCCCTCTTTTTGGGTCTGGTATTGATCAGCAGGTCTTTCAGGTGTGCTGTTCTTTTAACTACAAATCTGGGAGGACTAGGTGTTTGTTCTCCTATCTGGAGAATCCTCCACTGTTTTCTTATTACCCTTCTGATCAGGTTCGATTCTGGTGTGTACGTGGTCACACAGGTTAGATTCTTTTCCTCAGATTTAGACTTTGCTTCCATGAGTGCCTCCCTGTTATTTCAGGCTCTCTTCTGGGCTGTTCTTATATTTTTCAATGGGTATTCCCGTCTGGCAAGATGGTTAGTGATCTCAGACAATTGGTTGATGAAGTCACACAGGTTACTACAGTTTTGTTGTATCCGAAGTAATTGACCAGAAGGTAAATTCTCCCGAACGGCTTTGGGAAGGAAACTGCTGAACAGCAGAGGGCTGTGACTGACTGTAGGCTTCTTGTAAGTCCTTGTCTCCAGTTTTTCTGGCTTGAGACTGATCATTAAATCCAGGAAGGGTAATTCCTGGTCAGCAGTGTAAGCAGTGAATTTTAAATACAGGTTCAAGACATTGACCCAAGTGACGAAGGCTTGGATATTTTCTTGTCACCCTTGCAAAAGACAAGGACGTCGTCAATGTAACGATGCCACAGAATGATGTTATCTTTGTAGGGATTTAGAGACATGCCATGTACTGCCCATTGACGTCCCTTGTGTTGATTAGGGGTGGGCAGAGATGGCATAGTACCTTTTCGCGGAGCTCCATGGAGTTTGAAAAAACTCTGTGGAGCTCTTCCGTGCTCCCTCCCCCTCCCAAATTATTTAAAATAGAAGGCACTCACCTGCGTGGCTGCCGCCTCCCCTGCCTGGCCTCTCTCCTTCCTGCTCCTTGCTTTCTTCAATGAAAAAACTCCTACGTTGTACGTCTTGGGCGGGGGAGGGGCTGGCTATCTCCGCTCCACCATGGAGTCAGAGTTTTTCCTACCTCTGCATTCGCAACGGAGCGCGGAGTAGGCAAATCTCTGCACATTCTGCTGGCGGAGCGGGGTTACCCGCCCAGGGTTAGTGTTGATCTCAAGATCTCCTCTACAACATCCAGTGTTCCTTGTTTGGGGAAGTTAGTTTAGAGGGCCTCTGAAACCAAGAACACTGAGGACCTCCAGTTGGATGTCATCGTGACCTTCGATGTAATCAGGTTCAAAGCATCCCTTGTATCTTGAACGAATGAGGGAATTTCCTTTACCAATGGTTTTAGATAATGGTTGCAGTACTTCGAGAGGGGATCTAAGACAGACCCTATGCCCGACACTATTGGCCATCCCGCTGGTGGTCGTGTTCCTTTATGTATCTTGGGAAGGGTATAAAAGTAGGGCAGTCTCGGGTTGTCATTGATCAGAAAATCTGCCTCATGTTTATTGATCCATCCCTGGTTAAAGGTTGCTGTCACTATGGATATTATTTTTGTGATCAAGCATGCAGTAGGATATTCCTGTTGGGGAGTGTAGTGCCTTCTGTCAGTTAATTGGCAGAGGTATTCGTTCCTGTAATCCATGGTTGACATTATGATAATCGCACCCCCTTTGTAGGCCTTTTTTTATTGTTATGATGGTCTCATTGGACAGGTTGCGGCCCTCTTAATTTTCCTGCTTGGAAGTATTGCAGAAATCCCTGTTGCCTTTGTTGTTACCTTTGAGAAAGCAGTCCTAAAAAAAGGTAAAGGACCTCTGATGGCACCATCCTTGGATTGGGGGTAAAAGAGGAATGTTTATGTAGACCAGAGTCAGCTGGTGGGGTTTCCGGTTGACCTGCAAAGAAGGCTTGTAGTCTTATTTTGCAGAAGAAATTGTGGAGTTCACAATTTGTTCTGAAATGGTCAATTCTGGGTGTGGGATCAACCCAGACCCCTTTGCAGGACGTTCTTTTCTATGTCTCTGAGGGGTCTCGACTCGAGGAGAGAGTCACAATTAGTTTTTCTTCCCCATGTGGCTCCTGAGCTCTATGTGTCGTTGCTGAGGCTGGTCCTACCTTTGGACCTCTTTCCATTAATTGTGTCCGCCTCTTTTTCTGCATTTCCGTCTGCCCCAGCCTCTGCCTAAAAAGGTTTGCTGAAAGGAGTAAATGGTGTTTGCGGGCCATGTGAGAAACCAGGATACTGCCACATCGGGGGTCCTTAGTAAGGCGGCATACGGAAACCAAACACCAGGTTTGGTGGTTCTCTTCTGTGTTGTGGTCCACCCAAGCTATCTGTGCTGTAGTTGGCTGCTGTTTGACATATTCCTCGTTCTTGAAGATTGGCTCTCTTTCAATTAGTTGTCTGTATGTGTTAGGCAGTAGTCCTCTTTTAAGTAAGGATACATTTTCTCTATGCTAAACTTTGTTATATCCTTCTGGATTTTTGTGACTTTTTGCTTCATGAGGTACTCTTTGTTCTCAACTATTTCGCTGTTGATTTCTGCCAGCTTAGTCTTAAATGCTGTGATGGTAATATGTTTACAACAAGGGGTGGCGAGGGACAGAGTCTCTGAATTAAGCAGAATACTCTCACCCAGTCAAGAGATCAGGGCTAGATCCAACACCGTTTTTTAGCTCATTGCACCATCCCAGTTTCAGAACCTGGCTGTATGCAAATTAGTCTGTCCCTGGCCCAGTGCATCATGGGAACAGGGCAGACCAGACTACAAAAGCCAATTCTTACACTGGGAAGGAAACAAGCTAAAAAACGGTGTTGGATCTAGCCCTGATCTCTTGACTGGGTGAGAGTACTCTGCTTAATTCAGAGACTCTGTCCATCACCACCCCTTGTTGTAAATAATTTTGTCCACCCTAAGCGTGGAAGGGTATACTCAGATGTGAGTCCCTTGCTCATTGCACCATCAGGATTCAAGCAAGCCGGGCCGAAGACGCCTGAAATGGCAGAAACCGGTCCCCGGAAGCTTGTTTCCTTCCCAGTGTAAGAATTGGCTTTTGTAGTCTGGTCTGCCCTGTTCCCATGATGCACTGGGCCAGGGACAGACTAATTTGCATACAGCCAGGTTCTGAAACTGGGATGGTGCAATGAGCTAAAAAACGGTGTTGGATCTAGCCCTGATCTCTTGACTGGGTGAGAGTACTCTGCTTAATTCAGAGACTCTGTCCATCACCACCCCTTGTTGTAAATAATTTTGTCCACCCTAAGCGTGGAAGGGTATACTCAGATGTGAGTCCCTTGCTCATTGCACCATCAGGATTCAAGCAAGCCGGGCCGAAGACGCCTGAAATGGCAGAAACCGGTCCCCGGAAGCTTGTTTCCTTCCCAGTGTAAGAATTGGCTTTTGTAGTCTGGTCTGCCCTGTTCCCATGATGCACTGGGCCAGGGACAGACTAATTTGCATACAGCCAGGTTCTGAAACTGGGATGGTGCAATGAGCTAAAAAACGGTGTTGGATCTAGCCCTGATCTCTTGACTGGGTGAGAGTACTCTGCTTAATTCAGAGACTCTGTCCATCACCACCCCTTGTTGTAAATAATTTTGTCCACCCTAAGCGTGGAAGGGTATACTCAGATGTGAGTCCCTTGCTCATTGCACCATCAGGATTCAAGCAAGCCGGGCCAAAGACGCCTGAAATGGCAGAAACCGGTCCCCGGAAGCTTGTTTCCTTCCCAGTGTAAGAATTGGCTTTTGTAGTCTGGTCTGCCCTGTTCCCATGATGCACTGGGCCAGGGACAGACTAATTTGCATACAGCCAGGTTCTGAAACTGGGATGGTGCAATGAGCTAAAAAACGGTGTTGGATCTAGCCCTGATCTCTTGACTGGGTGAGAGTACTCTGCTTAATTCAGAGACTCTGTCCATCACCACCCCTTGTTGTAAATAATAGTGATGGTAATATGGGCTTTTAAAGCTCCTTCTGCCACCGTAATCTTGATGATCAGATGGTCCGCTAGACGCTTGGCTGTTTTGATAATTAATACCAGTCAGTCCCTAGTGTACTTCCAGGCAACTGGGGACCACTCTTCCTTGAATTGTGTGTCTTCTAGGAACATTCTTGGCACGTTGATAGCAATCAGACCATTGGGAGCTATATTTGCTCGTAGATATTAGGTCATGATTGCGCCGTGTATAATGATCTTCATCAGTTGTCTCTTCATGGCAATGATGGAATTCCAATCACTGCCTTGAATTCTGGATAGTTTCAGAGAGAGTATCTAAACTCTTCATACTACCGCAATTCTGGTTCTAAAAGTGAGGGGATGCAATAGTTACTAGCTTTGCAAATGAATACCAGGTCCGATTCACCTAGTATTTTTTTACCCCATATGTTGTAGGTCTGTGATGATGGGAGCTTTAAAACAGAGCGCGTCATTACTCACGACGGAAAGTGGTGTACCAACTAGCTGTGCTCCTACCCCGGCTCTGGATCCCACTTTATTTCTACCTCATTATATCGCATGAGATAGAAACAAGACGTTGTATTGCACCTTGTGGGCCACTGGTTTCGTGGTTGACAGTGTATCTTTCAAAACGGATGAAGGCAGATTTGTATAGGTATCAGAAATCAAGAGATGACCTCCTTTTATGGTGTTTGCAAAACAGGACAGGAAAAGGCAAATTTATATTTTGTTAGATGGCCTCTACAGTTGGTGTGGAGCCATATGACTCACATTTCAGTTCAACATCATGGGACCTCAAGCCTTGGAATGTGCCCATGAATGTTTCCTAGGGCAAGCTTATATTTCTGAATCAGACTACATGACCCAGTGTATAGTAACTGTATAGCTAATCAATCTATGCAGCAACAGCACCCAAGATAAAATACTGCATTGCTGAACACTTAAAGGGCCCAAAGGCCACTGCACTGTAAAGCAAAGCACATAGTTAAACAACATCATCAATTACTCCACCAATAGCTCTAACTCTTGCAAATGCAAGACGTATTGCATTGCAAATGCTTGCTCGCTTTTGCAGCTATGACTGAAACACAGCTTGTGCATGTGTAAAGTTTCAATTTAGTTAGTTCAAGGTTTTATTAAACAAGTGCCAATCTTTTATTGGCTATTTGTTTTGACAACTCTTTTTGTTTCCAGTTCTTTGAGACCTAAGATTGACCTTTACTCCTAACATTTACAAAAACACTAGTCTGAACTTTATCTATAGCCATTTGTATACATTCAACAGAATTAATGTCTTTGTACTAGAAATGTTTGAGATTTCTTGGAGGTTTTCTTTAACATAGTTTAAAATTCTCCAAAGCATGATCCATTTTTCATCAGGACATGACATGCCAATAACATCCAGTATAAGTTTGTAGGAGAGTGTTGGGTGCTTGGTAATTGTTTTTTATTAGTTTACCCATCTCCATTCTTCTTGTGTGAAAAAACGTTCCATAGAAATCGTGGAATGCTTTCTTCACCAATGCATGATGCTCTTGGGCATCTGGCATCCTTGGCTACATTCCTTCTATGCTGTTAAGTAGTTACAGGTAGGCATCCAGATACTGCCTTCCATAAAATTAGTTTTTGTTAATTAGATAAAGCTTTGCTGCTTACTTGCTTTCAATATACCTTTGAATCTTTACACATGGTCAACAACCTATCAAAGAAAAATTCAATGTCCTTAAGTTCATGTTTTAAAGAGTTCTTTCTCAAGCAAGACTGTAAATAAATGTCTTTCCTTGCAATGTTCAAAAACAGTCTTTCAATGGTTAAAAGATCATCGGGGGCATAAAACAGTGGCGCTTATTTCCAAATGTACCAAGACAAACTTTTTCAACATTAAAAACCATTAGAGTACATAATGTAATCTGGCACAATACTTGTTTTAGCTTCTAGTGCTTCCAAACATAGATGAAAATATTTACAAAACAAAAATATTTTAAGGTTTGGTATTTTACCTCCTTTTTCTTTCCGTTTTTCACATGATCTCTTATGAGTTTCCCAATTTTTTAGTTCCAAACAAAGTTAGAAAGATTTTATTTGTAAAGCATTAAGCATGGACATTTTTGGTAGAAAAACATGCTTAAAATTATAGCTTTGATAATTAGGATTTTCCCTCCATTGGAAGGATTCTCAATGGCCAAAAATATTTTTTTAGTGAATTATTACTTTCATAGGGGGCAAATTTTGCTCTCCTGGTGTATCTCTACTGAAAATAACACCAATTATTTTAATTGGTTCTTTTGTAGTTCTACCTGCTGTTTTTGACAGGTTGGCCTATTGGCCTCTAGTCATACACATAGATTTTTCCTTGTTTATTTCAAGGGCAGAAACCTCTGAAAATGCATGTTGCATGGACATTAATACAAAAAATTGTTATGTTAGGCAATACATTTTACCCTTTTGTTTCCACATCCTGGTACAAATTTTCCTTTAATAGTCATCATTTCTGATTTTATTCAGGAATGGCGCATGCAATAAGGATAGGCGCTATCCTTGCCTGACACCTGATTGGATCTGTATTTCCTCTGAAAGAAAGCCATTTAGTAAAATTTAGCTTGATGCATCCCTGAACATTGCGTGGATAATTTCAATGACGAAATTTGGAATGCCCATTTTGTTTAAACCTTTGAATAAAAAAAATATGTGAAACGTTATCAAAACACTTTTGTAAGTCCATTGAGAGACTGATTGTGTTCAACTGCTTGGCGATGTTCTTTCGATTACTCATTAGGCTATCCCAGACTGCACAAGTTTGGAAGCCTGTTAGTTAAAACTCTTGTTAACAGTTTACCACCTATATTTAGTAGAGAAATTTGTCTCCTGATTGTTCAAGTCTTCTCTGTTCCCCTTTTTGTATAGCAGAGATAAAGGAAAATCATTCATATCTATAAAATTGTCTTATTATATTGTGAGAAGCTCATGCCCACTAATTAAAGTGGGAACCTTGCACCAGTTGAGACAACCCTATGGTGATTTAAGAGGTCTTGGAGAACCTTAGAAAGCTATCCAAGTGGTAACTGTGGAGAGCAGCCTTCAGGCGAAGTCTTGAAGGAGTGTAAAGCAGCTTGCTTTACTAGCATGCAATCTTATAGTATAGATTAAATGAAAGCAAACCAGACAAGGTATGTATAAAAATATGTATTTATTATATAATACTCTCTATTATGTTTCAGTATCTCCTACACGGAGATGCACACAAAGCAGAAAACACTATAGCAAAGAAATCACAGTAAATTGCACTAATACACAGTGGGCCTGGGACCAAACCATACACTAAGGAAGTGGTATAAGAACCACGACTTGAGTCAGGATGATGTCAACAGGAAGTAGAATCGCTGGGACCCCAAGGAACCACCCAAGGTGAGTAAAGGGGGACCCCACGGAGGAAGTACGCAGTGTGGGAACATGTCTGCGTGCTCCGTACAACTCTACATGAAAGTTGTGGTTGGAGTTTTAAACATTAAGTACCCTTCCCAGTGGACCCTGAAGAAACCCTGTGGAAGACAAAAGGTTGGAGAACCACCCCACCTGTGGATACCGAAGTACCCAAGTTACCTATTCCAGGGAAGCCGGGTGCATAGGTGTGAAGTGGCGTCGGAATCCGTCAAACTCAATGGAGGACTTCGAGAAAGTGCTGCTGCTGGAAGGGAGAAGAATATCTGTTGGAATCCAAACGTGGATTCTTGTTTAGGAGTACCTGAAAGCAGAGGGGACAGAGTCTGGGTCACTTGAGAGTGACCAGGGGCTCTGTAGAGGGATGCCCACAGATGTCAGGTGCTTCAGGATAGTTGACGGTGACCTTAACTCTGCAGCTGCAGGGACCAGGCAACGTTGAGGACAACCAGGAGCCAGATGCAACCTGTCCCACGAAGGATGTCGAGTGCTGAGGGGTCGGTGTCTGGCGGGAGCACCAACAAGCCTTGGCAACAGCAACCCATGCAGAAGGTCAAGGAAGTGTATAGTTCAAGGAAGTGTATGGTTCGGAGTTGGGATAAGCATGGACCAACCAGGGGCACCAAGGAAAAGCAAAGTTCATCCTCAATTTGACCCAGAGGCACAGTAGTCAAGCAACTTCACAAAACAACAGGCCACAGAGCACTCTGTGTGAGGTGGTTAAAGATCTTTGTGGGAAAAGTCAACAGAGGTTGGGGCTACTCTGAGCCCAATGCACTTGCTGCAGAATTGCCAACAAGCACATGCACTTGCAAAAGTACCAGGTGCACAGGGGTTTGGGCACTGCAGCCCCCACAAAGGATTCTGACCTCAAATGCAGTGACAGGGCAGCTTGGGCCTCGAGGGACGTAGAAACCGACCTCCTGTGTTGCTGAGCCTTTAGGAGTCCTGAGGAGTTCGGGGTCAGCAGACCGATTAGCAGTGTTGCAGTGCCTGTGAATGCAGGGGAGTGACTCCTTCACTCCAAGAGAGATTATCTTCAGGTATCTTGGATGCTCCACAGGTCCTACTAGGATCCTGCTTGGTGCACAGATGATGCAGCAGGCTGGACTTCATTTGGGCCGACTTCGCCTCCCTCTCAGAGTGCCCAGGTGGTCGAAGTGCAGTGGTTTCAGTTCTGAATCTTGTTCATGATGAATCTAGGGTGCGGCAGCCAGGTAAGCCTGTAATAACCATTTGGAGAGGGTTGTCAAGATTCAGGTGACCCAACCAGGGGAGTGAGGGTACCCCGTGTCCTTTTTCCAGTTTCACACCAGAGCAGAAGCCAACGGCTCCCAGGACTGGTTTGAACTGGGCTATGCACAGGGACACCAAATGTGCCCCTTATGCAGACATTCAGTCGCTGGTAAGCGTACCCATCCAGCCCTAATCCACTAAATCTTGTCTGGGAGGTGGTCACAGCTCCCTGTGACAGAATGCCTATTGTTCCTCCTTCCCCTGCTCGAGCTTGGCTCAGCAGCAGGAGGACAGAAATGTGTCTCTGGTCAGCAGCAACCATTTTGTGCTGTCCAGAGCTCAAAGTCTGGTACTGGGAACACCAGGGACCACATGAAGGACGCTTCTGAGGGGTGGAATCATACCTCCCACACCAGTTACCAGTGTTGGGGTTTGATTCCAACATGTTTAAAACAGCTTAAACAAACCCTATTGTGTATGGTGTCAGAGTTGGTCATCACACGGTCACACAATGCCCCTCTATAGTAATATATGGCTGCTTCACTGACAACCCGGGAGAAGGGACTCTGTGGGCTACAGGGGTGTCCGGCTCATGCAGGGGCACCCTCTCACTTAGAACCAAGCACCCTGCCCTCAGGATTGTAAAGGCCTCCTATTGGAGTGACTTATGGGTTTTAAGTGAAGTGACCCTTAAATATCATAAACCTGTATCCTAAGTAAGTGGTGCATGCACTAACTTACACAGGCTGCAATGGCAGGCCTGTAGTTCAATTTTGCATGGCCTCTCATAGGTGGCATAATAAATGCTTCATCCCATGGGCGACCTCAGGGGTACCTATACCCTGGGTACATGTGTACCATATACTAGGGACTGACAAGGGTACCCCAGTATCCAATCTGGAGTGTACCCAAGTACATAACAAAACAGTTTAGGGAGAAGGCAGATAGACTGGGGTCCTGATTAGCAGGATCCCAGCCAGACTAGTCAAAAAACAGCTTAGCACCAGGCAAAGAGTGGGGGTTACACATTCTGAAGGATCATACCTTCCTACACATATCCATAAAATCCACACATAAAATCCACCAAAACTTTTTGTAGTATTCCCATGGAAAACCATCTTTCCTTGGGGAAAAACGTGCAAAACATTGTGAGAGAGCATCGAGGAACTCTTCACCATCAAGTGAGTTTTCCACGTAGTTCTTTTCTTTGTTGGCTAAAACATTTTCAATTAGGTCTACAGATTCAGAACATTTTTGCTCAACAATTAGTTTTGTTTTATTTAAAAGTAGCATAATAATCTTGAACAACATTTTGTATATTTTCTTTGTTTAATATTGCTTTTTGAATGTGTACACTTAAAAAAAAAAGAAAACTCTTCTTGAAAGTGGAGTTAAAAATAGTTTGTTTCCCTTTATCCAGGAACCACTGTTTGTGTTAGTTATTGGTTTCTTTCAAGTCATTAGATACCTATGCACCGGATTCCTTAAATGTGTGCAATAATTGAAATGTGTCTTGCATATTTTGATATGTTTATCTTTTGATCTGGGCGTTCCTTTTACTTGCATTAATAAAAAAAGTATAACTTTTTTTATTAACCCATTTCCACCATTTGGCTTGAGATATCAAATCATTTTTCACACCTTTTCAATTGTCATTCTTTTTCGAAGTTATTTACAATTTCTTGATCGAGAATAGAAACATTAGAAACATTCTATAATTAGTGTGTCAAGATCAGACTGTGTTGTTTTCTGTGTGTGCATCTATATAGGTAATTAGATTTTGTTTTTCACATCACATTCAATCATGAGGAGATGTCACCTTTGTGTTTGGTCCTTGCCTCTCTTTAGGGTGTAAAATGCAATCAACATAACCTGCAATGAAAGTTGGGGTTGTGCCTGTTAGGAAAAAAGAATACATTTTCAAATATTTCAACTCTAGTATTTTTTCTGTGGGTGCATAAAATTGCATATACCAGTAGGGTGTTCCCCCATTTCCATGTTGACCATTAGGGCCCTTCCTGGGACTTTTTCAATTTCATTTAGGAACAAAATCTTTTTGGTATTGTTTAAAATGGACACCCCAGCATTTTTATTTCAACCTCCTGACCAAATGGAGGGTCCCATTGACCATTCTTTATCATAGCTCTGTGGATGTTACACTCCTGTGAGAAGATTATGTCTGCTTTTGAAGGTTTACAATATTCAAGAATGACTTCTCTTTTAATAGGTTGTTTCATAACCCTAAAATTCAAAGTAACAATGGAAAAAGCCATTTGTGTATCCATATCTATTATATTAGACAGAAATGGTTTCATCTGCTTATCAATCCATTAGTCAGATTCTAACACTGTTGGGAATTATTGTGGTTATTAATTTATTTCCACTTCATCCATACTCCCCCAAAAAGAAATTGAGACAGAGTATCTCTTCTGTCCGTTGGTAATGGGAGTTGGGTTGCTTTTGGGTTTAGGATTGTCATCCTTCAAAGATAATATCTCCATATCTGACAGGTCAGATAGAGGGTCAAATCTTTATTTATTGTTTGTATTAACAGACTTTTCCTTTGCTTTATATTGTGTGGATGGCAAGATTTACTCTTGGTGCTCAGTTGATTTTATTTTATTTCTTGTTATTGACCCAGTTAGCCTACTTTTTTTTCGAAGGTTTTACTTTTTTTTCTTTTTTTGTTGGAACATTTCCCCCATTTCTTTGTAGAAGATGTCAGAAGGCTTGGCATTGAATATAGGTTTTCTAAGTGAGCGTCCTTATCTGTGATGTTTACATCATCGGAGAGATCAATTTATAGTTTTCTCTGTGGAGTGGGAAGAGGATGTATGTGGTCTGCTCTGCACTTTCTGGTTGGGATATTATTTCTTTCTATTACTGATGGGGAGTCTTCTGGCTGAGTGGTACCTCCATTGGCTGACTGGCGCTCCATTTAATTTTGTAATTCAATTTCATTTGTCTTGTTATGGCATTTCTATCTGATCTGTGGTATTCTTGTTCTCTGCTGTTTCTTTCTGTGTTCTGGCATTATGAAGGCATTTGTAGTATTCTTTAACAGTGAGTCTGTATTATGAATTTCTATTATTTCTTGATATTGGGGGAGATCGATCATTTAGAAATTCTCACAGAAGGTCATCTGTTTCAGGTATTTCTGACCTAATGTTTGAGATCTGCACTGTTAGAAAAGCGTTTTTAGGTGTACAGGTTTTATTGATTGACAATGGGTTTAGGTTTATTGGCATAACATGTTTTTCTTTCACTTGAAGGCTTATAGGCTTTTAAAAGTTTAAACTTTAGAAGTGAAAGGTTTTGGGAATATAATTGATCAATATTCAATCTGATGGGTTTTATTTTTCTTTGTTGGAAAACCATAAAGTCTATCTCCCCAAATACTTTCACTGCTGCTTGCTGCAGCAGCTGCAGCAGCAGCAGGGTTTTTATTTTCTGGCCAGTTCCTATACAGATGGCCATATATTACATCCTTTAGTAACAGGGCATTAATTTGTGGGGTGTGAAGAGAAACCACAGTTGCAACAATCATCATTAGTACAGTCCTCTGTCACATGGCCACATTTTCTTGATTTCCTACAGAAAGACGGGTGACCTCGATAATATAGATAGTCTTTGTGAGGGCCTATAGAAAAAGTAGATGGAATGTGGCAAAAGCCTCCTATGCCATGTTCCTCTTGTTTTGAGGTCATCATGAACTTTTTGTGCCCATTCCAAACACCCCACTTGTTTTTTAATTCCATGCACCCTCTAACGTTTGAGCAGAATATCTGTAAGAATGTGTCTATTTCCAATGTTGTTACCTTCAGAGAGAAGAAGGGTTATGCTACAGTTAATGGGAATAATAAAAGCGATGAATAGCACATTTACCATCATCATTTTAGCCAATTCCTACCTTTTCAGCAACAGTGAAGTAGAGACTCTTATGCTCAAACTTGCGTTCATACAAATTCAGAAGTCTCAAAAAATGCCCTAAATTCTTTAATCTTACAATCTTAGTTTTCATTTGGGAATCCTGTCTACCCTGCTACTTATTTCATTACCAAGATAAATGTATTCTGCTGCTTGCTAGCCAACAGAGTAGCCCTCTTGTCAGACAACATCTTGCTTTAACTTTATGATGTCAGCTTGCTAGGCAACAGATTGGCCCTCATGTCAGACAACATCTTGCTTTAGGTTTATGATGTCAGAGCGCCTCAGGTCCAATTGTCCTTGTGGAAGCTGTCCACACAGGAGGAGGAGGAGATATCAGAAGTTATGCAGTAGGTTTCTATCTGTATTGATGACTACAAGGCAAGCAGGAGGAGGGAATGGTGAAGGACTCTGAACCACTCCAAGCACTGGGGCCTTTTTGAAAGAGGGACAGAGATACAAAAACAGATTATCCTTTCCAACTGTCCATCTTCAGTATCAAAGTCCAATTTACAGAGTGTAGGGGAAGATGTTAAATGAGCTTCCTTCCGTGAGAACGTAACACTATCGTTCTAAAGTCAGATAGTGCATTTTCGCCGCAATGGTAGCAATTTCCTTGAATGGTACATTGCTAGCATCAGGATCTAAACCAGGCTTTAGTAAACTTGGAAGCAGTCAGTCTGTTATTAACTAACATGACCAACACAATGTGATCCATATTACTTCCATCTAGACTGAAATTATATTCAAGCACAGGCCCCACTGAAAGGTAGTGAGAACATTAAGATGCTGTGAAAGTCTTTTTATTTCCTCAAGGAATGATGGTCAGATTTACTTACCATATAAATTGGTCAAATGATGCTGTATGCCGGAAGACTGCCTTTTTTTTTTAACTTCAGTCCCGGCAATTCGGAGAAATTCTGTTGTGAAACACTGCCACTAGTGGTCATTCAGTATAATCTGCAGATGGAAAAGTCCACTGTTAGCATATTTACTATAAACAGTACAAAAATTTTTGATTTTTATAAAGGGTAAACAGATCAATTCTATAAAGTCTCTATTATTGTGAAAATCATCAGCACGTTAGAAAATCAAATTTTGTGTTTTTAACCTCCCATACTTCACTGAATCCCATGCCTCATTTGCTAACAATCTCTAAACAACTGTAGCATGTACATTAGGATATAGATAAAGAGATCTTTTTGCCAGCCAAGTGACAGTGTACCCGTCTCACTTAATTTCTTTTAGGATATGTTACAGCAGTAGCAATTAAGCCAGCTGATAAGTTGATCGAGGAAGGGTTAGGCTACAGTTAATGGGAATAATAAAAGCTATGAATAGCATGTTCATCATCATCATCTTAGGTAATTCCTATCAGTTCAGCAATAGTCAAGTTGAGACCCTTATGCTCACTTACCTTCATATAAATTTAGAAGTCTCAAAAAATGCCCTTATTTCTTTAATCTTACCATCTTAGTTTTCATTTGGGCATCCGGTCTACCCTGCTACTTATTTCATTACCAAGATAAATTTATCCTGCTGCTTGCTAGGCAACAGAGTAGCCCTCCGGTCAGACAACATCTTGCTTTAACTTTATGATGTCATCTTGCTAGGCAACAGATTGGCCCTCAGGTCAGACAACATCTTGCTTTAGCTTTATGATGTCAGAGCGCCTCAGGTCCAATTGTCCTTGTGGAAGCTGTCCACACAGGAGGAGGAGCTATCAGAAGTTATGCAGTAGTTTTCTATCTGTATTGATGACTACAAGGCAAGCAGGAGGAGGAATGGTGAAGGACTCTGAACCACTCCAAGCACTGGGGCCTTTTTGAAAGAGGGACAGAGATACAAAAACAGATTATCCTTTCCAACTGTCCATCTTCAGTATCAAAGTCCAATTTACAGAGTGCAGGGGAAGACGTTAAATGAGCTTCCTTCCGTGAGAACGTAACACTATCGTTCTAAAGTCAGATAGTGCATTTTCGCCGCAATGGTAGCAATTTCCTTGAATGGTACATTGCTAGCATCAGGATCTAAACCAGGCTTTAGTAAACTTGGAAGCAGTCAGTCTGTTATTAACTAACATGACCAACACAATGTGATCCATATTACTTCCATCTTGACTGAAATTATATTCAAGCACAGGCCCCACTGAAAGGTAGTGAGAACATTGAGATGCTGTGAAAGTCTTTTTATTTCCTCAAGGAATGATGGTCAGATTTACTTACCATATAAATTGGTCAAATGATGCTGTATGCCGGAAGACTGCCTTTTTTTTTTAACTTCAGTCCCGGCAATTCGGAGAAATTCTGTTGTGAAACACTGCCACTAGTGGTCATTCAGTATAATCTGCAGATGGAAAAGTCCACTGTTAGCATATTTACTATAAACAGTACAAAAAATTGTGATTTTTATAAAGGGTAAACAGATCAATTCTATAAAGTCTCTATTATTGTGAAAATCATCAGCACGTTAGAAAATCAAATTTTGTGTTTTTAACCTCCCATACTTCACTGAATCCCATGCCTCATTTGCTAACAATCTCTAAACAACTGTAGCATGTACATTAGGATATAGATAAAGAGATCTTTTTGCCAGCCAAGTGACAGTGTACCCGTCTCACTTAATTTCTTTTAGGATATGTTACAGCAGTAGCAATTAAGCCAGCTGATAAGTTGATTGAGGAAGGGTTAGGCTACAGTTAATGGGAATAATAAAAACTATGAATAGCATGTTCATCATCATCATCTTAGGTAATTCCTATCAGTTCAGCAATAGTCAAGTTGAGACCCTTATGCTCACTTACCTTCATACAAATTTAGAAGTCTCAAAAAATGCCCTTATTTCTTTAATCTTACCATCTTAGTTTTCATTTGGGCATCCTGTCTACCCTGCTACTTATTTCATTACCAAGATAAATTTATCCTGCTGCTTGCTAGGCAACAGAGTAGCCCTCCGGTCAGACAACATCTTGCTTTAACTTTATGATGTCATCTTGCTAGGCAACAGATTGGCCCTCAGGTCAGACAACATCTTGCTTTAGCTTTATGATGTCAGAGCGCCTCAGGTCCAATTGTCCTTGTGGAAGCTGTCCACACAGGAGGAGGAGCTATCAGAAGTTATGCAGTAGTTTTCTATCTGTATTGATGACTACAAGGCAAGCAGGAGGAGGAATGGTGAAGGACTCTGAACCACTCCAAGCACTGGGGCCTTTTTGAAAGAGGGACAGAGATACAAAAACAGATTATCCTTTCCAACTGTCCATCTTCAGTATCAAAGTCCAATTTACAGAGTGCAGGGGAAGACGTTAAATGAGCTTCCTTCCGTGAGAACGTAACACTATCGTTCTAAAGTCAGATAGTGCATTTTCGCCGCAATGGTAGCAATTTCCTTGAATGGTACATTGCTAGCATCAGGATCTAAACCAGGCTTTAGTAAACTTGGAAGCAGTCAGTCTGTTATTAACTAACATGACCAACACAATGTGATCCATATTACTTCCATCTTGACTGAAATTATATTCAAGCACAGGCCCCACTGAAAGGTAGTGAGAACATTGAGATGCTGTGAAAGTCTTTTTATTTCCTCAAGGAATGATGGTCAGATTTACTTACCATATAAATTGGTCAAATGATGCTGTATGCCGGAAGACTGCCTTTTTTTTTTTAACTTCAGTCCCGGCAATTCGGAGAAATTCTGTTGTGAAACACTGCCACTAGTGGTCATTCAGTATAATCTGCAGATGGAAAAGTCCACTGTTAGCATATTTACTATAAACAGTACACAAAATTGTGATTTTTATAAAGGGTAAACAGATCAATTCTATAAAGTCTCTATTATTGTGAAAATCATCAGCACGTTAGAAAATCAAATTTTGTGTTTTTAACCTCCCATACTTCACTGAATCCCATGCCTCATTTGCTAACAATCTCTAAACAACTGTAGCATGTACATTAGGATATAGATAAAGAGATCTTTTTGCCAGCCAAGTGACAGTGTACCCGTCTCACTTAATTTCTTTTAGGATATGTTACAGCAGTAGCAATTAAGCCAGCTGATAAGTTGATCGAGGAAGGGTTAGGCTACAGTTAATGGGAATAATAAAAGCTATGAATAGCATGTTCATCATCATCATCTTAGGTAATTCCTATCAGTTCAGCAATAGTCAAGTTGAGACCCTTATGCTCACTTACCTTCATATAAATTTAGAAGTCTCAAAAAATGCCCTTATTTCTTTAATCTTACCATCTTAGTTTTCATTTGGGCATCCTGTCTACCCTGCTACTTATTTCATTACCAAGATAAATTTATCCTGCTGCTTGCTAGGCAACAGAGTAGCCCTCCGGTCAGACAACATCTTGCTTTAACTTTATGATGTCATCTTGCTAGGCAACAGATTGGCCCTCAGGTCAGACAACATCTTGCTTTAGCTTTATGATGTCAGAGCGCCTCAGGTCCAATTGTCCTTGTGGAAGCTGTCCACACAGGAGGAGGAGCTATCAGAAGTTATGCAGTAGTTTTCTATCTGTATTGATGACTACAAGGCAAGCAGGAGGAGGAATGGTGAAGGACTCTGAACCACTCCAAGCACTGGGGCCTTTTTGAAAGAGGGACAGAGATACAAAAACAGATTATCCTTTCCAACTGTCCATCTTCAGTATCAAAGTCCAATTTACAGAGTGCAGGGGAAGATGTTAAATGAGCTTCCTTCCGTGAGAACGTAACACTATCGTTCTAAAGTCAGATAGTGCATTTTCGCCGCAATGGTAGCAATTTCCTTGAATGGTACATTGCTAGCATCAGGATCTAAACCAGGCTTTAGTAAACTTGGAAGCAGTCAGTCTGTTATTAACTAACATGACCAACACAATGTGATCCATATTACTTCCATCTAGACTGAAATTATATTCAAGCACAGGCCCCACTGAAAGGTAGTGAGAACATTGAGATGCTGTGAAAGTCTTTTTATTTCCTCAAGGAATGATGGTCAGATTTACTTACCATATAAATTGGTCAAATGATGCTGTATGCCGGAAGACTGCCTTTTTTTTTTTAACTTCAGTCCCGGCAATTCGGAGAAATTCTGTTGTGAAACACTGCCACTAGTGGTCATTCAGTATAATCTGCAGATGGAAAAGTCCACTGTTAGCATATTTACTATAAACAGTACAAAAAATTTTGATTTTTATAAAGGGTAAACAGATCAATTCTATAAAGTCTCTATTATTGTGAAAATCATCAGCACGTTAGAAAATCAAATTTTGTGTTTTTAACCTCCCATACTTCACTGAATCCCATGCCTCATTTGCTAACAATCTCTAAACAACTGTAGCATGTACATTAGGATATAGATAAAGAGATCTTTTTGCCAGCCAAGTGACAGTGTACCCGTCTCACTTAATTTCTTTTAGGATATGTTACAGCAGTAGCAATTAAGCCAGCTGATAAGTTGATCGAGGAAGGGTTAGGCTACAGTTAATGGGAATAATAAAAGCTATGAATAGCATGTTCATCATCATCATCTTAGGTAATTCCTATCAGTTCAGCAATAGTCAAGTTGAGACCCTTATGCTCACTTACCTTCATATAAATTTAGAAGTCTCAAAAAATGCCCTTATTTCTTTAATCTTACCATCTTAGTTTTCATTTGGGCATCCTGTCTACCCTGCTACTTATTTCATTACCAAGATAAATTTATCCTGCTGCTTGCTAGGCAACAGAGTAGCCCTCCGGTCAGACAACATCTTGCTTTAACTTTATGATGTCATCTTGCTAGGCAACAGATTGGCCCTCAGGTCAGACAACATCTTGCTTTAGCTTTATGATGTCAGAGCGCCTCAGGTCCAATTGTCCTTGTGGAAGCTGTCCACACAGGAGGAGGAGCTATCAGAAGTTATGCAGTAGTTTTCTATCTGTATTGATGACTACAAGGCAAGCAGGAGGAGGAATGGTGAAGGACTCTGAACCACTCCAAGCACTGGGGCCTTTTTGAAAGAGGGACAGAGATACAAAAACAGATTATCCTTTCCAACTGTCCATCTTCAGTATCAAAGTCCAATTTACAGAGTGCAGGGGAAGATGTTAAATGAGCTTCCTTCCGTGAGAACGTAACACTATCGTTCTAAAGTCAGATAGTGCATTTTCGCCGCAATGGTAGCAATTTCCTTGAATGGTACATTGCTAGCATCAGGATCTAAACCAGGCTTTAGTAAACTTGGAAGCAGTCAGTCTGTTATTAACTAACATGACCAACACAATGTGATCCATATTACTTCCATCTAGACTGAAATTATATTCAAGCACAGGCCCCACTGAAAGGTAGTGAGAACATTAAGATGCTGTGAAAGTCTTTTTATTTCCTCAAGGAATGATGGTCAGATTTACTTACCATATAAATTGGTCAAATGATGCTGTATGCCGGAAGACTGCCTTTTTTTTTTAACTTCAGTCCCGGCAATTCGGAGAAATTCTGTTGTGAAACACTGCCACTAGTGGTCATTCAGTATAATCTGCAGATGGAAAAGTCCACTGTTAGCATATTTACTATAAACAGTACAAAAATTTTTGATTTTTATAAAGGGTAAACAGATCAATTCTATAAAGTCTCTATTATTGTGAAAATCATCAGCACGTTAGAAAATCAAATTTTGTGTTTTTAACCTCCCATACTTCACTGAATCCCATGCCTCATTTGCTAACAATCTCTAAACAACTGTAGCATGTACATTAGGATATAGATAAAGAGATCTTTTTGCCAGCCAAGTGACAGTGTACCCGTCTCACTTAATTTCTTTTAGGATATGTTACAGCAGTAGCAATTAAGCCAGCTGATAAGTTGATCGAGGAAGGGTTAGGCTACAGTTAATGGGAATAATAAAAGCTATGAATAGCATGTTCATCATCATCATCTTAGGTAATTCCTATCAGTTCAGCAATAGTCAAGTTGAGACCCTTATGCTCACTTACCTTCATATAAATTTAGAAGTCTCAAAAAATGCCCTTATTTCTTTAATCTTACCATCTTAGTTTTCATTTGGGCATCCGGTCTACCCTGCTACTTATTTCATTACCAAGATAAATTTATCCTGCTGCTTGCTAGGCAACAGAGTAGCCCTCCGGTCAGACAACATCTTGCTTTAACTTTATGATGTCATCTTGCTAGGCAACAGATTGGCCCTCAGGTCAGACAACATCTTGCTTTAGCTTTATGATGTCAGAGCGCCTCAGGTCCAATTGTCCTTGTGGAAGCTGTCCACACAGGAGGAGGAGCTATCAGAAGTTATGCAGTAGTTTTCTATCTGTATTGATGACTACAAGGCAAGCAGGAGGAGGAATGGTGAAGGACTCTGAACCACTCCAAGCACTGGGGCCTTTTTGAAAGAGGGACAGAGATACAAAAACAGATTATCCTTTCCAACTGTCCATCTTCAGTATCAAAGTCCAATTTACAGAGTGCAGGGGAAGACGTTAAATGAGCTTCCTTCCGTGAGAACGTAACACTATCGTTCTAAAGTCAGATAGTGCATTTTCGCCGCAATGGTAGCAATTTCCTTGAATGGTACATTGCTAGCATCAGGATCTAAACCAGGCTTTAGTAAACTTGGAAGCAGTCAGTCTGTTATTAACTAACATGACCAACACAATGTGATCCATATTACTTCCATCTTGACTGAAATTATATTCAAGCACAGGCCCCACTGAAAGGTAGTGAGAACATTGAGATGCTGTGAAAGTCTTTTTATTTCCTCAAGGAATGATGGTCAGATTTACTTACCATATAAATTGGTCAAATGATGCTGTATGCCGGAAGACTGCCTTTTTTTTTTAACTTCAGTCCCGGCAATTCGGAGAAATTCTGTTGTGAAACACTGCCACTAGTGGTCATTCAGTATAATCTGCAGATGGAAAAGTCCACTGTTAGCATATTTACTATAAACAGTACAAAAAATTGTGATTTTTATAAAGGGTAAACAGATCAATTCTATAAAGTCTCTATTATTGTGAAAATCATCAGCACGTTAGAAAATCAAATTTTGTGTTTTTAACCTCCCATACTTCACTGAATCCCATGCCTCATTTGCTAACAATCTCTAAACAACTGTAGCATGTACATTAGGATATAGATAAAGAGATCTTTTTGCCAGCCAAGTGACAGTGTACCCGTCTCACTTAATTTCTTTTAGGATATGTTACAGCAGTAGCAATTAAGCCAGCTGATAAGTTGATTGAGGAAGGGTTAGGCTACAGTTAATGGGAATAATAAAAACTATGAATAGCATGTTCATCATCATCATCTTAGGTAATTCCTATCAGTTCAGCAATAGTCAAGTTGAGACCCTTATGCTCACTTACCTTCATACAAATTTAGAAGTCTCAAAAAATGCCCTTATTTCTTTAATCTTACCATCTTAGTTTTCATTTGGGCATCCTGTCTACCCTGCTACTTATTTCATTACCAAGATAAATTTATCCTGCTGCTTGCTAGGCAACAGAGTAGCCCTCCGGTCAGACAACATCTTGCTTTAACTTTATGATGTCATCTTGCTAGGCAACAGATTGGCCCTCAGGTCAGACAACATCTTGCTTTAGCTTTATGATGTCAGAGCGCCTCAGGTCCAATTGTCCTTGTGGAAGCTGTCCACACAGGAGGAGGAGCTATCAGAAGTTATGCAGTAGTTTTCGATCTGTATTGATGACTACAAGGCAAGCAGGAGGAGGAATGGTGAAGGACTCTGAACCACTCCAAGCACTGGGGCCTTTTTGAAAGAGGGACAGAGATACAAAAACAGATTATCCTTTCCAACTGTCCATCTTCAGTATCAAAGTCCAATTTACAGAGTGCAGGGGAAGACGTTAAATGAGCTTCCTTCCGTGAGAACGTAACACTATCGTTCTAAAGTCAGATAGTGCATTTTCGCCGCAATGGTAGCAATTTCCTTGAATGGTACATTGCTAGCATCAGGATCTAAACCAGGCTTTAGTAAACTTGGAAGCAGTCAGTCTGTTATTAACTAACATGACCAACACAATGTGATCCATATTACTTCCATCTTGACTGAAATTATATTCAAGCACAGGCCCCACTGAAAGGTAGTGAGAACATTGAGATGCTGTGAAAGTCTTTTTATTTCCTCAAGGAATGATGGTCAGATTTACTTACCATATAAATTGGTCAAATGATGCTGTATGCCGGAAGACTGCCTTTTTTTTTTTAACTTCAGTCCCGGCAATTCGGAGAAATTCTGTTGTGAAACACTGCCACTAGTGGTCATTCAGTATAATCTGCAGATGGAAAAGTCCACTGTTAGCATATTTACTATAAACAGTACACAAAATTGTGATTTTTATAAAGGGTAAACAGATCAATTCTATAAAGTCTCTATTATTGTGAAAATCATCAGCACGTTAGAAAATCAAATTTTGTGTTTTTAACCTCCCATACTTCACTGAATCCCATGCCTCATTTGCTAACAATCTCTAAACAACTGTAGCATGTACATTAGGATATAGATAAAGAGATCTTTTTGCCAGCCAAGTGACAGTGTACCCGTCTCACTTAATTTCTTTTAGGATATGTTACAGCAGTAGCAATTAAGCCAGCTGATAAGTTGATCGAGGAAGGGTTAGGCTACAGTTAATGGGAATAATAAAAGCTATGAATAGCATGTTCATCATCATCATCTTAGGTAATTCCTATCAGTTCAGCAATAGTCAAGTTGAGACCCTTATGCTCACTTACCTTCATATAAATTTAGAAGTCTCAAAAAATGCCCTTATTTCTTTAATCTTACCATCTTAGTTTTCATTTGGGCATCCTGTCTACCCTGCTACTTATTTCATTACCAAGATAAATTTATCCTGCTGCTTGCTAGGCAACAGAGTAGCCCTCCGGTCAGACAACATCTTGCTTTAACTTTATGATGTCATCTTGCTAGGCAACAGATTGGCCCTCAGGTCAGACAACATCTTGCTTTAGCTTTATGATGTCAGAGCGCCTCAGGTCCAATTGTCCTTGTGGAAGCTGTCCACACAGGAGGAGGAGCTATCAGAAGTTATGCAGTAGTTTTCTATCTGTATTGATGACTACAAGGCAAGCAGGAGGAGGAATGGTGAAGGACTCTGAACCACTCCAAGCACTGGGGCCTTTTTGAAAGAGGGACAGAGATACAAAAACAGATTATCCTTTCCAACTGTCCATCTTCAGTATCAAAGTCCAATTTACAGAGTGCAGGGGAAGATGTTAAATGAGCTTCCTTCCGTGAGAACGTAACACTATCGTTCTAAAGTCAGATAGTGCATTTTCGCCGCAATGGTAGCAATTTCCTTGAATGGTACATTGCTAGCATCAGGATCTAAACCAGGCTTTAGTAAACTTGGAAGCAGTCAGTCTGTTATTAACTAACATGACCAACACAATGTGATCCATATTACTTCCATCTAGACTGAAATTATATTCAAGCACAGGCCCCACTGAAAGGTAGTGAGAACATTGAGATGCTGTGAAAGTCTTTTTATTTCCTCAAGGAATGATGGTCAGATTTACTTACCATATAAATTGGTCAAATGATGCTGTATGCCGGAAGACTGCCTTTTTTTTTTTAACTTCAGTCCCGGCAATTCGGAGAAATTCTGTTGTGAAACACTGCCACTAGTGGTCATTCAGTATAATCTGCAGATGGAAAAGTCCACTGTTAGCATATTTACTATAAACAGTACAAAAAATTTTGATTTTTATAAAGGGTAAACAGATCAATTCTATAAAGTCTCTATTATTGTGAAAATCATCAGCACGTTAGAAAATCAAATTTTGTGTTTTTAACCTCCCATACTTCACTGAATCCCATGCCTCATTTGCTAACAATCTCTAAACAACTGTAGCATGTACATTAGGATATAGATAAAGAGATCTTTTTGCCAGCCAAGTGACAGTGTACCCGTCTCACTTAATTTCTTTTAGGATATGTTACAGCAGTAGCAATTAAGCCAGCTGATAAGTTGATCGAGGAAGGGTTAGGCTACAGTTAATGGGAATAATAAAAGCTATGAATAGCATGTTCATCATCATCATCTTAGGTAATTCCTATCAGTTCAGCAATAGTCAAGTTGAGACCCTTATGCTCACTTACCTTCATATAAATTTAGAAGTCTCAAAAAATGCCCTTATTTCTTTAATCTTACCATCTTAGTTTTCATTTGGGCATCCTGTCTACCCTGCTACTTATTTCATTACCAAGATAAATTTATCCTGCTGCTTGCTAGGCAACAGAGTAGCCCTCCGGTCAGACAACATCTTGCTTTAACTTTATGATGTCATCTTGCTAGGCAACAGATTGGCCCTCAGGTCAGACAACATCTTGCTTTAGCTTTATGATGTCAGAGCGCCTCAGGTCCAATTGTCCTTGTGGAAGCTGTCCACACAGGAGGAGGAGCTATCAGAAGTTATGCAGTAGTTTTCTATCTGTATTGATGACTACAAGGCAAGCAGGAGGAGGAATGGTGAAGGACTCTGAACCACTCCAAGCACTGGGGCCTTTTTGAAAGAGGGACAGAGATACAAAAACAGATTATCCTTTCCAACTGTCCATCTTCAGTATCAAAGTCCAATTTACAGAGTGCAGGGGAAGATGTTAAATGAGCTTCCTTCCGTGAGAACGTAACACTATCGTTCTAAAGTCAGATAGTGCATTTTCGCCGCAATGGTAGCAATTTCCTTGAATGGTACATTGCTAGCATCAGGATCTAAACCAGGCTTTAGTAAACTTGGAAGCAGTCAGTCTGTTATTAACTAACATGACCAACACAATGTGATCCATATTACTTCCATCTAGACTGAAATTATATTCAAGCACAGGCCCCACTGAAAGGTAGTGAGAACATTGAGATGCTGTGAAAGTCTTTTTATTTCCTCAAGGAATGATGGTCAGATTTACTTACCATATAAATTGGTCAAATGATGCTGTATGCCGGAAGACTGCCTTTTTTTTTTTAACTTCAGTCCCGGCAATTCGGAGAAATTCTGTTGTGAAACACTGCCACTAGTGGTCATTCAGTATAATCTGCAGATGGAAAAGTCCACTGTTAGCATATTTACTATAAACAGTACAAAAAATTTTGATTTTTATAAAGGGTAAACAGATCAATTCTATAAAGTCTCTATTATTGTGAAAATCATCAGCACGTTAGAAAATCAAATTTTGTGTTTTTAACCTCCCATACTTCACTGAATCCCATGCCTCATTTGCTAACAATCTCTAAACAACTGTAGCATGTACATTAGGATATAGATAAAGAGATCTTTTTGCCAGCCAAGTGACAGTGTACCCGTCTCACTTAATTTCTTTTAGGATATGTTACAGCAGTAGCAATTAAGCCAGCTGATAAGTTGATTGAGGAAGGGTTAGGCTACAGTTAATGGGAATAATAAAAGCTATGAATAGCATGTTCATCATCATCATCTTAGGTAATTCCTATCAGTTCAGCAATAGTCAAGTTGAGACCCTTATGCTCACTTACCTTCATACAAATTTAGAAGTCTCAAAAAATGCCCTTATTTCTTTAATCTTACCATCTTAGTTTTCATTTGGGCATCCTGTCTACCCTGCTACTTATTTCATTACCAAGATAAA
Organism: Lissotriton helveticus; assembly: GCF_964261635.1. Taxonomy (NCBI): domain Eukaryota; kingdom Metazoa; phylum Chordata; class Amphibia; order Caudata; family Salamandridae; genus Lissotriton; species Lissotriton helveticus. The sequence continues at coordinate 1,184,448,438 of NC_136067.1, forward strand.
TTTATCCTGCTGCTTGCTAGGCAACAGAGTAGCCCTCCGGTCAGACAACATCTTGCTTTAACTTTATGATGTCATCTTGCTAGGCAACAGATTGGCCCTCAGGTCAGACAACATCTTGCTTTAGCTTTATGATGTCAGAGCGCCTCAGGTCCAATTGTCCTTGTGGAAGCTGTCCACACAGGAGGAGGAGCTATCAGAAGTTATGCAGTAGTTTTCTATCTGTATTGATGACTACAAGGCAAGCAGGAGGAGGAATGGTGAAGGACTCTGAACCACTCCAAGCACTGGGGCCTTTTTGAAAGAGGGACAGAGATACAAAAACAGATTATCCTTTCCAACTGTCCATCTTCAGTATCAAAGTCCAATTTACAGAGTGCAGGGGAAGACGTTAAATGAGCTTCCTTCCGTGAGAACGTAACACTATCGTTCTAAAGTCAGATAGTGCATTTTCGCCGCAATGGTAGCAATTTCCTTGAATGGTACATTGCTAGCATCAGGATCTAAACCAGGCTTTAGTAAACTTGGAAGCAGTCAGTCTGTTATTAACTAACATGACCAACACAATGTGATCCATATTACTTCCATCTTGACTGAAATTATATTCAAGCACAGGCCCCACTGAAAGGTAGTGAGAACATTGAGATGCTGTGAAAGTCTTTTTATTTCCTCAAGGAATGATGGTCAGATTTACTTACCATATAAATTGGTCAAATGATGCTGTATGCCGGAAGACTGCCTTTTTTTTTTTAACTTCAGTCCCGGCAATTCGGAGAAATTCTGTTGTGAAACACTGCCACTAGTGGTCATTCAGTATAATCTGCAGATGGAAAAGTCCACTGTTAGCATATTTACTATAAACAGTACACAAAATTGTGATTTTTATAAAGGGTAAACAGATCAATTCTATAAAGTCTCTATTATTGTGAAAATCATCAGCACGTTAGAAAATCAAATTTTGTGTTTTTAACCTCCCATACTTCACTGAATCCCATGCCTCATTTGCTAACAATCTCTAAACAACTGTAGCATGTACATTAGGATATAGATAAAGAGATCTTTTTGCCAGCCAAGTGACAGTGTACCCGTCTCACTTAATTTCTTTTAGGATATGTTACAGCAGTAGCAATTAAGCCAGCTGATAAGTTGATCGAGGAAGGGTTAGGCTACAGTTAATGGGAATAATAAAAGCTATGAATAGCATGTTCATCATCATCATCTTAGGTAATTCCTATCAGTTCAGCAATAGTCAAGTTGAGACCCTTATGCTCACTTACCTTCATATAAATTTAGAAGTCTCAAAAAATGCCCTTATTTCTTTAATCTTACCATCTTAGTTTTCATTTGGGCATCCTGTCTACCCTGCTACTTATTTCATTACCAAGATAAATTTATCCTGCTGCTTGCTAGGCAACAGAGTAGCCCTCCGGTCAGACAACATCTTGCTTTAACTTTATGATGTCATCTTGCTAGGCAACAGATTGGCCCTCAGGTCAGACAACATCTTGCTTTAGCTTTATGATGTCAGAGCGCCTCAGGTCCAATTGTCCTTGTGGAAGCTGTCCACACAGGAGGAGGAGCTATCAGAAGTTATGCAGTAGTTTTCTATCTGTATTGATGACTACAAGGCAAGCAGGAGGAGGAATGGTGAAGGACTCTGAACCACTCCAAGCACTGGGGCCTTTTTGAAAGAGGGACAGAGATACAAAAACAGATTATCCTTTCCAACTGTCCATCTTCAGTATCAAAGTCCAATTTACAGAGTGCAGGGGAAGATGTTAAATGAGCTTCCTTCCGTGAGAACGTAACACTATCGTTCTAAAGTCAGATAGTGCATTTTCGCCGCAATGGTAGCAATTTCCTTGAATGGTACATTGCTAGCATCAGGATCTAAACCAGGCTTTAGTAAACTTGGAAGCAGTCAGTCTGTTATTAACTAACATGACCAACACAATGTGATCCATATTACTTCCATCTAGACTGAAATTATATTCAAGCACAGGCCCCACTGAAAGGTAGTGAGAACATTGAGATGCTGTGAAAGTCTTTTTATTTCCTCAAGGAATGATGGTCAGATTTACTTACCATATAAATTGGTCAAATGATGCTGTATGCCGGAAGACTGCCTTTTTTTTTTTAACTTCAGTCCCGGCAATTCGGAGAAATTCTGTTGTGAAACACTGCCACTAGTGGTCATTCAGTATAATCTGCAGATGGAAAAGTCCACTGTTAGCATATTTACTATAAACAGTACAAAAAATTTTGATTTTTATAAAGGGTAAACAGATCAATTCTATAAAGTCTCTATTATTGTGAAAATCATCAGCACGTTAGAAAATCAAATTTTGTGTTTTTAACCTCCCATACTTCACTGAATCCCATGCCTCATTTGCTAACAATCTCTAAACAACTGTAGCATGTACATTAGGATATAGATAAAGAGATCTTTTTGCCAGCCAAGTGACAGTGTACCCGTCTCACTTAATTTCTTTTAGGATATGTTACAGCAGTAGCAATTAAGCCAGCTGATAAGTTGATCGAGGAAGGGTTAGGCTACAGTTAATGGGAATAATAAAAGCTATGAATAGCATGTTCATCATCATCATCTTAGGTAATTCCTATCAGTTCAGCAATAGTCAAGTTGAGACCCTTATGCTCACTTACCTTCATATAAATTTAGAAGTCTCAAAAAATGCCCTTATTTCTTTAATCTTACCATCTTAGTTTTCATTTGGGCATCCTGTCTACCCTGCTACTTATTTCATTACCAAGATAAATTTATCCTGCTGCTTGCTAGGCAACAGAGTAGCCCTCCGGTCAGACAACATCTTGCTTTAACTTTATGATGTCATCTTGCTAGGCAACAGATTGGCCCTCAGGTCAGACAACATCTTGCTTTAGCTTTATGATGTCAGAGCGCCTCAGGTCCAATTGTCCTTGTGGAAGCTGTCCACACAGGAGGAGGAGCTATCAGAAGTTATGCAGTAGTTTTCTATCTGTATTGATGACTACAAGGCAAGCAGGAGGAGGAATGGTGAAGGACTCTGAACCACTCCAAGCACTGGGGCCTTTTTGAAAGAGGGACAGAGATACAAAAACAGATTATCCTTTCCAACTGTCCATCTTCAGTATCAAAGTCCAATTTACAGAGTGCAGGGGAAGATGTTAAATGAGCTTCCTTCCGTGAGAACGTAACACTATCGTTCTAAAGTCAGATAGTGCATTTTCGCCGCAATGGTAGCAATTTCCTTGAATGGTACATTGCTAGCATCAGGATCTAAACCAGGCTTTAGTAAACTTGGAAGCAGTCAGTCTGTTATTAACTAACATGACCAACACAATGTGATCCATATTACTTCCATCTAGACTGAAATTATATTCAAGCACAGGCCCCACTGAAAGGTAGTGAGAACATTGAGATGCTGTGAAAGTCTTTTTATTTCCTCAAGGAATGATGGTCAGATTTACTTACCATATAAATTGGTCAAATGATGCTGTATGCCGGAAGACTGCCTTTTTTTTTTTAACTTCAGTCCCGGCAATTCGGAGAAATTCTGTTGTGAAACACTGCCACTAGTGGTCATTCAGTATAATCTGCAGATGGAAAAGTCCACTGTTAGCATATTTACTATAAACAGTACAAAAAATTTTGATTTTTATAAAGGGTAAACAGATCAATTCTATAAAGTCTCTATTATTGTGAAAATCATCAGCACGTTAGAAAATCAAATTTTGTGTTTTTAACCTCCCATACTTCACTGAATCCCATGCCTCATTTGCTAACAATCTCTAAACAACTGTAGCATGTACATTAGGATATAGATAAAGAGATCTTTTTGCCAGCCAAGTGACAGTGTACCCGTCTCACTTAATTTCTTTTAGGATATGTTACAGCAGTAGCAATTAAGCCAGCTGATAAGTTGATTGAGGAAGGGTTAGGCTACAGTTAATGGGAATAATAAAAGCTATGAATAGCATGTTCATCATCATCATCTTAGGTAATTCCTATCAGTTCAGCAATAGTCAAGTTGAGACCCTTATGCTCACTTACCTTCATACAAATTTAGAAGTCTCAAAAAATGCCCTTATTTCTTTAATCTTACCATCTTAGTTTTCATTTGGGCATCCTGTCTACCCTGCTACTTATTTCATTACCAAGATAAATTTATCCTGCTGCTTGCTAGGCAACAGAGTAGCCCTCCGGTCAGACAACATCTTGCTTTAACTTTATGATGTCATCTTGCTAGGCAACAGATTGGCCCTCAGGTCAGACAACATCTTGCTTTAGCTTTATGATGTCAGAGCGCCTCAGGTCCAATTGTCCTTGTGGAAGCTGTCCACACAGGAGGAGGAGCTATCAGAAGTTATGCAGTAGTTTTCTATCTGTATTGATGACTACAAGGCAAGCAGGAGGAGGAATGGTGAAGGACTCTGAACCACTCCAAGCACTGGGGCCTTTTTGAAAGAGGGACAGAGATACAAAAACAGATTATCCTTTCCAACTGTCCATCTTCAGTATCAAAGTCCAATTTACAGAGTGCAGGGGAAGATGTTAAATGAGCTTCCTTCCGTGAGAACGTAACACTATCGTTCTAAAGTCAGATAGTGCATTTTCGCCGCAATGGTAGCAATTTCCTTGAATGGTACATTGCTAGCATCAGGATCTAAACCAGGCTTTAGTAAACTTGGAAGCAGTCAGTCTGTTATTAACTAACATGACCAACACAATGTGATCCATATTACTTCCATCTAGACTGAAATTATATTCAAGCACAGGCCCCACTGAAAGGTAGTGAGAACATTGAGATGCTGTGAAAGTCTTTTTATTTCCTCAAGGAATGATGGTCAGATTTACTTACCATATAAATTGGTCAAATGATGCTGTATGCCGGAAGACTGCCTTTTTTTTTTTAACTTCAGTCCCGGCAATTCGGAGAAATTCTGTTGTGAAACACTGCCACTAGTGGTCATTCAGTATAATCTGCAGATGGAAAAGTCCACTGTTAGCATATTTACTATAAACAGTACAAAAAAATTTTGATTTTTATAAAGGGTAAACAGATCAATTCTATAAAGTCTCTATTATTGTGAAAATCATCAGCACGTTAGAAAATCAAATTTTGTGTTTTTAACCTCCCATACTTCACTGAATCCCATGCCTCATTTGCTAACAATCTCTAAACAACTGTAGCATGTACATTAGGATATAGATAAAGAGATCTTTTTGCCAGCCAAGTGACAGTGTACCCGTCTCACTTAATTTCTTTTAGGATATGTTACAGCAGTAGCAATTAAGCCAGCTGATAAGTTGATCGAGGAAGGGTTAGGCTACAGTTAATGGGAATAATAAAAGCTATGAATAGCATGTTCATCATCATCATCTTAGGTAATTCCTATCAGTTCAGCAATAGTCAAGTTGAGACCCTTATGCTCACTTACCTTCATATAAATTTAGAAGTCTCAAAAAATGCCCTTATTTCTTTAATCTTACCATCTTAGTTTTCATTTGGGCATCCTGTCTACCCTGCTACTTATTTCATTACCAAGATAAATTTATCCTGCTGCTTGCTAGGCAACAGAGTAGCCCTCCGGTCAGACAACATCTTGCTTTAACTTTATGTCATCTTGCTAGGCAACAGATTGGCCCTCAGGTCAGACAACATCTTGCTTTAGCTTTATGATGTCAGAGCGCCTCAGGTCCAATTGTCCTTGTGGAAGCTGTCCACACAGGAGGAGGAGCTATCAGAAGTTATGCAGTAGTTTTCTATCTGTATTGATGACTACAAGGCAAGCAGGAGGAGGAATGGTGAAGGACTCTGAACCACTCCAAGCACTGGGGCCTTTTTGAAAGAGGGACAGAGATACAAAAACAGATTATCCTTTCCAACTGTCCATCTTCAGTATCAAAGTCCAATTTACAGAGTGCAGGGGAAGACGTTAAATGAGCTTCCTTCCGTGAGAACGTAACACTATCGTTCTAAAGTCAGATAGTGCATTTTCGCCGCAATGGTAGCAATTTCCTTGAATGGTACATTGCTAGCATCAGGATCTAAACCAGGCTTTAGTAAACTTGGAAGCAGTCAGTCTGTTATTAACTAACATGACCAACACAATGTGATCCATATTACTTCCATCTAGACTGAAATTATATTCAAGCACAGGCCCCACTGAAAGGTAGTGAGAACATTAAGATGCTGTGAAAGTCTTTTTATTTCCTCAAGGAATGATGGTCAGATTTACTTACCATAAAAATTGGTCAAATGATGCTGTATGCCGGAAGACTGCCTTTTTTTTTTAACTTCAGTCCCGGCAATTCGGAGAAATTCTGTTGTGAAACACTGCCACTAGTGGTCATTCAGTATAATCTGCAGATGGAAAAGTCCACTGTTAGCATATTTACTATAAACAGTACAAAAAATTGTGATTTTTATAAAGGGTAAACAGATCAATTCTATAAAGTCTCTATTATTGTGAAAATCATCAGCACGTTAGAAAATCAAATTTTGTGTTTTTAACCTCCCATACTTCACTGAATCCCATGCCTCATTTGCTAACAATCTCTAAACAACTGTAGCATGTACATTAGGATATAGATAAAGAGATCTTTTTGCCAGCCAAGTGACAGTGTACCCGTCTCACTTAATTTCTTTTAGGATATGTTACAGCAGTAGCAATTAAGCCAGCTGATAAGTTGATCGAGGAAGGGTTAGGCTACAGTTAATGGGAATAATAAAAGCTATGAATAGCATGTTCATCATCATCATCTTAGGTAATTCCTATCAGTTCAGCAATAGTCAAGTTGAGACCCTTATGCTCACTTACCTTCATATAAATTTAGAAGTCTCAAAAAATGCCCTTATTTCTTTAATCTTACCATCTTAGTTTTCATTTGGGCATCCTGTCTACCCTGCTACTTATTTCATTACCAAGATAAATTTATCCTGCTGCTTGCTAGGCAACAGAGTAGCCCTCCGGTCAGACAACATCTTGCTTTAACTTTATGATGTCATCTTGCTAGGCAACAGATTGGCCCTCAGGTCAGACAACATCTTGCTTTAGCTTTATGATGTCAGAGCGCCTCAGGTCCAATTGTCCTTGTGGAAGCTGTCCACACAGGAGGAGGAGCTATCAGAAGTTATGCAGTAGTTTTCTATCTGTATTGATGACTACAAGGCAAGCAGGAGGAGGAATGGTGAAGGACTCTGAACCACTCCAAGCACTGGGGCCTTTTTGAAAGAGGGACAGAGATACAAAAACAGATTATCCTTTCCAACTGTCCATCTTCAGTATCAAAGTCCAATTTACAGAGTGCAGGGGAAGACGTTAAATGAGCTTCCTTCCGTGAGAACGTAACACTATCGTTCTAAAGTCAGATAGTGCATTTTCGCCGCAATGGCAGCAATTTCCTTGAATGGTACATTGCTAGCATCTGGATCTAAACCAGGCTTTAGTAAACTTGGAAGCAGTCAGTCTGTTATTAACAAACATGACCAACACAATGTGATCCATATTACTTCCATCTTGACTGAAATTTTATTCAAGCACAGGCCCCACTGGAAGGTAGTGAGAACATTAAGATGCTGTGAAAGTCTTTTTAATTCCTAAAGGAATGATGGTCAGATTTACTTACCATATAAATTGGTCAAATGAGGCTGTATGCCGGAAGACTGCCTTTTTTTTTTTTTAACTTCAGTCCCGGCAATTCAGAGAAATTCTGTTGTGAAACACTGCCACTGCTGGTCATTCAGTATAATCTGCAGATGGAAAAGTCCACTGTTAGCATATTTACTATAAACAGTACAAAAAATTGTGATTTTTATAAAGGGTAAACAGATCAATTCTATAAAGTCTCTATTATTGTGAAAATCATCAGCACGTTAGAAAATCAAATTTTGTGTTTTTAACCTCCCATACTTCACTGAATCCCATGCCTCATTTGCTAACAATCTCTAAACAACTGTAGCATGTACATTAGGATATAGATAAAGAGATCTTTTTGCCAGCCAAGTGACAGTGTACCCGTCTCACTTAATTTCTTTTAGGATATGTTACAGCAGTAGCAATTAAGCCAGCTGATAAGTTGATCGAGGAAGGGTTAGGCTACAGTTAATGGGAATAATAAAAGCTATGAATAGCATGTTCATCATCATCATCTTAGGTAATTCCTATCAGTTCAGCAATAGTCAAGTTGAGACCCTTATGCTCACTTACCTTCATATAAATTTAGAAGTCTCAAAAAATGCCCTTATTTCTTTAATCTTACCATCTTAGTTTTCATTTGGGCATCCTGTCTACCCTGCTACTTATTTCATTACCAAGATAAATTTATCCTGCTGCTTGCTAGGCAACAGAGTAGCCCTCCGGTCAGACAACATCTTGCTTTAACTTTATGATGTCATCTTGCTAGGCAACAGATTGGCCCTCAGGTCAGACAACATCTTGCTTTAGCTTTATGATGTCAGAGCGCCTCAGGTCCAATTGTCCTTGTGGAAGCTGTCCATGTCATGTTCCGTCATGTTCCGAGGCGTAGGACGATTACGGCCCGCCACAAACTACACTTCCCGGCATGCAACGCGCACGTCACGCATGAACGTGAGCGGCGCGCGCAAGCCAGGAAATAAAGGGCTGAGTCAGACGGCGGTGAAACGCCGATAATTCTGATATTGCGGTGGCGTTTTCCTGGATTCTGAGGCTGGTAGCGGTAAGGGCGACGGAGGTTCCCTATGCGCCTGAACCGTGAGTAGTCAGGAGCTGTTTAGCTGTGAGGTGTGTGGCGTTGGTAGCTTCGATCCCAACGACACACCCACAGCCTGCTTGGTTCTTGGGAGTTTCTTCACTCAGAGGAGTGTTACTTGGAAGTCCACGGACTTAAAGACTGTGTTTTCGACTAGGGGGAATTCTGTGTGGTCGACTTGGAGGCAAGTCATGAGGCTTGTTGTGCCATACAGAAACAACCCTAGTACTATTGTATATATATTGTAAATAAGTACTTTCTAGCACAGTGACGATAGGACTCACTTGAACCCTATTGAGCCTCGTTACTGGAAGCCCCCCCCACTGAACTCGTTACTTCTTATGTGAGGGGAACATTACTTAATGAAGAGAGTATTACGGAGTGAATTAACTCTGTGAACTAATTGCGAAGATTGTTCTGCCCGTGGGCAGTGTTCATGCTTGTTTTCTTTATCCAGCTCTAACAGGAGACAGGAGGGGTAGTAGAAGCCAAAAAGGGAACTGTGGTAACACCCATGTTAATGACTTTCAAGCTTTGTTCCGGGTAGGTGTGAAACCACTATAGCACACATCTACAAGTCTGTACCAGTACTCTGAACTAGAGAGAATTGAATCTTGTTTACATTTGTTTTCAGGTTGGGCACAGTTCAGCAATCCTTACACTACCCCTGTCTCCTTCGAATTAAGGCATTGTGTATTTTCCTTTACAGGTAATAAGTGGGGACAGTGGAAGGGTTGTGGGTGGAGAAAAGTAGAACACTGTTGCAGGTTAGGGAGGTAGGGTGTTCTAATAGCGTGTTCTTTGTCGTTACAGATCTCCCTCCCTGCTGTTCCCTTCCTTTCCCGCGCCCCGCTGTATTACCTTAGTTGTTCGTGTTTTAGTCTCGGAGCACTGGGGTTGTTCAGTGGGGCCGGGATTAGGACTCTCATCACAGCCCCGAAGAAGAAGAGAGCCGAGCCTGATAGAATTATCGGCCCACGGATTTTACCTCTTCTCGGCTGTGTTGGGAGTCAATCATGACTACTTTAGAGGACGTCATGGCTGCTTTGGCATTAGTGCAGGTAGAACTGGCAGCATCCAATAGAGAGGTAGCAGCTGCAAGGGCTGAGAACGCCCAGTTGCGAGCCCGGTTTGATAGAATGCCCTCTACTACCACCACAACAGGGGCTACTAGTAGCACTTCCCCTACCACGTCAGTGGTGGTGGAGATGCCAGCACAAATCCCTCTTGCACCACCAGAAAGGTATTACGGGGACATAAAAAAGATTCAAGTATTCATGACACAGGTACAGATGCACTTTATGTGTAAACCCAAGATGTTTTCCACACACCAAGCGAGGGTAGCGTTCCTTATCTCATACCTAGGGGGGGAAGCTGCGCAGTGGGCGGTACCCATAGTTAAAAGGGATGACACTCTTTTATATCACTGGGACGAATTTAAGGAAGAGTTCGAGAAAACCTTTGACAGGAGGGCAGAGACCCTCACAGCGGATAGAGAGTTGTTGAAGCTAAAACAAGGAGATGCAGATCTTGTCACATATCTCAACAACTTCCGGAGACTCGTGGCCGAAACAGATTGGCCTGAAGCAAAAAGAACAGCCTTGTTCTATCAAGGCCTGAACGAGGACATGAAAGACATATTAGCCCAAATAGACCCCCAGCCTCGTACTTGTTCTGCTTTAATTGACCTTACCCTGCGCTTAGACCATCGCATGAAGGAGAGGAGAGGAGAACATAAGAAAAAAGATAAAGCTGTGATGCCATATGAGCAAACAGGTAACAGTGACAAGCCGGCTCCCGCATCCGAGGCGATGGAAATAGGAGCAGTGAGAGCCTCACTAACCACCAGTGAAAGAGAACACAGACGCAAACAAGGACTGTGTCTTTATTGTGGGAAAAAAGGCCATTTCCTACGCGAGTGCCCGGTTAAGCCAAAACTCAACCGACTTCGGGGAGGACAGAGTCATGCAGGAGCGGCTGCTAAGGAGTCGGAAAACTCCACGGCTTGAGGGTGAAGGAAGGGAAACCCTCAAGCGTCCACATCATCCCTTCCCTTACCCCTGGTACAATGGACGAGCGGAACCACCTTTTCTTGCACATGACATTGCACATAAACGATCACCCTCAAGAAGTGCAAGTGATGGTTGACTCTGGGGCTACAGGCTGCTTTATGGACTGTGCTATGGCTCGTCGTTTGGGTGTGAAACTGATCTCCAAAGACAGACCTGAAACAGTATACGCTGTGGATGGCAACGAACTACAAGCAGGCCCTATAACCTACCAAACGAGAGAGTGTGAAGCCGTTTGTGCTCCATCCCATCATGAACGTCTGGTCTTCAACATCATTGAAGCCCCGCAATATGGGATCATCCTAGGTCTCCCATGGTTGCAAAAACATGACCCTGACATACGGTGGAAAACCAAAACGATTCAGTTCATTTCGAGTTATTGCCGCGACCACTGTTTATCAAAGATAAACAATTCGATTCCTGCAGCAGAGCCTAAGTACGCAATAGCTACTGCAGCAGAAAAAGACGTCATTCTGCCTTCATATTATGATGAGTATAGAGCGGTATTCAGTGATAAAGAGGCGGAGGTATTACCACCACACCGAACGTACGACTGCCGCATTGACCTCATCCCCGGTTCTGAAATCCCCAACGGGAGAATTTATGCCCTAACATTACCCGAAACAGCCACGTTACGTGAGTATTTGGACAAATACCTGGCCTTGGGTTATATTCGACCATCCAGATCCCCTGCGGCATCTCCTCTATTTTTTATTCCTAAAGCAAACGGTGAAAAAAGATGCTGCATAGACTACAGGGCGTTAAACGCCATTACAGTGAAGAATCAGTATCCATTGCCTTTGATCCCTGTGTTGCTGGAACAGGTCCGGGCAGCAAGCATCTACACAAAGCTGGATTTACGCGGAGCCTATCACCTCGTCCGCATCAGACGGGGTGATGAGTGGAAAACCGCATTTAAAACGCGGTACGGACTCTACGAATACTTGGTGATGCCCTTTGGGCTCTGCAATGCCCCAGCCGCTTTTCAGTTTTTTCTGAATGAAGTACTTCGTGAATTCTTGGACAAACATGTGGTCGTCTATATTGATGACATCCTCATTTATTCAAATTCACCAGAAGAACACATCACGCACGTAAAAACAGTGTTACGAGCGCTACAAGACCATCACCTCTTTTGCAAAATCACCAAATGTGAATTTCACGTCACAACAGTGGAGTTCCTAGGCGTTATGCTTACTCCTTCAGGCCAAGTGATGGCGGAGAGGAAGGTTCAAGCGATTGTGGAGTGGCCCCGCCCATCCAACGTCAAAGACATTCAGAGTCTGTTGGGGTTCGCCAACTTTTACAGGCGATTCATATCGAGATTCTCCGGAATGGTGTCCCCACTCACAAGACTTACGAGAAAGAACACCCCGTTTGTGTGGGACGAGGAAGCCCAACAAGCCTTTGACGCTCTCAAAACAGCATTTTCTTCCGCTCCTGTATTGACGCATGCCGATCCGAACCTCCCGTTCATAGTAGAGGCCGATGCCTCTGAAATAGCTCTGGGGGCCGTGTTATCACAAAAAGAGGAAACAACTGGCACCATACACCCGATTGCATATATGTCTCGGAAGCTCAGCCCTGCGGAAATCAATTATACCATCGCGGAGAAGGAGCTACTTGCCATTCGAGATGCTTTTATGGAATGGCGACACTGGTTGATGGGTGCTCGACACCAGATCACGGTTTATACAGACCATAGAAACCTTCAGTTCCTACGGGCCGCGAGGCATCTTTCTCCCAGACAATTAAGATGGATGATGTTTTTTGAGGAGTTTCGTTTTGTGGTCACGTTCAGACCTGGTACCAACAACAGGAAGGCGGATGCTCTAACACGGAGAGAGAATTCCTTGATCCCATCGGAGAAACCAGTGCGGTCCATCATTGAACCTGCAAAAGTCATAGGAGTCACTCATACTGAGGACTTTTTGTTTCGTGTGAGGAGGGGAGTGCAAACTTGTGTGTGGCGTACCTGGCTCAGACATCATCCGGAGTGGAAACCAAGACATGGCGTGCCGATGAGAGGAAAACAGGTTCTGGTACCCACGATCGTTCTAAGAAGAACAGTGTTCTCTTGGTGTCATGAGATACCGTGTGCCGGTCACATGGGGTTTGTCAAGACGTTGGAAAAAACCCTGAGACAATTCTGGTGGCCTTCCATAAGATTGGATTTGCGCAAATGGGTGGCGGAGTGTGCCACTTGTAGTAAAATGAAATCGGACAGACAGAAACCTCAAGGATTGTTACAACCTCTGGCCACTCCAGAGAATCCGTGGGAGAGGTTCTCTGTCGACTTCATTGTGGGGCTTCCGAAAGACCAGGGCAAAACGGCCATTATAGTAGTAGTGGATTTTTTGACGAAAATGGGCCATTTCATAGCCTGTGCCCAGGCACCCACAGCAGGACAAATGGCACATCTACTTCTGGTGAACATAGTACGATTACACGGCCTTCCCCGAGACATAGTATCCGATCGCGGAGCACAGTTCACTGCGAGATTTTGGAAAAAGTGGTGTTCGGCTTTACGCATAACCACGTCTGTGTCCACCAGTTTCCATCCTCAAACGGACGGACAGACGGAGAGACTGAACCAATCCTTAAAACAGTATCTCAGATGTTATGTGCAAGAAAGCAGCGATTCCTGGGTTGATTGGTTGTGGGTGGCAGAAATAGCATATAACAACACCCAACATGCATCCACCCAACACACCCCCTTCTTTTGTTCATATGGGCACCATCCCAGGTTCACCCCCATGTTGTTACCTTCTGATAATGTGAAGCTGCCGGAGGTGAGGGAACGGATGTTGCGTGTGCGCAGAATCCTCTTGAACGCACGCAAGAACCTTGTGAAGGCCAAAGCTAATTACAAACGCCATGCAGACGTGCACCGTAGACCAAATCCGGTGTATCGGAAGGGAGATCTAGTCTGGTTATCCACCAAACACATCAGATTTAAGAAACACAGTGTGTTTAACCCGCGGTTCATAGGACCCTATCGGGTGGTGGAGCATGTGAATCCGGTGGCTGTGCGCCTGCGCTTGCCTGCGCAGATGCGCATCCATCCCGTGTTCCACGTTTCCCTCCTGAAACCCTCCAGGAGTCCGATTCGTAGGTCCCCCAAGCCTCTCTGGGTGCAACAGGAGCAGGAGTATGAGGTGAGGTGCATACGGGACGCTAGAAGGGTGAGGGGTCGCTTGCAGTACCTTATCTCCTGGAAGGGGTTTGGTCCGGAGGAGGATTCTTGGGAACCTGCGTCAGCTGTTCGTGCCCCCCGAGTGGTGGCCCGGTTTCACCACTTGTTTCCAGATAAACCGGGGGGGGTGTTGGCCCCTTTGTAAGGGGGGGTGTACTGTCATGTTCCGTCATGTTCCGAGGCGTAGGACGATTACGGCCCGCCACAAACTACACTTCCCGGCATGCAACGCGCACGTCACGCATGAACGTGAGCGGCGCGCGCAAGCCAGGAAATAAAGGGCTGAGTCAGACGGCGGTGAAACGCCGATAATTCTGATATTGCGGTGGCGTTTTCCTGGATTCTGAGGCTGGTAGCGGTAAGGGCGACGGAGGTTCCCTATGCGCCTGAACCGTGAGTAGTCAGGAGCTGTTTAGCTGTGAGGTGTGTGGCGTTGGTAGCTTCGATCCCAACGACACACCCACAGCCTGCTTGGTTCTTGGGAGTTTCTTCACTCAGAGGAGTGTTACTTGGAAGTCCACGGACTTAAAGACTGTGTTTTCGACTAGGGGGAATTCTGTGTGGTCGACTTGGAGGCAAGTCATGAGGCTTGTTGTGCCATACAGAAACAACCCTAGTACTATTGTATATATATTGTAAATAAGTACTTTCTAGCACAGTGACGATAGGACTCACTTGAACCCTATTGAGCCTCGTTACTGGAAGCCCCCCCCACTGAACTCGTTACTTCTTATGTGAGGGGAACATTACTTAATGAAGAGAGTATTACGGAGTGAATTAACTCTGTGAACTAATTGCGAAGATTGTTCTGCCCGTGGGCAGTGTTCATGCTTGTTTTCTTTATCCAGCTCTAACAGGAGACAGGAGGGGTAGTAGAAGCCAAAAAGGGAACTGTGGTAACACCCATGTTAATGACTTTCAAGCTTTGTTCCGGGTAGGTGTGAAACCACTATAGCACACATCTACAAGTCTGTACCAGTACTCTGAACTAGAGAGAATTGAATCTTGTTTACATTTGTTTTCAGGTTGGGCACAGTTCAGCAATCCTTACACTACCCCTGTCTCCTTCGAATTAAGGCATTGTGTATTTTCCTTTACAGGTAATAAGTGGGGACAGTGGAAGGGTTGTGGGTGGAGAAAAGTAGAACACTGTTGCAGGTTAGGGAGGTAGGGTGTTCTAATAGCGTGTTCTTTGTCGTTACAGATCTCCCTCCCTGCTGTTCCCTTCCTTTCCCGCGCCCCGCTGTATTACCTTAGTTGTTCGTGTTTTAGTCTCGGAGCACTGGGGTTGTTCAGTGGGGCCGGGATTAGGACTCTCATCACAGCCCCGAAGAAGAAGAGAGCCGAGCCTGATAGTCCACACAGGAGGAGGAGCTATCAGAAGTTATGCAGTAGTTTTCTATCTGTATTGATGACTACAAGGCAAGCAGGAGGAGGAATGGTGAAGGACTCTGAACCACTCCAAGCACTGGGGCCTTTTTGAAAGAGGGACAGAGATACAAAAACAGATTATCCTTTCCAACTGTCCATCTTCAGTATCAAAGTCCAATTTACAGAGTGCAGGGGAAGACGTTAAATGAGCTTCCTTCCGTGAGAACGTAACACTATCGTTCTAAAGTCAGATAGTGCATTTTCGCCGCAATGGCAGCAATTTCCTTGAATGGTAAATGGTACATTGCTAGCATCTGGATCTAAACCAGGCTTTAGTAAACTTGGAAGCAGTCAGTCTGTTATTAACAAACATGACCAACACAATGTGATCTATATTACTTCCATCTTGACTGAAATTATATTCAAGCACAGGCCCCACTGGAAGGTAGTGAGAACATTAAGATGCTGTGAAAGTCTTTTTAATTCCTAAAGGAATGATGGTCAGATTTACTTACCATATAAATTGGTCAAATGAGGCTGTATGCCGGAAGACTGCCTTTTTTTTTTTTTAACTTCATGGCAATTCAGAGAAATTCTGTTGTGAAACACTGCCACTGCTGGTCATTCAGTATAATCTGCAGATGGAAAAGTCCACTGTTAGCATATTTACTATAAACAGTACAAAAAATTGTGATTTTTATAAAGGGTAAACAGATCAATTCTATAAAGTCTCTATTATTGTGAAAATCATCAGCACGTTAGAAAATCAAATTTTGTGTTTTTAACCTCCCATACTTCACTGAATCCCATGCCTCATTTGCTAACAATCTCTAAACAACTGTAGCATGTACATTAGGATATAGATAAAGAGATCTTTTTGCCAGCCAAGTGACAGTGTACCCATCTCACTTAATTTCTTTTAGGATATGTTACAGCAGTAGCAATTAAGCCAGCTGATAAGTTGATCGAGGAAGGGTTAGGCTACAGTTAATGGGAATAATAAAAGCTATGAATAGCATGTTCATCATCATCATCTTAGGTAATTCCTATCAGTTCAGCAATAGTCAAGTTGAGACCATTATGCTCACTTACCTTCATATAAATTTAGAAGTCTCAAAAAATGCCCTTATTTCGTTAATCTTACCATCTTAGTTTTCATTTGGGCATCCTGTCTACCCTGCTACTTATTTCATTACCAAGATAAATTTATCCTGCTGCTTGCTAGGCAACAGAGTAGCCCTCCGGTCAGACAACATCTTGCTTTAACTTTATGATGTCATCTTGCTAGGCAACAGATTGGCCCTCAGGTCAGACAACATCTTGCTTTAGCTTTATGATGTCAGAGCGCCTCAGGTCCAATTGTCCTTGTGGAAGCTGTCCACACAGGAGGAGGAGCTATCAGAAGTTATGCAGTAGTTTTCTATCTGTATTGATGACTACAAGGCAAGCAGGAGGAGGAATGGTGAAGGACTCTGAACCACTCAAAGCACTGGGGCCTTTTTGAAAGAGGGACAGAGATACAAAAACAGATTATCCTTTCCAACTGTCCATCTTCAGTATCAAAGTCCAATTTACAGAGTGCAGGGGAAGACGTTAAATGAGCTTCCTTCCGTGAGAACGTAACACTATCGTTCTAAAGTCAGATAGTGCATTTTCGCCGCAATGGTAGCAATTTCCTTGAATGGTACATTGCTAGCATCAGGATCTAAACCAGGCTTTAGTAAACTTGGAAGCAGTCAGTCTGTTATTAACTAACATGACCAACACAATGTGATCCATATTACTTCCATCTTGACTGAAATTATATTCAAGCACAGGCCCCACTGAAAGGTAGTGAGAACATTAAGATGCTGTGAAAGTCTTTTTATTTCCTCAAGGAATGATGGTCAGATTTACTTACCATATAAATTGGTCAAATGATGCTGTATGCCGGAAGACTGGCTTTTTTTTTTTTATTTCAGTCCCGGCAATTCGGAGAAATTCTGTTGTGAAACACTTCCACTAGTGGTCATTCAGTATAATCTGCAGATGGAAAAGTCCACTGTTAGCATATTTACTATGAACAGTACAAAAAATTGTGATTTTTATAAAGGGTAAACAGATCAATTCTTTGAAGTCTCTATTATTGTGAAAATCAACAGCACGTTAGAAAATCAAATCTCAATTTGTGTTTTTAACCTCTCATACTTCCCTGAATCCCATGCCTCATTTGCTAACAATCTCTAAATAACTGTAGCATGTACATTAGGATATAGATAAAGAGATCTTTTTGCCAGCCAAGTGGCAGTGTACCCATCTCACTTCATTTCTTTTAGGATATGGTACACCAGTAGCAATTAAGCCAGCTGATAAGTTGATCGAGGAAGGGTTAGGCTACAGTTAATGGGAATAATAAAAGCTATGAATAGCATGTTCATCATCATCATCATCTTAGGTAATTCCTATCAGTTCAGCAATAGCCAAGTTGAGACCCTTATGCTCACTTACCTTCATACAAATTTAGAAGTCTCAAAAAATGCCCTTATTTCTTTAATCTTACCATCTTATTAATTTGGGCATCCTGTCTACCCTGCTACTTATTTCATTACCAAGATAAATGTATCCTGCTGCTTGCTAGACAACAGAGTAGCCCTCCGGTCAGACAACATCTTGCTTTAACTTTATGATGTCATCTTGCTAGGCAACAGAGTAGCCCTCCGGTCAGACAACAACTTGCTTTAGCTTTATGATGTCAGAGCGCCTCAGGTCAAATTGTCCTTGTGGAAGCTGTCCACACAGGAGGAGGAGCTATCAGAAGTTATGCAGTAGGATTCTATCTGTATTGATGACTACAAGGCAAGCAGGAGGAGGAATGGTGAAGGACTCTGAACCACTCCAAGCACTGGGGCCTTTTTGAAAGAGGGACGGAGATACAAAAACAGATTATCCTTTCCAACTGTCCATCTTAAGTATCAAAGTCCAATTTACAGAGTGCAGGGGAAGAGGTTAAATGAGCTTCCTTCCGTGAGAATGTAACACTATTGTTCTAAAGTCAGATAGTGCATTTTCGCCACAATGGCAGCAATTTCCTTGAATGGTACATTGCTAGCATCTGGATCTAAACCAGGCTTTAGTAAACTTGGAAGCAGTCAGTCTGTTATTAACAAACATGACCAACACAATGTGATCTATATTACTTCCATCTTGACTGAAATTATATTCAAGCACAGGCCCCACTGGAAGGTAGTGAGAACATTAAGATGCTGTGAAAGTCTTTTTAATTCCTAAAGGAATGATGGTCAGATTTACTTACCATATAAATTGGTCAAATGAGGCTGTATGCCGGAAGACTGCCTTTTTTTTTTTTTAACTTCATGGCAATTCAGAGAAATTCTGTTGTGAAACACTGCCACTGCTGGTCATTCAGTATAATCTGCAGATGGAAAAGTCCACTGTTAGCATATTTACTATAAACAGTACAAAAAATTGTGATTTTTATAAAGGGTAAACAGATCAATTCTATAAAGTCTCTATTATTGTGAAAATCATCAGCACGTTAGAAAATCAAATTTTGTGTTTTTAACCTCCCATACTTCACTGAATCCCATGCCTCATTTGCTAACAATCTCTAAACAACTGTAGCATGTACATTAGGATATAGATAAAGAGATCTTTTTGCCAGCCAAGTGACAGTGTACCCATCTCACTTAATTTCTTTTAGGATATGTTACAGCAGTAGCAATTAAGCCAGCTGATAAGTTGATCGAGGAAGGGTTAGGCTACAGTTAATGGGAATAATAAAAGCTATGAATAGCATGTTCATCATCATCATCTTAGGTAATTCCTATCAGTTCAGCAATAGTCAAGTTGAGACCATTATGCTCACTTACCTTCATATAAATTTAGAAGTCTCAAAAAATGCCCTTATTTCGTTAATCTTACCATCTTAGTTTTCATTTGGGCATCCTGTCTACCCTGCTACTTATTTCATTACCAAGATAAATTTATCCTGCTGCTTGCTAGGCAACAGAGTAGCCCTCCGGTCAGACAACATCTTGCTTTAACTTTATGATGTCATCTTGCTAGGCAACAGATTGGCCCTCAGGTCAGACAACATCTTGCTTTAGCTTTATGATGTCAGAGCGCCTCAGGTCCAATTGTCCTTGTGGAAGCTGTCCACACAGGAGGAGGAGCTATCAGAAGTTATGCAGTAGTTTTCTATCTGTATTGATGACTACAAGGCAAGCAGGAGGAGGAATGGTGAAGGACTCTGAACCACTCAAAGCACTGGGGCCTTTTTGAAAGAGGGACAGAGATACAAAAACAGATTATCCTTTCCAACTGTCCATCTTCAGTATCAAAGTCCAATTTACAGAGTGCAGGGGAAGACGTTAAATGAGCTTCCTTCCGTGAGAACGTAACACTATCGTTCTAAAGTCAGATAGTGCATTTTCGCCGCAATGGTAGCAATTTCCTTGAATGGTACATTGCTAGCATCAGGATCTAAACCAGGCTTTAGTAAACTTGGAAGCAGTCAGTCTGTTATTAACTAACATGACCAACACAATGTGATCCATATTACTTCCATCTTGACTGAAATTATATTCAAGCACAGGCCCCACTGAAAGGTAGTGAGAACATTAAGATGCTGTGAAAGTCTTTTTATTTCCTCAAGGAATGATGGTCAGATTTACTTACCATATAAATTGGTCAAATGATGCTGTATGCCGGAAGACTGCCTTTTTTTTTTTTATTTCAGTCCCGGCAATTCGGAGAAATTCTGTTGTGAAACACTTCCACTAGTGGTCATTCAGTATAATCTGCAGATGGAAAAGTCCACTGTTAGCATATTTACTATGAACAGTACAAAAAATTGTGATTTTTATAAAGGGTAAACAGATCAATTCTTTGAAGTCTCTATTGTGAAAATCAACAGCACGTTAGAAAATCAAATCTCAATTTGTGTTTTTAACCTCTCATACTTCCCTGAATCCCATGCCTCATTTGCTAACAATCTCTAAATAACTGTAGCATGTACATTAGGATATAGATAAAGAGATCTTTTTGCCAGCCAAGTGGCAGTGTACCCATCTCACTTCATTTCTTTTAGGATATGGTACACCAGTAGCAATTAAGCCAGCTGATAAGTTGATCGAGGAAGGGTTAGGCTACAGTTAATGGGAATAATAAAAGCTATGAATAGCATGTTCATCATCATCATCATCTTAGGTAATTCCTATCAGTTCAGCAATAGCCAAGTTGAGACCCTTATGCTCACTTACCTTCATACAAATTTAGAAGTCTCAAAAAATGCCCTTATTTCTTTAATCTTACCATCTTATTAATTTGGGCATCCTGTCTACCCTGCTACTTATTTCATTACCAAGATAAATGTATCCTGCTGCTTGCTAGACAACAGAGTAGCCCTCCGGTCAGACAACATCTTGCTTTAACTTTATGATGTCATCTTGCTAGGCAACAGAGTAGCCCTCCGGTCAGACAACAACTTGCTTTAGCTTTATGATGTCAGAGCGCCTCAGGTCAAATTGTCCTTGTGGAAGCTGTCCACACAGGAGGAGGAGCTATCAGAAGTTATGCAGTAGGATTCTATCTGTATTGATGACTACAAGGCAAGCAGGAGGAGGAATGGTGAAGGACTCTGAACCACTCCAAGCACTGGGGCCTTTTTGAAAGAGGGACGGAGATACAAAAACAGATTATCCTTTCCAACTGTCCATCTTAAGTATCAAAGTCCAATTTACAGAGTGCAGGGGAAGAGGTTAAATGAGCTTCCTTCCGTGAGAATGTAACACTATTGTTCTAAAGTCAGATAGTGCATTTTCGCCACAATGGCAGCAATTTCCTTGAATGGTACATTGCTAGCATCTGGATCTAAACCAGGCTTTAGTAAACTTGGAAGCAGTCAGTCTGTTATTAACAAACATGACCAACACAATGTGATCTATATTACTTCCATCTTGACTGAAATTATATTCAAGCACAGGCCCCACTGGAAGGTAGTGAGAACATTAAGATGCTGTGAAAGTCTTTTTAATTCCTAAAGGAATGATGGTCAGATTTACTTACCATATAAATTGGTCAAATGAGGCTGTATGCCGGAAGACTGCCTTTTTTTTTTTTTAACTTCATGGCAATTCAGAGAAATTCTGTTGTGAAACACTGCCACTGCTGGTCATTCAGTATAATCTGCAGATGGAAAAGTCCACTGTTAGCATATTTACTATAAACAGTACAAAAAATTGTGATTTTTATAAAGGGTAAACAGATCAATTCTATAAAGTCTCTATTATTGTGAAAATCATCAGCACGTTAGAAAATCAAATTTTGTGTTTTTAACCTCCCATACTTCACTGAATCCCATGCCTCATTTGCTAACAATCTCTAAACAACTGTAGCATGTACATTAGGATATAGATAAAGAGATCTTTTTGCCAGCCAAGTGACAGTGTACCCATCTCACTTAATTTCTTTTAGGATATGTTACAGCAGTAGCAATTAAGCCAGCTGATAAGTTGATCGAGGAAGGGTTAGGCTACAGTTAATGGGAATAATAAAAGCTATGAATAGCATGTTCATCATCATCATCTTAGGTAATTCCTATCAGTTCAGCAATAGTCAAGTTGAGACCATTATGCTCACTTACCTTCATATAAATTTAGAAGTCTCAAAAAATGCCCTTATTTCGTTAATCTTACCATCTTAGTTTTCATTTGGGCATCCTGTCTACCCTGCTACTTATTTCATTACCAAGATAAATTTATCCTGCTGCTTGCTAGGCAACAGAGTAGCCCTCCGGTCAGACAACATCTTGCTTTAACTTTATGATGTCATCTTGCTAGGCAACAGATTGGCCCTCAGGTCAGACAACATCTTGCTTTAGCTTTATGATGTCAGAGCGCCTCAGGTCCAATTGTCCTTGTGGAAGCTGTCCACACAGGAGGAGGAGCTATCAGAAGTTATGCAGTAGTTTTCTATCTGTATTGATGACTACAAGGCAAGCAGGAGGAGGAATGGTGAAGGACTCTGAACCACTCAAAGCACTGGGGCCTTTTTGAAAGAGGGACAGAGATACAAAAACAGATTATCCTTTCCAACTGTCCATCTTCAGTATCAAAGTCCAATTTACAGAGTGCAGGGGAAGACGTTAAATGAGCTTCCTTCCGTGAGAACGTAACACTATCGTTCTAAAGTCAGATAGTGCATTTTCGCCGCAATGGTAGCAATTTCCTTGAATGGTACATTGCTAGCATCAGGATCTAAACCAGGCTTTAGTAAACTTGGAAGCAGTCAGTCTGTTATTAACTAACATGACCAACACAATGTGATCCATATTACTTCCATCTTGACTGAAATTATATTCAAGCACAGGCCCCACTGAAAGGTAGTGAGAACATTAAGATGCTGTGAAAGTCTTTTTATTTCCTCAAGGAATGATGGTCAGATTTACTTACCATATAAATTGGTCAAATGATGCTGTATGCCGGAAGACTGGCTTTTTTTTTTTTATTTCAGTCCCGGCAATTCGGAGAAATTCTGTTGTGAAACACTTCCACTAGTGGTCATTCAGTATAATCTGCAGATGGAAAAGTCCACTGTTAGCATATTTACTATGAACAGTACAAAAAATTGTGATTTTTATAAAGGGTAAACAGATCAATTCTTTGAAGTCTCTATTATTGTGAAAATCAACAGCACGTTAGAAAATCAAATCTCAATTTGTGTTTTTAACCTCTCATACTTCCCTGAATCCCATGCCTCATTTGCTAACAATCTCTAAATAACTGTAGCATGTACATTAGGATATAGATAAAGAGATCTTTTTGCCAGCCAAGTGGCAGTGTACCCATCTCACTTCATTTCTTTTAGGATATGGTACACCAGTAGCAATTAAGCCAGCTGATAAGTTGATCGAGGAAGGGTTAGGCTACAGTTAATGGGAATAATAAAAGCTATGAATAGCATGTTCATCATCATCATCTTAGGTAATTCCTATCAGTTCAGCAATAGCCAAGTTGAGACCCTTATGCTCACTTACCTTCATACAAATTTAGAAGTCTCAAAAAATGCCCTTATTTCTTTAATCTTACCATCTTATTAATTTGGGCCTCCTGTCTACCCTGCTACTTATTTCATTACCAAGATAAATGTATCCTGCTGCTTGCTAGACAACAGAGTAGCCCTCCGGTCAGACAACATCTTGCTTTAACTTTATGATGTCATCTTGCTAGGCAACAGAGTAGCCCTCCGGTCAGACAACAACTTGCTTTAGCTTTATGATGTCAGAGCGCCTCAGGTCAAATTGTCCTTGTGGAAGCTGTCCACACAGGAGGAGGAGCTATCAGAAGTTATGCAGTAGGATTCTATCTGTATTGATGACTACAAGGCAAGCAGGAGGAGGAATGGTGAAGGACTCTGAACCACTCCAAGCACTGGGGCCTTTTTGAAAGAGGGACGGAGATACAAAAACAGATTATCCTTTCCAACTGTCCATCTTAAGTATCAAAGTCCAATTTACAGAGTGCAGGGGAAGAGGTTAAATGAGCTTCCTTCCGTGAGAATGTAACACTATTGTTCTAAAGTCAGATAGTGCATTTTCGCCACAATGGCAGCAATTTCCTTGAATGGTACATTGCTAGCATCTGGATCTAAACCAGGCTTTAGTAAACTTGGAAGCAGTCAGTCTGTTATTAACAAACATGACCAACACAATGTGATCTATATTACTTCCATCTTGACTGAAATTATATTCAAGCACAGGCCCCACTGGAAGGTAGTGAGAACATTAAGATGCTGTGAAAGTCTTTTTAATTCCTAAAGGAATGATGGTCAGATTTACTTACCATATAAATTGGTCAAATGAGGCTGTATGCCGGAAGACTGCCTTTTTTTTTTTTTAACTTCATGGCAATTCAGAGAAATTCTGTTGTGAAACACTGCCACTGCTGGTCATTCAGTATAATCTGCAGATGGAAAAGTCCACTGTTAGCATATTTACTATAAACAGTACAAAAAATTGTGATTTTTATAAAGGGTAAACAGATCAATTCTATAAAGTCTCTATTATTGTGAAAATCATCAGCACGTTAGAAAATCAAATTTTGTGTTTTTAACCTCCCATACTTCACTGAATCCCATGCCTCATTTGCTAACAATCTCTAAACAACTGTAGCATGTACATTAGGATATAGATAAAGAGATCTTTTTGCCAGCCAAGTGACAGTGTACCCATCTCACTTAATTTCTTTTAGGATATGTTAACAGCAGTAGCAATTAATCCAGCTGATAAGTTGATCGAGGAAGGGTTAGGCTACATTTAATGGGAATAATAAAAGCTATGAATAGCATGTTCATCATCATCATCTTAGGTAATTCCTATCAGTTCAGCAATAGTCAAGTTGAGACCCTTATGCTCACTTACCTTCATATAAATTTAGAAGTCTCAAAAAATGCCCTTATTTCTTTAATCTTACCATCTTAGTTTTCATTTGGGCATCCTGTCTACCCTGCTACTTATTTCATTACCAAGATAAATTTATCCTGCTGCTTGCTAGGCAACAGAGTAGCCCTCCGGTCAGACAACATCTTGCTTTAACTTTATGATGTCATCTTGCTAGGCAACAGATTGGCCCTCAGGTCAGACAACATCTTGCTTTAGCTTTATGATGTCAGAGCGCCTCAGGTCCAATTGTCCTTGTGGAAGCTGTCCACACAGGAGGAGGAGCTATCAGAAGTTATGCAGTAGTTTTCTATCTGTATTGATGACTACAAGGCAAGCAGGAGGAGGAATGGTGAAGGACTCTGAACCACTCAAAGCACTGGGGCCTTTTTGAAAGAGGGACAGAGATACAAAAACAGATTATCCTTTCCAACTGTCCATCTTCAGTATCAAAGTCCAATTTACAGAGTGCAGGGGAAGACGTTAAATGAGCTTCCTTCCGTGAGAACGTAACACTATCGTTCTAAAGTCAGATAGTGCATTTTCGCCGCAATGGTAGCAATTTCCTTGAATGGTACATTGCTAGCATCAGGATCTAAACCAGGCTTTAGTAAACTTGGAAGCAGTCAGTCTGTTATTAACTAACATGACCAACACAATGTGATCCATATTACTTCCATCTTGACTGAAATTATATTCAAGCACAGGCCCCACTGAAAGGTAGTGAGAACATTAAGATGCTGTGAAAGTCTTTTTATTTCCTCAAGGAATGATGGTCAGATTTACTTACCATATAAATTGGTCAAATGATGCTGTATGCCGGAAGACTGCCTTTTTTTTTTTTATTTCAGTCCCGGCAATTCGGAGAAATTCTGTTGTGAAACACTTCCACTAGTGGTCATTCAGTATAATCTGCAGATGGAAAAGTCCACTGTTAGCATATTTACTATGAACAGTACAAAAAATTGTGATTTTTATAAAGGGTAAACAGATCAATTCTTTGAAGTCTCTATTGTGAAAATCAACAGCACGTTAGAAAATCAAATCTCAATTTGTGTTTTTAACCTCTCATACTTCCCTGAATCCCATGCCTCATTTGCTAACAATCTCTAAATAACTGTAGCATGTACATTAGGATATAGATAAAGAGATCTTTTTGCCAGCCAAGTGGCAGTGTACCCATCTCACTTCATTTCTTTTAGGATATGGTACACCAGTAGCAATTAAGCCAGCTGATAAGTTGATCGAGGAAGGGTTAGGCTACAGTTAATGGGAATAATAAAAGCTATGAATAGCATGTTCATCATCATCATCTTAGGTAATTCCTATCAGTTCAGCAATAGCCAAGTTGAGACCCTTATGCTCACTTACCTTCATACAAATTTAGAAGTCTCAAAAAATGCCCTTATTTCTTTAATCTTACCATCTTATTAATTTGGGCATCCTGTCTACCCTGCTACTTATTTCATTACCAAGATAAATGTATCCTGCTGCTTGCTAGACAACAGAGTAGCCCTCCGGTCAGACAACATCTTGCTTTAACTTTATGATGTCATCTTGCTAGGCAACAGAGTAGCCCTCCGGTCAGACAACAACTTGCTTTAGCTTTATGATGTCAGAGCGCCTCAGGTCAAATTGTCCTTGTGGAAGCTGTCCACACAGGAGGAGGAGCTATCAGAAGTTATGCAGTAGGATTCTATCTGTATTGATGACTACAAGGCAAGCAGGAGGAGGAATGGTGAAGGACTCTGAACCACTCCAAGCACTGGGGCCTTTTTGAAAGAGGGACGGAGATACAAAAACAGATTATCCTTTCCAACTGTCCATCTTAAGTATCAAAGTCCAATTTACAGAGTGCAGGGGAAGAGGTTAAATGAGCTTCCTTCCGTGAGAATGTAACACTATTGTTCTAAAGTCAGATAGTGCATTTTCGCCACAATGGCAGCAATTTCCTTGAATGGTACATTGCTAGCATCTGGATCTAAACCAGGCTTTAGTAAACTTGGAAGCAGTCAGTCTGTTATTAACAAACATGACCAACACAATGTGATCTATATTACTTCCATCTTGACTGAAATTATATTCAAGCACAGGCCCCACTGGAAGGTAGTGAGAACATTAAGATGCTGTGAAAGTCTTTTTAATTCCTAAAGGAATGATGGTCAGATTTACTTACCATATAAATTGGTCAAATGAGGCTGTATGCCGGAAGACTGCCTTTTTTTTTTTTTAACTTCATGGCAATTCAGAGAAATTCTGTTGTGAAACACTGCCACTGCTGGTCATTCAGTATAATCTGCAGATGGAAAAGTCCACTGTTAGCATATTTACTATAAACAGTACAAAAAATTGTGATTTTTATAAAGGGTAAACAGATCAATTCTATAAAGTCTCTATTATTGTGAAAATCATCAGCACGTTAGAAAATCAAATTTTGTGTTTTTAACCTCCCATACTTCACTGAATCCCATGCCTCATTTGCTAACAATCTCTAAACAACTATAGCATGTACATTAGGATATAGATAAAGAGATCTTTTTGCCAGCCAAGTGACAGTGTACCCATCTCACTTAATTTCTTTTAGGATATGTTACAGCAGTAGCAATTAAGCCAGCTGATAAGTTGATCGAGGAAGGGTTAGGCTACAGTTAATGGGAATAATAAAAGCTATGAATAGCATGTTCATCATCATCATCTTAGGTAATTCCTATCAGTTCAGCAATAGTCAAGTTGAGACCATTATGCTCACTTACCTTCATATAAATTTAGAAGTCTCAAAAAATGCCCTTATTTCGTTAATCTTACCATCTTAGTTTTCATTTGGGCATCCTGTCTACCCTGCTACTTATTTCATTACCAAGATAAATTTATCCTGCTGCTTGCTAGGCAACAGAGTAGCCCTCCGGTCAGACAACATCTTGCTTTAACTTTATGATGTCATCTTGCTAGGCAACAGATTGGCCCTCAGGTCAGACAACATCTTGCTTTAGCTTTATGATGTCAGAGCGCCTCAGGTCCAATTGTCCTTGTGGAAGCTGTCCACACAGGAGGAGGAGCTATCAGAAGTTATGCAGTAGTTTTCTATCTGTATTGATGACTACAAGGCAAGCAGGAGGAGGAATGGTGAAGGACTCTGAACCACTCAAAGCACTGGGGCCTTTTTGAAAGAGGGACAGAGATACAAAAACAGATTATCCTTTCCAACTGTCCATCTTCAGTATCAAAGTCCAATTTACAGAGTGCAGGGGAAGACGTTAAATGAGCTTCCTTCCGTGAGAACGTAACACTATCGTTCTAAAGTCAGATAGTGCATTTTCGCCGCAATGGTAGCAATTTCCTTGAATGGTACATTGCTAGCATCAGGATCTAAACCAGGCTTTAGTAAACTTGGAAGCAGTCAGTCTGTTATTAACTAACATGACCAACACAATGTGATCCATATTACTTCCATCTTGACTGAAATTATATTCAAGCACAGGCCCCACTGAAAGGTAGTGAGAACATTAAGATGCTGTGAAAGTCTTTTTATTTCCTCAAGGAATGATGGTCAGATTTACTTACCATATAAATTGGTCAAATGATGCTGTATGCCGGAAGACTGCCTTTTTTTTTTTTATTTCAGTCCCGGCAATTCGGAGAAATTCTGTTGTGAAACACTTCCACTAGTGGTCATTCAGTATAATCTGCAGATGGAAAAGTCCACTGTTAGCATATTTACTATGAACAGTACAAAAAATTGTGATTTTTATAAAGGGTAAACAGATCAATTCTTTGAAGTCTCTATTATTGTGAAAATCAACAGCACGTTAGAAAATCAAATCTCAATTTGTGTTTTTAACCTCTCATACTTCCCTGAATCCCATGCCTCATTTGCTAACAATCTCTAAATAACTGTAGCATGTACATTAGGATATAGATAAAGAGATCTTTTTGCCAGCCAAGTGGCAGTGTACCCATCTCACTTCATTTCTTTTAGGATATGGTACACCAGTAGCAATTAAGCCAGCTGATAAGTTGATCGAGGAAGGGTTAGGCTACAGTTAATGGGAATAATAAAAGCTATGAATAGCATGTTCATCATCATCATCTTAGGTAATTCCTATCAGTTCAGCAATAGCCAAGTTGAGACCCTTATGCTCACTTACCTTCATACAAATTTAGAAGTCTCAAAAAATGCCCTTATTTCTTTAATCTTACCATCTTATTAATTTGGGCATCCTGTCTACCCTGCTACTTATTTCATTACCAAGATAAATGTATCCTGCTGCTTGCTAGACAACAGAGTAGCCCTCCGGTCAGACAACATCTTGCTTTAACTTTATGATGTCATCTTGCTAGGCAACAGAGTAGCCCTCCGGTCAGACAACAACTTGCTTTAGCTTTATGATGTCAGAGCGCCTCAGGTCAAATTGTCCTTGTGGAAGCTGTCCACACAGGAGGAGGAGCTATCAGAAGTTATGCAGTAGGATTCTATCTGTATTGATGACTACAAGGCAAGCAGGAGGAGGAATGGTGAAGGACTCTGAACCACTCCAAGCACTGGGGCCTTTTTGAAAGAGGGACGGAGATACAAAAACAGATTATCCTTTCCAACTGTCCATCTTAAGTATCAAAGTCCAATTTACAGAGTGCAGGGGGAGACGTTAAATGAGCTTCCTTCCGTGAGAATGTAACACTATTGTTCTAAAGTCAGATAGTGCATTTTCGCCGCAATGGCAGCAATTTCCTTGAATGGTACATTGCTAGCATCTGGATCTAAACCAGGCTTTAGTAAACTTGGAAGCAGTCAGTCTGTTATTAACGAACATGACCAACACAATGTGATCCATATTACTTCCATCTTGACTGAAATTATATTCAAGCACAGGCCCCACTGGAAGGTAGTGAGAACATTAAGATGCTGTGAAAGTCTTTTTAATTCCTAAAGGAATGATGGTCAGATTTACTTACCATATAAATTGGTCAAATGAGGCTGTATGCCGGAAGACTGCCTTTTTTTTTCTTTAACTTCATGGCAATTCAGAGAAATTCTGTTGTGAAACACTGCCACTGCTGGTCATTCAGTATAATCTGCAGATGGAAAAGTCCACTGTTAGCATATTTACTATAAACAGTACAAAAAATTGTGATTTTTATAAAGGGTAAACAGATCAATTCTATAAAGTCTCTATTATTGTGAAAATCATCAGCACGTTAGAAAATCAAATTTTGTGTTTTTAACCTCCCATACTTCACTGAATCCCATGCCTCATTTGCTAACAATCTCTAAACAACTGTAGCATGTACATTAGGATATAGATAAAGAGATCTTTTTGCCAGCCAAGTGACAGTGTACCCATCTCACTTAATTTCTTTTAGGATATGTTAACAGCAGTAGCAATTAAGCCAGCTGATAAGTTGATCGAGGAAGGGTTAGGCTACATTTAATGGGAATAATAAAAGCTATGAATAGCATGTTCATCATCATCATCTTAGGTAATTCCTATCAGTTCAGCAATAGTCAAGTTGAGACCCTTATGCTCACTTACCTTCATATAAATTTAGAAGTCTCAAAAAATGCCCTTATTTCTTTAATCTTACCATCTTAGTTTTCATTTGGGCATCCTGTCTACCCTGCTACTTATTTCATTACCAAGATAAATTTATCCTGCTGCTTGCTAGGCAACAGAGTAGCCCTCCGGTCAGACAACATCTTGCTTTAACTTTATGATGTCATCTTGCTAGGCAACAGATTGGCCCTCAGGTCAGACAACATCTTGCTTTAGCTTTATGATGTCAGAGCGCCTCAGGTCCAATTGTCCTTGTGGAAGCTGTCCACACAGGAGGAGGAGCTATCAGAAGTTATGCAGTAGTTTTCTATCTGTATTGATGACTACAAGGCAAGCAGGAGGAGGAATGGTGAAGGACTCTGAACCACTCAAAGCACTGGGGCCTTTTTGAAAGAGGGACAGAGATACAAAAACAGATTATCCTTTCCAACTGTCCATCTTCAGTATCAAAGTCCAATTTACAGAGTGCAGGGGAAGACGTTAAATGAGCTTCCTTCCGTGAGAACGTAACACTATCGTTCTAAAGTCAGATAGTGCATTTTCGCCGCAATGGTAGCAATTTCCTTGAATGGTACATTGCTAGCATCAGGATCTAAACCAGGCTTTAGTAAACTTGGAAGCAGTCAGTCTGTTATTAACTAACATGACCAACACAATGTGATCCATATTACTTCCATCTTGACTGAAATTATATTCAAGCACAGGCCCCACTGAAAGGTAGTGAGAACATTAAGATGCTGTGAAAGTCTTTTTATTTCCTCAAGGAATGATGGTCAGATTTACTTACCATATAAATTGGTCAAATGATGCTGTATGCCGGAAGACTGCCTTTTTTTTTTTTATTTCAGTCCCGGCAATTCGGAGAAATTCTGTTGTGAAACACTTCCACTAGTGGTCATTCAGTATAATCTGCAGATGGAAAAGTCCACTGTTAGCATATTTACTATGAACAGTACAAAAAATTGTGATTTTTATAAAGGGTAAACAGATCAATTCTTTGAAGTCTCTATTGTGAAAATCAACAGCACGTTAGAAAATCAAATCTCAATTTGTGTTTTTAACCTCTCATACTTCCCTGAATCCCATGCCTCATTTGCTAACAATCTCTAAATAACTGTAGCATGTACATTAGGATATAGATAAAGAGATCTTTTTGCCAGCCAAGTGGCAGTGTACCCATCTCACTTCATTTCTTTTAGGATATGGTACACCAGTAGCAATTAAGCCAGCTGATAAGTTGATCGAGGAAGGGTTAGGCTACAGTTAATGGGAATAATAAAAGCTATGAATAGCATGTTCATCATCATCATCTTAGGTAATTCCTATCAGTTCAGCAATAGCCAAGTTGAGACCCTTATGCTCACTTACCTTCATACAAATTTAGAAGTCTCAAAAAATGCCCTTATTTCTTTAATCTTACCATCTTATTAATTTGGGCATCCTGTCTACCCTGCTACTTATTTCATTACCAAGATAAATGTATCCTGCTGCTTGCTAGACAACAGAGTAGCCCTCCGGTCAGACAACATCTTGCTTTAACTTTATGATGTCATCTTGCTAGGCAACAGAGTAGCCCTCCGGTCAGACAACAACTTGATTTAGCTTTATGATGTCAGAGCGCCTCAGGTCAAATTGTCCTTGTGGAAGCTGTCCACACAGGAGGAGGAGCTATCAGAAGTTATGCAGTAGGATTCTATCTGTATTGATGACTACAAGGCAAGCAGGAGGAGGAATGGTGAAGGACTCTGAACCACTCCAAGCACTGGGGCCTTTTTGAAAGAGGGACGGAGATACAAAAACAGATTATCCTTTCCAACTGTCCATCTTAAGTATCAAAGTCCAATTTACAGAGTGCAGGGGAAGAGGTTAAATGAGCTTCCTTCCGTGAGAATGTAACACTATTGTTCTAAAGTCAGATAGTGCATTTTCGCCACAATGGCAGCAATTTCCTTGAATGGTACATTGCTAGCATCTGGATCTAAACCAGGCTTTAGTAAACTTGGAAGCAGTCAGTCTGTTATTAACAAACATGACCAACACAATGTGATCTATATTACTTCCATCTTGACTGAAATTATATTCAAGCACAGGCCCCACTGGAAGGTAGTGAGAACATTAAGATGCTGTGAAAGTCTTTTTAATTCCTAAAGGAATGATGGTCAGATTTACTTACCATATAAATTGGTCAAATGAGGCTGTATGCCGGAAGACTGCCTTTTTTTTTTTTTAACTTCATGGCAATTCAGAGAAATTCTGTTGTTAAACACTGCCACTGCTGGTCATTCAGTATAATCTGCAGATGGAAAAGTCCACTGTTAGCATATTTACTATAAACAGTACAAAAAATTGTGATTTTTATAAAGGGTAAACAGATCAATTCTATAAAGTCTCTATTATTGTGAAAATCATCAGCACGTTAGAAAATCAAATTTTGTGTTTTTAACCTCCCATACTTCACTGAATCCCATGCCTCATTTGCTAACAATCTCTAAACAACTGTAGCATGTACATTAGGATATAGATAAAGAGATCTTTTTGCCAGCCAAGTGACAGTGTACCCATCTCACTTAATTTCTTTTAGGATATGTTAACAGCAGTAGCAATTAAGCCAGCTGATAAGTTGATCGAGGAAGGGTTAGGCTACATTTAATGGGAATAATAAAAGCTATGAATAGCATGTTCATCATCATCATCTTAGGTAATTCCTATCAGTTCAGCAATAGTCAAGTTGAGACCCTTATGCTCACTTACCTTCATATAAATTTAGAAGTCTCAAAAAATGCCCTTATTTCTTTAATCTTACCATCTTAGTTTTCATTTGGGCATCCTGTCTACCCTGCTACTTATTTCATTACCAAGATAAATTTATCCTGCTGCTTGCTAGGCAACAGAGTAGCCCTCCGGTCAGACAACATCTTGCTTTAACTTTATGATGTCATCTTGCTAGGCAACAGATTGGCCCTCAGGTCAGACAACATCTTGCTTTAGCTTTATGATGTCAGAGCGCCTCAGGTCCAATTGTCCTTGTGGAAGCTGTCCACACAGGAGGAGGAGCTATCAGAAGTTATGCAGTAGTTTTCTATCTGTATTGATGACTACAAGGCAAGCAGGAGGAGGAATGGTGAAGGACTCTGAACCACTCAAAGCACTGGGGCCTTTTTGAAAGAGGGACAGAGATACAAAAACAGATTATCCTTTCCAACTGTCCATCTTCAGTATCAAAGTCCAATTTACAGAGTGCAGGGGAAGACGTTAAATGAGCTTCCTTCCGTGAGAACGTAACACTATCGTTCTAAAGTCAGATAGTGCATTTTCGCCGCAATGGTAGCAATTTCCTTGAATGGTACATTGCTAGCATCAGGATCTAAACCAGGCTTTAGTAAACTTGGAAGCAGTCAGTCTGGTATTAACTAACATGACCAACACAATGTGATCCATATTACTTCCATCTTGACTGAAATTATATTCAAGCACAGGCCCCACTGAAAGGTAGTGAGAACATTAAGATGCTGTGAAAGTCTTTTTATTTCCTCAAGGAATGATGGTCAGATTTACTTACCATATAAATTGGTCAAATGATGCTGTATGCCGGAAGACTGCCTTTTTTTTTTTTATTTCAGTCCCGGCAATTCGGAGAAATTCTGTTGTGAAACACTTCCACTAGTGGTCATTCAGTATAATCTGCAGATGGAAAAGTCCACTGTTAGCATATTTACTATGAACAGTACAAAAAATTGTGATTTTTATAAAGGGTAAACAGATCAATTCTTTGAAGTCTCTATTATTGTGAAAATCAACAGCACGTTAGAAAATCAAATCTCAATTTGTGTTTTTAACCTCTCATACTTCCCTGAATCCCATGCCTCATTTGCTAACAATCTCTAAATAACTGTAGCATGTACATTAGGATATAGATAAAGAGATCTTTTTGCCAGCCAAGTGGCAGTGTACCCATCTCACTTCATTTCTTTTAGGATATGGTACACCAGTAGCAATTAAGCCAGCTGATAAGTTGATCGAGGAAGGGTTAGGCTACAGTTAATGGGAATAATAAAAGCTATGAATAGCATGTTCATCATCATCATCTTAGGTAATTCCTATCAGTTCAGCAATAGCCAAGTTGAGACCCTTATGCTCACTTACCTTCATACAAATTTAGAAGTCTCAAAAAATGCCCTTATTTCTTTAATCTTACCATCTTATTAATTTGGGCATCCTGTCTACCCTGCTACTTATTTCATTACCAAGATAAATGTATCCTGCTGCTTGCTAGACAACAGAGTAGCCCTCCGGTCAGACAACATCTTGCTTTAACTTTATGATGTCATCTTGCTAGGCAACAGAGTAGCCCTCCGGTCAGACAACAACTTGCTTTAGCTTTATGATGTCAGAGCGCCTCAGGTCAAATTGTCCTTGTGGAAGCTGTCCACACAGGAGGAGGAGCTATCAGAAGTTATGCAGTAGGATTCTATCTGTATTGATGACTACAAGGCAAGCAGGAGGAGGAATGGTGAAGGACTCTGAACCACTCCAAGCACTGGGGCCTTTTTGAAAGAGGGACGGAGATACAAAAACAGATTATCCTTTCCAACTGTCCATCTTAAGTATCAAAGTCCAATTTACAGAGTGCAGGGGAAGAGGTTAAATGAGCTTCCTTCCGTGAGAATGTAACACTATTGTTCTAAAGTCAGATAGTGCATTTTCGCCACAATGGCAGCAATTTCCTTGAATGGTACATTGCTAGCATCTGGATCTAAACCAGGCTTTAGTAAACTTGGAAGCAGTCAGTCTGTTATTAACAAACATGACCAACACAATGTGATCTATATTACTTCCATCTTGACTGAAATTATATTCAAGCACAGGCCCCACTGGAAGGTAGTGAGAACATTAAGATGCTGTGAAAGTCTTTTTAATTCCTAAAGGAATGATGGTCAGATTTACTTACCATATAAATTGGTCAAATGAGGCTGTATGCCGGAAGACTGCCTTTTTTTTTTTTTAACTTCATGGCAATTCAGAGAAATTCTGTTGTGAAACACTGCCACTGCTGGTCATTCAGTATAATCTGCAGATGGAAAAGTCCACTGTTAGCATATTTACTATAAACAGTACAAAAAATTGTGATTTTTATAAAGGGTAAACAGATCAATTCTATAAAGTCTCTATTATTGTGAAAATCATCAGCACGTTAGAAAATCAAATTTTGTGTTTTTAACCTCCCATACTTCACTGAATCCCATGCCTCATTTGCTAACAATCTCTAAACAACTGTAGCATGTACATTAGGATATAGATAAAGAGATCTTTTTGCCAGCCAAGTGACAGTGTACCCATCTCACTTAATTTCTTTTAGGATATGTTACAGCAGTAGCAATTAAGCCAGCTGATAAGTTGATCGAGGAAGGGTTAGGCTACAGTTAATGGGAATAATAAAAGCTATGAATAGCATGTTCATCATCATCATCTTAGGTAATTCCTATCAGTTCAGCAATAGTCAAGTTGAGACCATTATGCTCACTTACCTTCATATAAATTTAGAAGTCTCAAAAAATGCCCTTATTTCGTTAATCTTACCATCTTAGTTTTCATTTGGGCATCCTGTCTACCCTGCTACTTATTTCATTACCAAGATAAATTTATCCTGCTGCTTGCTAGGCAACAGATTGGCCCTCAGGTCAGACAACATCTTGCTTTAGCTTTATGATGTCAGAGCGCCTCAGGTCCAATTGTCCTTGTGGAACCTGTCCACACAGGAGGAGGAGCTATCAGATGTTATGCAGTAGTTTTCTATCTGTATTGATGACTACAAGGCAAGCAGGAGGAGGAATGGTGAAGGACTCTGACCCACTCAAAGCACTGGGGCCTTTTTGAAAGAGGGACAGAGATACAAAAACAGATTATCCTTTCCAACTGTCCATCTTCAGTATCAAAGTCCAATTTACAGAGTGCAGGGGTAGACGTTAAATGAGCTTCCTTCCGTGAGAACGTAACACTATCGTTCTAAAGTCAGATAGTGCATTTTCGCCGCAATGGTAGCAATTTCCTTGAATGGTACATTGCTAGCATCAGGATCTAAACCAGGCTTTAGTAAACTTGGAAGCAGTCAGTCTGTTATTAACTAACATGACCAACACAATGTGATCCATATTACTTCCATCTTGACTGAAATTATATTCAAGCACAGGCCCCACTGAAAGGTAGTGAGAACATTAAGATGCTGTGAAAGTCTTTTTATTTCCTCAAGGAATGATGGTCAGATTTACTTACCATATAAATTGGTCAAATGATGCTGTATGCCGGAAGACTGCCTTTTTTTTTTAACTTCAGTCCCGGCAATTCGGAGAAATTCTGTTGTGAAACACTGCCACTAGTGGTCATTCAGTATAATCTGCAGATGGAAAAGTCCACTGTTAGCATATTTACTATGAACAGTACAAAAAATTGTGATTTTTATAAAGGGTAAACAGATCAATTCTTTGAAGTCTCTATTATTGTGAAAATCAACAGCACGTTAGAAAATCAAATCTCAATTTGTGTTTTTAACCTCTCATACTTCCCTGAATCCCATGCCTCATTTGCTAACAATCTCTAAATAACTGTAGCATGTACATTAGGATATAGATAAAGAGATCTTTTTGCCAGCCAAGTGGCAGTGTACCCATCTCACTTCATTTCTTTTAGGATATGGTACACCAGTAGCAATTAAGCCAGCTGATAAGTTGATCGAGGAAGGGTTAGGCTACAGTTAATGGGAATAATAAAAGCTATGAATAGCATGTTCATCATCATCATCTTAGGTAATTCCTATCAGTTCAGCAATAGCCAAGTTGAGACCCTTATGCTCACTTACCTTCATACAAATTTAGAAGTCTCAAAAAATGCCCTTATTTCTTTAATCTTACCATCTTATTAATTTGGGCATCCTGTCTACCCTGCTACTTATTTCATTACCAAGATAAATGTATCCTGCTGCTTGCTAGACAATAGAGTAGCCCTCCGGTCAGACAACATCTTGCTTTAACTTTATGATGTCATCTTGCTAGGCAACAGAGTAGCCCTCCGGTCAGACAACATCTTGCTTTAGCTTTATGATGTCAGAGCGCCTCAGGTCAAATTGTCCTTGTGGAAGCTGTCCACACAGGAGGAGGAGCTATCAGAAGTTATGCAGTAGGATTCTATCTGTATTGATGACTACAAGGCAAGCAGGAGGAGGAATGGTGAAGGACTCTGAACCACTCCAAGCACTGGGGCCTTTTTGAAAGAGGGACGGAGATACAAAAACAGATTATCCTTTCCAACTGTCCATCTTAAGTATCAAAGTCCAATTTACAGAGTGCAGGGGGAGACGTTAAATGAGCTTCCTTCCGTGAGAATGTAAAACTATTGTTCTAAAGTCAGATAGTGCATTTTCGCCGCAATGGCAGCAATTTCCTTGAATGGTACATTGCTAGCATCAGGATCTAAACCAGGCTTTAGTAAACTTGGAAGCAGTCAGTCTGTTATTAACTAACATGACCAACACAATGTGATCCATATTACTTCCATCTTGACTGAAATTATATTCAAGCACAGGCCCCACTGAAAGGTAGTGAGAACATTAAGATGCTGTGAAAGTCTTTTTATTTCCTCAAGGAATGATGGTCAGATTTACTTACCATATAAATTGGTCAAATGATGCTGTATGCCGGAAGACTGCCTTTTTTTTTTAACTTCAGTCCCGGCAATTCGGAGAAATTCTGTTGTGAAACACTGACACTAGTGGTCATTCAGTATAATCTGCAGATGGAAAAGTCCACTGTTAGCATATTTACTATGAACAGTACAAAAAATTGTGATTTTTATAAAGGGTAAACAGATCAATTCTTTGAAGTCTCTATTATTGTGAAAATCAACAGCACGTTAGAAAATCAAATCTCAATTTGTGTTTTTAACCTCTCATACTTCCCTGAATCCCATGCCTCATTTGCTAACAATCTCTAAATAACTGTAGCATGTACATTAGGATATAGATAAAGAGATCTTTTTGCCAGCCAAGTGGCAGTGTACCCATCTCACTTCATTTCTTTTAGGATATGGTACACCAGTAGCAATTAAGCCAGCTGATAAGTTGATCGAGGAAGGGTTAGGCTACAGTTAATGGGAATAATAAAAGCTATGAATAGCATGTTCATCATCATCATCTTAGGTAATTCCTATCAGTTCAGCAATAGCCAAGTTGAGACCCTTATGCTCACTTACCTTCATACAAATTTAGAAGTCTCAAAAAATGCCCTTATTTCTTTAATCTTACCATCTTATTAATTTGGGCATCCTGTCTACCCTGCTACTTATTTCATTACCAAGATAAATGTATCCTGCTGCTTGCTAGACAATAGAGTAGCCCTCCGGTCAGACAACATCTTGCTTTAACTTTATGATGTCATCTTGCTAGGCAACAGAGTAGCCCTCCGGTCAGACAACATCTTGCTTTAGCTTTATGATGTCAGAGCGCCTCAGGTCAAATTGTCCTTGTGGAAGCTGTCCACACAGGAGGAGGAGCTATCAGAAGTTATGCAGTAGGATTCTATCTGTATTGATGACTACAAGGCAAGCAGGAGGAGGAATGGTGAAGGACTCTGAACCACTCCAAGCACTGGGGCCTTTTTGAAAGAGGGACGGAGATACAAAAACAGATTATCCTTTCCAACTGTCCATCTTAAGTATCAAAGTCCAATTTACATAGTGCAGGGGAAGACGTTAAATGAGCTTCCTTCCGTGAGAATGTAACACTATTGTTCTAAAGTCAGATAGTGCATTTTCGCCGCAATGGCAGCAATTTCCTTGAATGGTACATTGCTAGCATCTGGATCTAAACCAGGCTTTAGTAAACTTGGAAGCAGTCAGTCTGTTATTAACGAACATGACCAACACAATGTGATCCATATTACTTCCATCTTGACTGAAATTATATTCAAGCACAGGCCCCACTGGAAGGTAGTGAGAACATTAAGATGCTGTGAAAGTCTTTTTAATTCCTAAAGGAATGATGGTCAGATTTACTTACCATATAAATTGGTCAAATGAGGCTGTATGCTGGAAGACTGCCTTTTTTTTTCTTTAACTTCATGGCAATTCAGAGAAATTCTGTTGTGAAACACTGCCACTGCTGGTCATTCAGTATAATCTGCAGATGGAAAAGTCCACTGTTAGCATATTTACTATAAACAGTACAAAAAATTGTGATTTTTATAAAGGGTAAACAGATCAATTCTATAAAGTCTCTATTATTGTGAAAATCATCAGCACGTTAGAAAATCAAATTTTGTGTTTTTAACCTCCCATACTTCACTGAATCCCATGCCTCATTTGCTAACAATCTCTAAACAACTGTAGCATGTACATTAGGATATAGATAAAGAGATCTTTTTGCCAGCCAAGTGACAGTGTACCCATCTCACTTAATTTCTTTTAGGATATGTTAACAGCAGTAGCAATTAAGCCAGCTGATAAGTTGATCGAGGAAGGGTTAGGCTACATTTAATGGGAATAATAAAAGCTATGAATAGCATGTTCATCATCATCATCTTAGGTAATTCCTATCAGTTCAGCAATAGTCAAGTTGAGACCCTTATGCTCACTTACCTTCATATAAATTTAGAAGTCTCAAAAAATGCCCTTATTTCTTTAATCTTACCATCTTAGTTTTCATTTGGGCATCCTGTCTACCCTGCTACTTATTTCATTACCAAGATAAATTTATCCTGCTGCTTGCTAGGCAACAGAGTAGCCCTCCGGTCAGACAACATCTTGCTTTAACTTTATGATGTCATCTTGCTAGGCAACAGATTGGCCCTCCGGTCAGACAACATCTTGCTTTAGCTTTATGATGTCAGAGCGCCTCAGGTCAAATTGTCCTTGTGGAAGCTGTCCACACAGGAGGAGGAGCTATCAGAAGTTATGCAGTAGTTTTCTATCTGTATTGATGACTACAAGGCAAGCAGGAGGAGGAATGGTGAAGGACTCTGAACCACTCAAAGCACTGGGGCCTTTTTGAAAGAGGGACAGAGATACAAAAACAGATTATCCTTTCCAACTGTCCATCTTCAGTATCAAAGTCCAATTTACAGAGTGCAGGGGAAGACGTTAAATGAGCTTCCTTCCGTGAGAACGTAACACTATCGTTCTAAAGTCAGATAGTGCATTTTCGCCGCAATGGTAGCAATTTCCTTGAATGGTACATTGCTAGCATCAGGATCTAAACCAGGCTTTAGTAAACTTGGAAGCAGTCAGTCTGTTATTAACTAACATGACCAACACAATGTGATCCATATTACTTCCATCTTGACTGAAATTATATTCAAGCACAGGCCCCACTGAAAGGTAGTGAGAACATTAAGATGCTGTGAAAGTCTTTTTATTTCCTCAAGGAATGATGGTCAGATTTACTTACCATATAAATTGGTCAAATGATGCTGTATGCCGGAAGACTGCCTTTTTTTTTTTATTTCAGTCCCGGCAATTCGGAGAAATTCTGTTGTGAAACACTTCCACTAGTGGTCATTCAGTATAATCTGCAGATGGAAAAGTCCACTGTTAGCATATTTACTATGAACAGTACAAAAAATTGTGATTTTTATAAAGGGTAAACAGATCAATTCTTTGAAGTCTCTATTATTGTGAAAATCAACAGCACGTTAGAAAATCAAATCTCAATTTGTGTTTTTAACCTCTCATACTTCCCTGAATCCCATGCCTCATTTGCTAACAATCTCTAAATAACTGTAGCATGTACATTAGGATATAGATAAAGAGATCTTTTTGCCAGCCAAGTGGCAGTGTACCCATCTCACTTCATTTCTTTTAGGATATGGTACACCAGTAGCAATTAAGCCAGCTGATAAGTTGATCGAGGAAGGGTTAGGCTACAGTTAATGGGAATAATAAAAGCTATGAATAGCATGTTCATCATCATCATCTTAGGTAATTCCTATCAGTTCAGCAATAGCCAAGTTGAGACCCTTATGCTCACTTACCTTCATACAAATTTAGAAGTCTCAAAAAATGCCCTTATTTCTTTAATCTTACCATCTTATTAATTTGGGCATCCTGTCTACCCTGCTACTTATTTCATTACCAAGATAAATGTATCCTGCTGCTTGCTAGACAACAGAGTAGCCCTCCGGTCAGACAACATCTTGCTTTAACTTTATGATGTCATCTTGCTAGGCAACAGAGTAGCCATCCGGTCAGACAACAACTTGCTTTAGCTTTATGATGTCAGAGCGCCTCAGGTCAAATTGTCCTTGTGGAAGCTGTCCACACAGGAGGAGGAGCTATCAGAAGTTATGCAGTAGGATTCTATCTGTATTGATGACTACAGGGCAAGCAGGAGGAGGAATGGTGAAGGACTCTGAACCACTCCAAGCACTGGGGCCTTTTTGAAAGAGGGACGGAGATACAAAAACAGATTATCCTTTCCAACTGTCCATCTTAAGTATCAAAGTCCAATTTACAGAGTGCAGGGGAAGAGGTTAAATGAGCTTCCTTCCGTGAGAATGTAACACTATTGTTCTAAAGTCAGATAGTGCATTTTCGCCACAATGGCAGCAATTTCCTTGAATGGTACATTGCTAGCATCTGGATCTAAACCAGGCTTTAGTAAACTTGGAAGCAGTCAGTCTGTTATTAACAAACATGACCAACACAATGTGATCTATATTACTTCCATCTTGACTGAAATTATATTCAAGCACAGGCCCCACTGGAAGGTAGTGAGAACATTAAGATGCTGTGAAAGTCTTTTTAATTCCTAAAGGAATGATGGTCAGATTTACTTACCATATAAATTGGTCAAATGAGGCTGTATGCCGGAAGACTGCCTTTTTTTTTTTTAACTTCATGGCAATTCAGAGAAATTCTGTTGTGAAACACTGCCACTGCTGGTCATTCAGTATAATCTGCAGATGGAAAAGTCCACTGTTAGCATATTTACTATAAACAGTACAAAAAATTGTGATTTTTATAAAGGGTAAACAGATCAATTCTATAAAGTCTCTATTATTGTGAAAATCATCAGCACGTTAGAAAATCAAATTTTGTGTTTTTAACCTCCCATACTTCACTGAATCCCATGCCTCATTTGCTAACAATCTCTAAACAACTGTAGCATGTACATTAGGATATAGATAAAGAGATCTTTTTGCCAGCCAAGTGACAGTGTACCCATCTCACTTAATTTCTTTTAGGATATGTTACAGCAGTAGCAATTAAGCCAGCTGATAAGTTGATCGAGGAAGGGTTAGGCTACAGTTAATGGGAATAATAAAAGCTATGAATAGCATGTTCATCATCATCATCTTAGGTAATTCCTATCAGTTCAGCAATAGTCAAGTTGAGACCATTATGCTCACTTACCTTCATATAAATTTAGAAGTCTCAAAAAATGCCCTTATTTCGTTAATCTTACCATCTTAGTTTTCATTTGGGCATCCTGTCTACCCTGCTACTTATTTCATTACCAAGATAAATTTATCCTGCTGCTTGCTAGGCAACAGAGTAGCCCTCCGGTCAGACAACATCTTGCTTTAACTTTATGATGTCATCTTGCTAGGCAACAGATTGGCCCTCAGGTCAGACAACATCTTGCTTTAGCTTTATGATGTCAGAGCGCCTCAG
Source organism: Lissotriton helveticus (assembly GCF_964261635.1). Classification (NCBI taxonomy): domain Eukaryota; kingdom Metazoa; phylum Chordata; class Amphibia; order Caudata; family Salamandridae; genus Lissotriton; species Lissotriton helveticus. Next base: position 1,184,491,447 of record NC_136067.1, read on the forward strand.
GTCCAATTGTCCTTGTGGAAGCTGTCCACACAGGAGGAGGAGCTATCAGAAGTTATGCAGTAGTTTTCTATCTGTATTGATGACTACAAGGCAAGCAGGAGGAGGAATGGTGAAGGACTCTGACCCACTCAAAGCACTGGGGCCTTTTTGAAAGAGGGACAGAGATACAAAAACAGATTATCCTTTCCAACTGTCCATCTTCAGTATCAAAGTCCAATTTACAGAGTGCAGGGGAAGACGTTAAATGAGCTTCCTTCCGTGAGAACGTAACACTATCGTTCTAAAGTCAGATAGTGCATTTTCGCCGCAATGGTAGCAATTTCCTTGAATGGTACATTGCTAGCATCAGGATCTAAACCAGGCTTTAGTAAACTTGGAAGCAGTCAGTCTGTTATTAACTAACATGACCAACACAATGTGATCCATATTACTTCCATCTTGACTGAAATTATATTCAAGCACAGGCCCCACTGAAAGGTAGTGAGAACATTAAGATGTTGTGAAAGTCTTTTTATTTCCTCAAGGAATGATGGTCAGATTTACTTACCATATGAATTGGTCAAATGATGCTGTATGCCGGAAGACTGCCTTTTTTTTTTAACTTCAGTCCCGGCAATTCGGAGAAATTCTGTTGTGAAACACTGCCACTAGTGGTCATTCAGTATAATCTGCAGATGGAAAAGTCCACTGTTAGCATATTTACTATGAACAGTACAAAAAATTGTGATTTTTATAAAGGGTAAACAGATCAATTCTTTGAAGTCTCTATTATTGTGAAAATCAACAGCACGTTAGAAAATCAAATCTCAATTTGTGTTTTTAACCTCTCATACTTCCCTGAATCCCATGCCTCATTTGCTAACAATCTCTAAATAACTGTAGCATGTACATTAGGATATAGATAAAGAGATCTTTTTGCCAGCCAAGTGGCAGTGTACCCATCTCACTTCATTTCTTTTAGGATATGGTACACCAGTAGCAATTAAGCCAGCTGATAAGTTGATCGAGGAAGGGTTAGGCTACAGTTAATGGGAATAATAAAAGCTATGAATAGCATGTTCATCATCATCATCTTAGGTAATTCCTATCAGTTCAGCAATAGCCAAGTTGAGACCCTTATGCTCACTTACCTTCATACAAATTTAGAAGTCTCAAAAAATGCCCTTATTTCTTTAATCTTACCATCTTATTAATTTGGGCATCCTGTCTACCCTGCTACTTATTTCATTACCAAGATAAATGTATCCTGCTGCTTGCTAGACAATAGAGTAGCCCTCCGGTCAGACAACATCTTGCTTTAACTTTATGATGTCAGAGCGCCTCAGGTCAAATTGTCCTTGTGGAAGCTGTCCACACAGGAGGAGGAGCTATCAGAAGTTATGCAGTAGGATTCTATCTGTATTGATGACTACAAGGCAAGCAGGAGGAGGAATGGTGAAGGACTCTGACCCACTCAAAGCACTGGGGCCTTTTTGAAAGAGGGACAGAGATACAAAAACAGATTATCCTTTCCAACTGTCCATCTTCAGTATCAAAGTCCAATTTACAGAGTGCAGGGGAAGACGTTAAATGAGCTTCCTTCCGTGAGAACGTAACACTATCGTTCTAAAGTCAGATAGTGCATTTTCGCCGCAATGGTAGCAATTTCCTTGAATGGTACATTGCTAGCATCAGGATCTAAACCAGGCTTTAGTAAACTTGGAAGCAGTCAGTCTGTTATTAACTAACATGACCAACACAATGTGATCCATATTACTTCCATCTTGACTGAAATTATATTCAAGCACAGGCCCCACTGAAAGGTAGTGAGAACATTAAGATGTTGTGAAAGTCTTTTTATTTCCTCAAGGAATGATGGTCAGATTTACTTACCATATAAATTGGTCAAATGATGCTGTATGCCGGAAGACTGCCTTTTTTTTTTAACTTCAGTCCCGGCAATTCGGAGAAATTCTGTTGTGAAACACTGCCACTAGTGGTCATTCAGTATAATCTGCAGATGGAAAAGTCCACTGTTAGCATATTTACTATGAACAGTACAAAAAATTGTGATTTTTATAAAGGGTAAACAGATCAATTCTTTGAAGTCTCTATTATTGTGAAAATCAACAGCACGTTAGAAAATCAAATCTCAATTTGTGTTTTTAACCTCTCATACTTCCCTGAATCCCATGCCTCATTTGCTAACAATCTCTAAATAACTGTAGCATGTACATTAGGATATAGATAAAGAGATCTTTTTGCCAGCCAAGTGGCAGTGTACCCATCTCACTTCATTTCTTTTAGGATATGGTACACCAGTAGCAATTAAGCCAGCTGATAAGTTGATCGAGGAAGGGTTAGGCTACAGTTAATGGGAATAATAAAAGCTATGAATAGCATGTTCATCATCATCATCTTAGGTAATTCCTATCAGTTCAGCAATAGCCAAGTTGAGACCCTTATGCTCACTTACCTTCATACAAATTTAGAAGTCTCAAAAAATGCCCTTATTTCTTTAATCTTACCATCTTATTAATTTGGGCATCCTGTCTACCCTGCTACTTATTTCATTACCAAGATAAATGTATCCTGCTGCTTGCTAGACAATAGAGTAGCCCTCCGGTCAGACAACATCTTGCTTTAACTTTATGATGTCAGAGCGCCTCAGGTCAAATTGTCCTTGTGGAAGCTGTCCACACAGGAGGAGGAGCTATCAGAAGTTATGCAGTAGGATTCTATCTGTATTGATGACTACAAGGCAAGCAGGAGGAGGAATGGTGAAGGACTCTGAACCACTCCAAGCACTGGGGCCTTTTTGAAAGAGGGACGGAGATACAAAAACAGATTATCCTTTCCAACTGTCCATCTTAAGTATCAAAGTCCAATTTACAGAGTGCAGGGGGAGACGTTAAATGAGCTTCCTTCCGTGAGAATGTAACACTATTGTTCTAAAGTCAGATAGTGCATTTTCGCCGCAATGGCAGCAATTTCCTTGAATGGTACATTGCTAGCATCTGGATCTAAACCAGGCTTTAGTAAACTTGGAAGCAGTCAGTCTGTTATTAACGAACATGACCAACACAATGTGATCCATATTACTTCCATCTTGACTGAAATTATATTCAAGCACAGGCCCCACTGGAAGGTAGTGAGAACATTAAGATGCTGTGAAAGTCTTTTTCATTCCTAAAGGAATGATGGTCAGATTTACTTACCATATAAATTGGTCAAATGAGGCTGTATGCCGGAAGACTGCCTTTTTTTTTTTTTAACTTCATGGCAATTCAGAGAAATTCTGTTGTGAAACACTGCCACTGCTGGTCATTCAGTATAATCTGCAGATGGAAAAGTCCACTGTTAGCATATTTACTATAAACAGTACAAAAAATTGTGATTTTTATAAAGGGTAAACAGATCAATTCTATAAAGTCTCTATTATTGTGAAAATCATCAGCACGTTAGAAAATCAAATTTTGTGTTTTTAACCTCCCATACTTCACTGAATCCCATGCCTCATTTGCTAACAATCTCTAAACAACTGTAGCATGTACATTAGGATATAGATAAAGAGATCTTTTTGCCAGCCAAGTGACAGTGTACCCATCTCACTTAATTTCTTTTAGGATATGTTACAGCAGTAGCAATTAAGCCAGCTGATAAGTTGATCGAGGAAGGGTTAGGCTACAGTTAATGGGAATAATAAAAGCTATGAATAGCATGTTCATCATCATCATCTTAGGTAATTCCTATCAGTTCAGCAATAGTCAAGTTGAGACCATTATGCTCACTTACCTTCATATAAATTTAGAAGTCTCAAAAAATGCCCTTATTTCGTTAATCTTACCATCTTAGTTTTCATTTGGGCATCCTGTCTACCCTGCTACTTATTTCATTACCAAGATAAATTTATCCTGCTGCTTGCTAGGCAACAGATTGGCCCTCAGGTCAGACAACATCTTGCTTTAGCTTTATGATGTCAGAGCGCCTCAGGTCCAATTGTCCTTGTGGAACCTGTCCACACAGGAGGAGGAGCTATCAGATGTTATGCAGTAGTTTTCTATCTGTATTGATGACTACAAGGCAAGCAGGAGGAGGAATGGTGAAGGACTCTGACCCACTCAAAGCACTGGGGCCTTTTTGAAAGAGGGACAGAGATACAAAAACAGATTATCCTTTCCAACTGTCCATCTTCAGTATCAAAGTCCAATTTACAGAGTGCAGGGGTAGACGTTAAATGAGCTTCCTTCCGTGAGAACGTAACACTATCGTTCTAAAGTCAGATAGTGCATTTTCGCCGCAATGGTAGCAATTTCCTTGAATGGTACATTGCTAGCATCAGGATCTAAACCAGGCTTTAGTAAACTTGGAAGCAGTCAGTCTGTTATTAACTAACATGACCAACACAATGTGATCCATATTACTTCCATCTTGACTGAAATTATATTCAAGCACAGGCCCCACTGAAAGGTAGTGAGAACATTAAGATGCTGTGAAAGTCTTTTTATTTCCTCAAGGAATGATGGTCAGATTTACTTACCATATAAATTGGTCAAATGATGCTGTATGCCGGAAGACTGCCTTTTTTTTTTAACTTCAGTCCCGGCAATTCGGAGAAATTCTGTTGTGAAACACTGCCACTAGTGGTCATTCAGTATAATCTGCAGATGGAAAAGTCCACTGTTAGCATATTTACTATGAACAGTACAAAAAATTGTGATTTTTATAAAGGGTAAACAGATCAATTCTTTGAAGTCTCTATTATTGTGAAAATCAACAGCACGTTAGAAAATCAAATCTCAATTTGTGTTTTTAACCTCTCATACTTCCCTGAATCCCATGCCTCATTTGCTAACAATCTCTAAATAACTGTAGCATGTACATTAGGATATAGATAAAGAGATCTTTTTGCCAGCCAAGTGGCAGTGTACCCATCTCACTTCATTTCTTTTAGGATATGGTACACCAGTAGCAATTAAGCCAGCTGATAAGTTGATCGAGGAAGGGTTAGGCTACAGTTAATGGGAATAATAAAAGCTATGAATAGCATGTTCATCATCATCATCTTAGGTAATTCCTATCAGTTCAGCAATAGCCAAGTTGAGACCCTTATGCTCACTTACCTTCATACAAATTTAGAAGTCTCAAAAAATGCCCTTATTTCTTTAATCTTACCATCTTATTAATTTGGGCATCCTGTCTACCCTGCTACTTATTTCATTACCAAGATAAATGTATCCTGCTGCTTGCTAGACAATAGAGTAGCCCTCCGGTCAGACAACATCTTGCTTTAACTTTATGATGTCATCTTGCTAGGCAACAGAGTAGCCCTCCGGTCAGACAACATCTTGCTTTAGCTTTATGATGTCAGAGCGCCTCAGGTCAAATTGTCCTTGTGGAAGCTGTCCACACAGGAGGAGGAGCTATCAGAAGTTATGCAGTAGGATTCTATCTGTATTGATGACTACAAGGCAAGCAGGAGGAGGAATGGTGAAGGACTCTGAACCACTCCAAGCACTGGGGCCTTTTTGAAAGAGGGACGGAGATACAAAAACAGATTATCCTTTCCAACTGTCCATCTTAAGTATCAAAGTCCAATTTACAGAGTGCAGGGGGAGACGTTAAATGAGCTTCCTTCCGTGAGAATGTAAAACTATTGTTCTAAAGTCAGATAGTGCATTTTCGCCGCAATGGCAGCAATTTCCTTGAATGGTACATTGCTAGCATCAGGATCTAAACCAGGCTTTAGTAAACTTGGAAGCAGTCAGTCTGTTATTAACTAACATGACCAACACAATGTGATCCATATTACTTCCATCTTGACTGAAATTATATTCAAGCACAGGCCCCACTGAAAGGTAGTGAGAACATTAAGATGCTGTGAAAGTCTTTTTATTTCCTCAAGGAATGATGGTCAGATTTACTTACCATATAAATTGGTCAAATGATGCTGTATGCCGGAAGACTGCCTTTTTTTTTTAACTTCAGTCCCGGCAATTCGGAGAAATTCTGTTGTGAAACACTGCCACTAGTGGTCATTCAGTATAATCTGCAGATGGAAAAGTCCACTGTTAGCATATTTACTATAAACAGTACAAAAAATTGTGATTTTTATAAAGGGTAAACAGATCAATTCTATAAAGTCTCTATTATTGTGAAAATCATCAGCACGTTAGAAAATCAAATTTTGTGTTTTTAACCTCCCATACTTCACTGAATCCCATGCCTCATTTGCTAACAATCTCTAAACAACTGTAGCATGTACATTAGGATATAGATAAAGAGATCTTTTTGCCAGCCAAGTGACAGTGTACCCATCTCACTTAATTTCTTTTAGGATATGTTAACAGCAGTAGCAATTAAGCCAGCTGATAAGTTGATCGAGGAAGGGTTAGGCTACATTTAATGGGAATAATAAAAGCTATGAATAGCATGTTCATCATCATCATCTTAGGTAATTCCTATCAGTTCAGCAATAGTCAAGTTGAGACCCTTATGCTCACTTACCTTCATATAAATTTAGAAGTCTCAAAAAATGCCCTTATTTCTTTAATCTTACCATCTTAGTTTTCATTTGGGCATCCTGTCTACCCTGCTACTTATTTCATTACCAAGATAAATTTATCCTGCTGCTTGCTAGGCAACAGAGTAGCCCTCCGGTCAGACAACATCTTGCTTTAACTTTATGATGTCATCTTGCTAGGCAACAGATTGGCCCTCCGGTCTTGCTTTAGCTTTATGATGTCAGAGCGCCTCAGGTCAAATTGTCCTTGTGGAAGCTGTCCACACAGGAGGAGGAGCTATCAGAAGTTATGCAGTAGTTTTCTATCTGTATTGATGACTACAAGGCAAGCAGGAGGAGGAATGGTGAAGGACTCTGAACCACTCAAAGCACTGGGGCCTTTTTGAAAGAGGGACAGAGATACAAAAACAGATTATCCTTTCCAACTGTCCATCTTCAGTATCAAAGTCCAATTTACAGAGTGCAGGGGAAGACGTTAAATGAGCTTCCTTCCGTGAGAACGTAACACTATCGTTCTAAAGTCAGATAGTGCATTTTCGCCGCAATGGTAGCAATTTCCTTGAATGGTACATTGCTAGCATCAGGATCTAAACCAGGCTTTAGTAAACTTGGAAGCAGTCAGTCTGTTATTAACTAACATGACCAACACAATGTGATCCATATTACTTCCATCTTGACTGAAATTATATTCAAGCACAGGCCCCACTGAAAGGTAGTGAGAACATTAAGATGCTGTGAAAGTCTTTTTATTTCCTCAAGGAATGATGGTCAGATTTACTTACCATATAAATTGGTCAAATGATGCTGTATGCCGGAAGACTGCCTTTTTTTTTTTATTTCAGTCCCGGCAATTCGGAGAAATTCTGTTGTGAAACACTTCCACTAGTGGTCATTCAGTATAATCTGCAGATGGAAAAGTCCACTGTTAGCATATTTACTATGAACAGTACAAAAAATTGTGATTTTTATAAAGGGTAAACAGATCAATTCTTTGAAGTCTCTATTATTGTGAAAATCAACAGCACGTTAGAAAATCAAATCTCAATTTGTGTTTTTAACCTCTCATACTTCCCTGAATCCCATGCCTCATTTGCTAACAATCTCTAAATAACTGTAGCATGTACATTAGGATATAGATAAAGAGATCTTTTTGCCAGCCAAGTGGCAGTGTACCCATCTCACTTCATTTCTTTTAGGATATGGTACACCAGTAGCAATTAAGCCAGCTGATAAGTTGATCGAGGAAGGGTTAGGCTACAGTTAATGGGAATAATAAAAGCTATGAATAGCATGTTCATCATCATCATCTTAGGTAATTCCTATCAGTTCAGCAATAGCCAAGTTGAGACCCTTATGCTCACTTACCTTCATACAAATTTAGAAGTCTCAAAAAATGCCCTTATTTCTTTAATCTTACCATCTTATTAATTTGGGCATCCTGTCTACCCTGCTACTTATTTCATTACCAAGATAAATGTATCCTGCTGCTTGCTAGACAATAGAGTAGCCCTCCGGTCAGACAACATCTTGCTTTAACTTTATGATGTCATCTTGCTAGGCAACAGAGTAGCCCTCCGGTCAGACAACATCTTGCTTTAGCTTTATGATGTCAGAGCGCCTCAGGTCAAATTGTCCTTGTGGAAGCTGTCCACACAGGAGGAGGAGCTATCAGAAGTTATGCAGTAGGATTCTATCTGTATTGATGACTACAAGGCAAGCAGGAGGAGGAATGGTGAAGGACTCTGAACCACTCCAAGCACTGGGGCCTTTTTGAAAGAGGGACGGAGATACAAAAACAGATTATCCTTTCCAACTGTCCATCTTAAGTATCAAAGTCCAATTTACAGAGTGCAGGGGGAGACGTTAAATGAGCTTCCTTCCGTGAGAATGTAAAACTATTGTTCTAAAGTCAGATAGTGCATTTTCGCCGCAATGGCAGCAATTTCCTTGAATGGTACATTGCTAGCATCAGGATCTAAACCAGGCTTTAGTAAACTTGGAAGCAGTCAGTCTGTTATTAACTAACATGACCAACACAATGTGATCCATATTACTTCCATCTTGACTGAAATTATATTCAAGCACAGGCCCCACTGAAAGGTAGTGAGAACATTAAGATGCTGTGAAAGTCTTTTTATTTCCTCAAGGAATGATGGTCAGATTTACTTACCATATAAATTGGTCAAATGATGCTGTATGCCGGAAGACTGCCTTTTTTTTTTAACTTCAGTCCCGGCAATTCGGAGAAATTCTGTTGTGAAACACTGCCACTAGTGGTCATTCAGTATAATCTGCAGATGGAAAAGTCCACTGTTAGCATATTTACTATAAACAGTACAAAAAATTGTGATTTTTATAAAGGGTAAACAGATCAATTCTATAAAGTCTCTATTATTGTGAAAATCATCAGCACGTTAGAAAATCAAATTTTGTGTTTTTAACCTCCCATACTTCACTGAATCCCATGCCTCATTTGCTAACAATCTCTAAACAACTGTAGCATGTACATTAGGATATAGATAAAGAGATCTTTTTGCCAGCCAAGTGACAGTGTACCCATCTCACTTAATTTCTTTTAGGATATGTTAACAGCAGTAGCAATTAAGCCAGCTGATAAGTTGATCGAGGAAGGGTTAGGCTACATTTAATGGGAATAATAAAAGCTATGAATAGCATGTTCATCATCATCATCTTAGGTAATTCCTATCAGTTCAGCAATAGTCAAGTTGAGACCCTTATGCTCACTTACCTTCATATAAATTTAGAAGTCTCAAAAAATGCCCTTATTTCTTTAATCTTACCATCTTAGTTTTCATTTGGGCATCCTGTCTACCCTGCTACTTATTTCATTACCAAGATAAATTTATCCTGCTGCTTGCTAGGCAACAGAGTAGCCCTCCGGTCAGACAACATCTTGCTTTAACTTTATGATGTCATCTTGCTAGGCAACAGATTGGCCCTCCGGTCTTGCTTTAGCTTTATGATGTCAGAGCGCCTCAGGTCAAATTGTCCTTGTGGAAGCTGTCCACACAGGAGGAGGAGCTATCAGAAGTTATGCAGTAGTTTTCTATCTGTATTGATGACTACAAGGCAAGCAGGAGGAGGAATGGTGAAGGACTCTGAACCACTCAAAGCACTGGGGCCTTTTTGAAAGAGGGACAGAGATACAAAAACAGATTATCCTTTCCAACTGTCCATCTTCAGTATCAAAGTCCAATTTACAGAGTGCAGGGGAAGACGTTAAATGAGCTTCCTTCCGTGAGAACGTAACACTATCGTTCTAAAGTCAGATAGTGCATTTTCGCCGCAATGGTAGCAATTTCCTTGAATGGTACATTGCTAGCATCAGGATCTAAACCAGGCTTTAGTAAACTTGGAAGCAGTCAGTCTGTTATTAACTAACATGACCAACACAATGTGATCCATATTACTTCCATCTTGACTGAAATTATATTCAAGCACAGGCCCCACTGAAAGGTAGTGAGAACATTAAGATGCTGTGAAAGTCTTTTTATTTCCTCAAGGAATGATGGTCAGATTTACTTACCATATAAATTGGTCAAATGATGCTGTATGCCGGAAGACTGCCTTTTTTTTTTTATTTCAGTCCCGGCAATTCGGAGAAATTCTGTTGTGAAACACTTCCACTAGTGGTCATTCAGTATAATCTGCAGATGGAAAAGTCCACTGTTAGCATATTTACTATGAACAGTACAAAAAATTGTGATTTTTATAAAGGGTAAACAGATCAATTCTTTGAAGTCTCTATTATTGTGAAAATCAACAGCACGTTAGAAAATCAAATCTCAATTTGTGTTTTTAACCTCTCATACTTCCCTGAATCCCATGCCTCATTTGCTAACAATCTCTAAATAACTGTAGCATGTACATTAGGATATAGATAAAGAGATCTTTTTGCCAGCCAAGTGGCAGTGTACCCATCTCACTTCATTTCTTTTAGGATATGGTACACCAGTAGCAATTAAGCCAGCTGATAAGTTGATCGAGGAAGGGTTAGGCTACAGTTAATGGGAATAATAAAAGCTATGAATAGCATGTTCATCATCATCATCTTAGGTAATTCCTATCAGTTCAGCAATAGCCAAGTTGAGACCCTTATGCTCACTTACCTTCATACAAATTTAGAAGTCTCAAAAAATGCCCTTATTTCTTTAATCTTACCATCTTATTAATTTGGGCATCCTGTCTACCCTGCTACTTATTTCATTACCAAGATAAATGTATCCTGCTGCTTGCTAGACAACAGAGTAGCCCTCCGGTCAGACAACATCTTGCTTTAACTTTATGATGTCATCTTGCTAGGCAACAGAGTAGCCATCCGGTCAGACAACAACTTGCTTTAGCTTTATGATGTCAGAGCGCCTCAGGTCAAATTGTCCTTGTGGAAGCTGTCCACACAGGAGGAGGAGCTATCAGAAGTTATGCAGTAGGATTCTATCTGTATTGATGACTACAAGGCAAGCAGGAGGAGGAATGGTGAAGGACTCTGAACCACTCCAAGCACTGGGGCCTTTTTGAAAGAGGGACGGAGATACAAAAACAGATTATCCTTTCCAACTGTCCATCTTAAGTATCAAAGTCCAATTTACAGAGTGCAGGGGAAGAGGTTAAATGAGCTTCCTTCCGTGAGAATGTAACACTATTGTTCTAAAGTCAGATAGTGCATTTTCGCCACAATGGCAGCAATTTCCTTGAATGGTACATTGCTAGCATCTGGATCTAAACCAGGCTTTAGTAAACTTGGAAGCAGTCAGTCTGTTATTAACAAACATGACCAACACAATGTGATCTATATTACTTCCATCTTGACTGAAATTATATTCAAGCACAGGCCCCACTGGAAGGTAGTGAGAACATTAAGATGCTGTGAAAGTCTTTTTAATTCCTAAAGGAATGATGGTCAGATTTACTTACCATATAAATTGGTCAAATGAGGCTGTATGCCGGAAGACTGCCTTTTTTTTTTTTTAACTTCATGGCAATTCAGAGAAATTCTGTTGTGAAACACTGCCACTGCTGGTCATTCAGTATAATCTGCAGATGGAAAAGTCCACTGTTAGCATATTTACTATAAACAGTACAAAAAATTGTGATTTTTATAAAGGGTAAACAGATCAATTCTATAAAGTCTCTATTATTGTGAAAATCATCAGCACGTTAGAAAATCAAATTTTGTGTTTTTAACCTCCCATACTTCACTGAATCCCATGCCTCATTTGCTAACAATCTCTAAACAACTGTAGCATGTACATTAGGATATAGATAAAGAGATCTTTTTGCCAGCCAAGTGACAGTGTACCCATCTCACTTAATTTCTTTTAGGATATGTTACAGCAGTAGCAATTAAGCCAGCTGATAAGTTGATCGAGGAAGGGTTAGGCTACAGTTAATGGGAATAATAAAAGCTATGAATAGCATGTTCATCATCATCATCTTAGGTAATTCCTATCAGTTCAGCAATAGTCAAGTTGAGACCATTATGCTCACTTACCTTCATATAAATTTAGAAGTCTCAAAAAATGCCCTTATTTCGTTAATCTTACCATCTTAGTTTTCATTTGGGCATCCTGTCTACCCTGCTACTTATTTCATTACCAAGATAAATTTATCCTGCTGCTTGCTAGGCAACAGAGTAGCCCTCCGGTCAGACAACATCTTGCTTTAACTTTATGATGTCATCTTGCTAGGCAACAGATTGGCCCTCAGGTCAGACAACATCTTGCTTTAGCTTTATGATGTCAGAGCGCCTCAGGTCCAATTGTCCTTGTGGAAGCTGTCCACACAGGAGGAGGAGCTATCAGAAGTTATGCAGTAGTTTTCTATCTGTATTGATGACTACAAGGCAAGCAGGAGGAGGAATGGTGAAGGACTCTGACCCACTCAAAGCACTGGGGCCTTTTTGAAAGAGGGACAGAGATACAAAAACAGATTATCCTTTCCAACTGTCCATCTTCAGTATCAAAGTCCAATTTACAGAGTGCAGGGGAAGACGTTAAATGAGCTTCCTTCCGTGAGAACGTAACACTATCGTTCTAAAGTCAGATAGTGCATTTTCGCCGCAATGGTAGCAATTTCCTTGAATGGTACATTGCTAGCATCAGGATCTAAACCAGGCTTTAGTAAACTTGGAAGCAGTCAGTCTGTTATTAACTAACATGACCAACACAATGTGATCCATATTACTTCCATCTTGACTGAAATTATATTCAAGCACAGGCCCCACTGAAAGGTAGTGAGAACATTAAGATGCTGTGAAAGTCTTTTTATTTCCTCAAGGAATGATGGTCAGATTTACTTACCATATAAATTGGTCAAATGATGCTGTATGCCGGAAGACTGCCTTTTTTTTTTAACTTCAGTCCCGGCAATTCGGAGAAATTCTGTTGTGAAACACTGCCACTAGTGGTCATTCAGTATAATCTGCAGATGGAAAAGTCCACTGTTAGCATATTTACTATGAACAGTACAAAAAATTGTGATTTTTATAAAGGGTAAACAGATCAATTCTTTGAAGTCTCTATTATTGTGAAAATCAACAGCACGTTAGAAAATCAAATCTCAATTTGTGTTTTTAACCTCTCATACTTCCCTGAATCCCATGCCTCATTTGCTAACAATCTCTAAATAACTGTAGCATGTACATTAGGATATAGATAAAGAGATCTTTTTGCCAGCCAAGTGGCAGTGTACCCATCTCACTTCATTTCTTTTAGGATATGGTACACCAGTAGCAATTAAGCCAGCTGATAAGTTGATCGAGGAAGGGTTAGGCTACAGTTAATGGGAATAATAAAAGCTATGAATAGCATGTTCATCATCATCATCTTAGGTAATTCCTATCAGTTCAGCAATAGCCAAGTTGAGACCCTTATGCTCACTTACCTTCATACAAATTTAGAAGTCTCAAAAAATGCCCTTATTTCTTTAATCTTACCATCTTATTAATTTGGGCATCCTGTCTACCCTGCTACTTATTTCATTACCAAGATAAATGTATCCTGCTGCTTGCTAGACAATAGAGTAGCCCTCCGGTCAGACAACATCTTGCTTTAACTTTATGATGTCATCTTGCTAGGCAACAGAGTAGCCCTCCGGTCAGACAACATCTTGCTTTAGCTTTATGATGTCAGAGCGCCTCAGGTCAAATTGTCCTTGTGGAAGCTGTCCACACAGGAGGAGGAGCTATCAGAAGTTATGCAGTAGGATTCTATCTGTATTGATGACTACAAGGCAAGCAGGAGGAGGAATGGTGAAGGACTCTGAACCACTCCAAGCACTGGGGCCTTTTTGAAAGAGGGACGGAGATACAAAAACAGATTATCCTTTCCAACTGTCCATCTTAAGTATCAAAGTCCAATTTACAGAGTGCAGGGGGAGACGTTAAATGAGCTTCCTTCCGTGAGAATGTAACACTATTGTTCTAAAGTCAGATAGTGCATTTTCGCCGCAATGGCAGCAATTTCCTTGAATGGTACATTGCTAGCATCTGGATCTAAACCAGGCTTTAGTAAACTTGGAAGCAGTCAGTCTGTTATTACCGAACATGACCAACACAATGTGATCCATATTACTTCCATCTTGACTGAAATTATATTCAAGCACAGGCCCCACTGGAAGGTAGTGAGAACATTAAGATGCTGTGAAAGTCTTTTTAATTCCTAAAGGAATGATGGTCAGATTTACTTACCATATAAATTGGTCAAATGAGGCTGTATGCCGGAAGACTGCCTTTTTTTTTCTTTAACTTCATGGCAATTCAGAGAAATTCTGTTGTGAAACACTGCCACTGCTGGTCATTCAGTATAATCTGCAGATGGAAAAGTCCACTGTTAGCATATTTACTATAAACAGTACAAAAAATTGTGATTTTTATAAAGGGTAAACAGATCAATTCTATAAAGTCTCTATTATTGTGAAAATCATCAGCACGTTAGAAAATCAAATTTTGTGTTTTTAACCTCCCATACTTCACTGAATCCCATGCCTCATTTGCTAACAATCTCTAAACAACTGTAGCATGTACATTAGGATATAGATAAAGAGATCTTTTTGCCAGCCAAGTGACAGTGTACCCATCTCACTTAATTTCTTTTAGGATATGTTAACAGCAGTAGCAATTAAGCCAGCTGATAAGTTGATCGAGGAAGGGTTAGGCTACATTTAATGGGAATAATAAAAGCTATGAATAGCATGTTCATCATCATCATCTTAGGTAATTCCTATCAGTTCAGCAATAGTCAAGTTGAGACCCTTATGCTCACTTACCTTCATATAAATTTAGAAGTCTCAAAAAATGCCCTTATTTCTTTAATCTTACCATCTTAGTTTTCATTTGGGCATCCTGTCTACCCTGCTACTTATTTCATTACCAAGATAAATTTATCCTGCTGCTTGCTAGGCAACAGAGTAGCCCTCCGGTCAGACAACATCTTGCTTTAACTTTATGATGTCATCTTGCTAGGCAACAGATTGGCCCTCAGGTCAGACAACATCTTGCTTTAGCTTTATGATGTCAGAGCGCCTCAGGTCCAATTGTCCTTGTGGAAGCTGTCCACACAGGAGGAGGAGCTATCAGAAGTTATGCAGTAGTTTTCTATCTGTATTGATGACTACAAGGCAAGCAGGAGGAGGAATGGTGAAGGACTCTGAACCACTCAAAGCACTGGGGCCTTTTTGAAAGAGGGACAGAGATACAAAAACAGATTATCCTTTCCAACTGTCCATCTTCAGTATCAAAGTCCAATTTACAGAGTGCAGGGGAAGACGTTAAATGAGCTTCCTTCGGTGAGAACGTAACACTATCGTTCTAAAGTCAGATAGTGCATTTTCGCCGCAATGGTAGCAATTTCCTTGAATGGTACATTGCTAGCATCAGGATCTAAACCAGGCTTTAGTAAACTTGGAAGCAGTCAGTCTGTTATTAACTAACATGACCAACACAATGTGATCCATATTACTTCCATCTTGACTGAAATTATATTCAAGCACAGGCCCCACTGAAAGGTAGTGAGAACATTAAGATGCTGTGAAAGTCTTTTTATTTCCTCAAGGAATGATGGTCAGATTTACTTACCATATAAATTGGTCAAATGATGCTGTATGCCGGAAGACTGCCTTTTTTTTTTTATTTCAGTCCCGGCAATTCGGAGAAATTCTGTTGTGAAACACTTCCACTAGTGGTCATTCAGTATAATCTGCAGATGGAAAAGTCCACTGTTAGCATATTTACTATGAACAGTACAAAAAATTGTGATTTTTATAAAGGGTAAACAGATCAATTCTTTGAAGTCTCTATTATTGTGAAAATCAACAGCACGTTAGAAAATCAAATCTCAATTTGTGTTTTTAACCTCTCATACTTCCCTGAATCCCATGCCTCATTTGCTAACAATCTCTAAATAACTGTAGCATGTACATTAGGATATAGATAAAGAGATCTTTTTGCCAGCCAAGTGGCAGTGTACCCATCTCACTTCATTTCTTTTAGGATATGGTACACCAGTAGCAATTAAGCCAGCTGATAAGTTGATCGAGGAAGGGTTAGGCTACAGTTAATGGGAATAATAAAAGCTATGAATAGCATGTTCATCATCATCATCTTAGGTAATTCCTATCAGTTCAGCAATAGCCAAGTTGAGACCCTTATGCTCACTTACCTTCATACAAATTTAGAAGTCTCAAAAAATGCCCTTATTTCTTTAATCTTACCATCTTATTAATTTGGGCATCCTGTCTACCCTGCTACTTATTTCATTACCAAGATAAATGTATCCTGCTGCTTGCTAGACAACAGAGTAGCCCTCCGGTCAGACAACATCTTGCTTTAACTTTATGATGTCATCTTGCTAGGCAACAGAGTAGCCCTCCGGTCAGACAACAACTTGCTTTAGCTTTATGATGTCAGAGCGCCTCAGGTCAAATTGTCCTTGTGGAAGCTGTCCACACAGGAGGAGGAGCTATCAGAAGTTATGCAGTAGGATTCTATCTGTATTGATGACTACAAGGCAAGCAGGAGGAGGAATGGTGAAGGACTCTGAACCACTCCAAGCACTGGGGCCTTTTTGAAAGAGGGACGGAGATACAAAAACAGATTATCCTTTCCAACTGTCCATCTTAAGTATCAAAGTCCAATTTACAGAGTGCAGGGGAAGAGGTTAAATGAGCTTCCTTCCGTGAGAATGTAACACTATTGTTCTAAAGTCAGATAGTGCATTTTCGCCACAATGGCAGCAATTTCCTTGAATGGTACATTGCTAGCATCTGGATCTAAACCAGGCTTTAGTAAACTTGGAAGCAGTCAGTCTGTTATTAACAAACATGACCAACACAATGTGATCTATATTACTTCCATCTTGACTGAAATTATATTCAAGCACAGGCCCCACTGGAAGGTAGTGAGAACATTAAGATGCTGTGAAAGTCTTTTTAATTCCTAAAGGAATGATGGTCAGATTTACTTACCATATAAATTGGTCAAATGAGGCTGTATGCCGGAAGACTGCCTTTTTTTTTTTTTAACTTCATGGCAATTCAGAGAAATTCTGTTGTGAAACACTGCCACTGCTGGTCATTCAGTATAATCTGCAGATGGAAAAGTCCACTGTTAGCATATTTACTATAAACAGTACAAAAAATTGTGATTTTTATAAAGGGTAAACAGATCAATTCTATAAAGTCTCTATTATTGTGAAAATCATCAGCACGTTAGAAAATCAAATTTTGTGTTTTTAACCTCCCATACTTCACTGAATCCCATGCCTCATTTGCTAACAATCTCTAAACAACTGTAGCATGTACATTAGGATATAGATAAAGAGATCTTTTTGCCAGCCAAGTGACAGTGTACCCATCTCACTTAATTTCTTTTAGGATATGTTACAGCAGTAGCAATTAAGCCAGCTGATAAGTTGATCGAGGAAGGGTTAGGCTACAGTTAATGGGAATAATAAAAGCTATGAATAGCATGTTCATCATCATCATCTTAGGTAATTCCTATCAGTTCAGCAATAGTCAAGTTGAGACCATTATGCTCACTTACCTTCATATAAATTTAGAAGTCTCAAAAAATGCCCTTATTTCGTTAATCTTACCATCTTAGTTTTCATTTGGGCATCCTGTCTACCCTGCTACTTATTTCATTACCAAGATAAATTTATCCTGCTGCTTGCTAGGCAACAGAGTAGCCCTCCGGTCAGACAACATCTTGCTTTAACTTTATGATGTCATCTTGCTAGGCAACAGATTGGCCCTCAGGTCAGACAACATCTTGCTTTAGCTTTATGATGTCAGAGCGCCTCAGGTCCAATTGTCCTTGTGGAAGCTGTCCACACAGGAGGAGGAGCTATCAGAAGTTATGCAGTAGTTTTCTATCTGTATTGATGACTACAAGGCAAGCAGGAGGAGGAATGGTGAAGGACTCTGACCCACTCAAAGCACTGGGGCCTTTTTGAAAGAGGGACAGAGATACAAAAACAGATTATCCTTTCCAACTGTCCATCTTCAGTATCAAAGTCCAATTTACAGAGTGCAGGGGAAGACGTTAAATGAGCTTCCTTCCGTGAGAACGTAACACTATCGTTCTAAAGTCAGATAGTGCATTTTCGCCGCAATGGTAGCAATTTCCTTGAATGGTACATTGCTAGCATCAGGATCTAAACCAGGCTTTAGTAAACTTGGAAGCAGTCAGTCTGTTATTAACTAACATGACCAACACAATGTGATCCATATTACTTCCATCTTGACTGAAATTATATTCAAGCACAGGCCCCACTGAAAGGTAGTGAGAACATTAAGATGTTGTGAAAGTCTTTTTATTTCCTCAAGGAATGATGGTCAGATTTACTTACCATATGAATTGGTCAAATGATGCTGTATGCCGGAAGACTGCCTTTTTTTTTTAACTTCAGTCCCGGCAATTCGGAGAAATTCTGTTGTGAAACACTGCCACTAGTGGTCATTCAGTATAATCTGCAGATGGAAAAGTCCACTGTTAGCATATTTACTATGAACAGTACAAAAAATTGTGATTTTTATAAAGGGTAAACAGATCAATTCTTTGAAGTCTCTATTATTGTGAAAATCAACAGCACGTTAGAAAATCAAATCTCAATTTGTGTTTTTAACCTCTCATACTTCCCTGAATCCCATGCCTCATTTGCTAACAATCTCTAAATAACTGTAGCATGTACATTAGGATATAGATAAAGAGATCTTTTTGCCAGCCAAGTGGCAGTGTACCCATCTCACTTCATTTCTTTTAGGATATGGTACACCAGTAGCAATTAAGCCAGCTGATAAGTTGATCGAGGAAGGGTTAGGCTACAGTTAATGGGAATAATAAAAGCTATGAATAGCATGTTCATCATCATCATCTTAGGTAATTCCTATCAGTTCAGCAATAGCCAAGTTGAGACCCTTATGCTCACTTACCTTCATACAAATTTAGAAGTCTCAAAAAATGCCCTTATTTCTTTAATCTTACCATCTTATTAATTTGGGCATCCTGTCTACCCTGCTACTTATTTCATTACCAAGATAAATGTATCCTGCTGCTTGCTAGACAATAGAGTAGCCCTCCGGTCAGACAACATCTTGCTTTAACTTTATGATGTCAGAGCGCCTCAGGTCAAATTGTCCTTGTGGAAGCTGTCCACACAGGAGGAGGAGCTATCAGAAGTTATGCAGTAGGATTCTATCTGTATTGATGACTACAAGGCAAGCAGGAGGAGGAATGGTGAAGGACTCTGACCCACTCAAAGCACTGGGGCCTTTTTGAAAGAGGGACAGAGATACAAAAACAGATTATCCTTTCCAACTGTCCATCTTCAGTATCAAAGTCCAATTTACAGAGTGCAGGGGAAGACGTTAAATGAGCTTCCTTCCGTGAGAACGTAACACTATCGTTCTAAAGTCAGATAGTGCATTTTCGCCGCAATGGTAGCAATTTCCTTGAATGGTACATTGCTAGCATCAGGATCTAAACCAGGCTTTAGTAAACTTGGAAGCAGTCAGTCTGTTATTAACTAACATGACCAACACAATGTGATCCATATTACTTCCATCTTGACTGAAATTATATTCAAGCACAGGCCCCACTGAAAGGTAGTGAGAACATTAAGATGTTGTGAAAGTCTTTTTATTTCCTCAAGGAATGATGGTCAGATTTACTTACCATATAAATTGGTCAAATGATGCTGTATGCCGGAAGACTGCCTTTTTTTTTTAACTTCAGTCCCGGCAATTCGGAGAAATTCTGTTGTGAAACACTGCCACTAGTGGTCATTCAGTATAATCTGCAGATGGAAAAGTCCACTGTTAGCATATTTACTATGAACAGTACAAAAAATTGTGATTTTTATAAAGGGTAAACAGATCAATTCTTTGAAGTCTCTATTATTGTGAAAATCAACAGCACGTTAGAAAATCAAATCTCAATTTGTGTTTTTAACCTCTCATACTTCCCTGAATCCCATGCCTCATTTGCTAACAATCTCTAAATAACTGTAGCATGTACATTAGGATATAGATAAAGAGATCTTTTTGCCAGCCAAGTGGCAGTGTACCCATCTCACTTCATTTCTTTTAGGATATGGTACACCAGTAGCAATTAAGCCAGCTGATAAGTTGATCGAGGAAGGGTTAGGCTACAGTTAATGGGAATAATAAAAGCTATGAATAGCATGTTCATCATCATCATCTTAGGTAATTCCTATCAGTTCAGCAATAGCCAAGTTGAGACCCTTATGCTCACTTACCTTCATACAAATTTAGAAGTCTCAAAAAATGCCCTTATTTCTTTAATCTTACCATCTTATTAATTTGGGCATCCTGTCTACCCTGCTACTTATTTCATTACCAAGATAAATGTATCCTGCTGCTTGCTAGACAATAGAGTAGCCCTCCGGTCAGACAACATCTTGCTTTAACTTTATGATGTCAGAGCGCCTCAGGTCAAATTGTCCTTGTGGAAGCTGTCCACACAGGAGGAGGAGCTATCAGAAGTTATGCAGTAGGATTCTATCTGTATTGATGACTACAAGGCAAGCAGGAGGAGGAATGGTGAAGGACTCTGAACCACTCCAAGCACTGGGGCCTTTTTGAAAGAGGGACGGAGATACAAAAACAGATTATCCTTTCCAACTGTCCATCTTAAGTATCAAAGTCCAATTTACAGAGTGCAGGGGGAGACGTTAAATGAGCTTCCTTCCGTGAGAATGTAACACTATTGTTCTAAAGTCAGATAGTGCATTTTCGCCGCAATGGCAGCAATTTCCTTGAATGGTACATTGCTAGCATCTGGATCTAAACCAGGCTTTAGTAAACTTGGAAGCAGTCAGTCTGTTATTAACGAACATGACCAACACAATGTGATCCATATTACTTCCATCTTGACTGAAATTATATTCAAGCACAGGCCCCACTGGAAGGTAGTGAGAACATTAAGATGCTGTGAAAGTCTTTTTCATTCCTAAAGGAATGATGGTCAGATTTACTTACCATATAAATTGGTCAAATGAGGCTGTATGCCGGAAGACTGCCTTTTTTTTTTCTTTAACTTCATGGCAATTCAGAGAAATTCTGTTGTGAAACACTGCCACTGCTGGTCATTCAGTATAATCTGCAGATGGAAAAGTCCACTGTTAGCATATTTACTATAAACAGTACAAAAAATTGTGATTTTTATAAAGGGTAAACAGATCAATTCTATAAAGTCTCTATTATTGTGAAAATCATCAGCACGTTAGAAAATCAAATTTTGTGTTTTTAACCTCCCATACTTCACTGAATCCCATGCCTCATTTGCTAACAATCTCTAAACAACTGTAGCATGTACATTAGGATATAGATAAAGAGATCTTTTTGCCAGCCAAGTGACAGTGTACCCATCTCACTTAATTTCTTTTAGGATATGTTACAGCAGTAGCAATTAAGCCAGCTGATAAGTTGATCGAGGAAGGGTTAGGCTACAGTTAATGGGAATAATAAAAGCTATGAATAGCATGTTCATCATCATCATCTTAGGTAATTCCTATCAGTTCAGCAATAGTCAAGTTGAGACCATTATGCTCACTTACCTTCATATAAATTTAGAAGTCTCAAAAAATGCCCTTATTTCGTTAATCTTACCATCTTAGTTTTCATTTGGGCATCCTGTCTACCCTGCTACTTATTTCATTACCAAGATAAATTTATCCTGCTGCTTGCTAGGCAACAGAGTAGCCCTCCGGTCAGACAACATCTTGCTTTAACTTTATGATGTCATCTTGCTAGGCAACAGATTGGCCCTCAGGTCAGACAACATCTTGCTTTAGCTTTATGATGTCAGAGCGCCTCAGGTCCAATTGTCCTTGTGGAAGCTGTCCACACAGGAGGAGGAGCTATCAGAAGTTATGCAGTAGTTTTCTATCTGTATTGATGACTACAAGGCAAGCAGGAGGAGGAATGGTGAAGGACTCTGACCCACTCAAAGCACTGGGGCCTTTTTGAAAGAGGGACAGAGATACAAAAACAGATTATCCTTTCCAACTGTCCATCTTCAGTATCAAAGTCCAATTTACAGAGTGCAGGGGAAGACGTTAAATGAGCTTCCTTCCGTGAGAACGTAACACTATCGTTCTAAAGTCAGATAGTGCATTTTCGCCGCAATGGTAGCAATTTCCTTGAATGGTACATTGCTAGCATCAGGATCTAAACCAGGCTTTAGTAAACTTGGAAGCAGTCAGTCTGTTATTAACTAACATGACCAACACAATGTGATCCATATTACTTCCATCTTGACTGAAATTATATTCAAGCACAGGCCCCACTGAAAGGTAGTGAGAACATTAAGATGTTGTGAAAGTCTTTTTATTTCCTCAAGGAATGATGGTCAGATTTACTTACCATATAAATTGGTCAAATGATGCTGTATGCCGGAAGACTGCCTTTTTTTTTTAACTTCAGTCCCGGCAATTCGGAGAAATTCTGTTGTGAAACACTGCCACTAGTGGTCATTCAGTATAATCTGCAGATGGAAAAGTCCACTGTTAGCATATTTACTATGAACAGTACAAAAAATTGTGATTTTTATAAAGGGTAAACAGATCAATTCTTTGAAGTCTCTATTATTGTGAAAATCAACAGCACGTTAGAAAATCAAATCTCAATTTGTGTTTTTAACCTCTCATACTTCCCTGAATCCCATGCCTCATTTGCTAACAATCTCTAAATAACTGTAGCATGTACATTAGGATATAGATAAAGAGATCTTTTTGCCAGCCAAGTGGCAGTGTACCCATCTCACTTCATTTCTTTTAGGATATGGTACACCAGTAGCAATTAAGCCAGCTGATAAGTTGATCGAGGAAGGGTTAGGCTACAGTTAATGGGAATAATAAAAGCTATGAATAGCATGTTCATCATCATCATCTTAGGTAATTCCTATCAGTTCAGCAATAGCCAAGTTGAGACCCTTATGCTCACTTACCTTCATACAAATTTAGAAGTCTCAAAAAATGCCCTTATTTCTTTAATCTTACCATCTTATTAATTTGGGCATCCTGTCTACCCTGCTACTTATTTCATTACCAAGATAAATGTATCCTGCTGCTTGCTAGACAATAGAGTAGCCCTCCGGTCAGACAACATCTTGCTTTAACTTTATGATGTCAGAGCGCCTCAGGTCAAATTGTCCTTGTGGAAGCTGTCCACACAGGAGGAGGAGCTATCAGAAGTTATGCAGTAGGATTCTATCTGTATTGATGACTACAAGGCAAGCAGGAGGAGGAATGGTGAAGGACTCTGAACCACTCCAAGCACTGGGGCCTTTTTGAAAGAGGGACGGAGATACAAAAACAGATTATCCTTTCCAACTGTCCATCTTAAGTATCAAAGTCCAATTTACAGAGTGCAGGGGGAGACGTTAAATGAGCTTCCTTCCGTGAGAATGTAACACTATTGTTCTAAAGTCAGATAGTGCATTTTCGCCGCAATGGCAGCAATTTCCTTGAATGGTACATTGCTAGCATCTGGATCTAAACCAGGCTTTAGTAAACTTGGAAGCAGTCAGTCTGTTATTAACGAACATGACCAACACAATGTGATCCATATTACTTCCATCTTGACTGAAATTATATTCAAGCACAGGCCCCACTGGAAGGTAGTGAGAACATTAAGATGCTGTGAAAGTCTTTTTAATTCCTAAAGGAATGATGGTCAGATTTACTTACCATATAAATTGGTCAAATGAGGCTGTATGCCGGAAGACTGCCTTTTTTTTTTCTTTAACTTCATGGCAATTCAGAGAAATTCTGTTGTGAAACACTGCCACTGCTGGTCATTCAGTATAATCTGCAGATGGAAAAGTCCACTGTTAGCATATTTACTATAAACAGTACAAAAAATTGTGATTTTTATAAAGGGTAAACAGATCAATTCTATAAAGTCTCTATTATTGTGAAAATCATCAGCACGTTAGAAAATCAAATTTTGTGTTTTTAACCTCCCATACTTCACTGAATCCCATGCCTCATTTGCTAACAATCTCTAAACAACTGTAGCATGTACATTAGGATATAGATAAAGAGATCTTTTTGCCAGCCAAGTGACAGTGTACCCATCTCACTTAATTTCTTTTAGGATATGTTACAGCAGTAGCAATTAAGCCAGCTGATAAGTTGATCGAGGAAGGGTTAGGCTACAGTTAATGGGAATAATAAAAGCTATGAATAGCATGTTCATCATCATCATCTTAGGTAATTCCTATCAGTTCAGCAATAGTCAAGTTGAGACCATTATGCTCACTTACCTTCATATAAATTTAGAAGTCTCAAAAAATGCCCTTATTTCGTTAATCTTACCATCTTAGTTTTCATTTGGGCATCCTGTCTACCCTGCTACTTATTTCATTACCAAGATAAATTTATCCTGCTGCTTGCTAGGCAACAGAGTAGCCCTCCGGTCAGACAACATCTTGCTTTAACTTTATGATGTCATCTTGCTAGGCAACAGATTGGCCCTCAGGTCAGACAACATCTTGCTTTAGCTTTATGATGTCAGAGCGCCTCAGGTCCAATTGTCCTTGTGGAAGCTGTCCACACAGGAGGAGGAGCTATCAGAAGTTATGCAGTAGTTTTCTATCTGTATTGATGACTACAAGGCAAGCAGGAGGAGGAATGGTGAAGGACTCTGACCCACTCAAAGCACTGGGGCCTTTTTGAAAGAGGGACAGAGATACAAAAACAGATTATCCTTTCCAACTGTCCATCTTCAGTATCAAAGTCCAATTTACAGAGTGCAGGGGAAGACGTTAAATGAGCTTCCTTCCGTGAGAACGTAACACTATCGTTCTAAAGTCAGATAGTGCATTTTCGCCGCAATGGTAGCAATTTCCTTGAATGGTACATTGCTAGCATCAGGATCTAAACCAGGCTTTAGTAAACTTGGAAGCAGTCAGTCTGTTATTAACTAACATGACCAACACAATGTGATCCATATTACTTCCATCTTGACTGAAATTATATTCAAGCACAGGCCCCACTGAAAGGTAGTGAGAACATTAAGATGTTGTGAAAGTCTTTTTATTTCCTCAAGGAATGATGGTCAGATTTACTTACCATATGAATTGGTCAAATGATGCTGTATGCCGGAAGACTGCCTTTTTTTTTTAACTTCAGTCCCGGCAATTCGGAGAAATTCTGTTGTGAAACACTGCCACTAGTGGTCATTCAGTATAATCTGCAGATGGAAAAGTCCACTGTTAGCATATTTACTATGAACAGTACAAAAAATTGTGATTTTTATAAAGGGTAAACAGATCAATTCTTTGAAGTCTCTATTATTGTGAAAATCAACAGCACGTTAGAAAATCAAATCTCAATTTGTGTTTTTAACCTCTCATACTTCCCTGAATCCCATGCCTCATTTGCTAACAATCTCTAAATAACTGTAGCATGTACATTAGGATATAGATAAAGAGATCTTTTTGCCAGCCAAGTGGCAGTGTACCCATCTCACTTCATTTCTTTTAGGATATGGTACACCAGTAGCAATTAAGCCAGCTGATAAGTTGATCGAGGAAGGGTTAGGCTACAGTTAATGGGAATAATAAAAGCTATGAATAGCATGTTCATCATCATCATCTTAGGTAATTCCTATCAGTTCAGCAATAGCCAAGTTGAGACCCTTATGCTCACTTACCTTCATACAAATTTAGAAGTCTCAAAAAATGCCCTTATTTCTTTAATCTTACCATCTTATTAATTTGGGCATCCTGTCTACCCTGCTACTTATTTCATTACCAAGATAAATGTATCCTGCTGCTTGCTAGACAATAGAGTAGCCCTCCGGTCAGACAACATCTTGCTTTAACTTTATGATGTCAGAGCGCCTCAGGTCAAATTGTCCTTGTGGAAGCTGTCCACACAGGAGGAGGAGCTATCAGAAGTTATGCAGTAGGATTCTATCTGTATTGATGACTACAAGGCAAGCAGGAGGAGGAATGGTGAAGGACTCTGACCCACTCAAAGCACTGGGGCCTTTTTGAAAGAGGGACAGAGATACAAAAACAGATTATCCTTTCCAACTGTCCATCTTCAGTATCAAAGTCCAATTTACAGAGTGCAGGGGAAGACGTTAAATGAGCTTCCTTCCGTGAGAACGTAACACTATCGTTCTAAAGTCAGATAGTGCATTTTCGCCGCAATGGTAGCAATTTCCTTGAATGGTACATTGCTAGCATCAGGATCTAAACCAGGCTTTAGTAAACTTGGAAGCAGTCAGTCTGTTATTAACTAACATGACCAACACAATGTGATCCATATTACTTCCATCTTGACTGAAATTATATTCAAGCACAGGCCCCACTGAAAGGTAGTGAGAACATTAAGATGTTGTGAAAGTCTTTTTATTTCCTCAAGGAATGATGGTCAGATTTACTTACCATATAAATTGGTCAAATGATGCTGTATGCCGGAAGACTGCCTTTTTTTTTTAACTTCAGTCCCGGCAATTCGGAGAAATTCTGTTGTGAAACACTGCCACTAGTGGTCATTCAGTATAATCTGCAGATGGAAAAGTCCACTGTTAGCATATTTACTATGAACAGTACAAAAAATTGTGATTTTTATAAAGGGTAAACAGATCAATTCTTTGAAGTCTCTATTATTGTGAAAATCAACAGCACGTTAGAAAATCAAATCTCAATTTGTGTTTTTAACCTCTCATACTTCCCTGAATCCCATGCCTCATTTGCTAACAATCTCTAAATAACTGTAGCATGTACATTAGGATATAGATAAAGAGATCTTTTTGCCAGCCAAGTGGCAGTGTACCCATCTCACTTCATTTCTTTTAGGATATGGTACACCAGTAGCAATTAAGCCAGCTGATAAGTTGATCGAGGAAGGGTTAGGCTACAGTTAATGGGAATAATAAAAGCTATGAATAGCATGTTCATCATCATCATCTTAGGTAATTCCTATCAGTTCAGCAATAGCCAAGTTGAGACCCTTATGCTCACTTACCTTCATACAAATTTAGAAGTCTCAAAAAATGCCCTTATTTCTTTAATCTTACCATCTTATTAATTTGGGCATCCTGTCTACCCTGCTACTTATTTCATTACCAAGATAAATGTATCCTGCTGCTTGCTAGACAATAGAGTAGCCCTCCGGTCAGACAACATCTTGCTTTAACTTTATGATGTCAGAGCGCCTCAGGTCAAATTGTCCTTGTGGAAGCTGTCCACACAGGAGGAGGAGCTATCAGAAGTTATGCAGTAGGATTCTATCTGTATTGATGACTACAAGGCAAGCAGGAGGAGGAATGGTGAAGGACTCTGAACCACTCCAAGCACTGGGGCCTTTTTGAAAGAGGGACGGAGATACAAAAACAGATTATCCTTTCCAACTGTCCATCTTAAGTATCAAAGTCCAATTTACAGAGTGCAGGGGGAGACGTTAAATGAGCTTCCTTCCGTGAGAATGTAACACTATTGTTCTAAAGTCAGATAGTGCATTTTCGCCGCAATGGCAGCAATTTCCTTGAATGGTACATTGCTAGCATCTGGATCTAAACCAGGCTTTAGTAAACTTGGAAGCAGTCAGTCTGTTATTAACGAACATGACCAACACAATGTGATCCATATTACTCCCATCTTGACTGAAATTATATTCAAGCACAGGCCCCACTGGAAGGTAGTGAGAACATTAAGATGCTGTGAAAGTCTTTTTCATTCCTAAAGGAATGATGGTCAGATTTACTTACCATATAAATTGGTCAAATGAGGCTGTATGCCGGAAGACTGCCTTTTTTTTTTCTTTAACTTCATGGCAATTCAGAGAAATTCTGTTGTGAAACACTGCCACTGCTGGTCATTCAGTATAATCTGCAGATGGAAAAGTCCACTGTTAGCATATTTACTATAAACAGTACAAAAAATTGTGATTTTTATAAAGGGTAAACAGATCAATTCTATAAAGTCTCTATTATTGTGAAAATCATCAGCACGTTAGAAAATCAAATTTTGTGTTTTTAACCTCCCATACTTCACTGAATCCCATGCCTCATTTGCTAACAATCTCTAAACAACTGTAGCATGTACATTAGGATATAGATAAAGAGATCTTTTTGCCAGCCAAGTGACAGTGTACCCATCTCACTTAATTTCTTTTAGGATATGTTACAGCAGTAGCAATTAAGCCAGCTGATAAGTTGATCGAGGAAGGGTTAGGCTACAGTTAATGGGAATAATAAAAGCTATGAATAGCATGTTCATCATCATCATCTTAGGTAATTCCTATCAGTTCAGCAATAGTCAAGTTGAGACCATTATGCTCACTTACCTTCATATAAATTTAGAAGTCTCAAAAAATGCCCTTATTTCGTTAATCTTACCATCTTAGTTTTCATTTGGGCATCCTGTCTACCCTGCTACTTATTTCATTACCAAGATAAATTTATCCTGCTGCTTGCTAGGCAACAGAGTAGCCCTCCGGTCAGACAACATCTTGCTTTAACTTTATGATGTCATCTTGCTAGGCAACAGATTGGCCCTCAGGTCAGACAACATCTTGCTTTAGCTTTATGATGTCAGAGCGCCTCAGGTCCAATTGTCCTTGTGGAAGCTGTCCACACAGGAGGAGGAGCTATCAGAAGTTATGCAGTAGTTTTCTATCTGTATTGATGACTACAAGGCAAGCAGGAGGAGGAATGGTGAAGGACTCTGACCCACTCAAAGCACTGGGGCCTTTTTGAAAGAGGGACAGAGATACAAAAACAGATTATCCTTTCCAACTGTCCATCTTCAGTATCAAAGTCCAATTTACAGAGTGCAGGGGAAGACGTTAAATGAGCTTCCTTCCGTGAGAACGTAACACTATCGTTCTAAAGTCAGATAGTGCATTTTCGCCGCAATGGTAGCAATTTCCTTGAATGGTACATTGCTAGCATCAGGATCTAAACCAGGCTTTAGTAAACTTGGAAGCAGTCAGTCTGTTATTAACTAACATGACCAACACAATGTGATCCATATTACTTCCATCTTGACTGAAATTATATTCAAGCACAGGCCCCACTGAAAGGTAGTGAGAACATTAAGATGTTGTGAAAGTCTTTTTATTTCCTCAAGGAATGATGGTCAGATTTACTTACCATATAAATTGGTCAAATGATGCTGTATGCCGGAAGACTGCCTTTTTTTTTTAACTTCAGTCCCGGCAATTCGGAGAAATTCTGTTGTGAAACACTGCCACTAGTGGTCATTCAGTATAATCTGCAGATGGAAAAGTCCACTGTTAGCATATTTACTATGAACAGTACAAAAAATTGTGATTTTTATAAAGGGTAAACAGATCAATTCTTTGAAGTCTCTATTATTGTGAAAATCAACAGCACGTTAGAAAATCAAATCTCAATTTGTGTTTTTAACCTCTCATACTTCCCTGAATCCCATGCCTCATTTGCTAACAATCTCTAAATAACTGTAGCATGTACATTAGGATATAGATAAAGAGATCTTTTTGCCAGCCAAGTGGCAGTGTACCCATCTCACTTCATTTCTTTTAGGATATGGTACACCAGTAGCAATTAAGCCAGCTGATAAGTTGATCGAGGAAGGGTTAGGCTACAGTTAATGGGAATAATAAAAGCTATGAATAGCATGTTCATCATCATCATCTTAGGTAATTCCTATCAGTTCAGCAATAGCCAAGTTGAGACCCTTATGCTCACTTACCTTCATACAAATTTAGAAGTCTCAAAAAATGCCCTTATTTCTTTAATCTTACCATCTTATTAATTTGGGCATCCTGTCTACCCTGCTACTTATTTCATTACCAAGATAAATGTATCCTGCTGCTTGCTAGACAATAGAGTAGCCCTCCGGTCAGACAACATCTTGCTTTAACTTTATGATGTCAGAGCGCCTCAGGTCAAATTGTCCTTGTGGAAGCTGTCCACACAGGAGGAGGAGCTATCAGAAGTTATGCAGTAGGATTCTATCTGTATTGATGACTACAAGGCAAGCAGGAGGAGGAATGGTGAAGGACTCTGAACCACTCCAAGCACTGGGGCCTTTTTGAAAGAGGGACGGAGATACAAAAACAGATTATCCTTTCCAACTGTCCATCTTAAGTATCAAAGTCCAATTTACAGAGTGCAGGGGGAGACGTTAAATGAGCTTCCTTCCGTGAGAATGTAACACTATTGTTCTAAAGTCAGATAGTGCATTTTCGCCGCAATGGCAGCAATTTCCTTGAATGGTACATTGCTAGCATCTGGATCTAAACCAGGCTTTAGTAAACTTGGAAGCAGTCAGTCTGTTATTAACGAACATGACCAACACAATGTGATCCATATTACTTCCATCTTGACTGAAATTATATTCAAGCACAGGCCCCACTGGAAGGTAGTGAGAACATTAAGATGCTGTGAAAGTCTTTTTAATTCCTAAAGGAATGATGGTCAGATTTACTTACCATATAAATTGGTCAAATGAGGCTGTATGCCGGAAGACTGCCTTTTTTTTTTCTTTAACTTCATGGCAATTCAGAGAAATTCTGTTGTGAAACACTGCCACTGCTGGTCATTCAGTATAATCTGCAGATGGAAAAGTCCACTGTTAGCATATTTACTATAAACAGTACAAAAAATTGTGATTTTTATAAAGGGTAAACAGATCAATTCTATAAAGTCTCTATTATTGTGAAAATCATCAGCACGTTAGAAAATAAAATTTTGTGTTTTTAACCTCCCATACTTCACTGAATCCCATGCCTCATTTGCTAACAATCTCTAAACAACTGTAGCATGTACATTAGGATATAGATAAAGAGATCTTTTTGCCAGCCAAGTGACAGTGTACCCATCTCACTTAATTTCTTTTAGGATATGTTAACAGCAGTAGCAATTAAGCCAGCTGATAAGTTGATCGAGGAAGGGTAAGGCTACATTTAATGGGAATAATAAAAGCTATGAATAGCATGTTCATCATCATCATCTTAGGTAATTCCTATCAGTTCAGCAATAGTCAAGTTGAGACCCTTATGCTCACTTACCTTCATATAAATTTAGAAGTCTCAAAAAATGCCCTTATTTCTTTAATCTTACCATCTTAGTTTTCATTTGGGCATCCTGTCTACCCTGCTACTTATTTCATTACCAAGATAAATTTATCCTGCTGCTTGCTAGGCAACAGAGTAGCCCTCCGGTCAGACAACATCTTGCTTTAACTTTATGATGTCATCTTGCTAGGCAACAGATTGGCCCTCAGGTCAGACAACATCTTGCTTTAGCTTTATGATGTCAGAGCGCCTCAGGTCCAATTGTCCTTGTGGAAGCTGTCCACACAGGAGGAGGAGCTATCAGAAGTTATGCAGTAGTTTTCTATCTGTATTGATGACTACAAGGCAAGCAGGAGGAGGAATGGTGAAGGACTCTGAACCACTCAAAGCACTGGGGCCTTTTTGAAAGAGGGACAGAGATACAAAAACAGATTATCCTTTCCAACTGTCCATCTTCAGTATCAAAGTCCAATTTACAGAGTGCAGGGGAAGACGTTAAATGAGCTTCCTTCCGTGAGAACGTAACACTATCGTTCTAAAGTCAGATAGTGCATTTTCGCCGCAATGGTAGCAATTTCCTTGAATGGTACATTGCTAGCATCAGGATCTAAACCAGGCTTTAGTAAACTTGGAAGCAGTCAGTCTGTTATTAACTAACATGACCAACACAATGTGATCCATATTACTTCCATCTTGACTGAAATTATATTCAAGCACAGGCCCCACTGAAAGGTAGTGAGAACATTAAGATGCTGTGAAAGTCTTTTTATTTCCTCAAGGAATGATGGTCAGATTTACTTACCATATAAATTGGTCAAATGATGCTGTATGCCGGAAGACTGCCTTTTTTTTTTTTTATTTCAGTCCCGGCAATTCGGAGAAATTCTGTTGTGAAACACTTCCACTAGTGGTCATTCAGTATAATCTGCAGATGGAAAAGTCCACTGTTAGCATATTTACTATGAACAGTACAAAAAATTGTGATTTTTATAAAGGGTAAACAGATCAATTCTTTGAAGTCTCTATTATTGTGAAAATCAACAGCACGTTAGAAAATCAAATCTCAATTTGTGTTTTTAACCTCTCATACTTCCCTGAATCCCATGCCTCATTTGCTAACAATCTCTAAATAACTGTAGCATGTACATTAGGATATAGATAAAGAGATCTTTTTGCCAGCCAAGTGGCAGTGTACCCATCTCACTTCATTTCTTTTAGGATATGGTACACCAGTAGCAATTAAGCCAGCTGATAAGTTGATCGAGGAAGGGTTAGGCTACAGTTAATGGGAATAATAAAAGCTATGAATAGCATGTTCATCATCATCATCTTAGGTAATTCCTATCAGTTCAGCAATAGCCAAGTTGAGACCCTTATGCTCACTTACCTTCATACAAATTTAGAAGTCTCAAAAAATGCCCTTATTTCTTTAATCTTACCATCTTATTAATTTGGGCATCCTGTCTACCCTGCTACTTATTTCATTACCAAGATAAATGTATCCTGCTGCTTGCTAGACAACAGAGTAGCCCTCCGGTCAGACAACATCTTGCTTTAACTTTATGATGTCATCTTGCTAGGCAACAGAGTAGCCCTCCGGTCAGACAACAACTTGCTTTAGCTTTATGATGTCAGAGCGCCTCAGGTCAAATTGTCCTTGTGGAAGCTGTCCACACAGGAGGAGGAGCTATCAGAAGTTATGCAGTAGGATTCTATCTGTATTGATGACTACAAGGCAAGCAGGAGGAGGAATGGTGAAGGACTCTGAACCACTCCAAGCACTGGGGCCTTTTTGAAAGAGGGACGGAGATACAAAAACAGATTATCCTTTCCAACTGTCCATCTTAAGTATCAAAGTCCAATTTACAGAGTGCAGGGGAAGAGGTTAAATGAGCTTCCTTCCGTGAGAATGTAACACTATTGTTCTAAAGTCAGATAGTGCATTTTCGCCACAATGGCAGCAATTTCCTTGAATGGTACATTGCTAGCATCTGGATCTAAACCAGGCTTTAGTAAACTTGGAAGCAGTCAGTCTGTTATTAACAAACATGACCAACACAATGTGATCTATATTACTTCCATCTTGACTGAAATTATATTCAAGCACAGGCCCCACTGGAAGGTAGTGAGAACATTAAGATGCTGTGAAAGTCTTTTTAATTCCTAAAGGAATGATGGTCAGATTTACTTACCATATAAATTGGTCAAATGAG
Source organism: Lissotriton helveticus (assembly GCF_964261635.1). Lineage (NCBI taxonomy): Eukaryota > Metazoa > Chordata > Amphibia > Caudata > Salamandridae > Lissotriton > Lissotriton helveticus. The sequence continues at coordinate 1,184,524,722 of NC_136067.1, forward strand.
GCTGTATGCCGGAAGACTGCCTTTTTTTTTTTAACTTCATGGCAATTCAGAGAAATTCTGTTGTGAAACACTGCCACTGCTGGTCATTCAGTATAATCTGCAGATGGAAAAGTCCACTGTTAGCATATTTACTATAAACAGTACAAAAAATTGTGATTTTTATAAAGGGTAAACAGATCAATTCTATAAAGTCTCTATTATTGTGAAAATCATCAGCACGTTAGAAAATCAAATTTTGTGTTTTTAACCTCCCATACTTCACTGAATCCCATGCCTCATTTGCTAACAATCTCTAAACAACTGTAGCATGTACATTAGGATATAGATAAAGAGATCTTTTTGCCAGCCAAGTGACAGTGTACCCATCTCACTTAATTTCTTTTAGGATATGTTACAGCAGTAGCAATTAAGCCAGCTGATAAGTTGATCGAGGAAGGGTTAGGCTACAGTTAATGGGAATAATAAAAGCTATGAATAGCATGTTCATCATCATCATCTTAGGTAATTCCTATCAGTTCAGCAATAGTCAAGTTGAGACCCTTATGCTCACTTACCTTCATATAAATTTAGAAGTCTCAAAAAATGCCCTTATTTCGTTAATCTTACCATCTTAGTTTTCATTTGGGCATCCTGTCTACCCTGCTACTTATTTCATTACCAAGATAAATTTATCCTGCTGCTTGCTAGGCAACAGAGTAGCCCTCCGGTCAGACAACATCTTGCTTTAACTTTATGATGTCATCTTGCTAGGCAACAGATTGGCCCTCAGGTCAGACAACATCTTGCTTTAGCTTTATGATGTCAGAGCGCCTCAGGTCCAATTGTCTTTGTGGAAGCTGTCCACACAGGAGGAGGAGCTATCAGAAGTTATGCAGTAGTTTTCTATCTGTATTGATGACTACAAGGCAAGCAGGAGGAGGAATGGTGAAGGACTCTGACCCACTCAAAGCACTGGGGCCTTTTTGAAAGAGGGACAGAGATACAAAAACAGATTATCCTTTCCAACTGTCCATCTTCAGTATCAAAGTCCAATTTACAGAGTGCAGGGGAAGACGTTAAATGAGCTTCCTTCCGTGAGAACGTAACACTATCGTTCTAAAGTCAGATAGTGCATTTTCGCCGCAATGGTAGCAATTTCCTTGAATGGTACATTGCTAGCATCAGGATCTAAACCAGGCTTTAGTAAACTTGGAAGCAGTCAGTCTGTTATTAACTAACATGACCAACACAATGTGATCCATATTACTTCCATCTTGACTGAAATTATATTCAAGCACAGGCCCCACTGAAAGGTAGTGAGAACATTAAGATGCTGTGAAAGTCTTTTTATTTCCTCAAGGAATGATGGTCAGATTTACTTACCATATAAATTGGTCAAATGATGCTGTATGCCGGAAGACTGCCTTTTTTTTTTTTATTTCAGTCCCGGCAATTCGGAGAAATTCTGTTGTGAAACACTTCCACTAGTGGTCATTCAGTATAATCTGCAGATGGAAAAGTCCACTGTTAGCATATTTACTATGAACAGTACAAAAAATTGTGATTTTTATAAAGGGTAAACAGATCAATTCTTTGAAGTCTCTATTATTGTGAAAATCAACAGCACGTTAGAAAATCAAATCTCAATTTGTGTTTTTAACCTCTCATACTTCCCTGAATCCCATGCCTCATTTGCTAACAATCTCTAAATAACTGTAGCATGTACATTAGGATATAGATAAAGAGATCTTTTTGCCAGCCAAGTGGCAGTGTACCCATCTCACTTCATTTCTTTTAGGATATGGTACACCAGTAGCAATTAAGCCAGCTGATAAGTTGATCGAGGAAGGGTTAGGCTACAGTTAATGGGAATAATAAAAGCTATGAATAGCATGTTCATCATCATCATCTTAGGTAATTCCTATCAGTTCAGCAATAGCCAAGTTGAGACCCTTATGCTCACTTACCTTCATACAAATTTAGAAGTCTCAAAAAATGCCCTTATTTCTTTAATCTTACCATCTTATTAATTTGGGCATCCTGTCTACCCTGCTACTTATTTCATTACCAAGATAAATGTATCCTGCTGCTTGCTAGACAACAGAGTAGCCCTCCGGTCAGACAACATCTTGCTTTAACTTTATGATGTCATCTTGCTAGGCAACAGAGTAGCCCTCCGGTCAGACAACAACTTGCTTTAGCTTTATGATGTCAGAGCGCCTCAGGTCAAATTGTCCTTGTGGAAGCTGTCCACACAGGAGGAGGAGCTATCAGAAGTTATGCAGTAGGATTCTATCTGTATTGATGACTACAAGGCAAGCAGGAGGAGGAATGGTGAAGGACTCTGAACCACTCCAAGCACTGGGGCCTTTTTGAAAGAGGGACGGAGATACAAAAACAGATTATCCTTTCCAACTGTCCATCTTAAGTATCAAAGTCCAATTTACAGAGTGCAGGGGAAGAGGTTAAATGAGCTTCCTTCCGTGAGAATGTAACACTATTGTTCTAAAGTCAGATAGTGCATTTTCGCCACAATGGCAGCAATTTCCTTGAATGGTACATTGCTAGCATCTGGATCTAAACCAGGCTTTAGTAAACTTGGAAGCAGTCAGTCTGTTATTAACAAACATGACCAACACAATGTGATCTATATTACTTCCATCTTGACTGAAATTATATTCAAGCACAGGCCCCACTGGAAGGTAGTGAGAACATTAAGATGCTGTGAAAGTCTTTTTAATTCCTAAAGGAATGATGGTCAGATTTACTTACCATATAAATTGGTCAAATGAGGCTGTATGCCGGAAGACTGCCTTTTTTTTTTTTTAACTTCATGGCAATTCAGAGAAATTCTGTTGTGAAACACTGCCACTGCTGGTCATTCAGTATAATCTGCAGATGGAAAAGTCCACTGTTAGCATATTTACTATAAACAGTACAAAAAATTGTGATTTTTATAAAGGGTAAACAGATCAATTCTATAAAGTCTCTATTATTGTGAAAATCATCAGCACGTTAGAAAATCAAATTTTGTGTTTTTAACCTCCCATACTTCACTGAATCCCATGCCTCATTTGCTAACAATCTCTAAACAACTGTAGCATGTACATTAGGATATAGATAAAGAGATCTTTTTGCCAGCCAAGTGACAGTGTACCCATCTCACTTAATTTCTTTTAGGATATGTTACAGCAGTAGCAATTAAGCCAGCTGATAAGTTGATCGAGGAAGGGTTAGGCTACAGTTAATGGGAATAATAAAAGCTATGAATAGCATGTTCATCATCATCATCTTAGGTAATTCCTATCAGTTCAGCAATAGTCAAGTTGAGACCCTTATGCTCACTTACCTTCATATAAATTTAGAAGTCTCAAAAAATGCCCTTATTTCGTTAATCTTACCATCTTAGTTTTCATTTGGGCATCCTGTCTACCCTGCTACTTATTTCATTACCAAGATAAATTTATCCTGCTGCTTGCTAGGCAACAGAGTAGCCCTCCGGTCAGACAACATCTTGCTTTAACTTTATGATGTCATCTTGCTAGGCAACAGATTGGCCCTCAGGTCAGACAACATCTTGCTTTAGCTTTATGATGTCAGAGCGCCTCAGGTCCAATTGTCCTTGTGGAAGCTGTCCACACAGGAGGAGGAGCTATCAGAAGTTATGCAGTAGTTTTCTATCTGTATTGATGACTACAAGGCAAGCAGGAGGAGGAATGGTGAAGGACTCTGACCCACTCAAAGCACTGGGGCCTTTTTGAAAGAGGGACAGAGATACAAAAACAGATTATCCTTTCCAACTGTCCATCTTCAGTATCAAAGTCCAATTTACAGAGTGCAGGGGAAGACGTTAAATGAGCTTCCTTCCGTGAGAACGTAACACTATCGTTCTAAAGTCAGATAGTGCATTTTCGCCGCAATGGTAGCAATTTCCTTGAATGGTACATTGCTAGCATCAGGATCTAAACCAGGCTTTAGTAAACTTGGAAGCAGTCAGTCTGTTATTAACTAACATGACCAACACAATGTGATCCATATTACTTCCATCTTGACTGAAATTATATTCAAGCACAGGCCCCACTGAAAGGTAGTGAGAACATTAAGATGTTGTGAAAGTCTTTTTATTTCCTCAAGGAATGATGGTCAGATTTACTTACCATATAAATTGGTCAAATGATGCTGTATGCCGGAAGACTGCCTTTTTTTTTTAACTTCAGTCCCGGCAATTCGGAGAAATTCTGTTGTGAAACACTGCCACTAGTGGTCATTCAGTATAATCTGCAGATGGAAAAGTCCACTGTTAGCATATTTACTATGAACAGTACAAAAAATTGTGATTTTTATAAAGGGTAAACAGATCAATTCTTTGAAGTCTCTATTATTGTGAAAATCAACAGCACGTTAGAAAATCAAATCTCAATTTGTGTTTTTAACCTCTCATACTTCCCTGAATCCCATGCCTCATTTGCTAACAATCTCTAAATAACTGTAGCATGTACATTAGGATATAGATAAAGAGATCTTTTTGCCAGCCAAGTGGCAGTGTACCCATCTCACTTCATTTCTTTTAGGATATGGTACACCAGTAGCAATTAAGCCAGCTGATAAGTTGATCGAGGAAGGGTTAGGCTACAGTTAATGGGAATAATAAAAGCTATGAATAGCATGTTCATCATCATCATCTTAGGTAATTCCTATCAGTTCAGCAATAGCCAAGTTGAGACCCTTATGCTCACTTACCTTCATACAAATTTAGAAGTCTCAAAAAATGCCCTTATTTCTTTAATCTTACCATCTTATTAATTTGGGCATCCTGTCTACCCTGCTACTTATTTCATTACCAAGATAAATGTATCCTGCTGCTTGCTAGACAATAGAGTAGCCCTCCGGTCAGACAACATCTTGCTTTAACTTTATGATGTCAGAGCGCCTCAGGTCAAATTGTCCTTGTGGAAGCTGTCCACACAGGAGGAGGAGCTATCAGAAGTTATGCAGTAGGATTCTATCTGTATTGATGACTACAAGGCAAGCAGGAGGAGGAATGGTGAAGGACTCTGAACCACTCCAAGCACTGGGGCCTTTTTGAAAGAGGGACGGAGATACAAAAACAGATTATCCTTTCCAACTGTCCATCTTAAGTATCAAAGTCCAATTTACAGAGTGCAGGGGGAGACGTTAAATGAGCTTCCTTCCGTGAGAATGTAACACTATTGTTCTAAAGTCAGATAGTGCATTTTCGCCGCAATGGCAGCAATTTCCTTGAATGGTACATTGCTAGCATCTGGATCTAAACCAGGCTTTAGTAAACTTGGAAGCAGTCAGTCTGTTATTAACGAACATGACCAACACAATGTGATCCATATTACTTCCATCTTGACTGAAATTATATTCAAGCACAGGCCCCACTGGAAGGTAGTGAGAACATTAAGATGCTGTGAAAGTCTTTTTAATTCCTAAAGGAATGATGGTCAGATTTACTTACCATATAAATTGGTCAAATGAGGCTGTATGCCGGAAGACTGCCTTTTTTTTTTCTTTAACTTCATGGCAATTCAGAGAAATTCTGTTGTGAAACACTGCCACTGCTGGTCATTCAGTATAATCTGCAGATGGAAAAGTCCACTGTTAGCATATTTACTATAAACAGTACAAAAAATTGTGATTTTTATAAAGGGTAAACAGATCAATTCTATAAAGTCTCTATTATTGTGAAAATCATCAGCACGTTAGAAAATAAAATTTTGTGTTTTTAACCTCCCATACTTCACTGAATCCCATGCCTCATTTGCTAACAATCTCTAAACAACTGTAGCATGTACATTAGGATATAGATAAAGAGATCTTTTTGCCAGCCAAGTGACAGTGTACCCATCTCACTTAATTTCTTTTAGGATATGTTAACAGCAGTAGCAATTAAGCCAGCTGATAAGTTGATCGAGGAAGGGTAAGGCTACATTTATTGGGAATAATAAAAGCTATGAATAGCATGTTCATCATCATCATCTTAGGTAATTCCTATCAGTTCAGCAATAGTCAAGTTGAGACCCTTATGCTCACTTACCTTCATATAAATTTAGAAGTCTCAAAAAATGCCCTTATTTCTTTAATCTTACCATCTTAGTTTTCATTTGGGCATCCTGTCTACCCTGCTACTTATTTCATTACCAAGATAAATTTATCCTGCTGCTTGCTAGGCAACAGAGTAGCCCTCCGGTCAGACAACATCTTGCTTTAACTTTATGATGTCATCTTGCTAGGCAACAGATTGGCCCTCAGGTCAGACAACATCTTGCTTTAGCTTTATGATGTCAGAGCGCCTCAGGTCCAATTGTCCTTGTGGAAGCTGTCCACACAGGAGGAGGAGCTATCAGAAGTTATGCAGTAGTTTTCTATCTGTATTGATGACTACAAGGCAAGCAGGAGGAGGAATGGTGAAGGACTCTGAACCACTCAAAGCACTGGGGCCTTTTTGAAAGAGGGACAGAGATACAAAAACAGATTATCCTTTCCAACTGTCCATCTTCAGTATCAAAGTCCAATTTACAGAGTGCAGGGGAAGACGTTAAATGAGCTTCCTTCCGTGAGAACGTAACACTATCGTTCTAAAGTCAGATAGTGCATTTTCGCCGCAATGGTAGCAATTTCCTTGAATGGTACATTGCTAGCATCAGGATCTAAACCAGGCTTTAGTAAACTTGGAAGCAGTCAGTCTGTTATTAACTAACATGACCAACACAATGTGATCCATATTACTTCCATCTTGACTGAAATTATATTCAAGCACAGGCCCCACTGAAAGGTAGTGAGAACATTAAGATGCTGTGAAAGTCTTTTTATTTCCTCAAGGAATGATGGTCAGATTTACTTACCATATAAATTGGTCAAATGATGCTGTATGCCGGAAGACTGCCTTTTTTATTTTTTATTTCAGTCCCGGCAATTCGGAGAAATTCTGTTGTGAAACACTTCCACTAGTGGTCATTCAGTATAATCTGCAGATGGAAAAGTCCACTGTTAGCATATTTACTATGAACAGTACAAAAAATTGTGATTTTTATAAAGGGTAAACAGATCAATTCTTTGAAGTCTCTATTATTGTGAAAATCAACAGCACGTTAGAAAATCAAATCTCAATTTGTGTTTTTAACCTCTCATACTTCCCTGAATCCCATGCCTCATTTGCTAACAATCTCTAAATAACTGTAGCATGTACATTAGGATATAGATAAAGAGATCTTTTTGCCAGCCAAGTGGCAGTGTACCCATCTCACTTCATTTCTTTTAGGATATGGTACACCAGTAGCAATTAAGCCAGCTGATAAGTTGATCGAGGAAGGGTTAGGCTACAGTTAATGGGAATAATAAAAGCTATGAATAGCATGTTCATCATCATCATCTTAGGTAATTCCTATCAGTTCAGCAATAGCCAAGTTGAGACCCTTATGCTCACTTACCTTCATACAAATTTAGAAGTCTCAAAAAATGCCCTTATTTCTTTAATCTTACCATCTTATTAATTTGGGCATCCTGTCTACCCTGCTACTTATTTCATTACCAAGATAAATGTATCCTGCTGCTTGCTAGACAACAGAGTAGCCCTCCGGTCAGACAACATCTTGCTTTAACTTTATGATGTCATCTTGCTAGGCAACAGAGTAGCCCTCCGGTCAGACAACAACTTGCTTTAGCTTTATGATGTCAGAGCGCCTCAGGTCAAATTGTCCTTGTGGAAGCTGTCCACACAGGAGGAGGAGCTATCAGAAGTTATGCAGTAGGATTCTATCTGTATTGATGACTACAAGGCAAGCAGGAGGAGGAATGGTGAAGGACTCTGAACCACTCCAAGCACTGGGGCCTTTTTGAAAGAGGGACGGAGATACAAAAACAGATTATCCTTTCCAACTGTCCATCTTAAGTATCAAAGTCCAATTTACAGAGTGCAGGGGAAGAGGTTAAATGAGCTTCCTTCCGTGAGAATGTAACACTATTGTTCTAAAGTCAGATAGTGCATTTTCGCCACAATGGCAGCAATTTCCTTGAATGGTACATTGCTAGCATCTGGATCTAAACCAGGCTTTAGTAAACTTGGAAGCAGTCAGTCTGTTATTAACAAACATGACCAACACAATGTGATCTATATTACTTCCATCTTGACTGAAATTATATTCAAGCACAGGCCCCACTGGAAGGTAGTGAGAACATTAAGATGCTGTGAAAGTCTTTTTAATTCCTAAAGGAATGATGGTCAGATTTACTTACCATATAAATTGGTCAAATGAGGCTGTATGCCGGAAGACTGCCTTTTTTTTTTTAACTTCATGGCAATTCAGAGAAATTCTGTTGTGAAACACTGCCACTGCTGGTCATTCAGTATAATCTGCAGATGGAAAAGTCCACTGTTAGCATATTTACTATAAACAGTACAAAAAATTGTGATTTTTATAAAGGGTAAACAGATCAATTCTATAAAGTCTCTATTATTGTGAAAATCATCAGCACGTTAGAAAATCAAATTTTGTGTTTTTAACCTCCCATACTTCACTGAATCCCATGCCTCATTTGCTAACAATCTCTAAACAACTGTAGCATGTACATTAGGATATAGATAAAGAGATCTTTTTGCCAGCCAAGTGACAGTGTACCCATCTCACTTAATTTCTTTTAGGATATGTTACAGCAGTAGCAATTAAGCCAGCTGATAAGTTGATCGAGGAAGGGTTAGGCTACAGTTAATGGGAATAATAAAAGCTATGAATAGCATGTTCATCATCATCATCTTAGGTAATTCCTATCAGTTCAGCAATAGTCAAGTTGAGACCCTTATGCTCACTTACCTTCATATAAATTTAGAAGTCTCAAAAAATGCCCTTATTTCGTTAATCTTACCATCTTAGTTTTCATTTGGGCATCCTGTCTACCCTGCTACTTATTTCATTACCAAGATAAATTTATCCTGCTGCTTGCTAGGCAACAGAGTAGCCCTCCGGTCAGACAACATCTTGCTTTAACTTTATGATGTCATCTTGCTAGGCAACAGATTGGCCCTCAGGTCAGACAACATCTTGCTTTAGCTTTATGATGTCAGAGCGCCTCAGGTCCAATTGTCTTTGTGGAAGCTGTCCACACAGGAGGAGGAGCTATCAGAAGTTATGCAGTAGTTTTCTATCTGTATTGATGACTACAAGGCAAGCAGGAGGAGGAATGGTGAAGGACTCTGACCCACTCAAAGCACTGGGGCCTTTTTGAAAGAGGGACAGAGATACAAAAACAGATTATCCTTTCCAACTGTCCATCTTCAGTATCAAAGTCCAATTTACAGAGTGCAGGGGAAGACGTTAAATGAGCTTCCTTCCGTGAGAACGTAACACTATCGTTCTAAAGTCAGATAGTGCATTTTCGCCGCAATGGTAGCAATTTCCTTGAATGGTACATTGCTAGCATCAGGATCTAAACCAGGCTTTAGTAAACTTGGAAGCAGTCAGTCTGTTATTAACTAACATGACCAACACAATGTGATCCATATTACTTCCATCTTGACTGAAATTATATTCAAGCACAGGCCCCACTGAAAGGTAGTGAGAACATTAAGATGCTGTGAAAGTCTTTTTATTTCCTCAAGGAATGATGGTCAGATTTACTTACCATATAAATTGGTCAAATGATGCTGTATGCCGGAAGACTGCCTTTTTTTTTTTTATTTCAGTCCCGGCAATTCGGAGAAATTCTGTTGTGAAACACTTCCACTAGTGGTCATTCAGTATAATCTGCAGATGGAAAAGTCCACTGTTAGCATATTTACTATGAACAGTACAAAAAATTGTGATTTTTATAAAGGGTAAACAGATCAATTCTTTGAAGTCTCTATTATTGTGAAAATCAACAGCACGTTAGAAAATCAAATCTCAATTTGTGTTTTTAACCTCTCATACTTCCCTGAATCCCATGCCTCATTTGCTAACAATCTCTAAATAACTGTAGCATGTACATTAGGATATAGATAAAGAGATCTTTTTGCCAGCCAAGTGGCAGTGTACCCATCTCACTTCATTTCTTTTAGGATATGGTACACCAGTAGCAATTAAGCCAGCTGATAAGTTGATCGAGGAAGGGTTAGGCTACAGTTAATGGGAATAATAAAAGCTATGAATAGCATGTTCATCATCATCATCTTAGGTAATTCCTATCAGTTCAGCAATAGCCAAGTTGAGACCCTTATGCTCACTTACCTTCATACAAATTTAGAAGTCTCAAAAAATGCCCTTATTTCTTTAATCTTACCATCTTATTAATTTGGGCATCCTGTCTACCCTGCTACTTATTTCATTACCAAGATAAATGTATCCTGCTGCTTGCTAGACAACAGAGTAGCCCTCCGGTCAGACAACATCTTGCTTTAACTTTATGATGTCATCTTGCTAGGCAACAGAGTAGCCCTCCGGTCAGACAACAACTTGCTTTAGCTTTATGATGTCAGAGCGCCTCAGGTCAAATTGTCCTTGTGGAAGCTGTCCACACAGGAGGAGGAGCTATCAGAAGTTATGCAGTAGGATTCTATCTGTATTGATGACTACAAGGCAAGCAGGAGGAGGAATGGTGAAGGACTCTGAACCACTCCAAGCACTGGGGCCTTTTTGAAAGAGGGACGGAGATACAAAAACAGATTATCCTTTCCAACTGTCCATCTTAAGTATCAAAGTCCAATTTACAGAGTGCAGGGGAAGAGGTTAAATGAGCTTCCTTCCGTGAGAATGTAACACTATTGTTCTAAAGTCAGATAGTGCATTTTCGCCACAATGGCAGCAATTTCCTTGAATGGTACATTGCTAGCATCTGGATCTAAACCAGGCTTTAGTAAACTTGGAAGCAGTCAGTCTGTTATTAACAAACATGACCAACACAATGTGATCTATATTACTTCCATCTTGACTGAAATTATATTCAAGCACAGGCCCCACTGGAAGGTAGTGAGAACATTAAGATGCTGTGAAAGTCTTTTTAATTCCTAAAGGAATGATGGTCAGATTTACTTACCATATAAATTGGTCAAATGAGGCTGTATGCCGGAAGACTGCCTTTTTTTTTTTTAACTTCATGGCAATTCAGAGAAATTCTGTTGTGAAACACTGCCACTGCTGGTCATTCAGTATAATCTGCAGATGGAAAAGTCCACTGTTAGCATATTTACTATAAACAGTACAAAAAATTGTGATTTTTATAAAGGGTAAACAGATCAATTCTATAAAGTCTCTATTATTGTGAAAATCATCAGCACGTTAGAAAATCAAATTTTGTGTTTTTAACCTCCCATACTTCACTGAATCCCATGCCTCATTTGCTAACAATCTCTAAACAACTGTAGCATGTACATTAGGATATAGATAAAGAGATCTTTTTGCCAGCCAAGTGACAGTGTACCCATCTCACTTAATTTCTTTTAGGATATGTTACAGCAGTAGCAATTAAGCCAGCTGATAAGTTGATCGAGGAAGGGTTAGGCTACAGTTAATGGGAATAATAAAAGCTATGAATAGCATGTTCATCATCATCATCTTAGGTAATTCCTATCAGTTCAGCAATAGTCAAGTTGAGACCCTTATGCTCACTTACCTTCATATAAATTTAGAAGTCTCAAAAAATGCCCTTATTTCGTTAATCTTACCATCTTAGTTTTCATTTGGGCATCCTGTCTACCCTGCTACTTATTTCATTACCAAGATAAATTTATCCTGCTGCTTGCTAGGCAACAGAGTAGCCCTCCGGTCAGACAACATCTTGCTTTAACTTTATGATGTCATCTTGCTAGGCAACAGATTGGCCCTCAGGTCAGACAACATCTTGCTTTAGCTTTATGATGTCAGAGCGCCTCAGGTCCAATTGTCCTTGTGGAAGCTGTCCACACAGGAGGAGGAGCTATCAGAAGTTATGCAGTAGTTTTCTATCTGTATTGATGACTACAAGGCAAGCAGGAGGAGGAATGGTGAAGGACTCTGACCCACTCAAAGCACTGGGGCCTTTTTGAAAGAGGGACAGAGATACAAAAACAGATTATCCTTTCCAACTGTCCATCTTCAGTATCAAAGTCCAATTTACAGAGTGCAGGGGAAGACGTTAAATGAGCTTCCTTCCGTGAGAACGTAACACTATCGTTCTAAAGTCAGATAGTGCATTTTCGCCGCAATGGTAGCAATTTCCTTGAATGGTACATTGCTAGCATCAGGATCTAAACCAGGCTTTAGTAAACTTGGAAGCAGTCAGTCTGTTATTAACTAACATGACCAACACAATGTGATCCATATTACTTCCATCTTGACTGAAATTATATTCAAGCACAGGCCCCACTGAAAGGTAGTGAGAACATTAAGATGCTGTGAAAGTCTTTTTATTTCCTCAAGGAATGATGGTCAGATTTACTTACCATATAAATTGGTCAAATGATGCTGTATGCCGGAAGACTGCCTTTTTTTTTTTTATTTCAGTCCCGGCAATTCGGAGAAATTCTGTTGTGAAACACTTCCACTAGTGGTCATTCAGTATAATCTGCAGATGGAAAAGTCCACTGTTAGCATATTTACTATGAACAGTACAAAAAATTGTGATTTTTATAAAGGGTAAACAGATCAATTCTTTGAAGTCTCTATTATTGTGAAAATCAACAGCACGTTAGAAAATCAAATCTCAATTTGTGTTTTTAACCTCTCATACTTCCCTGAATCCCATGCCTCATTTGCTAACAATCTCTAAATAACTGTAGCATGTACATTAGGATATAGATAAAGAGATCTTTTTGCCAGCCAAGTGGCAGTGTACCCATCTCACTTCATTTCTTTTAGGATATGGTACACCAGTAGCAATTAAGCCAGCTGATAAGTTGATCGAGGAAGGGTTAGGCTACAGTTAATGGGAATAATAAAAGCTATGAATAGCATGTTCATCATCATCATCTTAGGTAATTCCTATCAGTTCAGCAATAGCCAAGTTGAGACCCTTATGCTCACTTACCTTCATACAAATTTAGAAGTCTCAAAAAATGCCCTTATTTCTTTAATCTTACCATCTTATTAATTTGGGCATCCTGTCTACCCTGCTACTTATTTCATTACCAAGATAAATGTATCCTGCTGCTTGCTAGTCAATAGAGTAGCCCTCCGGTCAGACAACATCTTGCTTTAACTTTATGATGTCATCTTGCTAGGCAACAGAGTAGCCCTCCGGTCAGACAACATCTTGCTTTAGCTTTATGATGTCAGAGCGCCTCAGGTCAAATTGTCCTTGTGGAAGCTGTCCACACAGGAGGAGGAGCTATCAGAAGTTATGCAGTAGGATTCTATCTGTATTGATGACTACAAGGCAAGCAGGAGGAGGAATGGTGAAGGACTCTGAACCACTCCAAGCACTGGGGCCTTTTTGAAAGAGGGACGGAGATACAAAAACAGATTATCCTTTCCAACTGTCCATCTTAAGTATCAAAGTCCAATTTACAGAGTGCAGGGGGAGACGTTAAATGAGCTTCCTTCCGTGAGAATGTAACACTATTGTTCTAAAGTCAGATAGTGCATTTTCGCCGCAATGGCAGCAATTTCCTTGAATGGTACATTGCTAGCATCTGGATCTAAACCAGGCTTTAGTAAACTTGGAAGCAGTCAGTCTGTTATTAACGAACATGACCAACACAATGTGATCCATATTACTTCCATCTTGACTGAAATTATATTCAAGCACAGGCCCCACTGGAAGGTAGTGAGAACATTAAGATGCTGTGAAAGTCTTTTTAATTCCTAAAGGAATGATGGTCAGATTTACTTACCATATAGATTGGTCAAATGAGGCTGTATGCCGGAAGACTGCCTTTTTTTTTCTTTAACTTCATGGCAATTCAGAGAAATTCTGTTGTGAAACACTGCCACTCCTGGTCATTCAGTATAATCTGCAGATGGAAAAGTCCACTGTTAGCATATTTACTATAAACAGTACAAAAAATTGTGATTTTTATAAAGGGTAAACAGATCAATTCTATAAAGTCTCTATTATTGTGAAAATCATCAGCACGTTAGAAAATCAAATTTTGTGTTTTTAACCTCCCATACTTCACTGAATCCCATGCCTCATTTGCTAACAATCTCTAAACAACTGTAGCATGTACATTAGGATATAGATAAAGAGATCTTTTTGCCAGCCAAGTGACAGTGTACCCATCTCACTTAATTTCTTTTAGGATATGTTAACAGCAGTAGCAATTAAGCCAGCTGATAAGTTGATCGAGGAAGGGTTAGGCTACATTTAATGGGAATAATAAAAGCTATGAATAGCATGTTCATCATCATCATCTTAGGTAATTCCTATCAGTTCAGCAATAGTCAAGTTGAGACCCTTATGCTCACTTACCTTCATATAAATTTAGAAGTCTCAAAAAATGCCCTTATTTCTTTAATCTTACCATCTTAGTTTTCATTTGGGCATCCTGTCTACCCTGCTACTTATTTCATTACCAAGATAAATGTATCCTGCTGCTTGCTAGGCAACAGAGTAGCCCTCCGGTCAGACAACATCTTGCTTTAACTTTATGATGTCATCTTGCTAGGCAACAGATTGGCCCTCAGGTCAGACAACATCTTGCTTTAGCTTTATGATGTCAGAGCGCCTCAGGTCCAATTGTCCTTGTGGAAGCTGTCCACACAGGAGGAGGAGCTATCAGAAGTTATGCAGTAGTTTTCTATCTGTATTGATGACTACAAGGCAAGCAGGAGGAGGAATGGTGAAGGACTCTGAACCACTCAAAGCACTGGGGCCTTTTTGAAAGAGGGACAGAGATACAAAAACAGATTATCCTTTCCAACTGTCCATCTTCAGTATCAAAGTCCAATTTACAGAGTGCAGGGGAAGACGTTAAATGAGCTTCCTTCCGTGAGAACGTAACACTATCGTTCTAAAGTCAGATAGTGCATTTTCGCCGCAATGGTAGCAATTTCCTTGAATGGTACATTGCTAGCATCAGGATCTAAACCAGGCTTTAGTAAACTTGGAAGCAGTCAGTCTGTTATTAACTAACATGACCAACACAATGTGATCCATATTACTTCCATCTTGACTGAAATTATATTCAAGCACAGGCCCCACTGAAAGGTAGTGAGAACATTAAGATGCTGTGAAAGTCTTTTTATTTCCTCAAGGAATGATGGTCAGATTTACTTACCATATAAATTGGTCAAATGATGCTGTATGCCGGAAGACTGCCTTTTTTTTTTTTATTTCAGTCCCGGCAATTCGGAGAAATTCTGTTGTGAAACACTTCCACTAGTGGTCATTCAGTATAATCTGCAGATGGAAAAGTCCACTGTTAGCATATTTACTATGAACAGTACAAAAAATTGTGATTTTTATAAAGGGTAAACAGATCAATTCTTTGAAGTCTCTATTATTGTGAAAATCAACAGCACGTTAGAAAATCAAATCTCAATTTGTGTTTTTAACCTCTCATACTTCCCTGAATCCCATGCCTCATTTGCTAACAATCTCTAAATAACTGTAGCATGTACATTAGGATATAGATAAAGAGATCTTTTTGCCAGCCAAGTGGCAGTGTACCCATCTCACTTCATTTCTTTTAGGATATGGTACACCAGTAGCAATTAAGCCAGCTGATAAGTTGATCGAGGAAGGGTTAGGCTACAGTTAATGGGAATAATAAAAGCTATGAATAGCATGTTCATCATCATCATCTTAGGTAATTCCTATCAGTTCAGCAATAGCCAAGTTGAGACCCTTATGCTCACTTACCTTCATACAAATTTAGAAGTCTCAAAAAATGCCCTTATTTCTTTAATCTTACCATCTTATTAATTTGGGCATCCTGTCTACCCTGCTACTTATTTCATTACCAAGATAAATGTATCCTGCTGCTTGCTAGACAACAGAGTAGCCCTCCGGTCAGACAACATCTTGCTTTAACTTTATGATGTCATCTTGCTAGGCAACAGAGTAGCCCTCCGGTCAGACAACAACTTGCTTTAGCTTTATGATGTCAGAGCGCCTCAGGTCAAATTGTCCTTGTGGAAGCTGTCCACACAGGAGGAGGAGCTATCAGAAGTTATGCAGTAGGATTCTATCTGTATTGATGACTACAAGGCAAGCAGGAGGAGGAATGGTGAAGGACTCTGAACCACTCCAAGCACTGGGGCCTTTTTGAAAGAGGGACGGAGATACAAAAACAGATTATCCTTTCCAACTGTCCATCTTAAGTATCAAAGTCCAATTTACAGAGTGCAGGGGAAGAGGTTAAATGAGCTTCCTTCCGTGAGAATGTAACACTATTGTTCTAAAGTCAGATAGTGCATTTTCGCCACAATGGCAGCAATTTCCTTGAATGGTACATTGCTAGCATCTGGATCTAAACCAGGCTTTAGTAAACTTGGAAGCAGTCAGTCTGTTATTAACAAACATGACCAACACAATGTGATCTATATTACTTCCATCTTGACTGAAATTATATTCAAGCACAGGCCCCACTGGAAGGTAGTGAGAACATTAAGATGCTGTGAAAGTCTTTTTAATTCCTAAAGGAATGATGGTCAGATTTACTTACCATATAAATTGGTCAAATGAGGCTGTATGCCGGAAGACTGCCTTTTTTTTTTTTAACTTCATGGCAATTCAGAGAAATTCTGTTGTGAAACACTGCCACTGCTGGTCATTCAGTATAATCTGCAGATGGAAAAGTCCACTGTTAGCATATTTACTATAAACAGTACAAAAAATTGTGATTTTTATAAAGGGTAAACAGATCAATTCTATAAAGTCTCTATTATTGTGAAAATCATCAGCACGTTAGAAAATCAAATTTTGTGTTTTTAACCTCCCATACTTCACTGAATCCCATGCCTCATTTGCTAACAATCTCACAACAACTGTAGCATGTACATTAGGATATAGATAAAGAGATCTTTTTGCCAGCCAAGTGACAGTGTACCCATCTCACTTAATTTCTTTTAGGATATGTTACAGCAGTAGCAATTAAGCCAGCTGATAAGTTGATCGAGGAAGGGTTAGGCTACAGTTAATGGGAATAATAAAAGCTATGAATAGCATGTTCATCATCATCATCTTAGGTAATTCCTATCAGTTCAGCAATAGTCAAGTTGAGACCCTTATGCTCACTTACCTTCATATAAATTTAGAAGTCTCAAAAAATGCCCTTATTTCGTTAATCTTACCATCTTAGTTTTCATTTGGGCATCCTGTCTACCCTGCTACTTATTTCATTACCAAGATAAATTTATCCTGCTGCTTGCTAGGCAACAGAGTAGCCCTCCGGTCAGACAACATCTTGCTTTAACTTTATGATGTCATCTTGCTAGGCAACAGATTGGCCCTCAGGTCAGACAACATCTTGCTTTAGCTTTATGATGTCAGAGCGCCTCAGGTCCAATTGTCCTTGTGGAAGCTGTCCACACAGGAGGAGGAGCTATCAGAAGTTATGCAGTAGTTTTCTATCTGTATTGATGACTACAAGGCAAGCAGGAGGAGGAATGGTGAAGGACTCTGAACCACTCAAAGCACTGGGGCCTTTTTGAAAGAGGGACAGAGATACAAAAACAGATTATCCTTTCCAACTGTCCATCTTCAGTATCAAAGTCCAATTTACAGAGTGCAGGGGAAGACGTTAAATGAGCTTCCTTCCGTGAGAACGTAACACTATCGTTCTAAAGTCAGATAGTGCATTTTCGCCGCAATGGTAGCAATTTCCTTGAATGGTACATTGCTAGCATCAGGATCTAAACCAGGCTTTAGTAAACTTGGAAGCAGTCAGTCTGTTATTAACTAACATGACCAACACAATGTGATCCATATTACTTCCATCTTGACTGAAATTATATTCAAGCACAGGCCCCACTGAAAGGTAGTGAGAACATTAAGATGCTGTGAAAGTCTTTTTATTTCCTCAAGGAATGATGGTCAGATTTACTTACCATATAAATTGGTCAAATGATGCTGTATGCCGGAAGACTGCCTTTTTTTTTTTTATTTCAGTCCCGGCAATTCGGAGAAATTCTGTTGTGAAACACTTCCACTAGTGGTCATTCAGTATAATCTGCAGATGGAAAAGTCCACTGTTAGCATATTTACTATGAACAGTACAAAAAATTGTGATTTTTATAAAGGGTAAACAGATCAATTCTTTGAAGTCTCTATTATTGTGAAAATCAACAGCACGTTAGAAAATCAAATCTCAATTTGTGTTTTTAACCTCTCATACTTCCCTGAATCCCATGCCTCATTTGCTAACAATCTCTAAATAACTGTAGCATGTACATTAGGATATAGATAAAGAGATCTTTTTGCCAGCCAAGTGGCAGTGTACCCATCTCACTTCATTTCTTTTAGGATATGGTACACCAGTAGCAATTAAGCCAGCTGATAAGTTGATCGAGGAAGGGTTAGGCTACAGTTAATGGGAATAATAAAAGCTATGAATAGCATGTTCATCATCATCATCTTAGGTAATTCCTATCAGTTCAGCAATAGCCAAGTTGAGACCCTTATGCTCACTTACCTTCATACAAATTTAGAAGTCTCAAAAAATGCCCTTATTTCTTTAATCTTACCATCTTATTAATTTGGGCATCCTGTCTACCCTGCTACTTATTTCATTACCAAGATAAATGTATCCTGCTGCTTGCTAGACAACAGAGTAGCCCTCCGGTCAGACAACATCTTGCTTTAACTTTATGATGTCATCTTGCTAGGCAACAGAGTAGCCCTCCGGTCAGACAACAACTTGCTTTAGCTTTATGATGTCAGAGCGCCTCAGGTCAAATTGTCCTTGTGGAAGCTGTCCACACAGGAGGAGGAGCTATCAGAAGTTATGCAGTAGGATTCTATCTGTATTGATGACTACAAGGCAAGCAGGAGGAGGAATGGTGAAGGACTCTGAACCACTCCAAGCACTGGGGCCTTTTTGAAAGAGGGACGGAGATACAAAAACAGATTATCCTTTCCAACTGTCCATCTTAAGTATCAAAGTCCAATTTACAGAGTGCAGGGGAAGAGGTTAAATGAGCTTCCTTCCGTGAGAATGTAACACTATTGTTCTAAAGTCAGATAGTGCATTTTCGCCACAATGGCAGCAATTTCCTTGAATGGTACATTGCTAGCATCTGGATCTAAACCAGGCTTTAGTAAACTTGGAAGCAGTCAGTCTGTTATTAACAAACATGACCAACACAATGTGATCTATATTACTTCCATCTTGACTGAAATTATATTCAAGCACAGGCCCCACTGGAAGGTAGTGAGAACATTAAGATGCTGTGAAAGTCTTTTTAATTCCTAAAGGAATGATGGTCAGATTTACTTACCATATAAATTGGTCAAATGAGGCTGTATGCCGGAAGACTGCCTTTTTTTTTTTTTAACTTCATGGCAATTCAGAGAAATTCTGTTGTGAAACACTGCCACTGCTGGTCATTCAGTATAATCTGCAGATGGAAAAGTCCACTGTTAGCATATTTACTATAAACAGTACAAAAAATTGTGATTTTTATAAAGGGTAAACAGATCAATTCTATAAAGTCTCTATTATTGTGAAAATCATCAGCACGTTAGAAAATCAAATTTTGTGTTTTTAACCTCCCATACTTCACTGAATCCCATGCCTCATTTGCTAACAATCTCTAAACAACTGTAGCATGTACATTAGGATATAGATAAAGAGATCTTTTTGCCAGCCAAGTGACAGTGTACCCATCTCACTTAATTTCTTTTAGGATATGTTACAGCAGTAGCAATTAAGCCAGCTGATAAGTTGATCGAGGAAGGGTTAGGCTACAGTTAATGGGAATAATAAAAGCTATGAATAGCATGTTCATCATCATCATCTTAGGTAATTCCTATCAGTTCAGCAATAGTCAAGTTGAGACCCTTATGCTCACTTACCTTCATATAAATTTAGAAGTCTCAAAAAATGCCCTTATTTCGTTAATCTTACCATCTTAGTTTTCATTTGGGCATCCTGTCTACCCTGCTACTTATTTCATTACCAAGATAAATTTATCCTGCTGCTTTCTAGGCAACAGAGTAGCCCTCCGGTCAGACAACATCTTGCTTTAACTTTATGATGTCATCTTGCTAGGCAACAGAGTAGCCCTCCGGTCAGACAACAACTTGCTTTAGCTTTATGATGTCAGAGCGCCTCAGGTCAAATTGTCCTTGTGGAAGCTGTCCACACAGGAGGAGGAGCTATCAGAAGTTATGCAGTAGGATTCTATCTGTATTGATGACTACAAGGCAAGCAGGAGGAGGAATGGTGAAGGACTCTGAACCACTCCAAGCACTGGGGCCTTTTTGAAAGAGGGACGGAGATACAAAAACAGATTATCCTTTCCAACTGTCCATCTTAAGTATCAAAGTCCAATTTACAGAGTGCAGGGGAAGAGGTTAAATGAGCTTCCTTCCGTGAGAATGTAACACTATTGTTCTAAAGTCAGATAGTGCATTTTCGCCACAATGGCAGCAATTTCCTTGAATGGTACATTGCTAGCATCTGGATCTAAACCAGGCTTTAGTAAACTTGGAAGCAGTCAGTCTGTTATTAACAAACATGACCAACACAATGTGATCTATATTACTTCCATCTTGACTGAAATTATATTCAAGCACAGGCCCCACTGGAAGGTAGTGAGAACATTAAGATGCTGTGAAAGTCTTTTTAATTCCTAAAGGAATGATGGTCAGATTTACTTACCATATAAATTGGTCAAATGAGGCTGTATGCCGGAAGACTGCCTTTTTTTTTTTTTAACTTCATGGCAATTCAGAGAAATTCTGTTGTGAAACACTGCCACTGCTGGTCATTCAGTATAATCTGCAGATGGAAAAGTCCACTGTTAGCATATTTACTATAAACAGTACAAAAAATTGTGATTTTTATAAAGGGTAAACAGATCAATTCTATAAAGTCTCTATTATTGTGAAAATCATCAGCACGTTAGAAAATCAAATTTTGTGTTTTTAACCTCCCATACTTCACTGAATCCCATGCCTCATTTGCTAACAATCTCTAAACAACTGTAGCATGTACATTAGGATATAGATAAAGAGATCTTTTTGCCAGCCAAGTGACAGTGTACCCATCTCACTTAATTTCTTTTAGGATATGTTACAGCAGTAGCAATTAAGCCAGCTGATAAGTTGATCGAGGAAGGGTTAGGCTACAGTTAATGGGAATAATAAAAGCTATGAATAGCATGTTCATCATCATCATCTTAGGTAATTCCTATCAGTTCAGCAATAGTCAAGTTGAGACCCTTATGCTCACTTACCTTCATATAAATTTAGAAGTCTCAAAAAATGCCCTTATTTCGTTAATCTTACCATCTTAGTTTTCATTTGGGCATCCTGTCTACCCTGCTACTTATTTCATTACCAAGATAAATTTATCCTGCTGCTTTCTAGGCAACAGAGTAGCCCTCCGGTCAGACAACATCTTGCTTTAACTTTATGATGTCATCTTGCTAGGCAACAGAGTAGCCCTCCGGTCAGACAACAACTTGCTTTAGCTTTATGATGTCAGAGCGCCTCAGGTCAAATTGTCCTTGTGGAAGCTGTCCACACAGGAGGAGGAGCTATCAGAAGTTATGCAGTAGGATTCTATCTGTATTGATGACTACAAGGCAAGCAGGAGGAGGAATGGTGAAGGACTCTGAACCACTCCAAGCACTGGGGCCTTTTTGAAAGAGGGACGGAGATACAAAAACAGATTATCCTTTCCAACTGTCCATCTTAAGTATCAAAGTCCAATTTACAGAGTGCAGGGGAAGAGGTTAAATGAGCTTCCTTCCGTGAGAATGTAACACTATTGTTCTAAAGTCAGATAGTGCATTTTCGCCACAATGGCAGCAATTTCCTTGAATGGTACATTGCTAGCATCTGGATCTAAACCAGGCTTTAGTAAACTTGGAAGCAGTCAGTCTGTTATTAACAAACATGACCAACACAATGTGATCTATATTACTTCCATCTTGACTGAAATTATATTCAAGCACAGGCCCCACTGGAAGGTAGTGAGAACATTAAGATGCTGTGAAAGTCTTTTTAATTCCTAAAGGAATGATGGTCAGATTTACTTACCATATAAATTGGTCAAATGAGGCTGTATGCCGGAAGACTGCCTTTTTTTTTTTTTAACTTCATGGCAATTCAGAGAAATTCTGTTGTGAAACACTGCCACTGCTGGTCATTCAGTATAATCTGCAGATGGAAAAGTCCACTGTTAGCATATTTACTATAAACAGTACAAAAAATTGTGATTTTTATAAAGGGTAAACAGATCAATTCTATAAAGTCTCTATTATTGTGAAAATCATCAGCACGTTAGAAAATCAAATTTTGTGTTTTTAACCTCCCATACTTCACTGAATCCCATGCCTCATTTGCTAACAATCTCTAAACAACTGTAGCATGTACATTAGGATATAGATAAAGAGATCTTTTTGCCAGCCAAGTGACAGTGTACCCATCTCACTTAATTTCTTTTAGGATATGTTACAGCAGTAGCAATTAAGCCAGCTGATAAGTTGATCGAGGAAGGGTTAGGCTACAGTTAATGGGAATAATAAAAGCTATGAATAGCATGTTCATCATCATCATCTTAGGTAATTCCTATCAGTTCAGCAATAGTCAAGTTGAGACCCTTATGCTCACTTACCTTCATATAAATTTAGAAGTCTCAAAAAATGCCCTTATTTCGTTAATCTTACCATCTTAGTTTTCATTTGGGCATCCTGTCTACCCTGCTACTTATTTCATTACCAAGATAAATTTATCCTGCTGCTTTCTAGGCAACAGAGTAGCCCTCCGGTCAGACAACATCTTGCTTTAACTTTATGATGTCATCTTGCTAGGCAACAGATTGGCCCTCAGGTCTGACAACATCTTGCTTTAGCTTTATGATGTCAGAGCGCCTCAGGTCCAATTGTCCTTGTGGAAGCTGTCCACACAGGAGGAGGAGCTATCAGAAGTTATGCAGTAGTTTTCTATCTGTATTGATGACTACAAGGCAAGCAGGAGGAGGAATGGTGAAGGACTCTGACCCACTCAAAGCACTGGGGCCTTTTTGAAAGAGGGACAGAGATACAAAAACAGATTATCCTTTCCAACTGTCCATCTTCAGTATCAAAGTCCAATTTACAGAGTGCAGGGGAAGACGTTAAATGAGCTTCCTTCCGTGAGAACGTAACACTATCGTTCTAAAGTCAGATAGTGCATTTTCGCCGCAATGGTAGCAATTTCCTTGAATGGTACATTGCTAGCATCAGGATCTAAACCAGGCTTTAGTAAACTTGGAAGCAGTCAGTCTGTTATTAACTAACATGACCAACACAATGTGATCCATATTACTTCCATCTTGACTGAAATTATATTCAAGCACAGGCCCCACTGAAAGGTAGTGAGAACATTAAGATGCTGTGAAAGTCTTTTTATTTCCTCAAGGAATGATGGTCAGATTTACTTACCATATAAATTGGTCAAATGATGCTGTATGCCGGAAGACTGCCTTTTTTTTTAAACTTCAGTCCCGGCAATTCGGAGAAATTCTGTTGTGAAACACTGCCACTAGTGGTCATTCAGTATAATCTGCAGATGGAAAAGTCCACTGTTAGCATATTTACTATGAACAGTACAAAAAATTGTGATTTTTATAAAGGGTAAACAGATCAATTCTTTGAAGTCTCTATTATTGTGAAAATCAACAGCACGTTAGAAAATCAAATCTCAATTTGTGTTTTTAACCTCTCATACTTCCCTGAATCCCATGCCTCATTTGCTAACAATCTCTAAATAACTGTAGCATGTACATTAGGATATAGATAAAGAGATCTTTTTGCCAGCCAAGTGGCAGTGTACCCATCTCACTTCATTTCTTTTAGGATATGGTACACCAGTAGCAATTAAGCCAGCTGATAAGTTGATCGAGGAAGGGTTAGGCTACAGTTAATGGGAATAATAAAAGCTATGAATAGCATGTTCATCATCATCATCTTAGGTAATTCCTATCAGTTCAGCAATAGCCAAGTTGAGACCCTTATGCTCACTTACCTTCATACAAATTTAGAAGTCTCAAAAAATGCCCTTATTTCTTTAATCTTACCATCTTATTAATTTGGGCATCCTGTCTACCCTGCTACTTATTTCATTACCAAGATAAATGTATCCTGCTGCTTGCTAGACAATAGAGTAGCCCTCCGGTCAGACAACATCTTGCTTTAACTTTATGATGTCATCTTGCTAGGCAACAGAGTAGCCCTCCGGTCAGACAACATCTTGCTTTAGCTTTATGATGTCAGAGCGCCTCAGGTCAAATTGTCCTTGTGGAAGCTGTCCACACAGGAGGAGGAGCTATCAGAAGTTATGCAGTAGGATTCTATCTGTATTGATGACTACAAGGCAAGCAGGAGGAGGAATGGTGAAGGACTCTGAACCACTCCAAGCACTGGGGCCTTTTTGAAAGAGGGACGGAGATACAAAAACAGATTATCCTTTCCAACTGTCCATCTTAAGTATCAAAGTCCAATTTACAGAGTGCAGGGGGAGACGTTAAATGAGCTTCCTTCCGTGAGAATGTAACACTATTGTTCTAAAGTCAGATAGTGCATTTTCGCCGCAATGGCAGCAATTTCCTTGAATGGTACATTGCTAGCATCTGGATCTAAACCAGGCTTTAGTAAACTTGGAAGCAGTCAGTCTGTTATTAACGAACATGACCAACACAATGTGATCCATATTACTTCCATCTTGACTGAAATTATATTCAAGCACAGGCCCCACTGGAAGGTAGTGAGAACATTAAGATGCTGTGAAAGTCTTTTTAATTCCTAAAGGAATGATGGTCAGATTTACTTACCATATAAATTGGTCAAATGAGGCTGTATGCCGGAAGACTGCCTTTTTTTTTTTAACTTCAGTCCCGGCAATTCAGAGAAATTCTGTTGTGAAACACTGCCACTGCTGGTCATTCAGTATAATCTGCAGATGGAAAAGTCCACTGTTAGCATATTTACTATAAACAGTACAAACAATTGTGATTTTTATAAAGGGTAAACAGATCAATTCTATAAAGTCTCTATTATTGTGAAAATCATCAGCACGTTAGAAAATCAAATTTTGTGTTTTTAACCTCCCATACTTCACTGAATCCCATGCCTCATTTGCTAACAATCTCTAAACAACTGTAGCATGTACATTAGGATATAGATAAAGAGATCTTTTTGCCAGCCAAGTGACAGTGTACCCATCTCACTTAATTTCTTTTAGGATATGTTACAGCAGTAGCAATTAAGCCAGCTGATAAGTTGATCGAGGAAGGGTTAGGCTACAGTTAATGGGAATAATAAAAGCTATGAATAGCATGTTCATCATCATCATCTTAGGTAATTCCTATCAGTTCAGCAATAGTCAAGTTGAGACCCTTATGCTCACTTACCTTCATATAAATTTAGAAGTCTCAAAAAATGCCCTTATTTCTTTAATCTTACCATCTTAGTTTTCATTTGGGCATCCTGTCTACCCTGCTACTTATTTCATTACCAAGATAAATTTATGCTGCTGCTTGCTAGGCAACAGAGTAGCCCTCCGGTCAGACAACATCTTGCTTTAACTTTATGATGTCATCTTGCTAGGCAACAGAGTAGCCCTCCGGTCAGACAACATCTTGCTTTAGCTTTATGATGTCAGAGCGCCTCAGGTCAAATTGTCCTTGTGGAAGCTGTCCACACAGGAGGAGGAGCTATCAGAAGTTATGCAGTAGGATTCTATCTGTATTGATGACTACAAGGCAAGCAGGAGGAGGAATGGTGAAGGACTCTGAACCACTCCAAGCACTGGGGCCTTTTTGAAAGAGGGACGGAGATACAAAAACAGATTATCCTTTCCAACTGTCCATCTTAAGTATCAAAGTCCAATTTACAGAGTGCAGGGGGAGACGTTAAATGAGCTTCCTTCCGTGAGAATGTAACACTATTGTTCTAAAGTCAGATAGTGCATTTTCACCGCAATGGCAGCAATTTCCTTGAATGGTACATTGCTAGCATCTGGATCTAAACCAGGCTTTAGTAAACTTGGAAGCAGTCAGTCTGTTATTAACAAACATGACCAACACAATGTGATCCATATTACTTCCATCTTGACTGAAATTATATTCAAGCACAGGCCCCACTGGAAGGTAGTGAGAACATTAAGATGCTGTGAAAGTCTTTTTAATTCCTAAAGGAATGATGGTCAGATTTACTTACCATATAAATTGGTCAAATGAGGCTGTATGCCGGAAGACTGCCTTTTTTTTTTTTAACTTCAGTCCCGGCAATTCAGAGAAATTCTGTTGTGAAACACTGCCACTGCTGGTCATTCAGTATAATCTGCAGATGGAAAAGTCCACTGTTAGCATATTTACTATAAACAGTACAAAAAATTGTGATTTTTATAAAGGGTAAACAGATCAATTCTATAAAGTCTCTATTATTGTGAAAATCATCAGCACGTTAGAAAATCAAATTTTGTGTTTTTAACCTCCCATACTTCACTGAATCCCATGCCTCATTTGCTAACAATCTCTAAACAACTGTAGCATGTACATTAGGATATAGATAAAGAGATCTTTTTGCCAGCCAAGTGGCAGTGTACCCATCTCACTTAATTTCTTTTAGGATATGTTACAGCAGTAGCAATTAAGCCAGCTGATAAGTTGATCGAGGAAGGGTTAGGCTACAGTTAATGGGAATAATAAAAGCTATGAATAGCATGTTCATCATCATCATCTTAGGTAATTCCTATCAGTTCAGCAATAGTCAAGTTGAGACCCTTATGCTCACTTACCTTCATATAAATTTAGAAGTCTCAAAAAATGCCCTTATTTCTTTAATCTTACCATCTTAGTTTTCATTTGGGCATCCTGTCTACCCTGCTACTTATTTCATTACCAAGATAAATTTATCCTGCTGCTTGCTAGGCAACAGAGTAGCCCTCCGGTCAGACAACATCTTGCTTTAACTTTATGATGTCATCTTGCTAGGCAACAGATTGGCCCTCAGGTCAGACAACATCTTGCTTTAGCTTTATGATGTCAGAGCGCCTCAGGTCCAATTGTCCTTGTGGAAGCTGTCCACACAGGAGGAGGAGCTATCAGAAGTTATGCAGTAGTTTTCTATCTGTATTGATGACTACAAGGCAAGCAGGAGGAGGAATGGTGAAGGACTCTGAACCACTCAAAGCACTGGGGCCTTTTTGAAAGAGGGACAGAGATACAAAAACAGATTATCCTTTCCAACTGTCCATCTTCAGTATCAAAGTCCAATTTACAGAGTGCAGGGGAAGACGTTAAATGAGCTTCCTTCCGTGAGAACGTAACACTATCGTTCTAAAGTCAGATAGTGCATTTTCGCAATGGTAGCAATTTCCTTGAATGGTACATTGCTAGCATCAGGATCTAAACCAGGCTTTAGTAAACTTGGAAGCAGTCAGTCTGTTATTAACTAACATGACCAACACAATGTGATCCATATTACTTCCATCTTGACTGAAATTATATTCAAGCACAGGCCCCACTGAAAGGTAGTGAGAACATTAAGATGCTGTGAAAGTCTTTTTATTTCCTCAAGGAATGATGGTCAGATTTACTTACCATATAAATTGGTCAAATGATGCTGTATGCCGGAAGACTGCCTTTTTTTTTTTATTTCAGTCCCGGCAATTCGGAGAAATTCTGTTGTGAAACACTGCCACTAGTGGTCATTCAGTATAATCTGCAGATGGAAAAGTCCACTGTTAGCATATTTACTATGAACAGTACAAAAAATTGTGATTTTTATAAAGGGTAAACAGATCAATTCTATAAAGTCTCTATTATTGTGAAAATCATCAGCACGTTAGAAAATCAAATTTTGTGTTTTTAACCTCCCATACTTCACTGAATCCCATGCCTCATTTGCTAACAATCTCTAAATAACTGTAGCATGTACATTAGGATATAGATAAAGCGATCTTTTTGCCAGCCAAGTGGCAGTGTACCCATCTCACTTCATTTCTTTTAGGATATGGTACACCAGTAGCAATTAAGCCAGCTGATAAGTTGATCGAGGAAGGGTTAGGCTACAGTTAATGGGAATAATAAAAGCTATGAATAGCATGTTCATCATCATCATCTTAGGTAATTCCTATCAGTTCAGCAATAGCCAAGTTGAGACCCTTATGCTCACTTACCTTCATACAAATTTAGAAGTCTCAAAAAATGCCCTTATTTCTTTAATCTTACCATCTTATTAATTTGGGCATCCTGTCTACCCTGCTACTTATTTCATTACCAAGATAAATGTATCCTGCTGCTTGCTAGACAATAGAGTAGCCCTCCGGTCAGACAACATCTTGCTTTAACTTTATGATGTCATCTTGCTAGGCAACAGAGTAGCCCTCCGGTCAGACAACATCTTGCTTTAGCTTTATGATGTCAGAGCGCCTCAGGTCAAATTGTCCTTGTGGAAGCTGTCCACACAGGAGGAGGAGCTATCAGAAGTTATGCAGTAGGATTCTATCTGTATTGATGACTACAAGGCAAGCAGGAGGAGGAATGGTGAAGGACTCTGAACCACTCCAAGCACTGGGGCCTTTTTGAAAGAGGGACGGAGATACAAAAACAGATTATCCTTTCCAACTGTCCATCTTAAGTATCAAAGTCCAATTTACAGAGTGCAGGGGGAGACGTTAAATGAGCTTCCTTCCGTGAGAATGTAACACTATTGTTCTAAAGTCAGATAGTGCATTTTCACCGCAATGGCAGCAATTTCCTTGAATGGTACATTGCTAGCATCTGGATCTAAACCAGGCTTTAGTAAACTTGGAAGCAGTCAGTCTGTTATTAACAAACATGACCAACACAATGTGATCCATATTACTTCCATCTTGACTGAAATTATATTCAAGCACAGGCCCCACTGGAAGGTAGTGAGAACATTAAGATGCTGTGAAAGTCTTTTTAATTCCTAAAGGAATGATGGTCAGATTTACTTACCATATAAATTGGTCAAATGAGGCTGTATGCCGGAAGACTGCCTTTTTTTTTTTAACTTCAGTCCCGGCAATTCAGAGAAATTCTGTTGTGAAACACTGCCACTGCTGGTCATTCAGTATAATCTGCAGATGGAAAAGTCCACTGTTAGCATATTTACTATAAACAGTACAAAAAATTGTGATTTTTATAAAGGGTAAACAGATCAATTCTATAAAGTCTCTATTATTGTGAAAATCATCAGCACGTTAGAAAATCAAATTTTGTGTTTTTAACCTCCCATACTTCACTGAATCCCATGCCTCATTTGCTAACAATCTCTAAACAACTGTAGCATGTACATTAGGATATAGATAAAGAGATCTTTTTGCCAGCCAAGTGGCAGTGTACCCATCTCACTTAATTTCTTTTAGGATATGTTACAGCAGTAGCAATTAAGCCAGCTGATAAGTTGATCGAGGAAGGGTTAGGCTACAGTTAATGGGAATAATAAAAGCTATGAATAGCATGTTCATCATCATCATCTTAGGTAATTCCTATCAGTTCAGCAATAGTCAAGTTGAGACCCTTATGCTCACTTACCTTCATATAAATTTAGAAGTCTCAAAAAATGCCCTTATTTCTTTAATCTTACCATCTTAGTTTTCATTTGGGCATCCTGTCTACCCTGCTACTTATTTCATTACCAAGATAAATTTATCCTGCTGCTTGCTAGGCAACAGAGTAGCCCTCCGGTCAGACAACATCTTGCTTTAACTTTATGATGTCATCTTGCTAGGCAACAGATTGGCCCTCAGGTCAGACAACATCTTGCTTTAGCTTTATGATGTCAGAGCGCCTCAGGTCCAATTGTCCTTGTGGAAGCTGTCCACACAGGAGGAGGAGCTATCAGAAGTTATGCAGTAGTTTTCTATCTGTATTGATGACTACAAGGCAAGCAGGAGGAGGAATGGTGAAGGACTCTGAACCACTCAAAGCACTGGGGCCTTTTTGAAAGAGGGACAGAGATACAAAAACAGATTATCCTTTCCAACTGTCCATCTTCAGTATCAAAGTCCAATTTACAGAGTGCAGGGGAAGACGTTAAATGAGCTTCCTTCCGTGAGAACGTAACACTATCGTTCTAAAGTCAGATAGTGCATTTTCGCCGCAATGGTAGCAATTTCCTTGAATGGTACATTGCTAGCATCAGGATCTAAACCAGGCTTTAGTAAACTTGGAAGCAGTCAGTCTGTTATTAACTAACATGACCAACACAATGTGATCCATATTACTTCCATCTTGACTGAAATTATATTCAAGCACAGGCCCCACTGAAAGGTAGTGAGAACATTAAGATGCTGTGAAAGTCTTTTTATTTCCTCAAGGAATGATGGTCAGATTTACTTACCATATAAATTGGTCAAATGATGCTGTATGCCGGAAGACTGCCTTTTTTTTTTTATTTCAGTCCCGGCAATTCGGAGAAATTCTGTTGTGAAACACTGCCACTAGTGGTCATTCAGTATAATCTGCAGATGGAAAAGTCCACTGTTAGCATATTTACTATGAACAGTACAAAAAATTGTGATTTTTATAAAGGGTAAACAGATCAATTCTTTGAAGTCTCTATTATTGTGAAAATCAACAGCACGTTAGAAAATCAAATCTCAATTTGTGTTTTTAACCTCTCATACTTTCCTGAATCCCATGCCTCATTTGCTAACAATCTCTAAATAACTGTAGCATGTACATTAGGATATAGATAAAGCGATCTTTTTGCCAGCCAAGTGGCAGTGTACCCATCTCACTTCATTTCTTTTAGGATATGGTACACCAGTAGCAATTAAGCCAGCTGATAAGTTGATCGAGGAAGGGTTAGGCTACAGTTAATGGGAATAATAAAAGCTATGAATAGCATGTTCATCATCATCATCTTAGGTAATTCCTATCAGTTCAGCAATAGCCAAGTTGAGACCCTTATGCTCACTTACCTTCATACAAATTTAGAAGTCTCAAAAAATGCCCTTATTTCTTTAATCTTACCATCTTATTAATTTGGGCATCCTGTCTACCCTGCTACTTATTTCATTACCAAGATAAATGTATCCTGCTGCTTGCTAGACAATAGAGTAGCCCTCCGGTCAGACAACATCTTGCTTTAACTTTATGATGTCATCTTGCTAGGCAACAGAGTAGCCCTCCGGTCAGACAACATCTTGCTTTAGCTTTATGATGTCAGAGCGCCTCAGGTCAAATTGTCCTTGTGGAAGCTGTCCACACAGGAGGAGGAGCTATCAGAAGTTATGCAGTAGGATTCTATCTGTATTGATGACTACAAGGCAAGCAGGAGGAGGAATGGTGAAGGACTCTGAACCACTCCAAGCACTGGGGCCTTTTTGAAAGAGGGACGGAGATACAAAAACAGATTATCCTTTCCAACTGTCCATCTTAAGTATCAAAGTCCAATTTACAGAGTGCAGGGGGAGACGTTAAATGAGCTTCCTTCCGTGAGAATGTAACACTATTGTTCTAAAGTCAGATAGTGCATTTTCGCCGCAATGGCAGCAATTTCCTTGAATGGTACATTGCTAGCATCTGGATCTAAACCAGGCTTTAGTAAACTTGGAAGCAGTCAGTCTGTTATTAACAAACATGACCAACACAATGTGATCCATATTACTTCCATCTTGACTGAAATTATATTCAAGCACAGGCCCCACTGGAAGGTAGTGAGAACATTAAGATGCTGTGAAAGTCTTTTTAATTCCTAAAGGAATGATGGTCAGATTTACTTACCATATAAATTGGTCAAATGAGGCTGTATGCCGGAAGACTGCCTTTTTTTTTTTAACTTCAGTCCCGGCAATTCAGAGAAATTCTGTTGTGAAACACTGCCACTGCTGGTCATTCAGTATAATCTGCAGATGGAAAAGTCCACTGTTAGCATATTTACTATAAACAGTACAAAAAATTGTGATTTTTATAAAGGGTAAACAGATCAATTCTATAAAGTCTCTATTATTGTGAAAATCATCAGCACGTTAGAAAATCAAATTTTGTGTTTTTAACCTCCCATACTTCACTGAATCCCATGCCTCATTTGCTAACAATCTCTAAACAACTGTAGCATGTACATTAGGATATAGATAAAGAGATCTTTTTGCCAGCCAAGTGGCAGTGTACCCATCTCACTTAATTTCTTTTAGGATATGTTACAGCAGTAGCAATTAAGCCAGCTGATAAGTTGATCGAGGAAGGGTTAGGCTACAGTTAATGGGAATAATAAAAGCTATGAATAGCATGTTCATCATCATCATCTTAGGTAATTCCTATCAGTTCAGCAATAGTCAAGTTGAGACCCTTATGCTCACTTACCTTCATATAAATTTAGAAGTCTCAAAAAATGCCCTTATTTCTTTAATCTTACCATCTTAGTTTTCATTTGGGCATCCTGTCTACCCTGCTACTTATTTCATTACCAAGATAAATTTATCCTGCTGCTTGCTAGGCAACAGAGTAGCCCTCCGGTCAGACAACATCTTGCTTTAACTTTATGATGTCATCTTGCTAGGCAACAGATTGGCCCTCAGGTCAGACAACATCTTGCTTTAGCTTTATGATGTCAGAGCGCCTCAGGTCCAATTGTCCTTGTGGAAGCTGTCCACACAGGAGGAGGAGCTATCAGAAGTTATGCAGTAGTTTTCTATCTGTATTGATGACTACAAGGCAAGCAGGAGGAGGAATGGTGAAGGACTCTGAACCACTCAAAGCACTGGGGCCTTTTTGAAAGAGGGACAGAGATACAAAAACAGATTATCCTTTCCAACTGTCCATCTTCAGTATCAAAGTCCAATTTACAGAGTGCAGGGGAAGACGTTAAATGAGCTTCCTTCCGTGAGAACGTAACACTATCGTTCTAAAGTCAGATAGTGCATTTTCGCCGCAATGGTAGCAATTTCCTTGAATGGTACATTGCTAGCATCAGGATCTAAACCAGGCTTTAGTAAACTTGGAAGCAGTCAGTCTGTTATTAACTAACATGACCAACACAATGTGATCCATATTACTTCCATCTTGACTGAAATTATATTCAAGCACAGGCCCCACTGAAAGGTAGTGAGAACATTAAGATGCTGTGAAAGTCTTTTTATTTCCTCAAGGAATGATGGTCAGATTTACTTACCATATAAATTGGTCAAATGATGCTGTATGCCGGAAGACTGCCTTTTTTTTTTTATTTCAGTCCCGGCAATTCGGAGAAATTCTGTTGTGAAACACTGCCACTAGTGGTCATTCAGTATAATCTGCAGATGGAAAAGTCCACTGTTAGCATATTTACTATGAACAGTACAAAAAATTGTGATTTTTATAAAGGGTAAACAGATCAATTCTTTGAAGTCTCTATTATTGTGAAAATCAACAGCACGTTAGAAAATCAAATCTCAATTTGTGTTTTTAACCTCTCATACTTTCCTGAATCCCATGCCTCATTTGCTAACAATCTCTAAATAACTGTAGCATGTACATTAGGATATAGATAAAGCGATCTTTTTGCCAGCCAAGTGGCAGTGTACCCATCTCACTTCATTTCTTTTAGGATATGGTACACCAGTAGCAATTAAGCCAGCTGATAAGTTGATCGAGGAAGGGTTAGGCTACAGTTAATGGGAATAATAAAAGCTATGAATAGCATGTTCATCATCATCATCATATGGTAATTCCTATCAGTTCAGCAATAGCCAAGTTGAGACCCTTATGCTCACTTACCTTCATACAAATTTAGAAGTCTCAAAAAATGCCCTTATTTCTTTAATCTTACCATCTTATTAATTTGGGCATCCTGTCTACCCTGCTACTTATTTCATTACCAAGATAAATGTATCCTGCTGCTTGCTAGACAATAGAGTAGCCCTCCGGTCAGACAACATCTTGCTTTAACTTTATGATGTCATCTTGCTAGGCAACAGAGTAGCCCTCCGGTCAGACAACATCTTGCTTTAGCTTTATGATGTCAGAGCGCCTCAGGTCAAATTGTCCTTGTGGAAGCTGTCCACACAGGAGGAGGAGCTATCAGAAGTTATGCAGTAGGATTCTATCTGTATTGATGACTACAAGGCAAGCAGGAGGAGGAATGGTGAAGGACTCTGAACCACTCCAAGCACTGGGGCCTTTTTGAAAGAGGGACGGAGATACAAAAACAGATTATCCTTTCCAACTGTCCATCTTAAGTATCAAAGTCCAATTTACAGAGTGCAGGGGGAGACGTTAAATGAGCTTCCTTCCGTGAGAATGTAACACTATTGTTCTAAAGTCAGATAGTGCATTTTCACCGCAATGGCAGCAATTTCCTTGAATGGTACATTGCTAGCATCTGGATCTAAACCAGGCTTTAGTAAACTTGGAAGCAGTCAGTCTGTTATTAACAAACATGACCAACACAATGTGATCCATATTACTTCCATCTTGACTGAAATTATATTCAAGCACAGGCCCCACTGGAAGGTAGTGAGAACATTAAGATGCTGTGAAAGTCTTTTTAATTCCTAAAGGAATGATGGTCAGATTTACTTACCATATAAATTGGTCAAATGAGGCTGTATGCCGGAAGACTTCCTTTTTTTTTTTTACTTCAGTCCCGGCAATTCAGAGAAATTCTGTTGTGAAACACTGCCACTGCTGGTCATTCAGTATAATCTGCAGATGGAAAAGTCCACTGTTAGCATATTTACTATAAACAGTACAAAAAATTGTGATTTTTATAAAGGGTAAACAGATCAATTCTATAAAGTCTCTATTATTGTGAAAATCATCAGCACGTTAGAAAATCAAATTTTGTGTTTTTAACCTCCCATACTTCACTGAATCCCATGCCTCATTTGCTAACAATCTCTAAATAACTGTAGCATGTACATTAGGATATAGATAAAGCGATCTTTTTGCCAGCCAAGTGGCAGTGTACCAATCTCACTTCATTTCTTTTAGGATATGGTACACCAGTAGCAATTAAGCCAGCTGATAAGTTGATCGAGGAAGGGTTAGGCTACAGTTAATGGGAATAATAAAAGCTATGAATAGCATGTTCATCATCATCATCTTAGGTAATTCCTATCAGTTCAGCAATAGCCAAGTTGAGACCCTTATGCTCACTTACCTTCATACAAATTTAGAAGTCTCAAAAAATGCCCTTATTTCTTTAATCTTACCATCTTATTAATTTGGGCATCCTGTCTACCCTGCTACTTATTTCATTACCAAGATAAATGTATCCTGCTGCTTGCTAGACAATAGAGTAGCCCTCCGGTCAGACAACATCTTGCTTTAACTTTATGATGTCATCTTGCTAGGCAACAGAGTAGCCCTCCGGTCAGACAACATCTTGCTTTAGCTTTATGATGTCAGAGCGCCTCAGGTCAAATTGTCCTTGTGGAAGCTGTCCACACAGGAGGAGGAGCTATCAGAAGTTATGCAGTAGGATTCTATCTGTATTGATGACTACAAGGCAAGCAGGAGGAGGAATGGTGAAGGACTCTGAACCACTCCAAGCACTGGGGCCTTTTTGAAAGAGGGACGGAGATACAAAAACAGATTATCCTTTCCAACTGTCCATCTTAAGTATCAAAGTCCAATTTACAGAGTGCAGGGGGAGACGTTAAATGAGCTTCCTTCCGTGAGAATGTAACACTATTGTTCTAAAGTCAGATAGTGCATTTTCACCGCAATGGCAGCAATTTCCTTGAATGGTACATTGCTAGCATCTGGATCTAAACCAGGCTTTAGTAAACTTGGAAGCAGTCAGTCTGTTATTAACAAACATGACCAACACAATGTGATCCATATTACTTCCATCTTGACTGAAATTATATTCAAGCACAGGCCCCACTGGAAGGTAGTGAGAACATTAAGATGCTGTGAAAGTCTTTTTAATTCCTAAAGGAATGATGGTCAGATTTACTTACCATATAAATTGGTCAAATGAGGCTGTATGCCGGAAGACTGCCTTTTTTTTTTTTTAACTTCAGTCCCGGCAATTCAGAGAAATTCTGTTGTGAAACACTGCCACTGCTGGTCATTCAGTATAATCTGCAGATGGAAAAGTCCACTGTTAGCATATTTACTATAAACAGTACAAAAAATTGTGATTTTTATAAAGGGTAAACAGATCAATTCTATAAAGTCTCTATTATTGTGAAAATCATCAGCACGTTAGAAAATCAAATTTTGTGTTTTTAACCTCCCATACTTCACTGAATCCCATGCCTCATTTGCTAACAATCTCTAAACAACTGTAGCATGTACATTAGGATATAGATAAAGAGATCTTTTTGCCAGCCAAGTGGCAGTGTACCCATCTCACTTAATTTCTTTTAGGATATGTTACAGCAGTAGCAATTAAGCCAGCTGATAAGTTGATCGAGGAAGGGTTAGGCTACAGTTAATGGGAATAATAAAAGCTATGAATAGCATGTTCATCATCATCATCTTAGGTAATTCCTATCAGTTCAGCAATAGTCAAGTTGAGACCCTTATGCTCACTTACCTTCATATAAATTTAGAAGTCTCAAAAAATGCCCTTATTTCTTTAATCTTACCATCTTAGTTTTCATTTGGGCATCCTGTCTACCCTGCTACTTATTTCATTACCAAGATAAATTTATGCTGCTGCTTGCTAGGCAACAGAGTAGCCCTCCGGTCAGACAACATCTTGCTTTAACTTTATGATGTCATCTTGCTAGGCAACAGATTGGCCCTCAGGTCAGACAACATCTTGCTTTAGCTTTATGATGTCAGAGCGCCTCAGGTCCAATTGTCCTTGTGGAAGCTGTCCACACAGGAGGAGGAGCTATCAGAAGTTATGCAGTAGTTTTCTATCTGTATTGATGACTACAAGGCAAGCAGGAGGAGGAATGGTGAAGGACTCTGAACCACTCAAAGCACTGGGGCCTTTTTGAAAGAGGGACAGAGATACAAAAACAGATTATCCTTTCCAACTGTCCATCTTCAGTATCAAAGTCCAATTTACAGAGTGCAGGGGAAGACGTTAAATGAGCTTCCTTCCGTGAGAACGTAACACTATCGTTCTAAAGTCAGATAGTGCATTTTCGCCGCAATGGTAGCAATTTCCTTGAATGGTACATTGCTAGCATCAGGATCTAAACCAGGCTTTAGTAAACTTGGAAGCAGTCAGTCTGTTATTAACTAACATGACCAACACAATGTGATCCATATTACTTCCATCTTGACTGAAATTATATTCAAGCACAGGCCCCACTGAAAGGTAGTGAGAACATTAAGATGCTGTGAAAGTCTTTTTATTTCCTCAAGGAATGATGGTCAGATTTACTTACCATATAAATTGGTCAAATGATGCTGTATGCCGGAAGACTGCCTTTTTTTTTTTATTTCAGTCCCGGCAATTCGGAGAAATTCTGTTGTGAAACACTGCCACTAGTGGTCATTCAGTATAATCTGCAGATGGAAAAGTCCACTGTTAGCATATTTACTATGAACAGTACAAAAAATTGTGATTTTTATAAAGGGTAAACAGATCAATTCTTTGAAGTCTCTATTATTGTGAAAATCAACAGCACGTTAGAAAATCAAATCTCAATTTGTGTTTTTAACCTCTCATACTTTCCTGAATCCCATGCCTCATTTGCTAACAATCTCTAAATAACTGTAGCATGTACATTAGGATATAGATAAAGCGATCTTTTTGCCAGCCAAGTGGCAGTGTACCCATCTCACTTCATTTCTTTTAGGATATGGTACACCAGTAGCAATTAAGCCAGCTGATAAGTTGATCGAGGAAGGGTTAGGCTACAGTTAATGGGAATAATAAAAGCTATGAATAGCATGTTCATCATCATCATCTTAGGTAATTCCTATCAGTTCAGCAATAGCCAAGTTGAGACCCTTATGCTCACTTACCTTCATACAAATTTAGAAGTCTCAAAAAATGCCCTTATTTCTTTAATCTTACCATCTTATTAATTTGGGCATCCTGTCTACCCTGCTACTTATTTCATTACCAAGATAAATGTATCCTGCTGCTTGCTAGACAATAGAGTAGCCCTCCGGTCAGACAACATCTTGCTTTAACTTTATGATGTCATCTTGCTAGGCAACAGAGTAGCCCTCCGGTCAGACAACATCTTGCTTTAGCTTTATGATGTCAGAGCGCCTCAGGTCAAATTGTCCTTGTGGAAGCTGTCCACACAGGAGGAGGAGCTATCAGAAGTTATGCAGTAGGATTCTATCTGTATTGATGACTACAAGGCAAGCAGGAGGAGGAATGGTGAAGGACTCTGAACCACTCCAAGCACTGGGGCCTTTTTGAAAGAGGGACGGAGATACAAAAACAGATTATCCTTTCCAACTGTCCATCTTAAGTATCAAAGTCCAATTTACAGAGTGCAGGGGGAGACGTTAAATGAGCTTCCTTCCGTGAGAATGTAACACTATTGTTCTAAAGTCAGATAGTGCATTTTCACCGCAATGGCAGCAATTTCCTTGAATGGTACATTGCTAGCATCTGGATCTAAACCAGGCTTTAGTAAACTTGGAAGCAGTCAGTCTGTTATTAACAAACATGACCAACACAATGTGATCCATATTACTTCCATCTTGACTGAAATTATATTCAAGCACAGGCCCCACTGGAAGGTAGTGAGAACATTAAGATGCTGTGAAAGTCTTTTTAATTCCTAAAGGAATGATGGTCAGATTTACTTACCATATAAATTGGTCAAATGAGGCTGTATGCCGGAAGACTGCCTTTTTTTTTTTAACTTCAGTCCCGGCAATTCAGAGAAATTCTGTTGTGAAACACTGCCACTGCTGGTCATTCAGTATAATCTGCAGATGGAAAAGTCCACTGTTAGCATATTTACTATAAACAGTACAAACAATTGTGATTTTTATAAAGGGTAAACAGATCAATTCTATAAAGTCTCTATTATTGTGAAAATCATCAGCACGTTAGAAAATCAAATTTTGTGTTTTTAACCTCCCATACTTCACTGAATCCCATGCCTCATTTGCTAACAATCTCTAAACAACTGTAGCATGTACATTAGGATATAGATAAAGAGATCTTTTTGCCAGCCAAGTGACAGTGTACCCATCTCACTTAATTTCTTTTAGGATATGTTACAGCAGTAGCAATTAAGCCAGCTGATAAGTTGATCGAGGAAGGGTTAGGCTACAGTTAATGGGAATAATAAAAGCTATGAATAGCATGTTCATCATCATCATCTTAGGTAATTCCTATCAGTTCAGCAATAGTCAAGTTGAGACCCTTATGCTCACTTACCTTCATATAAATTTAGAAGTCTCAAAAAATGCCCTTATTTCTTTAATCTTACCATCTTAGTTTTCATTTGGGCATCCTGTCTACCCTGCTACTTATTTCATTACCAAGATAAATTTATGCTGCTGCTTGCTAGGCAACAGAGTAGCCCTCCGGTCAGACAACATCTTGCTTTAACTTTATGATGTCATCTTGCTAGGCAACAGATTGGCCCTCCGGTCAGACAACATCTTGCTTTAGCTTTATGATGTCAGAGCGCCTCAGGTCAAATTGTCCTTGTGGAAGCTGTCCACACAGGAGGAGGAGCTATCAGAAGTTATGCAGTAGGATTCTATCTGTATTGATGACTACAAGGCAAGCAGGAGGAGGAATGGTGAAGGACTCTGAACCACTCCAAGCACTGGGGCCTTTTTGAAAGAGGGACGGAGATACAAAAACAGATTATCCTTTCCAACTGTCCATCTTAAGTATCAAAGTCCAATTTACAGAGTGCAGGGGGAGACGTTAAATGAGCTTCCTTCCGTGAGAATGTAACACTATTGTTCTAAAGTCAGATAGTGCATTTTCACCGCAATGGCAGCAATTTCCTTGAATGGTACATTGCTAGCATCTGGATCTAAACCAGGCTTTAGTAAACTTGGAAGCAGTCAGTCTGTTATTAACAAACATGACCAACACAATGTGATCCATATTACTTCCATCTTGACTGAAATTATATTCAAGCACAGGCCCCACTGGAAGGTAGTGAGAACATTAAGATGCTGTGAAAGTCTTTTTAATTCCTAAAGGAATGATGGTCAGATTTACTTACCATATAAATTGGTCAAATGAGGCTGTATGCCGGAAGACTGCCTTTTTTTTTTTTAACTTCAGTCCCGGCAATTCAGAGAAATTCTGTTGTGAAACACTGCCACTGCTGGTCATTCAGTATAATCTGCAGATGGAAAAGTCCACTGTTAGCATATTTACTATAAACAGTACAAAAAATTGTGATTTTTATAAAGGGTAAACAGATCAATTCTATAAAGTCTCTATTATTGTGAAAATCATCAGCACGTTAGAAAATCAAATTTTGTGTTTTTAACCTCCCATACTTCACTGAATCCCATGCCTCATTTGCTAACAATCTCTAAACAACTGTAGCATGTACATTAGGATATAGATAAAGAGATCTTTTTGCCAGCCAAGTGGCAGTGTACCCATCTCACTTAATTTCTTTTAGGATATGTTACAGCAGTAGCAATTAAGCCAGCTGATAAGTTGATCGAGGAAGGGTTAGGCTACAGTTAATGGGAATAATAAAAGCTATGAATAGCATGTTCATCATCATCATCTTAGGTAATTCTATCAGTTCAGCAATAGTCAAGTTGAGACCCTTATGCTCACTTACCTTCATATAAATTTAGAAGTCTCAAAAAATGCCCTTATTTCTTTAATCTTACCATCTTAGTTTTCATTTGGGCATCCTGTCTACCCTGCTACTTATTTCATTACCAAGATAAATTTATCCTGCTGCTTGCTAGGCAACAGAGTAGCCCTCCGGTCAGACAACATCTTGCTTTAAC
Source organism: Lissotriton helveticus (assembly GCF_964261635.1). Lineage (NCBI taxonomy): Eukaryota > Metazoa > Chordata > Amphibia > Caudata > Salamandridae > Lissotriton > Lissotriton helveticus. The sequence continues at coordinate 1,184,565,604 of NC_136067.1, forward strand.
TTTATGAGGTCATCTTGCTAGGCAACAGATTGGCCCTCAGGTCAGACAACATCTTGCTTTAGCTTTATGATGTCAGAGCGCCTCAGGTCCAATTGTCCTTGTGGAAGCTGTCCACACAGGAGGAGGAGCTATCAGAAGTTATGCAGTAGTTTTCTATCTGTATTGATGACTACAAGGCAAGCAGGAGGAGGAATGGTGAAGGACTCTGAACCACTCAAAGCACTGGGGCCTTTTTGAAAGAGGGACAGAGATACAAAAACAGATTATCCTTTCCAACTGTCCATCTTCAGTATCAAAGTCCAATTTACAGAGTGCAGGGGAAGACGTTAAATGAGCTTCCTTCCGTGAGAACGTAACACTATCGTTCTAAAGTCAGATAGTGCATTTTCGCCGCAATGGTAGCAATTTCCTTGAATGGTACATTGCTAGCATCAGGATCTAAACCAGGCTTTAGTAAACTTGGAAGCAGTCAGTCTGTTATTAACTAACATGACCAACACAATGTGATCCATATTACTTCCATCTTGACTGAAATTATATTCAAGCACAGGCCCCACTGAAAGGTAGTGAGAACATTAAGATGCTGTGAAAGTCTTTTTATTTCCTCAAGGAATGATGGTCAGATTTACTTACCATATAAATTGGTCAAATGATGCTGTATGCCGGAAGACTGCCTTTTTTTTTTTATTTCAGTCCCGGCAATTCGGAGAAATTCTGTTGTGAAACACTGCCACTAGTGGTCATTCAGTATAATCTGCAGATGGAAAAGTCCACTGTTAGCATATTTACTATGAACAGTACAAAAAATTGTGATTTTTATAAAGGGTAAACAGATCAATTCTTTGAAGTCTCTATTATTGTGAAAATCAACAGCACGTTAGAAAATCAAATCTCAATTTGTGTTTTTAACCTCTCATACTTTCCTGAATCCCATGCCTCATTTGCTAACAATCTCTAAATAACTGTAGCATGTACATTAGGATATAGATAAAGCGATCTTTTTGCCAGCCAAGTGGCAGTGTACCCATCTCACTTCATTTCTTTTAGGATATGGTACACCAGTAGCAATTAAGCCAGCTGATAAGTTGATCGAGGAAGGGTTAGGCTACAGTTAATGGGAATAATAAAAGCTATGAATAGCATGTTCATCATCATCATCATATGGTAATTCCTATCAGTTCAGCAATAGCCAAGTTGAGACCCTTATGCTCACTTACCTTCATACAAATTTAGAAGTCTCAAAAAATGCCCTTATTTCTTTAATCTTACCATCTTATTAATTTGGGCATCCTGTCTACCCTGCTACTTATTTCATTACCAAGATAAATGTATCCTGCTGCTTGCTAGACAATAGAGTAGCCCTCCGGTCAGACAACATCTTGCTTTAACTTTATGATGTCATCTTGCTAGGCAACAGAGTAGCCCTCCGGTCAGACAACATCTTGCTTTAGCTTTATGATGTCAGAGCGCCTCAGGTCAAATTGTCCTTGTGGAAGCTGTCCACACAGGAGGAGGAGCTATCAGAAGTTATGCAGTAGGATTCTATCTGTATTGATGACTACAAGGCAAGCAGGAGGAGGAATGGTGAAGGACTCTGAACCACTCCAAGCACTGGGGCCTTTTTGAAAGAGGGACGGAGATACAAAAACAGATTATCCTTTCCAACTGTCCATCTTAAGTATCAAAGTCCAATTTACAGAGTGCAGGGGGAGACGTTAAATGAGCTTCCTTCCGTGAGAATGTAACACTATTGTTCTAAAGTCAGATAGTGCATTTTCACCGCAATGGCAGCAATTTCCTTGAATGGTACATTGCTAGCATCTGGATCTAAACCAGGCTTTAGTAAACTTGGAAGCAGTCAGTCTGTTATTAACAAACATGACCAACACAATGTGATCCATATTACTTCCATCTTGACTGAAATTATATTCAAGCACAGGCCCCACTGGAAGGTAGTGAGAACATTAAGATGCTGTGAAAGTCTTTTTAATTCCTAAAGGAATGATGGTCAGATTTACTTACCATATAAATTGGTCAAATGAGGCTGTATGCCGGAAGACTTCCTTTTTTTTTTTTACTTCAGTCCCGGCAATTCAGAGAAATTCTGTTGTGAAACACTGCCACTGCTGGTCATTCAGTATAATCTGCAGATGGAAAAGTCCACTGTTAGCATATTTACTATAAACAGTACAAAAAATTGTGATTTTTATAAAGGGTAAACAGATCAATTCTATAAAGTCTCTATTATTGTGAAAATCATCAGCACGTTAGAAAATCAAATTTTGTGTTTTTAACCTCCCATACTTCACTGAATCCCATGCCTCATTTGCTAACAATCTCTAAATAACTGTAGCATGTACATTAGGATATAGATAAAGCGATCTTTTTGCCAGCCAAGTGGCAGTGTACCAATCTCACTTCATTTCTTTTAGGATATGGTACACCAGTAGCAATTAAGCCAGCTGATAAGTTGATCGAGGAAGGGTTAGGCTACAGTTAATGGGAATAATAAAAGCTATGAATAGCATGTTCATCATCATCATCTTAGGTAATTCCTATCAGTTCAGCAATAGCCAAGTTGAGACCCTTATGCTCACTTACCTTCATACAAATTTAGAAGTCTCAAAAAATGCCCTTATTTCTTTAATCTTACCATCTTATTAATTTGGGCATCCTGTCTACCCTGCTACTTATTTCATTACCAAGATAAATGTATCCTGCTGCTTGCTAGACAATAGAGTAGCCCTCCGGTCAGACAACATCTTGCTTTAACTTTATGATGTCATCTTGCTAGGCAACAGAGTAGCCCTCCGGTCAGACAACATCTTGCTTTAGCTTTATGATGTCAGAGCGCCTCAGGTCAAATTGTCCTTGTGGAAGCTGTCCACACAGGAGGAGGAGCTATCAGAAGTTATGCAGTAGGATTCTATCTGTATTGATGACTACAAGGCAAGCAGGAGGAGGAATGGTGAAGGACTCTGAACCACTCCAAGCACTGGGGCCTTTTTGAAAGAGGGACGGAGATACAAAAACAGATTATCCTTTCCAACTGTCCATCTTAAGTATCAAAGTCCAATTTACAGAGTGCAGGGGGAGACGTTAAATGAGCTTCCTTCCGTGAGAATGTAACACTATTGTTCTAAAGTCAGATAGTGCATTTTCACCGCAATGGCAGCAATTTCCTTGAATGGTACATTGCTAGCATCTGGATCTAAACCAGGCTTTAGTAAACTTGGAAGCAGTCAGTCTGTTATTAACAAACATGACCAACACAATGTGATCCATATTACTTCCATCTTGACTGAAATTATATTCAAGCACAGGCCCCACTGGAAGGTAGTGAGAACATTAAGATGCTGTGAAAGTCTTTTTAATTCCTAAAGGAATGATGGTCAGATTTACTTACCATATAAATTGGTCAAATGAGGCTGTATGCCGGAAGACTGCCTTTTTTTTTTTTTAACTTCAGTCCCGGCAATTCAGAGAAATTCTGTTGTGAAACACTGCCACTGCTGGTCATTCAGTATAATCTGCAGATGGAAAAGTCCACTGTTAGCATATTTACTATAAACAGTACAAAAAATTGTGATTTTTATAAAGGGTAAACAGATCAATTCTATAAAGTCTCTATTATTGTGAAAATCATCAGCACGTTAGAAAATCAAATTTTGTGTTTTTAACCTCCCATACTTCACTGAATCCCATGCCTCATTTGCTAACAATCTCTAAACAACTGTAGCATGTACATTAGGATATAGATAAAGAGATCTTTTTGCCAGCCAAGTGGCAGTGTACCCATCTCACTTAATTTCTTTTAGGATATGTTACAGCAGTAGCAATTAAGCCAGCTGATAAGTTGATCGAGGAAGGGTTAGGCTACAGTTAATGGGAATAATAAAAGCTATGAATAGCATGTTCATCATCATCATCTTAGGTAATTCCTATCAGTTCAGCAATAGTCAAGTTGAGACCCTTATGCTCACTTACCTTCATATAAATTTAGAAGTCTCAAAAAATGCCCTTATTTCTTTAATCTTACCATCTTAGTTTTCATTTGGGCATCCTGTCTACCCTGCTACTTATTTCATTACCAAGATAAATTTATGCTGCTGCTTGCTAGGCAACAGAGTAGCCCTCCGGTCAGACAACATCTTGCTTTAACTTTATGATGTCATCTTGCTAGGCAACAGATTGGCCCTCAGGTCAGACAACATCTTGCTTTAGCTTTATGATGTCAGAGCGCCTCAGGTCCAATTGTCCTTGTGGAAGCTGTCCACACAGGAGGAGGAGCTATCAGAAGTTATGCAGTAGTTTTCTATCTGTATTGATGACTACAAGGCAAGCAGGAGGAGGAATGGTGAAGGACTCTGAACCACTCAAAGCACTGGGGCCTTTTTGAAAGAGGGACAGAGATACAAAAACAGATTATCCTTTCCAACTGTCCATCTTCAGTATCAAAGTCCAATTTACAGAGTGCAGGGGAAGACGTTAAATGAGCTTCCTTCCGTGAGAACGTAACACTATCGTTCTAAAGTCAGATAGTGCATTTTCGCCGCAATGGTAGCAATTTCCTTGAATGGTACATTGCTAGCATCAGGATCTAAACCAGGCTTTAGTAAACTTGGAAGCAGTCAGTCTGTTATTAACTAACATGACCAACACAATGTGATCCATATTACTTCCATCTTGACTGAAATTATATTCAAGCACAGGCCCCACTGAAAGGTAGTGAGAACATTAAGATGCTGTGAAAGTCTTTTTATTTCCTCAAGGAATGATGGTCAGATTTACTTACCATATAAATTGGTCAAATGATGCTGTATGCCGGAAGACTGCCTTTTTTTTTTTATTTCAGTCCCGGCAATTCGGAGAAATTCTGTTGTGAAACACTGCCACTAGTGGTCATTCAGTATAATCTGCAGATGGAAAAGTCCACTGTTAGCATATTTACTATGAACAGTACAAAAAATTGTGATTTTTATAAAGGGTAAACAGATCAATTCTTTGAAGTCTCTATTATTGTGAAAATCAACAGCACGTTAGAAAATCAAATCTCAATTTGTGTTTTTAACCTCTCATACTTTCCTGAATCCCATGCCTCATTTGCTAACAATCTCTAAATAACTGTAGCATGTACATTAGGATATAGATAAAGCGATCTTTTTGCCAGCCAAGTGGCAGTGTACCCATCTCACTTCATTTCTTTTAGGATATGGTACACCAGTAGCAATTAAGCCAGCTGATAAGTTGATCGAGGAAGGGTTAGGCTACAGTTAATGGGAATAATAAAAGCTATGAATAGCATGTTCATCATCATCATCTTAGGTAATTCCTATCAGTTCAGCAATAGCCAAGTTGAGACCCTTATGCTCACTTACCTTCATACAAATTTAGAAGTCTCAAAAAATGCCCTTATTTCTTTAATCTTACCATCTTATTAATTTGGGCATCCTGTCTACCCTGCTACTTATTTCATTACCAAGATAAATGTATCCTGCTGCTTGCTAGACAATAGAGTAGCCCTCCGGTCAGACAACATCTTGCTTTAACTTTATGATGTCATCTTGCTAGGCAACAGAGTAGCCCTCCGGTCAGACAACATCTTGCTTTAGCTTTATGATGTCAGAGCGCCTCAGGTCAAATTGTCCTTGTGGAAGCTGTCCACACAGGAGGAGGAGCTATCAGAAGTTATGCAGTAGGATTCTATCTGTATTGATGACTACAAGGCAAGCAGGAGGAGGAATGGTGAAGGACTCTGAACCACTCCAAGCACTGGGGCCTTTTTGAAAGAGGGACGGAGATACAAAAACAGATTATCCTTTCCAACTGTCCATCTTAAGTATCAAAGTCCAATTTACAGAGTGCAGGGGGAGACGTTAAATGAGCTTCCTTCCGTGAGAATGTAACACTATTGTTCTAAAGTCAGATAGTGCATTTTCACCGCAATGGCAGCAATTTCCTTGAATGGTACATTGCTAGCATCTGGATCTAAACCAGGCTTTAGTAAACTTGGAAGCAGTCAGTCTGTTATTAACAAACATGACCAACACAATGTGATCCATATTACTTCCATCTTGACTGAAATTATATTCAAGCACAGGCCCCACTGGAAGGTAGTGAGAACATTAAGATGCTGTGAAAGTCTTTTTAATTCCTAAAGGAATGATGGTCAGATTTACTTACCATATAAATTGGTCAAATGAGGCTGTATGCCGGAAGACTGCCTTTTTTTTTTTAACTTCAGTCCCGGCAATTCAGAGAAATTCTGTTGTGAAACACTGCCACTGCTGGTCATTCAGTATAATCTGCAGATGGAAAAGTCCACTGTTAGCATATTTACTATAAACAGTACAAACAATTGTGATTTTTATAAAGGGTAAACAGATCAATTCTATAAAGTCTCTATTATTGTGAAAATCATCAGCACGTTAGAAAATCAAATTTTGTGTTTTTAACCTCCCATACTTCACTGAATCCCATGCCTCATTTGCTAACAATCTCTAAACAACTGTAGCATGTACATTAGGATATAGATAAAGAGATCTTTTTGCCAGCCAAGTGACAGTGTACCCATCTCACTTAATTTCTTTTAGGATATGTTACAGCAGTAGCAATTAAGCCAGCTGATAAGTTGATCGAGGAAGGGTTAGGCTACAGTTAATGGGAATAATAAAAGCTATGAATAGCATGTTCATCATCATCATCTTAGGTAATTCCTATCAGTTCAGCAATAGTCAAGTTGAGACCCTTATGCTCACTTACCTTCATATAAATTTAGAAGTCTCAAAAAATGCCCTTATTTCTTTAATCTTACCATCTTAGTTTTCATTTGGGCATCCTGTCTACCCTGCTACTTATTTCATTACCAAGATAAATTTATGCTGCTGCTTGCTAGGCAACAGAGTAGCCCTCCGGTCAGACAACATCTTGCTTTAACTTTATGATGTCATCTTGCTAGGCAACAGATTGGCCCTCCGGTCAGACAACATCTTGCTTTAGCTTTATGATGTCAGAGCGCCTCAGGTCAAATTGTCCTTGTGGAAGCTGTCCACACAGGAGGAGGAGCTATCAGAAGTTATGCAGTAGGATTCTATCTGTATTGATGACTACAAGGCAAGCAGGAGGAGGAATGGTGAAGGACTCTGAACCACTCCAAGCACTGGGGCCTTTTTGAAAGAGGGACGGAGATACAAAAACAGATTATCCTTTCCAACTGTCCATCTTAAGTATCAAAGTCCAATTTACAGAGTGCAGGGGGAGACGTTAAATGAGCTTCCTTCCGTGAGAATGTAACACTATTGTTCTAAAGTCAGATAGTGCATTTTCACCGCAATGGCAGCAATTTCCTTGAATGGTACATTGCTAGCATCTGGATCTAAACCAGGCTTTAGTAAACTTGGAAGCAGTCAGTCTGTTATTAACAAACATGACCAACACAATGTGATCCATATTACTTCCATCTTGACTGAAATTATATTCAAGCACAGGCCCCACTGGAAGGTAGTGAGAACATTAAGATGCTGTGAAAGTCTTTTTAATTCCTAAAGGAATGATGGTCAGATTTACTTACCATATAAATTGGTCAAATGAGGCTGTATGCCGGAAGACTGCCTTTTTTTTTTTTAACTTCAGTCCCGGCAATTCAGAGAAATTCTGTTGTGAAACACTGCCACTGCTGGTCATTCAGTATAATCTGCAGATGGAAAAGTCCACTGTTAGCATATTTACTATAAACAGTACAAAAAATTGTGATTTTTATAAAGGGTAAACAGATCAATTCTATAAAGTCTCTATTATTGTGAAAATCATCAGCACGTTAGAAAATCAAATTTTGTGTTTTTAACCTCCCATACTTCACTGAATCCCATGCCTCATTTGCTAACAATCTCTAAACAACTGTAGCATGTACATTAGGATATAGATAAAGAGATCTTTTTGCCAGCCAAGTGGCAGTGTACCCATCTCACTTAATTTCTTTTAGGATATGTTACAGCAGTAGCAATTAAGCCAGCTGATAAGTTGATCGAGGAAGGGTTAGGCTACAGTTAATGGGAATAATAAAAGCTATGAATAGCATGTTCATCATCATCATCTTAGGTAATTCTATCAGTTCAGCAATAGTCAAGTTGAGACCCTTATGCTCACTTACCTTCATATAAATTTAGAAGTCTCAAAAAATGCCCTTATTTCTTTAATCTTACCATCTTAGTTTTCATTTGGGCATCCTGTCTACCCTGCTACTTATTTCATTACCAAGATAAATTTATCCTGCTGCTTGCTAGGCAACAGAGTAGCCCTCCGGTCAGACAACATCTTGCTTTAACTTTATGAGGTCATCTTGCTAGGCAACAGATTGGCCCTCAGGTCAGACAACATCTTGCTTTAGCTTTATGATGTCAGAGCGCCTCAGGTCCAATTGTCCTTGTGGAAGCTGTCCACACAGGAGGAGGAGCTATCAGAAGTTATGCAGTAGTTTTCTATCTGTATTGATGACTACAAGGCAAGCAGGAGGAGGAATGGTGAAGGACTCTGAACCACTCAAAGCACTGGGGCCTTTTTGAAAGAGGGACAGAGATACAAAAACAGATTATCCTTTCCAACTGTCCATCTTCAGTATCAAAGTCCAATTTACAGAGTGCAGGGGAAGACGTTAAATGAGCTTCCTTCCGTGAGAACGTAACACTATCGTTCTAAAGTCAGATAGTGCATTTTCGCCGCAATGGTAGCAATTTCCTTGAATGGTACATTGCTAGCATCAGGATCTAAACCAGGCTTTAGTAAACTTGGAAGCAGTCAGTCTGTTATTAACTAACATGACCAACACAATGTGATCCATATTACTTCCATCTTGACTGAAATTATATTCAAGCACAGGCCCCACTGAAAGGTAGTGAGAACATTAAGATGCTGTGAAAGTCTTTTTATTTCCTCAAGGAATGATGGTCAGATTTACTTACCATATAAATTGGTCAAATGATGCTGTATGCCGGAAGACTGCCTTTTTTTTTTTATTTCAGTCCCGGCAATTCGGAGAAATTCTGTTGTGAAACACTGCCACTAGTGGTCATTCAGTATAATCTGCAGATGGAAAAGTCCACTGTTAGCATATTTACTATGAACAGTACAAAAAATTGTGATTTTTATAAAGGGTAAACAGATCAATTCTTTGAAGTCTCTATTATTGTGAAAATCAACAGCACGTTAGAAAATCAAATCTCAATTTGTGTTTTTAACCTCTCATACTTTCCTGAATCCCATGCCTCATTTGCTAACAATCTCTAAATAACTGTAGCATGTACATTAGGATATAGATAAAGCGATCTTTTTGCCAGCCAAGTGGCAGTGTACCCATCTCACTTCATTTCTTTTAGGATATGGTACACCAGTAGCAATTAAGCCAGCTGATAAGTTGATCGAGGAAGGGTTAGGCTACAGTTAATGGGAATAATAAAAGCTATGAATAGCATGTTCATCATCATCATCTTAGGTAATTCCTATCAGTTCAGCAATAGCCAAGTTGAGACCCTTATGCTCACTTACCTTCATACAAATTTAGAAGTCTCAAAAAATGCCCTTATTTCTTTAATCTTACCATCTTATTAATTTGGGCATACTGTCTACCCTGCTACTTATTTCATTACCAAGATAAATGTATCCTGCTGCTTGCTAGACAATAGAGTAGCCCTCCGGTCAGACAACATCTTGCTTTAACTTTATGATGTCATCTTGCTAGGCAACAGAGTAGCGCTCCGGTCAGACAACATCTTGCTTTAGCTTTATGATGTCAGAGCGCCTCAGGTCAAATTGTCCTTGTGGAAGCTGTCCACACAGGAGGAGGAGCTATCAGAAGTTATGCAGTAGGATTCTATCTGTATTGATGACTACAAGGCAAGCAGGAGGAGGAATGGTGAAGGACTCTGAACCACTCCAAGCACTGGGGCCTTTTTGAAAGAGGGACGGAGATACAAAAACAGATTATCCTTTCCAACTGTCCATCTTAAGTATCAAAGTCCAATTTACAGAGTGCAGGGGGAGACGTTAAATGAGCTTCCTTCCGTGAGAATGTAACACTATTGTTCTAAAGTCAGATAGTGCATTTTCGCCGCAATGGCAGCAATTTCCTTGAATGGTACATTGCTAGCATCTGGATCTAAACCAGGCTTTAGTAAACTTGGAAGCAGTCAGTCTGTTATTAACAAACATGACCAACACAATGTGATCCATATTACTTCCATCTTGACTGAAATTATATTCAAGCACAGGCCCCACTGGAAGGTAGTGAGAACATTAAGATGCTGTGAAAGTCTTTTTAATTCCTAAAGGAATGATGGTCAGATTTACTTACCATATAAATTGGTCAAATGAGGCTGTATGCCGGAAGACTGCCTTTTTTTTTTTAACTTCAGTCCCGGCAATTCAGAGAAATTCTGTTGTGAAACACTGCCACTGCTGGTCATTCAGTATAATCTGCAGATGGAAAAGTCCACTGTTAGCATATTTACTATAAACAGTACAAAAAATTGTGATTTTTATAAAGGGTAAACAGATCAATTCTATAAAGTCTCTATTATTGTGAAAATCATCAGCACGTTAGAAAATCAAATTTTGTGTTTTTAACCTCCCATACTTCACTGAATCCCATGCCTCATTTGCTAACAATCTCTAAACAACTGTAGCATGTACATTAGGATATAGATAAAGAGATCTTTTTGCCAGCCAAGTGGCAGTGTACCCATCTCACTTAATTTCTTTTAGGATATGTTACAGCAGTAGCAATTAAGCCAGCTGATAAGTTGATCGAGGAAGGGTTAGGCTACAGTTAATGGGAATAATAAAAGCTATGAATAGCATGTTCATCATCATCATCTTAGGTAATTCCTATCAGTTCAGCAATAGTCAAGTTGAGACCCTTATGCTCACTTACCTTCATATAAATTTAGAAGTCTCAAAAAATGCCCTTATTTCTTTAATCTTACCATCTTAGTTTTCATTTGGGCATCCTGTCTACCCTGCTACTTATTTCATTACCAAGATAAATTTATCCTGCTGCTTGCTAGGCAACAGAGTAGCCCTCCGGTCAGACAACATCTTGCTTTAACTTTATGAGGTCATCTTGCTAGGCAACAGATTGGCCCTCAGGTCAGACAACATCTTGCTTTAGCTTTATGATGTCAGAGCGCCTCAGGTCCAATTGTCCTTGTGGAAGCTGTCCACACAGGAGGAGGAGCTATCAGAAGTTATGCAGTAGTTTTCTATCTGTATTGATGACTACAAGGCAAGCAGGAGGAGGAATGGTGAAGGACTCTGAACCACTCAAAGCACTGGGGCCTTTTTGAAAGAGGGACAGAGATACAAAAACAGATTATCCTTTCCAACTGTCCATCTTCAGTATCAAAGTCCAATTTACAGAGTGCAGGGGAAGACGTTAAATGAGCTTCCTTCCGTGAGAACGTAACACTATCGTTCTAAAGTCAGATAGTGCATTTTCGCCGCAATGGTAGCAATTTCCTTGAATGGTACATTGCTAGCATCAGGATCTAAACCAGGCTTTAGTAAACTTGGAAGCAGTCAGTCTGTTATTAACTAACATGACCAACACAATGTGATCCATATTACTTCCATCTTGACTGAAATTATATTCAAGCACAGGCCCCACTGAAAGGTAGTGAGAACATTAAGATGCTGTGAAAGTCTTTTTATTTCCTCAAGGAATGATGGTCAGATTTACTTACCATATAAATTGGTCAAATGATGCTGTATGCCGGAAGACTGCGTTTTTTTTTTTATTTCAGTCCCGGCAATTCGGAGAAATTCTGTTGTGAAACACTGCCACTAGTGGTCATTCAGTATAATCTGCAGATGGAAAAGTCCACTGTTAGCATATTTACTATGAACAGTACAAAAAATTGTGATTTTTATAAAGGGTAAACAGATCAATTCTTTGAAGTCTCTATTATTGTGAAAATCAACAGCACGTTAGAAAATCAAATCTCAATTTGTGTTTTTAACCTCTCATACTTTCCTGAATCCCATGCCTCATTTGCTAACAATCTCTAAATAACTGTAGCATGTACATTAGGATATAGATAAAGCGATCTTTTTGCCAGCCAAGTGGCAGTGTACCCATCTCACTTCATTTCTTTTAGGATATGGTACACCAGTAGCAATTAAGCCAGCTGATAAGTTGATCGAGGAAGGGTTAGGCCACAGTTAATGGGAATAATAAAAGCTATGAATAGCATGTTCATCATCATCATCTTAGGTAATTCCTATCAGTTCAGCAATAGCCAAGTTGAGACCCTTATGCTCACTTACCTTCATACAAATTTAGAAGTCTCAAAAAATGCCCTTATTTCTTTAATCTTACCATCTTATTAATTTGGGCATACTGTCTACCCTGCTACTTATTTCATTACCAAGATAAATGTATCCTGCTGCTTGCTAGACAATAGAGTAGCCCTCCGGTCAGACAACATCTTGCTTTAACTTTATGATGTCATCTTGCTAGGCAACAGAGTAGCGCTCCGGTCAGACAACATCTTGCTTTAGCTTTATGATGTCAGAGCGCCTCAGGTCAAATTGTCCTTGTGGAAGCTGTCCACACAGGAGGAGGAGCTATCAGAAGTTATGCAGTAGGATTCTATCTGTATTGATGACTACAAGGCAAGCAGGAGGAGGAATGGTGAAGGACTCTGAACCACTCCAAGCACTGGGGCCTTTTTGAAAGAGGGACGGAGATACAAAAACAGATTATCCTTTCCAACTGTCCATCTTAAGTATCAAAGTCCAATTTACAGAGTGCAGGGGGAGACGTTAAATGAGCTTCCTTCCGTGAGAATGTAACACTATTGTTCTAAAGTCAGATAGTGCATTTTCGCCGCAATGGCAGCAATTTCCTTGAATGGTACATTGCTAGCATCTGGATCTAAACCAGGCTTTAGTAAACTTGGAAGCAGTCAGTCTGTTATTAACAAACATGACCAACACAATGTGATCCATATTACTTCCATCTTGACTGAAATTATATTCAAGCACAGGCCCCACTGGAAGGTAGTGAGAACATTAAGATGCTGTGAAAGTCTTTTTAATTCCTAAAGGAATGATGGTCAGATTTACTTACCATATAAATTGGTCAAATGAGGCTGTATGCCGGAAGACTGCCTTTTTTTTTTTAACTTCAGTCCCGGCAATTCAGAGAAATTCTGTTGTGAAACACTGCCACTGCTGGTCATTCAGTATAATCTGCAGATGGAAAAGTCCACTGTTAGCATATTTACTATAAACAGTACAAAAAATTGTGATTTTTATAAAGGGTAAACAGATCAATTCTATAAAGTCTCTATTATTGTGAAAATCATCAGCACGTTAGAAAATCAAATTTTGTGTTTTTAACCTCCCATACTTCACTGAATCCCATGCCTCATTTGCTAACAATCTCTAAACAACTGTAGCATGTACATTAGGATATAGATAAAGAGATCTTTTTGCCAGCCAAGTGGCAGTGTACCCATCTCACTTAATTTCTTTTAGGATATGTTACAGCAGTAGCAATTAAGCCAGCTGATAAGTTGATCGAGGAAGGGTTAGGCTACAGTTAATGGGAATAATAAAAGCTATGAATAGCATGTTCATCATCATCATCTTAGGTAATTCCTATCAGTTCAGCAATAGTCAAGTTGAGACCCTTATGCTCACTTACCTTCATATAAATTTAGAAGTCTCAAAAAATGCCCTTATTTCTTTAATCTTACCATCTTAGTTTTCATTTGGGCATCCTGTCTACCCTGCTACTTATTTCATTACCAAGATAAATTTATCCTGCTGCTTGCTAGGCAACAGAGTAGCCCTCCGGTCAGACAACATCTTGCTTTAACTTTATGATGTCATCTTGCTAGGCAACAGATTGGCCCTCAGGTCAGACAACATCTTGCTTTAGCTTTATGATGTCAGAGCGCCTCAGGTCCAATTGTCCTTGTGGAAGCTGTCCACACAGGAGGAGGAGCTATCAGAAGTTATGCAGTAGTTTTCTATCTGTATTGATGACTACAAGGCAAGCAGGAGGAGGAATGGTGAAGGACTCTGAACCACTCAAAGCACTGGGGCCTTTTTGAAAGAGGGACAGAGATACAAAAACAGATTATCCTTTCCAACTGTCCATCTTCAGTATCAAAGTCCAATTTACAGAGTGCAGGGGAAGACGTTAAATGAGCTTCCTTCCGTGAGAACGTAACACTATCGTTCTAAAGTCAGATAGTGCATTTTCGCCGCAATGGTAGCAATTTCCTTGAATGGTACATTGCTAGCATCAGGATCTAAACCAGGCTTTAGTAAACTTGGAAGCAGTCAGTCTGTTATTAACTAACATGACCAACACAATGTGATCCATATTACTTCCATCTTGACTGAAATTATATTCAAGCACAGGCCCCACTGAAAGGTAGTGAGAACATTAAGATGCTGTGAAAGTCTTTTTATTTCCTCAAGGAATGATGGTCAGATTTACTTACCATATAAATTGGTCAAATGATGCTGTATGCCGGAAGACTGCCTTTTTTTTTTTATTTCAGTCCCGGCAATTCGGAGAAATTCTGTTGTGAAACACTGCCGCTAGTGGTCATTCAGTATAATCTGCAGATGGAAAAGTCCACTGTTAGCATATTTACTATGAACAGTACAAAAAATTGTGATTTTTATAAAGGGTAAACAGATCAATTCTTTGAAGTCTCTATTATTGTGAAAATCAACAGCACGTTAGAAAATCAAATCTCAATTTGTGTTTTTAACCTCTCATACTTTCCTGAATCCCATGCCTCATTTGCTAACAATCTCTAAATAACTGTAGCATGTACATTAGGATATAGATAAAGCGATCTTTTTGCCAGCCAAGTGGCAGTGTACCCATCTCACTTCATTTCTTTTAGGATATGGTACACCAGTAGCAATTAAGCCAGCTGATAAGTTGATCGAGGAAGGGTTAGGCTACAGTTAATGGGAATAATAAAAGCTATGAATAGCATGTTCATCATCATCATCTTAGGTAATTCCTATCAGTTCAGCAATAGTCAAGTTGAGACCCTTATGCTCACTTACCTTCATATAAATTTAGAAGTCTCAAAAAATGCCCTTATTTCTTTAATCTTACCATCTTAGTTTTCATTTGGGCATCCTGTCTACCCTGCTACTTATTTCATTACCAAGATAAATTTATCCTGCTGCTTGCTAGGCAACAGAGTAGCCCTCCGGTCAGACAACATCTTGCTTTAACTTTATGATGTCATCTTGCTAGGCAACAGAGTAGCCCTCCGGTCAGACAACATCTTGCTTTAGCTTTATGATGTCAGAGCGCCTCAGGTCAAATTGTCCTTGTGGAAGCTGTCCACACAGGAGGAGGAGCTATCAGAAGTTATGCAGTAGGATTCTATCTGTATTGATGACTACAAGGCAAGCAGGAGGAGGAATGGTGAAGGACTCTGAACCACTCCAAGCACTGGGGCCTTTTTGAAAGAGGGACGGAGATACAAAAACAGATTATCCTTTCCAACTGTCCATCTTAAGTATCAAAGTCCAATTTACAGAGTGCAGGGGGAGACGTTAAATGAGCTTCCTTCCGTGAGAATGTAACACTATTGTTCTAAAGTCAGATAGTGCATTTTCGCCGCAATGGCAGCAATTTCCTTGAATGGTACATTGCTAGCATCTGGATCTAAACCAGGCTTTAGTAAACTTGGAAGCAGTCAGTCTGTTATTAACAAACATGACCAACACAATGTGATCCATATTACTTCCATCTTGACTGAAATTATATTCAAGCACAGGCCCCACTGGAAGGTAGTGAGAACATTAAGATGCTGTGAAAGTCTTTTTAATTCCTAAAGGAATGATGGTCAGATTTACTTACCATATAAATTGGTCAAATGAGGCTGTATGCCGGAAGACTGCCTTTTTTTTTTTAACTTCAGTCCCGGCAATTCAGAGAAATTCTGTTGTGAAACACTGCCACTGCTGGTCATTCAGTATAATCTGCAGATGGAAAAGTCCACTGTTAGCATATTTACTATAAACAGTACAAAAAATTGTGATTTTTATAAAGGGTAAACAGATCAATTCTATAAAGTCTCTATTATTGTGAAAATCATCAGCACGTTAGAAAATCAAATTTTGTGTTTTTAACCTCCCATACTTCACTGAATCCCATGCCTCATTTGCTAACAATCTCTAAACAACTGTAGCATGTACATTAGGATATAGATAAAGAGATCTTTTTGCCAGCCAAGTGGCAGTGTACCCATCTCACTTAATTTCTTTTAGGATATGTTACAGCAGTAGCAATTAAGCCAGCTGATAAGTTGATCGAGGAAGGGTTAGGCTACAGTTAATGGGAATAATAAAAGCTATGAATAGCATGTTCATCATCATCATCTTAGGTAATTCCTATCAGTTCAGCAATAGTCAAGTTGAGACCCTTATGCTCACTTACCTTCATATAAATTTAGAAGTCTCAAAAAATGCCCTTATTTCTTTAATCTTACCATCTTAGTTTTCATTTGGGCATCCTGTCTACCCTGCTACTTATTTCATTACCAAGATAAATTTATCCTGCTGCTTGCTAGGCAACAGAGTAGCCCTCCGGTCAGACAACATCTTGCTTTAACTTTATGAGGTCATCTTGCTAGGCAACAGATTGGCCCTCAGGTCAGACAACATCTTGCTTTAGCTTTATGATGTCAGAGCGCCTCAGGTCCAATTGTCCTTGTGGAAGCTGTCCACACAGGAGGAGGAGCTATCAGAAGTTATGCAGTAGTTTTCTATCTGTATTGATGACTACAAGGCAAGCAGGAGGAGGAATGGTGAAGGACTCTGAACCACTCAAAGCACTGGGGCCTTTTTGAAAGAGGGACAGAGATACAAAAACAGATTATCCTTTCCAACTGTCCATCTTCAGTATCAAAGTCCAATTTACAGAGTGCAGGGGAAGACGTTAAATGAGCTTCCTTCCGTGAGAACGTAACACTATCGTTCTAAAGTCAGATAGTGCATTTTCGCCGCAATGGTAGCAATTTCCTTGAATGGTACATTGCTAGCATCAGGATCTAAACCAGGCTTTAGTAAACTTGGAAGCAGTCAGTCTGTTATTAACTAACATGACCAACACAATGTGATCCATATTACTTCCATCTTGACTGAAATTATATTCAAGCACAGGCCCCACTGAAAGGTAGTGAGAACATTAAGATGCTGTGAAAGTCTTTTTATTTCCTCAAGGAATGATGGTCAGATTTACTTACCATATAAATTGGTCAAATGATGCTGTATGCCGGAAGACTGCCTTTTTTTTTTTATTTCAGTCCCGGCAATTCGGAGAAATTCTGTTGTGAAACACTGCCACTAGTGGTCATTCAGTATAATCTGCAGATGGAAAAGTCCACTGTTAGCATATTTACTATGAACAGTACAAAAAATTGTGATTTTTATAAAGGGTAAACAGATCAATTCTTTGAAGTCTCTATTATTGTGAAAATCAACAGCACGTTAGAAAATCAAATCTCAATTTGTGTTTTTAACCTCTCATACTTTCCTGAATCCCATGCCTCATTTGCTAACAATCTCTAAATAACTGTAGCATGTACATTAGGATATAGATAAAGCGATCTTTTTGCCAGCCAAGTGGCAGTGTACCCATCTCACTTCATTTCTTTTAGGATATGGTACACCAGTAGCAATTAAGCCAGCTGATAAGTTGATCGAGGAAGGGTTAGGCTACAGTTAATGGGAATAATAAAAGCTATGAATAGCATGTTCATCATCATCATCTTAGGTAATTCCTATCAGTTCAGCAATAGCCAAGTTGAGACCCTTATGCTCACTTACCTTCATACAAATTTAGAAGTCTCAAAAAATGCCCTTATTTCTTTAATCTTACCATCTTATTAATTTGGGCATACTGTCTACCCTGCTACTTATTTCATTACCAAGATAAATGTATCCTGCTGCTTGCTAGACAATAGAGTAGCCCTCCGGTCAGACAACATCTTGCTTTAACTTTATGATGTCATCTTGCTAGGCAACAGAGTAGCGCTCCGGTCAGACAACATCTTGCTTTAGCTTTATGATGTCAGAGCGCCTCAGGTCAAATTGTCCTTGTGGAAGCTGTCCACACAGGAGGAGGAGCTATCAGAAGTTATGCAGTAGGATTCTATCTGTATTGATGACTACAAGGCAAGCAGGAGGAGGAATGGTGAAGGACTCTGAACCACTCCAAGCACTGGGGCCTTTTTGAAAGAGGGACGGAGATACAAAAACAGATTATCCTTTCCAACTGTCCATCTTAAGTATCAAAGTCCAATTTACAGAGTGCAGGGGGAGACGTTAAATGAGCTTCCTTCCGTGAGAATGTAACACTATTGTTCTAAAGTCAGATAGTGCATTTTCGCCGCAATGGCAGCAATTTCCTTGAATGGTACATTGCTAGCATCTGGATCTAAACCAGGCTTTAGTAAACTTGGAAGCAGTCAGTCTGTTATTAACAAACATGACCAACACAATGTGATCCATATTACTTCCATCTTGACTGAAATTATATTCAAGCACAGGCCCCACTGGAAGGTAGTGAGAACATTAAGATGCTGTGAAAGTCTTTTTAATTCCTAAAGGAATGATGGTCAGATTTACTTACCATATAAATTGGTCAAATGAGGCTGTATGCCGGAAGACTGCCTTTTTTTTTTTAACTTCAGTCCCGGCAATTCAGAGAAATTCTGTTGTGAAACACTGCCACTGCTGGTCATTCAGTATAATCTGCAGATGGAAAAGTCCACTGTTAGCATATTTACTATAAACAGTACAAAAAATTGTGATTTTTATAAAGGGTAAACAGATCAATTCTATAAAGTCTCTATTATTGTGAAAATCATCAGCACGTTAGAAAATCAAATTTTGTGTTTTTAACCTCCCATACTTCACTGAATCCCATGCCTCATTTGCTAACAATCTCTAAACAACTGTAGCATGTACATTAGGATATAGATAAAGAGATCTTTTTGCCAGCCAAGTGGCAGTGTACCCATCTCACTTAATTTCTTTTAGGATATGTTACAGCAGTAGCAATTAAGCCAGCTGATAAGTTGATCGAGGAAGGGTTAGGCTACAGTTAATGGGAATAATAAAAGCTATGAATAGCATGTTCATCATCATCATCTTAGGTAATTCCTATCAGTTCAGCAATAGTCAAGTTGAGACCCTTATGCTCACTTACCTTCATATAAATTTAGAAGTCTCAAAAAATGCCCTTATTTCTTTAATCTTACCATCTTAGTTTTCATTTGGGCATCCTGTCTACCCTGCTACTTATTTCATTACCAAGATAAATTTATCCTGCTGCTTGCTAGGCAACAGAGTAGCCCTCCGGTCAGACAACATCTTGCTTTAACTTTATGATGTCATCTTGCTAGGCAACAGATTGGCCCTCAGGTCAGACAACATCTTGCTTTAGCTTTATGATGTCAGAGCGCCTCAGGTCCAATTGTCCTTGTGGAAGCTGTCCACACAGGAGGAGGAGCTATCAGAAGTTATGCAGTAGTTTTCTATCTGTATTGATGACTACAAGGCAAGCAGGAGGAGGAATGGTGAAGGACTCTGAACCACTCAAAGCACTGGGGCCTTTTTGAAAGAGGGACAGAGATACAAAAACAGATTATCCTTTCCAACTGTCCATCTTCAGTATCAAAGTCCAATTTACAGAGTGCAGGGGAAGACGTTAAATGAGCTTCCTTCCGTGAGAACGTAACACTATCGTTCTAAAGTCAGATAGTGCATTTTCGCCGCAATGGTAGCAATTTCCTTGAATGGTACATTGCTAGCATCAGGATCTAAACCAGGCTTTAGTAAACTTGGAAGCAGTCAGTCTGTTATTAACTAACATGACCAACACAATGTGATCCATATTACTTCCATCTTGACTGAAATTATATTCAAGCACAGGCCCCACTGAAAGGTAGTGAGAACATTAAGATGCTGTGAAAGTCTTTTTATTTCCTCAAGGAATGATGGTCAGATTTACTTACCATATAAATTGGTCAAATGATGCTGTATGCCGGAAGACTGCCTTTTTTTTTTTATTTCAGTCCCGGCAATTCGGAGAAATTCTGTTGTGAAACACTGCCGCTAGTGGTCATTCAGTATAATCTGCAGATGGAAAAGTCCACTGTTAGCATATTTACTATGAACAGTACAAAAAATTGTGATTTTTATAAAGGGTAAACAGATCAATTCTTTGAAGTCTCTATTATTGTGAAAATCAACAGCACGTTAGAAAATCAAATCTCAATTTGTGTTTTTAACCTCTCATACTTTCCTGAATCCCATGCCTCATTTGCTAACAATCTCTAAATAACTGTAGCATGTACATTAGGATATAGATAAAGCGATCTTTTTGCCAGCCAAGTGGCAGTGTACCCATCTCACTTCATTTCTTTTAGGATATGGTACACCAGTAGCAATTAAGCCAGCTGATAAGTTGATCGAGGAAGGGTTAGGCTACAGTTAATGGGAATAATAAAAGCTATGAATAGCATGTTCATCATCATCATCTTAGGTAATTCCTATCAGTTCAGCAATAGCCAAGTTGAGACCCTTATGCTCACTTACCTTCATACAAATTTAGAAGTCTCAAAAAATGCCCTTATTTCTTTAATCTTACCATCTTATTAATTTGGGCATCCTGTCTACCCTGATACTTATTTCATTACCAAGATAAATGTATCCTGCTGCTTGCTAGACAATAGAGTAGCCCTCCGGTCAGACAACATCTTGCTTTAACTTTATGATGTCATCTTGCTAGGCAACAGAGTAGCCCTCCGGTCAGACAACATCTTGCTTTAGCTTTATGATGTCAGAGCGCCTCAGGTCAAATTGTCCTTGTGGAAGCTGTCCACACAGGAGGAGGAGCTATCAGAAGTTATGCAGTAGGATTCTATCTGTATTGATGACTACAAGGCAAGCAGGAGGAGGAATGGTGAAGGACTCTGAACCACTCCAAGCACTGGGGCCTTTTTGAAAGAGGGACGGAGATACAAAAACAGATTATCCTTTCCAACTGTCCATCTTAAGTATCAAAGTCCAATTTACAGAGTGCAGGGGGAGACGTTAAATGAGCTTCCTTCCGTGAGAATGTAACACTATTGTTCTAAAGTCAGATAGTGCATTTTCGCCGCAATGGCAGCAATTTCCTTGAATGGTACATTGCTAGCATCTGGATCTAAACCAGGCTTTAGTAAACTTGGAAGCAGTCAGTCTGTTATTAACAAACATGACCAACACAATGTGATCCATATTACTTCCATCTTGACTGAAATTATATTCAAGCACAGGCCCCACTGGAAGGTAGTGAGAACATTAAGATGCTGTGAAAGTCTTTTTAATTCCTAAAGGAATGATGGTCAGATTTACTTACCATATAAATTGGTCAAATGAGGCTGTATGCCGGAAGACTGCCTTTTTTTTTTTAACTTCAGTCCCGGCAATTCAGAGAAATTCTGTTGTGAAACACTGCCACTGCTGGTCATTCAGTATAATCTGCAGATGGAAAAGTCCACTGTTAGCATATTTACTATAAACAGTACAAAAAATTGTGATTTTTATAAAGGGTAAACAGATCAATTCTATAAAGTCTCTATTATTGTGAAAATCATCAGCACGTTAGAAAATCAAATTTTGTGTTTTTAACCTCCCATACTTCACTGAATCCCATGCCTCATTTGCTAACAATCTCTAAACAACTGTAGCATGTACATTAGGATATAGATAAAGAGATCTTTTTGCCAGCCAAGTGGCAGTGTACCCATCTCACTTAATTTCTTTTAGGATATGTTACAGCAGTAGCAATTAAGCCAGCTGATAAGTTGATCGAGGAAGGGTTAGGCTACAGTTAATGGGAATAATAAAAGCTATGAATAGCATGTTCATCATCATCATCTTAGGTAATTCCTATCAGTTCAGCAATAGTCAAGTTGAGACCCTTATGCTCACTTACCTTCATATAAATTTAGAAGTCTCAAAAAATGCCCTTATTTCTTTAATCTTACCATCTTAGTTTTCATTTGGGCATCCTGTCTACCCTGCTACTTATTTCATTACCAAGATAAATTTATCCTGCTGCTTGCTAGGCAACAGAGTAGCCCTCCGGTCAGACAACATCTTGCTTTAACTTTATGATGTCATCTTGCTAGGCAACAGATTGGCCCTCAGGTCAGACAACATCTTGCTTTAGCTTTATGATGTCAGAGCGCCTCAGGTCCAATTGTCCTTGTGGAAGCTGTCCACACAGGAGGAGGAGCTATCAGAAGTTATGCAGTAGTTTTCTATCTGTATTGATGACTACAAGGCAAGCAGGAGGAGGAATGGTGAAGGACTCTGAACCACTCAAAGCACTGGGGCCTTTTTGAAAGAGGGACAGAGATACAAAAACAGATTATCCTTTCCAACTGTCCATCTTAAGTATCAAAGTCCAATTTACAGAGTGCAGGGGGAGACGTTAAATGAGCTTCCTTCCGTGAGAATGTAACACTATTGTTCTAAAGTCAGATAGTGCATTTTCGCCGCAATGGCAGCAATTTCCTTGAATGGTACATTGCTAGCATCTGGATCTAAACCAGGCTTTAGTAAACTTGGAAGCAGTCAGTCTGTTATTAACAAACATGACCAACACAATGTGATCCATATTACTTCCATCTTGACTGAAATTATATTCAAGCACAGGCCCCACTGGAAGGTAGTGAGAACATTAAGATGCTGTGAAAGTCTTTTTAATTCCTAAAGGAATGATGGTCAGATTTACTTACCATATAAATTGGTCAAATGAGGCTGTATGCCGGAAGACTGCCTTTTTTTTTTTAACTTCAGTCCCGGCAATTCAGAGAAATTCTGTTGTGAAACACTGCCACTGCTGGTCATTCAGTATAATCTGCAGATGGAAAAGTCCACTGTTAGCATATTTACTATAAACAGTACAAAAAATTGTGATTTTTATAAAGGGTAAACAGATCAATTCTATGAAGTCTCTATTATTGTGAAAATCATCAGCACGTTAGAAAATCAAATTTTGTGTTTTTAACCTCCCATACTTCACTGAATCCCATGCCTCATTTGCTAACAATCTCTAAACAACTGTAGCATGTACATTAGGATATAGATAAAGAGATCTTTTTGCCAGCCAAGTGGCAGTGTACCCATCTCACTTAATTTCTTTTAGGATATG
Organism: Lissotriton helveticus; assembly: GCF_964261635.1. Classification (NCBI taxonomy): domain Eukaryota; kingdom Metazoa; phylum Chordata; class Amphibia; order Caudata; family Salamandridae; genus Lissotriton; species Lissotriton helveticus. The sequence continues at coordinate 1,184,588,855 of NC_136067.1, forward strand.
TTACAGCAGTAGCAATTAAGCCAGCTGATAAGTTGATCGAGGAAGGGTTAGGCTACAGTTAATGGGAATAATAAAAGCTATGAATAGCATGTTCATCATCATCATCTTAGGTAATTCCTATCAGTTCAGCAATAGTCAAGTTGAGACCCTTATGCTCACTTACCTTCATATAAATTTAGAAGTCTCAAAAAATGCCCTTATTTCTTTAATCTTACCATCTTAGTTTTCATTTGGGCATCCTGTCTACCCTGCTACTTATTTCATTACCAAGATAAATTTATCCTGCTGCTTGCTAGGCAACAGAGTAGCCCTCCGGTCAGACAACATCTTGCTTTAACTTTATGATGTCATCTTGCTAGGCAACAGATTGGCCCTCAGGTCAGACAACATCTTGCTTTAGCTTTATGATGTCAGAGCGCCTCAGGTCCAATTGTCCTTGTGGAAGCTGTCCACACAGGAGGAGGAGCTATCAGAAGTTATGCAGTAGGATTCTATCTGTATTGATGACTACAAGGCAAGCAGGAGGAGGAATGGTGAAGGACTCTGAACCACTCAAAGCACTGGGGCCTTTTTGAAAGAGGGACAGAGATACAAAAACAGATTATCCTTTCCAACTGTCCATCTTCAGTATCAAAGTCCAATTTACAGAGTGCAGGGGAAGACGTTAAATGAGCTTCCTTCCGTGAGAACGTAACACTATCGTTCTAAAGTCAGATAGTGCATTTTCGCCGCAATGGTAGCAATTTCCTTGAATGGTACATTGCTAGCATCAGGATCTAAACCAGGCTTTAGTAAACTTGGAAGCAGTCAGTCTGTTATTAACTAACATGACCAACACAATGTGATCCATATTACTTCCATCTTGACTGAAATTATATTCAAGCACAGGCCCCACTGAAAGGTAGTGAGAACATTAAGATGCTGTGAAAGTCTTTTTATTTCCTCAAGGAATGATGGTCAGATTTACTTACCATATAAATTGGTCAAATGATGCTGTATGCCGGAAGACTGCCTTTTTTTTTTTATTTCAGTCCCGGCAATTCGGAAAAATTCTGTTGTGAAACACTGCCACTAGTGGTCATTCAGTATAATCTGCAGATGGAAAAGTCCACTGTTAGCATATTTACTATGAACAGTACAAAAAATTGTGATTTTTATAAAGGGTAAACAGATCAATTCTTTGAAGTCTCTATTATTGTGAAAATCAACAGCACGTTAGAAAATCAAATCTCAATTTGTGTTTTTAACCTCTCATACTTTCCTGAATCCCATGCCTCATTTGCTAACAATCTCTAAATAACTGTAGCATGTACATTAGGATATAGATAAAGAGATCTTTTTGCCAGCCAAGTGGCAGTGTACCCATCTCACTTCATTTCTTTTAGGATATGGTACACCAGTAGCAATTAAGCCAGCTGATAAGTTGATCGAGGAAGGGTTAGGCTACAGTTAATGGGAATAATAAAAGCTATGAATAGCATGTTCATCATCATCATCTTAGGTAATTCCTATCAGTTCAGCAATAGCCAAGTTGAGACCCTTATGCTCACTTACCTTCATACAAATTTAGAAGTCTCAAAAAATGCCCTTATTTCTTTAATCTTACCATCTTATTAATTTGGGCATCCTGTCTACCCTGCTACTTATTTCATTACCAAGATAAATGTATCCTGCTGCTTGCTAGACAATAGAGTAGCCCTCCGGTCAGACAACATCTTGCTTTAACTTTATGATGTCATCTTGCTAGGCAACAGAGTAGCCCTCCGGTCAGACAACATCTTGCTTTAGCTTTATGATGTCAGAGCGCCTCAGGTCAAATTGTCCTTGTGGAAGCTGTCCACACAGGAGGAGGAGCTATCAGAAGTTATGCAGTAGGATTCTATCTGTATTGATGACTACAAGGCAAGCAGGAGGAGGAATGGTGAAGGACTCTGAACCACTCCAAGCACTGGGGCCTTTTTGAAAGAGGGACGGAGATACAAAAACAGATTATCCTTTCCAACTGTCCATCTTAAGTATCAAAGTCCAATTTACAGAGTGCAGGGGGAGACGTTAAATGAGCTTCCTTCCGTGAGAATGTAACACTATTGTTCTAAAGTCAGATAGTGCATTTTCACCGCAATGGCAGCAATTTCCTTGAATGGTACATTGCTAGCATCTGGATCTAAACCAGGCTTTAGTAAACTTGGAAGCAGTCAGTCTGTTATTAACAAACATGACCAACACAATGTGATCCATATTACTTCCATCTTGACTGAAATTATATTCAAGCACAGGCCCCACTGGAAGGTAGTGAGAACATTAAGATGCTGTGAAAGTCTTTTTAATTCCTAAAGGAATGATGGTCAGATTTACTTACCATATAAATTGGTCAAATGAGGCTGTATGCCGGAAGACTGCCTTTTTTTTTTTAACTTCAGTCCCGGCAATTCAGAGAAATTCTGTTGTGAAACACTGCCACTGCTGGTCATTCAGTATAATCTGCAGATGGAAAAGTCCACTGTTAGCATATTTACTATAAACAGTACAAAAAATTGTGATTTTTATAAAGGGTAAACAGATCAATTCTATAAAGTCTCTATTATTGTGAAAATCATCAGCACGTTAGAAAATCAAATTTTGTGTTTTTAACCTCCCATACTTCACTGAATCCCATGCCTCATTTGCTAACAATCTCTAAACAACTGTAGCATGTACATTAGGATATAGATAAAGAGATCTTTTTGCCAGCCAAGTGGCAGTGTACCCATCTCACTTCATTTCTTTTAGGATATGGTACACCAGTAGCAATTAAGCCAGCTGATAAGTTGATCGAGGAAGGGTTAGGCTACAGTTAATGGGAATAATAAAAGCTATGAATAGCATGTTCATCATCATCATCTTAGGTAATTCCTATCAGTTCAGCAATAGTCAAGTTGAGACCCTTATGCTCACTTACCTTCATATAAATTTAGAAGTCTCAAAATATGCCCTTATTTCTTTAATCTTACCATCTTAGTTTTCATTTGGGCATCCTGTCTACCCTGCTACTTATTTCATTACCAAGATAAATTTATCCTGCTGCTTGCTAGGCAACAGAGTAGCCCTCCGGTCAGACAACATCTTGCTTTAACTTTATGATGTCATCTTGCTAGGCAACAGATTGGCCCTCAGGTCAGACAACATCTTGCTTTAGCTTTATGATGTCAGAGCGCCTCAGGTCCAATTGTCCTTGTGGAAGCTGTCCACACAGGAGGAGGAGCTATCAGAAGTTATGCAGTAGGATTCTATCTGTATTGATGACTACAAGGCAAGCAGGAGGAGGAATGGTGAAGGACTCTGAACCACTCAAAGCACTGGGGCCTTTTTGAAAGAGGGACAGAGATACAAAAACAGATTATCCTTTCCAACTGTCCATCTTCTGTATCAAAGTCCAATTTACAGAGTGCAGGGGAAGACGTTAAATGAGCTTCCTTCCGTGAGAACGTAACACTATCGTTCTAAAGTCAGATAGTGCATTTTCGCCGCAATGGTAGCAATTTCCTTGAATGGTACATTGCTAGCATCAGGATCTAAACCAGGCTTTAGTAAACTTGGAAGCAGTCAGTCTGTTATTAACTAACATGACCAACACAATGTGATCCATATTACTTCCATCTTGACTGAAATTATATTCAAGCACAGGCCCCACTGAAAGGTAGTGAGAACATTAAGATGCTGTGAAAGTCTTTTTATTTCCTCAAGGAATGATGGTCAGATTTACTTACCATATAAATTGGTCAAATGATGCTGTATGCCGGAAGACTGCCTTTTTTTTTTTATTTCAGTCCCGGCAATTCGGAAAAATTCTGTTGTGAAACACTGCCACTAGTGGTCATTCAGTATAATCTGCAGATGGAAAAGTCCACTGTTAGCATATTTACTATGAACAGTACAAAAAATTGTGATTTTTATAAAGGGTAAACAGATCAATTCTTTGAAGTCTCTATTATTGTGAAAATCAACAGCACGTTAGAAAATCAAATCTCAATTTGTGTTTTTAACCTCTCATACTTTCCTGAATCCCATGCCTCATTTGCTAACAATCTCTAAATAACTGTAGCATGTACATTAGGATATAGATAAAGCGATCTTTTTGCCAGCCAAGTGGCAGTGTACCCATCTCACTTCATTTCTTTTAGGATATGGTACACCAGTAGCAATTAAGCCAGCTGATAAGTTGATCGAGGAAGGGTTAGGCTACAGTTAATGGGAATAATAAAAGCTATGAATAGCATGTTCATCATCATCATCTTAGGTAATTCCTATCAGTTCAGCAATAGCCAAGTTGAGACCCTTATGCTCACTTACCTTCATACAAATTTAGAAGTCTCAAAAAATGCCCTTATTTCTTTAATCTTACCATCTTATTAATTTGGGCATCCTGTCTACCCTGCTACTTATTTCATTACCAAGATAAATGTATCCTGCTGCTTGCTAGACAATAGAGTAGCCCTCCGGTCAGACAACATCTTGCTTTAACTTTATGATGTCATCTTGCTAGGCAACAGAGTAGCCCTCCGGTCAGACAACATCTTGCTTTAGCTTTATGATGTCAGAGCGCCTCAGGTCAAATTGTCCTTGTGGAAGCTGTCCACACAGGAGGAGGAGCTATCAGAAGTTATGCAGTAGGATTCTATCTGTATTGATGACTACAAGGCAAGCAGGAGGAGGAATGGTGAAGGACTCTGAACCACTCCAAGCACTGGGGCCTTTTTGAAAGAGGGACGGAGATACAAAAACAGATTATCCTTTCCAACTGTCCATCTTAAGTATCAAAGTCCAATTTACAGAGTGCAGGGGGAGACGTTAAATGAGCTTCCTTCCGTGAGAATGTAACACTATTGTTCTAAAGTCAGATAGTGCATTTTCACCGCAATGGCAGCAATTTCCTTGAATGGTACATTGCTAGCATCTGGATCTAAACCAGGCTTTAGTAAACTTGGAAGCAGTCAGTCTGTTATTAACAAACATGACCAACACAATGTGATCCATATTACTTCCATCTTGACTGAAATTATATTCAAGCACAGGCCCCACTGGAAGGTAGTGAGAACATTAAGATGCTGTGAAAGTCTTTTTAATTCCTAAAGGAATGATGGTCAGATTTACTTACCATATAAATTGGTCAAATGAGGCTGTATGCGGGAAGACTGCCTTTTTTTTTTTAACTTCAGTCCCGGCAATTCAGAGAAATTCTGTTGTGAAACACTGCCACTGCTGGTCATTCAGTATAATCTGCAGATGGAAAAGTCCACTGTTAGCATATTTACTATAAACAGTACAAAAAATTGTGATTTTTATAAAGGGTAAACAGATCAATTCTATAAAGTCTCTATTATTGTGAAAATCATCAGCACGTTAGAAAATCAAATTTTGTGTTTTTAACCTCCCATACTTCACTGAATCCCATGCCTCATTTGCTAACAATCTCTAAACAACTGTAGCATGTACATTAGGATATAGATAAAGAGATCTTTTTGCCAGCCAAGTGGCAGTGTACCCATCTCACTTAATTTCTTTTAGGATATGTTACAGCAGTAGCAATTAAGCCAGCTGATAAGTTGATCGAGGAAGGGTTAGGCTACAGTTAATGGGAATAATAAAAGCTATGAATAGCATGTTCATCATCATCATCTTAGGTAATTCCTATCAGTTCAGCAATAGTCAAGTTGAGACCCTTATGCTCACTTACCTTCATATAAATTTAGAAGTCTCAAAAAATGCCCTTATTTCTTTAATCTTACCATCTTAGTTTTCATTTGGGCATCCTGTCTACCCTGCTACTTATTTCATTACCAAGATAAATTTATCCTGCTGCTTGCTAGGCAACAGAGTAGCCCTCCGGTCAGACAACATCTTGCTTTAACTTTATGATGTCATCTTGCTAGGCAACAGATTGGCCCTCAGGTCAGACAACATCTTGCTTTAGCTTTATGATGTCAGAGCGCCTCAGGTCCAATTGTCCTTGTGGAAGCTGTCCACACAGGAGGAGGAGCTATCAGAAGTTATGCAGTAGTTTTCTATCTGTATTGATGACTACAAGGCAAGCAGGAGGAGGAATGGTGAAGGACTCTGAACCACTCAAAGCACTGGGGCCTTTTTGAAAGAGGGACAGAGATACAAAAACAGATTATCCTTTCCAACTGTCCATCTTCAGTATCAAAGTCCAATTTACAGAGTGCAGGGGAAGACGTTAAATGAGCTTCCTTCCGTGAGAACGTAACACTATCGTTCTAAAGTCAGATAGTGCATTTTCGCCGCAATGGTAGCAATTTCCTTGAATGGTACATTGCTAGCATCAGGATCTAAACCAGGCTTTAGTAAACTTGGAAGCAGTCAGTCTGTTATTAACTAACATGACCAACACAATGTGATCCATATTACTTCCATCTTGACTGAAATTATATTCAAGCACAGGCCCCACTGAAAGGTAGTGAGAACATTAAGATGCTGTGAAAGTCTTTTTATTTCCTCAAGGAATGATGGTCAGATTTACTTACCATATAAATTGGTCAAATGATGCTGTATGCCGGAAGACTGCCTTTTTTTTTTATTTCAGTCCCGGCAATTCGGAGAAATTCTGTTGTGAAACACTGCCACTAGTGGTCATTCAGTATAATCTGCAGATCGAAAAGTCCACTGTTAGCATATTTACTATGAACAGTACAAAAAATTGTGATTTTTATAAAGGGTAAACAGATCAATTCTTTGAAGTCTCTATTATTGTGAAAATCAACAGCACGTTAGAAAATCAAATCTCAATTTGTGTTTTTAACCTCTCATACTTTCCTGAATCCCATGCCTCATTTGCTAACAATCTCTAAATAACTGTAGCATGTACATTAGGATATAGATAAAGCGATCTTTTTGCCAGCCAAGTGGCAGTGTACCCATCTCACTTCATTTCTTTTAGGATATGGTACACCAGTAGCAATTAAGCCAGCTGATAAGTTGATCGAGGAAGGGTTAGGCTACAGTTAATGGGAATAATAAAAGCTATGAATAGCATGTTCATCATCATCATCTTAGGTAATTCCTATCAGTTCAGCAATAGCCAAGTTGAGACCCTTATGCTCACTTACCTTCATACAAATTTAGAAGTCTCAAAAAATGCCCTTATTTCTTTAATCTTACCATCTTATTAATTTGGGCATCCTGTCTACCCTGCTACTTATTTCATTACCAAGATAAATGTATCCTGCTGCTTGCTAGACAATAGAGTAGCCCTCCGGTCAGACAACATCTTGCTTTAACTTTATGATGTCATCTTGCTAGGCAACAGAGTAGCCCTCCGGTCAGACAACATCTTGCTTTAGCTTTATGATGTCAGAGCGCCTCAGGTCAAATTGTCCTTGTGGAAGCTGTCCACACAGGAGGAGGAGCTATCAGAAGTTATGCAGTAGGATTCTATCTGTATTGATGACTACAAGGCAAGCAGGAGGAGGAATGGTGAAGGACTCTGAACCACTCCAAGCACTGGGGCCTTTTTGAAAGAGGGACGGAGATACAAAAACAGATTATCCTTTCCAACTGTCCATCTTAAGTATCAAAGTCCAATTTACAGAGTGCAGGGGGAGACGTTAAATGAGCTTCCTTCCGTGAGAATGTAACACTATTGTTCTAAAGTCAGATAGTGCATTTTCGCCGCAATGGCAGCAATTTCCTTGAATGGTACATTGCTAGCATCTGGATCTAAACCAGGCTTTAGTAAACTTGGAAGCAGTCAGTCTGTTATTAACAAACATGACCAACACAATGTGATCCATATTACTTCCATCTTGACTGAAATTATATTCAAGCACAGGCCCCACTGGAAGGTAGTGAGAACATTAAGATGCTGTGAAAGTCTTTTTAATTCCTAAAGGAATGATGGTCAGATTTACTTACCATATAAATTGGTCAAATGAGGCTGTATGCGGGAAGACTGCCTTTTTTTTTTTTTACTTCAGTCCCGGCAATTCAGAGAAATTCTGTTGTGAAACACTGCCACTGCTGGTCATTCAGTATAATCTGCAGATGGAAAAGTCCACTGTTAGCATATTTACTATAAACAGTACAAAAAATTGTGATTTTTATAAAGGGTAAACAGATCAATTCTATAAAGTCTCTATTATTGTGAAAATCATCAGCACGTTAGAAAATCAAATTTTGTGTTTTTAACCTCCCATACTTCACTGAATCCCATGCCTCATTTGCTAACAATCTCTAAACAACTGTAGCATGTACATTAGGATATAGATAAAGAGATCTTTTTGCCAGCCAAGTGGCAGTGTACCCATCTCACTTAATTTCTTTTAGGATATGTTACAGCAGTAGCAATTAAGCCAGCTGATAAGTTGATCGAGGAAGGGTTAGGCTACAGTTAATGGGAATAATAAAAGCTATGAATAGCATGTTCATCATCATCATCTTAGGTAATTCCTATCAGTTCAGCAATAGTCAAGTTGAGACCCTTATGCTCACTTACCTTCATATAAATTTAGAAGTCTCAAAAAATGCCCTTATTTCTTTAATCTTACCATCTTATTAATTTGGGCATCCTGTCTACCCTGCTACTTATTTCATTACCAAGATAAATGTATCCTGCTGCTTGCTAGACAATAGAGTAGCCCTCCGGTCAGACAACATCTTGCTTTAACTTTATGATGTCATCTTGCTAGGCAACAGAGTAGCCCTCCGGTCAGACAACATCTTGCTTTAGCTTTATGATGTCAGAGCGCCTCAGGTCAAATTGTCCTTGTGGAAGCTGTCCACACAGGAGGAGGAGCTATCAGAAGTTATGCAGTAGTTTTCTATCTGTATTGATGACTACAAGGCAAGCAGGAGGAGGAATGGTGAAGGACTCTGAACCACTCCAAGCACTGGGGCCTTTTTGAAAGAGGGACGGAGATACAAAAACAGATTATCCTTTCCAACTGTCCATCTTAAGTATCAAAGTCCAATTTACAGAGTGCAGGGGGAGACGTTAAATGAGCTTCCTTCCGTGAGAATGTAACACTATTGTTCTAAAGTCAGATAGTGCATTTTCACCGCAATGGCAGCAATTTCCTTGAATGGTACATTGCTAGCATCTGGATCTAAACCAGGCTTTAGTAAACTTGGAAGCAGTCAGTCTGTTATTAACAAACATGACCAACACAATGTGATCCATATTACTTCCATCTTGACTGAAATTATATTCAAGCACAGGCCCCACTGGAAGGTAGTGAGAACATTAAGATGCTGTGAAAGTCTTTTTAATTCCTAAAGGAATGATGGTCAGATTTACTTACCATATAAATTGGTCAAATGAGGCTGTATGCCGGAAGACTGCCTTTTTTTTTTTAACTTCAGTCCCGGCAATTCAGAGAAATTCTGTTGTGAAACACTGCCACTGCTGGTCATTCAGTATAATCTGCAGATGGAAAAGTCCACTGTTAGCATATTTACTATAAACAGTACAAAAAATTGTGATTTTTATAAAGGGTAAACAGATCAATTCTATAAAGTCTCTATTATTGTGAAAATCATCAGCACGTTAGAAAATCAAATTTTGTGTTTTTAACCTCCCATACTTCACTGAATCCCATGCCTCATTTGCTAACAATCTCTAAACAACTGTAGCATGTACATTAGGATATAGATAAAGAGATCTTTTTGCCAGCCAAGTGGCAGTGTACCCATCTCACTTCATTTCTTTTAGGATATGGTACACCAGTAGCAATTAAGCCAGCTGATAAGTTGATCGAGGAAGGGTTAGGCTACAGTTAATGGGAATAATAAAAGCTATGAATAGCATGTTCATCATCATCATCTTAGGTAATTCCTATCAGTTCAGCAATAGTCAAGTTGAGACCCTTATGCTCACTTACCTTCATATAAATTTAGAAGTCTCAAAATATGCCCTTATTTCTTTAATCTTACCATCTTAGTTTTCATTTGGGCATCCTGTCTACCCTGCTACTTATTTCATTACCAAGATAAATTTATCCTGCTGCTTGCTAGGCAACAGAGTAGCCCTCCGGTCAGACAACATCTTGCTTTAACTTTATGATGTCATCTTGCTAGGCAACAGATTGGCCCTCAGGTCAGACAACATCTTGCTTTAGCTTTATGATGTCAGAGCGCCTCAGGTCCAATTGTCCTTGTGGAAGCTGTCCACACAGGAGGAGGAGCTATCAGAAGTTATGCAGTAGTTTTCTATCTGTATTGATGACTACAAGGCAAGCAGGAGGAGGAATGGTGAAGGACTCTGAACCACTCAAAGCACTGGGGCCTTTTTGAAAGAGGGACAGAGATACAAAAACAGATTATCCTTTCCAACTGTCCATCTTCAGTATCAAAGTCCAATTTACAGAGTGCAGGGGAAGACGTTAAATGAGCTTCCTTCCGTGAGAACGTAACACTATCGTTCTAAAGTCAGATAGTGCATTTTCGCCGCAATGGTAGCAATTTCCTTGAATGGTACATTGCTAGCATCAGGATCTAAACCAGGCTTTAGTAAACTTGGAAGCAGTCAGTCTGTTATTAACTAACATGACCAACACAATGTGATCCATATTACTTCCATCTTGACTGAAATTATATTCAAGCACAGGCCCCACTGAAAGGTAGTGAGAACATTAAGATGCTGTGAAAGTCTTTTTATTTCCTCAAGGAATGATGGTCAGATTTACTTACCATATAAATTGGTCAAATGATGCTGTATGCCGGAAGACTGCCTTTTTTTTTTTATTTCAGTCCCGGCAATTCGGAGAAATTCTGTTGTGAAACACTGCCACTAGTGGTCATTCAGTATAATCTGCAGATGGAAAAGTCCACTGTTAGCATATTTACTATGAACAGTACAAAAAATTGTGATTTTTATAAAGGGTAAACAGATCAATTCTTTGAAGTCTCTATTATTGTGAAAATCAACAGCACGTTAGAAAATCAAATCTCAATTTGTGTTTTTAACCTCTCATACTTTCCTGAATCCCATGCCTCATTTGCTAACAATCTCTAAATAACTGTAGCATGTACATTAGGATATAGATAAAGCGATCTTTTTGCCAGCCAAGTGGCAGTGTACCCATCTCACTTCATTTCTTTTAGGATATGGTACACCAGTAGCAATTAAGCCAGCTGATAAGTTGATCGAGGAAGGGTTAGGCTACAGTTAATGGGAATAATAAAAGCTATGAATAGCATGTTCATCATCATCATCTTAGGTAATTCCTATCAGTTCAGCAATAGCCAAGTTGAGACCCTTATGCTCACTTACCTTCATACAAATTTAGAAGTCTCAAAAAATTCCCTTATTTCTTTAATCTTACCATCTTATTAATTTGGGCATCCTGTCTACCCTGCTACTTATTTCATTACCAAGATAAATGTATCCTGCTGCTTGCTAGACAATAGAGTAGCCCTCCGGTCAGACAACATCTTGCTTTAACTTTATGATGTCATCTTGCTAGGCAACAGAGTAGCCCTCCGGTCAGACAACATCTTGCTTTAGCTTTATGATGTCAGAGCGCCTCAGGTCAAATTGTCCTTGTGGAAGCTGTCCACACAGGAGGAGGAGCTATCAGAAGTTATGCAGTAGGATTCTATCTGTATTGATGACTACAAGGCAAGCAGGAGGAGGAATGGTGAAGGACTCTGAACCACTCCAAGCACTGGGGCCTTTTTGAAAGAGGGACGGAGATACAAAAACAGATTATCCTTTCCAACTGTCCATCTTAAGTATCAAAGTCCAATTTACAGAGTGCGGGGGGGGACGTTAAATGAGCTTCCTTCCGTGAGAATGTAACACTATTGTTCTAAAGTCAGATAGTGCATTTTCGCCGCAATGGCAGCAATTTCCTTGAATGGTACATTGCTAGCATCTGGATCTAAACCAGGCTTTAGTAAACTTGGAAGCAGTCAGTCTGTTATTAACAAACATGACCAACACAATGTGATCCATATTACTTCCATCTTGACTGAAATTATATTCAAGCACAGGCCCCACTGGAAGGTAGTGAGAACATTAAGATGCTGTGAAAGTCTTTTTAATTCCTAAAGGAATGATGGTCAGATTTACTTACCATATAAATTGGTCAAATGAGGCTGTATGCGGGAAGACTGCCTTTTTTTTTTTTTACTTCAGTCCCGGCAATTCAGAGAAATTCTGTTGTGAAACACTGCCACTGCTGGTCATTCAGTATAATCTGCAGATGGAAAAGTCCACTGTTAGCATATTTACTATAAACAGTACAAAAAATTGTGATTTTTATAAAGGGTAAACAGATCAATTCTATAAAGTCTCTATTATTGTGAAAATCATCAGCACGTTAGAAAATCAAATTTTGTGTTTTTAACCTCCCATACTTCACTGAATCCCATGCCTCATTTGCTAACAATCTCTAAACAACTGTAGCATGTACATTAGGATATAGATAAAGAGATCTTTTTGCCAGCCAAGTGGCAGTGTACCCATCTCACTTAATTTCTTTTAGGATATGTTACAGCAGTAGCAATTAAGCCAGCTGATAAGTTGATCGAGGAAGGGTTAGGCTACAGTTAATGGGAATAATAAAAGCTATGAATAGCATGTTCATCATCATCATCTTAGGTAATTCCTATCAGTTCAGCAATAGTCAAGTTGAGACCCTTATGCTCACTTACCTTCATATAAATTTAGAAGTCTCAAAAAATGCCCTTATTTCTTTAATCTTACCATCTTAGTTTTCATTTGGGCATCCTGTCTACCCTGCTACTTATTTCATTACCAAGATAAATTTATCCTGCTGCTTGCTAGGCAACAGAGTAGCCCTCCGGTCAGACAACATCTTGCTTTAACTTTATGATGTCATCTTGCTAGGCAACAGATTGGCCCTCAGGTCAGACAACATCTTGCTTTAGCTTTATGATGTCAGAGCGCCTCAGGTCCAATTGTCCTTGTGGAAGCTGTCCACACAGGAGGAGGAGCTATCAGAAGTTATGCAGTAGTTTTCTATCTGTATTGATGACTACAAGGCAAGCAGGAGGAGGAATGGTGAAGGACTCTGAACCACTCAAAGCACTGGGGCCTTTTTGAAAGAGGGACAGAGATACAAAAACAGATTATCCTTTCCAACTGTCCATCTTCAGTATCAAAGTCCAATTTACAGAGTGCAGGGGAAGACGTTAAATGAGCTTCCTTCCGTGAGAACGTAACACTATCGTTCTAAAGTCAGATAGTGCATTTTCGCCGCAATGGTAGCAATTTCCTTGAATGGTACATTGCTAGCATCAGGATCTAAACCAGGCTTTAGTAAACTTGGAAGCAGTCAGTCTGTTATTAACTAACATGACCAACACAATGTGATCCATATTACTTCCATCTTGACTGAAATTATATTCAAGCACAGGCCCCACTGAAAGGTAGTGAGAACATTAAGATGCTGTGAAAGTCTTTTTATTTCCTCAAGGAATGATGGTCAGATTTACTTACCATATAAATTGGTCAAATGATGCTGTATGCCGGAAGACTGCCTTTTTTTTTTATTTCAGTCCCGGCAATTCGGAGAAATTCTGTTGTGAAACACTGCCACTAGTGGTCATTCAGTATAATCTGCAGATGGAAAAGTCCACTGTTAGCATATTTACTATGAACAGTACAAAAAATTGTGATTTTTATAAAGGGTAAACAGATCAATTCTTTGAAGTCTCTATTATTGTGAAAATCAACAGCACGTTAGAAAATCAAATCTCAATTTGTGTTTTTAACCTCTCATACTTTCCTGAATCCCATGCCTCATTTGCTAACAATCTCTAAATAACTGTAGCATGTACATTAGGATATAGATAAAGCGATCTTTTTGCCAGCCAAGTGGCAGTGTACCCATCTCACTTCATTTCTTTTAGGATATGGTACACCAGTAGCAATTAAGCCAGCTGATAAGTTGATCGAGGAAGGGTTAGGCTACAGTTAATGGGAATAATAAAAGCTATGAATAGCATGTTCATCATCATCATCTTAGGTAATTCCTATCAGTTCAGCAATAGCCAAGTTGAGACCCTTATGCTCACTTACCTTCATACAAATTTAGAAGTCTCAAAAAATGCCCTTATTTCTTTAATCTTACCATCTTATTAATTTGGGCATCCTGTCTACCCTGCTACTTATTTCATTACCAAGATAAATGTATCCTGCTGCTTGCTAGACAATAGAGTAGCCCTCCGGTCAGACAACATCTTGCTTTAACTTTATGATGTCATCTTGCTAGGCAACAGAGTAGCCCTCCGGTCAGACAACATCTTGCTTTAGCTTTATGATGTCAGAGCGCCTCAGGTCAAATTGTCCTTGTGGAAGCTGTCCACACAGGAGGAGGAGCTATCAGAAGTTATGCAGTAGGATTCTATCTGTATTGATGACTACAAGGCAAGCAGGAGGAGGAATGGTGAAGGACTCTGAACCACTCCAAGCACTGGGGCCTTTTTGAAAGAGGGACGGAGATACAAAAACAGATTATCCTTTCCAACTGTCCATCTTAAGTATCAAAGTCCAATTTACAGAGTGCAGGGGGAGACGTTAAATGAGCTTCCTTCCGTGAGAATGTAACACTATTGTTCTAAAGTCAGATAGTGCATTTTCGCCGCAATGGCAGCAATTTCCTTGAATGGTACATTGCTAGCATCTGGATCTAAACCAGGCTTTAGTAAACTTGGAAGCAGTCAGTCTGTTATTAACAAACATGACCAACACAATGTGATCCATATTACTTCCATCTTGACTGAAATTATATTCAAGCACAGGCCCCACTGGAAGGTAGTGAGAACATTAAGATGCTGTGAAAGTCTTTTTAATTCCTAAAGGAATGATGGTCAGATTTACTTACCATATAAATTGGTCAAATGAGGCTGTATGCGGGAAGACTGCCTTTTTTTTTTTTTACTTCAGTCCCGGCAATTCAGAGAAATTCTGTTGTGAAACACTGCCACTGCTGGTCATTCAGTATAATCTGCAGATGGAAAAGTCCACTGTTAGCATATTTACTATAAACAGTACAAAAAATTGTGATTTTTATAAAGGGTAAACAGATCAATTCTATAAAGTCTCTATTATTGTGAAAATCATCAGCACGTTAGAAAATCAAATTTTGTGTTTTTAACCTCCCATACTTCACTGAATCCCATGCCTCATTTGCTAACAATCTCTAAACAACTGTAGCATGTACATTAGGATATAGATAAAGCGATCTTTTTGCCAGCCAAGTGGCAGTGTACCCATCTCACTTCATTTCTTTTAGGATATGGTACACCAGTAGCAATTAAGCCAGCTGATAAGTTGATCGAGGAAGGGTTAGGCTACAGTTAATGGGAATAATAAAAGCTATGAATAGCATGTTCATCATCATCATCTTAGGTAATTCCTATCAGTTCAGCAATAGCCAAGTTGAGACCCTTATGCTCACTTACCTTCATACAAATTTAGAAGTCTCAAAAAATGCCCTTATTTCTTTAATCTTACCATCTTATTAATTTGGGCATCCTGTCTACCCTGCTACTTATTTCATTACCAAGATAAATGTATCCTGCTGCTTGCTAGACAATAGAGTAGCCCTCCGGTCAGACAACATCTTGCTTTAACTTTATGATGTCATCTTGCTAGGCAACAGAGTAGCCCTCCGGTCAGACAACATCTTGCTTTAGCTTTATGATGTCAGAGCGCCTCAGGTCAAATTGTCCTTGTGGAAGCTGTCCACACAGGAGGAGGAGCTATCAGAAGTTATGCAGTAGGATTCTATCTGTATTGATGACTACAAGGCAAGCAGGAGGAGGAATGGTGAAGGACTCTGAACCACTCCAAGCACTGGGGCCTTTTTGAAAGAGGGACGGAGATACAAAAACAGATTATCCTTTCCAACTGTCCATCTTAAGTATCAAAGTCCAATTTACAGAGTGCAGGGGGAGACGTTAAATTAGCTTCCTTCCGTGAGAATGTAACACTATTGTTCTAAAGTCAGATAGTGCATTTTCGCCGCAATGGCAGCAATTTCCTTGAATGGTACATTGCTAGCATCTGGATCTAAACCAGGCTTTAGTAAACTTGGAAGCAGTCAGTCTGTTATTAACAAACATGACCAACACAATGTGATCCATATTACTTCCATCTTGACTGAAATTATATTCAAGCACAGGCCCCACTGGAAGGTAGTGAGAACATTAAGATGCTGTGAAAGTCTTTTTAATTCCTAAAGGAATGATGGTCAGATTTACTTACCATATAAATTGGTCAAATGAGGCTGTATGCGGGAAGACTGCCTTTTTTTTTTTTAACTTCAGTCCCGGCAATTCAGAGAAATTCTGTTGTGAAACACTGCCACTGCTGGTCATTCAGTATAATCTGCAGATGGAAAAGTCCACTGTTAGCATATTTACTATAAACAGTACAAAAAATTGTGATTTTTATAAAGGGTAAACAGATCAATTCTATAAAGTCTCTATTATTGTGAAAATCATCAGCACGTTAGAAAATCAAATTTTGTGTTTTTAACCTCCCATACTTCACTGAATCCCATGCCTCATTTGCTAACAATCTCTAAACAACTGTAGCATGTACATTAGGATATAGATAAAGAGATCTTTTTGCCAGCCAAGTGGCAGTGTACCCATCTCACTTAATTTCTTTTAGGATATGTTACAGCAGTAGCAATTAAGCCAGCTGATAAGTTGATCGAGGAAGGGTTAGGCTACAGTTAATGGGAATAATAAAAGCTATGAATAGCATGTTCATCATCATCATCTTAGGTAATTCCTATCAGTTCAGCAATAGTCAAGTTGAGACCCTTATGCTCACTTACCTTCATATAAATTTAGAAGTCTCAAAAAATGCCCTTATTTCTTTAATCTTACCATCTTAGTTTTCATTTGGGCATCCTGTCTACCCTGCTACTTATTTCATTACCAAGATAAATTTATCCTGCTGCTTGCTAGGCAACAGAGTAGCCCTCCGGTCAGACAACATCTTGCTTTAACTTTATGATGTCATCTTGCTAGGCAACAGATTGGCCCTCAGGTCAGACAACATCTTGCTTTAGCTTTATGATGTCAGAGCGCCTCAGGTCCAATTGTCCTTGTGGAAGCTGTCCACACAGGAGGAGGAGCTATCAGAAGTTATGCAGTAGTTTTCTATCTGTATTGATGACTACAAGGCAAGCAGGAGGAGGAATGGTGAAGGACTCTGAACCACTCAAAGCACTGGGGCCTTTTTGAAAGAGGGACAGAGATACAAAAACAGATTATCCTTTCCAACTGTCCATCTTCAGTATCAAAGTCCAATTTACAGAGTGCAGGGGAAGACGTTAAATGAGCTTCCTTCCGTGAGAACGTAACACTATCGTTCTAAAGTCAGATAGTGCATTTTCGCCGCAATGGTAGCAATTTCCTTGAATGGTACATTGCTAGCATCAGGATCTAAACCAGGCTTTAGTAAACTTGGAAGCAGTCAGTCTGTTATTAACTAACATGACCAACACAATGTGATCCATATTACTTCCATCTTGACTGAAATTATATTCAAGCACAGGCCCCACTGAAAGGTAGTGAGAACATTAAGATGCTGTGAAAGTCTTTTTATTTCCTCAAGGAATGATGGTCAGATTTACTTACCATATAAATTGGTCAAATGATGCTGTATGCCGGAAGACTGCCTTTTTTTTTTATTTCAGTCCCGGCAATTCGGAGAAATTCTGTTGTGAAACACTGCCACTAGTGGTCATTCAGTATAATCTGCAGATGGAAAAGTCCACTGTTAGCATATTTACTATAAACAGTACAAAAAATTGTGATTTTTATAAAGGGTAAACAGATCAATTCTATAAAGTCTCTATTATTGTGAAAATCATCAGCACGTTAGAAAATCTAATTTTGTGTTTTTAACCTCCCATACTTCACTGAATCCCATGCCTCATTTGCTAACAATCTCTAAACAACTGTAGCATGTACATTAGGATATAGATAAAGCGATCTTTTTGCCAGCCAAGTGGCAGTGTACCCATCTCACTTCATTTCTTTTAGGATATGGTACACCAGTAGCAATTAAGCCAGCTGATAAGTTGATCGAGGAAGGGTTAGGCTACAGTTAATGGGAATAATAAAAGCTATGAATAGCATGTTCATCATCATCATCTTAGGTAATTCCTATCAGTTCAGCAATAGCCAAGTTGAGACCCTTATGCTCACTTACCTTCATACAAATTTAGAAGTCTCAAAAAATGCCCTTATTTCTTTAATCTTACCATCTTATTAATTTGGGCATCCTGTCTACCCTGCTACTTATTTCATTACCAAGATAAATGTATCCTGCTGCTTGCTAGACAATAGAGTAGCCCTCCGGTCAGACAACATCTTGCTTTAACTTTATGATGTCATCTTGCTAGGCAACAGAGTAGCCCTCCGGTCAGACAACATCTTGCTTTAGCTTTATGATGTCAGAGCGCCTCAGGTCAAATTGTCCTTGTGGAAGCTGTCCACACAGGAGGAGGAGCTATCAGAAGTTATGCAGTAGGATTCTATCTGTATTGATGACTACAAGGCAAGCAGGAGGAGGAATGGTGAAGGACTCTGAACCACTCCAAGCACTGGGGCCTTTTTGAAAGAGGGACGGAGATACAAAAACAGATTATCCTTTCCAACTGTCCATCTTAAGTATCAAAGTCCAATTTACAGAGTGCAGGGGGAGACGTTAAATGAGCTTCCTTCCGTGAGAATGTAACACTATTGTTCTAAAGTCAGATAGTGCATTTTCGCCGCAATGGCAGCAATTTCCTTGAATGGTACATTGCTAGCATCTGGATCTAAACCAGGCTTTAGTAAACTTGGAAGCAGTCAGTCTGTTATTAACAAACATGACCAACACAATGTGATCCATATTACTTCCATCTTGACTGAAATTATATTCAAGCACAGGCCCCACTGGAAGGTAGTGAGAACATTAAGATGCTGTGAAAGTCTTTTTAATTCCTAAAGGAATGATGGTCAGATTTACTTACCATATAAATTGGTCAAATGAGGCTGTATGCGGGAAGACTGCCTTTTTTTTTTTTAACTTCAGTCCCGGCAATTCAGAGAAATTCTGTTGTGAAACACTGCCACTGCTGGTCATTCAGTATAATCTGCAGATGGAAAAGTCCACTGTTAGCATATTTACTATAAACAGTACAAAAAATTGTGATTTTTATAAAGGGTAAACAGATCAATTCTATAAAGTCTCTATTATTGTGAAAATCATCAGCACGTTAGAAAATCAAATTTTGTGTTTTTAACCTCCCATACTTCACTGAATCCCATGCCTCATTTGCTAACAATCTCTAAACAACTGTAGCATGTACATTAGGATATAGATAAAGAGATCTTTTTGCCAGCCAAGTGGCAGTGTACCCATCTCACTTAATTTCTTTTAGGATATGTTACAGCAGTAGCAATTAAGCCAGCTGATAAGTTGATCGAGGAAGGGTTAGGCTACAGTTAATGGGAATAATAAAAGCTATGAATAGCATGTTCATCATCATCATCTTAGGTAATTCCTATCAGTTCAGCAATAGTCAAGTTGAGACCCTTATGCTCACTTACCTTCATATAAATTTAGAAGTCTCAAAAAATGCCCTTATTTCTTTAATCTTACCATCTTAGTTTTCATTTGGGCATCCTGTCTACCCTGCTACTTATTTCATTACCAAGATAAATTTATCCTGCTGCTTGCTAGGCAACAGAGTAGCCCTCCAGTCAGACAACATCTTGCTTTAACTTTATGATGTCATCTTGCTAGGCAACAGATTGGCCCTCAGGTCAGACAACATCTTGCTTTAGCTTTATGATGTCAGAGCGCCTCAGGTCCAATTGTCCTTGTGGAAGCTGTCCACACAGGAGGAGGAGCTATCAGAAGTTATGCAGTAGTTTTCTATCTGTATTGATGACTACAAGGCAAGCAGGAGGAGGAATGGTGAAGGACTCTGAACCACTCAAAGCACTGGGGCCTTTTTGAAAGAGGGACAGAGATACAAAAACAGATTATCCTTTCCAACTGTCCATCTTCAGTATCAAAGTCCAAT
The DNA here is from genome assembly GCF_964261635.1 of Lissotriton helveticus. Classification (NCBI taxonomy): domain Eukaryota; kingdom Metazoa; phylum Chordata; class Amphibia; order Caudata; family Salamandridae; genus Lissotriton; species Lissotriton helveticus. The sequence continues at coordinate 1,184,608,912 of NC_136067.1, forward strand.
TTACAGAGTGCAGGGGAAGACGTTAAATGAGCTTCCTTCCGTGAGAACGTAACACTATCGTTCTAAAGTCAGATAGTGCATTTTCGCCGCAATGGTAGCAATTTCCTTGAATGGTACATTGCTAGCATCAGGATCTAAACCAGGCTTTAGTAAACTTGGAAGCAGTCAGTCTGTTATTAACTAACATGACCAACACAATGTGATCCATATTACTTCCATCTTGACTGAAATTATATTCAAGCACAGGCCCCACTGAAAGGTAGTGAGAACATTAAGATGCTGTGAAAGTCTTTTTATTTCCTCAAGGAATGATGGTCAGATTTACTTACCATATAAATTGGTCAAATGATGCTGTATGCCGGAAGACTGCCTTTTTTTTTTATTTCAGTCCCGGCAATTCGGAGAAATTCTGTTGTGAAACACTGCCACTAGTGGTCATTCAGTATAATCTGCAGATGGAAAAGTCCACTGTTAGCATATTTACTATGAACAGTACAAAAAATTGTGATTTTTATAAAGGGTAAACAGATCAATTCTTTGAAGTCTCTATTATTGTGAAAATCAACAGCACGTTAGAAAATCAAATCTCAATTTGTGTTTTTAACCTCTCATACTTTCCTGAATCCCATGCCTCATTTGCTAACAATCTCTAAATAACTGTAGCATGTACATTAGGATATAGATAAAGCGATCTTTTTGCCAGCCAAGTGGCAGTGTACCCATCTCACTTCATTTCTTTTAGGATATGGTACACCAGTAGCAATTAAGCCAGCTGATAAGTTGATCGAGGAAGGGTTAGGCTACAGTTAATGGGAATAATAAAAGCTATGAATAGCATGTTCATCATCATCATCTTAGGTAATTCCTATCAGTTCAGCAATAGCCAAGTTGAGACCCTTATGCTCACTTACCTTCATACAAATTTAGAAGTCTCAAAAAATGCCCTTATTTCTTTAATCTTACCATCTTATTAATTTGGGCATCCTGTCTACCCTGCTACTTATTTCATTACCAAGATAAATGTATCCTGCTGCTTGCTAGACAATAGAGTAGCCCTCCGGTCAGACAACATCTTGCTTTAACTTTATGATGTCATCTTGCTAGGCAACAGAGTAGCCCTCCGGTCAGACAACATCTTGCTTTAGCTTTATGATGTCAGAGCGCCTCAGGTCAAATTGTCCTTGTGGAAGCTGTCCACACAGGAGGAGGAGCTATCAGAAGTTATGCAGTAGGATTCTATCTGTATTGATGACTACAAGGCAAGCAGGAGGAGGAATGGTGAAGGACTCTGAACCACTCCAAGCACTGGGGCCTTTTTGAAAGAGGGACGGAGATACAAAAACAGATTATCCTTTCCAACTGTCCATCTTAAGTATCAAAGTCCAATTTACAGAGTGCAGGGGGAGACGTTAAATGAGCTTCCTTCCGTGAGAATGTAACACTATTGTTCTAAAGTCAGATAGTGCATTTTCGCCGCAATGGCAGCAATTTCCTTGAATGGTACATTGCTAGCATCTGGATCTAAACCAGGCTTTAGTAAACTTGGAAGCAGTCAGTCTGTTATTAACAAACATGACCAACACAATGTGATCCATATTACTTCCATCTTGACTGAAATTATATTCAAGCACAGGCCCCACTGGAAGGTAGTGAGAACATTAAGATGCTGTGAAAGTCTTTTTAATTCCTAAAGGAATGATGGTCAGATTTACTTACCATATAAATTGGTCAAATGAGGCTGTATGCGGGAAGACTGCCTTTTTTTTTTTTTAACTTCAGTCCCGGCAATTCAGAGAAATTCTGTTGTGAAACACTGCCACTGCTGGTCATTCAGTATAATCTGCAGATGGAAAAGTCCACTGTTAGCATATTTACTATAAACAGTACAAAAAATTGTGATTTTTATAAAGGGTAAACAGATCAATTCTATAAAGTCTCTATTATTGTGAAAATCATCAGCACGTTAGAAAATCAAATTTTGTGTTTTTAACCTCCCATACTTCACTGAATCCCATGCCTCATTTGCTAACAATCTCTAAACAACTGTAGCATGTACATTAGGATATAGATAAAGAGATCTTTTTGCCAGCCAAGTGGCAGTGTACCCATCTCACTTAATTTCTTTTAGGATATGTTACAGCAGTAGCAATTAAGCCAGCTGATAAGTTGATCGAGGAAGGGTTAGGCTACAGTTAATGGGAATAATAAAAGCTATGAATAGCATGTTCATCATCATCATCTTAGGTAATTCCTATCAGTTCAGCAATAGTCAAGTTGAGACCCTTATGCTCACTTACCTTCATATAAATTTAGAAGTCTCAAAAAATGCCCTTATTTCTTTAATCTTACCATCTTAGTTTTCATTTGGGCATCCTGTCTACCCTGCTACTTATTTCATTACCAAGATAAATTTATCCTGCTGCTTGCTAGGCAACAGAGTAGCCCTCCGGTCAGACAACATCTTGCTTTAACTTTATGATGTCATCTTGCTAGGCAACAGATTGGCCCTCAGGTCAGACAACATCTTGCTTTAGCTTTATGATGTCAGAGCGCCTCAGGCCCAATTGTCCTTGTGGAAGCTGTCCACACAGGAGGAGGAGCTATCAGAAGTTATGCAGTAGTTTTCTATCTGTATTGATGACTACAAGGCAAGCAGGAGGAGGAATGGTGAAGGACTCTGAACCACTCAAAGCACTGGGGCCTTTTTGAAAGAGGGACAGAGATACAAAAACAGATTATCCTTTCCAACTGTCCATCTTCAGTATCAAAGTCCAATTTACAGAGTGCAGGGGAAGACGTTAAATGAGCTTCCTTCCGTGAGAACGTAACACTATCGTTCTAAAGTCAGATAGTGCATTTTCGCCGCAATGGTAGCAATTTCCTTGAATGGTACATTGCTAGCATCAGGATCTAAACCAGGCTTTAGTAAACTTGGAAGCAGTCAGTCTGTTATTAACTAACATGACCAACACAATGTGATCCATATTACTTCCATCTTGACTGAAATTATATTCAAGCACAGGCCCCACTGAAAGGTAGTGAGAACATTAAGATGCTGTGAAAGTCTTTTTATTTCCTCAAGGAATGATGGTCAGATTTACTTACCATATAAATTGGTCAAATGATGCTGTATGCCGGAAGACTGCCTTTTTTTTTTATTTCAGTCCCGGCAATTCGGAGAAATTCTGTTGTGAAACACTGCCACTAGTGGTCATTCAGTATAATCTGCAGATGGAAAAGTCCACTGTTAGCATATTTACTATGAACAGTACAAAAAATTGTGATTTTTATAAAGGGTAAACAGATCAATTCTTTGAAGTCTCTATTATTGTGAAAATCAACAGCACGTTAGAAAATCAAATCTCAATTTGTGTTTTTAACCTCTCATACTTTCCTGAATCCCATGCCTCATTTGCTAACAATCTCTAAATAACTGTAGCATGTACATTAGGATATAGATAAAGCGATCTTTTTGCCAGCCAAGTGGCAGTGTACCCATCTCACTTCATTTCTTTTAGGATATGGTACACCAGTAGCAATTAAGCCAGCTGATAAGTTGATCGAGGAAGGGTTAGGCTACAGTTAATGGGAATAATAAAAGCTATGAATAGCATGTTCATCATCATCATCTTAGGTAATTCCTATCAGTTCAGCAATAGCCAAGTTGAGACCCTTATGCTCACTTACCTTCATACAAATTTAGAAGTCTCAAAAAATGCCCTTATTTCTTTAATCTTACCATCTTATTAATTTGGGCATCCTGTCTACCCTGCTACTTATTTCATTACCAAGATAAATGTATCCTGCTGCTTGCTAGACAATAGAGTAGCCCTCCGGTCAGACAACATCTTGCTTTAACTTTATGATGTCATCTTGCTAGGCAACAGAGTAGCCCTCCGGTCAGACAACATCTTGCTTTAGCTTTATGATGTCAGAGCGCCTCAGGTCAAATTGTCCTTGTGGAAGCTGTCCACACAGGAGGAGGAGCTATCAGAAGTTATGCAGTAGGATTCTATCTGTATTGATGACTACAAGGCAAGCAGGAGGAGGAATGGTGAAGGACTCTGAACCACTCCAAGCACTGGGGCCTTTTTGAAAGAGGGACGGAGATACAAAAACAGATTATCCTTTCCAACTGTCCATCTTAAGTATCAAAGTCCAATTTACAGAGTGCAGGGGGAGACGTTAAATGAGCTTCCTTCCGTGAGAATGTAACACTATTGTTCTAAAGTCAGATAGTGCATTTTCGCCGCAATGGCAGCAATTTCCTTGAATGGTACATTGCTAGCATCTGGATCTAAACCAGGCTTTAGTAAACTTGGAAGCAGTCAGTCTGTTATTAACAAACATGACCAACACAATGTGATCCATATTACTTCCATCTTGACTGAAATTATATTCAAGCACAGGCCCCACTGGAAGGTAGTGAGAACATTAAGATGCTGTGAAAGTCTTTTTAATTCCTAAAGGAATGATGGTCAGATTTACTTACCATATAAATTGGTCAAATGAGGCTGTATGCGGGAAGACTGCCTTTTTTTTTTTTAACTTCAGTCCCGGCAATTCAGAGAAATTCTGTTGTGAAACACTGCCACTGCTGGTCATTCAGTATAATCTGCAGATGGAAAAGTCCACTGTTAGCATATTTACTATAAACAGTACAAAAAATTGTGATTTTTATAAAGGGTAAACAGATCAATTCTATAAAGTCTCTATTATTGTGAAAATCATCAGCACGTTAGAAAATCAAATTTTGTGTTTTTAACCTCCCATACTTCACTGAATCCCATGCCTCATTTGCTAACAATCTCTAAACAACTGTAGCATGTACATTAGGATATAGATAAAGAGATCTTTTTGCCAGCCAAGTGGCAGTGTACCCATCTCACTTAATTTCTTTTAGGATATGTTACAGCAGTAGCAATTAAGCCAGCTGATAAGTTGATCGAGGAAGGGTTAGGCTACAGTTAATGGGAATAATAAAAGCTATGAATAGCATGTTCATCATCATCATCTTAGGTAATTCCTATCAGTTCAGCAATAGTCAAGTTGAGACCCTTATGCTCACTTACCTTCATATAAATTTAGAAGTCTCAAAAAATGCCCTTATTTCTTTAATCTTACCATCTTAGTTTTCATTTGGGCATCCTGTCTACCCTGCTACTTATTTCATTACCAAGATAAATTTATCCTGCTGCTTGCTAGGCAACAGAGTAGCCCTCCGGTCAGACAACATCTTGCTTTAACTTTATGATGTCATCTTGCTAGGCAACAGATTGGCCCTCAGGTCAGACAACATCTTGCTTTAGCTTTATGATGTCAGAGCGCCTCAGGCCCAATTGTCCTTGTGGAAGCTGTCCACACAGGAGGAGGAGCTATCAGAAGTTATGCAGTAGTTTTCTATCTGTATTGATGACTACAAGGCAAGCAGGAGGAGGAATGGTGAAGGACTCTGAACCACTCAAAGCACTGGGGCCTTTTTGAAAGAGGGACAGAGATACAAAAACAGATTATCCTTTCCAACTGTCCATCTTCAGTATCAAAGTCCAATTTACAGAGTGCAGGGGAAGACGTTAAATGAGCTTCCTTCCGTGAGAACGTAACACTATCGTTCTAAAGTCAGATAGTGCATTTTCGCCGCAATGGTAGCAATTTCCTTGAATGGTACATTGCTAGCATCAGGATCTAAACCAGGCTTTAGTAAACTTGGAAGCAGTCAGTCTGTTATTAACTAACATGACCAACACAATGTGATCCATATTACTTCCATCTTGACTGAAATTATATTCAAGCACAGGCCCCACTGAAAGGTAGTGAGAACATTAAGATGCTGTGAAAGTCTTTTTATTTCCTCAAGGAATGATGGTCAGATTTACTTACCATATAAATTGGTCAAATGATGCTGTATGCCGGAAGACTGCCTTTTTTTTTTATTTCAGTCCCGGCAATTCGGAGAAATTCTGTTGTGAAACACTGCCACTAGTGGTCATTCAGTATAATCTGCAGATGGAAAAGTCCACTGTTAGCATATTTACTATGAACAGTACAAAAAATTGTGATTTTTATAAAGGGTAAACAGATCAATTCTTTGAAGTCTCTATTATTGTGAAAATCAACAGCACGTTAGAAAATCAAATCTCAATTTGTGTTTTTAACCTCTCATACTTTCCTGAATCCCATGCCTCATTTGCTAACAATCTCTAAATAACTGTAGCATGTACATTAGGATATAGATAAAGCGATCTTTTTGCCAGCCAAGTGGCAGTGTACCCATCTCACTTCATTTCTTTTAGGATATGGTACAGCAGTAGCAATTAAGCCAGCTGATAAGTTGATCGAGGAAGGGTTAGGCTACAGTTAATGGGAATAATAAAAGCTATGAATAGCATGTTCATCATCATCATCTTAGGTAATTCCTATCAGTTCAGCAATAGTCAAGTTGAGACCCTTATGCTCACTTACCTTCATATAAATTTAGAAGTCTCAAAATATGCCCTTATTTCTTTAATCTTACCATCTTATTAATTTGGGCATCCTGTCTACCCTGCTACTTATTTCATTACCAAGATAAATGTATCCTGCTGCTTGCTAGACAATAGAGTAGCCCTCCGGTCAGACAACATCTTGCTTTAACTTTATGATGTCATCTTGCTAGGCAACAGAGTAGCCCTCCGGTCAGACAACATCTTGCTTTAGCTTTATGATGTCAGAGCGCCTCAGGTCAAATTGTCCTTGTGGAAGCTGTCCACACAGGAGGAGGAGCTATCAGAAGTTATGCAGTAGGATTCTATCTGTATTGATGACTACAAGGCAAGCAGGAGGAGGAATGGTGAAGGACTCTGAACCACTCCAAGCACTGGGGCCTTTTTGAAAGAGGGACGGAGATACAAAAACAGATTATCCTTTCCAACTGTCCATCTTAAGTATCAAAGTCCAATTTACAGAGTGCAGGGGGAGACGTTAAATGAGCTTCCTTCCGTGAGAATGTAACACTATTGTTCTAAAGTCAGATAGTGCATTTTCGCCGCAATGGCAGCAATTTCCTTGAATGGTACATTGCTAGCATCTGGATCTAAACCAGGCTTTAGTAAACTTGGAAGCAGTCAGTCTGTTATTAACAAACATGACCAACACAATGTGATCCATATTACTTCCATCTTGACTGAAATTATATTCAAGCACAGGCCCCACTGGAAGGTAGTGAGAACATTAAGATGCTGTGAAAGTCTTTTTAATTCCTAAAGGAATGATGGTCAGATTTACTTACCATATAAATTGGTCAAATGAGGCTGTATGCGGGAAGACTGCCTTTTTTTTTTTTAACTTCAGTCCCGGCAATTCAGAGAAATTCTGTTGTGAAACACTGCCACTGCTGGTCATTCAGTATAATCTGCAGATGGAAAAGTCCACTGTTAGCATATTTACTATAAACAGTACAAAAAATTGTGATTTTTATAAAGGGTAAACAGATCAATTCTATAAAGTCTCTATTATTGTGAAAATCATCAGCACGTTAGAAAATCAAATTTTGTGTTTTTAACCTCCCATACTTCACTGAATCCCATGCCTCATTTGCTAACAATCTCTAAACAACTGTAGCATGTACATTAGGATATAGATAAAGAGATCTTTTTGCCAGCCAAGTGGCAGTGTACCCATCTCACTTAATTTCTTTTAGGATATGTTACAGCAGTAGCAATTAAGCCAGCTGATAAGTTGATCGAGGAAGGGTTAGGCTACAGTTAATGGGAATAATAAAAGCTATGAATAGCATGTTCATCATCATCATCTTAGGTAATTCCTATCAGTTCAGCAATAGTCAAGTTGAGACCCTTATGCTCACTTACCTTCATATAAATTTAGAAGTCTCAAAAAATGCCCTTATTTCTTTAATCTTACCATCTTAGTTTTCATTTGGGCATCCTGTCTACCCTGCTACTTATTTCATTACCAAGATAAATTTATCCTGCTGCTTGCTAGGCAACAGAGTAGCCCTCCGGTCAGACAACATCTTGCTTTAACTTTATGATGTTATCTTGCTAGGCAACAGATTGGCCCTCAGGTCAGACAACATCTTGCTTTAGCTTTATGATGTCAGAGCGCCTCAGGTCCAATTGTCCTTGTGGAAGCTGTCCACACAGGAGGAGGAGCTATCAGAAGTTATGCAGTAGGATTCTATCTGTATTGATGACTACAAGGCAAGCAGGAGGAGGAATGGTGAAGGACTCTGAACCACTCAAAGCACTGGGGCCTTTTTGAAAGAGGGACAGAGATACAAAAACAGATTATCCTTTCCAACTGTCCATCTTCAGTATCAAAGTCCAATTTACAGAGTGCAGGGGAAGACGTTAAATGAGCTTCCTTCCGTGAGAACGTAACACTATCGTTCTAAAGTCAGATAGTGCATTTTCGCCGCAATGGTAGCAATTTCCTTGAATGGTACATTGCTAGCATCAGGATCTAAACCAGGCTTTAGTAAACTTGGAAGCAGTCAGTCTGTTATTAACTAACATGACCAACACAATGTGATCCATATTACTTCCATCTTGACTGAAATTATATTCAAGCACAGGCCCCACTGAAAGGTAGTGAGAACATTAAGATGCTGTGAAAGTCTTTTTATTTCCTCAAGGAATGATGGTCTGATTTACTTACCATATAAATTGGTCAAATGATGCTGTATGCCGGAAGACTGCCTTTTTTTTTATTTCAGTCCCGGCAATTCGGAGAAATTCTGTTGTGAAACACTGCCACTAGTGGTCATTCAGTATAATCTGCAGATGGAAAAGTCCACTGTTAGCATATTTACTATGAACAGTACAAAAAATTGTGATTTTTATAAAGGGTAAACAGATCAATTCTTTGAAGTCTCTATTATTGTGAAAATCAACAGCACGTTAGAAAATCAAATCTCAATTTGTGTTTTTAACCTCTCATACTTTCCTGAATCCCATGCCTCATTTGCTAACAATCTCTAAATAACTGTAGCATGTACATTAGGATATAGATAAAGCGATCTTTTTGCCAGCCAAGTGGCAGTGTACCCATCTCACTTCATTTCTTTTAGGATATGGTACACCAGTAGCAATTAAGCCAGCTGATAAGTTGATCGAGGAAGGGTTAGGCTACAGTTAATGGGAATAATAAAAGCTATGAATAGCATGTTCATCATCATCATCTTAGGTAATTCCTATCAGTTCAGCAATAGCCAAGTTGAGACCCTTATGCTCACTTACCTTCATACAAATTTAGAAGTCTCAAAAAATGCCCTTATTTCTTTAATCTTACCATCTTATTAATTTGGGCATCCTGTCTACCCTGCTACTTATTTCATTACCAAGATAAATGTATCCTGCTGCTTGCTAGACAATAGAGTAGCCCTCCGGTCAGACAACATCTTGCTTTAACTTTATGATGTCATCTTGCTAGGCAACAGAGTAGCCCTCCGGTCAGACAACATCTTGCTTTAGCTTTATGATGTCAGAGCGCCTCAGGTCAAATTGTCCTTGTGGAAGCTGTCCACACAGGAGGAGGAGCTATCAGAAGTTATGCAGTAGGATTCTATCTGTATTGATGACTACAAGGCAAGCAGGAGGAGGAATGGTGAAGGACTCTGAACCACTCCAAGCACTGGGGCCTTTTTGAAAGAGGGACGGAGATACAAAAACAGATTATCCTTTCCAACTGTCCATCTTAAGTATCAAAGTCCAATTTACAGAGTGCAGGGGGAGACGTTAAATGAGCTTCCTTCCGTGAGAATGTAACACTATTGTTCTAAAGTTAGATAGTGCATTTTCGCCGCAATGGCAGCAATTTCCTTGAATGGTACATTGCTAGCATCTGGATCTAAACCAGGCTTTAGTAAACTTGGAAGCAGTCAGTCTGTTATTAACAAACATGACCAACACAATGTGATCCATATTACTTCCATCTTGACTGAAATTATATTCAAGCACAGGCCCCACTGGAAGGTAGTGAGAACATTAAGATGCTGTGAAAGTCTTTTTAATTCCTAAAGGAATGATGGTCAGATTTACTTACCATATAAATTGGTCAAATGAGGCTGTATGCGGGAAGACTGCCTTTTTTTTTTTAACTTCAGTCCCGGCAATTCAGAGAAATTCTGTTGTGAAACACTGCCACTGCTGGTCATTCAGTATAATCTGCAGATGGAAAAGTCCACTGTTAGCATATTTACTATAAACAGTACAAACAATTGTGATTTTTATAAAGGGTAAACAGATCAATTCTATAAAGTCTCTATTATTGTGAAAATCATCAGCACGTTAGAAAATCAAATTTTGTGTTTTTAACCTCCCATACTTCACTGAATCCCATGCCTCATTTGCTAACAATCTCTAAACAACTGTAGCATGTACATTAGGATATAGATAAAGAGATCTTTTTGCCAGCCAAGTGACAGTGTACCCATCTCACTTAATTTCTTTTAGGATATGTTACAGCAGTAGCAATTAAGCCAGCTGATAAGTTGATCGAGGAAGGGTTAGGCTACAGTTAATGGGAATAATAAAAGCTATGAATAGCATGTTCATCATCATCATCTTAGGTAATTCCTATCAGTTCAGCAATAGTCAAGTTGAGACCCTTATGCTCACTTACCTTCATATAAATTTAGAAGTCTCAAAAAATGCCCTTATTTCTTTAATCTTACCATCTTAGTTTTCATTTGGGCATCCTGTCTACCCTGCTACTTATTTCATTACCAAGATAAATTTATGCTGCTGCTTGCTAGGCAACAGAGTAGCCCTCCGGTCAGACAACATCTTGCTTTAACTTTATGATGTCATCTTGCTAGGCAACAGATTGGCCCTCAGGTCAGACAACATCTTGCTTTAGCTTTATGATGTCAGAGCGCCTCAGGTCCAATTGTCCTTGTGGAAGCTGTCCACACAGGAGGAGGAGCTATCAGAAGTTATGCAGTAGTTTTCTATCTGTATTGATGACTACAAGGCAAGCAGGAGGAGGAATGGTGAAGGACTCTGAACCACTCAAAGCACTGGGGCCTTTTTGAAAGAGGGACAGAGATACAAAAACAGATTATCCTTTCCAACTGTCCATCTTCAGTATCAAAGTCCAATTTACAGAGTGCAGGGGAAGACGTTAAATGAGCTTCCTTCCGTGAGAAGGTAACACTATCGTTCTAAAGTCAGATAGTGCATTTTCGCCGCAATGGTAGCAATTTCCTTGAATGGTACATTGCTAGCATCAGGATCTAAACCAGGCTTTAGTAAACTTGGAAGCAGTCAGTCTGTTATTAACTAACATGACCAACACAATGTGATCCATATTACTTCCATCTTGACTGAAATTATATTCAAGCACAGGCCCCACTGAAAGGTAGTGAGAACATTAAGATGCTGTGAAAGTCTTTTTATTTCCTCAAGGAATGATGGTCAGATTTACTTACCATATAAATTGGTCAAATGATGCTGTATGCCGGAAGACTGCCTTTTTTTTTTATTTCAGTCCCGGCAATTCGGAGAAATTCTGTTGTGAAACACTGCCACTAGTGGTCATTCAGTATAATCTGCAGATGGAAAAGTCCACTGTCAGCATATTTACTATGAACAGTACAAAAATTTTTGATTTTTATAAAGGGTAAACAGATCAATTCTTTGAAGTCTCTATTATTGTGAAAATCAACAGCACGTTAGAAAATCAAATCTCAATTTGTGTTTTTAACCTCTCATACTTTCCTGAATCCCATGCCTCATTTGCTAACAATCTCTAAATAACTGTAGCATGTACATTAGGATATAGATAAAGCGATCTTTTTGCCAGCCAAGTGGCAGTGTACCCATCTCACTTCATTTCTTTTAGGATATGGTACACCAGTAGCAATTAAGCCAGCTGATAAGTTGATCGAGGAAGGGTTAGGCTACAGTTAATGGGAATAATAAAAGCTATGAATAGCATGTTCATCATCATCATCTTAGGTAATTCCTATCAGTTCAGCAATAGCCAAGTTGAGACCCTTATGCTCACTTACCTTCATACAAATTTAGAAGTCTCAAAAAACTGCCCTTATTTCTTTAATCTTACCATCTTATTAATTTGGGCATCCTGTCTACCCTGCTACTTATTTCATTACCAAGATAAATGTATCCTGCTGCTTGCTAGACAATAGAGTAGCCCTCCGGTCAGACAACATCTTGCTTTAACTTTATGATGTCATCTTGCTAGGCAACAGAGTAGCCCTCCGGTCAGACAACATCTTGCTTTAGCTTTATGATGTCAGAGCGCCTCAGGTCAAATTGTCCTTGTGGAAGCTGTCCACACAGGAGGAGGAGCTATCAGAAGTTATGCAGTAGGATTCTATCTGTATTGATGACTACAAGGCAAGCAGGAGGAGGAATGGTGAAGGACTCTGAACCACTCCAAGCACTGGGGCCTTTTTGAAAGAGGGACGGAGATACAAAAACAGATTATCCTTTCCAACTGTCCATCTTAAGTATCAAAGTCCAATTTACAGAGTGCAGGGGGAGACGTTAAATGAGCTTCCTTCCGTGAGAATGTAACACTATTGTTCTAAAGTTAGATAGTGCATTTTCGCCGCAATGGCAGCAATTTCCTTGAATGGTACATTGCTAGCATCTGGATCTAAACCAGGCTTTAGTAAACTTGGAAGCAGTCAGTCTGTTATTAACAAACATGACCAACACAATGTGATCCATATTACTTCCATCTTGACTGAAATTATATTCAAGCACAGGCCCCACTGGAAGGTAGTGAGAACATTAAGATGCTGTGAAAGTCTTTTTAATTCCTAAAGGAATGATGGTCAGATTTACTTACCATATAAATTGGTCAAATGAGGCTGTATGCGGGAAGACTGCCTTTTTTTTTTAACTTCAGTCCCGGCAATTCAGAGAAATTCTGTTGTGAAACACTGCCACTGCTGGTCATTCAGTATAATCTGCAGATGGAAAAGTCCACTGTTAGCATATTTACTATAAACAGTACAAACAATTGTGATTTTTATAAAGGGTAAACAGATCAATTCTATAAAGTCTCTATTATTGTGAAAATCATCAGCACGTTAGAAAATCAAATTTTGTGTTTTTAACCTCCCATACTTCACTGAATCCCATGCCTCATTTGCTAACAATCTCTAAACAACTGTAGCATGTACATTAGGATATAGATAAAGAGATCTTTTTGCCAGCCAAGTGACAGTGTACCCATCTCACTTAATTTCTTTTAGGATATGTTACAGCAGTAGCAATTAAGCCAGCTGATAAGTTGATCGAGGAAGGGTTAGGCTACAGTTAATGGGAATAATAAAAGCTATGAATAGCATGTTCATCATCATCATCTTAGGTAATTCCTATCAGTTCAGCAATAGTCAAGTTGAGACCCTTATGCTCACTTACCTTCATATAAATTTAGAAGTCTCAAAAAATGCCCTTATTTCTTTAATCTTACCATCTTAGTTTTCATTTGGGCATCCTGTCTACCCTGCTACTTATTTCATTACCAAGATAAATTTATGCTGCTGCTTGCTAGGCAACAGAGTAGCCCTCCGGTCAGACAACATCTTGCTTTAACTTTATGATGTCATCTTGCTAGGCAACAGATTGGCCCTCAGGTCAGACAACATCTTGCTTTAGCTTTATGATGTCAGAGCGCCTCAGGTCCAATTGTCCTTGTGGAAGCTGTCCACACAGGAGGAGGAGCTATCAGAAGTTATGCAGTAGTTTTCTATCTGTATTGATGACTACAAGGCAAGCAGGAGGAGGAATGGTGAAGGACTCTGAACCACTCAAAGCACTGGGGCCTTTTTGAAAGAGGGACAGAGATACAAAAACAGATTATCCTTTCCAACTGTCCATCTTCAGTATCAAAGTCCAATTTACAGAGTGCAGGGGAAGACGTTAAATGAGCTTCCTTCCGTGAGAAGGTAACACTATCGTTCTAAAGTCAGATAGTGCATTTTCGCCGCAATGGTAGCAATTTCCTTGAATGGTACATTGCTAGCATCAGGATCTAAACCAGGCTTTAGTAAACTTGGAAGCAGTCAGTCTGTTATTAACTAACATGACCAACACAATGTGATCCATATTACTTCCATCTTGACTGAAATTATATTCAAGCACAGGCCCCACTGAAAGGTAGTGAGAACATTAAGATGCTGTGAAAGTCTTTTTATTTCCTCAAGGAATGATGGTCAGATTTACTTACCATATAAATTGGTCAAATGATGCTGTATGCCGGAAGACTGCCTTTTTTTTTTATTTCAGTCCCGGCAATTCGGAGAAATTCTGTTGTGAAACACTGCCACTAGTGGTCATTCAGTATAATCTGCAGATGGAAAAGTCCACTGTTAGCATATTTACTATGAACAGTACAAAAATTTTTGATTTTTATAAAGGGTAAACAGATCAATTCTTTGAAGTCTCTATTATTGTGAAAATCAACAGCACGTTAGAAAATCAAATCTCAATTTGTGTTTTTAACCTCTCATACTTTCCTGAATCCCATGCCTCATTTGCTAACAATCTCTAAATAACTGTAGCATGTACATTAGGATATAGATAAAGCGATCTTTTTGCCAGCCAAGTGGCAGTGTACCCATCTCACTTCATTTCTTTTAGGATATGGTACACCAGTAGCAATTAAGCCAGCTGATAAGTTGATCGAGGAAGGGTTAGGCTACAGTTAATGGGAATAATAAAAGCTATGAATAGCATGTTCATCATCATCATCTTAGGTAATTCCTATCAGTTCAGCAATAGCCAAGTTGAGACCCTTATGCTCACTTACCTTCATACAAATTTAGAAGTCTCAAAAAATGCCCTTATTTCTTTAATCTTACCATCTTATTAATTTGGGCATCCTGTCTACCCTGCTACTTATTTCATTACCAAGATAAATGTATCCTGCTGCTTGCTAGACAATAGAGTAGCCCTCCGGTCAGACAACATCTTGCTTTAACTTTATGATGTCATCTTGCTAGGCAACAGAGTAGCCCTCCGGTCAGACAACATCTTGCTTTAGCTTTATGATGTCAGAGCGCCTCAGGTCAAATTGTCCTTGTGGAAGCTGTCCACACAGGAGGAGGAGCTATCAGAAGTTATGCAGTAGGATTCTATCTGTATTGATGACTACAAGGCAAGCAGGAGGAGGAATGGTGAAGGACTCTGAACCACTCCAAGCACTGGGGCCTTTTTGAAAGAGGGACGGAGATACAAAAACAGATTATCCTTTCCAACTGTCCATCTTAAGTATCAAAGTCCAATTTACAGAGTGCAGGGGGAGACGTTAAATGAGCTTCCTTCCGTGAGAATGTAACACTATTGTTCTAAAGTTAGATAGTGCATTTTCGCCGCAATGGCAGCAATTTCCTTGAATGGTACATTGCTAGCATCTGGATCTAAACCAGGCTTTAGTAAACTTGGAAGCAGTCAGTCTGTTATTAACAAACATGACCAACACAATGTGATCCATATTACTTCCATCTTGACTGAAATTATATTCAAGCACAGGCCCCACTGGAAGGTAGTGAGAACATTAAGATGCTGTGAAAGTCTTTTTAATTCCTAAAGGAATGATGGTCAGATTTACTTACCATATAAATTGGTCAAATGAGGCTGTATGCGGGAAGACTGCCTTTTTTTTTTAACTTCAGTCCCGGCAATTCAGAGAAATTCTGTTGTGAAACACTGCCACTGCTGGTCATTCAGTATAATCTGCAGATGGAAAAGTCCACTGTTAGCATATTTACTATAAACAGTACAAACAATTGTGATTTTTATAAAGGGTAAACAGATCAATTCTATAAAGTCTCTATTATTGTGAAAATCATCAGCACGTTAGAAAATCAAATTTTGTGTTTTTAACCTCCCATACTTCACTGAATCCCATGCCTCATTTGCTAACAATCTCTAAACAACTGTAGCATGTACATTAGGATATAGATAAAGAGATCTTTTTGCCAGCCAAGTGACAGTGTACCCATCTCACTTAATTTCTTTTAGGATATGTTACAGCAGTAGCAATTAAGCCAGCTGATAAGTTGATCGAGGAAGGGTTAGGCTACAGTTAATGGGAATAATAAAAGCTATGAATAGCATGTTCATCATCATCATCTTAGGTAATTCCTATCAGTTCAGCAATAGTCAAGTTGAGACCCTTATGCTCACTTACCTTCATATAAATTTAGAAGTCTCAAAAAATGCCCTTATTTCTTTAATCTTACCATCTTAGTTTTCATTTGGGCATCCTGTCTACCCTGCTACTTATTTCATTACCAAGATAAATTTATGCTGCTGCTTGCTAGGCAACAGAGTAGCCCTCCGGTCAGACAACATCTTGCTTTAACTTTATGATGTCATCTTGCTAGGCAACAGATTGGCCCTCAGGTCAGACAACATCTTGCTTTAGCTTTATGATGTCAGAGCGCCTCAGGTCCAATTGTCCTTGTGGAAGCTGTCCACACAGGAGGAGGAGCTATCAGAAGTTATGCAGTAGTTTTCTATCTGTATTGATGACTACAAGGCAAGCAGGAGGAGGAATGGTGAAGGACTCTGAACCACTCAAAGCACTGGGGCCTTTTTGAAAGAGGGACAGAGATACAAAAACAGATTATCCTTTCCAACTGTCCATCTTCAGTATCAAAGTCCAATTTACAGAGTGCAGGGGAAGACGTTAAATGAGCTTCCTTCCGTGAGAAGGTAACACTATCGTTCTAAAGTCAGATAGTGCATTTTCGCCGCAATGGTAGCAATTTCCTTGAATGGTACATTGCTAGCATCAGGATCTAAACCAGGCTTTAGTAAACTTGGAAGCAGTCAGTCTGTTATTAACTAACATGACCAACACAATGTGATCCATATTACTTCCATCTTGACTGAAATTATATTCAAGCACAGGCCCCACTGCAAGGTAGTGAGAACATTAAGATGCTGTGAAAGTCTTTTTATTTCCTCAAGGAATGATGGTCAGATTTACTTACCATATAAATTGGTCAAATGATGCTGTATGCCGGAAGACTGCCTTTTTTTTTTATTTCAGTCCCGGCAATTCGGAGAAATTCTGTTGTGAAACACTGCCACTAGTGGTCATTCAGTATAATCTGCAGATGGAAAAGTCCACTGTTAGCATATTTACTATGAACAGTACAAAAAATTTTGATTTTTATAAAGGGTAAACAGATCAATTCTTTGAAGTCTCTATTATTGTGAAAATCAACAGCACGTTAGAAAATCAAATCTCAATTTGTGTTTTTAACCTCTCATACTTTCCTGAATCCCATGCCTCATTTGCTAACAATCTCTAAATAACTGTAGCATGTACATTAGGATATAGATAAAGCGATCTTTTTGCCAGCCAAGTGGCAGTGTACCCATCTCACTTCATTTCTTTTAGGATATGGTACACCAGTAGCAATTAAGCCAGCTGATAAGTTGATCGAGGAAGGGTTAGGCTACAGTTAATGGGAATAATAAAAGCTATGAATAGCATGTTCATCATCATCATCTTAGGTAATTCCTATCAGTTCAGCAATAGCCAAGTTGAGACCCTTATGCTCACTTACCTTCATACAAATTTAGAAGTCTCAAAAAATGCCCTTATTTCTTTAATCTTACCATCTTATTAATTTGGGCATCCTGTCTACCCTGCTACTTATTTCATTACCAAGATAAATGTATCCTGCTGCTTGCTAGACAATAGAGTAGCCCTCCGGTCAGACAACATCTTGCTTTAACTTTATGATGTCATCTTGCTAGGCAACAGAGTAGCCCTCCGGTCAGACAACATCTTGCTTTAGCTTTATGATGTCAGAGCGCCTCAGGTCAAATTGTCCTTGTGGAAGCTGTCCACACAGGAGGAGGAGCTATCAGAAGTTATGCAGTAGGATTCTATCTGTATTGATGACTACAAGGCAAGCAGGAGGAGGAATGGTGAAGGACTCTGAACCACTCCAAGCACTGGGGCCTTTTTGAAAGAGGGACGGAGATACAAAAACAGATTATCCTTTCCAACTGTCCATCTTAAGTATCAAAGTCCAATTTACAGAGTGCAGGGGGAGACGTTAAATGAGCTTCCTTCCGTGAGAATGTAACACTATTGTTCTAAAGTTAGATAGTGCATTTTCGCCGCAATGGCAGCAATTTCCTTGAATGGTACATTGCTAGCATCTGGATCTAAACCAGGCTTTAGTAAACTTGGAAGCAGTCAGTCTGTTATTAACAAACATGACCAACACAATGTGATCCATATTACTTCCATCTTGACTGAAATTATATTCAAGCACAGGCCCCACTGAAAGGTAGTGAGAACATTAAGATGCTGTGAAAGTCTTTTTATTTCCTCAAGGAATGATGGTCAGATTTACTTACCATATAAATTGGTCAAATGATGCTGTATGCCGGAAGACTGCCTTTTTTTTTATTTCAGTCCCGGCAATTCGGAGAAATTCTGTTGTGAAACACTGCCACTAGTGGTCATTCAGTATAATCTGCAGATGGAAAAGTCCACTGTTAGCATATTTACTATAAACAGTACAAAAAATTGTGATTTTTATAAAGGGTAAACAGATCAATTCTATAAAGCCTCTATTATTGTGAAAATCATCAGCACGTTAGAAAATCAAATTTTGTGTTTTTAACCTCCCATACTTCACTGAATCCCATGCCTCATTTGCTAACAATCTCTAAACAACTGTAGCATGTACATTAGGATATAGATAAAGAGATCTTTTTGCCAGCCAAGTGACAGTGTACCCATCTCACTTAATTTCTTTTAGGATATGTTACAGCAGTAGCAATTAAGCCAGCTGATAAGTTGATCGAGGAAGGGTTAGGCTACAGTTAATGGGAATAATAAAAGCTATGAATAGCATGTTCATCATCATCATCTTAGGTAATTCCTATCAGTTCAGCAATAGTCAAGTTGAGACCCTTATGCTCACTTACCTTCATATAAATTTAGAAGTCTCAAAATATGCCCTTATTTCTTTAATCTTACCATCTTATTAATTTGGGCATCCTGTCTACCCTGCTACTTATTTCATTACCAAGATAAATGTATCCTGCTGCTTGCTAGACAATAGAGTAGCCCTCCGGTCAGACAACATCTTGCTTTAACTTTATGATGTCATCTTGCTAGGCAACAGATTGGCCCTCAGGTCAGACAACATCTTGCTTTAGCTTTATGATGTCAGAGCGCCTCAGGTCCAATTGTCCTTGTGGAAGCTGTCCACACACGAGGAGGAGCTATCAGAAGTTATGCAGTAGGATTCTATCTGTATTGATGACTACAAGGCAAGCAGGAGGAGGAATGGTGAAGGACTCTGAACCACTCAAAGCACTGGGGCCTTTTTGAAAGAGGGACAGAGATACAAAAACAGATTATCCTTTCCAACTGTCCATCTTCAGTATCAAAGTCCAATTTACAGAGTGCAGGGGAAGACGTTAAATGAGCTTCCTTCCGTGAGAAGGTAACACTATCGTTCTAAAGTCAGATAGTGCATTTTCGCCGCAATGGTAGCAATTTCCTTGAATGGTACATTGCTAGCATCAGGATCTAAACCAGGCTTTAGTAAACTTGGAAGCAGTCAGTCTGTTATTAACTAACATGACCAACACAATGTGATCCATATTACTTCCATCTTGACTGAAAGTATATTCAAGCACAGGCCCCACTGAAAGGTAGTGAGAACATTAAGATGCTGTGAAAGTCTTTTTATTTCCTCAAGGAATGATGGTCAGATTTACTTACCATATAAATTGGTCAAATGATGCTGTATGCCGGAAGACTGCCTTTTTTTTTTTATTTCAGTCCCGGCAATTCGGAGAAATTCTGTTGTGAAACACTGCCACTAGTGGTCATTCAGTATAATCTGCAGATGGAAAAGTCCACTGTTAGCATATTTACTATGAACAGTACAAAAAATTGTGATTTTTATAAAGGGTAAACAGATCAATTCTTTGAAGTCTCTATTATTGTGAAAATCAACAGCACGTTAGAAAATCAAATCTCAATTTGTGTTTTTAACCTCTCATACTTTCCTGAATCCCATGCCTCATTTGCTAACAATCTCTAAATAACTGTAGCATGTACATTAGGATATAGATAAAGCGATCTTTTTGCCAGCCAAGTGGCAGTGTACCCATCTCACTTCATTTCTTTTAGGATATGGTACACCAGTAGCAATTAAGCCAGCTGATAAGTTGATCGAGGAAGGGTTAGGCTACAGTTAATGGGAATAATAAAAGCTATGAATAGCATGTTCATCATCATCATCTTAGGTAATTCCTATCAGTTCAGCAATAGCCAAGTTGAGACCCTTATGCTCACTTACCTTCATACAAATTTAGAAGTCTCAAAAATGCCCTTATTTCTTTAATCTTACCATCTTATTAATTTGGGCATCCTGTCTACCCTGCTACTTATTTCATTCCCAAGATAAATTTATCCTGCTGCTTGCTAGGCAACAGAGTAGCCCTCCGGTCAGACAACATCTTGCTTTAACTTTATGATGTCATCTTGCTAGGCAACAGATTGGCCCTCAGGTCAGACAACATCTTGCTTTAGCTTTATGATGTCAGAGCGCCTCAGGTCCAATTGTCCTTGTGGAAGATGTCCACACAGGAGGAGGAGCTATCAGAAGTTATGCAGTAGTTTTCTATCTGTATTGATGACTACAAGGCAAGCAGAAGGAGGAATGGTGAAGGACTCTGAACCACTCCAAGCACTGGGGCCTTTTTGAAAGAGGGACGGAGATACAAAAACAGATTATCCTTTCCAACTGTCCATCTTAAGTATCAAAGTCCAATTTACAGACTGCAGGGGAAGACGTTAAATGAGCTTCCTTCCGTGAGAATGTAACACTATTGTTCTAAAGTCAGATAGTGCATTTTCGCCGCAATGGCAGCAATTTCCTTGAATGGTACATTGCTAGCATCTGGATCTAAACCAGGCTTTAGTAAACTTGGAAGCAGTCAGTCTGTTATTAACAAACATGACCAACACAATGTGATCCATATTACTTCCATCTTGACTGAAATTATATTCAAGCACAGGCCCCACTGGAAGGTAGTGAGAACATTAAGATGCTGTGAAAGTCTTTTTAATTCCTAAAGGAATGATGGTCAGATTTACTTACCATATAAATTGGTCAAATGAGGCTGTATGCCGGAAGACTGCCTTTTTTTTTTTTAACTTCAGTCCCGGCAATTCAGAGAAATTCTGTTGTGAAACACTGCCACTGCTGGTCATTCAGTATAATCTGCAGATGGAAAAGTCCACTGTTAGCATATTTACTATAAACAGTACAAAAAATTGTGATTTTTATAAAGGGTAAACAGATCAATTCTATAAAGTCTCTATTATTGTGAAAATCATCAGCACGTTAGAAAATCAAATTTTGTGTTTTTAACCTCCCATACTTCACTGAATCCCATGCCTCATTTGCTAACAATCTCTAAACAACTGTAGCATGTACATTAGGATATAGATAAAGAGATCTTTTTGCCAGCCAAATGGCAGTGTACCCATCTCACTTAATTTCTTTTAGGATATGTTACAGCAGTAGCAATTAAGCCAGCTGATAAGTTGATCGAGGAAGGGTTAGGCTACAGTTAATGGGAATAATAAAAGCTATGAATAGCATGTTCATCATCATCATCTTAGGTAATTCCTATCAGTTCAGCAATAGTCAAGTTGAGACCCTTATGCTCACTTACCTTCATATAAATTTAGAAGTCTCAAAAAATGCCCTTATTTCTTTAATCTTACCATCTTAGTTTTCATTTGGGCATCCTGTCTACCCTGCTACTTATTTCATTACCAAGATAAATTTATGCTGCTGCTTGCTAGGCAACAGAGTAGCCCTCCGGTCAGACAACATCTTGCTTTAACTTTATGATGTCATCTTGCTAGGCAACAGATTGGCCCTCAGGTCAGACAACATCTTGCTTTAGCTTTATGATGTCAGAGCGCCTCAGGTCCAATTGTCCTTGTGGAAGCTGTCCACACAGGAGGAGGAGCTATCAGAAGTTATGCAGTAGGATTCTATCTGTATTGATGACTACAAGGCAAGCAGGAGGAGGAATGGTGAAGGACTCTGAACCACTCAAAGCACTGGGGCCTTTTTGAAAGAGGGACAGAGATACAAAAACAGATTATCCTTTCCAACTGTCCATCTTCAGTATCAAAGTCCAATTTACAGAGTGCAGGGGAAGACGTTAAATGAGCTTCCTTCCGTGAGAAGGTAACACTATCGTTCTAAAGTCAGATAGTGCATTTTCGCCGCAATGGTAGCAATTTCCTTGAATGGTACATTGCTAGCATCAGGATCTAAACCAGGCTTTAGTAAACTTGGAAGCAGTCAGTCTGTTATTAACTAACATGACCAACACAATGTGATCCATATTACTTCCATCTTGACTGAAAGTATATTCAAGCACAGGCCCCACTGAAAGGTAGTGAGAACATTAAGATGCTGTGAAAGTCTTTTTATTTCCTCAAGGAATGATGGTCAGATTTACTTACCATATAAATTGGTCAAATGATGCTGTATGCCGGAAGACTGCCTTTTTTTTTTTATTTCAGTCCCGGCAATTCGGAGAAATTCTGTTGTGAAACACTGCCACTAGTGGTCATTCAGTATAATCTGCAGATGGAAAAGTCCACTGTTAGCATATTTACTATGAACAGTACAAAAAATTGTGATTTTTATAAAGGGTAAACAGATCAATTCTTTGAAGTCTCTATTATTGTGAAAATCAACAGCACGTTAGAAAATCAAATCTCAATTTGTGTTTTTAACCTCTCATACTTTCCTGAATCCCATGCCTCATTTGCTAACAATCTCTAAATAACTGTAGCATGTACATTAGGATATAGATAAAGAGATCTTTTTGCCAGCCAAGTGACAGTGTACCCATCTCACTTCATTTCTTTTAGGATATGGTACACCAGTAGCAATTAAGCCAGCTGATAAGTTGATCGAGGAAGGGTTAGGCTACAGTTAATGGGAATAATAAAAGCTATGAATAGCATGTTCATCATCATCATCTTAGGTAATTCCTATCAGTTCAGCAATAGCCAAGTTGAGACCCTTATGCTCACTTACCTTCATATAAATTTAGAAGTCTCAAAAATGCCCTTATTTCTTTAATCTTACCATCTTATTAATTTGGGCATCCTGTCTACCCTGCTACTTATTTCATTACCAAGATAAATGTATCCTGCTGCTTGCTAGACAATAGAGTAGCCCTCCGGTCAGACAACATCTTGCTTTAACTTTATGATGTCATCTTGCTAGGCAACAGAGTAGCCCTCCGGTCAGACAACATCTTGCTTTAGCTTTATGATGTCAGAGCGCCTCAGGTCAAATTGTCCTTGTGGAAGCTGTCCACACAGGAGGAGGAGCTATCAGAAGTTATGCAGTAGGATTCTATCTGTATTGATGACTACAAGGCAAGCAGGAGGAGGAATGGTGAAGGACTCTGAACCACTCCAAGCACTGGGGCCTTTTTGAAAGAGGGACGGAGATACAAAAACAGATTATCCTTTCCAACTGTCCATCTTAAGTATCAAAGTCCAATTTACAGAGTGCAGGGGGAGACGTTAAATGAGCTTCCTTCCGTGAGAATGTAACACTATTGTTCTAAAGTTAGATAGTGCATTTTCGCCGCAATGGCAGCAATTTCCTTGAATGGTACATTGCTAGCATCTGGATCTAAACCAGGCTTTAGTAAACTTGGAAGCAGTCAGTCTGTTATTAACAAACATGACCAACACAATGTGATCCATATTACTTCCATCTTGACTGAAATTATATTCAAGCACAGGCCCCACTGGAAGGTAGTGAGAACATTAAGATGCTGTGAAAGTCTTTTTAATTCCTAAAGGAATGATGGTCAGATTTACTTACCATATAAATTGGTCAAATGAGGCTGTATGCCGGAAGACTGCCTTTTTTTTTTTTAACTTCAGTCCCGGCAATTCAGAGAAATTCTGTTGTGAAACACTGCCACTGCTGGTCATTCAGTATAATCTGCAGATGGAAAAGTCCACTGTTAGCATATTTACTATAAACAGTACAAAAAATTGTGATTTTTATAAAGGGTAAACAGATCAATTCTATAAAGTCTCTATTATTGTGAAAATCATCAGCACGTTAGAAAATCAAATTTTGTGTTTTTAACCTCCCATACTTCACTGAATCCCATGCCTCATTTGCTAACAATCTCTAAACAACTGTAGCATGTACATTAGGATATAGATAAAGAGATCTTTTTGCCAGCCAAGTGACAGTGTACCCATCTCACTTAATTTCTTTTAGGATATGTTACAGCAGTAGCAATTAAGCCAGCTGATAAGTTGATCGAGGAAGGGTTAGGCTACAGTTAATGGGAATAATAAAAGCTATGAATAGCATGTTCATCATCATCATCTTAGGTAATTCCTATCAGTTCAGCAATAGTCAAGTTGAGACCCTTATGCTCACTTACCTTCATATAAATTTAGAAGTCTCAAAATATGCCCTTATTTCTTTAATCTTACCATCTTATTAATTTGGGCATCCTGTCTACCCTGCTACTTATTTCATTACCAAGATAAATGTATCCTGCTGCTTGCTAGACAATAGAGTAGCCCTCCGGTCAGACAACATCTTGCTTTAACTTTATGATGTCATCTTGCTAGGCAACAGAGTAGCCCTCCGGTCAGACAACATCTTGCTTTAGCTTTATGATGTCAGAGCGCCTCAGGTCAAATTGTCCTTGTGGAAGCTGTCCACACAGGAGGAGGAGCTATCAGAAGTTATGCAGTAGGATTCTATCTGTATTGATGACTACAAGGCAAGCAGGAGGAGGAATGGTGAAGGACTCTGAACCACTCCAAGCACTGGGGCCTTTTTGAAAGAGGGACGGAGATACAAAAACAGATTATCCTTTCCAACTGTCCATCTTAAGTATCAAAGTCCAATTTACAGAGTGCAGGGGGAGACGTTAAATGAGCTTCCTTCCGTGAGAATGTAACACTATTGTTCTAAAGTCAGATAGTGCATTTTCGCCGCAATGGCAGCAATTTCCTTGAATGGTACATTGCTAGCATCTGGATCTAAACCAGGCTTTAGTAAACTTGGAAGCAGTCAGTCTGTTATTAACAAACATGACCAACACAATGTGATCCATATTACTTCCATCTTGACTGAAATTATATTCAAGCACAGGCCCCACTGAAAGGTAGTGAGAACATTAAGATGCTGTGAAAGTCTTTTTAATTCCTAAAGGAATGATGGTCAGATTTACTTACCATATAAATTGGTCAAATGAGGCTGTATGCCGGAAGACTGCCTTTTTTTTTTTTAACTTCAGTCCCGGCAATTCAGAGAAATTCTGTTGTGAAACACTGCCACTGCTGGTCATTCAGTATAATCTGCAGATGGAAAAGTCCACTGTTAGCATATTTACTATAAACAGTACAAAAAATTGTGATTTTTATAAAGGGTAAACAGATCAATTCTATAAAGTCTCTATTATTGTGAAAATCATCAGCACGTTAGAAAATCAAATTTTGTGTTTTTAACCTCCCATACTTCACTGAATCCCATGCCTCATTTGCTAACAATCTCTAAACAACTGTAGCATGTACATTAGGATATAGATAAAGAGATCTTTTTGCCAGCCAAGTGGCAGTGTACCCATCTCACTTAATTTCTTTTAGGATATGTTACAGCAGTAGCAATTAAGCCAGCTGATAAGTTGATCGAGGAAGGGTTAGGCTACAGTTAATGGGAATAATAAAAGCTATGAATAGCATGTTCATCATCATCATCTTAGGTAATTCCTATCAGTTCAGCAATAGTCAAGTTGAGACCCTTATGCTCACTTACCTTCATATAAATTTAGAAGTCTCAAAATATGCCCTTATTTCTTTAATCTTACCATCTTAGTTTTCATTTGGGCATCCTGTCTACCCTGCTACTTATTTCATTACCAAGATAAATTTATCCTGCTGCTTGCTAGGCAACAGAGTAGCCCTCCGGTCAGACAACATCTTGCTTTAACTTTATGATGTCATCTTGCTAGGCAACAGATTGGCCCTCAGGTCAGACAACATCTTGCTTTAGCTTTATGATGTCAGAGCGCCTCAGGTCCAATTGTCCTTGTGGAAGCTGTCCACACAGGAGGAGGAGCTATCAGAAGTTATGCAGTAGTTTTCTATCTGTATTGATGACTACAAGGCAAGCAGGAGGAGGAATGGTGAAGGACTCTGAACCACTCAAAGCACTGGGGCCTTTTTGAAAGAGGGACAGAGATACAAAAACAGATTATCCTTTCCAACTGTCCATCTTCAGTATCAAAGTCCAATTTACAGAGTGCAGGGGAAGACGTTAAATGAGCTTCCTTCCGTGAGAACGTAACACTATCGTTCTAAAGTCAGATAGTGCATTTTCGCCGCAATGGTAGCAATTTCCTTGAATGGTACATTGCTAGCATCAGGATCTAAACCAGGCTTTAGTAAACTTGGAAGCAGTCAGTCTGTTATTAACTAACATGACCAACACAATGTGATCCATATTACTTCCATCTTGACTGAAATTATATTCAAGCACAGGCCCCACTGAAAGGTAGTGAGAACATTAAGATGCTGTGAAAGTCTTTTTATTTCCTCAAGGAATGATGGTCAGATTTACTTACCATATAAATTGGTCAAATGATGCTGTATGCCGGAAGACTGCCTTTTTTTTTTATTTCAGTCCCGGCAATTCGGAGAAATTCTGTTGTGAAACACTGCCACTAGTGGTCATTCAGTATAATCTGCAGATGGAAAAGTCCACTGTTAGCATATTTACTATAAACAGTACAAAAAATTGTGATTTTTATAAAGGGTAAACAGATCAATTCTTTGAAGTCTCTATTATTGTGAAAATCAACAGCACGTTAGAAAATCAAATCTCAATTTGTGTTTTTAACCTCTCATACTTTCCTGAATCCCATGCCTCATTTGCTAACAATCTCTAAATAACTGTAGCATGTACATTAGGATATAGATAAAGCGATCTTTTTGCCAGCCAAGTGGCAGTGTACCCATCTCACTTCATTTCTTTTAGGATATGGTACACCAGTAGCAATTAAGCCAGCTGATAAGTTGATCGAGGAAGGGTTAGGCTACAGTTAATGGGAATAATAAAAGCTATGAATAGCATGTTCATCATCATCATCTTAGGTAATTCCTATCAGTTCAGCAATAGCCAAGTTGAGACCCTTATGCTCACTTACCTTCATACAAATTTAGAAGTCTCAAAAAATGCCCTTATTTCTTTAATCTTACCATCTTATTAATTTGGGCATCCTGTCTACCCTGCTACTTATTTCATTACCAAGATAAATGTATCCTGCTGCTTGCTAGACAATAGAGTAGCCCTCCGGTCAGACAACATCTTGCTTTAACTTTATGATGTCATCTTGCTAGGCAACAGAGTAGCCCTCCGGTCAGACAACATCTTGCTTTAGCTTTATGATGTCAGAGCGCCTCAGGTCAAATTGTCCTTGTGGAAGCTGTCCACACAGGAGGAGGAGCTATCAGAAGTTATGCAGTAGGATTCTATCTGTATTGATGACTACAAGGCAAGCAGGAGGAGGAATGGTGAAGGACTCTGAACCACTCCAAGCACTGGGGCCTTTTTGAAAGAGGGACGGAGATACAAAAACAGATTATCCTTTCCAACTGTCCATCTTAAGTATCAAAGTCCAATTTACAGAGTGCAGGGGGAGACGTTAAATGAGCTTCCTTCCGTGAGAATGTAACACTATTGTTCTAAAGTCAGATAGTGCATTTTCGCCGCAATGGCAGCAATTTCCTTGAATGGTACATTGCTAGCATCTGGATCTAAACCAGGCTTTAGTAAACTTGGAAGCAGTCAGTCTGTTATTAACAAACATGACCAACACAATGTGATCCATATTACTTCCATCTTGACTGAAATTATATTCAAGCACAGGCCCCACTGGAAGGTAGTGAGAACATTAAGATGCTGTGAAAGTCTTTTTAATTCCTAAAGGAATGATGGTCAGATTTACTTACCATATAAATTGGTCAAATGAGGCTGTATGCCGGAAGACTGCCTTTTTTTTTTACTTCAGTCCCGGCAATTCAGAGAAATTCTGTTGTGAAACACTGCCACTAGTGGTCATTCAGTATAATCTGCAGATGGAAAAGTCCACTGTTAGCATATTTACTATAAACAGTACAAAAAATTGTGATTTTTATAAAGGGTAAACAGATCAATTCTATAAAGTCTCTATTATTGTGAAAATCATCAGCACGTTAGAAAATCAAATTTTGTGTTTTTAACCTCCCATACTTCACTGAATCCCATGCCTCATTTGCTAACAATCTCTAAACAACTGTAGCATGTACATTAGGATATAGATAAAGAGATCTTTTTGCCAGCCAAGTGGCAGTGTACCCATCTCACTTAATTTCTTTTAGGATATGTTACAGCAGTAGCAATTAAGCCAGCTGATAAGTTGATCGAGGAAGGGTTAGGCTACAGTTAATGGGAATAATAAAAGCTATGAATAGCATGTTCATCATCATCATCTTAGGTAATTCCTATCAGTTCAGCAATAGTCAAGTTGAGACCCTTATGCTCACTTACCTTCATATAAATTTAGAAGTCTCAAAAAATGCCCTTATTTCTTTAATCTTACCATCTTAGTTTTCATTTGGGCATCCTGTCTACCCTGCTACTTATTTCATTACCAAGATAAATTTATGCTGCTGCTTGCTAGGCAACAGAGTAGCCCTCCGGTCAGACAACATCTTGCTTTAACTTTATGATGTCATCTTGCTAGGCAACAGATTGGCCCTCAGGTCAGACAACATCTTGCTTTAGCTTTATGATGTCAGAGCGCCTCAGGTCCAATTGTCCTTGTGGAAGCTGTCCACACAGGAGGAGGAGCTATCAGAAGTTATGCAGTAGGATTCTATCTGTATTGATGACTACAAGGCAAGCAGGAGGAGGAATGGTGAAGGACTCTGAACCACTCAAAGCACTGGGGCCTTTTTGAAAGAGGGACAGAGATACAAAAACAGATTATCCTTTCCAACTGTCCATCTTCAGTATCAAAGTCCAATTTACAGAGTGCAGGGGAAGACGTTAAATGAGCTTCCTTCCGTGAGAAGGTAACACTATCGTTCTAAAGTCAGATAGTGCATTTTCGCCGCAATGGTAGCAATTTCCTTGAATGGTACATTGCTAGCATCAGGATCTAAACCAGGCTTTAGTAAACTTGGAAGCAGTCAGTCTGTTATTAACTAACATGACCAACACAATGTGATCCATATTACTTCCATCTTGACTGAAAGTATATTCAAGCACAGGCCCCACTGAAAGGTAGTGAGAACATTAAGATGCTGTGAAAGTCTTTTTATTCCCTCAAGGAATGATGGTCAGATTTACTTACCATATAAATTGGTCAAATGATGCTGTATGCCGGAAGACTGCCTTTTTTTATTTATTTCAGTCCCGGCAATTCGGAGAAATTCTGTTGTGAAACACTGCCACTAGTGGTCATTCAGTATAATCTGCAGATGGAAAAGTCCACTGTTAGCATATTTACTATGAACAGTACAAAAAATTGTGATTTTTATAAAGGGTAAACAGATCAATTCTTTGAAGTCTCTATTATTGTGAAAATCAACAGCACGTTAGAAAATCAAATCTCAATTTGTGTTTTTAACCTCTCATACTTTCCTGAATCCCATGCCTCATTTGCTAACAATCTCTAAATAACTGTAGCATGTACATTAGGATATAGATAAAGCGATCTTTTTGCCAGCCAAGTGGCAGTGTACCCATCTCACTTCATTTCTTTTAGGATATGGTACACCAGTAGCAATTAAGCCAGCTGATAAGTTGATCGAGGAAGGGTTAGGCTACAGTTAATGGGAATAATAAAAGCTATGAATAGCATGTTCATCATCATCATCTTAGGTAATTCCTATCAGTTCAGCAATAGCCAAGTTGAGACCCTTATGCTCACTTACCTTCATACAAATTTAGAAGTCTCAAAAATGCCCTTATTTCTTTAATCTTACCATCTTATTAATTTGGGCATCCTGTCTACCCTGCTACTTATTTCATTACCAAGATACATGTATCCTGCTGCTTGCTAGACAATAGAGTAGCCCTCCGGTCAGACAACATCTTGCTTTAACTTTATGATGTCATCTTGCTAGGCAACAGAGTAGCCCTCCGGTCAGACAACATCTTGCTTTAGCTTTATGATGTCAGAGCGCCTCAGGTCAAATTGTCCTTGTGGAAGCTGTCCACACAGGAGGAGGAGCTATCAGAAGTTATGCAGTAGGATTCTATCTGTATTGATGACTACAAGGCAAGCAGGAGGAGGAATGGTGAAGGACTCTGAACCACTCCAAGCACTGGGGCCTTTTCGAAAGAGGGACGGAGATACAAAAACAGATTATCCTTTCCAACTGTCCATCTTAAGTATCAAAGTCCAATTTACAGAGTGCAGGGGGAGACGTTAAATGAGCTTCCTTCCGTGAGAATGTAACACTATTGTTCTAAAGTTAGATAGTGCATTTTCGCCGCAATGGCAGCAATTTCCTTGAATGGTACATTGCTAGCATCTGGATCTAAACCAGGCTTTAGTAAACTTGGAAGCAGTCAGTCTGTTATTAACAAACATGACCAACACAATGTGATCCATATTACTTCCATCTTGACTGAAATTATATTCAAGCACAGGCCCCACTGGAAGGTAGTGAGAACATTAAGATGCTGTGAAAGTCTTTTTAATTCCTAAAGGAATGATGGTCAGATTTACTTACCATATAAATTGGTCAAATGAGGCTGTATGCCGGAAGACTGCCTTTTTTTTTTTTAACTTCAGTCCCGGCAATTCAGAGAAATTCTGTTGTGAAACACTGCCACTGCTGGTCATTCAGTATAATCTGCAGATGGAAAAGTCCACTGTTAGCATATTTACTATAAACAGTACAAACAATTGTGATTTTTATAAAGGGTAAACAGATCAATTCTATAAAGTCTCTATTATTGTGAAAATCATCAGCACGTTAGAAAATCAAATTTTGTGTTTTTAACCTCCCATACTTCACTGAATCCCATGCCTCATTTGCTAACAATCTCTAAACAACTGTAGCATGTACATTAGGATATAGATAAAGAGATCTTTTTGCCAGCCAAGTGGCAGTGTACCCATCTCACTTAATTTCTTTTAGGATATGTTACAGCAGTAGCAATTAAGCCAGCTGATAAGTTGATCGAGGAAGGGTTAGGCTACAGTTAATGGGAATAATAAAAGCTATGAATAGCATGTTCATCATCATCATCTTAGGTAATTCCTATCAGTTCAGCAATAGTCAAGTTGAGACCCTTATGCTCACTTACCTTCATATAAATTTAGAAGTCTCAAAAAATGCCCTTATTTCTTTAATCTTACCATCTTAGTTTTCATTTGGGCATCCTGTCTACCCTGCTACTTATTTCATTCCCAAGATAAATTTATCCTGCTGCTTGCTAGGCAACAGAGTAGCCCTCCGGTCAGACAACATCTTGCTTTAACTTTATGATGTCATCTTGCTAGGCAACAGATTGGCCCTCAGGTCAGACAACATCTTGCTTTAGCTTTATGATGTCAGAGCGCCTCAGGTCCAATTGTCCTTGTGGAAGCTGTCCACACAGGAGGAGGAGCTATCAGAAGTTATGCAGTAGTTTTCTATCTGTATTGATGACTACAAGGCAAGCAGAAGGAGGAATGGTGAAGGACTCTGAACCACTCCAAGCACTGGGGCCTTTTTGAAAGAGGGACGGAGATACAAAAACAGATTATCCTTTCCAACTGTCCATCTTAAGTATCAAAGTCCAATTTACAGACTGCAGGGGAAGACGTTAAATGAGCTTCCTTCCGTGAGAATGTAACACTATTGTTCTAAAGTCAGATAGTGCATTTTCGCCGCAATGGCAGCAATTTCCTTGAATGGTACATTGCTAGCATCTGGATCTAAACCAGGCTTTAGTAAACTTGGAAGCAGTCAGTCTGTTATTAACAAACATGACCAACACAATGTGATCCATATTACTTCCATCTTGACTGAAATTATATTCAAGCACAGGCCCCACTGGAAGGTAGTGAGAACATTAAGATGCTGTGAAAGTCTTTTTAATTCCTAAAGGAATGATGGTCAGATTTACTTACCATATAAATTGGTCAAATGAGGCTGTATGCCGGAAGACTGCCTTTTTTTTTTACTTCAGTCCCGGCAATTCAGAGAAATTCTGTTGTGAAACACTGCCACTAGTGGTCATTCAGTATAATCTGCAGATGGAAAAGTCCACTGTTAGCATATTTACTATAAACAGTACAAAAAATTGTGATTTTTATAAAGGGTAAACAGATCAATTCTATAAAGTCTCTATTATTGTGAAAATCATCAGCACGTTAGAAAATCAAATTTTGTGTTTTTAACCTCCCATACTTCACTGAATCCCATGCCTCATTTGCTAACAATCTCTAAACAACTGTAGCATGTACATTAGGATATAGATAAAGAGATCTTTTTGCCAGCCAAGTGACAGTGTACCCATCTCACTTAATTTCTTTTAGGATATGTTACAGCAGTAGCAATTAAGCCAGCTGATAAGTTGATCGAGGAAGGGTTAGGCTACAGTTAATGGGAATAATAAAAGCTATGAATAGCATGTTCATCATCATCATCTTAGGTAATTCCTATCAGTTCAGCAATAGTCAAGTTGAGACCCTTATGCTCACTTACCTTCATATAAATTTAGAAGTCTCAAAATATGCCCTTATTTCTTTAATCTTACCATCTTATTAATTTGGGCATCCTGTCTACCCTGCTACTTATTTCATTACCAAGATAAATGTATCCTGCTGCTTGCTAGACAATAGAGTAGCCCTCCGGTCAGACAACATCTTGCTTTAACTTTATGATGTCATCTTGCTAGGCAACAGAGTAGCCCTCCGGTCAGACAACATCTTGCTTTAGCTTTATGATGTCAGAGCGCCTCAGGTCAAATTGTCCTTGTGGAAGCTGTCCACACAGGAGGAGGAGCTATCAGAAGTTATGCAGTAGGATTCTATCTGTATTGATGACTACAAGGCAAGCAGGAGGAGGAATGGTGAAGGACTCTGAACCACTCCAAGCACTGGGGCCTTTTTGAAAGAGGGACGGAGATACAAAAACAGATTATCCTTTCCAACTGTCCATCTTAAGTATCAAAGTCCAATTTACAGAGTGCAGGGGGAGACGTTAAATGAGCTTCCTTCCGTGAGAATGTAACACTATTGTTCTAAAGTCAGATAGTGCATTTTCGCCGCAATGGCAGCAATTTCCTTGAATGGTACATTGCTAGCATCTGGATCTAAACCAGGCTTTAGTAAACTTGGAAGCAGTCAGTCTGTTATTAACAAACATGACCAACACAATGTGATCCATATTACTTCCATCTTGACTGAAATTATATTCAAGCACAGGCCCCACTGGAAGGTAGTGAGAACATTAAGATGCTGTGAAAGTCTTTTTAATTCCTAAAGGAATGATGGTCAGATTTACTTACCATATAAATTGGTCAAATGAGGCTGTATGCCGGAAGACTGCCTTTTTTTTTTTACTTCAGTCCCGGCAATTCAGAGAAATTCTGTTGTGAAACACTGCCACTAGTGGTCATTCAGTATAATCTGCAGATGGAAAAGTCCACTGTTAGCATATTTACTATAAACAGTACAAAAAATTGTGATTTTTATAAAGGGTAAACAGATCAATTCTATAAAGTCTCTATTATTGTGAAAATCATCAGCACGTTAGAAAATCAAATTTTGTGTTTTTAACCTCCCATACTTCACTGAATCCCATGCCTCATTTGCTAACAATCTCTAAACAACTGTAGCATGTACATTAGGATATAGATAAAGAGATCTTTTTGCCAGCCAAGTGGCAGTGTACCCATCTCACTTAATTTCTTTTAGGATATGTTACAGCAGTAGCAATTAAGCCAGCTGATAAGTTGATCGAGGAAGGGTTAGGCTACAGTTAATGGGAATAATAAAAGCTATGAATAGCATGTTCATCATCATCATCTTAGGTAATTCCTATCAGTTCAGCAATAGTCAAGTTGAGACCCTTATGCTCACTTACCTTCATATACATTTAGAAGTCTCAAAATATGCCCTTATTTCTTTAATCTTACCATCTTAGTTTTCATTTGGGCATCCTGTCTACCCTGCTACTTATTTCATTACCAAAATAAATTTATCCTGCTGCTTGCTAGGCAACAGAGTAGCCCTCCGGTCAGACAACATCTTGCTTTAACTTTATGATGTCATCTTGCTAGGCAACAGATTGGCCCTCAGGTCAGACAACATCTTGCTTTAGCTTTATGATGTCAGAGCGCCTCAGGTCCAATTGTCCTTGTGGAAGCTGTCCACACAGGAGGAGGAGCTATCAGAAGTTATGCAGTAGTTTTCTATCTGTATTGATGACTACAAGGCAAGCAGGAGGAGGAATGGTGAAGGACTCTGAACCACTCAAAGCACTGGGGCCTTTTTGAAAGAGGGACAGAGATACAAAAACAGATTATCCTTTCCAACTGTCCATCTTCAGTATCAAAGTCTAATTTACAGAGTGCAGGGGAAGACGTTAAATGAGCTTCCTTCCGTGAGAACGTAACACTATCGTTCTAAAGTCAGATAGTGCATTTTCGCCGCAATGGTAGCAATTTCCTTGAATGGTACATTGCTAGCATCAGGATCTAAACCAGGCTTTAGTAAACTTGGAAGCAGTCAGTCTGTTATTAACTAACATGACCAACACAATGTGATCCATATTACTTCCATCTTGACTGAAATTATATTCAAGCACAGGCCCCACTGAAAGGTAGTGAGAACATTAAGATGCTGTGAAAGTCTTTTTATTTCCTCAAGGAATGATGGTCAGATTTACTTACCATATAAATTGGTCAAATGATGCTGTATGCCGGAAGACTGCCTTTTTTTTTTTATTTCAGTCCCGGCAATTCGGAGAAATTCTGTTGTGAAACACTGCCACTAGTGGTCATTCAGTATAATCTGCAGATGGAAAAGTCCACTGTTAGCATATTTACTATGAACAGTACAAAAAATTGTGATTTTTATAAAGGGTAAACAGATCAATTCTTTGAAGTCTCTATTA
This sequence comes from Lissotriton helveticus, assembly GCF_964261635.1. Lineage (NCBI taxonomy): Eukaryota > Metazoa > Chordata > Amphibia > Caudata > Salamandridae > Lissotriton > Lissotriton helveticus. The sequence continues at coordinate 1,184,644,129 of NC_136067.1, forward strand.
TTGTGAAAATCAACAGCACGTTAGAAAATCAAATCTCAATTTGTGTTTTTAACCTCTCATACTTTCCTGAATCCCATGCCTCATTTGCTAACAATCTCTAAATAACTGTAGCATGTACATTAGGATATAGATAAAGCGATCTTTTTGCCAGCCAAGTGGCAGTGTACCCATCTCACTTCATTTCTTTTAGGATATGGTACACCAGTAGCAATTAAGCCAGCTGATAAGTTGATCGAGGAAGGGTTAGGCTACAGTTAATGGGAATAATAAAAGCTATGAATAGCATGTTCATCATCATCATCTTAGGTAATTCCTATCAGTTCAGCAATAGCCAAGTTGAGACCCTTATGCTCACTTACCTTCATACAAATTTAGAAGTCTCAAAAAATGCCCTTATTTCTTTAATCTTACCATCTTATTAATTTGGGCATCCTGTCTACCCTGCTACTTATTTCATTACCAAGATAAATGTATCCTGCTGCTTGCTAGACAATAGAGTAGCCCTCCGGTCAGACAACATCTTGCTTTAACTTTATGATGTCATCTTGCTAGGCAACAGAGTAGCCCTCCGGTCAGACAACATCTTGCTTTAGCTTTATGATGTCAGAGCGCCTCAGGTCAAATTGTCCTTGTGGAAGCTGTCCACACAGGAGGAGGAGCTATCAGAAGTTATGCAGTAGGATTCTATCTGTATTGATGACTACAAGGCAAGCAGGAGGAGGAATGGTGAAGGACTCTGAACCACTCCAAGCACTGGGGCCTTTTTGAAAGAGGGACGGAGATACAAAAACAGATTATCCTTTCCAACTGTCCATCTTAAGTATCAAAGTCCAATTTACAGAGTGCAGGGGGAGACGTTAAATGAGCTTCCTTCCGTGAGAATGTAACACTATTGTTCTAAAGTCAGATAGTGCATTTTCACCGCAATGGCAGCAATTTCCTTGAATGGTACATTGCTAGCATCTGGATCTAAACCAGGCTTTAGTAAACTTGGAAGCAGTCAGTCTGTTATTAACAAACATGACCAACACAATGTGATCCATATTACTTCCATCTTGACTGAAATTATATTCAAGCACAGGCCCCACTGGAAGGTAGTGAGAACATTAAGATGCTGTGAAAGTCTTTTTAATTCCTAAAGGAATGATGGTCAGATTTACTTACCATATAAATTGGTCAAATGAGGCTGTATGCCGGAAGACTGCCTTTTTTTTTTTTAACTTCAGTCCCGGCAATTCAGAGAAATTCTGTTGTGAAACACTGCCACTGCTGGTCATTCAGTATAATCTGCAGATGGAAAAGTCCACTGTTAGCATATTTACTATAAACAGTACAAAAAATTGTGATTTTTATAAAGGGTAAACAGATCAATTCTATAAAGTCTCTATTATTGTGAAAATCATCAGCACGTTAGAAAATCAAATTTTGTGTTTTTAACCTCCCATACTTCACTGAATCCCATGCCTCATTTGCTAACAATCTCTAAACAACTGTAGCATGTACATTAGGATATAGATAAAGAGATCTTTTTGCCAGCCAAGTGGCAGTGTACCCATCTCACTTAATTTCTTTTAGGATATGTTACAGCAGTAGCAATTAAGCCAGCTGATAAGTTGATCGAGGAAGGGTTAGGCTACAGTTAATGGGAATAATAAAAGCTATGAATAGCATGTTCATCATCATCATCTTAGGTAATTCCTATCAGTTCAGCAATAGTCAAGTTGAGACCCTTATGCTCACTTACCTTCATATAAATTTAGAAGTCTCAAAATATGCCCTTATTTCTTTAATCTTACCATCTTAGTTTTCATTTGGGCATCCTGTCTACCCTGCTACTTATTTAATTACCAAGATAAATTTATCCTGCTGCTTGCTAGGCAACAGAGTAGCCCTCCGGTCAGACAACATCTTGCTTTAACTTTATGATGTCATCTTGCTAGGCAACAGATTGGCCCTCAGGTCAGACAACATCTTGCTTTAGCTTTATGATGTCAGAGCGCCTCAGGTCCAATTGTCCTTGTGGAAGCTGTCCACACAGGAGGAGGAGCTATCAGAAGTTATGCAGTAGTTTTCTATCTGTATTGATGACTACAAGGCAAGCAGGAGGAGGAATGGTGAAGGACTCTGAACCACTCAAAGCACTGGGGCCTTTTTGAAAGAGGGACAGAGATACAAAAACAGATTATCCTTTCCAACTGTCCATCTTCAGTATCAAAGTCCAATTTACAGAGTGCAGGGGAAGACGTTAAATGAGCTTCCTTCCGTGAGAACGTAACACTATCGTTCTAAAGTCAGATAGTGCATTTTCGCCGCAATGGTAGCAATTTCCTTGAATGGTACATTGCTAGCATCAGGATCTAAACCAGGCTTTAGTAAACTTGGAAGCAGTCAGTCTGTTATTAACTAACATGACCAACACAATGTGATCCATATTACTTCCATCTTGACTGAAATTATATTCAAGCACAGGCCCCACTGAAAGGTAGTGAGAACATTAAGATGCTGTGAAAGTCTTTTTATTTCCTCAAGGAATGATGGTCAGATTTACTTACCATATAAATTGGTCAAATGATGCTGTATGCCGGAAGACTGCCTTTTTTTTTTTATTTCAGTCCCGGCAATTCGGAGAAATTCTGTTGTGAAACACTGCCACTAGTGGTCATTCAGTATAATCTGCAGATGGAAAAGTCCACTGTTAGCATATTTACTATGAACAGTACAAAAAATTGTGATTTTTATAAAGGGTAAACAGATCAATTCTTTGAAGTCTCTATTATTGTGAAAATCAACAGCACGTTAGAAAATCAAATCTCAATTTGTGTTTTTAACCTCTCATACTTTCCTGAATCCCATGCCTCATTTGCTAACAATCTCTAAATAACTGTAGCATGTACATTAGGATATAGATAAAGCGATCTTTTTGCCAGCCAAGTGGCAGTGTACCCATCTCACTTCATTTCTTTTAGGATATGGTACACCAGTAGCAATTAAGCCAGCTGATAAGTTGATCGAGGAAGGGTTAGGCTACAGTTAATGGGAATAATAAAAGCTATGAATAGCATGTTCATCATCATCATCTTAGGTAATTCCTATCAGTTCAGCAATAGCCAAGTTGAGACCCTTATGCTCACTTACCTTCATACAAATTTAGAAGTCTCAAAAAATGCCCTTATTTCTTTAATCTTACCATCTTATTAATTTGGGCATCCTGTCTACCCTGCTACTTATTTCATTACCAAGATAAATGTATCCTGCTGCTTGCTAGACAATAGAGTAGCCCTCCGGTCAGACAACATCTTGCTTTAACTTTATGATGTCATCTTGCTAGGCAACAGAGTAGCCCTCCGGTCAGACAACATCTTGCTTTAGCTTTATGATGTCAGAGCGCCTCAGGTCAAATTGTCCTTGTGGAAGCTGTCCACACAGGAGGAGGAGCTATCAGAAGTTATGCAGTAGGATTCTATCTGTATTGATGACTACAAGGCAAGCAGGAGGAGGAATGGTGAAGGACTCTGAACCACTCCAAGCACTGGGGCCTTTTTGAAAGAGGGACGGAGATACAAAAACAGATTATCCTTTCCAACTGTCCATCTTAAGTATCAAAGTCCAATTTACAGAGTGCAGGGGGAGACGTTAAATGAGCTTCCTTCCGTGAGAATGTAACACTATTGTTCTAAAGTCAGATAGTGCATTTTCGCCGCAATGGCAGCAATTTCCTTGAATGGTACATTGCTAGCATCTGGATCTAAACCAGGCTTTAGTAAACTTGGAAGCAGTCAGTCTGTTATTAACAAACATGACCAACACAATGTGATCCATATTACTTCCATCTTGACTGAAATTATATTCAAGCACAGGCCCCACTGGAAGGTAGTGAGAACATTAAGATGCTGTGAAAGTCTTTTTAATTCCTAAAGGAATGATGGTCAGATTTACTTACCATATAAATTGGTCAAATGAGGCTGTATGCGGGAAGACTGCCTTTTTTTTTTTTAACTTCAGTCCCGGCAATTCAGAGAAATTCTGTTGTGAAACACTGCCACTGCTGGTCATTCAGTATAATCTGCAGATGGAAAAGTCCACTGTTAGCATATTTACTATAAACAGTACAAAAAATTGTGATTTTTATAAAGGGTAAACAGATCAATTCTATAAAGTCTCTATTATTGTGAAAATCATCAGCACGTTAGAAAATCAAATTTTGTGTTTTTAACCTCCCATACTTCACTGAATCCCATGCCTCATTTGCTAACAATCTCTAAACAACTGTAGCATGTACATTAGGATATAGATAAAGAGATCTTCTTGCCAGCCAAGTGGCAGTGTACCCATCTCACTTAATTTCTTTTAGGATATGTTACAGCAGTAGCAATTAAGCCAGCTGATAAGTTGATCGAGGAAGGGTTAGGCTACAGTTAATGGGAATAATAAAAGCTATGAATAGCATGTTCATCATCATCATCTTAGGTAATTCCTATCAGTTCAGCAATAGTCAAGTTGAGACCCTTATGCTCACTTACCTTCATATACATTTAGAAGTCTCAAAATATGCCCTTATTTCTTTAATCTTACCATCTTAGTTTTCATTTGGGCATCCTGTCTACCCTGCTACTTATTTCATTACCAAGATAAATTTATCCTGCTGCTTGCTAGGCAACAGAGTAGCCCTCCGGTCAGACAACATCTTGCTTTAACTTTATGATGTCATCTTGCTAGGCAACAGATTGGCCCTCAGGTCAGACAACATCTTGCTTTAGCTTTATGATGTCAGAGCGCCTCAGGTCCAATTGTCCTTGTGGAAGCTGTCCACACAGGAGGAGGAGCTATCAGAAGTTATGCAGTAGTTTTCTATCTGTATTGATGACTACAAGGCAAGCAGGAGGAGGAATGGTGAAGGACTCTGAACCACTCAAAGCACTGGGGCCTTTTTGAAAGAGGGACAGAGATACAAAAACAGATTATCCTTTCCAACTGTCCATCTTCAGTATCAAAGTCCAATTTACAGAGTGCAGGGGAAGACGTTAAATGAGCTTCCTTCCGTGAGAACGTAACACTATCGTTCTAAAGTCAGATAGTGCATTTTCGCCGCAATGGTAGCAATTTCCTTGAATGGTACATTGCTAGCATCAGGATCTAAACCAGGCTTTAGTAAACTTGGAAGCAGTCAGTCTGTTATTAACTAACATGACCAACACAATGTGATCCATATTACTTCCATCTTGACTGAAATTATATTCAAGCACAGGCCCCACTGAAAGGTAGTGAGAACATTAAGATGCTGTGAAAGTCTTTTTATTTCCTCAAGGAATGATGGTCAGATTTACTTACCATATAAATTGGTCAAATGATGCTGTATGCCGGAAGACTGCCTTTTTTTTTTTATTTCAGTCCCGGCAATTCGGAGAAATTCTGTTGTGAAACACTGCCACTAGTGGTCATTCAGTATAATCTGCAGATGGAAAAGTCCACTGTTAGCATATTTACTATGAACAGTACAAAAAATTGTGATTTTTATAAAGGGTAAACAGATCAATTCTTTGAAGTCTCTATTATTGTGAAAATCAACAGCACGTTAGAAAATCAAATCTCAATTTGTGTTTTTAACCTCTCATACTTTCCTGAATCCCATGCCTCATTTGCTAACAATCTCTAAATAACTGTAGCATGTACATTAGGATATAGATAAAGCGATCTTTTTGCCAGCCAAGTGGCAGTGTACCCATCTCACTTCATTTCTTTTAGGATATGGTACACCAGTAGCAATTAAGCCAGCTGATAAGTTGATCGAGGAAGGGTTAGGCTACAGTTAATGGGAATAATAAAAGCTATGAATAGCATGTTCATCATCATCATCTTAGGTAATTCCTATCAGTTCAGCAATAGCCAAGTTGAGACCCTTATGCTCACTTACCTTCATACAAATTTAGAAGTCTCAAAAAATGCCCTTATTTCTTTAATCTTACCATCTTATTAATTTGGGCATCCTGTCTACCCTGCTACTTATTTCATTACCAAGATAAATGTATCCTGCTGCTTGCTAGACAATAGAGTAGCCCTCCGGTCAGACAACATCTTGCTTTAACTTTATGATGTCATCTTGCTAGGCAACAGAGTAGCCCTCCGGTCAGACAACATCTTGCTTTAGCTTTATGATGTCAGAGCGCCTCAGGTCAAATTGTCCTTGTGGAAGCTGTCCACACAGGAGGAGGAGCTATCAGAAGTTATGCAGTAGGATTCTATCTGTATTGATGACTACAAGGCAAGCAGGAGGAGGAATGGTGAAGGACTCTGAACCACTCCAAGCACTGGGGCCTTTTTGAAAGAGGGACGGAGATACAAAAACAGATTATCCTTTCCAACTGTCCATCTTAAGTATCAAAGTCCAATTTACAGAGTGCAGGGGGAGACGTTAAATGAGCTTCCTTCCGTGAGAATGTAACACTATTGTTCTAAAGTCAGATAGTGCATTTTCGCCGCAATGGCAGCAATTTCCTTGAATGGTACATTGCTAGCATCTGGATCTAAACCAGGCTTTAGTAAACTTGGAAGCAGTCAGTCTGTTATTAACAAACATGACCAACACAATGTGATCCATATTACTTCCATCTTGACTGAAATTATATTCAAGCACAGGCCCCACTGGAAGGTAGTGAGAACATTAAGATGCTGTGAAAGTCTTTTTAATTCCTAAAGGAATGATGGTCAGATTTACTTACCATATAAATTGGTCAAATGAGGCTGTATGCGGGAAGACTGCCTTTTTTTTTTTTAACTTCAGTCCCGGCAATTCAGAGAAATTCTGTTGTGAAACACTGCCACTGCTGGTCATTCAGTATAATCTGCAGATGGAAAAGTCCACTGTTAGCATATTTACTATAAACAGTACAAAAAATTGTGATTTTTATAAAGGGTAAACAGATCAATTCTATAAAGTCTCTATTATTGTGAAAATCATCAGCACGTTAGAAAATCAAATTTTGTGTTTTTAACCTCCCATACTTCACTGAATCCCATGCCTCATTTGCTAACAATCTCTAAACAACTGTAGCATGTACATTAGGATATAGATAAAGAGATCTTTTTGCCAGCCAAGTGGCAGTGTACCCATCTCACTTAATTTCTTTTAGGATATGTTACAGCAGTAGCAATTAAGCCAGCTGATAAGTTGATCGAGGAAGGGTTAGGCTACAGTTAATGGGAATAATAAAAGCTATGAATAGCATGTTCATCATCATCATCTTAGGTAATTCCTATCAGTTCAGCAATAGTCAAGTTGAGACCCTTATGCTCACTTACCTTCATATAAATTTAGAAGTCTCAAAAAATGCCCTTATTTCCTTAATCTTACCATCTTAGTTTTCATTTGGGCATCCTGTCTACCCTGCTACTTATTTCATTACCAAGATAAATTTATCCTGCTGCTTGCTAGGCAACAGAGTAGCCCTCCGGTCAGACAACATCTTGCTTTAACTTTATGATGTCATCTTGCTAGGCAACAGATTGGCCCTCAGGTCAGACAACATCTTGCTTTAGCTTTATGATGTCAGAGCGCCTCAGGTCCAATTGTCCTTGTGGAAGCTGTCCACACAGGAGGAGGAGCTATCAGAAGTTATGCAGTAGGATTCTATCTGTATTGATGACTACAAGGCAAGCAGGAGGAGGAATGGTGAAGGACTCTGAACCACTCAAAGCACTGGGGCCTTTTTGAAAGAGGGACAGAGATACAAAAACAGATTATCCTTTCCAACTGTCCATCTTCAGTATCAAAGTCCAATTTACAGAGTGCAGGGGAAGACGTTAAATGAGCTTCCTTCCGTGAGAACGTAACACTATCGTTCTAAAGTCAGATAGTGCATTTTCGCCGCAATGGTAGCAATTTCCTTGAATGGTACATTGCTAGCATCAGGATCTAAACCAGGCTTTAGTAAACTTGGAAGCAGTCAGTCTGTTATTAACTAACATGACCAACACAATGTGATCCATATTACTTCCATCTTGACTGAAATTATATTCAAGCACAGGCCCCACTGAAAGGTAGTGAGAACATTAAGATGCTGTGAAAGTCTTTTTATTTCCTCAAGGAATGATGGTCTGATTTACTTACCATATAAATTGGTCAAATGATGCTGTATGCCGGAAGACTGCCTTTTTTTTTTATTTCAGTCCCGGCAATTCGGAGAAATTCTGTTGTGAAACACTGCCACTAGTGGTCATTCAGTATAATCTGCAGATGGAAAAGTCCACTGTTAGCATATTTACTATGAACAGTACAAAAAATTGTGATTTTTATAAAGGGTAAACAGATCAATTCTTTGAAGTCTCTATTATTGTGAAAATCAACAGCACGTTAGAAAATCAAATCTCAATTTGTGTTTTTAACCTCTCATACTTTCCTGAATCCCATGCCTCATTTGCTAACAATCTCTAAATAACTGTAGCATGTACATTAGGATATAGATAAAGCGATCTTTTTGCCAGCCAAGTGGCAGTGTACCCATCTCACTTCATTTCTTTTAGGATATGGTACACCAGTAGCAATTAAGCCAGCTGATAAGTTGATCGAGGAAGGGTTAGGCTACAGTTAATGGGAATAATAAAAGCTATGAATAGCATGTTCATCATCATCATCTTAGGTAATTCCTATCAGTTCAGCAATAGCCAAGTTGAGACCCTTATGCTCACTTACCTTCATACAAATTTAGAAGTCTCAAAAAATGCCCTTATTTCTTTAATCTTACCATCTTATTAATTTGGGCATCCTGTCTACCCTGCTACTTATTTCATTACCAAGATAAATGTATCCTGCTGCTTGCTAGACAATAGAGTAGCCCTCCGGTCAGACAACATCTTGCTTTAACTTTATGATGTCATCTTGCTAGGCAACAGAGTAGCCCTCCGGTCAGACAACATCTTGCTTTAGCTTTATGATGTCAGAGCGCCTCAGGTCAAATTGTCCTTGTGGAAGCTGTCCACACAGGAGGAGGAGCTATCAGAAGTTATGCAGTAGGATTCTATCTGTATTGATGACTACAAGGCAAGCAGGAGGAGGAATGGTGAAGGACTCTGAACCACTCCAAGCACTGGGGCCTTTTTGAAAGAGGGACGGAGATACAAAAACAGATTATCCTTTCCAACTGTCCATCTTAAGTATCAAAGTCCAATTTACAGAGTGCAGGGGGAGACGTTAAATGAGCTTCCTTCCGTGAGAATGTAACACTATTGTTCTAAAGTCAGATAGTGCATTTTCGCCGCAATGGCAGCAATTTCCTTGAATGGTACATTGCTAGCATCTGGATCTAAACCAGGCTTTAGTAAACTTGGAAGCAGTCAGTCTGTTATTAACAAACATGACCAACACAATGTGATCCATATTACTTCCATCTTGACTGAAATTATATTCAAGCACAGGCCCCACTGGAAGGTAGTGAGAACATTAAGATGCTGTGAAAGTCTTTTTAATTCCTAAAGGAATGATGGTCAGATTTACTTACCATATAAATTGGTCAAATGAGGCTGTATGCGGGAAGACTGCCTTTTTTTTTTTTAACTTCAGTCCCGGCAATTCAGAGAAATTCTGTTGTGAAACACTGCCACTGCTGGTCATTCAGTATAATCTGCAGATGGAAAAGTCCACTGTTAGCATATTTACTATAAACAGTACAAAAAATTGTGATTTTTATAAAGGGTAAACAGATCAATTCTATAAAGTCTCTATTATTGTGAAAATCATCAGCACGTTAGAAAATCAAATTTTGTGTTTTTAACCTCCCATACTTCACTGAATCCCATGCCTCATTTGCTAACAATCTCTAAACAACTGTAGCATGTACATTAGGATATAGATAAAGAGATCTTTTTGCCAGCCAAGTGGCAGTGTACCCATCTCACTTAATTTCTTTTAGGATATGTTACAGCAGTAGCAATTAAGCCAGCTGATAAGTTGATCGAGGAAGGGTTAGGCTACAGTTAATGGGAATAATAAAAGCTATGAATAGCATGTTCATCATCATCATCTTAGGTAATTCCTATCAGTTCAGCAATAGTCAAGTTGAGACCCTTATGCTCACTTACCTTCATATAAATTTAGAAGTCTCAAAAAATGCCCTTATTTCTTTAATCTTACCATCTTAGTTTTCATTTGGGCATCCTGTCTACCCTGCTACTTATTTCATTACCAAGATAAATTTATCCTGCTGCTTGCTAGGCAACAGAGTAGCCCTCCGGTCAGACAACATCTTGCTTTAACTTTATGATGTCATCTTGCTAGGCAACAGATTGGCCCTCAGGTCAGACAACATCTTGCTTTAGCTTTATGATGTCAGAGCGCCTCAGGTCCAATTGTCCTTGTGGAAGCTGTCCACACAGGAGGAGGAGCTATCAGAAGTTATGCAGTAGTTTTCTATCTGTATTGATGACTACAAGGCAAGCAGGAGGAGGAATGGTGAAGGACTCTGAACCACTCAAAGCACTGGGGCCTTTTTGAAAGAGGGACAGAGATACAAAAACAGATTATCCTTTCCAACTGTCCATCTTCAGTATCAAAGTCCAATTTACAGAGTGCAGGGGAAGACGTTAAATGAGCTTCCTTCCGTGAGAACGTAACACTATCGTTCTAAAGTCAGATAGTGCATTTTCGCCGCAATGGTAGCAATTTCCTTGAATGGTACATTGCTAGCATCAGGATCTAAACCAGGCTTTAGTAAACTTGGAAGCAGTCAGTCTGTTATTAACTAACATGACCAACACAATGTGATCCATATTACTTCCATCTTGACTGAAATTATATTCAAGCACAGGCCCCACTGAAAGGTAGTGAGAACATTAAGATGCTGTGAAAGTCTTTTTATTTCCTCAAGGAATGATGGTCAGATTTACTTACCATATAAATTGGTCAAATGATGCTGTATGCCGGAAGACTGCCTTTTTTTTTTATTTCAGTCCCGGCAATTCGGAGAAATTCTGTTGTGAAACACTGCCACTAGTGGTCATTCAGTATAATCTGCAGATGGAAAAGTCCACTGTTAGCATATTTACTATGAACAGTACAAAAAATTGTGATTTTTATAAAGGGTAAACAGATCAATTCTTTGAAGTCTCTATTATTGTGAAAATCAACAGCACGTTAGAAAATCAAATCTCAATTTGTGTTTTTAACCTCTCATACTTTCCTGAATCCCATGCCTCATTTGCTAACAATCTCTATATAACTGTAGCATGTACATTAGGATATAGATAAAGCGATCTTTTTGCCAGCCAAGTGGCAGTGTACCCATCTCACTTCATTTCTTTTAGGATATGGTACACCAGTAGCAATTAAGCCAGCTGATAAGTTGATCGAGGAAGGGTTAGGCTACAGTTAATGGGAATAATAAAAGCTATGAATAGCATGTTCATCATCATCATCTTAGGTAATTCCTATCAGTTCAGCAATAGCCAAGTTGAGACCCTTATGCTCACTTACCTTCATACAAATTTAGAAGTCTCAAAAAATGCCCTTATTTCTTTAATCTTACCATCTTATTAATTTGGGCATCCTGTCTACCCTGCTACTTATTTCATTACCAAGATAAATGTATCCTGCTGCTTGCTAGACAATAGAGTAGCCCTCCGGTCAGACAACATCTTGCTTTAACTTTATGATGTCATCTTGCTAGGCAACAGAGTAGCCCTCCGGTCAGACAACATCTTGCTTTAGCTTTATGATGTCAGAGCGCCTCAGGTCAAATTGTCCTTGTGGAAGCTGTCCACACAGGAGGAGGAGCTATCAGAAGTTATGCAGTAGGATTCTATCTGTATTGATGACTACAAGGCAAGCAGGAGGAGGAATGGTGAAGGACTCTGAACCACTCCAAGCACTGGGGCCTTTTTGAAAGAGGGACGGAGATACAAAAACAGATTATCCTTTCCAACTGTCCATCTTAAGTATCAAAGTCCAATTTACAGAGTGCAGGGGGAGACGTTAAATGAGCTTCCTTCCGTGAGAATGTAACACTATTGTTCTAAAGTTAGATAGTGCATTTTCGCCGCAATGGCAGCAATTTCCTTGAATGGTACATTGCTAGCATCTGGATCTAAACCAGGCTTTAGTAAACTTGGAAGCAGTCAGTCTGTTATTAACAAACATGACCAACACAATGTGATCCATATTACTTCCATCTTGACTGAAATTATATTCAAGCACAGGCCCCACTGGAAGGTAGTGAGAACATTAAGATGCTGTGAAAGTCTTTTTAATTCCTAAAGGAATGATGGTCAGATTTACTTACCATATAAATTGGTCAAATGAGGCTGTATGCGGGAAGACTGCCTTTTTTTTTTAACTTCAGTCCCGGCAATTCAGAGAAATTCTGTTGTGAAACACTGCCACTGCTGGTCATTCAGTATAATCTGCAGATGGAAAAGTCCACTGTTAGCATATTTACTATAAACAGTACAAACAATTGTGATTTTTATAAAGGGTAAACAGATCAATTCTATAAAGTCTCTATTATTGTGAAAATCATCAGCACGTTAGAAAATCAAATTTTGTGTTTTTAACCTCCCATACTTCACTGAATCCCATGCCTCATTTGCTAACAATCTCTAAACAACTGTAGCATGTACATTAGGATATAGATAAAGAGATCTTTTTGCCAGCCAAGTGACAGTGTACCCATCTCACTTAATTTCTTTTAGGATATGTTACAGCAGTAGCAATTAAGCCAGCTGATAAGTTGATCGAGGAAGGGTTAGGCTACAGTTAATGGGAATAATAAAAGCTATGAATAGCATGTTCATCATCATCATCTTAGGTAATTCCTATCAGTTCAGCAATAGTCAAGTTGAGACCCTTATGCTCACTTACCTTCATATAAATTTAGAAGTCTCAAAAAATGCCCTTATTTCTTTAATCTTACCATCTTAGTTTTCATTTGGGCATCCTGTCTACCCTGCTACTTATTTCATTACCAAGATAAATTTATGCTGCTGCTTGCTAGGCAACAGAGTAGCCCTCCGGTCAGACAACATCTTGCTTTAACTTTATGATGTCATCTTGCTAGGCAACAGATTGGCCCTCAGGTCAGACAACATCTTGCTTTAGCTTTATGATGTCAGAGCGCCTCAGGTCCAATTGTCCTTGTGGAAGCTGTCCACACAGGAGGAGGAGCTATCAGAAGTTATGCAGTAGTTTTCTATCTGTATTGATGACTACAAGGCAAGCAGGAGGAGGAATGGTGAAGGACTCTGAACCACTCAAAGCACTGGGGCCTTTTTGAAAGAGGGACAGAGATACAAAAACAGATTATCCTTTCCAACTGTCCATCTTCAGTATCAAAGTCCAATTTACAGAGTGCAGGGGAAGACGTTAAATGAGCTTCCTTCCGTGAGAAGGTAACACTATCGTTCTAAAGTCAGATAGTGCATTTTCGCCGCAATGGTAGCAATTTCCTTGAATGGTACATTGCTAGCATCAGGATCTAAACCAGGCTTTAGTAAACTTGGAAGCAGTCAGTCTGTTATTAACTAACATGACCAACACAATGTGATCCATATTACTTCCATCTTGACTGAAATTATATTCAAGCACAGGCCCCACTGAAAGGTAGTGAGAACATTAAGATGCTGTGAAAGTCTTTTTATTTCCTCAAGGAATGATGGTCAGATTTACTTACCATATAAATTGGTCAAATGATGCTGTATGCCGGAAGACTGCCTTTTTTTTTTATTTCAGTCCCGGCAATTCGGAGAAATTCTGTTGTGAAACACTGCCACTAGTGGTCATTCAGTATAATCTGCAGATGGAAAAGTCCACTGTTAGCATATTTACTATGAACAGTACAAAAATTTTTGATTTTTATAAAGGGTAAACAGATCAATTCTTTGAAGTCTCTATTATTGTGAAAATCAACAGCACGTTAGAAAATCAAATCTCAATTTGTGTTTTTAACCTCTCATACTTTCCTGAATCCCATGCCTCATTTGCTAACAATCTCTAAATAACTGTAGCATGTACATTAGGATATAGATAAAGCGATCTTTTTGCCAGCCAAGTGGCAGTGTACCCATCTCACTTCATTTCTTTTAGGATATGGTACACCAGTAGCAATTAAGCCAGCTGATAAGTTGATCGAGGAAGGGTTAGGCTACAGTTAATGGGAATAATAAAAGCTATGAATAGCATGTTCATCATCATCATCTTAGGTAATTCCTATCAGTTCAGCAATAGCCAAGTTGAGACCCTTATGCTCACTTACCTTCATACAAATTTAGAAGTCTCAAAAAATGCCCTTATTTCTTTAATCTTACCATCTTATTAATTTGGGCATCCTGTCTACCCTGCTACTTATTTCATTACCAAGATAAATGTATCCTGCTGCTTGCTAGACAATAGAGTAGCCCTCCGGTCAGACAACATCTTGCTTTAACTTTATGATGTCATCTTGCTAGGCAACAGAGTAGCCCTCCGGTCAGACAACATCTTGCTTTAGCTTTATGATGTCAGAGCGCCTCAGGTCAAATTGTCCTTGTGGAAGCTGTCCACACAGGAGGAGGAGCTATCAGAAGTTATGCAGTAGGATTCTATCTGTATTGATGACTACAAGGCAAGCAGGAGGAGGAATGGTGAAGGACTCTGAACCACTCCAAGCACTGGGGCCTTTTTGAAAGAGGGACGGAGATACAAAAACAGATTATCCTTTCCAACTGTCCATCTTAAGTATCAAAGTCCAATTTACAGAGTGCAGGGGGAGACGTTAAATGAGCTTCCTTCCGTGAGAATGTAACACTATTGTTCTAAAGTTAGATAGTGCATTTTCGCCGCAATGGCAGCAATTTCCTTGAATGGTACATTGCTAGCATCTGGATCTAAACCAGGCTTTAGTAAACTTGGAAGCAGTCAGTCTGTTATTAACAAACATGACCAACACAATGTGATCCATATTACTTCCATCTTGACTGAAATTATATTCAAGCACAGGCCCCACTGGAAGGTAGTGAGAACATTAAGATGCTGTGAAAGTCTTTTTAATTCCTAAAGGAATGATGGTCAGATTTACTTACCATATAAATTGGTCAAATGAGGCTGTATGCGGGAAGACTGCCTTTTTTTTTTAACTTCAGTCCCGGCAATTCAGAGAAATTCTGTTGTGAAACACTGCCACTGCTGGTCATTCAGTATAATCTGCAGATGGAAAAGTCCACTGTTAGCATATTTACTATAAACAGTACAAACAATTGTGATTTTTATAAAGGGTAAACAGATCAATTCTATAAAGTCTCTATTATTGTGAAAATCATCAGCACGTTAGAAAATCAAATTTTGTGTTTTTAACCTCCCATACTTCACTGAATCCCATGCCTCATTTGCTAACAATCTCTAAACAACTGTAGCATGTACATTAGGATATAGATAAAGAGATCTTTTTGCCAGCCAAGTGACAGTGTACCCATCTCACTTAATTTCTTTTAGGATATGTTACAGCAGTAGCAATTAAGCCAGCTGATAAGTTGATCGAGGAAGGGTTAGGCTACAGTTAATGGGAATAATAAAAGCTATGAATAGCATGTTCATCATCATCATCTTAGGTAATTCCTATCAGTTCAGCAATAGTCAAGTTGAGACCCTTATGCTCACTTACCTTCATATAAATTTAGAAGTCTCAAAAAATGCCCTTATTTCTTTAATCTTACCATCTTAGTTTTCATTTGGGCATCCTGTCTACCCTGCTACTTATTTCATTACCAAGATAAATTTATGCTGCTGCTTGCTAGGCAACAGAGTAGCCCTCCGGTCAGACAACATCTTGCTTTAACTTTATGATGTCATCTTGCTAGGCAACAGATTGGCCCTCAGGTCAGACAACATCTTGCTTTAGCTTTATGATGTCAGAGCGCCTCAGGTCCAATTGTCCTTGTGGAAGCTGTCCACACAGGAGGAGGAGCTATCAGAAGTTATGCAGTAGTTTTCTATCTGTATTGATGACTACAAGGCAAGCAGGAGGAGGAATGGTGAAGGACTCTGAACCACTCAAAGCACTGGGGCCTTTTTGAAAGAGGGACAGAGATACAAAAACAGATTATCCTTTCCAACTGTCCATCTTCAGTATCAAAGTCCAATTTACAGAGTGCAGGGGAAGACGTTAAATGAGCTTCCTTCCGTGAGAAGGTAACACTATCGTTCTAAAGTCAGATAGTGCATTTTCGCCGCAATGGTAGCAATTTCCTTGAATGGTACATTGCTAGCATCAGGATCTAAACCAGGCTTTAGTAAACTTGGAAGCAGTCAGTCTGTTATTAACTAACATGACCAACACAATGTGATCCATATTACTTCCATCTTGACTGAAATTATATTCAAGCACAGGCCCCACTGCAAGGTAGTGAGAACATTAAGATGCTGTGAAAGTCTTTTTATTTCCTCAAGGAATGATGGTCAGATTTACTTACCATATAAATTGGTCAAATGATGCTGTATGCCGGAAGACTGCCTTTTTTTTTTATTTCAGTCCCGGCAATTCGGAGAAATTCTGTTGTGAAACACTGCCACTAGTGGTCATTCAGTATAATCTGCAGATGGAAAAGTCCACTGTTAGCATATTTACTATGAACAGTACAAAAAATTTTGATTTTTATAAAGGGTAAACAGATCAATTCTTTGAAGTCTCTATTATTGTGAAAATCAACAGCACGTTAGAAAATCAAATCTCAATTTGTGTTTTTAACCTCTCATACTTTCCTGAATCCCATGCCTCATTTGCTAACAATCTCTAAATAACTGTAGCATGTACATTAGGATATAGATAAAGCGATCTTTTTGCCAGCCAAGTGGCAGTGTACCCATCTCACTTCATTTCTTTTAGGATATGGTACACCAGTAGCAATTAAGCCAGCTGATAAGTTGATCGAGGAAGGGTTAGGCTACAGTTAATGGGAATAATAAAAGCTATGAATAGCATGTTCATCATCATCATCTTAGGTAATTCCTATCAGTTCAGCAATAGCCAAGTTGAGACCCTTATGCTCACTTACCTTCATACAAATTTAGAAGTCTCAAAAAATGCCCTTATTTCTTTAATCTTACCATCTTATTAATTTGGGCATCCTGTCTACCCTGCTACTTATTTCATTACCAAGATAAATGTATCCTGCTGCTTGCTAGACAATAGAGTAGCCCTCCGGTCAGACAACATCTTGCTTTAACTTTATGATGTCATCTTGCTAGGCAACAGAGTAGCCCTCCGGTCAGACAACATCTTGCTTTAGCTTTATGATGTCAGAGCGCCTCAGGTCAAATTGTCCTTGTGGAAGCTGTCCACACAGGAGGAGGAGCTATCAGAAGTTATGCAGTAGGATTCTATCTGTATTGATGACTACAAGGCAAGCAGGAGGAGGAATGGTGAAGGACTCTGAACCACTCCAAGCACTGGGGCCTTTTTGAAAGAGGGACGGAGATACAAAAACAGATTATCCTTTCCAACTGTCCATCTTAAGTATCAAAGTCCAATTTACAGAGTGCAGGGGGAGACGTTAAATGAGCTTCCTTCCGTGAGAATGTAACACTATTGTTCTAAAGTTAGATAGTGCATTTTCGCCGCAATGGCAGCAATTTCCTTGAATGGTACATTGCTAGCATCTGGATCTAAACCAGGCTTTAGTAAACTTGGAAGCAGTCAGTCTGTTATTAACAAACATGACCAACACAATGTGATCCATATTACTTCCATCTTGACTGAAATTATATTCAAGCACAGGCCCCACTGAAAGGTAGTGAGAACATTAAGATGCTGTGAAAGTCTTTTTATTTCCTCAAGGAATGATGGTCAGATTTACTTACCATATAAATTGGTCAAATGATGCTGTATGCCGGAAGACTGCCTTTTTTTTTATTTCAGTCCCGGCAATTCGGAGAAATTCTGTTGTGAAACACTGCCACTAGTGGTCATTCAGTATAATCTGCAGATGGAAAAGTCCACTGTTAGCATATTTACTATAAACAGTACAAAAAATTGTGATTTTTATAAAGGGTAAACAGATCAATTCTATAAAGCCTCTATTATTGTGAAAATCATCAGCACGTTAGAAAATCAAATTTTGTGTTTTTAACCTCCCATACTTCACTGAATCCCATGCCTCATTTGCTAACAATCTCTAAACAACTGTAGCATGTACATTAGGATATAGATAAAGAGATCTTTTTGCCAGCCAAGTGACAGTGTACCCATCTCACTTAATTTCTTTTAGGATATGTTACAGCAGTAGCAATTAAGCCAGCTGATAAGTTGATCGAGGAAGGGTTAGGCTACAGTTAATGGGAATAATAAAAGCTATGAATAGCATGTTCATCATCATCATCTTAGGTAATTCCTATCAGTTCAGCAATAGTCAAGTTGAGACCCTTATGCTCACTTACCTTCATATAAATTTAGAAGTCTCAAAATATGCCCTTATTTCTTTAATCTTACCATCTTATTAATTTGGGCATCCTGTCTACCCTGCTACTTATTTCATTACCAAGATAAATGTATCCTGCTGCTTGCTAGACAATAGAGTAGCCCTCCGGTCAGACAACATCTTGCTTTAACTTTATGATGTCATCTTGCTAGGCAACAGATTGGCCCTCAGGTCAGACAACATCTTGCTTTAGCTTTATGATGTCAGAGCGCCTCAGGTCCAATTGTCCTTGTGGAAGCTGTCCACACAGGAGGAGGAGCTATCAGAAGTTATGCAGTAGGATTCTATCTGTATTGATGACTACAAGGCAAGCAGGAGGAGGAATGGTGAAGGACTCTGAACCACTCAAAGCACTGGGGCCTTTTTGAAAGAGGGACAGAGATACAAAAACAGATTATCCTTTCCAACTGTCCATCTTCAGTATCAAAGTCCAATTTACAGAGTGCAGGGGAAGACGTTAAATGAGCTTCCTTCCGTGAGAAGGTAACACTATCGTTCTAAAGTCAGATAGTGCATTTTCGCCGCAATGGTAGCAATTTCCTTGAATGGTACATTGCTAGCATCAGGATCTAAACCAGGCTTTAGTAAACTTGGAAGCAGTCAGTCTGTTATTAACTAACATGACCAACACAATGTGATCCATATTACTTCCATCTTGACTGAAAGTATATTCAAGCACAGGCCCCACTGAAAGGTAGTGAGAACATTAAGATGCTGTGAAAGTCTTTTTATTTCCTCAAGGAATGATGGTCAGATTTACTTACCATATAAATTGGTCAAATGATGCTGTATGCCGGAAGACTGCCTTTTTTTTTTTATTTCAGTCCCGGCAATTCGGAGAAATTCTGTTGTGAAACACTGCCACTAGTGGTCATTCAGTATAATCTGCAGATGGAAAAGTCCACTGTTAGCATATTTACTATGAACAGTACAAAAAATTGTGATTTTTATAAAGGGTAAACAGATCAATTCTTTGAAGTCTCTATTATTGTGAAAATCAACAGCACGTTAGAAAATCAAATCTCAATTTGTGTTTTTAACCTCTCATACTTTCCTGAATCCCATGCCTCATTTGCTAACAATCTCTAAATAACTGTAGCATGTACATTAGGATATAGATAAAGCGATCTTTTTGCCAGCCAAGTGGCAGTGTACCCATCTCACTTCATTTCTTTTAGGATATGGTACACCAGTAGCAATTAAGCCAGCTGATAAGTTGATCGAGGAAGGGTTAGGCTACAGTTAATGGGAATAATAAAAGCTATGAATAGCATGTTCATCATCATCATCTTAGGTAATTCCTATCAGTTCAGCAATAGCCAAGTTGAGACCCTTATGCTCACTTACCTTCATACAAATTTAGAAGTCTCAAAAATGCCCTTATTTCTTTAATCTTACCATCTTATTAATTTGGGCATCCTGTCTACCCTGCTACTTATTTCATTCCCAAGATAAATTTATCCTGCTGCTTGCTAGGCAACAGAGTAGCCCTCCGGTCAGACAACATCTTGCTTTAACTTTATGATGTCATCTTGCTAGGCAACAGATTGGCCCTCAGGTCAGACAACATCTTGCTTTAGCTTTATGATGTCAGAGCGCCTCAGGTCCAATTGTCCTTGTGGAAGATGTCCACACAGGAGGAGGAGCTATCAGAAGTTATGCAGTAGTTTTCTATCTGTATTGATGACTACAAGGCAAGCAGAAGGAGGAATGGTGAAGGACTCTGAACCACTCCAAGCACTGGGGCCTTTTTGAAAGAGGGACGGAGATACAAAAACAGATTATCCTTTCCAACTGTCCATCTTAAGTATCAAAGTCCAATTTACAGACTGCAGGGGAAGACGTTAAATGAGCTTCCTTCCGTGAGAATGTAACACTATTGTTCTAAAGTCAGATAGTGCATTTTCGCCGCAATGGCAGCAATTTCCTTGAATGGTACATTGCTAGCATCTGGATCTAAACCAGGCTTTAGTAAACTTGGAAGCAGTCAGTCTGTTATTAACAAACATGACCAACACAATGTGATCCATATTACTTCCATCTTGACTGAAATTATATTCAAGCACAGGCCCCACTGGAAGGTAGTGAGAACATTAAGATGCTGTGAAAGTCTTTTTAATTCCTAAAGGAATGATGGTCAGATTTACTTACCATATAAATTGGTCAAATGAGGCTGTATGCCGGAAGACTGCCTTTTTTTTTTTAACTTCAGTCCCGGCAATTCAGAGAAATTCTGTTGTGAAACACTGCCACTGCTGGTCATTCAGTATAATCTGCAGATGGAAAAGTCCACTGTTAGCATATTTACTATAAACAGTACAAAAAATTGTGATTTTTATAAAGGGTAAACAGATCAATTCTATAAAGTCTCTATTATTGTGAAAATCATCAGCACGTTAGAAAATCAAATTTTGTGTTTTTAACCTCCCATACTTCACTGAATCCCATGCCTCATTTGCTAACAATCTCTAAACAACTGTAGCATGTACATTAGGATATAGATAAAGAGATCTTTTTGCCAGCCAAGTGGCAGTGTACCCATCTCACTTAATTTCTTTTAGGATATGTTACAGCAGTAGCAATTAAGCCAGCTGATAAGTTGATCGAGGAAGGGTTAGGCTACAGTTAATGGGAATAATAAAAGCTATGAATAGCATGTTCATCATCATCATCTTAGGTAATTCCTATCAGTTCAGCAATAGTCAAGTTGAGACCCTTATGCTCACTTACCTTCATATAAATTTAGAAGTCTCAAAAAATGCCCTTATTTCTTTAATCTTACCATCTTAGTTTTCATTTGGGCATCCTGTCTACCCTGCTACTTATTTCATTACCAAGATAAATTTATGCTGCTGCTTGCTAGGCAACAGAGTAGCCCTCCGGTCAGACAACATCTTGCTTTAACTTTATGATGTCATCTTGCTAGGCAACAGATTGGCCCTCAGGTCAGACAACATCTTGCTTTAGCTTTATGATGTCAGAGCGCCTCAGGTCCAATTGTCCTTGTGGAAGCTGTCCACACAGGAGGAGGAGCTATCAGAAGTTATGCAGTAGGATTCTATCTGTATTGATGACTACAAGGCAAGCAGGAGGAGGAATGGTGAAGGACTCTGAACCACTCAAAGCACTGGGGCCTTTTTGAAAGAGGGACAGAGATACAAAAACAGATTATCCTTTCCAACTGTCCATCTTCAGTATCAAAGTCCAATTTACAGAGTGCAGGGGAAGACGTTAAATGAGCTTCCTTCCGTGAGAAGGTAACACTATCGTTCTAAAGTCAGATAGTGCATTTTCGCCGCAATGGTAGCAATTTCCTTGAATGGTACATTGCTAGCATCAGGATCTAAACCAGGCTTTAGTAAACTTGGAAGCAGTCAGTCTGTTATTAACTAACATGACCAACACAATGTGATCCATATTACTTCCATCTTGACTGAAAGTATATTCAAGCACAGGCCCCACTGAAAGGTAGTGAGAACATTAAGATGCTGTGAAAGTCTTTTTATTTCCTCAAGGAATGATGGTCAGATTTACTTACCATATAAATTGGTCAAATGATGCTGTATGCCGGAAGACTGCCTTTTTTTTTTTATTTCAGTCCCGGCAATTCGGAGAAATTCTGTTGTGAAACACTGCCACTAGTGGTCATTCAGTATAATCTGCAGATGGAAAAGTCCACTGTTAGCATATTTACTATGAACAGTACAAAAAATTGTGATTTTTATAAAGGGTAAACAGATCAATTCTTTGAAGTCTCTATTATTGTGAAAATCAACAGCACGTTAGAAAATCAAATCTCAATTTGTGTTTTTAACCTCTCATACTTTCCTGAATCCCATGCCTCATTTGCTAACAATCTCTAAATAACTGTAGCATGTACATTAGGATATAGATAAAGAGATCTTTTTGCCAGCCAAGTGACAGTGTACCCATCTCACTTCATTTCTTTTAGGATATGGTACACCAGTAGCAATTAAGCCAGCTGATAAGTTGATCGAGGAAGGGTTAGGCTACAGTTAATGGGAATAATAAAAGCTATGAATAGCATGTTCATCATCATCATCTTAGGTAATTCCTATCAGTTCAGCAATAGCCAAGTTGAGACCCTTATGCTCACTTACCTTCATATAAATTTAGAAGTCTCAAAAATGCCCTTATTTCTTTAATCTTACCATCTTATTAATTTGGGCATCCTGTCTACCCTGCTACTTATTTCATTACCAAGATAAATGTATCCTGCTGCTTGCTAGACAATAGAGTAGCCCTCCGGTCAGACAACATCTTGCTTTAACTTTATGATGTCATCTTGCTAGGCAACAGAGTAGCCCTCCGGTCAGACAACATCTTGCTTTAGCTTTATGATGTCAGAGCGCCTCAGGTCAAATTGTCCTTGTGGAAGCTGTCCACACAGGAGGAGGAGCTATCAGAAGTTATGCAGTAGGATTCTATCTGTATTGATGACTACAAGGCAAGCAGGAGGAGGAATGGTGAAGGACTCTGAACCACTCCAAGCACTGGGGCCTTTTTGAAAGAGGGACGGAGATACAAAAACAGATTATCCTTTCCAACTGTCCATCTTAAGTATCAAAGTCCAATTTACAGAGTGCAGGGGGAGACGTTAAATGAGCTTCCTTCCGTGAGAATGTAACACTATTGTTCTAAAGTTAGATAGTGCATTTTCGCCGCAATGGCAGCAATTTCCTTGAATGGTACATTGCTAGCATCTGGATCTAAACCAGGCTTTAGTAAACTTGGAAGCAGTCAGTCTGTTATTAACAAACATGACCAACACAATGTGATCCATATTACTTCCATCTTGACTGAAATTATATTCAAGCACAGGCCCCACTGGAAGGTAGTGAGAACATTAAGATGCTGTGAAAGTCTTTTTAATTCCTAAAGGAATGATGGTCAGATTTACTTACCATATAAATTGGTCAAATGAGGCTGTATGCCGGAAGACTGCCTTTTTTTTTTTTAACTTCAGTCCCGGCAATTCAGAGAAATTCTGTTGTGAAACACTGCCACTGCTGGTCATTCAGTATAATCTGCAGATGGAAAAGTCCACTGTTAGCATATTTACTATAAACAGTACAAAAAATTGTGATTTTTATAAAGGGTAAACAGATCAATTCTATAAAGTCTCTATTATTGTGAAAATCATCAGCACGTTAGAAAATCAAATTTTGTGTTTTTAACCTCCCATACTTCACTGAATCCCATGCCTCATTTGCTAACAATCTCTAAACAACTGTAGCATGTACATTAGGATATAGATAAAGAGATCTTTTTGCCAGCCAAGTGACAGTGTACCCATCTCACTTAATTTCTTTTAGGATATGTTACAGCAGTAGCAATTAAGCCAGCTGATAAGTTGATCGAGGAAGGGTTAGGCTACAGTTAATGGGAATAATAAAAGCTATGAATAGCATGTTCATCATCATCATCTTAGGTAATTCCTATCAGTTCAGCAATAGTCAAGTTGAGACCCTTATGCTCACTTACCTTCATATAAATTTAGAAGTCTCAAAATATGCCCTTATTTCTTTAATCTTACCATCTTATTAATTTGGGCATCCTGTCTACCCTGCTACTTATTTCATTACCAAGATAAATGTATCCTGCTGCTTGCTAGACAATAGAGTAGCCCTCCGGTCAGACAACATCTTGCTTTAACTTTATGATGTCATCTTGCTAGGCAACAGAGTAGCCCTCCGGTCAGACAACATCTTGCTTTAGCTTTATGATGTCAGAGCGCCTCAGGTCAAATTGTCCTTGTGGAAGCTGTCCACACAGGAGGAGGAGCTATCAGAAGTTATGCAGTAGGATTCTATCTGTATTGATGACTACAAGGCAAGCAGGAGGAGGAATGGTGAAGGACTCTGAACCACTCCAAGCACTGGGGCCTTTTTGAAAGAGGGACGGAGATACAAAAACAGATTATCCTTTCCAACTGTCCATCTTAAGTATCAAAGTCCAATTTACAGAGTGCAGGGGGAGACGTTAAATGAGCTTCCTTCCGTGAGAATGTAACACTATTGTTCTAAAGTCAGATAGTGCATTTTCGCCGCAATGGCAGCAATTTCCTTGAATGGTACATTGCTAGCATCTGGATCTAAACCAGGCTTTAGTAAACTTGGAAGCAGTCAGTCTGTTATTAACAAACATGACCAACACAATGTGATCCATATTACTTCCATCTTGACTGAAATTATATTCAAGCACAGGCCCCACTGAAAGGTAGTGAGAACATTAAGATGCTGTGAAAGTCTTTTTAATTCCTAAAGGAATGATGGTCAGATTTACTTACCATATAAATTGGTCAAATGAGGCTGTATGCCGGAAGACTGCCTTTTTTTTTTTTAACTTCAGTCCCGGCAATTCAGAGAAATTCTGTTGTGAAACACTGCCACTGCTGGTCATTCAGTATAATCTGCAGATGGAAAAGTCCACTGTTAGCATATTTACTATAAACAGTACAAAAAATTGTGATTTTTATAAAGGGTAAACAGATCAATTCTATAAAGTCTCTATTATTGTGAAAATCATCAGCACGTTAGAAAATCAAATTTTGTGTTTTTAACCTCCCATACTTCACTGAATCCCATGCCTCATTTGCTAACAATCTCTAAACAACTGTAGCATGTACATTAGGATATAGATAAAGAGATCTTTTTGCCAGCCAAGTGGCAGTGTACCCATCTCACTTAATTTCTTTTAGGATATGTTACAGCAGTAGCAATTAAGCCAGCTGATAAGTTGATCGAGGAAGGGTTAGGCTACAGTTAATGGGAATAATAAAAGCTATGAATAGCATGTTCATCATCATCATCTTAGGTAATTCCTATCAGTTCAGCAATAGTCAAGTTGAGACCCTTATGCTCACTTACCTTCATATAAATTTAGAAGTCTCAAAATATGCCCTTATTTCTTTAATCTTACCATCTTAGTTTTCATTTGGGCATCCTGTCTACCCTGCTACTTATTTCATTACCAAGATAAATTTATCCTGCTGCTTGCTAGGCAACAGAGTAGCCCTCCGGTCAGACAACATCTTGCTTTAACTTTATGATGTCATCTTGCTAGGCAACAGATTGGCCCTCAGGTCAGACAACATCTTGCTTTAGCTTTATGATGTCAGAGCGCCTCAGGTCCAATTGTCCTTGTGGAAGCTGTCCACACAGGAGGAGGAGCTATCAGAAGTTATGCAGTAGTTTTCTATCTGTATTGATGACTACAAGGCAAGCAGGAGGAGGAATGGTGAAGGACTCTGAACCACTCAAAGCACTGGGGCCTTTTTGAAAGAGGGACAGAGATACAAAAACAGATTATCCTTTCCAACTGTCCATCTTCAGTATCAAAGTCCAATTTACAGAGTGCAGGGGAAGACGTTAAATGAGCTTCCTTCCGTGAGAACGTAACACTATCGTTCTAAAGTCAGATAGTGCATTTTCGCCGCAATGGTAGCAATTTCCTTGAATGGTACATTGCTAGCATCAGGATCTAAACCAGGCTTTAGTAAACTTGGAAGCAGTCAGTCTGTTATTAACTAACATGACCAACACAATGTGATCCATATTACTTCCATCTTGACTGAAATTATATTCAAGCACAGGCCCCACTGAAAGGTAGTGAGAACATTAAGATGCTGTGAAAGTCTTTTTATTTCCTCAAGGAATGATGGTCAGATTTACTTACCATATAAATTGGTCAAATGATGCTGTATGCCGGAAGACTGCCTTTTTTTTTTATTTCAGTCCCGGCAATTCGGAGAAATTCTGTTGTGAAACACTGCCACTAGTGGTCATTCAGTATAATCTGCAGATGGAAAAGTCCACTGTTAGCATATTTACTATAAACAGTACAAAAAATTGTGATTTTTATAAAGGGTAAACAGATCAATTCTTTGAAGTCTCTATTATTGTGAAAATCAACAGCACGTTAGAAAATCAAATCTCAATTTGTGTTTTTAACCTCTCATACTTTCCTGAATCCCATGCCTCATTTGCTAACAATCTCTAAATAACTGTAGCATGTACATTAGGATATAGATAAAGCGATCTTTTTGCCAGCCAAGTGGCAGTGTACCCATCTCACTTCATTTCTTTTAGGATATGGTACACCAGTAGCAATTAAGCCAGCTGATAAGTTGATCGAGGAAGGGTTAGGCTACAGTTAATGGGAATAATAAAAGCTATGAATAGCATGTTCATCATCATCATCTTAGGTAATTCCTATCAGTTCAGCAATAGCCAAGTTGAGACCCTTATGCTCACTTACCTTCATACAAATTTAGAAGTCTCAAAAAATGCCCTTATTTCTTTAATCTTACCATCTTATTAATTTGGGCATCCTGTCTACCCTGCTACTTATTTCATTACCAAGATAAATGTATCCTGCTGCTTGCTAGACAATAGAGTAGCCCTCCGGTCAGACAACATCTTGCTTTAACTTTATGATGTCATCTTGCTAGGCAACAGAGTAGCCCTCCGGTCAGACAACATCTTGCTTTAGCTTTATGATGTCAGAGCGCCTCAGGTCAAATTGTCCTTGTGGAAGCTGTCCACACAGGAGGAGGAGCTATCAGAAGTTATGCAGTAGGATTCTATCTGTATTGATGACTACAAGGCAAGCAGGAGGAGGAATGGTGAAGGACTCTGAACCACTCCAAGCACTGGGGCCTTTTTGAAAGAGGGACGGAGATACAAAAACAGATTATCCTTTCCAACTGTCCATCTTAAGTATCAAAGTCCAATTTACAGAGTGCAGGGGGAGACGTTAAATGAGCTTCCTTCCGTGAGAATGTAACACTATTGTTCTAAAGTCAGATAGTGCATTTTCGCCGCAATGGCAGCAATTTCCTTGAATGGTACATTGCTAGCATCTGGATCTAAACCAGGCTTTAGTAAACTTGGAAGCAGTCAGTCTGTTATTAACAAACATGACCAACACAATGTGATCCATATTACTTCCATCTTGACTGAAATTATATTCAAGCACAGGCCCCACTGGAAGGTAGTGAGAACATTAAGATGCTGTGAAAGTCTTTTTAATTCCTAAAGGAATGATGGTCAGATTTACTTACCATATAAATTGGTCAAATGAGGCTGTATGCCGGAAGACTGCCTTTTTTTTTTACTTCAGTCCCGGCAATTCAGAGAAATTCTGTTGTGAAACACTGCCACTAGTGGTCATTCAGTATAATCTGCAGATGGAAAAGTCCACTGTTAGCATATTTACTATAAACAGTACAAAAAATTGTGATTTTTATAAAGGGTAAACAGATCAATTCTATAAAGTCTCTATTATTGTGAAAATCATCAGCACGTTAGAAAATCAAATTTTGTGTTTTTAACCTCCCATACTTCACTGAATCCCATGCCTCATTTGCTAACAATCTCTAAACAACTGTAGCATGTACATTAGGATATAGATAAAGAGATCTTTTTGCCAGCCAAGTGGCAGTGTACCCATCTCACTTAATTTCTTTTAGGATATGTTACAGCAGTAGCAATTAAGCCAGCTGATAAGTTGATCGAGGAAGGGTTAGGCTACAGTTAATGGGAATAATAAAAGCTATGAATAGCATGTTCATCATCATCATCTTAGGTAATTCCTATCAGTTCAGCAATAGTCAAGTTGAGACCCTTATGCTCACTTACCTTCATATAAATTTAGAAGTCTCAAAAAATTGTGGTAAATAAATAAATAATACCCTATTTTTGAATGCTTAAATGAATAACAGATAGCTCAATAAATAAGAGTCAAGATTCGAGGTAGTAGGAGTTTTTGCAGGTTTATTACAGCATAAGGACAGGATCAGGACAACCTGCATAGGAAGAGCAGAATGACAGGGCCCAGCAGGACAACTGGGACCCAGGGACCCAGTAGGGGAAAAGGATGCCCAGCAGCTGCTGGGGCTAGGTCTGGGATGAGCTTGGAATGAGCTTGGAATGAGCGCGCTAGCATTCAATAACAAGATACAGGCATATATACATAGCGCAAACACATAGCAGTACATTGCAGTAGGCGTAACAGTGGGTGGAGTAGAAGGCGTGACGTGTAGCAGTCGCGAAAGATAACAGTAAAAGTGGGTGTAACTGGGAGTTTACATAGACATGTGATGCAAACGTAACAGAATATGTCATGAATGGGCGGAAACATAGGAGGGGGCTACCTAAGGAGCCGGGACCTCTAACTTAATGGTGCGCGAAAACGGGCAATGACGTGTTACTAGGAGAAGCTGGGGGCTACGAACTCTGTGCTAGGAGTAGAGACTAGAGTCTGGAGGGTCGGAGCGACATGTACCTAAACCCTATCTAGTATCTGATGTTTAGGGAACATGTTGATATAAACTAAGAGTCAGGAGGGGAAAAGCTAACTTGATTCTAAGACTGGACCATGCATTATTCTACACGTAGTGCGTGATGAAGAATATTAAATGACCATTAATACAGTATTTCTCTAACGTGGAGCCGAATAGGCTAGACAATGACGGAAACTATTGATGCAGTTCAGTAGCTTAGGAATGCAGAAGAGGAGGACTGAACTGATAACTGGAACTATAACATACTTTTGGCAGACTCAGAGGCAGAGCCAAGCTGCACCGGGCACTGCGAGGCAGGAAGTAAGTGAAAGGTCGAGGATACAGGTGGGGGCTGTATCGCTCCTCAGCGAGGCTTTCAGGAGACAGGAGCTGAATCTGTGGTCCGGGCCCTGTTGAGGCCTAGAAACGGGGACTTTATAATGGAATAACGTGCACACTGAGAAACGTGGCAACATAACTTTACATAGGCCTGATATTCGTATTATTCACGAGGACTGGAAAATGACATATCAGAGA
The DNA here is from genome assembly GCF_964261635.1 of Lissotriton helveticus. Classification (NCBI taxonomy): domain Eukaryota; kingdom Metazoa; phylum Chordata; class Amphibia; order Caudata; family Salamandridae; genus Lissotriton; species Lissotriton helveticus. The sequence goes on from NC_136067.1 coordinate 1,184,673,401, forward strand.
TGGACACAACTATAATTGCGTCAGTAATCAGACATGGGGAATAACATATGCATATTGGTCATGCACACATAACATATGATGGATGAGGCGTAGGGACACAGAACATGGCGAAATTTACTTTTCCACATTCCCTCCTTGTCACTACGTTTTCATCAGGAAACATCAATATTCATGATACCGTCTATCATTTCATACAGTACCATTTGCTCGTCTCGAATTGTCTTAGAACGGGATTTAGAACGGGGCTTGGGACTAGGAATACAAGAGGTAGCACACATGCTGCAAATCGCAGGGCCACATTGTATACAGAGGCAGCAGCTAAATATAATCGCTACTGCAATACCTAGAAAGGACAGGACTTTCCATCCCCATGCGGAAATTACATTCCAGAACCAACCGGACCATGTCCAGGTGCCTGGATCTTGATGTAACAGGTGGGCAATTTTATGGAGTCTGGTTATAGCTGAATAAACAGACGGCGCGTTATTAGGAATGAAAATGCAACAACTGGATCCGAGAATTCTACAGGCCCCGCCCCTATCGGCCAGTATGACGTCAAGGACGAGACGATTCTGTAAAACGACAAATCTCATAGCAGATTGTTCTTCGGTGAGGTTACCTAGAGCAGAGGCAGTCTCATTTACTACAGCTTCAAGGGTTCTTGTTAGCCTACGGATCAGTTTACTATTCTGGACAGGTCCTATGAAAAAGAAGAAACCCTTATTGAAATCTGTATACTGTTCTAGAGTAGTTTCAGTTTGATCGACAATTGGGGACTCTCTTCGATGTCTAGTGTGTACTAAGAAAGAATTCCTATGATAATCAGGTGGGGCTAGAAAAACAGGTGGCAGTAGGAAGGCAATGTAACAGGTTCCCTCCCAATCGAGGGGCAGACGGACATATGCAGTTTGACCACAAACAAAATAAGAATGACGTGAAGCTTTAAAAATAGATTTCCCACTGTCACTATACTGGATAACAGTAGTACATTCACTATGTCCTATATGTACAGAACCATAACTACGGACACATAATTCGCCTTTAACTGGTAGTACTGAAATAGCAGGTAAGTCTGGAGTAGTATCAGACTGAACATTCAGGACCATGAAATTCGACGAATAATTTCCTAAATTATATACCTCATTTTCTAAATCTAAACCTGTTCTGTGGGGGAAACCTTGCTTGTCTGGAAAACATGTACTGTTAAGAAAAGACATATCTGTTGAGGATGACGTTAACGTGGACCATGCTCCACACGAACCATTGTGTGAGAATGGATAAGGAAAGAGTGGCAGAACTCCCTTCGATGTCTGGAAAGGGGGGAGTCGACCACACACCCAACAATTAGTGGCATTGCTGGTCTGGTGTGAATAATGTAACATACGGATGAATGTGTTATTACGCATGGCAAGGCGGTATGCATATTCGTGAGGAGGCAGATCACTAAACGTGTGTTCTACTGTAGCATTAGTAGACATATTTACATGAGGAACAGGTAAATACAGGAAAAATGCGTAGCTGGTGCAGGAAATCATTATGCTGAGAAATAATATGAAACTCAGAAAAACGATACATTGTAGTGAACTGCGACTAACTCTCTCACTATGGGGGTCTATTTTATACATGTCAGAAACAGTCTAACCGTTTCACCTAGGGGAGGACTTATACAATCAAACTGGCTGACTTATTAGACCTGAGCTTTAACTTATACTCCTGTTGCGGAGTTTTCTCTAACAAGGGAGGGGTTGTAACAAAGTCTGGTGCGGGACAGTCCTTTAAAACAATGTTCTGGCAATCCTTCGAATCCTGGGAAATGTTCTTGGCAATGTCTTTGACGACTGGCTTTGATCCTTTAAAAAGTTTTACATGGGAGAGGTGCACCCACCCCTTCCTGCCTTCTAGCTTGACGGCAGTTCGGGTGGTCAAAAGGACTTGACGTGGCTCTTTCCAACGTGGTTCCAGCGGACTTGATCGGTCAAAGTTGCGGACAAGAACCATTGATCCTGGAACGATCTCGTGCGGTGCCACCTCGGTATTGTCTGGAAATGCGGCGGCAACCTGTGAACGACATGAGTTGAGGGCAGACATCAAGGAGGCTAGGTAATCTGTCAGCATATTACATGAAACATCGGTAATACTTCGGGGTCTAGGAGTACCCCACATGTTAGGGGGACGGCCGAAAACGACCTCATACGGGGACAGACCTGATCTGGAATGTGCGACCATGCGCATGTAGAACAGAGCGACTGGCAAAGCTACTAACCAGTCTACACCTTTGTCTTTACAGACTTTTGCTATACGGATTTTCAGAGTCTGATTATGTCTCTCGACTAGACCAGCTGCTTCTGGATGGCGTACACAATGAAACTTCCACTGGTACCCTAACAACAGGGAAACGTGCTTCATGAGTTCTGATGAGAATGGCTGACCGTTATCAGAATATACGACTCTAGGGAGTCCGTATCTAGGGAAAAATTCACGAACCAACTGCTTGGCAGTGGTCGCAGCTGTGTAATCTGGGACTGGATATGCCTCTGTCCATCTGGACAAAGCGCATACTACTACAAGGACATACTTGAAACCTCGACATCGCTCCATTTGAATATAATCCATCTGGAGGACCTCAAAAGGGTGGTCAGGGGGCTGGAAACCACCTTGTTCCACCGGGACACTTTTACCTGGATTAAACTGACAACATATCATACAGGTACGGACTTTCTGCTTGGCTGCAGCTCGTAAATGCTTGTTGAACCAAATGTTCTGGATACTGTCTAACATAGCTTTTTCTCCTAAATGTGCTGGACTATGTGCGGTATTGATAATGACTTGAACCATAGAATCGGGGAGAAACCATGTGGCTCTACCCTTCGTTAACCATCCTTGATCTGTCTGGACCCCTCCTTGTACAGACCATTTCTTGATTTCATCGGGAGTAGCATGTAACTGGATATCTATGACATCTTGTGTAGGGTCCTTAACTGTCATGCATGTAATCAGATCTGGAGTATGTGTCTGATTAACTGGAATGTCTGGTGTCTGTGCTGTAAGCTTGGCTGTGCGGTCTGCTAAATCATTACCTTGGGAAATAATGTCTGTAACTTTCGTGTGTGCTTTGCACTTCATGATAGCAATAGATGTCGGTAAATGTATGGCATCTAACAGAGCTTGAATAAGGAGACCATGCTGAATCTTGGTTCCATGAGACGTCATAAAACCTCTTTCTTGCCAGAGCACTCCGAAGTCGTGTACAACTCCGAATGCGTAACGTGAATCTGTGTAAACATTAACTTTCAGGTTCTTAGCGTGTATACAGGCTTGTGTTAGAGCGACTAGCTCTGCTGCTTGAGCGGACAGAGTGTCAATACGGTGTGTTTCAATAACTTCAGTGTCAGTAGTCACTGCATACGCGGCGACTAGTTCTCCTGTACTAGTTCTCATACATGAACCATCCACATAAAGTGTCAGGTCAGGATCTAGTAACGGAATGTCTGTAAGGTCTTGTCTGGGCTTTGTCGTAATGTTAACTACTTCCACACAATCATGTGTGTCTGGATGTGAACTAACTGATGGTAACAGTGTAGCAGGATTCAGGACGTTGCAGCGTCTAATTTCTATGTGTGGCTGGAACAGTGTCAATTCATAACCTGTTAAGCGTGCAATTGTCAAGTGCTGAGTCTGTGTTCGGTTTAAAAGAACTTCTACTGAATGTGGTACTTGTACTGTCAGGGAATGTCCTAAAACTATGGAATCACTTTGTCTGATAGCTAGTGCTGTGGCTGCAACTGACTTCAGGCACGCAGGTAACGCCTGGGCGACTGGATCTAATGTGCTCGAAAAATAAGCACAGGGCTTGTATTGACCTGCTTGATCTTGTGTGAGAACAGATAATGCTGTACCTTCGCGTTCTGTAACGAAAAGTGTAAAAGGCTTACTGTAGTTCGGTGTAGCTAGAACTGGAGCTTGACATAGGGCTTTCTTTAACTCGTTGAAACTAAGTGTATGATCAGGTGTCCAAGGGAGGACAGTCGATACGGCTGCCTCCTGTGTCGTTAACTGTATCAGTGGCTTGGCTAGAAATGCATACTGGGGAATCCATTGTCTACAATAAGAAGTAAGGCCGATAAAAGCACGTACCTCCTTCTGGGTTCTGGGCTGGGGAAGACTCGCTATTAACTGGATACGGTCGGGTGTCAACTGCCTACCCCTCTTGGACAGCAAGTGTCCTAAGTATACCACTTGCTGGACACAGAATTGAAGCTTCGAAGGTGACACCTTGTGCCCCATCTCGGCAAGAAAATACAGAACTGTAAGTGATGCTCGCTCGCAAGCACGTTCAGAACGGGCTGTGATCAGTAGATCATCGACATACTGGAGCAGGGCAGTGTCAGTTGGCATGTGAATGTTGTCTAGTTGTCTCTTAAGTGCTTGACTGTAAATACTAGGGCTTTCTGTGAAACCTTGAGGAGCGCGTGTAAACATATAGCTCCTTCCATTTAAACAAAATCCGAAAAGAAACTGGCTGTCTGGATGAATTGGAACACTGAAAAATGCATTCTTGAGATCAATAACAGTGAAAAACATGGCTTCGGAATCAATGGCAGTTAACAGGGAAGAAATGTCTGGAACAACTGGGTACTGAGGAACAATACATTTATTAAGCTCTCGTAAATCAATCACTAATCGATATACTGGGGGTGCATTCGGATCAGTACGTTTCATAACAGGAATGATCGGAGAATTACATACATTGGAGTCAGTTTCTACAACTACTCCTTGAGCCATGAGCTCGTCAATAATTTTGGATAAGGCTGCTACAGCCTCAGGTGGCAATCTGTACTGTCTGATTCGGGGTAACACTACACCTGGTTTGAGAGTCACACGATAGGGTGTGATTTGCATGTAACCTACATCAGTTGGACCTTGCGCCCATAAATGTTGCGGAACATTAGACAATCTTGAATCAAAATCTCGTAATACATAGTGACCCTTAAAGTCACGTAGGAACAGACGTATTCCCTCTGGGGAACAACAAATAACTGCACCTAATTCTTTCAGTGTCTTAATACCTAACAGATTCTCTGGACATGACTTAGTGAGTAACAGATCAGTAGTACGGGACAATGGACCTACTTCTAGAGTAACTGGCTGAGATATTTCATTAACTATGGGTTTTCCTGAAAATCCAAGGGAAACATTTCTTGAGCCTGAGAGCGGAGCCCCTGGAACTTCGGCATGACTAATTGTGGTCCTACTTGCCCCTGTATCGATCAAAAATTTTCTGTCTTTCCCTAATACTTGGCTATGAACATAGGGACCTTCTTGGTCTACAGGTATCTCGATGAGAGGCAAGCCTACCTCCCTCTCTAGGCTGTTTCATGAATATGACTGGTACTCTGGATACTCGGACTGTGCATACTGATACATCTGCGATGTAACGTGCTGTGTTGCAGCAATAGGCTGCGGTACTGTAACTGTCGGTTGTGCATTCTGTGACTGAGGAATCTGTGAAACTTGTTCTTGTCTAGGCGGACGTGGTCTTTCTTTAGTCTTACCAGTAGCTATGTTATGTTTCAGAACTGCACACTCGTTTATAAAATGACCTGGCTGTTTACAATAATTGCAGTTCCCTTTAACGGGAGCTGCAGGATGACTGGCTTGATTCGGACCCCTCTTCTGACTGTCTTGAGGAATAGATTGTGCAACTAGTACTTTCATTTTCGTGTCTTTCATACGTTTTCTTTCGTGTTCTTGCTCTTCTCTGATTCTATTCTGGTGATACTGGAGCATCTGGAGCATCTGGGACGGACTATTTGCTTGCCAGGTGCTTTCGACTTTCAAAACTCGGTTTTTAATCTGTGGACTTGAATTCTCGACTAATTTGGTAACGAAAAGATGAGGGTATGACTCACTACTTGTCTTGAGACCACTGTTAATACTGAAACATTTCTCGAATCTAGAATAAAAATCACTAATATCTTCTTCTTGTTTCTGTTTACAGGCTGAGATTGCATCCCAGTCTTCTTTTCTCGTTGTCAATAATCTGGGTAAAACTTGAATCAATAATTCTGGTAATTCTTTACATTTATCTCCTAGACCGGTACCTGGTACTCGTGCCTTGTCTTCAGCTTCTAGAGCTGTCCAATCGATCTTTTTCTCTCCCACCTCCCATTCTTTTTCTTTTAACTTTTCATATACCCCTGCGGGTAACAGGACCTTTAACATTTTAATGATATCTGGGTAAGTGTATTCTCCCATACGGAGCATGTCTTTTAATTCTCTATGGAACCCTGCTGGATCTTTGTCATGACAGGGAATTAATTTCTTCATTTCAAGAAGTTCCATCTTTGATATTGGAGTGTATACAAACACTCGTTGCATTACGCCACCCGCCCCTTGGACTGGGTGGACTTCTCGTAACGGATTCTGTCTGTCTATATAGAATGGTTTACTTTCTGGGGGTGAGACATGAACAAAATGCGGGTTCAGGAACGTTCTATACTTGTGGCGCTGTTCTAAAATGACACTAATTAAATCGGTACCTAGACCTCTCCATCTATCCTGGAGTAACTCGTTCAGGACATCGTGTAACGGACCTGGGTCAGAATGTTGACCCTCATACAGAGTAATGAGGTGCTGAATCATATACATACCCACCAGTCGTTGCTCGGCTGGGGGCAATTTCAGAAACATTTGTGCCACTATTTCGTCTGGAAAAGTGGTAGAATCAGTAATCCATCGGACTGCTGATCGGGCTAGTTCTTGTTCATGCATAGTACTTAATTCACTGTAACCGACTCGTGATTTCAGAATGTGATCGGTAACTTGAAATACTTGTTCTAGGGAACCTTGTTCTGGTGCTGGATGATGAAAAATAGACTTGTGTTCTAGGCGTAAATGGCGATCTGGAAATCTAGATTTTCCTACATACGCTATTCTGACGGGATTCTCGTCCTCTTCTTCAGGATCAGAGATACTTTCTTTCTCGCTTACTTGTGCTGCTTTACGCTGTTCGTGTAACCTTATTATTTCTTTACGAATTTTCTTGTACATACTCTCCATGGCACCGACGGTCTTGTGCTTACCCTCGGCTATATTATCACTCCACCTTGTCAGGATTCTCATTTCGGCGGGATCTTTAGACGGATAATCTTGTTCTCTTATTAGACAATTGATCAGGAACTTTAATATCATGAGCTGGATCTCGGCTTTCCTTTGAGACATAATCTCGCCAATACTTTCTGGATCATCCCCTGTACGGATGAAACGATATATTCTGTCTAGATCTTCTTTCATATTCGGTAAGGTGACTAGATACTCGGTCACTCTCCTTACACGTACGGAATATAAAACCATATTATACTCGCCTGGGACTGGATCATAGACACATTCGCCAAGGGCTTGTCTGATTTCTGTGACAGACTTATTACTTTTAGGAGTACGCTGTGATGCTTGAGCATGTAATTCGAGTGCTGATAAACGCTTGTGTGGCGGCGGGGTTTGAGGAAGACCTCCTCCCGCGGCCCCTAAACTGGAATCGTCGACTGACATTCTTCGTCCTGGCAGAGTCGGTAATTGTAACGTGGGCTGGACTTGTATGGCGGACTGGGCCGGGGGAGCTGTTAAGGGCACCCCGGTGTCTGGAGGAGCAGGAAGTGCCTGATTTACAGGGACTGGCGGAGCGCGAACAGGATTTGCATATTCGGGGACTGTGTCGTCCAAATAGGACGAAATAAAAATATCAGCTGCGGTCTGTTTGTGACGTAGCTTGGTCGGAACTAATGGCGGCGGGAAATTACTGGATGCCTCTGGGGTCGCTTTTGGCAAACCTTCGGCAAGGAGAGGATACATACCCTTAATTAGGGCATGCCTCCGTCTGTCTGACTGTTCGGTTTTGACTTGTTCACCTATCTCGATTAATTCTCTTTCTTGGGCTCGTTCCTGGGATTCTCTACTTAACTCTGACTTTCTGACTTCCTTTTCCGTTCTTCTATGAGCTTCCTTGCGCCATAACTCGATGGCATCTTTCTGTGACTGTCTGGCTTTCTTTTTCCATAATGCTTCTTCTATTCGCATGATACATTCGGCATCCCATGTACCCGATACGGGCCATCTATACTTTTCTTCTAACTGTTTGGTATACTCTACCCATAAATCTAGATACAATATGGCGCTTATGCCATGTTTCTGATACATAAAATGACCTGGACTGTCCCTAGGCGGAACAGGAACGGCTGCTTCTAGCAGACCCTTTCTAGTTTTTAACTGACGTAACTTGGAAAAGAGCGGCATTCTAAACTTGGATCGGAACACAATACAATACACGAAAAACAATAACAATTGGGAGAACAATTCAGGCATACCACAACATTGAAAATACATTAAACAACATTATAAATAACAGTTCGAACAGAATACTACCTGAAAAATACTGAAAACAGAAACAGAACAGAATTCTCGAGAACGGAACAGACTAGAGTTACTGGATGCACTGCTGTAACAGTACGGAACATACCGGTCCCATAACGGAACGCATCAAGACCCGTATCCACCTAGGTGAACACTTCGTTTGTGGGCTTGGGTACCACCAACCCACAGACCAGAGTCAATTTAGACTGACCCTGTCGAGACACTACCCCAGCAATGGTACTCACCGGGCAGTACGGAACGGAAGGCCTCGGACGGGACTGGACTACGACGACGAACTTCGGACTTCGGACTTCAGTTACGGGTGGACCTCCGGATACCTCGGACCTTGGACTCTCGGCTTGGGCTCTGGTCGGGACTCGCCGCGTTCCTCCACCGTCTCGTTCGGATGCTGGACCGCCTCCTCCGTCTCCTCCGTGGGCCTGAGGGATACTTGAAGCAGAAATATCTGCACGTGGCCGGTATGGTTCCGTCACGGCTGCAGAGGGTCAGGGGGTCGGCGTGGCTTCACCGACGCGTGGGGAAAGGGCAAGTCCCTATTCGGGCGCCATTATGTGGTAAATAAATAAATAATACCCTATTTTTGAATGCTTAAATGAATAACAGATAGCTCAATAAATAAGAGTCAAGATTCGAGGTAGTAGGAGTTTTTGCAGGTTTATTACAGCATAAGGACAGGATCAGGACAACCTGCATAGGAAGAGCAGAATGACAGGGCCCAGCAGGACAACTGGGACCCAGGGACCCAGTAGGGGAAAAGGATGCCCAGCAGCTGCTGGGGCTAGGTCTGGGATGAGCTTGGAATGAGCTTGGAATGAGCGCGCTAGCATTCAATAACAAGATACAGGCATATATACATAGCGCAAACACATAGCAGTACATTGCAGTAGGCGTAACAGTGGGTGGAGTAGAAGGCGTGACGTGTAGCAGTCGCGAAAGATAACAGTAAAAGTGGGTGTAACTGGGAGTTTACATAGACATGTGATGCAAACGTAACAGAATATGTCATGAATGGGCGGAAACATAGGAGGGGGCTACCTAAGGAGCCGGGACCTCTAACTTAATGGTGCGCGAAAACGGGCAATGACGTGTTACTAGGAGAAGCTGGGGGCTACGAACTCTGTGCTAGGAGTAGAGACTAGAGTCTGGAGGGTCGGAGCGACATGTACCTAAACCCTATCTAGTATCTGATGTTTAGGGAACATGTTGATATAAACTAAGAGTCAGGAGGGGAAAAGCTAACTTGATTCTAAGACTGGACCATGCATTATTCTACACGTAGTGCGTGATGAAGAATATTAAATGACCATTAATACAGTATTTCTCTAACGTGGAGCCGAATAGGCTAGACAATGACGGAAACTATTGATGCAGTTCAGTAGCTTAGGAATGCAGAAGAGGAGGACTGAACTGATAACTGGAACTATAACATACTTTTGGCAGACTCAGAGGCAGAGCCAAGCTGCACCGGGCACTGCGAGGCAGGAAGTAAGTGAAAGGTCGAGGATACAGGTGGGGGCTGTATCGCTCCTCAGCGAGGCTTTCAGGAGACAGGAGCTGAATCTGTGGTCCGGGCCCTGTTGAGGCCTAGAAACGGGGACTTTATAATGGAATAACGTGCACACTGAGAAACGTGGCAACATAACTTTACATAGGCCTGATATTCGTATTATTCACGAGGACTGGAAAATGACATATCAGAGATGGACACAACTATAATTGCGTCAGTAATCAGACATGGGGAATAACATATGCATATTGGTCATGCACACATAACATATGATGGATGAGGCGTAGGGACACAGAACATGGCGAAATTTACTTTTCCACAAAATGCCCTTATTTCTTTAATCTTACCATCTTAGTTTTCATTTGGGCATCCTGTCTACCCTGCTACTTATTTCATTACCAAGATAAATTTATGCTGCTGCTTGCTAGGCAACAGAGTAGCCCTCCGGTCAGACAACATCTTGCTTTAACTTTATGATGTCATCTTGCTAGGCAACAGATTGGCCCTCAGGTCAGACAACATCTTGCTTTAGCTTTATGATGTCAGAGCGCCTCAGGTCCAATTGTCCTTGTGGAAGCTGTCCACACAGGAGGAGGAGCTATCAGAAGTTATGCAGTAGGATTCTATCTGTATTGATGACTACAAGGCAAGCAGGAGGAGGAATGGTGAAGGACTCTGAACCACTCAAAGCACTGGGGCCTTTTTGAAAGAGGGACAGAGATACAAAAACAGATTATCCTTTCCAACTGTCCATCTTCAGTATCAAAGTCCAATTTACAGAGTGCAGGGGAAGACGTTAAATGAGCTTCCTTCCGTGAGAAGGTAACACTATCGTTCTAAAGTCAGATAGTGCATTTTCGCCGCAATGGTAGCAATTTCCTTGAATGGTACATTGCTAGCATCAGGATCTAAACCAGGCTTTAGTAAACTTGGAAGCAGTCAGTCTGTTATTAACTAACATGACCAACACAATGTGATCCATATTACTTCCATCTTGACTGAAAGTATATTCAAGCACAGGCCCCACTGAAAGGTAGTGAGAACATTAAGATGCTGTGAAAGTCTTTTTATTCCCTCAAGGAATGATGGTCAGATTTACTTACCATATAAATTGGTCAAATGATGCTGTATGCCGGAAGACTGCCTTTTTTTATTTATTTCAGTCCCGGCAATTCGGAGAAATTCTGTTGTGAAACACTGCCACTAGTGGTCATTCAGTATAATCTGCAGATGGAAAAGTCCACTGTTAGCATATTTACTATGAACAGTACAAAAAATTGTGATTTTTATAAAGGGTAAACAGATCAATTCTTTGAAGTCTCTATTATTGTGAAAATCAACAGCACGTTAGAAAATCAAATCTCAATTTGTGTTTTTAACCTCTCATACTTTCCTGAATCCCATGCCTCATTTGCTAACAATCTCTAAATAACTGTAGCATGTACATTAGGATATAGATAAAGCGATCTTTTTGCCAGCCAAGTGGCAGTGTACCCATCTCACTTCATTTCTTTTAGGATATGGTACACCAGTAGCAATTAAGCCAGCTGATAAGTTGATCGAGGAAGGGTTAGGCTACAGTTAATGGGAATAATAAAAGCTATGAATAGCATGTTCATCATCATCATCTTAGGTAATTCCTATCAGTTCAGCAATAGCCAAGTTGAGACCCTTATGCTCACTTACCTTCATACAAATTTAGAAGTCTCAAAAATGCCCTTATTTCTTTAATCTTACCATCTTATTAATTTGGGCATCCTGTCTACCCTGCTACTTATTTCATTACCAAGATACATGTATCCTGCTGCTTGCTAGACAATAGAGTAGCCCTCCGGTCAGACAACATCTTGCTTTAACTTTATGATGTCATCTTGCTAGGCAACAGAGTAGCCCTCCGGTCAGACAACATCTTGCTTTAGCTTTATGATGTCAGAGCGCCTCAGGTCAAATTGTCCTTGTGGAAGCTGTCCACACAGGAGGAGGAGCTATCAGAAGTTATGCAGTAGGATTCTATCTGTATTGATGACTACAAGGCAAGCAGGAGGAGGAATGGTGAAGGACTCTGAACCACTCCAAGCACTGGGGCCTTTTCGAAAGAGGGACGGAGATACAAAAACAGATTATCCTTTCCAACTGTCCATCTTAAGTATCAAAGTCCAATTTACAGAGTGCAGGGGGAGACGTTAAATGAGCTTCCTTCCGTGAGAATGTAACACTATTGTTCTAAAGTTAGATAGTGCATTTTCGCCGCAATGGCAGCAATTTCCTTGAATGGTACATTGCTAGCATCTGGATCTAAACCAGGCTTTAGTAAACTTGGAAGCAGTCAGTCTGTTATTAACAAACATGACCAACACAATGTGATCCATATTACTTCCATCTTGACTGAAATTATATTCAAGCACAGGCCCCACTGGAAGGTAGTGAGAACATTAAGATGCTGTGAAAGTCTTTTTAATTCCTAAAGGAATGATGGTCAGATTTACTTACCATATAAATTGGTCAAATGAGGCTGTATGCCGGAAGACTGCCTTTTTTTTTTTTAACTTCAGTCCCGGCAATTCAGAGAAATTCTGTTGTGAAACACTGCCACTGCTGGTCATTCAGTATAATCTGCAGATGGAAAAGTCCACTGTTAGCATATTTACTATAAACAGTACAAACAATTGTGATTTTTATAAAGGGTAAACAGATCAATTCTATAAAGTCTCTATTATTGTGAAAATCATCAGCACGTTAGAAAATCAAATTTTGTGTTTTTAACCTCCCATACTTCACTGAATCCCATGCCTCATTTGCTAACAATCTCTAAACAACTGTAGCATGTACATTAGGATATAGATAAAGAGATCTTTTTGCCAGCCAAGTGGCAGTGTACCCATCTCACTTAATTTCTTTTAGGATATGTTACAGCAGTAGCAATTAAGCCAGCTGATAAGTTGATCGAGGAAGGGTTAGGCTACAGTTAATGGGAATAATAAAAGCTATGAATAGCATGTTCATCATCATCATCTTAGGTAATTCCTATCAGTTCAGCAATAGTCAAGTTGAGACCCTTATGCTCACTTACCTTCATATAAATTTAGAAGTCTCAAAAAATGCCCTTATTTCTTTAATCTTACCATCTTAGTTTTCATTTGGGCATCCTGTCTACCCTGCTACTTATTTCATTCCCAAGATAAATTTATCCTGCTGCTTGCTAGGCAACAGAGTAGCCCTCCGGTCAGACAACATCTTGCTTTAACTTTATGATGTCATCTTGCTAGGCAACAGATTGGCCCTCAGGTCAGACAACATCTTGCTTTAGCTTTATGATGTCAGAGCGCCTCAGGTCCAATTGTCCTTGTGGAAGCTGTCCACACAGGAGGAGGAGCTATCAGAAGTTATGCAGTAGTTTTCTATCTGTATTGATGACTACAAGGCAAGCAGAAGGAGGAATGGTGAAGGACTCTGAACCACTCCAAGCACTGGGGCCTTTTTGAAAGAGGGACGGAGATACAAAAACAGATTATCCTTTCCAACTGTCCATCTTAAGTATCAAAGTCCAATTTACAGACTGCAGGGGAAGACGTTAAATGAGCTTCCTTCCGTGAGAATGTAACACTATTGTTCTAAAGTCAGATAGTGCATTTTCGCCGCAATGGCAGCAATTTCCTTGAATGGTACATTGCTAGCATCTGGATCTAAACCAGGCTTTAGTAAACTTGGAAGCAGTCAGTCTGTTATTAACAAACATGACCAACACAATGTGATCCATATTACTTCCATCTTGACTGAAATTATATTCAAGCACAGGCCCCACTGGAAGGTAGTGAGAACATTAAGATGCTGTGAAAGTCTTTTTAATTCCTAAAGGAATGATGGTCAGATTTACTTACCATATAAATTGGTCAAATGAGGCTGTATGCCGGAAGACTGCCTTTTTTTTTTACTTCAGTCCCGGCAATTCAGAGAAATTCTGTTGTGAAACACTGCCACTAGTGGTCATTCAGTATAATCTGCAGATGGAAAAGTCCACTGTTAGCATATTTACTATAAACAGTACAAAAAATTGTGATTTTTATAAAGGGTAAACAGATCAATTCTATAAAGTCTCTATTATTGTGAAAATCATCAGCACGTTAGAAAATCAAATTTTGTGTTTTTAACCTCCCATACTTCACTGAATCCCATGCCTCATTTGCTAACAATCTCTAAACAACTGTAGCATGTACATTAGGATATAGATAAAGAGATCTTTTTGCCAGCCAAGTGACAGTGTACCCATCTCACTTAATTTCTTTTAGGATATGTTACAGCAGTAGCAATTAAGCCAGCTGATAAGTTGATCGAGGAAGGGTTAGGCTACAGTTAATGGGAATAATAAAAGCTATGAATAGCATGTTCATCATCATCATCTTAGGTAATTCCTATCAGTTCAGCAATAGTCAAGTTGAGACCCTTATGCTCACTTACCTTCATATAAATTTAGAAGTCTCAAAATATGCCCTTATTTCTTTAATCTTACCATCTTATTAATTTGGGCATCCTGTCTACCCTGCTACTTATTTCATTACCAAGATAAATGTATCCTGCTGCTTGCTAGACAATAGAGTAGCCCTCCGGTCAGACAACATCTTGCTTTAACTTTATGATGTCATCTTGCTAGGCAACAGAGTAGCCCTCCGGTCAGACAACATCTTGCTTTAGCTTTATGATGTCAGAGCGCCTCAGGTCAAATTGTCCTTGTGGAAGCTGTCCACACAGGAGGAGGAGCTATCAGAAGTTATGCAGTAGGATTCTATCTGTATTGATGACTACAAGGCAAGCAGGAGGAGGAATGGTGAAGGACTCTGAACCACTCCAAGCACTGGGGCCTTTTTGAAAGAGGGACGGAGATACAAAAACAGATTATCCTTTCCAACTGTCCATCTTAAGTATCAAAGTCCAATTTACAGAGTGCAGGGGGAGACGTTAAATGAGCTTCCTTCCGTGAGAATGTAACACTATTGTTCTAAAGTCAGATAGTGCATTTTCGCCGCAATGGCAGCAATTTCCTTGAATGGTACATTGCTAGCATCTGGATCTAAACCAGGCTTTAGTAAACTTGGAAGCAGTCAGTCTGTTATTAACAAACATGACCAACACAATGTGATCCATATTACTTCCATCTTGACTGAAATTATATTCAAGCACAGGCCCCACTGGAAGGTAGTGAGAACATTAAGATGCTGTGAAAGTCTTTTTAATTCCTAAAGGAATGATGGTCAGATTTACTTACCATATAAATTGGTCAAATGAGGCTGTATGCCGGAAGACTGCCTTTTTTTTTTTACTTCAGTCCCGGCAATTCAGAGAAATTCTGTTGTGAAACACTGCCACTAGTGGTCATTCAGTATAATCTGCAGATGGAAAAGTCCACTGTTAGCATATTTACTATAAACAGTACAAAAAATTGTGATTTTTATAAAGGGTAAACAGATCAATTCTATAAAGTCTCTATTATTGTGAAAATCATCAGCACGTTAGAAAATCAAATTTTGTGTTTTTAACCTCCCATACTTCACTGAATCCCATGCCTCATTTGCTAACAATCTCTAAACAACTGTAGCATGTACATTAGGATATAGATAAAGAGATCTTTTTGCCAGCCAAGTGGCAGTGTACCCATCTCACTTAATTTCTTTTAGGATATGTTACAGCAGTAGCAATTAAGCCAGCTGATAAGTTGATCGAGGAAGGGTTAGGCTACAGTTAATGGGAATAATAAAAGCTATGAATAGCATGTTCATCATCATCATCTTAGGTAATTCCTATCAGTTCAGCAATAGTCAAGTTGAGACCCTTATGCTCACTTACCTTCATATACATTTAGAAGTCTCAAAATATGCCCTTATTTCTTTAATCTTACCATCTTAGTTTTCATTTGGGCATCCTGTCTACCCTGCTACTTATTTCATTACCAAGATAAATTTATCCTGCTGCTTGCTAGGCAACAGAGTAGCCCTCCGGTCAGACAACATCTTGCTTTAACTTTATGATGTCATCTTGCTAGGCAACAGATTGGCCCTCAGGTCAGACAACATCTTGCTTTAGCTTTATGATGTCAGAGCGCCTCAGGTCCAATTGTCCTTGTGGAAGCTGTCCACACAGGAGGAGGAGCTATCAGAAGTTATGCAGTAGTTTTCTATCTGTATTGATGACTACAAGGCAAGCAGGAGGAGGAATGGTGAAGGACTCTGAACCACTCAAAGCACTGGGGCCTTTTTGAAAGAGGGACAGAGATACAAAAACAGATTATCCTTTCCAACTGTCCATCTTCAGTATCAAAGTCTAATTTACAGAGTGCAGGGGAAGACGTTAAATGAGCTTCCTTCCGTGAGAACGTAACACTATCGTTCTAAAGTCAGATAGTGCATTTTCGCCGCAATGGTAGCAATTTCCTTGAATGGTACATTGCTAGCATCAGGATCTAAACCAGGCTTTAGTAAACTTGGAAGCAGTCAGTCTGTTATTAACTAACATGACCAACACAATGTGATCCATATTACTTCCATCTTGACTGAAATTATATTCAAGCACAGGCCCCACTGAAAGGTAGTGAGAACATTAAGATGCTGTGAAAGTCTTTTTATTTCCTCAAGGAATGATGGTCAGATTTACTTACCATATAAATTGGTCAAATGATGCTGTATGCCGGAAGACTGCCTTTTTTTTTTTATTTCAGTCCCGGCAATTCGGAGAAATTCTGTTGTGAAACACTGCCACTAGTGGTCATTCAGTATAATCTGCAGATGGAAAAGTCCACTGTTAGCATATTTACTATGAACAGTACAAAAAATTGTGATTTTTATAAAGGGTAAACAGATCAATTCTTTGAAGTCTCTATTATTGTGAAAATCAACAGCACGTTAGAAAATCAAATCTCAATTTGTGTTTTTAACCTCTCATACTTTCCTGAATCCCATGCCTCATTTGCTAACAATCTCTAAATAACTGTAGCATGTACATTAGGATATAGATAAAGCGATCTTTTTGCCAGCCAAGTGGCAGTGTACCCATCTCACTTCATTTCTTTTAGGATATGGTACACCAGTAGCAATTAAGCCAGCTGATAAGTTGATCGAGGAAGGGTTAGGCTACAGTTAATGGGAATAATAAAAGCTATGAATAGCATGTTCATCATCATCATCTTAGGTAATTCCTATCAGTTCAGCAATAGCCAAGTTGAGACCCTTATGCTCACTTACCTTCATACAAATTTAGAAGTCTCAAAAAATGCCCTTATTTCTTTAATCTTACCATCTTATTAATTTGGGCATCCTGTCTACCCTGCTACTTATTTCATTACCAAGATAAATGTATCCTGCTGCTTGCTAGACAATAGAGTAGCCCTCCGGTCAGACAACATCTTGCTTTAACTTTATGATGTCATCTTGCTAGGCAACAGAGTAGCCCTCCGGTCAGACAACATCTTGCTTTAGCTTTATGATGTCAGAGCGCCTCAGGTCAAATTGTCCTTGTGGAAGCTGTCCACACAGGAGGAGGAGCTATCAGAAGTTATGCAGTAGGATTCTATCTGTATTGATGACTACAAGGCAAGCAGGAGGAGGAATGGTGAAGGACTCTGAACCACTCCAAGCACTGGGGCCTTTTTGAAAGAGGGACGGAGATACAAAAACAGATTATCCTTTCCAACTGTCCATCTTAAGTATCAAAGTCCAATTTACAGAGTGCAGGGGGAGACGTTAAATGAGCTTCCTTCCGTGAGAATGTAACACTATTGTTCTAAAGTCAGATAGTGCATTTTCACCGCAATGGCAGCAATTTCCTTGAATGGTACATTGCTAGCATCTGGATCTAAACCAGGCTTTAGTAAACTTGGAAGCAGTCAGTCTGTTATTAACAAACATGACCAACACAATGTGATCCATATTACTTCCATCTTGACTGAAATTATATTCAAGCACAGGCCCCACTGGAAGGTAGTGAGAACATTAAGATGCTGTGAAAGTCTTTTTAATTCCTAAAGGAATGATGGTCAGATTTACTTACCATATAAATTGGTCAAATGAGGCTGTATGCCGGAAGACTGCCTTTTTTTTTTTTAACTTCAGTCCCGGCAATTCAGAGAAATTCTGTTGTGAAACACTGCCACTGCTGGTCATTCAGTATAATCTGCAGATGGAAAAGTCCACTGTTAGCATATTTACTATAAACAGTACAAAAAGTTGTGATTTTTATAAAGGGTAAACAGATCAATTCTATAAAGTCTCTATTATTGTGAAAATCATCAGCACGTTAGAAAATCAAATTTTGTGTTTTTAACCTCCCATACTTCACTGAATCCCATGCCTCATTTGCTAACAATCTCTAAACAACTGTAGCATGTACATTAGGATATAGATAAAGAGATCTTTTTGCCAGCCAAGTGGCAGTGTACCCATCTCACTTAATTTCTTTTAGGATATGTTACAGCAGTAGCAATTAAGCCAGCTGATAAGTTGATCGAGGAAGGGTTAGGCTACAGTTAATGGGAATAATAAAAGCTATGAATAGCATGTTCATCATCATCATCTTAGGTAATTCCTATCAGTTCAGCAATAGTCAAGTTGAGACCCTTATGCTCACTTACCTTCATATAAATTTAGAAGTCTCAAAATATGCCCTTATTTCTTTAATCTTACCATCTTAGTTTTCATTTGGGCATCCTGTCTACCCTGCTACTTATTTCATTACCAAGATAAATTTATCCTGCTGCTTGCTAGGCAACAGAGTAGCCCTCCGGTCAGACAACATCTTGCTTTAACTTTATGATGTCATCTTGCTAGGCAACAGATTGGCCCTCAGGTCAGACAACATCTTGCTTTAGCTTTATGATGTCAGAGCGCCTCAGGTCCAATTGTCCTTGTGGAAGCTGTCCACACAGGAGGAGGAGCTATCAGAAGTTATGCAGTAGTTTTCTATCTGTATTGATGACTACAAGGCAAGCAGGAGGAGGAATGGTGAAGGACTCTGAACCACTCAAAGCACTGGGGCCTTTTTGAAAGAGGGACAGAGATACAAAAACAGATTATCCTTTCCAACTGTCCATCTTCAGTATCAAATTCCAATTTACAGAGTGCAGGGGAAGACGTTAAATGAGCTTCCTTCCGTGAGAACGTAACACTATCGTTCTAAAGTCAGATAGTGCATTTTCGCCGCAATGGTAGCAATTTCCTTGAATGGTACATTGCTAGCATCAGGATCTAAACCAGGCTTTAGTAAACTTGGAAGCAGTCAGTCTGTTATTAACTAACATGACCAACACAATGTGATCCATATTACTTCCATCTTGACTGAAATTATATTCAAGCACAGGCCCCACTGAAAGGTAGTGAGAACATTAAGATGCTGTGAAAGTCTTTTTATTTCCTCAAGGAATGATGGTCAGATTTACTTACCATATAAATTGGTCAAATGATGCTGTATGCCGGAAGACTGCCTTTTTTTTTTTATTTCAGTCCCGGCAATTCGGAGAAATTCTGTTGTGAAACACTGCCACTAGTGGTCATTCAGTATAATCTGCAGATGGAAAAGTCCACTGTTAGCATATTTACTATGAACAGTACAAAAAATTGTGATTTTTATAAAGGGTAAACAGATCAATTCTTTGAAGTCTCTATTATTGTGAAAATCAACAGCACGTTAGAAAATCAAATCTCAATTTGTGTTTTTAACCTCTCATACTTTCCTGAATCCCATGCCTCATTTGCTAACAATCTCTAAATAACTGTAGCATGTACATTAGGATATAGATAAAGCGATCTTTTTGCCAGCCAAGTGGCAGTGTACCCATCTCACTTCATTTCTTTTAGGATATGGTACACCAGTAGCAATTAAGCCAGCTGATAAGTTGATCGAGGAAGGGTTAGGCTACAGTTAATGGGAATAATAAAAGCTATGAATAGCATGTTCATCATCATCATCTTAGGTAATTCCTATCAGTTCAGCAATAGCCAAGTTGAGACCCTTATGCTCACTTACCTTCATACAAATTTAGAAGTCTCAAAAAATGCCCTTATTTCTTTAATCTTACCATCTTATTAATTTGGGCATCCTGTCTACCCTGCTACTTATTTCATTACCAAGATAAATGTATCCTGCTGCTTGCTAGACAATAGAGTAGCCCTCCGGTCAGACAACATCTTGCTTTAACTTTATGATGTCATCTTGCTAGGCAACAGAGTAGCCCTCCGGTCAGACAACATCTTGCTTTAGCTTTATGATGTCAGAGCGCCTCAGGTCAAATTGTCCTTGTGGAAGCTGTCCACACAGGAGGAGGAGCTATCAGAAGTTATGCAGTAGGATTCTATCTGTATTGATGACTACAAGGCAAGCAGGAGGAGGAATGGTGAAGGACTCTGAACCACTCCAAGCACTGGGGCCTTTTTGAAAGAGGGACGGAGATACAAAAACAGATTATCCTTTCCAACTGTCCATCTTAAGTATCAAAGTCCAATTTACAGAGTGCAGGGGGAGACGTTAAATGAGCTTCCTTCCGTGAGAATGTAACACTATTGTTCTAAAGTCAGATAGTGCATTTTCGCCGCAATGGCAGCAATTTCCTTGAATGGTACATTGCTAGCATCTGGATCTAAACCAGGCTTTAGTAAACTTGGAAGCAGTCAGTCTGTTATTAACAAACATGACCAACACAATGTGATCCATATTACTTCCATCTTGACTGAAATTATATTCAAGCACAGGCCCCACTGGAAGGTAGTGAGAACATTAAGATGCTGTGAAAGTCTTTTTAATTCCTAAAGGAATGATGGTCAGATTTACTTACCATATAAATTGGTCAAATGAGGCTGTATGCGGGAAGACTGCCTTTTTTTTTTTTAACTTCAGTCCCGGCAATTCAGAGAAATTCTGTTGTGAAACACTGCCACTGCTGGTCATTCAGTATAATCTGCAGATGGAAAAGTCCACTGTTAGCATATTTACTATAAACAGTACAAAAAATTGTGATTTTTATAAAGGGTAAACAGATCAATTCTATAAAGTCTCTATTATTGTGAAAATCATCAGCACGTTAGAAAATCAAATTTTGTGTTTTTAACCTCCCATACTTCACTGAATCCCATGCCTCATTTGCTAACAATCTCTAAACAACTGTAGCATGTACATTAGGATATAGATAAAGAGATCTTCTTGCCAGCCAAGTGGCAGTGTACCCATCTCACTTAATTTCTTTTAGGATATGTTACAGCAGTAGCAATTAAGCCAGCTGATAAGTTGATCGAGGAAGGGTTAGGCTACAGTTAATGGGAATAATAAAAGCTATGAATAGCATGTTCATCATCATCATCTTAGGTAATTCCTATCAGTTCAGCAATAGTCAAGT
This sequence comes from Lissotriton helveticus, assembly GCF_964261635.1. NCBI lineage: Eukaryota > Metazoa > Chordata > Amphibia > Caudata > Salamandridae > Lissotriton > Lissotriton helveticus. The sequence goes on from NC_136067.1 coordinate 1,184,694,703, forward strand.
TGAGACCCTTATGCTCACTTACCTTCATATACATTTAGAAGTCTCAAAATATGCCCTTATTTCTTTAATCTTACCATCTTAGTTTTCATTTGGGCATCCTGTCTACCCTGCTACTTATTTCATTACCAAGATAAATTTATCCTGCTGCTTGCTAGGCAACAGAGTAGCCCTCCGGTCAGACAACATCTTGCTTTAACTTTATGATGTCATCTTGCTAGGCAACAGATTGGCCCTCAGGTCAGACAACATCTTGCTTTAGCTTTATGATGTCAGAGCGCCTCAGGTCCAATTGTCCTTGTGGAAGCTGTCCACACAGGAGGAGGAGCTATCAGAAGTTATGCAGTAGTTTTCTATCTGTATTGATGACTACAAGGCAAGCAGGAGGAGGAATGGTGAAGGACTCTGAACCACTCAAAGCACTGGGGCCTTTTTGAAAGAGGGACAGAGATACAAAAACAGATTATCCTTTCCAACTGTCCATCTTCAGTATCAAAGTCCAATTTACAGAGTGCAGGGGAAGACGTTAAATGAGCTTCCTTCCGTGAGAACGTAACACTATCGTTCTAAAGTCAGATAGTGCATTTTCGCCGCAATGGTAGCAATTTCCTTGAATGGTACATTGCTAGCATCAGGATCTAAACCAGGCTTTAGTAAACTTGGAAGCAGTCAGTCTGTTATTAACTAACATGACCAACACAATGTGATCCATATTACTTCCATCTTGACTGAAATTATATTCAAGCACAGGCCCCACTGAAAGGTAGTGAGAACATTAAGATGCTGTGAAAGTCTTTTTATTTCCTCAAGGAATGATGGTCAGATTTACTTACCATATAAATTGGTCAAATGATGCTGTATGCCGGAAGACTGCCTTTTTTTTTTTATTTCAGTCCCGGCAATTCGGAGAAATTCTGTTGTGAAACACTGCCACTAGTGGTCATTCAGTATAATCTGCAGATGGAAAAGTCCACTGTTAGCATATTTACTATGAACAGTACAAAAAATTGTGATTTTTATAAAGGGTAAACAGATCAATTCTTTGAAGTCTCTATTATTGTGAAAATCAACAGCACGTTAGAAAATCAAATCTCAATTTGTGTTTTTAACCTCTCATACTTTCCTGAATCCCATGCCTCATTTGCTAACAATCTCTAAATAACTGTAGCATGTACATTAGGATATAGATAAAGCGATCTTTTTGCCAGCCAAGTGGCAGTGTACCCATCTCACTTCATTTCTTTTAGGATATGGTACACCAGTAGCAATTAAGCCAGCTGATAAGTTGATCGAGGAAGGGTTAGGCTACAGTTAATGGGAATAATAAAAGCTATGAATAGCATGTTCATCATCATCATCTTAGGTAATTCCTATCAGTTCAGCAATAGCCAAGTTGAGACCCTTATGCTCACTTACCTTCATACAAATTTAGAAGTCTCAAAAAATGCCCTTATTTCTTTAATCTTACCATCTTATTAATTTGGGCATCCTGTCTACCCTGCTACTTATTTCATTACCAAGATAAATGTATCCTGCTGCTTGCTAGACAATAGAGTAGCCCTCCGGTCAGACAACATCTTGCTTTAACTTTATGATGTCATCTTGCTAGGCAACAGAGTAGCCCTCCGGTCAGACAACATCTTGCTTTAGCTTTATGATGTCAGAGCGCCTCAGGTCAAATTGTCCTTGTGGAAGCTGTCCACACAGGAGGAGGAGCTATCAGAAGTTATGCAGTAGGATTCTATCTGTATTGATGACTACAAGGCAAGCAGGAGGAGGAATGGTGAAGGACTCTGAACCACTCCAAGCACTGGGGCCTTTTTGAAAGAGGGACGGAGATACAAAAACAGATTATCCTTTCCAACTGTCCATCTTAAGTATCAAAGTCCAATTTACAGAGTGCAGGGGGAGACGTTAAATGAGCTTCCTTCCGTGAGAATGTAACACTATTGTTCTAAAGTCAGATAGTGCATTTTCGCCGCAATGGCAGCAATTTCCTTGAATGGTACATTGCTAGCATCTGGATCTAAACCAGGCTTTAGTAAACTTGGAAGCAGTCAGTCTGTTATTAACAAACATGACCAACACAATGTGATCCATATTACTTCCATCTTGACTGAAATTATATTCAAGCACAGGCCCCACTGGAAGGTAGTGAGAACATTAAGATGCTGTGAAAGTCTTTTTAATTCCTAAAGGAATGATGGTCAGATTTACTTACCATATAAATTGGTCAAATGAGGCTGTATGCGGGAAGACTGCCTTTTTTTTTTTTAACTTCAGTCCCGGCAATTCAGAGAAATTCTGTTGTGAAACACTGCCACTGCTGGTCATTCAGTATAATCTGCAGATGGAAAAGTCCACTGTTAGCATATTTACTATAAACAGTACAAAAAATTGTGATTTTTATAAAGGGTAAACAGATCAATTCTATAAAGTCTCTATTATTGTGAAAATCATCAGCACGTTAGAAAATCAAATTTTGTGTTTTTAACCTCCCATACTTCACTGAATCCCATGCCTCATTTGCTAACAATCTCTAAACAACTGTAGCATGTACATTAGGATATAGATAAAGAGATCTTTTTGCCAGCCAAGTGGCAGTGTACCCATCTCACTTAATTTCTTTTAGGATATGTTACAGCAGTAGCAATTAAGCCAGCTGATAAGTTGATCGAGGAAGGGTTAGGCTACAGTTAATGGGAATAATAAAAGCTATGAATAGCATGTTCATCATCATCATCTTAGGTAATTCCTATCAGTTCAGCAATAGTCAAGTTGAGACCCTTATGCTCACTTACCTTCATATAAATTTAGAAGTCTCAAAAAATGCCCTTATTTCTTTAATCTTACCATCTTAGTTTTCATTTGGGCATCCTGTCTACCCTGCTACTTATTTCATTACCAAGATAAATTTATCCTGCTGCTTGCTAGGCAACAGAGTAGCCCTCCGGTCAGACAACATCTTGCTTTAACTTTATGATGTCATCTTGCTAGGCAACAGATTGGCCCTCAGGTCAGACAACATCTTGCTTTAGCTTTATGATGTCAGAGCGCCTCAGGTCCAATTGTCCTTGTGGAAGCTGTCCACACAGGAGGAGGAGCTATCAGAAGTTATGCAGTAGGATTCTATCTGTATTGATGACTACAAGGCAAGCAGGAGGAGGAATGGTGAAGGACTCTGAACCACTCAAAGCACTGGGGCCTTTTTGAAAGAGGGACAGAGATACAAAAACAGATTATCCTTTCCAACTGTCCATCTTCAGTATCAAAGTCCAATTTACAGAGTGCAGGGGAAGACGTTAAATGAGCTTCCTTCCGTGAGAACGTAACACTATCGTTCTAAAGTCAGATAGTGCATTTTCGCCGCAATGGTAGCAATTTCCTTGAATGGTACATTGCTAGCATCAGGATCTAAACCAGGCTTTAGTAAACTTGGAAGCAGTCAGTCTGTTATTAACTAACATGACCAACACAATGTGATCCATATTACTTCCATCTTGACTGAAATTATATTCAAGCACAGGCCCCACTGAAAGGTAGTGAGAACATTAAGATGCTGTGAAAGTCTTTTTATTTCCTCAAGGAATGATGGTCTGATTTACTTACCATATAAATTGGTCAAATGATGCTGTATGCCGGAAGACTGCCTTTTTTTTTTATTTCAGTCCCGGCAATTCGGAGAAATTCTGTTGTGAAACACTGCCACTAGTGGTCATTCAGTATAATCTGCAGATGGAAAAGTCCACTGTTAGCATATTTACTATGAACAGTACAAAAAATTGTGATTTTTATAAAGGGTAAACAGATCAATTCTTTGAAGTCTCTATTATTGTGAAAATCAACAGCACGTTAGAAAATCAAATCTCAATTTGTGTTTTTAACCTCTCATACTTTCCTGAATCCCATGCCTCATTTGCTAACAATCTCTAAATAACTGTAGCATGTACATTAGGATATAGATAAAGCGATCTTTTTGCCAGCCAAGTGGCAGTGTACCCATCTCACTTCATTTCTTTTAGGATATGGTACACCAGTAGCAATTAAGCCAGCTGATAAGTTGATCGAGGAAGGGTTAGGCTACAGTTAATGGGAATAATAAAAGCTATGAATAGCATGTTCATCATCATCATCTTAGGTAATTCCTATCAGTTCAGCAATAGCCAAGTTGAGACCCTTATGCTCACTTACCTTCATACAAATTTAGAAGTCTCAAAAAATGCCCTTATTTCTTTAATCTTACCATCTTATTAATTTGGGCATCCTGTCTACCCTGCTACTTATTTCATTACCAAGATAAATGTATCCTGCTGCTTGCTAGACAATAGAGTAGCCCTCCGGTCAGACAACATCTTGCTTTAACTTTATGATGTCATCTTGCTAGGCAACAGAGTAGCCCTCCGGTCAGACAACATCTTGCTTTAGCTTTATGATGTCAGAGCGCCTCAGGTCAAATTGTCCTTGTGGAAGCTGTCCACACAGGAGGAGGAGCTATCAGAAGTTATGCAGTAGGATTCTATCTGTATTGATGACTACAAGGCAAGCAGGAGGAGGAATGGTGAAGGACTCTGAACCACTCCAAGCACTGGGGCCTTTTTGAAAGAGGGACGGAGATACAAAAACAGATTATCCTTTCCAACTGTCCATCTTAAGTATCAAAGTCCAATTTACAGAGTGCAGGGGGAGACGTTAAATGAGCTTCCTTCCGTGAGAATGTAACACTATTGTTCTAAAGTCAGATAGTGCATTTTCGCCGCAATGGCAGCAATTTCCTTGAATGGTACATTGCTAGCATCTGGATCTAAACCAGGCTTTAGTAAACTTGGAAGCAGTCAGTCTGTTATTAACAAACATGACCAACACAATGTGATCCATATTACTTCCATCTTGACTGAAATTATATTCAAGCACAGGCCCCACTGGAAGGTAGTGAGAACATTAAGATGCTGTGAAAGTCTTTTTAATTCCTAAAGGAATGATGGTCAGATTTACTTACCATATAAATTGGTCAAATGAGGCTGTATGCCGGAAGACTGCCTTTTTTTTTTTTAACTTCAGTCCCGGCAATTCAGAGAAATTCTGTTGTGAAACACTGCCACTGCTGGTCATTCAGTATAATCTGCAGATGGAAAAGTCCACTGTTAGCATATTTACTATAAACAGTACAAAAAATTGTGATTTTTATAAAGGGTAAACAGATCAATTCTATAAAGTCTCTATTATTGTGAAAATCATCAGCACGTTAGAAAATCAAATTTTGTGTTTTTAACCTCCCATACTTCACTGAATCCCATGCCTCATTTGCTAACAATCTCTAAACAACTGTAGCATGTACATTAGGATATAGATAAAGAGATCTTCTTGCCAGCCAAGTGGCAGTGTACCCATCTCACTTAATTTCTTTTAGGATATGTTACAGCAGTAGCAATTAAGCCAGCTGATAAGTTGATCGAGGAAGGGTTAGGCTACAGTTAATGGGAATAATAAAAGCTATGAATAGCATGTTCATCATCATCATCTTAGGTAATTCCTATCAGTTCAGCAATAGTCAAGTTGAGACCCTTATGCTCACTTACCTTCATATACATTTAGAAGTCTCAAAATATGCCCTTATTTCTTTAATCTTACCATCTTAGTTTTCATTTGGGCATCCTGTCTACCCTGCTACTTATTTCATTACCAAGATAAATTTATCCTGCTGCTTGCTAGGCAACAGAGTAGCCCTCCGGTCAGACAACATCTTGCTTTAACTTTATGATGTCATCTTGCTAGGCAACAGATTGGCCCTCAGGTCAGACAACATCTTGCTTTAGCTTTATGATGTCAGAGCGCCTCAGGTCCAATTGTCCTTGTGGAAGCTGTCCACACAGGAGGAGGAGCTATCAGAAGTTATGCAGTAGTTTTCTATCTGTATTGATGACTACAAGGCAAGCAGGAGGAGGAATGGTGAAGGACTCTGAACCACTCAAAGCACTGGGGCCTTTTTGAAAGAGGGACAGAGATACAAAAACAGATTATCCTTTCCAACTGTCCATCTTCAGTATCAAAGTCCAATTTACAGAGTGCAGGGGAAGACGTTAAATGAGCTTCCTTCCGTGAGAACGTAACACTATCGTTCTAAAGTCAGATAGTGCATTTTCGCCGCAATGGTAGCAATTTCCTTGAATGGTACATTGCTAGCATCAGGATCTAAACCAGGCTTTAGTAAACTTGGAAGCAGTCAGTCTGTTATTAACTAACATGACCAACACAATGTGATCCATATTACTTCCATCTTGACTGAAATTATATTCAAGCACAGGCCCCACTGAAAGGTAGTGAGAACATTAAGATGCTGTGAAAGTCTTTTTATTTCCTCAAGGAATGATGGTCAGATTTACTTACCATATAAATTGGTCAAATGATGCTGTATGCCGGAAGACTGCCTTTTTTTTTTTATTTCAGTCCCGGCAATTCGGAGAAATTCTGTTGTGAAACACTGCCACTAGTGGTCATTCAGTATAATCTGCAGATGGAAAAGTCCACTGTTAGCATATTTACTATGAACAGTACAAAAAATTGTGATTTTTATAAAGGGTAAACAGATCAATTCTTTGAAGTCTCTATTATTGTGAAAATCAACAGCACGTTAGAAAATCAAATCTCAATTTGTGTTTTTAACCTCTCATACTTTCCTGAATCCCATGCCTCATTTGCTAACAATCTCTAAATAACTGTAGCATGTACATTAGGATATAGATAAAGCGATCTTTTTGCCAGCCAAGTGGCAGTGTACCCATCTCACTTCATTTCTTTTAGGATATGGTACACCAGTAGCAATTAAGCCAGCTGATAAGTTGATCGAGGAAGGGTTAGGCTACAGTTAATGGGAATAATAAAAGCTATGAATAGCATGTTCATCATCATCATCTTAGGTAATTCCTATCAGTTCAGCAATAGCCAAGTTGAGACCCTTATGCTCACTTACCTTCATACAAATTTAGAAGTCTCAAAAAATGCCCTTATTTCTTTAATCTTACCATCTTATTAATTTGGGCATCCTGTCTACCCTGCTACTTATTTCATTACCAAGATAAATGTATCCTGCTGCTTGCTAGACAATAGAGTAGCCCTCCGGTCAGACAACATCTTGCTTTAACTTTATGATGTCATCTTGCTAGGCAACAGAGTAGCCCTCCGGTCAGACAACATCTTGCTTTAGCTTTATGATGTCAGAGCGCCTCAGGTCAAATTGTCCTTGTGGAAGCTGTCCACACAGGAGGAGGAGCTATCAGAAGTTATGCAGTAGGATTCTATCTGTATTGATGACTACAAGGCAAGCAGGAGGAGGAATGGTGAAGGACTCTGAACCACTCCAAGCACTGGGGCCTTTTTGAAAGAGGGACGGAGATACAAAAACAGATTATCCTTTCCAACTGTCCATCTTAAGTATCAAAGTCCAATTTACAGAGTGCAGGGGGAGACGTTAAATGAGCTTCCTTCCGTGAGAATGTAACACTATTGTTCTAAAGTCAGATAGTGCATTTTCGCCGCAATGGCAGCAATTTCCTTGAATGGTACATTGCTAGCATCTGGATCTAAACCAGGCTTTAGTAAACTTGGAAGCAGTCAGTCTGTTATTAACAAACATGACCAACACAATGTGATCCATATTACTTCCATCTTGACTGAAATTATATTCAAGCACAGGCCCCACTGGAAGGTAGTGAGAACATTAAGATGCTGTGAAAGTCTTTTTAATTCCTAAAGGAATGATGGTCAGATTTACTTACCATATAAATTGGTCAAATGAGGCTGTATGCGGGAAGACTGCCTTTTTTTTTTTTAACTTCAGTCCCGGCAATTCAGAGAAATTCTGTTGTGAAACACTGCCACTGCTGGTCATTCAGTATAATCTGCAGATGGAAAAGTCCACTGTTAGCATATTTACTATAAACAGTACAAAAAATTGTGATTTTTATAAAGGGTAAACAGATCAATTCTATAAAGTCTCTATTATTGTGAAAATCATCAGCACGTTAGAAAATCAAATTTTGTGTTTTTAACCTCCCATACTTCACTGAATCCCATGCCTCATTTGCTAACAATCTCTAAACAACTGTAGCATGTACATTAGGATATAGATAAAGAGATCTTTTTGCCAGCCAAGTGGCAGTGTACCCATCTCACTTAATTTCTTTTAGGATATGTTACAGCAGTAGCAATTAAGCCAGCTGATAAGTTGATCGAGGAAGGGTTAGGCTACAGTTAATGGGAATAATAAAAGCTATGAATAGCATGTTCATCATCATCATCTTAGGTAATTCCTATCAGTTCAGCAATAGTCAAGTTGAGACCCTTATGCTCACTTACCTTCATATAAATTTAGAAGTCTCAAAAAATGCCCTTATTTCTTTAATCTTACCATCTTAGTTTTCATTTGGGCATCCTGTCTACCCTGCTACTTATTTCATTACCAAGATAAATTTATCCTGCTGCTTGCTAGGCAACAGAGTAGCCCTCCGGTCAGACAACATCTTGCTTTAACTTTATGATGTCATCTTGCTAGGCAACAGATTGGCCCTCAGGTCAGACAACATCTTGCTTTAGCTTTATGATGTCAGAGCGCCTCAGGTCCAATTGTCCTTGTGGAAGCTGTCCACACAGGAGGAGGAGCTATCAGAAGTTATGCAGTAGGATTCTATCTGTATTGATGACTACAAGGCAAGCAGGAGGAGGAATGGTGAAGGACTCTGAACCACTCAAAGCACTGGGGCCTTTTTGAAAGAGGGACAGAGATACAAAAACAGATTATCCTTTCCAACTGTCCATCTTCAGTATCAAAGTCCAATTTACAGAGTGCAGGGGAAGACGTTAAATGAGCTTCCTTCCGTGAGAACGTAACACTATCGTTCTAAAGTCAGATAGTGCATTTTCGCCGCAATGGTAGCAATTTCCTTGAATGGTACATTGCTAGCATCAGGATCTAAACCAGGCTTTAGTAAACTTGGAAGCAGTCAGTCTGTTATTAACTAACATGACCAACACAATGTGATCCATATTACTTCCATCTTGACTGAAATTATATTCAAGCACAGGCCCCACTGAAAGGTAGTGAGAACATTAAGATGCTGTGAAAGTCTTTTTATTTCCTCAAGGAATGATGGTCTGATTTACTTACCATATAAATTGGTCAAATGATGCTGTATGCCGGAAGACTGCCTTTTTTTTTTATTTCAGTCCCGGCAATTCGGAGAAATTCTGTTGTGAAACACTGCCACTAGTGGTCATTCAGTATAATCTGCAGATGGAAAAGTCCACTGTTAGCATATTTACTATGAACAGTACAAAAAATTGTGATTTTTATAAAGGGTAAACAGATCAATTCTTTGAAGTCTCTATTATTGTGAAAATCAACAGCACGTTAGAAAATCAAATCTCAATTTGTGTTTTTAACCTCTCATACTTTCCTGAATCCCATGCCTCATTTGCTAACAATCTCTAAATAACTGTAGCATGTACATTAGGATATAGATAAAGCGATCTTTTTGCCAGCCAAGTGGCAGTGTACCCATCTCACTTCATTTCTTTTAGGATATGGTACACCAGTAGCAATTAAGCCAGCTGATAAGTTGATCGAGGAAGGGTTAGGCTACAGTTAATGGGAATAATAAAAGCTATGAATAGCATGTTCATCATCATCATCTTAGGTAATTCCTATCAGTTCAGCAATAGCCAAGTTGAGACCCTTATGCTCACTTACCTTCATACAAATTTAGAAGTCTCAAAAAATGCCCTTATTTCTTTAATCTTACCATCTTATTAATTTGGGCATCCTGTCTACCCTGCTACTTATTTCATTACCAAGATAAATGTATCCTGCTGCTTGCTAGACAATAGAGTAGCCCTCCGGTCAGACAACATCTTGCTTTAACTTTATGATGTCATCTTGCTAGGCAACAGAGTAGCCCTCCGGTCAGACAACATCTTGCTTTAGCTTTATGATGTCAGAGCGCCTCAGGTCAAATTGTCCTTGTGGAAGCTGTCCACACAGGAGGAGGAGCTATCAGAAGTTATGCAGTAGGATTCTATCTGTATTGATGACTACAAGGCAAGCAGGAGGAGGAATGGTGAAGGACTCTGAACCACTCCAAGCACTGGGGCCTTTTTGAAAGAGGGACGGAGATACAAAAACAGATTATCCTTTCCAACTGTCCATCTTAAGTATCAAAGTCCAATTTACAGAGTGCAGGGGGAGACGTTAAATGAGCTTCCTTCCGTGAGAATGTAACACTATTGTTCTAAAGTCAGATAGTGCATTTTCACCGCAATGGCAGCAATTTCCTTGAATGGTACATTGCTAGCATCTGGATCTAAACCAGGCTTTAGTAAACTTGGAAGCAGTCAGTCTGTTATTAACAAACATGACCAACACAATGTGATCCATATTACTTCCATCTTGACTGAAATTATATTCAAGCACAGGCCCCACTGGAAGGTAGTGAGAACATTAAGATGCTGTGAAAGTCTTTTTAATTCCTAAAGGAATGATGGTCAGATTTACTTACCATATAAATTGGTCAAATGAGGCTGTATGCCGGAAGACTGCCTTTTTTTTTTTTAACTTCAGTCCCGGCAATTCAGAGAAATTCTGTTGTGAAACACTGCCACTGCTGGTCATTCAGTATAATCTGCAGATGGAAAAGTCCACTGTTAGCATATTTACTATAAACAGTACAAAAAGTTGTGATTTTTATAAAGGGTAAACAGATCAATTCTATAAAGTCTCTATTATTGTGAAAATCATCAGCACGTTAGAAAATCAAATTTTGTGTTTTTAACCTCCCATACTTCACTGAATCCCATGCCTCATTTGCTAACAATCTCTAAACAACTGTAGCATGTACATTAGGATATAGATAAAGAGATCTTTTTGCCAGCCAAGTGGCAGTGTACCCATCTCACTTAATTTCTTTTAGGATATGTTACAGCAGTAGCAATTAAGCCAGCTGATAAGTTGATCGAGGAAGGGTTAGGCTACAGTTAATGGGAATAATAAAAGCTATGAATAGCATGTTCATCATCATCATCTTAGGTAATTCCTATCAGTTCAGCAATAGTCAAGTTGAGACCCTTATGCTCACTTACCTTCATATAAATTTAGAAGTCTCAAAATATGCCCTTATTTCTTTAATCTTACCATCTTAGTTTTCATTTGGGCATCCTGTCTACCCTGCTACTTATTTCATTACCAAGATAAATTTATCCTGCTGCTTGCTAGGCAACAGAGTAGCCCTCCGGTCAGACAACATCTTGCTTTAACTTTATGATGTCATCTTGCTAGGCAACAGATTGGCCCTCAGGTCAGACAACATCTTGCTTTAGCTTTATGATGTCAGAGCGCCTCAGGTCCAATTGTCCTTGTGGAAGCTGTCCACACAGGAGGAGGAGCTATCAGAAGTTATGCAGTAGGATTCTATCTGTATTGATGACTACAAGGCAAGCAGGAGGAGGAATGGTGAAGGACTCTGAACCACTCAAAGCACTGGGGCCTTTTTGAAAGAGGGACAGAGATACAAAAACAGATTATCCTTTCCAACTGTCCATCTTCAGTATCAAAGTCCAATTTACAGAGTGCAGGGGAAGACGTTAAATGAGCTTCCTTCCGTGAGAACGTAACACTATCGTTCTAAAGTCAGATAGTGCATTTTCGCCGCAATGGTAGCAATTTCCTTGAATGGTACATTGCTAGCATCAGGATCTAAACCAGGCTTTAGTAAACTTGGAAGCAGTCAGTCTGTTATTAACTAACATGACCAACACAATGTGATCCATATTACTTCCATCTTGACTGAAATTATATTCAAGCACAGGCCCCACTGAAAGGTAGTGAGAACATTAAGATGCTGTGAAAGTCTTTTTATTTCCTCAAGGAATGATGGTCTGATTTACTTACCATATAAATTGGTCAAATGATGCTGTATGCCGGAAGACTGCCTTTTTTTTTTATTTCAGTCCCGGCAATTCGGAGAAATTCTGTTGTGAAACACTGCCACTAGTGGTCATTCAGTATAATCTGCAGATGGAAAAGTCCACTGTTAGCATATTTACTATGAACAGTACAAAAAATTGTGATTTTTATAAAGGGTAAACAGATCAATTCTTTGAAGTCTCTATTATTGTGAAAATCAACAGCACGTTAGAAAATCAAATCTCAATTTGTGTTTTTAACCTCTCATACTTTCCTGAATCCCATGCCTCATTTGCTAACAATCTCTAAATAACTGTAGCATGTACATTAGGATATAGATAAAGCGATCTTTTTGCCAGCCAAGTGGCAGTGTACCCATCTCACTTCATTTCTTTTAGGATATGGTACACCAGTAGCAATTAAGCCAGCTGATAAGTTGATCGAGGAAGGGTTAGGCTACAGTTAATGGGAATAATAAAAGCTATGAATAGCATGTTCATCATCATCATCTTAGGTAATTCCTATCAGTTCAGCAATAGCCAAGTTGAGACCCTTATGCTCACTTACCTTCATACAAATTTAGAAGTCTCAAAAAATGCCCTTATTTCTTTAATCTTACCATCTTATTAATTTGGGCATCCTGTCTACCCTGCTACTTATTTCATTACCAAGATAAATGTATCCTGCTGCTTGCTAGACAATAGAGTAGCCCTCCGGTCAGACAACATCTTGCTTTAACTTTATGATGTCATCTTGCTAGGCAACAGAGTAGCCCTCCGGTCAGACAACATCTTGCTTTAGCTTTATGATGTCAGAGCGCCTCAGGTCAAATTGTCCTTGTGGAAGCTGTCCACACAGGAGGAGGAGCTATCAGAAGTTATGCAGTAGGATTCTATCTGTATTGATGACTACAAGGCAAGCAGGAGGAGGAATGGTGAAGGACTCTGAACCACTCCAAGCACTGGGGCCTTTTTGAAAGAGGGACGGAGATACAAAAACAGATTATCCTTTCCAACTGTCCATCTTAAGTATCAAAGTCCAATTTACAGAGTGCAGGGGGAGACGTTAAATGAGCTTCCTTCCGTGAGAATGTAACACTATTGTTCTAAAGTCAGATAGTGCATTTTCACCGCAATGGCAGCAATTTCCTTGAATGGTACATTGCTAGCATCTGGATCTAAACCAGGCTTTAGTAAACTTGGAAGCAGTCAGTCTGTTATTAACAAACATGACCAACACAATGTGATCCATATTACTTCCATCTTGACTGAAATTATATTCAAGCACAGGCCCCACTGGAAGGTAGTGAGAACATTAAGATGCTGTGAAAGTCTTTTTAATTCCTAAAGGAATGATGGTCAGATTTACTTACCATATAAATTGGTCAAATGAGGCTGTATGCCGGAAGACTGCCTTTTTTTTTTTTAACTTCAGTCCCGGCAATTCAGAGAAATTCTGTTGTGAAACACTGCCACTGCTGGTCATTCAGTATAATCTGCAGATGGAAAAGTCCACTGTTAGCATATTTACTATAAACAGTACAAAAAGTTGTGATTTTTATAAAGGGTAAACAGATCAATTCTATAAAGTCTCTATTATTGTGAAAATCATCAGCACGTTAGAAAATCAAATTTTGTGTTTTTAACCTCCCATACTTCACTGAATCCCATGCCTCATTTGCTAACAATCTCTAAACAACTGTAGCATGTACATTAGGATATAGATAAAGAGATCTTTTTGCCAGCCAAGTGGCAGTGTACCCATCTCACTTAATTTCTTTTAGGATATGTTACAGCAGTAGCAATTAAGCCAGCTGATAAGTTGATCGAGGAAGGGTTAGGCTACAGTTAATGGGAATAATAAAAGCTATGAATAGCATGTTCATCATCATCATCTTAGGTAATTCCTATCAGTTCAGCAATAGTCAAGTTGAGACCCTTATGCTCACTTACCTTCATATAAATTTAGAAGTCTCAAAATATGCCCTTATTTCTTTAATCTTACCATCTTAGTTTTCATTTGGGCATCCTGTCTACCCTGCTACTTATTTCATTACCAAGATAAATTTATCCTGCTGCTTGCTAGGCAACAGAGTAGCCCTCCGGTCAGACAACATCTTGCTTTAACTTTATGATGTCATCTTGCTAGGCAACAGATTGGCCCTCAGGTCAGACAACATCTTGCTTTAGCTTTATGATGTCAGAGCGCCTCAGGTCCAATTGTCCTTGTGGAAGCTGTCCACACAGGAGGAGGAGCTATCAGAAGTTATGCAGTAGTTTTCTATCTGTATTGATGACTACAAGGCAAGCAGGAGGAGGAATGGTGAAGGACTCTGAACCACTCAAAGCACTGGGGCCTTTTTGAAAGAGGGACAGAGATACAAAAACAGATTATCCTTTCCAACTGTCCATCTTCAGTATCAAAGTCCAATTTACAGAGTGCAGGGGAAGACGTTAAATGAGCTTCCTTCCGTGAGAACGTAACACTATCGTTCTAAAGTCAGATAGTGCATTTTCGCCGCAATGGTAGCAATTTCCTTGAATGGTACATTGCTAGCATCAGGATCTAAACCAGGCTTTAGTAAACTTGGAAGCAGTCAGTCTGTTATTAACTAACATGACCAACACAATGTGATCCATATTACTTCCATCTTGACTGAAATTATATTCAAGCACAGGCCCCACTGAAAGGTAGTGAGAACATTAAGATGCTGTGAAAGTCTTTTTATTTCCTCAAGGAATGATGGTCAGATTTACTTACCATATAAATTGGTCAAATGATGCTGTATGCCGGAAGACTGCCTTTTTTTTTTTATTTCAGTCCCGGCAATTCGGAGAAATTCTGTTGTGAAACACTGCCACTAGTGGTCATTCAGTATAATCTGCAGATGGAAAAGTCCACTGTTAGCATATTTACTATGAACAGTACAAAAAATTGTGATTTTTATAAAGGGTAAACAGATCAATTCTTTGAAGTCTCTATTATTGTGAAAATCAACAGCACGTTAGAAAATCAAATCTCAATTTGTGTTTTTAACCTCTCATACTTTCCTGAATCCCATGCCTCATTTGCTAACAATCTCTAAATAACTGTAGCATGTACATTAGGATATAGATAAAGCGATCTTTTTGCCAGCCAAGTGGCAGTGTACCCATCTCACTTCATTTCTTTTAGGATATGGTACACCAGTAGCAATTAAGCCAGCTGATAAGTTGATCGAGGAAGGGTTAGGCTACAGTTAATGGGAATAATAAAAGCTATGAATAGCATGTTCATCATCATCATCTTAGGTAATTCCTATCAGTTCAGCAATAGCCAAGTTGAGACCCTTATGCTCACTTACCTTCATACAAATTTAGAAGTCTCAAAAAATGCCCTTATTTCTTTAATCTTACCATCTTATTAATTTGGGCATCCTGTCTACCCTGCTACTTATTTCATTACCAAGATAAATGTATCCTGCTGCTTGCTAGACAATAGAGTAGCCCTCCGGTCAGACAACATCTTGCTTTAACTTTATGATGTCATCTTGCTAGGCAACAGAGTAGCCCTCCGGTCAGACAACATCTTGCTTTAGCTTTATGATGTCAGAGCGCCTCAGGTCAAATTGTCCTTGTGGAAGCTGTCCACACAGGAGGAGGAGCTATCAGAAGTTATGCAGTAGGATTCTATCTGTATTGATGACTACAAGGCAAGCAGGAGGAGGAATGGTGAAGGACTCTGAACCACTCCAAGCACTGGGGCCTTTTTGAAAGAGGGACGGAGATACAAAAACAGATTATCCTTTCCAACTGTCCATCTTAAGTATCAAAGTCCAATTTACAGAGTGCAGGGGGAGACGTTAAATGAGCTTCCTTCCGTGAGAATGTAACACTATTGTTCTAAAGTCAGATAGTGCATTTTCGCCGCAATGGCAGCAATTTCCTTGAATGGTACATTGCTAGCATCTGGATCTAAACCAGGCTTTAGTAAACTTGGAAGCAGTCAGTCTGTTATTAACAAACATGACCAACACAATGTGATCCATATTACTTCCATCTTGACTGAAATTATATTCAAGCACAGGCCCCACTGGAAGGTAGTGAGAACATTAAGATGCTGTGAAAGTCTTTTTAATTCCTAAAGGAATGATGGTCAGATTTACTTACCATATAAATTGGTCAAATGAGGCTGTATGCGGGAAGACTGCCTTTTTTTTTTTTAACTTCAGTCCCGGCAATTCAGAGAAATTCTGTTGTGAAACACTGCCACTGCTGGTCATTCAGTATAATCTGCAGATGGAAAAGTCCACTGTTAGCATATTTACTATAAACAGTACAAAAAATTGTGATTTTTATAAAGGGTAAACAGATCAATTCTATAAAGTCTCTATTATTGTGAAAATCATCAGCACGTTAGAAAATCAAATTTTGTGTTTTTAACCTCCCATACTTCACTGAATCCCATGCCTCATTTGCTAACAATCTCTAAACAACTGTAGCATGTACATTAGGATATAGATAAAGAGATCTTCTTGCCAGCCAAGTGGCAGTGTACCCATCTCACTTAATTTCTTTTAGGATATGTTACAGCAGTAGCAATTAAGCCAGCTGATAAGTTGATCGAGGAAGGGTTAGGCTACAGTTAATGGGAATAATAAAAGCTATGAATAGCATGTTCATCATCATCATCTTAGGTAATTCCTATCAGTTCAGCAATAGTCAAGTTGAGACCCTTATGCTCACTTACCTTCATATACATTTAGAAGTCTCAAAATATGCCCTTATTTCTTTAATCTTACCATCTTAGTTTTCATTTGGGCATCCTGTCTACCCTGCTACTTATTTCATTACCAAGATAAATTTATCCTGCTGCTTGCTAGGCAACAGAGTAGCCCTCCGGTCAGACAACATCTTGCTTTAACTTTATGATGTCATCTTGCTAGGCAACAGATTGGCCCTCAGGTCAGACAACATCTTGCTTTAGCTTTATGATGTCAGAGCGCCTCAGGTCCAATTGTCCTTGTGGAAGCTGTCCACACAGGAGGAGGAGCTATCAGAAGTTATGCAGTAGTTTTCTATCTGTATTGATGACTACAAGGCAAGCAGGAGGAGGAATGGTGAAGGACTCTGAACCACTCAAAGCACTGGGGCCTTTTTGAAAGAGGGACAGAGATACAAAAACAGATTATCCTTTCCAACTGTCCATCTTCAGTATCAAAGTCCAATTTACAGAGTGCAGGGGAAGACGTTAAATGAGCTTCCTTCCGTGAGAACGTAACACTATCGTTCTAAAGTCAGATAGTGCATTTTCGCCGCAATGGTAGCAATTTCCTTGAATGGTACATTGCTAGCATCAGGATCTAAACCAGGCTTTAGTAAACTTGGAAGCAGTCAGTCTGTTATTAACTAACATGACCAACACAATGTGATCCATATTACTTCCATCTTGACTGAAATTATATTCAAGCACAGGCCCCACTGAAAGGTAGTGAGAACATTAAGATGCTGTGAAAGTCTTTTTATTTCCTCAAGGAATGATGGTCAGATTTACTTACCATATAAATTGGTCAAATGATGCTGTATGCCGGAAGACTGCCTTTTTTTTTTTATTTCAGTCCCGGCAATTCGGAGAAATTCTGTTGTGAAACACTGCCACTAGTGGTCATTCAGTATAATCTGCAGATGGAAAAGTCCACTGTTAGCATATTTACTATGAACAGTACAAAAAATTGTGATTTTTATAAAGGGTAAACAGATCAATTCTTTGAAGTCTCTATTATTGTGAAAATCAACAGCACGTTAGAAAATCAAATCTCAATTTGTGTTTTTAACCTCTCATACTTTCCTGAATCCCATGCCTCATTTGCTAACAATCTCTAAATAACTGTAGCATGTACATTAGGATATAGATAAAGCGATCTTTTTGCCAGCCAAGTGGCAGTGTACCCATCTCACTTCATTTCTTTTAGGATATGGTACACCAGTAGCAATTAAGCCAGCTGATAAGTTGATCGAGGAAGGGTTAGGCTACAGTTAATGGGAATAATAAAAGCTATGAATAGCATGTTCATCATCATCATCTTAGGTAATTCCTATCAGTTCAGCAATAGCCAAGTTGAGACCCTTATGCTCACTTACCTTCATACAAATTTAGAAGTCTCAAAAAATGCCCTTATTTCTTTAATCTTACCATCTTATTAATTTGGGCATCCTGTCTACCCTGCTACTTATTTCATTACCAAGATAAATGTATCCTGCTGCTTGCTAGACAATAGAGTAGCCCTCCGGTCAGACAACATCTTGCTTTAACTTTATGATGTCATCTTGCTAGGCAACAGAGTAGCCCTCCGGTCAGACAACATCTTGCTTTAGCTTTATGATGTCAGAGCGCCTCAGGTCAAATTGTCCTTGTGGAAGCTGTCCACACAGGAGGAGGAGCTATCAGAAGTTATGCAGTAGGATTCTATCTGTATTGATGACTACAAGGCAAGCAGGAGGAGGAATGGTGAAGGACTCTGAACCACTCCAAGCACTGGGGCCTTTTTGAAAGAGGGACGGAGATACAAAAACAGATTATCCTTTCCAACTGTCCATCTTAAGTATCAAAGTCCAATTTACAGAGTGCAGGGGGAGACGTTAAATGAGCTTCCTTCCGTGAGAATGTAACACTATTGTTCTAAAGTCAGATAGTGCATTTTCGCCGCAATGGCAGCAATTTCCTTGAATGGTACATTGCTAGCATCTGGATCTAAACCAGGCTTTAGTAAACTTGGAAGCAGTCAGTCTGTTATTAACAAACATGACCAACACAATGTGATCCATATTACTTCCATCTTGACTGAAATTATATTCAAGCACAGGCCCCACTGGAAGGTAGTGAGAACATTAAGATGCTGTGAAAGTCTTTTTAATTCCTAAAGGAATGATGGTCAGATTTACTTACCATATAAATTGGTCAAATGAGGCTGTATGCGGGAAGACTGCCTTTTTTTTTTTTAACTTCAGTCCCGGCAATTCAGAGAAATTCTGTTGTGAAACACTGCCACTGCTGGTCATTCAGTATAATCTGCAGATGGAAAAGTCCACTGTTAGCATATTTACTATAAACAGTACAAAAAATTGTGATTTTTATAAAGGGTAAACAGATCAATTCTATAAAGTCTCTATTATTGTGAAAATCATCAGCACGTTAGAAAATCAAATTTTGTGTTTTTAACCTCCCATACTTCACTGAATCCCATGCCTCATTTGCTAACAATCTCTAAACAACTGTAGCATGTACATTAGGATATAGATAAAGAGATCTTTTTGCCAGCCAAGTGGCAGTGTACCCATCTCACTTAATTTCTTTTAGGATATGTTACAGCAGTAGCAATTAAGCCAGCTGATAAGTTGATCGAGGAAGGGTTAGGCTACAGTTAATGGGAATAATAAAAGCTATGAATAGCATGTTCATCATCATCATCTTAGGTAATTCCTATCAGTTCAGCAATAGTCAAGTTGAGACCCTTATGCTCACTTACCTTCATATAAATTTAGAAGTCTCAAAAAATGCCCTTATTTCTTTAATCTTACCATCTTAGTTTTCATTTGGGCATCCTGTCTACCCTGCTACTTATTTCATTACCAAGATAAATTTATCCTGCTGCTTGCTAGGCAACAGAGTAGCCCTCCGGTCAGACAACATCTTGCTTTAACTTTATGATGTCATCTTGCTAGGCAACAGATTGGCCCTCAGGTCAGACAACATCTTGCTTTAGCTTTATGATGTCAGAGCGCCTCAGGTCCAATTGTCCTTGTGGAAGCTGTCCACACAGGAGGAGGAGCTATCAGAAGTTATGCAGTAGTTTTCTATCTGTATTGATGACTACAAGGCAAGCAGGAGGAGGAATGGTGAAGGACTCTGAACCACTCAAAGCACTGGGGCCTTTTTGAAAGAGGGACAGAGATACAAAAACAGATTATCCTTTCCAACTGTCCATCTTCAGTATCAAAGTCCAATTTACAGAGTGCAGGGGAAGACGTTAAATGAGCTTCCTTCCGTGAGAACGTAACACTATCGTTCTAAAGTCAGATAGTGCATTTTCGCCGCAATGGTAGCAATTTCCTTGAATGGTACATTGCTAGCATCAGGATCTAAACCAGGCTTTAGTAAACTTGGAAGCAGTCAGTCTGTTATTAACTAACATGACCAACACAATGTGATCCATATTACTTCCATCTTGACTGAAATTATATTCAAGCACAGGCCCCACTGAAAGGTAGTGAGAACATTAAGATGCTGTGAAAGTCTTTTTATTTCCTCAAGGAATGATGGTCAGATTTACTTACCATATAAATTGGTCAAATGATGCTGTATGCCGGAAGACTGCCTTTTTTTTTTATTTCAGTCCCGGCAATTCGGAGAAATTCTGTTGTGAAACACTGCCACTAGTGGTCATTCAGTATAATCTGCAGATGGAAAAGTCCACTGTTAGCATATTTACTATGAACAGTACAAAAAATTGTGATTTTTATAAAGGGTAAACAGATCAATTCTATAAAGTCTCTATTATTGTGAAAATCATCAGCACGTTAGAAAATCAAATTTTGTGTTTTTAACCTCCCATACTTCACTGAATCCCATGCCTCATTTGCTAACAATCTCTAAACAACTGTAGCATGTACATTAGGATATAGATAAAGAGATCTTTTTGCCAGCCAAGTGGCAGTGTACCCATCTCACTTAATTTCTTTTAGGATATGTTACAGCAGTAGCAATTAAGCCAGCTGATAAGTTGATCGAGGAAGGGTTAGGCTACAGTTAATGGGAATAATAAAAGCTATGAATAGCATGTTCATCATCATCATCTTAGGTAATTCCTATCAGTTCAGCAATAGTCAAGTTGAGACCCTTATGCTCACTTACCTTCATATAAATTTAGAAGTCTCAAAAAATGCCCTTATTTCTTTAATCTTACCATCTTAGTTTTCATTTGGGCATCCTGTCTACCCTGCTACTTATTTCATTACCAAGATAAATTTATCCTGCTGCTTGCTAGGCAACAGAGTAGCCCTCCGGTCAGACAACATCTTGCTTTAACTTTATGATGTCATCTTGCTAGGCAACAGATTGGCCCTCAGGTCAGACAACATCTTGCTTTAGCTTTATGATGTCAGAGCGCCTCAGGTCCAATTGTCCTTGTGGAAGCTGTCCACACAGGAGGAGGAGCTATCAGAAGTTATGCAGTAGTTTTCTATCTGTATTGATGACTACAAGGCAAGCAGGAGGAGGAATGGTGAAGGACTCTGAACCACTCAAAGCACTGGGGCCTTTTTGAAAGAGGGACAGAGATACAAAAACAGATTATCCTTTCCAACTGTCCATCTTCAGTATCAAAGTCCAATTTACAGAGTGCAGGGGAAGACGTTAAATGAGCTTCCTTCCGTGAGAACGTAACACTATCGTTCTAAAGTCAGATAGTGCATTTTCGCCGCAATGGTAGCAATTTCCTTGAATGGTACATTGCTAGCATCAGGATCTAAACCAGGCTTTAGTAAACTTGGAAGCAGTCAGTCTGTTATTAACTAACATGACCAACACAATGTGATCCATATTACTTCCATCTTGACTGAAATTATATTCAAGCACAGGCCCCACTGAAAGGTAGTGAGAACATTAAGATGCTGTGAAAGTCTTTTTATTTCCTCAAGGAATGATGGTCAGATTTACTTACCATATAAATTGGTCAAATGATGCTGTATGCCGGAAGACTGCCTTTTTTTTTTATTTCAGTCCCGGCAATTCGGAGAAATTCTGTTGTGAAACACTGCCACTAGTGGTCATTCAGTATAATCTGCAGATGGAAAAGTCCACTGTTAGCATATTTACTATGAACAGTACAAAAAATTGTGATTTTTATAAAGGGTAAACAGATCAATTCTTTGAAGTCTCTATTATTGTGAAAATCAACAGCACGTTAGAAAATCAAATCTCAATTTGTGTTTTTAACCTCTCATACTTTCCTGAATCCCATGCCTCATTTGCTAACAATCTCTAAATAACTGTAGCATGTACATTAGGATATAGATAAAGCGATCTTTTTGCCAGCCAAGTGGCAGTGTACCCATCTCACTTCATTTCTTTTAGGATATGGTACAGCAGTAGCAATTAAGCCAGCTGATAAGTTGATCGAGGAAGGGTTAGGCTACAGTTAATGGGAATAATAAAAGCTATGAATAGCATGTTCATCATCATCATCTTAGGTAATTCCTATCAGTTCAGCAATAGTCAAGTTGAGACCCTTATGCTCACTTACCTTCATATAAATTTAGAAGTCTCAAAATATGCCCTTATTTCTTTAATCTTACCATCTTATTAATTTGGGCATCCTGTCTACCCTGCTACTTATTTCATTACCAAGATAAATGTATCCTGCTGCTTGCTAGACAATAGAGTAGCCCTCCGGTCAGACAACATCTTGCTTTAACTTTATGATGTCATCTTGCTAGGCAACAGAGTAGCCCTCCGGTCAGACAACATCTTGCTTTAGCTTTATGATGTCAGAGCGCCTCAGGTCAAATTGTCCTTGTGGAAGCTGTCCACACAGGAGGAGGAGCTATCAGAAGTTATGCAGTAGGATTCTATCTGTATTGATGACTACAAGGCAAGCAGGAGGAGGAATGGTGAAGGACTCTGAACCACTCCAAGCACTGGGGCCTTTTTGAAAGAGGGACGGAGATACAAAAACAGATTATCCTTTCCAACTGTCCATCTTAAGTATCAAAGTCCAATTTACAGAGTGCAGGGGGAGACGTTAAATGAGCTTCCTTCCGTGAGAATGTAACACTATTGTTCTAAAGTCAGATAGTGCATTTTCGCCGCAATGGCAGCAATTTCCTTGAATGGTACATTGCTAGCATCTGGATCTAAACCAGGCTTTAGTAAACTTGGAAGCAGTCAGTCTGTTATTAACAAACATGACCAACACAATGTGATCCATATTACTTCCATCTTGACTGAAATTATATTCAAGCACAGGCCCCACTGGAAGGTAGTGAGAACATTAAGATGCTGTGAAAGTCTTTTTAATTCCTAAAGGAATGATGGTCAGATTTACTTACCATATAAATTGGTCAAATGAGGCTGTATGCCGGAAGACTGCCTTTTTTTTTTTTTAACTTCAGTCCGGGCAATTCAGAGAAATTCTGTTGTGAAACACTGCCACTGCTGGTCATTCAGTATAATCTGCAGATGGAAAAGTCCACTGTTAGCATATTTACTATAAACAGTACAAAAAATTTTGATTTTTATAAAGGGTAAACAGATCAATTCTATAAAGTCTCTATTATTGTGAAAATCATCAGCACGTTAGAAAATCAAATTTTGTGTTTTTAACCTCCCATACTTCACTGAATCCCATGCCTCATTTGCTAACAATCTCTAAACAACTGTAGCATGTACATTAGGATATAGATAAAGAGATCTTTTTGCCAGCCAAGTGGCAGTGTACCCATCTCACTTAATTTCTTTTAGGATATGTTACAGCAGTAGCAATTAAGCCAGCTGATAAGTTGATCGAGGAAGGGTTAGGCTACAGTTAATGGGAATAATAAAAGCTATGAATAGCATGTTCATCATCATCATCTTAGGTAATTCCTATCAGTTCAGCAATAGTCAAGTTGAGACCCTTATGCTCACTTACCTTCATATAAATTTAGAAGTCTCAAAAAATGCCCTTATTTCTTTAATCTTACCATCTTAGTTTTCATTTGGGCATCCTGTCTACCCTGCTACTTATTTCATTACCAAGATAAATTTATCCTGCTGCTTGCTAGGCAACAGAGTAGCCCTCCGGTCAGACAACATCTTGCTTTAACTTTATGATGTCATCTTGCTAGGCAACAGATTGGCCCTCAGGTCAGACAACATCTTGCTTTAGCTTTATGATGTCAGAGTGCCTCAGGTCCAATTGTCCTTGTGGAAGCTGTCCACACAGGAGGAGGAGCTATCAGAAGTTATGCAGTAGGATTCTATCTGTATTGATGACTACAAGGCAAGCAGGAGGAGGAATGGTGAAGGACTCTGAACCACTCAAAGCACTGGGGCCTTTTTGAAAGAGGGACAGAGATACAAAAACAGATTATCCTTTCCAACTGTCCATCTTCAGTATCAAAGTCCAATTTACAGAGTGCAGGGGAAGACGTTAAATGAGCTTCCTTCCGTGAGAACGTAACACTATCGTTCTAAAGTCAGATAGTGCATTTTCGCCGCAATGGTAGCAATTTCCTTGAATGGTACATTGCTAGCATCAGGATCTAAACCAGGCTTTAGTAAACTTGGAAGCAGTCAGTCTGTTATTAACTAACATGACCAACACAATGTGATCCATATTACTTCCATCTTGACTGAAATTATATTCAAGCACAGGCCCCACTGAAAGGTAGTGAGAACATTAAGATGCTGTGAAAGTCTTTTTATTTCCTCAAGGAATGATGGTCTGATTTACTTACCATATAAATTGGTCAAATGATGCTGTATGCCGGAAGACTGCCTTTTTTTTTTATTTCAGTCCCGGCAATTCGGAGAAATTCTGTTGTGAAACACTGCCACTAGTGGTCATTCAGTATAATCTGCAGATGGAAAAGTCCACTGTTAGCATATTTACTATGAACAGTACAAAAAATTGTGATTTTTATAAAGGGTAAACAGATCAATTCTTTGAAGTCTCTATTATTGTGAAAATCAACAGCACGTTAGAAAATCAAATCTCAATTTGTGTTTTTAACCTCTCATACTTTCCTGAATCCCATGCCTCATTTGCTAACAATCTCTAAATAACTGTAGCATGTACATTAGGATATAGATAAAGCGATCTTTTTGCCAGCCAAGTGGCAGTGTACCCATCTCACTTCATTTCTTTTAGGATATGGTACACCAGTAGCAATTAAGCCAGCTGATAAGTTGATCGAGGAAGGGTTAGGCTACAGTTAATGGGAATAATAAAAGCTATGAATAGCATGTTCATCATCATCATCTTAGGTAATTCCTATCAGTTCAGCAATAGCCAAGTTGAGACCCTTATGCTCACTTACCTTCATACAAATTTAGAAGTCTCAAAAAATGCCCTTATTTCTTTAATCTTACCATCTTATTAATTTGGGCATCCTGTCTACCCTGCTACTTATTTCATTACCAAGATAAATGTATCCTGCTGCTTGCTAGACAATAGAGTAGCCCTCCGGTCAGACAACATCTTGCTTTAACTTTATGATGTCATCTTGCTAGGCAACAGAGTAGCCCTCCGGTCAGACAACATCTTGCTTTAGCTTTATGATGTCAGAGCGCCTCAGGTCAAATTGTCCTTGTGGAAGCTGTCCACACAGGAGGAGGAGCTATCAGAAGTTATGCAGTAGGATTCTATCTGTATTGATGACTACAAGGCAAGCAGGAGGAGGAATGGTGAAGGACTCTGAACCACTCAAAGCACTGGGGCCTTTTTGAAAGAGGGACGGAGATACAAAAACAGATTATCCTTTCCAACTGTCCATCTTAAGTATCAAAGTCCAATTTACAGAGTGCAGGGGGAGACGTTAAATGAGCTTCCTTCCGTGAGAATGTAACACTATTGTTCTAAAGTTAGATAGTGCATTTTCGCTGCAATGGCAGCAATTTCCTTGAATGGTACATTGCTAGCATCTGGATCTAAACCAGGCTTTAGTAAACTTGGAAGCAGTCAGTCTGTTATTAACAAACATGACCAACACAATGTGATCCATATTACTTCCATCTTGACTGAAATTATATTCAAGCACAGGCCCCACTGGAAGGTAGTGAGAACATTAAGATGCTGTGAAAGTCTTTTTAATTCCTAAAGGAATGATGGTCAGATTTACTTACCATATAAATTGGTCAAATGAGGCTGTATGCGGGAAGACTGCCTTTTTTTTTTTAACTTCAGTCCCGGCAATTCAGAGAAATTCTGTTGTGAAACACTGCCACTGCTGGTCATTCAGTATAATCTGCAGATGGAAAAGTCCACTGTTAGCATATTTACTATAAACAGTACAAACAATTGTGATTTTTATAAAGGGTAAACAGATCAATTCTATAAAGTCTCTATTATTGTGAAAATCATCAGCACGTTAGAAAATCTAATTTTGTGTTTTTAACCTCCCATACTTCACTGAATCCCATGCCTCATTTGCTAACAATCTCTAAACAACTGTAGCATGTACATTAGGATATAGATAAAGAGATCTTTTTGCCAGCCAAGTGACAGTGTACCCATCTCACTTAATTTCTTTTAGGATATGTTACAGCAGTAGCAATTAAGCCAGCTGATAAGTTGATCGAGGAAGGGTTAGGCTACAGTTAATGGGAATAATAAAAGCTATGAATAGCATGTTCATCATCATCATCTTAGGTAATTCCTATCAGTTCAGCAATAGTCAAGTTGAGACCCTTATGCTCACTTACCTTCATATAAATTTAGAAGTCTCAAAAAATGCCCTTATTTCTTTAATCTTACCATCTTAGTTTTCATTTGGGCATCCTGTCTACCCTGCTACTTATTTCATTACCAAGATAAATTTATGCTGCTGCTTGCTAGGCAACAGAGTAGCCCTCCGGTCAGACAACATCTTGCTTTAACTTTATGATGTCATCTTGCTAGGCAACAGATTGGCCCTCAGGTCAGACAACATCTTGCTTTAGCTTTATGATGTCAGAGCGCCTCAGGTCCAATTGTCCTTGTGGAAGCTGTCCACACAGGAGGAGGAGCTATCAGAAGTTATGCAGTAGTTTTCTATCTGTATTGATGACTACAAGGCAAGCAGGAGGAGGAATGGTGAAGGACTCTGAACCACTCAAAGCACTGGGGCCTTTTTGAAAGAGGGACAGAGATACAAAAACAGATTATCCTTTCCAACTGTCCATCTTCAGTATCAAAGTCCAATTTACAGAGTGCAGGGGAAGACGTTAAATGAGCTTCCTTCCGTGAGAAGGTAACACTATCGTTCTAAAGTCAGATAGTGCATTTTCGCCGCAATGGTAGCAATTTCCTTGAATGGTACATTGCTAGCATCAGGATCTAAACCAGGCTTTAGTAAACTTGGAAGCAGTCAGTCTGTTATTAACTAACATGACCAACACAATGTGATCCATATTACTTCCATCTTGACTGAAATTATATTCAAGCACAGGCCCCACTGAAAGGTAGTGAGAACATTAAGATGCTGTGAAAGTCTTTTTATTTCCTCAAGGAATGATGGTCAGATTTACTTACCATATAAATTGGTCAAATGATGCTGTATGCCGGAAGACTGCCTTTTTTTTTTATTTCAGTCCCGGCAATTCGGAGAAATTCTGTTGTGAAACACTGCCACTAGTGGTCATTCAGTATAATCTGCAGATGGAAAAGTCCACTGTTAGCATATTTACTATGAACAGTACAAAAATTTTTGATTTTTATAAAGGGTAAACAGATCAATTCTTTGAAGTCTCTATTATTGTGAAAATCAACAGCACGTTAGAAAATCAAATCTCAATTTGTGTTTTTAACCTCTCATACTTTCCTGAATCCCATGCCTCATTTGCTAACAATCTCTAAATAACTGTAGCATGTACATTAGGATATAGATAAAGCGATCTTTTTGCCAGCCAAGTGGCAGTGTACCCATCTCACTTCATTTCTTTTAGGATATGGTACACCAGTAGCAATTAAGCCAGCTGATAAGTTGATCGAGGAAGGGTTAGGCTACAGTTAATGGGAATAATAAAAGCTATGAATAGCATGTTCATCATCATCATCTTAGGTAATTCCTATCAGTTCAGCAATAGCCAAGTTGAGACCCTTATGCTCACTTACCTTCATACAAATTTAGAAGTCTCAAAAAATGCCCTTATTTCTTTAATCTTACCATCTTATTAATTTGGGCATCCTGTCTACCCTGCTACTTATTTCATTACCAAGATAAATTTATCCTGCTGCTTGCTAGGCAACAGAGTAGCCCTCCGGTCAGACAACATCTTGCTTTAACTTTATGATGTCATCTTGCTAGGCAACAGATTGGCCCTCAGGTCAGACAACATCTTGCTTTAGCTTTATGATGTCAGAGCGCCTCAGGTCCAATTGTCCTTGTGGAAGCTGTCCACACAGGAGGTGGAGCTATCAGAAGTTATGCAGTAGTTTTCTATCTGTATTGATGACTACAAGGCAAGCAGGAGGAGGAATGGTGAAGGACTCTGAACCACTCAAAGCACTGGGGCCTTTTTGAAAGAGGGACAGAGATACAAAAACAGATTATCCTTTCCAACTGTCCATCTTCAGTATCAAAGTCCAATTTACAGAGTGCAGGGGAAGACGTTAAATGAGCTTCCTTCCGTGAGAACGTAACACTATCGTTCTAAAGTCAGATAGTGCATTTTCGCCGCAATGGTAGCAATTTCCTTGAATGGTACATTGCTAGCATCTGGATCTAAACCAGGCTTTAGTAAACTTGGAAGCAGTCAGTCTGTTATTAACAAACATGACCAACACAATGTGATCCATATTACTTCCATCTTGACTGAAATTATATTCAAGCACAGGCCCCACTGGAAGGTAGTGAGAACATTAAGATGCTGTGAAAGTCTTTTTAATTCCTAAAGGAATGATGGTCAGATTTACTTACCATATAAATTGGTCAAATGAGGCTGTATGCGGGAAGACTGCCTTTTTTTTTTTAACTTCAGTCCCGGCAATTCAGAGAAATTCTGTTGTGAAACACTGCCACTGCTGGTCATTCAGTATAATCTGCAGATGGAAAAGTCCACTGTTAGCATATTTACTATAAACAGTACAAACAATTGTGATTTTTATAAAGGGTAAACAGATCAATTCTAAAAAGTCTCTATTATTGTGAAAATCATCAGCACGTTAGAAAATCAAATTTTGTGTTTTTAACCTCCCATACTTCACTGAATCCCATGCCTCATTTGCTAACAATCTCTAAACAACTGTAGCATGTACATTAGGATATAGATAAAGAGATCTTTTTGCCAGCCAAGTGACAGTGTACCCATCTCACTTAATTTCTTTTAGGATATGTTACAGCAGTAGCAATTAAGCCAGCTGATAAGTTGATCGAGGAAGGGTTAGGCTACAGTTAATGGGAATAATAAAAGCTATGAATAGCATGTTCATCATCATCATCTTAGGTAATTCCTATCAGTTCAGCAATAGTCAAGTTGAGACCCTTATGCTCACTTACCTTCATATAAATTTAGAAGTCTCAAAAAATGCCCTTATTTCTTTAATCTTACCATCTTAGTTTTCATTTGGGCATCCTGTCTACCCTGCTACTTATTTCATTACCAAGATAAATTTATGCTGCTGCTTGCTAGGCAACAGAGTAGCCCTCCGGTCAGACAACATCTTGCTTTAACTTTATGATGTCATCTTGCTAGGCAACAGATTGGCCCTCAGGTCAGACAACATCTTGCTTTAGCTTTATGATGTCAGAGCGCCTCAGGTCCAATTGTCCTTGTGGAAGCTGTCCACACAGGAGGAGGAGCTATCAGAAGTTATGCAGTAGTTTTCTATCTGTATTGATGACTACAAGGCAAGCAGGAGGAGGAATGGTGAAGGACTCTGAACCACTCAAAGCACTGGGGCCTTTTTGAAAGAGGGACAGAGATACAAAAACAGATTATCCTTTCCAACTGTCCATCTTCAGTATCAAAGTCCAATTTACAGAGTGCAGGGGAAGACGTTAAATGAGCTTCCTTCCGTGAGAAGGTAACACTATCGTTCTAAAGTCAGATAGTGCATTTTCGCCGCAATGGTAGCAATTTCCTTGAATGGTACATTGCTAGCATCAGGATCTAAACCAGGCTTTAGTAAACTTGGAAGCAGTCAGTCTGTTATTAACTAACATGACCAACACAATGTGATCCATATTACTTCCATCTTGACTGAAATTATATTCAAGCACAGGCCCCACTGAAAGGTAGTGAGAACATTAAGATGCTGTGAAAGTCTTTTAATTTCCTCAAGGAATGATGGTCAGATTTACTTACCATATAAATTGGTCAAATGATGCTGTATGCCGGAAGACTGCCTTTTTTTTTTATTTCAGTCCCGGCAATTCGGAGAAATTCTGTTGTGAAACACTGCCACTAGTGGTCATTCAGTATAATCTGCAGATGGAAAAGTCCACTGTTAGCATATTTACTATGAACAGTACAAAAAATTTTGATTTTTATAAAGGGTAAACAGATCAATTCTTTGAAGTCTCTATTATTGTGAAAATCAACAGCACGTTAGAAAATCAAATCTCAATTTGTGTTTTTAACCTCTCATACTTTCCTGAATCCCATGCCTCATTTGCTAACAATCTCTAAATAACTGTAGCATGTACATTAGGATATAGATAAAGCGATCTTTTTGCCAGCCAAGTGGCAGTGTACCCATCTCACTTCATTTCTTTTAGGATATGGTACACCAGTAGCAATTAAGCCAGCTGATAAGTTGATCGAGGAAGGGTTAGGCTACAGTTAATGGGAATAATAAAAGCTATGAATAGCATGTTCATCATCATCATCTTAGGTAATTCCTATCAGTTCAGCAATAGCCAAGTTGAGACCCTTATGCTCACTTACCTTCATACAAATTTAGAAGTCTCAAAAAATGCCCTTATTTCTTTAATCTTACCATCTTATTAATTTGGGCATCCTGTCTACCCTGCTACTTATTTCATTACCAAGATAAATTTATCCTGCTGCTTGCTAGGCAACAGAGTAGCCCTCCGGTCAGACAACATCTTGCTTTAACTTTATGATGTCATCTTGCTAGGCAACAGATTGGCCCTCAGGTCAGACAACATCTTGCTTTAGCTTTATGATGTCAGAGCGCCTCAGGTCCAATTGTCCTTGTGGAAGCTGTCCACACAGGAGGTGGAGCTATCAGAAGTTATGCAGTAGTTTTCTATCTGTATTGATGACTACAAGGCAAGCAGGAGGAGGAATGGTGAAGGACTCTGAACCACTCAAAGCACTGGGGCCTTTTTGAAAGAGGGACAGAGATACAAAAAACAGATTATCCTTTCCAACTGTCCATCTTCAGTATCAAAGTCCAATTTACAGAGTGCAGGGGAAGACGTTAAATGAGCTTCCTTCCGTGAGAACGTAACACTATCGTTCTAAAGTCAGATAGTGCATTTTCGCCGCAATGGTAGCAATTTCCTTGAATGGTACATTGCTAGCATCTGGATCTAAACCAGGCTTTAGTAAACTTGGAAGCAGTCAGTCTGTTATTAACAAACATGACCAACACAATGTGATCCATATTACTTCCATCTTGACTGAAATTATATTCAAGCACAGGCCCCACTGGAAGGTAGTGAGAACATTAAGATGCTGTGAAAGTCTTTTTAATTCCTAAAGGAATGATGGTCAGATTTACTTACCATATAAATTGGTCAAATGAGGCTGTATGCCGGAAGACTGCCTTTTTTTTTTTTTAACTTCAGTCCCGGCAATTCAGAGAAATTCTGTTGTGAAACACTGCCACTGCTGGTCATTCAGTATAATCTGCAGATGGAAAAGTCCACTGTTAGCATATTTACTATAAACAGTACAAACAATTGTGATTTTTATAAAGGGTAAACAGATCAATTCTATAAAGTCTCTATTATTGTGAAAATCAACAGCACGTTAGAAAATCAAATCTCAATTTGTGTTTTTAACCTCTCATACTTTCCTGAATCCCATGCCTCATTTGCTAACAATCTCTAAATAACTGTAGCATGTACATTAGGATATAGATAAAGCGATCTTTTTGCCAGCCAAGTGGCAGTGTACCCATCTCACTTCATTTCTTTTAGGATATGGTACACCAGTAGCAATTAAGCCAGCTGATAAGTTGATCGAGGAAGGGTTAGGCTACAGTTAATGGGAATAATAAAAGCTATGAATAGCATGTTCATCATCATCATCTTAGGTAATTCCTATCAGTTCAGCAATAGCCAAGTTGAGACCCTTATGCTCACTTACCTTCATACAAATTTAGAAGTCTCAAAAAATGCCCTTATTTCTTTAATCTTACCATCTTATTAATTTGGGCATCCTGTCTACCCTGCTACTTATTTCATTACCAAGATAAATGTATCCTGCTGCTTGCTAGACAATAGAGTAGCCCTCCGGTCAGACAACATCTTGCTTTAACTTTATGATGTCATCTTGCTAGGCAACAGAGTAGCCCTCCGGTCAGACAACATCTTGCTTTAGCTTTATGATGTCAGAGCGCCTCAGGTCCAATTGTCCTTGTGGAAGCTGTCCACACAGGAGGAGGAGCTATCAGAAGTTATGCAGTAGGATTCTATCTGTATTGATGACTACAAGGCAAGCAGGAGGAGGAATGGTGAAGGACTCTGAACCACTCCAAGCACTGGGGCCTTTTTGAAAGAGGGACGGAGATACAAAAACAGATTATCCTTTCCAACTGTCCATCTTAAGTATCAAAGTCCAATTTACAGAGTGCAGGGGGAGACGTTAAATGAGCTTCCTTCCGTGAGAATGTAACACTATTGTTCTAAAGTCAGATAGTGCATTTTCGCCGCAATGGCAGCAATTTCCTTGAATGGTACATTGCTAGCATCTGGATCTAAACCAGGCTTTAGTAAACTTGGAAGCAGTCAGTCTGTTATTAACAAACATGACCAACACAATGTGATCCATATTACTTCCATCTTGACTGAAATTATATTCAAGCACAGGCCCCACTGGAAGGTAGTGAGAACATTAAGATGCTGTGAAAGTCTTTTTAATTCCTAAAGGAATGATGGTCAGATTTACTTACCATATAAATTGGTCAAATGAGGCTGTATGCCGGAAGACTGCCTTTTTTTTTTTTTAACTTCAGTCCCGGCAATTCAGAGAAATTCTGTTGTGAAACACTGCCACTGCTGGTCATTCAGTATAATCTGCAGATGGAAAAGTCCACTGTTAGCATATTTACTATAAACAGTACAAACAATTGTGATTTTTATAAAGGGTAAACAGATCAATTCTATAAAGTCTCTATTATTGTGAAAATCATCAGCACGTTAGAAAATCAAATTTTGTGTTTTTAACCTCCCATACTTCACTGAATCCCATGCCTCATTTGCTAACAATCTCTAAACAACTGTAGCATGTACATTAGGATATAGATAAAGAGATCTTTTTGCCAGCCAAGTGACAGTGTACCCATCTCACTTAATTTCTTTTAGGATATGGTACACCAGTAGCAATTAAGCCAGCTGATAAGTTGATCGAGGAAGGGTTAGGCTACAGTTAATGGGAATAATAAAAGCTATGAATAGCATGTTCATCATCATCATCTTAGGTAATTCCTATCAGTTCAGCAATAGCCAAGTTGAGACCCTTATGCTCACTTACCTTCATACAAATTTAGAAGTCTCAAAAAATGCCCTTATTTCTTTAATCTTACCATCTTATTAATTTGGGCATCCTGTCTACCCTGCTACTTATTTCATTACCAAGATAAATTTATCCTGCTGCTTGCTAGGCAACAGAGTAGCCCTCCGGTCAGACAACATCTTGCTTTAACTTTATGATGTCATCTTGCTAGGCAACAGATTGGCCCTCAGGTCAGACAACATCTTGCTTTAGCTTTATGATGTCAGAGCGCCTCAGGTCCAATTGTCCTTGTGGAAGCTGTCCACACAGGAGGTGGAGCTATCAGAAGTTATGCAGTAGTTTTCTATCTGTATTGATGACTACAAGGCAAGCAGGAGGAGGAATGGTGAAGGACTCTGAACCACTCAAAGCACTGGGGCCTTTTTGAAAGAGGGACAGAGATACAAAAACAGATTATCCTTTCCAACTGTCCATCTTCAGTATCAAAGTCCAATTTACAGAGTGCAGGGGAAGACGTTAAATGAGCTTCCTTCCGTGAGAACGTAACACTATCGTTCTAAAGTCAGATAGTGCATTTTCGCCGCAATGGTAGCAATTTCCTTGAATGGTACATTGCTAGCATCTGGATCTAAACCAGGCTTTAGTAAACTTGGAAGCAGTCAGTCTGTTATTAACAAACATGACCAACACAATGTGATCCATATTACTTCCATCTTGACTGAAATTATATTCAAGCACAGGCCCCACTGGAAGGTAGTGAGAACATTAAGATGCTGTGAAAGTCTTTTTAATTCCTAAAGGAATGATGGTCAGATTTACTTACCATATAAATTGGTCAAATGAGGCTGTATGCCGGAAGACTGCCTTTTTTTTTTTAACTTCAGTCCCGGCAATTCAGAGAAATTCTGTTGTGAAACACTGCCACTGCTGGTCATTCAGTATAATCTGCAGATGGAAAAGTCCACTGTTAGCATATTTACTATAAACAGTACAAAAAATTGTGATTTTTATAAAGGGTAAACAGATCAATTCTATAAAGTCTCTATTATTGTGAAAATCATCAGCACGTTAGAAAATCAAATTTTGTGTTTTTAACCTCCCATACTTCACTGAATCCCATGCCTCATTTGCTAACAATCTCTAAACAACTGTAGCATGTACATTAGGATATAGATAAAGAGATCTTTTTGCCAGCCAAGTGGCAGTGTACCCATCTCACTTAATTTCTTTTAGGATATGTTACAGCAGTAGCAATTAAGCCAGCTGATAAGTTGATCGAGGAAGGGTTAGGCTACAGTTAATGGGAATAATAAAAGCTATGAATAGCATGTTCATCATCATCATCTTAGGTAATTCCTATCAGTTCAGCAATAGTCAAGTTGAGACCCTTATGCTCACTTACCTTCATATAAATTTAGAAGTCTAAAAAAATGCCCTTATTTCTTTAATCTTACCATCTTAGTTTTCATTTGGGCATCCTGTCTACCCTGCTACTTATTTCATTACCAAGATAAATTTATCCTGCTGCTTGCTAGGCAACAGAGTAGCCCTCCGGTCAGACAACATCTTGCTTTAACTTTATGATGTCATCTTGCTAGGCAACAGATTGGCCCTCAGGTCAGACAACATCTTGCTTTAGCTTTATGATGTCAAAGCGCCTCAGGTCCAATTGTCCTTGTGGAAGCTGTCCACACAGGAGGAGGAGCTATCAGAAGTTATGCAGTAGGATTCTATCTGTATTGATGACTACAAGGCAAGCAGGAGGAGGAATGGTGAAGGACTCTGAACCACTCAAAGCACTGGGGCCTTTTTGAAAGAGGGACAGAGATACAAAAACAGATTATCCTTTCCAACTGTCCATCTTCAGTATCAAAGTCCAATTTACAGAGTGCAGGGGAAGACGTTAAATGAGCTTCCTTCCGTGAGAACGTAACACTATCGTTCTAAAGTCAGATAGTGCATTTTCGCCGCAATGGTAGCAATTTCCTTGAATGGTACATTGCTAGCATCAGGATCTAAACCAGGCTTTAGTAAACTTGGAAGCAGTCAGTCTGTTATTAACTAACATGACCAACACAATGTGATCCATATTACTTCCATCTTGACTGAAAGTATATTCAAGCACAGGCCCCACTGAAAGGTAGTGAGAACATTAAGATGCTGTGAAAGTCTTTTTATTTCCTCAAGGAATGATGGTCAGATTTACTTACCATATAAATTGGTCAAATGATGCTGTATGCCGGAAGACTGCCTTTTTTTTTTATTTCAGTCCCGGCAATTCGGAGAAATTCTGTTGTGAAACACTGCCACTAGTGGTCATTCAGTATGATCTGCAGATGGAAAAGTCCACTGTTAGCATATTTACTATGAACAGTACAAAAAATTGTGATTTTTATAAAGGGTAAACAGATCAATTCTTTGAAGTCTCTATTATTGTGAAAATCAACAGCACGTTAGAAAATCAAATCTCAATTTGTGTTTTTAACCTCTCATACTTTCCTGAATCCCATGCCTCATTTGCTAACAATCTCTAAATAACTGTAGCATGTACATTAGGATATAGATAAAGAGATCTTTTTGCCAGCCAAGTGGCAGTGTACCCATCTCACTTCATTTCTTTTAGGATATGGTACACCAGTAGCAATTAAGCCAGCTGATAAGTTGATCGAGGAAGGGTTAGGCTACAGTTAATGGGAATAATAAAAGCTATGAATAGCATGTTCATCATCATCATCTTAGGTAATTCCTATCAGTTCAGCAATAGCCAAGTTGAGACCCTTATGCTCACTTACCTTCATACAAATTTAGAAGTCTCAAAAAATGCCCTTATTTCTTTAATCTTACCATCTTATTAATTTGGGCATCCTGTCTACCCTGCTACTTATTTCATTACCAAGATAAATGTATCCTGCTGCTTGCTAGACAATAGAGTAGCCCTCCGGTCAGACAACATCTTGCTTTAACTTTATGATGTCATCTTGCTAGGCAACAGAGTAGCCCTCCGGTCAGACAACATCTTGCTTTAGCTTTATGATGTCAGAGCGCCTCAGGTCAAATTGTCCTTGTGGAAGCTGTCCACACAGGAGGAGGAGCTATCAGAAGTTATGTAGTAGGATTCTATCTGTATTGATGACTACAAGGCAAGCAGGAGGAGGAATGGTGAAGGACTCTGAACCACTCCAAGCACTGGGGCCTTTTTGAAAGAGGGACGGAGATACAAAAACAGATTATCCTTTCCAACTGTCCATCTTAAGTATCAAAGTCCAATTTACAGAGTGCAGGGGGAGACGTTAAATGAGCTTCCTTCCGTGAGAATGTAACACTATTGTTCTAAAGTCAGATAGTGCATTTTCACCGCAATGGCAGCAATTTCCTTGAATGGTACATTGCTAGCATCTGGATCTAAACCAGGCTTTAGTAAACTTGGAAGCAGTCAGTCTGTTATTAACAAACATGACCAACACAATGTGATCCATATTACTTCCATCTTGACTGAAATTATATTCAAGCACAGGCCCCACTGGAAGGTAGTGAGAACATTAAGATGCTGTGAAAGTCTTTTTAATTCCTAAAGGAATGATGGTCAGATTTACTTACCATATAAATTGGTCAAATGAGGCTGTATGCCGGAAGACTGCCTTTTTTTTTTTAACTTCAGTCCCGGCAATTCAGAGAAATTCTGTTGTGAAACACTGCCACTGCTGGTCATTCAGTATAATCTGCAGATGGAAAAGTCCACTGTTAGCATATTTACTATAAACAGTACAAAAAATTGTGATTTTTATAAAGGGTAAACAGATCAATTCTATAAAGTCTCTATTATTGTGAAAATCATCAGCACGTTAGAAAATCAAATTTTGTGTTTTTAACCTCCCATACTTCACTGAATCCCATGCCTCATTTGCTAACAATCTCTAAACAACTGTAGCATGTACATTAGGATATAGATAAAGAGATCTTTTTGCCAGCCAAGTGGCAGTGTACCCATCTCACTTAATTTCTTTTAGGATATGTTACAGCAGTAGCAATTAAGCCAGCTGATAAGTTGATCGAGGAAGGGTTAGGCTACAGTTAATGGGAATAATAAAAGCTATGAATAGCATGTTCATCATCATCATCTTAGGTAATTCCTATCAGTTCAGCAATAGTCAAGTTGAGACCCTTATGCTCACTTACCTTCATATAAATTTAGAAGTCTAAAAAAATGCCCTTATTTCTTTAATCTTACCATCTTAGTTTTCATTTGGGCATCCTGTCTACCCTGCTACTTATTTCATTACCAAGATAAATTTATCCTGCTGCTTGCTAGGCAACAGAGTAGCCCTCCGGTCAGACAACATCTTGCTTTAACTTTATGATGTCATCTTGCTAGGCAACAGATTGGCCCTCAGGTCAGACAACATCTTGCTTTAGCTTTATGATGTCAAAGCGCCTCAGGTCCAATTGTCCTTGTGGAAGCTGTCCACACAGGAGGAGGAGCTATCAGAAGTTATGCAGTAGGATTCTATCTGTATTGATGACTACAAGGCAAGCAGGAGGAGGAATGGTGAAGGACTCTGAACCACTCAAAGCACTGGGGCCTTTTTGAAAGAGGGACAGAGATACAAAAACAGATTATCCTTTCCAACTGTCCATCTTCAGTATCAAAGTCCAATTTACAGAGTGCAGGGGAAGACGTTAAATGAGCTTCCTTCCGTGAGAACGTAACACTATCGTTCTAAAGTCAGATAGTGCATTTTCGCCGCAATGGTAGCAATTTCCTTGAATGGTACATTGCTAGCATCAGGATCTAAACCAGGCTTTAGTAAACTTGGAAGCAGTCAGTCTGTTATTAACTAACATGACCAACACAATGTGATCCATATTACTTCCATCTTGACTGAAAGTATATTCAAGCACAGGCCCCACTGAAAGGTAGTGAGAACATTAAGATGCTGTGAAAGTCTTTTTATTTCCTCAAGGAATGATGGTCAGATTTACTTACCATATAAATTGGTCAAATGATGCTGTATGCCGGAAGACTGCCTTTTTTTTTTATTTCAGTCCCGGCAATTCGGAGAAATTCTGTTGTGAAACACTGCCACTAGTGGTCATTCAGTATAATCTGCAGATGGAAAAGTCCACTGTTAGCATATTTACTATGAACAGTACAAAAAATTGTGATTTTTATAAAGGGTAAACAGATCAATTCTTTGAAGTCTCTATTATTGTGAAAATCAACAGCACGTTAGAAAATCAAATCTCAATTTGTGTTTTTAACCTCTCATACTTTCCTGAATCCCATGCCTCATTTGCTAACAATCTCTAAATAACTGTAGCATGTACATTAGGATATAGATAAAGAGATCTTTTTGCCAGCCAAGTGGCAGTGTACCCATCTCACTTCATTTCTTTTAGGATATGGTACACCAGTAGCAATTAAGCCAGCTGATAAGTTGATCGAGGAAGGGTTAGGCTACAGTTAATGGGAATAATAAAAGCTATGAATAGCATGTTCATCATCATCATCTTAGGTAATTCCTATCAGTTCAGCAATAGCCAAGTTGAGACCCTTATGCTCACTTACCTTCATACAAATTTAGAAGTCTCAAAAAATGCCCTTATTTCTTTAATCTTACCATCTTATTAATTTGGGCATCCTGTCTACCCTGCTACTTATTTCATTACCAAGATAAATGTATCCTGCTGCTTGCTAGACAATAGAGTAGCCCTCCGGTCAGACAACATCTTGCTTTAACTTTATGATGTCATCTTGCTAGGCAACAGAGTAGCCCTCCGGTCAGACAACATCTTGCTTTAGCTTTATGATGTCAGAGCGCCTCAGGTCAAATTGTCCTTGTGGAAGCTGTCCACACAGGAGGAGGAGCTATCAGAAGTTATGTAGTAGGATTCTATCTGTATTGATGACTACAAGGCAAGCAGGAGGAGGAATGGTGAAGGACTCTGAACCACTCCAAGCACTGGGGCCTTTTTGAAAGAGGGACGGAGATACAAAAACAGATTATCCTTTCCAACTGTCCATCTTAAGTTTCAAAGTCCAATTTACAGAGTGCAGGGGGAGACGTTAAATGAGCTTCCTTCCGTGAGAATGTAACACTATTGTTCTAAAGTCAGATAGTGCATTTTCACCGCAATGGCAGCAATTTCCTTGAATGGTACATTGCTAGCATCTGGATCTAAACCAGGCTTTAGTAAACTTGGAAGCAGTCAGTCTGTTATTAACAAACATGACCAACACAATGTGATCCATATTACTTCCATCTTGACTGAAATTATATTCAAGCACAGGCCCCACTGGAAGGTAGTGAGAACATTAAGATGCTGTGAAAGTCTTTTTAATTCCTAAAGGAATGATGGTCAGATTTACTTACCATATAAATTGGTCAAATGAGGCTGTATGCCGGAAGACTGCCTTTTTTTTTTTAACTTCAGTCCCGGCAATTCAGAGAAATTCTGTTGTGAAACACTGCCACTGCTGGTCATTCAGTATAATCTGCAGATGGAAAAGTCCACTGTTAGCATATTTACTATAAACAGTACAAAAAATTGTGATTTTTATAAAGGGTAAACAGATCAATTCTATAAAGTCTCTATTATTGTGAAAATCATCAGCACGTTAGAAAATCAAATTTTGTGTTTTTAACCTCCCATACTTCACTGAATCCCATGCCTCATTTGCTAACAATCTCTAAACAACTGTAGCATGTACATTAGGATATAGATAAAGAGATCTTTTTGCCAGCCAAGTGGCAGTGTACCCATCTCACTTAATTTCTTTTAGGATATGTTACAGCAGTAGCAATTAAGCCAGCTGATAAGTTGATCGAGGAAGGGTTAGGCTACAGTTAATGGGAATAATAAAAGCTATGAATAGCATGTTCATCATCATCATCTTAGGTAATTCCTATCAGTTCAGCAATAGTCAAGTTGAGACCCTTATGCTCACTTACCTTCATATAAATTTAGAAGTCTCAAAATATGCCCTTATTTCTTTAATCTTACCATCTTAGTTTTCATTTGGGCATCCTGTCTACCCTGCTACTTATTTCATTACCAAGATAAATTTATCCTGCTGCTTGCTAGGCAACAGAGTAGCCCTCCGGTCAGACAACATCTTGCTTTAACTTTATGATGTCATCTTGCTAGGCAACAGATTGGCCCTCAGGTCAGACAACATCTTGCTTTAGCTTTATGATGTCAGAGCGCCTCAGGTCCAATTGTCCTTGTGGAAGCTGTCCACACAGGAGGAGGAGCTATCAGAAGTTATGCAGTAGTTTTCTATCTGTATTGATGACTACAAGGCAAGCAGGAGGAGGAATGGTGAAGGACTCTGAACCACTCAAAGCACTGGGGCCTTTTTGAAAGAGGGACAGAGATACAAAAACAGATTATCCTTTCCAACTGTCCATCTTCAGTATCAAAGTCCAATTTACAGAGTGCAGGGGAAGACGTTAAATGAGCTTCCTTCCGTGAGAACGTAACACTATCGTTCTAAAGTCAGATAGTGCATTTTCGCCGCAATGGTAGCAATTTCCTTGAATGGTACATTGCTAGCATCAGGATCTAAACCAGGCTTTAGTAAACTTGGAAGCAGTCAGTCTGTTATTAACTAACATGACCAACACAATGTGATCCATATTACTTCCATCTTGACTGAAATTATATTCAAGCACAGGCCCCACTGAAAGGTAGTGAGAACATTAAGATGCTGTGAAAGTCTTTTTATTTCCTCAAGGAATGATGGTCAGATTTACTTACCATATAAATTGGTCAAATGATGCTGTATGCCGGAAGACTGCCTTTTTTTTTTTATTTCAGTCCCGGCAATTCGGAGAAATTCTGTTGTGAAACACTGCCACTAGTGGTCATTCAGTATAATCTGCAGATGGAAAAGTCCACTGTTAGCATATTTACTATGAACAGTACAAAAAATTGTGATTTTTATAAAGGGTAAACAGATCAATTCTTTGAAGTCTCTATTATTGTGAAAATCAACAGCACGTTAGAAAATCAAATCTCAATTTGTGTTTTTAACCTCTCATACTTTCCTGAATCCCATGCCTCATTTGCTAACAATCTCTAAATAACTGTAGCATGTACATTAGGATATAGATAAAGAGATCTTTTTGCCAGCCAAGTGGCAGTGTACCCATCTCACTTCATTTCTTTTAGGATATGGTACACCAGTAGCAATTAAGCCAGCTGATAAGTTGATCGAGGAAGGGTTAGGCTACAGTTAATGGGAATAATAAAAGCTATGAATAGCATGTTCATCATCATCATCTTAGGTAATTCCTATCAGTTCAGCAATAGCCAAGTTGAGACCCTTATGCTCACTTACCTTCATACAAATTTAGAAGTCTCAAAAAATGCCCTTATTTCTTTAATCTTACCATCTTATTAATTTGGGCATCCTGTCTACCCTGCTACTTATTTCATTACCAAGATAAATGTATCCTGCTGCTTGCTAGACAATAGAGTAGCCCTCCGGTCAGACAACATCTTGCTTTAACTTTATGATGTCATCTTGCTAGGCAACAGAGTAGCCCTCCGGTCAGACAACATCTTGCTTTAGCTTTATGATGTCAGAGCGCCTCAGGTCAAATTGTCCTTGTGGAAGCTGTCCACACAGGAGGAGGAGCTATCAGAAGTTATGCAGTAGGATTCTATC
Source organism: Lissotriton helveticus (assembly GCF_964261635.1). Classification (NCBI taxonomy): domain Eukaryota; kingdom Metazoa; phylum Chordata; class Amphibia; order Caudata; family Salamandridae; genus Lissotriton; species Lissotriton helveticus. The sequence continues at coordinate 1,184,736,684 of NC_136067.1, forward strand.
TGTATTGATGACTACAAGGCAAGCAGGAGGAGGAATGGTGAAGGACTCTGAACCACTCCAAGCACTGGGGCCTTTTTGAAAGAGGGACGGAGATACAAAAACAGATTATCCTTTCCAACTGTCCATCTTAAGTATCAAAGTCTAATTTACAGAGTGCAGGGGGAGACGTTAAATGAGCTTCCTTCCGTGAGAATGTAACACTATTGTTCTAAAGTCAGATAGTGCATTTTCGCCGCAATGGCAGCAATTTCCTTGAATGGTACATTGCTAGCATCTGGATCTAAACCAGGCTTTAGTAAACTTGGAAGCAGTCAGTCTGTTATTAACAAACATGACCAACACAATGTGATCCATATTACTTCCATCTTGACTGAAATTATATTCAAGCACAGGCCCCACTGGAAGGTAGTGAGAACATTAAGATGCTGTGAAAGTCTTTTTAATTCCTAAAGGAATGATGGTCAGATTTACTTACCATATAAATTGGTCAAATGAGGCTGTATGCGGGAAGACTGCCTTTTTTTTTTTTAACTTCAGTCCCGGCAATTCAGAGAAATTCTGTTGTGAAACACTGCCACTGCTGGTCATTCAGTATAATCTGCAGATGGAAAAGTCCACTGTTAGCATATTTACTATAAACAGTACAAAAAATTGTGATTTTTATAAAGGGTAAACAGATCAATTCTATAAAGTCTCTATTATTGTGAAAATCATCAGCACGTTAGAAAATCAAATTTTGTGTTTTTAACCTCCCATACTTCACTGAATCCCATGCCTCATTTGCTAACAATCTCTAAACAACTGTAGCATGTACATTAGGATATAGATAAAGAGATCTTTTTGCCAGCCAAGTGGCAGTGTACCCATCTCACTTAATTTCTTTTAGGATATGTTACAGCAGTAGCAATTAAGCCAGCTGATAAGTTGATCGAGGAAGGGTTAGGCTACAGTTAATGGGAATAATAAAAGCTATGAATAGCATGTTCATCATCATCATCTTAGGTAATTCCTATCAGTTCAGCAATAGTCAAGTTGAGACCCTTATGCTCACTTACCTTCATATAAATTTAGAAGTCTCAAAAAATGCCCTTATTTCTTTAATCTTACCATCTTAGTTTTCATTTGGGCATCCTGTCTACCCTGCTACTTATTTCATTACCAAGATAAATTTATCCTGCTGCTTGCTAGGCAACAGAGTAGCCCTCCGGTCAGACAACATCTTGCTTTAACTTTATGATGTCATCTTGCTAGGCAACAGATTGGCCCTCAGGTCAGACAACATCTTGCTTTAGCTTTATGATGTCAGAGCGCCTCAGGTCCAATTGTCCTTGTGGAAGCTGTCCACACAGGAGGAGGAGCTATCAGAAGTTATGCAGTAGTTTTCTATCTGTATTGATGACTACAAGGCAAGCAGGAGGAGGAATGGTGAAGGACTCTGAACCACTCAAAGCACTGGGGCCTTTTTGAAAGAGGGACAGAGATACAAAAACAGATTATCCTTTCCAACTGTCCATCTTCAGTATCAAAGTCCAATTTACAGAGTGCAGGGGAAGACGTTAAATGAGCTTCCTTCCGTGAGAACGTAACACTATCGTTCTAAAGTCAGATAGTGCATTTTCGCCGCAATGGTAGCAATTTCCTTGAATGGTACATTGCTAGCATCTGGATCTAAACCAGGCTTTAGTAAACTTGGAAGCAGTCAGTCTGTTATTAACAAACATGACCAACACAATGTGATCCATATTACTTCCATCTTGACTGAAATTATATTCAAGCACAGGCCCCACTGGAAGGTAGTGAGAACATTAAGATGCTGTGAAAGTCTTTTTAATTCCTCAAGGAATGATGGTCAGATTTACTTACCATATAAATTGGTCAAATGAGGCTGTATGCCGGAAGACTGCCTTTTTTTTTTATTTCAGTCCCGGCAATTCGGAGAAATTCTGTTGTGAAACACTGCCACTAGTGGTCATTCAGTATAATCTGCAGATGGAAAAGTCCACTGTTAGCATATTTACTATAAACAGTACAAAAAATTGTGATTTTTATAAAGGGTAAACAGATCAATTCTATAAAGTCTCTATTATTGTGAAAATCATCAGCACGTTAGAAAATCAAATTTTGTGTTTTTAACCTCCCATACTTCACTGAATCCCATGCCTCATTTGCTAACAATCTCTAAACAACTGTAGCATGTACATTAGGATATAGATAAAGAGATCTTTTTGCCAGCCAAGTGGCAGTGTACCCATCTCACTTAATTTCTTTTAGGATATGTTACAGCAGTAGCAATTAAGCCAGCTGATAAGTTGATCGAGGAAGGGTTAGGCTACAGTTAATGGGAATAATAAAAGCTATGAATAGCATGTTCATCATCATCATCTTAGGTAATTCCTATCAGTTCAGCAATAGTCAAGTTGAGACCCTTATGCTCACTTACCTTCATATAAATTTAGAAGTCTCAAAAAATGCCCTTATTTCTTTAATCTTACCATCTTAGTTTTCATTTGGGCATCCTGTCTACCCTGCTACTTATTTCATTACCAAGATAAATTTATCCTGCTGCTTGCTAGGCAACAGAGTAGCCCTCCGGTCAGACAACATCTTGCTTTAACTTTATGATGTCATCTTGCTAGGCAACAGATTGGCCCTCAGGTCAGACAACATCTTGCTTTAGCTTTATGATGTCAGAGCGCCTCAGGTCCAATTGTCCTTGTGGAAGCTGTCCACACAGGAGGAGGAGCTATCAGAAGTTATGCAGTAGTTTTCTATCTGTATTGATGACTACAAGGCAAGCAGGAGGAGGAATGGTGAAGGACTCTGAACCACTCAAAGCACTGGGGCCTTTTTGAAAGAGGGACAGAGATACAAAAACAGATTATCCTTTCCAACTGTCCATCTTCAGTATCAAAGTCCAATTTACAGAGTGCAGGGGAAGACGTTAAATGAGCTTCCTTCCGTGAGAACGTAACACTATCGTTCTAAAGTCAGATAGTGCATTTTCGCCGCAATGGTAGCAATTTCCTTGAATGGTACATTGCTAGCATCAGGATCTAAACCAGGCTTTAGTAAACTTGGAAGCAGTCAGTCTGTTATTAACTAACATGACCAACACAATGTGATCCATATTACTTCCATCTTGACTGAAATTATATTCAAGCACAGGCCCCACTGAAAGGTAGTGAGAACATTAAGATGCTGTGAAAGTCTTTTTATTTCCTCAAGGAATGATGGTCAGATTTACTTACCATATAAATTGGTCAAATGATGCTGTATGCCGGAAGACTGCCTTTTTTTTTTATTTCAGTCCCGGCAATTCGGAGAAATTCTGTTGTGAAACACTGCCACTAGTGGTCATTCAGTATAATCTGCAGATGGAAAAGTCCACTGTTAGCATATTTACTATGAACAGTACAAAAAATTGTGATTTTTATAAAGGGTAAACAGATCAATTCTTTGAAGTCTCTATTATTATGAAAATCAACAGCACGTTAGAAAATCAAATCTCAATTTGTGTTTTTAACCTCTCATACTTTCCTGAATCCCATGCCTCATTTGCTAACAATCTCTAAATAACTGTAGCATGTACATTAGGATATAGATAAAGCGATCTTTTTGCCAGCCAAGTGGCAGTGTACCCATCTCACTTCATTTCTTTTAGGATATGGTACAGCAGTAGCAATTAAGCCAGCTGATAAGTTGATCGAGGAAGGGTTAGGCTACAGTTAATGGGAATAATAAAAGCTATGAATAGCATGTTCATCATCATCATCTTAGGTAATTCCTATCAGTTCAGCAATAGTCAAGTTGAGACCCTTATGCTCACTTACCTTCATATAAATTTAGAAGTCTCAAAATATGCCCTTATTTCTTTAATCTTACCATCTTATTAATTTGGGCATCCTGTCTACCCTGCTACTTATTTCATTACCAAGATAAATGTATCCTGCTGCTTGCTAGACAATAGAGTAGCCCTCCGGTCAGACAACATCTTGCTTTAACTTTATGATGTCATCTTGCTAGGCAACAGAGTAGCCCTCCGGTCAGACAACATCTTGCTTTAGCTTTATGATGTCAGAGCGCCTCAGGTCAAATTGTCCTTGTGGAAGCTGTCCACACAGGAGGAGGAGCTATCAGAAGTTATGCAGTAGGATTCTATCTGTATTGATGACTACAAGGCAAGCAGGAGGAGGAATGGTGAAGGACTCTGAACCACTCCAAGCACTGGGGCCTTTTTGAAAGAGGGACGGAGATACAAAAACAGATTATCCTTTCCAACTGTCCATCTTAAGTATCAAAGTCCAATTTACAGAGTGCAGGGGGAGACGTTAAATGAGCTTCCTTCCGTGAGAATGTAACACTATTGTTCTAAAGTCAGATAGTGCATTTTCGCCGCAATGGCAGCAATTTCCTTGAATGGTACATTGCTAGCATCTGGATCTAAACCAGGCTTTAGTAAACTTGGAAGCAGTCAGTCTGTTATTAACAAACATGACCAACACAATGTGATCCATATTACTTCCATCTTGACTGAAATTATATTCAAGCACAGGCCCCACTGGAAGGTAGTGAGAACATTAAGATGCTGTGAAAGTCTTTTTAATTCCTAAAGGAATGATGGTCAGATTTACTTACCATATAAATTGGTCAAATGAGGCTGTATGCCGGAAGACTGCCTTTTTTTTTTTTTAACTTCAGTCCGGGCAATTCAGAGAAATTCTGTTGTGAAACACTGCCACTGCTGGTCATTCAGTATAATCTGCAGATGGAAAAGTCCACTGTTAGCATATTTACTATAAACAGTACAAAAAATTGTGATTTTTATAAAGGGTAAACAGATCAATTCTATAAAGTCTCTATTATTGTGAAAATCATCAGCACGTTAGAAAATCAAATTTTGTGTTTTTAACCTCCCATACTTCACTGAATCCCATGCCTCATTTGCTAACAATCTCTAAACAACTGTAGCATGTACATTAGGATATAGATAAAGAGATCTTTTTGCCAGCCAAGTGGCAGTGTACCCATCTCACTTAATTTCTTTTAGGATATGTTACAGCAGTAGCAATTAAGCCAGCTGATAAGTTGATCGAGGAAGGGTTAGGCTACAGTTAATGGGAATAATAAAAGCTATGAATAGCATGTTCATCATCATCATCTTAGGTAATTCCTATCAGTTCAGCAATAGTCAAGTTGAGACCCTTATGCTCACTTACCTTCATATAAATTTAGAAGTCTCAAAAAATGCCCTTATTTCTTTAATCTTACCATCTTAGTTTTCATTTGGGCATCCTGTCTACCCTGCTACTTATTTCATTACCAAGATAAAGTTATCCTGCTGCTTGCTAGGCAACAGAGTAGCCCTCCGGTCAGACAACATCTTGCTTTAACTTTATGATGTCATCTTGCTAGGCAACAGATTGGCCCTCAGGTCAGACAACATCTTGCTTTAGCTTTATGATGTCAGAGCGCCTCAGGTCCAATTGTCCTTGTGGAAGCTGTCCACACAGGAGGAGGAGCTATCAGAAGTTATGCAGTAGGATTCTATCTGTATTGATGACTACAAGGCAAGCAGGAGGAGGAATGGTGAAGGACTCTGAACCACTCAAAGCACTGGGGCCTTTTTGAAAGAGGGACAGAGATACAAAAACAGATTATCCTTTCCAACTGTCCATCTTCAGTATCAAAGTCCAATTTACAGAGTGCAGGGGAAGACGTTAAATGAGCTTCCTTCCGTGAGAACGTAACACTATCGTTCTAAAGTCAGATAGTGCATTTTCGCCGCAATGGTAGCAATTTCCTTGAATGGTACATTGCTAGCATCAGGATCTAAACCAGGCTTTAGTAAACTTGGAAGCAGTCAGTCTGTTATTAACTAACATGACCAACACAATGTGATCCATATTACTTCCATCTTGACTGAAATTATATTCAAGCACAGGCCCCACTGAAAGGTAGTGAGAACATTAAGATGCTGTGAAAGTCTTTTTATTTCCTCAAGGAATGATGGTCTGATTTACTTACCATATAAATTGGTCAAATGATGCTGTATGCCGGAAGACTGCCTTTTTTTTTTATTTCAGTCCCGGCAATTCGGAGAAATTCTGTTGTGAAACACTGCCACTAGTGGTCATTCAGTATAATCTGCAGATGGAAAAGTCCACTGTTAGCATATTTACTATGAACAGTACAAAAAATTGTGATTTTTATAAAGGGTAAACAGATCAATTCTTTGAAGTCTCTATTATTGTGAAAATCAACAGCACGTTAGAAAATCAAATCTCAATTTGTGTTTTTAACCTCTCATACTTTCCTGAATCCCATGCCTCATTTGCTAACAATCTCTAAATAACTGTAGCATGTACATTAGGATATAGATAAAGCGATCTTTTTGCCAGCCAAGTGGCAGTGTACCCATCTCACTTCATTTCTTTTAGGATATGGTACACCAGTAGCAATTAAGCCAGCTGATAAGTTGATCGAGGAAGGGTTAGGCTACAGTTAATGGGAATAATAAAAGCTATGAATAGCATGTTCATCATCATCATCTTAGGTAATTCCTATCAGTTCAGCAATAGCCAAGTTGAGACCCTTATGCTCACTTACCTTCATACAAATTTAGAAGTCTCAAAAAATGCCCTTATTTCTTTAATCTTACCATCTTATTAATTTGGGCATCCTGTCTACCCTGCTACTTATTTCATTACCAAGATAAATGTATCCTGCTGCTTGCTAGACAATAGAGTAGCCCTCCGGTCAGACAACATCTTGCTTTAACTTTATGATGTCATCTTGCTAGGCAACAGAGTAGCCCTCCGGTCAGACAACATCTTGCTTTAGCTTTATGATGTCAGAGCGCCTCAGGTCAAATTGTCCTTGTGGAAGCTGTCCACACAGGAGGAGGAGCTATCAGAAGTTATGCAGTAGGATTCTATCTGTATTGATGACTACAAGGCAAGCAGGAGGAGGAATGGTGAAGGACTCTGAACCACTCCAAGCACTGGGGCCTTTTTGAAAGAGGGACGGTGATACAAAAACAGATTATCCTTTCCAACTGTCCATCTTAAGTATCAAAGTCCAATTTACAGAGTGCAGGGGGAGACGTTAAATGAGCTTCCTTCCGTGAGAATGTAACACTATTGTTCTAAAGTCAGATAGTGCATTTTCGCCGCAATGGCAGCAATTTCCTTGAATGGTACATTGCTAGCATCTGGATCTAAACCAGGCTTTAGTAAACTTGGAAGCAGTCAGTCTGTTATTAACAAACATGACCAACACAATGTGATCCATATTACTTCCATCTTGACTGAAATTATATTCAAGCACAGGCCCCACTGGAAGGTAGTGAGAACATTAAGATGCTGTGAAAGTCTTTTTAATTCCTAAAGGAATGATGGTCAGATTTACTTACCATATAAATTGGTCAAATGAGGCTGTATGCCGGAAGACTGCCTTTTCTTTTTTACTTCAGTCCCGGCAATTCAGAGAAATTCTGTTGTGAAACACTGCCACTGCTGGTCATTCAGTATAATCTGCAGATGGAAAAGTCCACTGTTAGCATATTTACTATAAACAGTACAAAAAATTGTGATTTTTATAAAGGGTAAACAGATCAATTCTATAAAGTCTCTATTATTGTGAAAATCATCAGCACGTTAGAAAATCAAATTTTGTGTTTTTAACCTCCCATACTTCACTGAATCCCATGCCTCATTTGCTAACAATCTCTAAACAACTGTAGCATGTACATTAGGATATAGATAAAGAGATCTTTTTGCCAGCCAAGTGGCAGTGTACCCATCTCACTTAATTTCTTTTAGGATATGTTACAGCAGTAGCAATTAAGCCAGCTGATAAGTTGATCGAGGAAGGGTTAGGCTACAGTTAATGGGAATAATAAAAGCTATGAATAGCATGTTCATCATCATCATCTTAGGTAATTCCTATCAGTTCAGCAATAGTCAAGTTGAGACCCTTATGCTCACTTACCTTCATATAAATTTAGAAGTCTCAAAAAATGCCCTTATTTCTTTAATCTTACCATCTTAGTTTTCATTTGGGCATCCTGTCTACCCTGCTACTTATTTCATTACCAAGATAAAGTTATCCTGCTGCTTGCTAGGCAACAGAGTAGCCCTCCGGTCAGACAACATCTTGCTTTAACTTTATGATGTCATCTTGCTAGGCAACAGATTGGCCCTCAGGTCAGACAACATCTTGCTTTAGCATTATGATGTCAGAGCGCCTCAGGTCCAATTGTCCTTGTGGAAGCTGTCCACACAGGAGGTGGAGCTATCAGAAGTTATGCAGTAGTTTTCTATCTGTATTGATGACTACAAGGCAAGCAGGAGGAGGAATGGTGAAGGACTCTGAACCACTCAAAGCACTGGGGCCTTTTTGAAAGAGGGACAGAGATACAAAAACAGATTATCCTTTCCAACTGTCCATCTTCAGTATCAAAGTCCAATTTACAGAGTGCAGGGGAAGACGTTAAATGAGCTTCCTTCCGTGAGAACGTAACACTATCGTTCTAAAGTCAGATAGTGCATTTTCGCCGCAATGGTAGCAATTTCCTTGAATGGTACATTGCTAGCATCTGGATCTAAACCAGGCTTTAGTAAACTTGGAAGCAGTCAGTCTGTTATTAACAAACATGACCAACACAATGTGATCCATATTACTTCCATCTTGACTGAAATTATATTCAAGCACAGGCCCCACTGGAAGGTAGTGAGAACATTAAGATGCTGTGAAAGTCTTTTTAATTCCTAAAGGAATGATGGTCAGATTTACTTACCATATAAATTGGTCAAATGAGGCTGTATGCGGGAAGACTGCCTTTTTTTTTTTAACTTCAGTCCCGGCAATTCAGAGAAATTCTGTTGTGAAACACTGCCACTGCTGGTCATTCAGTATAATCTGCAGATGGAAAAGTCCACTGTTAGCATATTTACTATAAACAGTACAAACAATTGTGATTTTTATAAAGGGTAAACAGATCAATTCTATAAAGTCTCTATTATTGTGAAAATCATCAGCACGTTAGAAAATCAAATTTTGTGTTTTTAACCTCCCATACTTCACTGAATCCCATGCCTCATTTGCTAACAATCTCTAAACAACTGTAGCATGTACATTAGGATATAGATAAAGAGATCTTTTTGCCAGCCAAGTGACAGTGTACCCATCTCACTTAATTTCTTTTAGGATATGTTACAGCAGTAGCAATTAAGCCAGCTGATAAGTTGATCGAGGAAGGGTTAGGCTACAGTTAATGGGAATAATAAAAGCTATGAATAGCATGTTCATCATCATCATCTTAGGTAATTCCTATCAGTTCAGCAATAGTCAAGTTGAGACCCTTATGCTCACTTACCTTCATATAAATTTAGAAGTCTCAAAAAATGCCCTTATTTCTTTAATCTTACCATCTTAGTTTTCATTTGGGCATCCTGTCTACCCTGCTACTTATTTCATTACCAAGATAAATTTATGCTGCTGCTTGCTAGGCAACAGAGTAGCCCTCCGGTCAGACAACATCTTGCTTTAACTTTATGATGTCATCTTGCTAGGCAACAGATTGGCCCTCAGGTCAGACAACATCTTGCTTTAGCTTTATGATGTCAGAGCGCCTCAGGTCCAATTGTCCTTGTGGAAGCTGTCCACAGAGGAGGAGGAGCTATCAGAAGTTATGCAGTAGTTTTCTATCTGTATTGATGACTACAAGGCAAGCAGGAGGAGGAATGGTGAAGGACTCTGAACCACTCAAAGCACTGGGGCCTTTTTGAAAGAGGGACAGAGATACAAAAACAGATTATCCTTTCCAACTGTCCATCTTCAGTATCAAAGTCCAATTTACAGAGTGCAGGGGAAGACGTTAAATGAGCTTCCTTCCGTGAGAAGGTAACACTATCGTTCTAAAGTCAGATAGTGCATTTTCGCCGCAATGGTAGCAATTTCCTTGAATGGTACATTGCTAGCATCAGGATCTAAACCAGGCTTTAGTAAACTTGGAAGCAGTCAGTCTGTTATTAACTAACATGACCAACACAATGTGATCCATATTACTTCCATCTTGACTGAAATTATATTCAAGCACAGGCCCCACTGAAAGGTAGTGAGAACATTAAGATGCTGTGAAAGTCTTTTTATTTCCTCAAGGAATGATGGTCAGATTTACTTACCATATAAATTGGTCAAATGATGCTGTATGCCGGAAGACTGCCTTTTTTTTTTATTTCAGTCCCGGCAATTCGGAGAAATTCTGTTGTGAAACACTGCCACTAGTGGTCATTCAGTATAATCTGCAGATGGAAAAGTCCACTGTTAGCATATTTACTATGAACAGTACAAAAAATTGTGATTTTTATAAAGGGTAAACAGATCAATTCTTTGAAGTCTCTATTATTATGAAAATCAACAGCACGTTAGAAAATCAAATCTCAATTTGTGTTTTTAACCTCTCATACTTTCCTGAATCCCATGCCTCATTTGCTAACAATCTCTAAATAACTGTAGCATGTACATTAGGATATAGATAAAGCGATCTTTTTGCCAGCCAAGTGGCAGTGTACCCATCTCACTTCATTTCTTTTAGGATATGGTACAGCAGTAGCAATTAAGCCAGCTGATAAGTTGATCGAGGAAGGGTTAGGCTACAGTTAATGGGAATAATAAAAGCTATGAATAGCATGTTCATCATCATCATCTTAGGTAATTCCTATCAGTTCAGCAATAGTCAAGTTGAGACCCTTATGCTCACTTACCTTCATATAAATTTAGAAGTCTCAAAATATGCCCTTATTTCTTTAATCTTACCATCTTATTAATTTGGGCATCCTGTCTACCCTGCTACTTATTTCATTACCAAGATAAATGTATCCTGCTGCTTGCTAGACAATAGAGTAGCCCTCCGGTCAGACAACATCTTGCTTTAACTTTATGATGTCATCTTGCTAGGCAACAGAGTAGCCCTCCGGTCAGACAACATCTTGCTTTAGCTTTATGATGTCAGAGCGCCTCAGGTCAAATTGTCCTTGTGGAAGCTGTCCACACAGGAGGAGGAGCTATCAGAAGTTATGCAGTAGGATTCTATCTGTATTGATGACTACAAGGCAAGCAGGAGGAGGAATGGTGAAGGACTCTGAACCACTCCAAGCACTGGGGCCTTTTTGAAAGAGGGACGGAGATACAAAAACAGATTATCCTTTCCAACTGTCCATCTTAAGTATCAAAGTCCAATTTACAGAGTGCAGGGGGAGACGTTAAATGAGCTTCCTTCCGTGAGAATGTAACACTATTGTTCTAAAGTCAGATAGTGCATTTTCGCCGCAATGGCAGCAATTTCCTTGAATGGTACATTGCTAGCATCTGGATCTAAACCAGGCTTTAGTAAACTTGGAAGCAGTCAGTCTGTTATTAACAAACATGACCAACACAATGTGATCCATATTACTTCCATCTTGACTGAAATTATATTCAAGCACAGGCCCCACTGGAAGGTAGTGAGAACATTAAGATGCTGTGAAAGTCTTTTTAATTCCTAAAGGAATGATGGTCAGATTTACTTACCATATAAATTGGTCAAATGAGGCTGTATGCCGGAAGACTGCCTTTTTTTTTTTTTAACTTCAGTCCGGGCAATTCAGAGAAATTCTGTTGTGAAACACTGCCACTGCTGGTCATTCAGTATAATCTGCAGATGGAAAAGTCCACTGTTAGCATATTTACTATAAACAGTACAAAAAATTGTGATTTTTATAAAGGGTAAACAGATCAATTCTATAAAGTCTCTATTATTGTGAAAATCATCAGCACGTTAGAAAATCAAATTTTGTGTTTTTAACCTCCCATACTTCACTGAATCCCATGCCTCATTTGCTAACAATCTCTAAACAACTGTAGCATGTACATTAGGATATAGATAAAGAGATCTTTTTGCCAGCCAAGTGGCAGTGTACCCATCTCACTTAATTTCTTTTAGGATATGTTACAGCAGTAGCAATTAAGCCAGCTGATAAGTTGATCGAGGAAGGGTTAGGCTACAGTTAATGGGAATAATAAAAGCTATGAATAGCATGTTCATCATCATCATCTTAGGTAATTCCTATCAGTTCAGCAATAGTCAAGTTGAGACCCTTATGCTCACTTACCTTCATATAAATTTAGAAGTCTCAAAAAATGCCCTTATTTCTTTAATCTTACCATCTTAGTTTTCATTTGGGCATCCTGTCTACCCTGCTACTTATTTCATTACCAAGATAAAGTTATCCTGCTGCTTGCTAGGCAACAGAGTAGCCCTCCGGTCAGACAACATCTTGCTTTAACTTTATGATGTCATCTTGCTAGGCAACAGATTGGCCCTCAGGTCAGACAACATCTTGCTTTAGCTTTATGATGTCAGAGCGCCTCAGGTCCAATTGTCCTTGTGGAAGCTGTCCACACAGGAGGAGGAGCTATCAGAAGTTATGCAGTAGGATTCTATCTGTATTGATGACTACAAGGCAAGCAGGAGGAGGAATGGTGAAGGACTCTGAACCACTCAAAGCACTGGGGCCTTTTTGAAAGAGGGACAGAGATACAAAAACAGATTATCCTTTCCAACTGTCCATCTTCAGTATCAAAGTCCAATTTACAGAGTGCAGGGGAAGACGTTAAATGAGCTTCCTTCCGTGAGAACGTAACACTATCGTTCTAAAGTCAGATAGTGCATTTTCGCCGCAATGGTAGCAATTTCCTTGAATGGTACATTGCTAGCATCAGGATCTAAACCAGGCTTTAGTAAACTTGGAAGCAGTCAGTCTGTTATTAACTAACATGACCAACACAATGTGATCCATATTACTTCCATCTTGACTGAAATTATATTCAAGCACAGGCCCCACTGAAAGGTAGTGAGAACATTAAGATGCTGTGAAAGTCTTTTTATTTCCTCAAGGAATGATGGTCTGATTTACTTACCATATAAATTGGTCAAATGATGCTGTATGCCGGAAGACTGCCTTTTTTTTTTATTTCAGTCCCGGCAATTCGGAGAAATTCTGTTGTGAAACACTGCCACTAGTGGTCATTCAGTATAATCTGCAGATGGAAAAGTCCACTGTTAGCATATTTACTATGAACAGTACAAAAAATTGTGATTTTTATAAAGGGTAAACAGATCAATTCTTTGAAGTCTCTATTATTGTGAAAATCAACAGCACGTTAGAAAATCAAATCTCAATTTGTGTTTTTAACCTCTCATACTTTCCTGAATCCCATGCCTCATTTGCTAACAATCTCTAAATAACTGTAGCATGTACATTAGGATATAGATAAAGCGATCTTTTTGCCAGCCAAGTGGCAGTGTACCCATCTCACTTCATTTCTTTTAGGATATGGTACACCAGTAGCAATTAAGCCAGCTGATAAGTTGATCGAGGAAGGGTTAGGCTACAGTTAATGGGAATAATAAAAGCTATGAATAGCATGTTCATCATCATCATCTTAGGTAATTCCTATCAGTTCAGCAATAGCCAAGTTGAGACCCTTATGCTCACTTACCTTCATACAAATTTAGAAGTCTCAAAAAATGCCCTTATTTCTTTAATCTTACCATCTTATTAATTTGGGCATCCTGTCTACCCTGCTACTTATTTCATTACCAAGATAAATGTATCCTGCTGCTTGCTAGACAATAGAGTAGCCCTCCGGTCAGACAACATCTTGCTTTAACTTTATGATGTCATCTTGCTAGGCAACAGAGTAGCCCTCCGGTCAGACAACATCTTGCTTTAGCTTTATGATGTCAGAGCGCCTCAGGTCAAATTGTCCTTGTGGAAGCTGTCCACACAGGAGGAGGAGCTATCAGAAGTTATGCAGTAGGATTCTATCTGTATTGATGACTACAAGGCAAGCAGGAGGAGGAATGGTGAAGGACTCTGAACCACTCCAAGCACTGGGGCCTTTTTGAAAGAGGGACGGTGATACAAAAACAGATTATCCTTTCCAACTGTCCATCTTAAGTATCAAAGTCCAATTTACAGAGTGCAGGGGGAGACGTTAAATGAGCTTCCTTCCGTGAGAATGTAACACTATTGTTCTAAAGTCAGATAGTGCATTTTCGCCGCAATGGCAGCAATTTCCTTGAATGGTACATTGCTAGCATCTGGATCTAAACCAGGCTTTAGTAAACTTGGAAGCAGTCAGTCTGTTATTAACAAACATGACCAACACAATGTGATCCATATTACTTCCATCTTGACTGAAATTATATTCAAGCACAGGCCCCACTGGAAGGTAGTGAGAACATTAAGATGCTGTGAAAGTCTTTTTAATTCCTAAAGGAATGATGGTCAGATTTACTTACCATATAAATTGGTCAAATGAGGCTGTATGCCGGAAGACTGCCTTTTCTTTTTTACTTCAGTCCCGGCAATTCAGAGAAATTCTGTTGTGAAACACTGCCACTGCTGGTCATTCAGTATAATCTGCAGATGGAAAAGTCCACTGTTAGCATATTTACTATAAACAGTACAAAAAATTGTGATTTTTATAAAGGGTAAACAGATCAATTCTATAAAGTCTCTATTATTGTGAAAATCATCAGCACGTTAGAAAATCAAATTTTGTGTTTTTAACCTCCCATACTTCACTGAATCCCATGCCTCATTTGCTAACAATCTCTAAACAACTGTAGCATGTACATTAGGATATAGATAAAGAGATCTTTTTGCCAGCCAAGTGGCAGTGTACCCATCTCACTTAATTTCTTTTAGGATATGTTACAGCAGTAGCAATTAAGCCAGCTGATAAGTTGATCGAGGAAGGGTTAGGCTACAGTTAATGGGAATAATAAAAGCTATGAATAGCATGTTCATCATCATCATCTTAGGTAATTCCTATCAGTTCAGCAATAGTCAAGTTGAGACCCTTATGCTCACTTACCTTCATATAAATTTAGAAGTCTCAAAAAATGCCCTTATTTCTTTAATCTTACCATCTTAGTTTTCATTTGGGCATCCTGTCTACCCTGCTACTTATTTCATTACCAAGATAAAGTTATCCTGCTGCTTGCTAGGCAACAGAGTAGCCCTCCGGTCAGACAACATCTTGCTTTAACTTTATGATGTCATCTTGCTAGGCAACAGATTGGCCCTCAGGTCAGACAACATCTTGCTTTAGCATTATGATGTCAGAGCGCCTCAGGTCCAATTGTCCTTGTGGAAGCTGTCCACACAGGAGGTGGAGCTATCAGAAGTTATGCAGTAGTTTTCTATCTGTATTGATGACTACAAGGCAAGCAGGAGGAGGAATGGTGAAGGACTCTGAACCACTCAAAGCACTGGGGCCTTTTTGAAAGAGGGACAGAGATACAAAAACAGATTATCCTTTCCAACTGTCCATCTTCAGTATCAAAGTCCAATTTACAGAGTGCAGGGGAAGACGTTAAATGAGCTTCCTTCCGTGAGAACGTAACACTATCGTTCTAAAGTCAGATAGTGCATTTTCGCCGCAATGGTAGCAATTTCCTTGAATGGTACATTGCTAGCATCTGGATCTAAACCAGGCTTTAGTAAACTTGGAAGCAGTCAGTCTGTTATTAACAAACATGACCAACACAATGTGATCCATATTACTTCCATCTTGACTGAAATTATATTCAAGCACAGGCCCCACTGGAAGGTAGTGAGAACATTAAGATGCTGTGAAAGTCTTTTTAATTCCTAAAGGAATGATGGTCAGATTTACTTACCATATAAATTGGTCAAATGAGGCTGTATGCGGGAAGACTGCCTTTTTTTTTTTAACTTCAGTCCCGGCAATTCAGAGAAATTCTGTTGTGAAACACTGCCACTGCTGGTCATTCAGTATAATCTGCAGATGGAAAAGTCCACTGTTAGCATATTTACTATAAACAGTACAAACAATTGTGATTTTTATAAAGGGTAAACAGATCAATTCTATAAAGTCTCTATTATTGTGAAAATCATCAGCACGTTAGAAAATCAAATTTTGTGTTTTTAACCTCCCATACTTCACTGAATCCCATGCCTCATTTGCTAACAATCTCTAAACAACTGTAGCATGTACATTAGGATATAGATAAAGAGATCTTTTTGCCAGCCAAGTGACAGTGTACCCATCTCACTTAATTTCTTTTAGGATATGTTACAGCAGTAGCAATTAAGCCAGCTGATAAGTTGATCGAGGAAGGGTTAGGCTACAGTTAATGGGAATAATAAAAGCTATGAATAGCATGTTCATCATCATCATCTTAGGTAATTCCTATCAGTTCAGCAATAGTCAAGTTGAGACCCTTATGCTCACTTACCTTCATATAAATTTAGAAGTCTCAAAAAATGCCCTTATTTCTTTAATCTTACCATCTTAGTTTTCATTTGGGCATCCTGTCTACCCTGCTACTTATTTCATTACCAAGATAAATTTATGCTGCTGCTTGCTAGGCAACAGAGTAGCCCTCCGGTCAGACAACATCTTGCTTTAACTTTATGATGTCATCTTGCTAGGCAACAGATTGGCCCTCAGGTCAGACAACATCTTGCTTTAGCTTTATGATGTCAGAGCGCCTCAGGTCCAATTGTCCTTGTGGAAGCTGTCCACAGAGGAGGAGGAGCTATCAGAAGTTATGCAGTAGTTTTCTATCTGTATTGATGACTACAAGGCAAGCAGGAGGAGGAATGGTGAAGGACTCTGAACCACTCAAAGCACTGGGGCCTTTTTGAAAGAGGGACAGAGATACAAAAACAGATTATCCTTTCCAACTGTCCATCTTCAGTATCAAAGTCCAATTTACAGAGTGCAGGGGAAGACGTTAAATGAGCTTCCTTCCGTGAGAAGGTAACACTATCGTTCTAAAGTCAGATAGTGCATTTTCGCCGCAATGGTAGCAATTTCCTTGAATGGTACATTGCTAGCATCAGGATCTAAACCAGGCTTTAGTAAACTTGGAAGCAGTCAGTCTGTTATTAACTAACATGACCAACACAATGTGATCCATATTACTTCCATCTTGACTGAAATTATATTCAAGCACAGGCCCCACTGAAAGGTAGTGAGAACATTAAGATGCTGTGAAAGTCTTTTTATTTCCTCAAGGAATGATGGTCAGATTTACTTACCATATAAATTGGTCAAATGATGCTGTATGCCGGAAGACTGCCTTTTTTTTTTATTTCAGTCCCGGCAATTCGGAGAAATTCTGTTGTGAAACACTGCCACTAGTGGTCATTCAGTATAATCTGCAGATGGAAAAGTCCACTGTTAGCATATTTACTATAAACAGTACAAAAAATTGTGATTTTTATAAAGGGTAAACAGATCAATTCTTTGAAGTCTCTATTATTGTGAAAATCAACAGCACGTTAGAAAATCAAATCTCAATTTGTGTTTTTAACCTCTCATACTTTCCTGAATCCCATGCCTCATTTGCTAACAATCTCTAAATAACTGTAGCATGTACATTAGGATATAGATAAAGCGATCTTTTTGCCAGCCAAGTGGCAGTGTACCCATCTCACTTCATTTCTTTTAGGATATGGTACACCAGTAGCAATTAAGCCAGCTGATAAGTTGATCGAGGAAGGGTTAGGCTACAGTTAATGGGAATAATAAAAGCTATGAATAGCATGTTCATCATCATCATCTTAGGTAATTCCTATCAGTTCAGCAATAGCCAAGTTGAGACCCTTATGCTCACTTACCTTCATACAAATTTAGAAGTCTCAAAAAATGCCCTTATTTCTTTAATCTTACCATCTTATTAATTTGGGCATCCTGTCTACCCTGCTACTTATTTCATTACCAAGATAAATTTATCCTGCTGCTTGCTAGGCAACAGAGTAGCCCTCCGGTCAGACAACATCTTGCTTTAACTTTATGATGTCATCTTGCTAGGCAACAGATTGGCCCTCAGGTCAGACAACATCTTGCTTTAGCATTATGATGTCAGAGCGCCTCAGGTCCAATTGTCCTTGTGGAAGCTGTCCACACAGGAGGTGGAGCTATCAGAAGTTATGCAGTAGTTTTCTATCTGTATTGATGACTACAAGGCAAGCAGGAGGAGGAATGGTGAAGGACTCTGAACCACTCAAAGCACTGGGGCCTTTTTGAAAGAGGGACAGAGATACAAAAACAGATTATCCTTTCCAACTGTCCATCTTCAGTATCAAAGTCCAATTTACAGAGTGCAGGGGAAGACGTTAAATGAGCTTCCTTCCGTGAGAACGTAACACTATCGTTCTAAAGTCAGATAGTGCATTTTCGCCGCAATGGTAGCAATTTCCTTGAATGGTACATTGCTAGCATCTGGATCTAAACCAGGCTTTAGTAAACTTGGAAGCAGTCAGTCTGTTATTAACAAACATGACCAACACAATGTGATCCATATTACTTCCATCTTGACTGAAATTATATTCAAGCACAGGCCCCACTGGAAGGTAGTGAGAACATTAAGATGCTGTGAAAGTCTTTTTAATTCCTAAAGGAATGATGGTCAGATTTACTTACCATATAAATTGGTCAAATGAGGCTGTATGCCGGAAGACTGCCTTTTTTTTTTTTAACTTCAGTCCCGGCAATTCAGAGAAATTCTGTTGTGAAACACTGCCACTGCTGGTCATTCAGTATAATCTGCAGATGGAAAAGTCCACTGTTAGCATATTTACTATAAACAGTACAAACAATTGTGATTTTTATAAAGGGTAAACAGATCAATTCTATAAAGTCTCTATTATTGTGAAAATCATCAGCACGTTAGAAAATCAAATTTTGTGTTTTTAACCTCCCATACTTCACTGAATCCCATGCCTCATTTGCTAACAATCTCTAAACAACTGTAGCATGTACATTAGGATATAGATAAAGAGATCTTTTTGCCAGCCAAGTGACAGTGTACCCATCTCACTTAATTTCTTTTAGGATATGTTACAGCAGTAGCAATTAAGCCAGCTGATAAGTTGATCGAGGAAGGGTTAGGCTGCAGTTAATGGGAATAATAAAAGCTATGAATAGCATGTTCATCATCATCATCTTAGGTAATTCCTATCAGTTCAGCAATAGTCAAGTTGAGACCCTTATGCTCACTTACCTTCATATAAATTTAGAAGTCTCAAAAAATGCCCTTATTTCTTTAATCTTACCATCTTAGTTTTCATTTGGGCATCCTGTCTACCCTGCTACTTATTTCATTACCAAGATAAATTTATGCTGCTGCTTGCTAGGCAACAGAGTAGCCCTCCGGTCAGACAACATCTTGCTTTAACTTTATGATGTCATCTTGCTAGGCAACAGATTGGCCCTCAGGTCAGACAACATCTTGCTTTAGCTTTATGATGTCAGAGCGCCTCAGGTCCAATTGTCCTTGTGGAAGCTGTCCACACAGGAGGAGGAGCTATCAGAAGTTATGCAGTAGTTTTCTATCTGTATTGATGACTACAAGGCAAGCAGGAGGAGGAATGGTGAAGGACTCTGAACCACTCAAAGCACTGGGGCCTTTTTGAAAGAGGGACAGAGATACAAAAACAGATTATCCTTTCCAACTGTCCATCTTCAGTATCAAAGTCCAATTTACAGAGTGCAGGGGAAGACGTTAAATGAGCTTCCTTCCGTGAGAAGGTAACACTATCGTTCTAAAGTCAGATAGTGCATTTTCGCCGCAATGGTAGCAATTTCCTTGAATGGTACATTGCTAGCATCAGGATCTAAACCAGGCTTTAGTAAACTTGGAAGCAGTCAGTCTGTTATTAACTAACATGACCAACACAATGTGATCCATATTACTTCCATCTTGACTGAAATTATATTCAAGCACAGGCCCCACTGAAAGGTAGTGAGAACATTAAGATGCTGTGAAAGTCTTTTTATTTCCTCAAGGAATGATGGTCAGATTTACTTACCATATAAATTGGTCAAATGATGCTGTATGCCGGAAGACTGCCTTTTTTTTTTATTTCAGTCCCGGCAATTCGGAGAAATTCTGTTGTGAAACACTGCCACTAGTGGTCATTCAGTATAATCTGCAGATGGAAAAGTCCACTGTTAGCATATTTACTATAAACAGTACAAAAAATTGTGATTTTTATAAAGGGTAAACAGATCAATTCTATAAAGTCTCTATTATTGTGAAAATCATCAGCACGTTAGAAAATCAAATTTTGTGTTTTTAACCTCCCATACTTCACTGAATCCCATGCCTCATTTGCTAACAATCTCTAAACAACTGTAGCATGTACATTAGGATATAGATAAAGAGATCTTTTTGCCAGCCAAGTGACAGTGTACCCATCTCACTTCATTTCTTTTAGGATATGGTACACCAGTAGCAATTAAGCCAGCTGATAAGTTGATCGAGGAAGGGTTAGGCTACAGTTAATGGGAATAATAAAAGCTATGAATAGCATGTTCATCATCATCATCTTAGGTAATTCCTATCAGTTCAGCAATAGCCAAGTTGAGACCCTTATGCTCACTTACCTTCATACAAATTTAGAAGTCTCAAAAAATGCCCTTATTTCTTTAATCTTACCATCTTATTAATTTGGGCATCCTGTCTACCCTGCTACTTATTTCATTACCAAGATAAATGTATCCTGCTGCTTGCTAGACAATAGAGTAGCCCTCCGGTCAGACAACATCTTGCTTTAACTTTATGATGTCATCTTGCTAGGCAACAGAGTAGCCCTCCGGTCAGACAACATCTTGCTTTAGCTTTATGATGTCAGAGCGCCTCAGGTCAAATTGTCCTTGTGGAAGCTGTCCACACAGGAGGAGGAGCTATCAGAAGTTATGCAGTAGGATTCTATCTGTATTGATGACTACAAGGCAAGCAGGAGGAGGAATGGTGAAGGACTCTGAACCACTCCAAGCACTGGGGCCTTTTTGAAAGAGGGACGGAGATACAAAAACAGATTATCCTTTCCAACTGTCCATCTTAAGTATCAAAGTCCAATTTACAGAGTGCAGGGGGAGACGTTAAATGAGCTTCCTTCCGTGAGAATGTAACACTATTGTTCTAAAGTCAGATAGTGCATTTTCGCCGCAATGGCAGCAATTTCCTTGAATGGTACATTGCTAGCATCTGGATCTAAACCAGGCTTTAGTAAACTTGGAAGCAGTCAGTCTGTTATTAACAAACATGACCAACACAATGTGATCCATATTACTTCCATCTTGACTGAAATTATATTCAAGCACAGGCCCCACTGGAAGGTAGTGAGAACATTAAGATGCTGTGAAAGTCTTTTTAATTCCTAAAGGAATGATGGTCAGATTTACTTACCATATAAATTGGTCAAATGAGGCTGTATGCGGGAAGACTGCCTTTTTTTTTTTAACTTCAGTCCCGGCAATTCAGAGAAATTCTGTTGTGAAACACTGCCACTGCTGGTCATTCAGTATAATCTGCAGATGGAAAAGTCCACTGTTAGCATATTTACTATAAACAGTACAAACAATTGTGATTTTTATAAAGGGTAAACAGATCAATTCTATAAAGTCTCTATTATTGTGAAAATCATCAGCACGTTAGAAAATCAAATTTTGTGTTTTTAACCTCCCATACTTCACTGAATCCCATGCCTCATTTGCTAACAATCTCTAAACAACTGTAGCATGTACATTAGGATATAGATAAAGAGATCTTTTTGCCAGCCAAGTGACAGTGTACCCATCTCACTTAATTTCTTTTAGGATATGTTACAGCAGTAGCAATTAAGCCAGCTGATAAGTTGATCGAGGAAGGGTTAGGCTGCAGTTAATGGGAATAATAAAAGCTATGAATAGCATGTTCATCATCATCATCTTAGGTAATTCCTATCAGTTCAGCAATAGTCAAGTTGAGACCCTTATGCTCACTTACCTTCATATAAATTTAGAAGTCTCAAAAAATGCCCTTATTTCTTTAATCTTACCATCTTAGTTTTCATTTGGGCATCCTGTCTACCCTGCTACTTATTTCATTACCAAGATAAATTTATGCTGCTGCTTGCTAGGCAACAGAGTAGCCCTCCGGTCAGACAACATCTTGCTTTAACTTTATGATGTCATCTTGCTAGGCAACAGATTGGCCCTCAGGTCAGACAACATCTTGCTTTAGCTTTATGATGTCAGAGCGCCTCAGGTCCAATTGTCCTTGTGGAAGCTGTCCACACAGGAGGAGGAGCTATCAGAAGTTATGCAGTAGTTTTCTATCTGTATTGATGACTACAAGGCAAGCAGGAGGAGGAATGGTGAAGGACTCTGAACCACTCAAAGCACTGGGGCCTTTTTGAAAGAGGGACAGAGATACAAAAACAGATTATCCTTTCCAACTGTCCATCTTCAGTATCAAAGTCCAATTTACAGAGTGCAGGGGAAGACGTTAAATGAGCTTCCTTCCGTGAGAAGGTAACACTATCGTTCTAAAGTCAGATAGTGCATTTTCGCCGCAATGGTAGCAATTTCCTTGAATGGTACATTGCTAGCATCAGGATCTAAACCAGGCTTTAGTAAACTTGGAAGCAGTCAGTCTGTTATTAACTAACATGACCAACACAATGTGATCCATATTACTTCCATCTTGACTGAAATTATATTCAAGCACAGGCCCCACTGAAAGGTAGTGAGAACATTAAGATGCTGTGAAAGTCTTTTTATTTCCTCAAGGAATGATGGTCAGATTTACTTACCATATAAATTGGTCAAATGATGCTGTATGCCGGAAGACTGCCTTTTTTTTTTATTTCAGTCCCGGCAATTCGGAGAAATTCTGTTGTGAAACACTGCCACTAGTGGTCATTCAGTATAATCTGCAGATGGAAAAGTCCACTGTTAGCATATTTACTATAAACAGTACAAAAAATTGTGATTTTTATAAAGGGTAAACAGATCAATTCTTTGAAGTCTCTATTATTGTGAAAATCAACAGCACGTTAGAAAATCAAATCTCAATTTGTGTTTTTAACCTCTCATACTTTCCTGAATCCCATGCCTCATTTGCTAACAATCTCTAAATAACTGTAGCATGTACATTAGGATATAGATAAAGCGATCTTTTTGCCAGCCAAGTGGCAGTGTACCCATCTCACTTCATTTCTTTTAGGATATGGTACACCAGTAGCAATTAAGCCAGCTGATAAGTTGATCGAGGAAGGGTTAGGCTACAGTTAATGGGAATAATAAAAGCTATGAATAGCATGTTCATCATCATCATCTTAGGTAATTCCTATCAGTTCAGCAATAGCCAAGTTGAGACCCTTATGCTCACTTACCTTCATACAAATTTAGAAGTCTCAAAAAATGCCCTTATTTCTTTAATCTTACCATCTTATTAATTTGGGCATCCTGTCTACCCTGCTACTTATTTCATTACCAAGATAAATGTATCCTGCTGCTTGCTAGACAATAGAGTAGCCCTCCGGTCAGACAACATCTTGCTTTAACTTTATGATGTCATCTTGCTAGGCAACAGAGTAGCCCTCCGGTCAGACAACATCTTGCTTTAGCTTTATGATGTCAGAGCGCCTCAGGTCAAATTGTCCTTGTGGAAGCTGTCCACACAGGAGGAGGAGCTATCAGAAGTTATGCAGTAGGATTCTATCTGTATTGATGACTACAAGGCAAGCAGGAGGAGGAATGGTGAAGGACTCTGAACCACTCCAAGCACTGGGGCCTTTTTGAAAGAGGGACGGTGATACAAAAACAGATTATCCTTTCCAACTGTCCATCTTAAGTATCAAAGTCCAATTTACAGAGTGCAGGGGGAGACGTTAAATGAGCTTCCTTCCGTGAGAATGTAACACTATTGTTCTAAAGTCAGATAGTGCATTTTCGCCGCAATGGCAGCAATTTCCTTGAATGGTACATTGCTAGCATCTGGATCTAAACCAGGCTTTAGTAAACTTGGAAGCAGTCAGTCTGTTATTAACAAACATGACCAACACAATGTGATCCATATTACTTCCATCTTGACTGAAATTATATTCAAGCACAGGCCCCACTGGAAGGTAGTGAGAACATTAAGATGCTGTGAAAGTCTTTTTAATTCCTAAAGGAATGATGGTCAGATTTACTTACCATATAAATTGGTCAAATGAGGCTGTATGCCGGAAGACTGCCTTTTCTTTTTTACTTCAGTCCCGGCAATTCAGAGAAATTCTGTTGTGAAACACTGCCACTGCTGGTCATTCAGTATAATCTGCAGATGGAAAAGTCCACTGTTAGCATATTTACTATAAACAGTACAAAAAATTGTGATTTTTATAAAGGGTAAACAGATCAATTCTATAAAGTCTCTATTATTGTGAAAATCATCAGCACGTTAGAAAATCAAATTTTGTGTTTTTAACCTCCCATACTTCACTGAATCCCATGCCTCATTTGCTAACAATCTCTAAACAACTGTAGCATGTACATTAGGATATAGATAAAGAGATCTTTTTGCCAGCCAAGTGGCAGTGTACCCATCTCACTTAATTTCTTTTAGGATATGTTACAGCAGTAGCAATTAAGCCAGCTGATAAGTTGATCGAGGAAGGGTTAGGCTACAGTTAATGGGAATAATAAAAGCTATGAATAGCATGTTCATCATCATCATCTTAGGTAATTCCTATCAGTTCAGCAATAGTCAAGTTGAGACCCTTATGCTCACTTACCTTCATATAAATTTAGAAGTCTCAAAAAATGCCCTTATTTCTTTAATCTTACCATCTTAGTTTTCATTTGGGCATCCTGTCTACCCTGCTACTTATTTCATTACCAAGATAAAGTTATCCTGCTGCTTGCTAGGCAACAGAGTAGCCCTCCGGTCAGACAACATCTTGCTTTAACTTTATGATGTCATCTTGCTAGGCAACAGATTGGCCCTCAGGTCAGACAACATCTTGCTTTAGCATTATGATGTCAGAGCGCCTCAGGTCCAATTGTCCTTGTGGAAGCTGTCCACACAGGAGGTGGAGCTATCAGAAGTTATGCAGTAGTTTTCTATCTGTATTGATGACTACAAGGCAAGCAGGAGGAGGAATGGTGAAGGACTCTGAACCACTCAAAGCACTGGGGCCTTTTTGAAAGAGGGACAGAGATACAAAAACAGATTATCCTTTCCAACTGTCCATCTTCAGTATCAAAGTCCAATTTACAGAGTGCAGGGGAAGACGTTAAATGAGCTTCCTTCCGTGAGAACGTAACACTATCGTTCTAAAGTCAGATAGTGCATTTTCGCCGCAATGGTAGCAATTTCCTTGAATGGTACATTGCTAGCATCTGGATCTAAACCAGGCTTTAGTAAACTTGGAAGCAGTCAGTCTGTTATTAACAAACATGACCAACACAATGTGATCCATATTACTTCCATCTTGACTGAAATTATATTCAAGCACAGGCCCCACTGGAAGGTAGTGAGAACATTAAGATGCTGTGAAAGTCTTTTTAATTCCTAAAGGAATGATGGTCAGATTTACTTACCATATAAATTGGTCAAATGAGGCTGTATGCGGGAAGACTGCCTTTTTTTTTTTAACTTCAGTCCCGGCAATTCAGAGAAATTCTGTTGTGAAACACTGCCACTGCTGGTCATTCAGTATAATCTGCAGATGGAAAAGTCCACTGTTAGCATATTTACTATAAACAGTACAAACAATTGTGATTTTTATAAAGGGTAAACAGATCAATTCTATAAAGTCTCTATTATTGTGAAAATCATCAGCACGTTAGAAAATCAAATTTTGTGTTTTTAACCTCCCATACTTCACTGAATCCCATGCCTCATTTGCTAACAATCTCTAAACAACTGTAGCATGTACATTAGGATATAGATAAAGAGATCTTTTTGCCAGCCAAGTGACAGTGTACCCATCTCACTTAATTTCTTTTAGGATATGTTACAGCAGTAGCAATTAAGCCAGCTGATAAGTTGATCGAGGAAGGGTTAGGCTACAGTTAATGGGAATAATAAAAGCTATGAATAGCATGTTCATCATCATCATCTTAGGTAATTCCTATCAGTTCAGCAATAGTCAAGTTGAGACCCTTATGCTCACTTACCTTCATATAAATTTAGAAGTCTCAAAAAATGCCCTTATTTCTTTAATCTTACCATCTTAGTTTTCATTTGGGCATCCTGTCTACCCTGCTACTTATTTCATTACCAAGATAAATTTATGCTGCTGCTTGCTAGGCAACAGAGTAGCCCTCCGGTCAGACAACATCTTGCTTTAACTTTATGATGTCATCTTGCTAGGCAACAGATTGGCCCTCAGGTCAGACAACATCTTGCTTTAGCTTTATGATGTCAGAGCGCCTCAGGTCCAATTGTCCTTGTGGAAGCTGTCCACAGAGGAGGAGGAGCTATCAGAAGTTATGCAGTAGTTTTCTATCTGTATTGATGACTACAAGGCAAGCAGGAGGAGGAATGGTGAAGGACTCTGAACCACTCAAAGCACTGGGGCCTTTTTGAAAGAGGGACAGAGATACAAAAACAGATTATCCTTTCCAACTGTCCATCTTCAGTATCAAAGTCCAATTTACAGAGTGCAGGGGAAGACGTTAAATGAGCTTCCTTCCGTGAGAAGGTAACACTATCGTTCTAAAGTCAGATAGTGCATTTTCGCCGCAATGGTAGCAATTTCCTTGAATGGTACATTGCTAGCATCAGGATCTAAACCAGGCTTTAGTAAACTTGGAAGCAGTCAGTCTGTTATTAACTAACATGACCAACACAATGTGATCCATATTACTTCCATCTTGACTGAAATTATATTCAAGCACAGGCCCCACTGAAAGGTAGTGAGAACATTAAGATGCTGTGAAAGTCTTTTTATTTCCTCAAGGAATGATGGTCAGATTTACTTACCATATAAATTGGTCAAATGATGCTGTATGCCGGAAGACTGCCTTTTTTTTTTATTTCAGTCCCGGCAATTCGGAGAAATTCTGTTGTGAAACACTGCCACTAGTGGTCATTCAGTATAATCTGCAGATGGAAAAGTCCACTGTTAGCATATTTACTATAAACAGTACAAAAAATTGTGATTTTTATAAAGGGTAAACAGATCAATTCTTTGAAGTCTCTATTATTGTGAAAATCAACAGCACGTTAGAAAATCAAATCTCAATTTGTGTTTTTAACCTCTCATACTTTCCTGAATCCCATGCCTCATTTGCTAACAATCTCTAAATAACTGTAGCATGTACATTAGGATATAGATAAAGCGATCTTTTTGCCAGCCAAGTGGCAGTGTACCCATCTCACTTCATTTCTTTTAGGATATGGTACACCAGTAGCAATTAAGCCAGCTGATAAGTTGATCGAGGAAGGGTTAGGCTACAGTTAATGGGAATAATAAAAGCTATGAATAGCATGTTCATCATCATCATCTTAGGTAATTCCTATCAGTTCAGCAATAGCCAAGTTGAGACCCTTATGCTCACTTACCTTCATACAAATTTAGAAGTCTCAAAAAATGCCCTTATTTCTTTAATCTTACCATCTTATTAATTTGGGCATCCTGTCTACCCTGCTACTTATTTCATTACCAAGATAAATTTATCCTGCTGCTTGCTAGGCAACAGAGTAGCCCTCCGGTCAGACAACATCTTGCTTTAACTTTATGATGTCATCTTGCTAGGCAACAGATTGGCCCTCAGGTCAGACAACATCTTGCTTTAGCATTATGATGTCAGAGCGCCTCAGGTCCAATTGTCCTTGTGGAAGCTGTCCACACAGGAGGTGGAGCTATCAGAAGTTATGCAGTAGTTTTCTATCTGTATTGATGACTACAAGGCAAGCAGGAGGAGGAATGGTGAAGGACTCTGAACCACTCAAAGCACTGGGGCCTTTTTGAAAGAGGGACAGAGATACAAAAACAGATTATCCTTTCCAACTGTCCATCTTCAGTATCAAAGTCCAATTTACAGAGTGCAGGGGAAGACGTTAAATGAGCTTCCTTCCGTGAGAACGTAACACTATCGTTCTAAAGTCAGATAGTGCATTTTCGCCGCAATGGTAGCAATTTCCTTGAATGGTACATTGCTAGCATCTGGATCTAAACCAGGCTTTAGTAAACTTGGAAGCAGTCAGTCTGTTATTAACAAACATGACCAACACAATGTGATCCATATTACTTCCATCTTGACTGAAATTATATTCAAGCACAGGCCCCACTGGAAGGTAGTGAGAACATTAAGATGCTGTGAAAGTCTTTTTAATTCCTAAAGGAATGATGGTCAGATTTACTTACCATATAAATTGGTCAAATGAGGCTGTATGCCGGAAGACTGCCTTTTTTTTTTTTAACTTCAGTCCCGGCAATTCAGAGAAATTCTGTTGTGAAACACTGCCACTGCTGGTCATTCAGTATAATCTGCAGATGGAAAAGTCCACTGTTAGCATATTTACTATAAACAGTACAAACAATTGTGATTTTTATAAAGGGTAAACAGATCAATTCTATAAAGTCTCTATTATTGTGAAAATCATCAGCACGTTAGAAAATCAAATTTTGTGTTTTTAACCTCCCATACTTCACTGAATCCCATGCCTCATTTGCTAACAATCTCTAAACAACTGTAGCATGTACATTAGGATATAGATAAAGAGATCTTTTTGCCAGCCAAGTGACAGTGTACCCATCTCACTTAATTTCTTTTAGGATATGTTACAGCAGTAGCAATTAAGCCAGCTGATAAGTTGATCGAGGAAGGGTTAGGCTGCAGTTAATGGGAATAATAAAAGCTATGAATAGCATGTTCATCATCATCATCTTAGGTAATTCCTATCAGTTCAGCAATAGTCAAGTTGAGACCCTTATGCTCACTTACCTTCATATAAATTTAGAAGTCTCAAAAAATGCCCTTATTTCTTTAATCTTACCATCTTAGTTTTCATTTGGGCATCCTGTCTACCCTGCTACTTATTTCATTACCAAGATAAATTTATGCTGCTGCTTGCTAGGCAACAGAGTAGCCCTCCGGTCAGACAACATCTTGCTTTAACTTTATGATGTCATCTTGCTAGGCAACAGATTGGCCCTCAGGTCAGACAACATCTTGCTTTAGCTTTATGATGTCAGAGCGCCTCAGGTCCAATTGTCCTTGTGGAAGCTGTCCACACAGGAGGAGGAGCTATCAGAAGTTATGCAGTAGTTTTCTATCTGTATTGATGACTACAAGGCAAGCAGGAGGAGGAATGGTGAAGGACTCTGAACCACTCAAAGCACTGGGGCCTTTTTGAAAGAGGGACAGAGATACAAAAACAGATTATCCTTTCCAACTGTCCATCTTCAGTATCAAAGTCCAATTTACAGAGTGCAGGGGAAGACGTTAAATGAGCTTCCTTCCGTGAGAAGGTAACACTATCGTTCTAAAGTCAGATAGTGCATTTTCGCCGCAATGGTAGCAATTTCCTTGAATGGTACATTGCTAGCATCAGGATCTAAACCAGGCTTTAGTAAACTTGGAAGCAGTCAGTCTGTTATTAACTAACATGACCAACACAATGTGATCCATATTACTTCCATCTTGACTGAAATTATATTCAAGCACAGGCCCCACTGAAAGGTAGTGAGAACATTAAGATGCTGTGAAAGTCTTTTTATTTCCTCAAGGAATGATGGTCAGATTTACTTACCATATAAATTGGTCAAATGATGCTGTATGCCGGAAGACTGCCTTTTTTTTTTATTTCAGTCCCGGCAATTCGGAGAAATTCTGTTGTGAAACACTGCCACTAGTGGTCATTCAGTATAATCTGCAGATGGAAAAGTCCACTGTTAGCATATTTACTATAAACAGTACAAAAAATTGTGATTTTTATAAAGGGTAAACAGATCAATTCTATAAAGTCTCTATTATTGTGAAAATCATCAGCACGTTAGAAAATCAAATTTTGTGTTTTTAACCTCCCATACTTCACTGAATCCCATGCCTCATTTGCTAACAATCTCTAAACAACTGTAGCATGTACATTAGGATATAGATAAAGAGATCTTTTTGCCAGCCAAGTGACAGTGTACCCATCTCACTTAATTTCTTTTAGGATATGTTACAGCAGTAGCAATTAAGCCAGCTGATAAGTTGATCGAGGAAGGGTTAGGCTACAGTTAATGGGAATAATAAAAGCTATGAATAGCATGTTCATCATCATCATCTTAGGTAATTCCTATCAGTTCAGCAATAGTCAAGTTGAGACCCTTATGCTCACTTACCTTCATATAAATTTAGAAGTCTCAAAATATGCCCTTATTTCTTTAATCTTACCATCTTATTAATTTGGGCATCCTGTCTACCCTGCTACTTATTTCATTACCAAGATAAATGTATCCTGCTGCTTGCTAGACAATAGAGTAGCCCTCCGGTCAGACAACATCTTGCTTTAACTTTATGATGTCATCTTGCTAGGCAACAGAGTAGCCCTCCGGTCAGACAACATCTTGCTTTAGCTTTATGATGTCAGAGCGCCTCAGGTCAAATTGTCCTTGTGGAAGCTGTCCACACAGGAGGAGGAGCTATCAGAAGTTATGCAGTAGGATTCTATCTGTATTGATGACTACAAGGCAAGCAGGAGGAGGAATGGTGAAGGACTCTGAACCACTCCAAGCACTGGGGCCTTTTTGAAAGAGGGACGGAGATACAAAAACAGATTATCCTTTCCAACTGTCCATCTTAAGTATCAAAGTCCAATTTACAGAGTGCAGGGGGAGACGTTAAATGAGCTTCCTTCCGTGAGAATGTAACACTATTGTTCTAAAGTCAGATAGTGCATTTTCGCCGCAATGGCAGCAATTTCCTTGAATGGTACATTGCTAGCATCTGGATCTAAACCAGGCTTTAGTAACCTTGGAAGCAGTCAGTCTGTTATTAACAAACATGACCAACACAATGTGATCCATATTACTTCCATCTTGACTGAAATTATATTCAAGCACAGGCCCCACTGGAAGGTAGTGAGAACATTAAGATGCTGTGAAAGTCTTTTTAATTCCTAAAGGAATGATGGTCAGATTTACTTACCATATAAATTGGTCAAATGAGGCTGTATGCGGGAAGACTGCCTTTTTTTTTTTAACTTCAGTCCCGGCAATTCAGAGAAATTCTGTTGTGAAACACTGCCACTGCTGGTCATTCAGTATAATCTGCAGATGGAAAAGTCCACTGTTAGCATATTTACTATAAACAGTACAAACAATTGTGATTTTTATAAAGGGTAAACAGATCAATTCTATAAAGTCTCTATTATTGTGAAAATCATCAGCACGTTAGAAAATCAAATTTTGTGTTTTTAACCTCCCATACTTCACTGAATCCCATGCCTCATTTGCTAACAATCTCTAAACAACTGTAGCATGTACATTAGGATATAGATAAAGAGATCTTTTTGCCAGCCAAGTGACAGTGTACCCATCTCACTTAATTTCTTTTAGGATATGTTACAGCAGTAGCAATTAAGCCAGCTGATAAGTTGATCGAGGAAGGGTTAGGCTGCAGTTAATGGGAATAATAAAAGCTATGAATAGCATGTTCATCATCATCATCTTAGGTAATTCCTATCAGTTCAGCAATAGTCAAGTTGAGACCCTTATGCTCACTTACCTTCATATAAATTTAGAAGTCTCAAAAAATGCCCTTATTTCTTTAATCTTACCATCTTAGTTTTCATTTGGGCATCCTGTCTACCCTGCTACTTATTTCATTACCAAGATAAATTTATGCTGCTGCTTGCTAGGCAACAGAGTAGCCCTCCGGTCAGACAACATCTTGCTTTAACTTTATGATGTCATCTTGCTAGGCAACAGATTGGCCCTCAGGTCAGACAACATCTTGCTTTAGCTTTATGATGTCAGAGCGCCTCAGGTCCAATTGTCCTTGTGGAAGCTGTCCACACAGGAGGAGGAGCTATCAGAAGTTATGCAGTAGTTTTCTATCTGTATTGATGACTACAAGGCAAGCAGGAGGAGGAATGGTGAAGGACTCTGAACCACTCAAAGCACTGGGGCCTTTTTGAAAGAGGGACAGAGATACAAAAACAGATTATCCTTTCCAACTGTCCATCTTCAGTATCAAAGTCCAATTTACAGAGTGCAGGGGAAGACGTTAAATGAGCTTCCTTCCGTGAGAAGGTAACACTATTGTTCTAAAGTCAGATAGTGCATTTTCGCCGCAATGGTAGCAATTTCCTTGAATGGTACATTGCTAGCATCAGGATCTAAACCAGGCTTTAGTAAACTTGGAAGCAGTCAGTCTGTTATTAACTAACATGACCAACACAATGTGATCCATATTACTTCCATCTTGACTGAAATTATATTCAAGCACAGGCCCCACTGAAAGGTAGTGAGAACATTAAGATGCTGTGAAAGTCTTTTTATTTCCTCAAGGAATGATGGTCAGATTTACTTACCATATAAATTGGTCAAATGATGCTGTATGCCGGAAGACTGCCTTTTTTTTTTTATTTCAGTCCCGGCAATTCGGAGAAATTCTGTTGTGAAACACTGCCACTAGTGGTCATTCAGTATAATCTGCAGATGGAAAAGTCCACTGTTAGCATATTTACTATGAACAGTACAAAAAATTGTGATTTTTATAAAGGGTAAACAGATCAATTCTTTGAAGTCTCTATTATTGTGAAAATCAACAGCACGTTAGAAAATCAAATCTCAATTTGTGTTTTTAACCTCTCATACTTTCCTGAATCCCATGCCTCATTTGCTAACAATCTCTAAATAACTGTAGCATGTACATTAGGATATAGATAAAGCGATCTTTTTGCCAGCCAAGTGGCAGTGTACCCATCTCACTTCATTTCTTTTAGGATATGGTACACCAGTAGCAATTAAGCCAGCTGATAAGTTGATCGAGGAAGGGTTAGGCTACAGTTAATGGGAATAATAAAAGCTATGAATAGCATGTTCATCATCATCATCTTAGGTAATTCCTATCAGTTCAGCAATAGCCAAGTTGAGACCCTTATGCTCACTTACCTTCATACAAATTTAGAAGTCTCAAAAAATGCCCTTATTTCTTTAATCTTACCATCTTATTAATTTGGGCATCCTGTCTACCCTGCTACTTATTTCATTACCAAGATAAATGTATCCTGCTGCTTGCTAGACAATAGAGTAGCCCTCCGGTCAGACAACATCTTGCTTTAACTTTATGATGTCATCTTGCTAGGCAACAGAGTAGCCCTCCGGTCAGACAACATCTTGCTTTAGCTTTATGATGTCAGAGCGCCTCAGGTCAAATTGTCCTTGTGGAAGCTGTCCACACAGGAGGAGGAGCTATCAGAAGTTATGCAGTAGGATTCTATCTGTATTGATGACTACAAGGCAAGCAGGAGGAGGAATGGTGAAGGACTCTGAACCACTCCAAGCACTGGGGCCTTTTTGAAAGAGGGACGGAGATACAAAAACAGATTATCCTTTCCAACTGTCCATCTTAAGTATCAAAGTCCAATTTACAGAGTGCAGGGGGAGACGTTAAATGAGCTTCCTTCCGTGAGAATGTAACACTATTGTTCTAAAGTCAGATAGTGCATTTTCGCCGCAATGGCAGCAATTTCCTTGAATGGTACATTGCTAGCATCTGGATCTAAACCAGGCTTTAGTAAACTTGGAAGCAGTCAGTCTGTTATTAACAAACATGACCAACACAATGTGATCCATATTACTTCCATCTTGACTGAAATTATATTCAAGCACAGGCCCCACTGGAAGGTAGTGAGAACATTAAGATGCTGTGAAAGTCTTTTTAATTCCTAAAGGAATGATGGTCAGATTTACTTACCATATAAATTGGTCAAATGAGGCTGTATGCGGGAAGACTGCCTTTTTTTTTTTAACTTCAGTCCCGGCAATTCAGAGAAATTCTGTTGTGAAACACTGCCACTGCTGGTCATTCAGTATAATCTGCAGATGGAAAAGTCCACTGTTAGCATATTTACTATAAACAGTACAAACAATTGTGATTTTTATAAAGGGTAAACAGATCAATTCTATAAAGTCTCTATTATTGTGAAAATCATCAGCACGTTAGAAAATCAAATTTTGTGTTTTTAACCTCCCATACTTCACTGAATCCCATGCCTCATTTGCTAACAATCTCTAAACAACTGTAGCATGTACATTAGGATATAGATAAAGAGATCTTTTTGCCAGCCAAGTGACAGTGTACCCATCTCACTTAATTTCTTTTAGGATATGTTACAGCAGTAGCAATTAAGCCAGCTGATAAGTTGATCGAGGAAGGGTTAGGCTGCAGTTAATGGGAATAATAAAAGCTATGAATAGCATGTTCATCATCATCATCTTAGGTAATTCCTATCAGTTCAGCAATAGTCAAGTTGAGACCCTTATGCTCACTTACCTTCATATAAATTTAGAAGTCTCAAAAAATGCCCTTATTTCTTTAATCTTACCATCTTAGTTTTCATTTGGGCATCCTGTCTACCCTGCTACTTATTTCATTACCAAGATAAATTTATGCTGCTGCTTGCTAGGCAACAGAGTAGCCCTCCGGTCAGACAACATCTTGCTTTAACTTTATGATGTCATCTTGCTAGGCAACAGATTGGCCCTCAGGTCAGACAACATCTTGCTTTAGCTTTATGATGTCAGAGCGCCTCAGGTCCAATTGTCCTTGTGGAAGCTGTCCACACAGGAGGAGGAGCTATCAGAAGTTATGCAGTAGTTTTCTATCTGTATTGATGACTACAAGGCAAGCAGGAGGAGGAATGGTGAAGGACTCTGAACCACTCAAAGCACTGGGGCCTTTTTGAAAGAGGGACAGAGATACAAAAACAGATTATCCTTTCCAACTGTCCATCTTCAGTATCAAAGTCCAATTTACAGAGTGCAGGGGAAGACGTTAAATGAGCTTCCTTCCGTGAGAAGGTAACACTATCGTTCTAAAGTCAGATAGTGCATTTTCGCCGCAATGGTAGCAATTTCCTTGAATGGTACATTGCTAGCATCAGGATCTAAACCAGGCTTTAGTAAACTTGGAAGCAGTCAGTCTGTTATTAACTAACATGACCAACACAATGTGATCCATATTACTTCCATCTTGACTGAAATTATATTCAAGCACAGGCCCCACTGAAAGGTAGTGAGAACATTAAGATGCTGTGAAAGTCTTTTTATTTCCTCAAGGAATGATGGTCAGATTTACTTACCATATAAATTGGTCAAATGATGCTGTATGCCGGAAGACTGCCTTTTTTTTTTATTTCAGTCCCGGCAATTCGGAGAAATTCTGTTGTGAAACACTGCCACTAGTGGTCATTCAGAATAATCTGCAGATGGAAAAGTCCACTGTTAGCATATTTACTATAAACAGTACAAAAAATTGTGATTTTTATAAAGGGTAAACAGATCAATTCTTTGAAGTCTCTATTATTGTGAAAATCAACAGCACGTTAGAAAATCAAATCTCAATTTGTGTTTTTAACCTCTCATACTTTCCTGAATCCCATGCCTCATTTGCTAACAATCTCTAAATAACTGTAGCATGTACATTAGGATATAGATAAAGCGATCTTTTTGCCAGCCAAGTGGCAGTGTACCCATCTCACTTCATTTCTTTTAGGATATGGTACACCAGTAGCAATTAAGCCAGCTGATAAGTTGATCGAGGAAGGGTTAGGCTACAGTTAATGGGAATAATAAAAGCTATGAATAGCATGTTCATCATCATCATCTTAGGTAATTCCTATCAGTTCAGCAATAGCCAAGTTGAGACCCTTATGCTCACTTACCTTCATACAAATTTAGAAGTCTCAAAAAATGCCCTTATTTCTTTAATCTTACCATCTTATTAATTTGGGCATCCTGTCTACCCTGCTACTTATTTCATTACCAAGATAAATGTATCCTGCTGCTTGCTAGACAATAGAGTAGCCCTCCGGTCAGACAACATCTTGCTTTAACTTTATGATGTCATCTTGCTAGGCAACAGAGTAGCCCTCCGGTCAGACAACATCTTGCTTTAGCTTTATGATGTCAGAGCGCCTCAGGTCAAATTGTCCTTGTGGAAGCTGTCCACACAGGAGGAGGAGCTATCAGAAGTTATGCAGTAGGATTCTATCTGTATTGATGACTACAAGGCAAGCAGGAGGAGGAATGGTGAAGGACTCTGAACCACTCCAAGCACTGGGGCCTTTTTGAAAGAGGGACGGAGATACAAAAACAGATTATCCTTTCCAACTGTCCATCTTAAGTATCAAAGTCCAATTTACAGAGTGCAGGGGGAGACGTTAAATGAGCTTCCTTCCGTGAGAATGTAACACTATTGTTCTAAAGTCAGATAGTGCATTTTCGCCGCAATGGCAGCAATTTCCTTGAATGGTACATTGCTAGCATCTGGATCTAAACCAGGCTTTAGTAAACTTGGAAGCAGTCAGTCTGTTATTAACAAACATGACCAACACAATGTGATCCATATTACTTCCATCTTGACTGAAATTATATTCAAGCACAGGCCCCACTGGAAGGTAGTGAGAACATTAAGATGCTGTGAAAGTCTTTTTAATTCCTAAAGGAATGATGGTCAGATTTACTTACCATATAAATTGGTCAAATGAGGCTGTATGCGGGAAGACTGCCTTTTTTTTTTTAACTTCAGTCCCGGCAATTCAGAGAAATTCTGTTGTGAAACACTGCCACTGCTGGTCATTCAGTATAATCTGCAGATGGAAAAGTCCACTGTTAGCATATTTACTATAAACAGTACAAACAATTGTGATTTTTATAAAGGGTAAACAGATCAATTCTATAAAGTCTCTATTATTGTGAAAATCATCAGCACGTTAGAAAATCAAATTTTGTGTTTTTAACCTCCCATACTTCACTGAATCCCATGCCTCATTTGCTAACAATCTCTAAACAACTGTAGCATGTACATTAGGATATAGATAAAGAGATCTTTTTGCCAGCCAAGTGACAGTGTACCCATCTCACTTAATTTCTTTTAGGATATGTTACAGCAGTAGCAATTAAGCCAGCTGATAAGTTGATCGAGGAAGGGTTAGGCTGCAGTTAATGGGAATAATAAAAGCTATGAATAGCATGTTCATCATCATCATCTTAGGTAATTCCTATCAGTTCAGCAATAGTCAAGTTGAGACCCTTATGCTCACTTACCTTCATATAAATTTAGAAGTCTCAAAAAATGCCCTTATTTCTTTAATCTTACCATCTTAGTTTTCATTTGGGCATCCTGTCTACCCTGCTACTTATTTCATTACCAAGATAAATTTATGCTGCTGCTTGCTAGGTAACAGAGTAGCCCTCCGGTCAGACAACATCTTGCTTTAACTTTATGATGTCATCTTGCTAGGCAACAGATTGGCCCTCAGGTCAGACAACATCTTGCTTTAGCTTTATGATGTCAGAGCGCCTCAGGTCCAATTGTCCTTGTGGAAGCTGTCCACACAGGAGGAGGAGCTATCAGAAGTTATGCAGTAGTTTTCTATCTGTATTGATGACTACAAGGCAAGCAGGAGGAGGAATGGTGAAGGACTCTGAACCACTCAAAGCACTGGGGCCTTTTTGAAAGAGGGACAGAGATACAAAAACAGATTATCCTTTCCAACTGTCCATCTTCAGTATCAAAGTCCAATTTACAGAGTGCAGGGGAAGACGTTAAATGAGCTTCCTTCCGTGAGAAGGTAACACTATCGTTCTAAAGTCAGATAGTGCATTTTCGCCGCAATGGTAGCAATTTCCTTGAATGGTACATTGCTAGCATCAGGATCTAAACCAGGCTTTAGTAAACTTGGAAGCAGTCAGTCTGTTATTAACTAACATGACCAACACAATGTGATCCATATTACTTCCATCTTGACTGAAATTATATTCAAGCACAGGCCCCACTGAAAGGTAGTGAGAACATTAAGATGCTGTGAAAGTCTTTTTATTTCCTCAAGGAATGATGGTCAGATTTACTTA
Organism: Lissotriton helveticus; assembly: GCF_964261635.1. Taxonomy (NCBI): domain Eukaryota; kingdom Metazoa; phylum Chordata; class Amphibia; order Caudata; family Salamandridae; genus Lissotriton; species Lissotriton helveticus. The sequence goes on from NC_136067.1 coordinate 1,184,774,600, forward strand.
CCATATAAATTGGTCAAATGATGCTGTATGCCGGAAGACTGCCTTTTTTTTTTATTTCAGTCCCGGCAATTCGGAGAAATTCTGTTGTGAAACACTGCCACTAGTGGTCATTCAGTATAATCTGCAGATGGAAAAGTCCACTGTTAGCATATTTACTATAAACAGTACAAAAAATTGTGATTTTTATAAAGGGTAAACAGATCAATTCTTTGAAGTCTCTATTATTGTGAAAATCAACAGCACGTTAGAAAATCAAATCTCAATTTGTGTTTTTAACCTCTCATACTTTCCTGAATCCCATGCCTCATTTGCTAACAATCTCTAAATAACTGTAGCATGTACATTAGGATATAGATAAAGCGATCTTTTTGCCAGCCAAGTGGCAGTGTACCCATCTCACTTCATTTCTTTTAGGATATGGTACACCAGTAGCAATTAAGCCAGCTGATAAGTTGATCGAGGAAGGGTTAGGCTACAGTTAATGGGAATAATAAAAGCTATGAATAGCATGTTCATCATCATCATCTTAGGTAATTCCTATCAGTTCAGCAATAGCCAAGTTGAGACCCTTATGCTCACTTACCTTCATACAAATTTAGAAGTCTCAAAAAATGCCCTTATTTCTTTAATCTTACCATCTTATTAATTTGGGCATCCTGTCTACCCTGCTACTTATTTCATTACCAAGATAAATTTATCCTGCTGCTTGCTAGGCAACAGAGTAGCCCTCCGGTCAGACAACATCTTGCTTTAACTTTATGATGTCATCTTGCTAGGCAACAGATTGGCCCTCAGGTCAGACAACATCTTGCTTTAGCATTATGATGTCAGAGCGCCTCAGGTCCAATTGTCCTTGTGGAAGCTGTCCACACAGGAGGTGGAGCTATCAGAAGTTATGCAGTAGTTTTCTATCTGTATTGATGACTACAAGGCAAGCAGGAGGAGGAATGGTGAAGGACTCTGAACCACTCAAAGCACTGGGGCCTTTTTGAAAGAGGGACAGAGATACAAAAACAGATTATCCTTTCCAACTGTCCATCTTCAGTATCAAAGTCCAATTTACAGAGTGCAGGGGAAGACGTTAAATGAGCTTCCTTCCGTGAGAACGTAACACTATCGTTCTAAAGTCAGATAGTGCATTTTCGCCGCAATGGTAGCAATTTCCTTGAATGGTACATTGCTAGCATCTGGATCTAAACCAGGCTTTAGTAAACTTGGAAGCAGTCAGTCTGTTATTAACAAACATGACCAACACAATGTGATCCATATTACTTCCATCTTGACTGAAATTATATTCAAGCACAGGCCCCACTGGAAGGTAGTGAGAACATTAAGATGCTGTGAAAGTCTTTTTAATTCCTAAAGGAATGATGGTCAGATTTACTTACCATATAAATTGGTCAAATGAGGCTGTATGCCGGAAGACTGCCTTTTTTTTTTTTAACTTCAGTCCCGGCAATTCAGAGAAATTCTGTTGTGAAACACTGCCACTGCTGGTCATTCAGTATAATCTGCAGATGGAAAAGTCCACTGTTAGCATATTTACTATAAACAGTACAAACAATTGTGATTTTTATAAAGGGTAAACAGATCAATTCTATAAAGTCTCTATTATTGTGAAAATCATCAGCACGTTAGAAAATCAAATTTTGTGTTTTTAACCTCCCATACTTCACTGAATCCCATGCCTCATTTGCTAACAATCTCTAAACAACTGTAGCATGTACATTAGGATATAGATAAAGAGATCTTTTTGCCAGCCAAGTGACAGTGTACCCATCTCACTTAATTTCTTTTAGGATATGTTACAGCAGTAGCAATTAAGCCAGCTGATAAGTTGATCGAGGAAGGGTTAGGCTGCAGTTAATGGGAATAATAAAAGCTATGAATAGCATGTTCATCATCATCATCTTAGGTAATTCCTATCAGTTCAGCAATAGTCAAGTTGAGACCCTTATGCTCACTTACCTTCATATAAATTTAGAAGTCTCAAAAAATGCCCTTATTTCTTTAATCTTACCATCTTAGTTTTCATTTGGGCATCCTGTCTACCCTGCTACTTATTTCATTACCAAGATAAATTTATGCTGCTGCTTGCTAGGCAACAGAGTAGCCCTCCGGTCAGACAACATCTTGCTTTAACTTTATGATGTCATCTTGCTAGGCAACAGATTGGCCCTCAGGTCAGACAACATCTTGCTTTAGCTTTATGATGTCAGAGCGCCTCAGGTCCAATTGTCCTTGTGGAAGCTGTCCACACAGGAGGAGGAGCTATCAGAAGTTATGCAGTAGTTTTCTATCTGTATTGATGACTACAAGGCAAGCAGGAGGAGGAATGGTGAAGGACTCTGAACCACTCAAAGCACTGGGGCCTTTTTGAAAGAGGGACAGAGATACAAAAACAGATTATCCTTTCCAACTGTCCATCTTCAGTATCAAAGTCCAATTTACAGAGTGCAGGGGAAGACGTTAAATGAGCTTCCTTCCGTGAGAAGGTAACACTATCGTTCTAAAGTCAGATAGTGCATTTTCGCCGCAATGGTAGCAATTTCCTTGAATGGTACATTGCTAGCATCAGGATCTAAACCAGGCTTTAGTAAACTTGGAAGCAGTCAGTCTGTTATTAACTAACATGACCAACACAATGTGATCCATATTACTTCCATCTTGACTGAAATTATATTCAAGCACAGGCCCCACTGAAAGGTAGTGAGAACATTAAGATGCTGTGAAAGTCTTTTTAATTCCTCAAGGAATGATGGTCAGATTTACTTACCATATAAATTGGTCAAATGAGGCTGTATGCCGGAAGACTGCCTTTTTTTTTTATTTCAGTCCCGGCAATTCGGAGAAATTCTGTTGTGAAACACTGCCACTAGTGGTCATTCAGTATAATCTGCAGATGGAAAAGTCCACTGTTAGCATATTTACTATAAACAGTACAAAAAATTGTGATTTTTATAAAGGGTAAACAGATCAATTCTTTGAAGTCTCTATTATTGTGAAAATCAACAGCACGTTAGAAAATCAAATCTCAATTTGTGTTTTTAACCTCTCATACTTTCCTGAATCCCATGCCTCATTTGCTAACAATCTCTAAATAACTGTAGCATGTACATTAGGATATAGATAAAGCGATCTTTTTGCCAGCCAAGTGGCAGTGTACCCATCTCACTTCATTTCTTTTAGGATATGGTACACCAGTAGCAATTAAGCCAGCTGATAAGTTGATCGAGGAAGGGTTAGGCTACAGTTAATGGGAATAATAAAAGCTATGAATAGCATGTTCATCATCATCATCTTAGGTAATTCCTATCAGTTCAGCAATAGCCAAGTTGAGACCCTTATGCTCACTTACCTTCATACAAATTTAGAAGTCTCAAAAAATGCCCTTATTTCTTTAATCTTACCATCTTATTAATTTGGGCATCCTGTCTACCCTGCTACTTATTTCATTACCAAGATAAATTTATCCTGCTGCTTGCTAGGCAACAGAGTAGCCCTCCGGTCAGACAACATCTTGCTTTAACTTTATGATGTCATCTTGCTAGGCAACAGATTGGCCCTCAGGTCAGACAACATCTTGCTTTAGCATTATGATGTCAGAGCGCCTCAGGTCCAATTGTCCTTGTGGAAGCTGTCCACACAGGAGGTGGAGCTATCAGAAGTTATGCAGTAGTTTTCTATCTGTATTGATGACTACAAGGCAAGCAGGAGGAGGAATGGTGAAGGACTCTGAACCACTCAAAGCACTGGGGCCTTTTTGAAAGAGGGACAGAGATACAAAAACAGATTATCCTTTCCAACTGTCCATCTTCAGTATCAAAGTCCAATTTACAGAGTGCAGGGGAAGACGTTAAATGAGCTTCCTTCCGTGAGAACGTAACACTATCGTTCTAAAGTCAGATAGTGCATTTTCGCCGCAATGGTAGCAATTTCCTTGAATGGTACATTGCTAGCATCTGGATCTAAACCAGGCTTTAGTAAACTTGGAAGCAGTCAGTCTGTTATTAACAAACATGACCAACACAATGTGATCCATATTACTTCCATCTTGACTGAAATTATATTCAAGCACAGGCCCCACTGGAAGGTAGTGAGAACATTAAGATGCTGTGAAAGTCTTTTTAATTCCTAAAGGAATGATGGTCAGATTTACTTACCATATAAATTGGTCAAATGAGGCTGTATGCCGGAAGACTGCCTTTTTTTTTTTTAACTTCAGTCCCGGCAATTCAGAGAAATTCTGTTGTGAAACACTGCCACTGCTGGTCATTCAGTATAATCTGCAGATGGAAAAGTCCACTGTTAGCATATTTACTATAAACAGTACAAACAATTGTGATTTTTATAAAGGGTAAACAGATCAATTCTATAAAGTCTCTATTATTGTGAAAATCATCAGCACGTTAGAAAATCAAATTTTGTGTTTTTAACCTCCCATACTTCACTGAATCCCATGCCTCATTTGCTAACAATCTCTAAACAACTGTAGCATGTACATTAGGATATAGATAAAGAGATCTTTTTGCCAGCCAAGTGACAGTGTACCCATCTCACTTAATTTCTTTTAGGATATGTTACAGCAGTAGCAATTAAGCCAGCTGATAAGTTGATCGAGGAAGGGTTAGGCTGCAGTTAATGGGAATAATAAAAGCTATGAATAGCATGTTCATCATCATCATCTTAGGTAATTCCTATCAGTTCAGCAATAGTCAAGTTGAGACCCTTATGCTCACTTACCTTCATATAAATTTAGAAGTCTCAAAAAATGCCCTTATTTCTTTAATCTTACCATCTTAGTTTTCATTTGGGCATCCTGTCTACCCTGCTACTTATTTCATTACCAAGATAAATTTATGCTGCTGCTTGCTAGGCAACAGAGTAGCCCTCCGGTCAGACAACATCTTGCTTTAACTTTATGATGTCATCTTGCTAGGCAACAGATTGGCCCTCAGGTCAGACAACATCTTGCTTTAGCTTTATGATGTCAGAGCGCCTCAGGTCCAATTGTCCTTGTGGAAGCTGTCCACACAGGAGGAGGAGCTATCAGAAGTTATGCAGTAGTTTTCTATCTGTATTGATGACTACAAGGCAAGCAGGAGGAGGAATGGTGAAGGACTCTGAACCACTCAAAGCACTGGGGCCTTTTTGAAAGAGGGACAGAGATACAAAAACAGATTATCCTTTCCAACTGTCCATCTTCAGTATCAAAGTCCAATTTACAGAGTGCAGGGGAAGACGTTAAATGAGCTTCCTTCCGTGAGAAGGTAACACTATCGTTCTAAAGTCAGATAGTGCATTTTCGCCGCAATGGTAGCAATTTCCTTGAATGGTACATTGCTAGCATCAGGATCTAAACCAGGCTTTAGTAAACTTGGAAGCAGTCAGTCTGTTATTAACTAACATGACCAACACAATGTGATCCATATTACTTCCATCTTGACTGAAATTATATTCAAGCACAGGCCCCACTGAAAGGTAGTGAGAACATTAAGATGCTGTGAAAGTCTTTTTAATTCCTCAAGGAATGATGGTCAGATTTACTTACCATATAAATTGGTCAAATGAGGCTGTATGCCGGAAGACTGCCTTTTTTTTTTTAACTTCAGTCCCGGCAATTCAGAGAAATTCTGTTGTGAAACACTGCCACTGCTGGTCATTCAGTATAATCTGCAGATGGAAAAGTCCACTGTTAGCATATTTACTATAAACAGTACAAAAAATTGTGATTTTTATAAAGGGTAAACAGATCAATTCTATAAAGTCTCTATTATTGTGAAAATCAACAGCACGTTAGAAAATCAAATCTCAATTTGTGTTTTTAACCTCTCATACTTTCCTGAATCCCATGCCTCATTTGCTAACAATCTCTAAATAACTGTAGCATGTACATTAGGATATAGATAAAGCGATCTTTTTGCCAGCCAAGTGGCAGTGTACCCATCTCACTTCATTTCTTTTAGGATATGGTACACCAGTAGCAATTAAGCCAGCTGATAAGTTGATCGAGGAAGGGTTAGGCTACAGTTAATGGGAATAATAAAAGCTATGAATAGCATGTTCATCATCATCATCTTAGGTAATTCCTATCAGTTCAGCAATAGCCAAGTTGAGACCCTTATGCTCACTTACCTTCATACAAATTTAGAAGTCTCAAAAAATGCCCTTATTTCTTTAATCTTACCATCTTATTAATTTGGGCATCCTGTCTACCCTGCTACTTATTTCATTACCAAGATAAATGTATTCTGCTGCTTGCTAGACAATAGAGTAGCCCTCCGGTCAGACAACATCTTGCTTTAACTTTATGATGTCATCTTGCTAGGCAACAGAGTAGCCCTCCGGTCAGACAACATCTTGCTTTAGCTTTATGATGTCAGAGCGCCTCAGGTCAAATTGTCCTTGTGGAAGCTGTCCACACAGGAGGAGGAGCTATCAGAAGTTATGCAGTAGGATTCTATCTGTATTGATGACTACAAGGCAAGCAGGAGGAGGAATGGTGAAGGACTCTGAACCACTCCAAGCACTGGGGCCTTTTTGAAAGAGGGACGGAGATACAAAAACAGATTATCCTTTCCAACTGTCCATCTTAAGTATCAAAGTCCAATTTACAGAGTGCAGGGGGAGACGTTAAATGAGCTTCCTTCCGTGAGAATGTAACACTATTGTTCTAAAGTCAGATAGTGCATTTTCGCCGCAATGGCAGCAATTTCCTTGAATGGTACATTGCTAGCATCTGGATCTAAACCAGGCTTTAGTAAACTTGGAAGCAGTCAGTCTGTTATTAACAAACATGACCAACACAATGTGATCCATATTACTTCCATCTTGACTGAAATTATATTCAAGCACAGGCCCCACTGGAAGGTAGTGAGAACATTAAGATGCTGTGAAAGTCTTTTTAATTCCTAAAGGAATGATGGTCAGATTTACTTACCATATAAATTGGTCAAATGAGGCTGTATGCGGGAAGACTGCCTTTTTTTTTTTAACTTCAGTCCCGGCAATTCAGAGAAATTCTGTTGTGAAACACTGCCACTGCTGGTCATTCAGTATAATCTGCAGATGGAAAAGTCCACTGTTAGCATATTTACTATAAACAGTACAAACAATTGTGATTTTTATAAAGGGTAAACAGATCAATTCTATAAAGTCTCTATTATTGTGAAAATCATCAGCACGTTAGAAAATCAAATTTTGTGTTTTTAACCTCCCATACTTCACTGAATCCCATGCCTCATTTGCTAACAATCTCTAAACAACTGTAGCATGTACATTAGGATATAGATAAAGAGATCTTTTTGCCAGCCAAGTGACAGTGTACCCATCTCACTTAATTTCTTTTAGGATATGTTACAGCAGTAGCAATTAAGCCAGCTGATAAGTTGATCGAGGAAGGGTTAGGCTGCAGTTAATGGGAATAATAAAAGCTATGAATAGCATGTTCATCATCATCATCTTAGGTAATTCCTATCAGTTCAGCAATAGTCAAGTTGAGACCCTTATGCTCACTTACCTTCATATAAATTTAGAAGTCTCAAAAAATGCCCTTATTTCTTTAATCTTACCATCTTAGTTTTCATTTGGGCATCCTGTCTACCCTGCTACTTATTTCATTACCAAGATAAATTTATGCTGCTGCTTGCTAGGCAACAGAGTAGCCCTCCGGTCAGACAACATCTTGCTTTAACTTTATGATGTCATCTTGCTAGGCAACAGATTGGCCCTCAGGTCAGACAACATCTTGCTTTAGCTTTATGATGTCAGAGCGCCTCAGGTCCAATTGTCCTTGTGGAAGCTGTCCACACAGGAGGAGGAGCTATCAGAAGTTATGCAGTAGTTTTCTATCTGTATTGATGACTACAAGGCAAGCAGGAGGAGGAATGGTGAAGGACTCTGAACCACTCAAAGCACTGGGGCCTTTTTGAAAGAGGGACAGAGATACAAAAACAGATTATCCTTTCCAACTGTCCATCTTCAGTATCAAAGTCCAATTTACAGAGTGCAGGGGAAGACGTTAAATGAGCTTCCTTCCGTGAGAAGGTAACACTATCGTTCTAAAGTCAGATAGTGCATTTTCGCCGCAATGGTAGCAATTTCCTTGAATGGTACATTGCTAGCATCAGGATCTAAACCAGGCTTTAGTAAACTTGGAAGCAGTCAGTCTGTTATTAACTAACATGACCAACACAATGTGATCCATATTACTTCCATCTTGACTGAAATTATATTCAAGCACAGGCCCCACTGAAAGGTAGTGAGAACATTAAGATGCTGTGAAAGTCTTTTTATTTCCTCAAGGAATGATGGTCAGATTTACTTACCATATAAATTGGTCAAATGATGCTGTATGCCGGAAGACTGCCTTTTTTTTTTATTTCAGTCCCGGCAATTCGGAGAAATTCTGTTGTGAAACACTGCCACTAGTGGTCATTCAGTATAATCTGCAGATGGAAAAGTCCACTGTTAGCATATTTACTATAAACAGTACAAAAAATTGTGATTTTTATAAAGGGTAAACAGATCAATTCTTTGAAGTCTCTATTATTGTGAAAATCAACAGCACGTTAGAAAATCAAATCTCAATTTGTGTTTTTAACCTCTCATACTTTCCTGAATCCCATGCCTCATTTGCTAACAATCTCTAAATAACTGTAGCATGTACATTAGGATATAGATAAAGCGATCTTTTTGCCAGCCAAGTGGCAGTGTACCCATCTCACTTCATTTCTTTTAGGATATGGTACACCAGTAGCAATTAAGCCAGCTGATAAGTTGATCGAGGAAGGGTTAGGCTACAGTTAATGGGAATAATAAAAGCTATGAATAGCATGTTCATCATCATCATCTTAGGTAATTCCTATCAGTTCAGCAATAGCCAAGTTGAGACCCTTATGCTCACTTACCTTCATACAAATTTAGAAGTCTCAAAAAATGCCCTTATTTCTTTAATCTTACCATCTTATTAATTTGGGCATCCTGTCTACCCTGCTACTTATTTCATTACCAAGATAAATTTATCCTGCTGCTTGCTAGGCAACAGAGTAGCCCTCCGGTCAGACAACATCTTGCTTTAACTTTATGATGTCATCTTGCTAGGCAACAGATTGGCCCTCAGGTCAGACAACATCTTGCTTTAGCATTATGATGTCAGAGCGCCTCAGGTCCAATTGTCCTTGTGGAAGCTGTCCACACAGGAGGTGGAGCTATCAGAAGTTATGCAGTAGTTTTCTATCTGTATTGATGACTACAAGGCAAGCAGGAGGAGGAATGGTGAAGGACTCTGAACCACTCAAAGCACTGGGGCCTTTTTGAAAGAGGGACAGAGATACAAAAACAGATTATCCTTTCCAACTGTCCATCTTCAGTATCAAAGTCCAATTTACAGAGTGCAGGGGAAGACGTTAAATGAGCTTCCTTCCGTGAGAACGTAACACTATCGTTCTAAAGTCAGATAGTGCATTTTCGCCGCAATGGTAGCAATTTCCTTGAATGGTACATTGCTAGCATCTGGATCTAAACCAGGCTTTAGTAAACTTGGAAGCAGTCAGTCTGTTATTAACAAACATGACCAACACAATGTGATCCATATTACTTCCATCTTGACTGAAATTATATTCAAGCACAGGCCCCACTGGAAGGTAGTGAGAACATTAAGATGCTGTGAAAGTCTTTTTAATTCCTAAAGGAATGATGGTCAGATTTACTTACCATATAAATTGGTCAAATGAGGCTGTATGCCGGAAGACTGCCTTTTTTTTTTTTAACTTCAGTCCCGGCAATTCAGAGAAATTCTGTTGTGAAACACTGCCACTGCTGGTCATTCAGTATAATCTGCAGATGGAAAAGTCCACTGTTAGCATATTTACTATAAACAGTACAAACAATTGTGATTTTTATAAAGGGTAAACAGATCAATTCTATAAAGTCTCTATTATTGTGAAAATCATCAGCACGTTAGAAAATCAAATTTTGTGTTTTTAACCTCCCATACTTCACTGAATCCCATGCCTCATTTGCTAACAATCTCTAAACAACTGTAGCATGTACATTAGGATATAGATAAAGAGATCTTTTTGCCAGCCAAGTGACAGTGTACCCATCTCACTTAATTTCTTTTAGGATATGTTACAGCAGTAGCAATTAAGCCAGCTGATAAGTTGATCGAGGAAGGGTTAGGCTGCAGTTAATGGGAATAATAAAAGCTATGAATAGCATGTTCATCATCATCATCTTAGGTAATTCCTATCAGTTCAGCAATAGTCAAGTTGAGACCCTTATGCTCACTTACCTTCATATAAATTTAGAAGTCTCAAAAAATGCCCTTATTTCTTTAATCTTACCATCTTAGTTTTCATTTGGGCATCCTATCTACCCTGCTACTTATTTCATTACCAAGATAAATTTATGCTGCTGCTTGCTAGGCAACAGAGTAGCCCTCCGGTCAGACAACATCTTGCTTTAACTTTATGATGTCATCTTGCTAGGCAACAGATTGGCCCTCAGGTCAGACAACATCTTGCTTTAGCTTTATGATGTCAGAGCGCCTCAGGTCCAATTGTCCTTGTGGAAGCTGTCCACACAGGAGGAGGAGCTATCAGAAGTTATGCAGTAGTTTTCTATCTGTATTGATGACTACAAGGCAAGCAGGAGGAGGAATGGTGAAGGACTCTGAACCACTCAAAGCACTGGGGCCTTTTTGAAAGAGGGACAGAGATACAAAAACAGATTATCCTTTCCAACTGTCCATCTTCAGTATCAAAGTCCAATTTACAGAGTGCAGGGGAAGACGTTAAATGAGCTTCCTTCCGTGAGAAGGTAACACTATCGTTCTAAAGTCAGATAGTGCATTTTCGCCGCAATGGTAGCAATTTCCTTGAATGGTACATTGCTAGCATCAGGATCTAAACCAGGCTTTAGTAAACTTGGAAGCAGTCAGTCTGTTATTAACTAACATGACCAACACAATGTGATCCATATTACTTCCATCTTGACTGAAATTATATTCAAGCACAGGCCCCACTGAAAGGTAGTGAGAACATTAAGATGCTGTGAAAGTCTTTTTAATTCCTCAAGGAATGATGGTCAGATTTACTTACCATATAAATTGGTCAAATGAGGCTGTATGCCGGAAGACTGCCTTTTTTTTTTTAACTTCAGTCCCGGCAATTCAGAGAAATTCTGTTGTGAAACACTGCCACTGCTGGTCATTCAGTATAATCTGCAGATGGAAAAGTCCACTGTTAGCATATTTACTATAAACAGTACAAAAAATTGTGATTTTTATAAAGGGTAAACAGATCAATTCTATAAAGTCTCTATTATTGTGAAAATCATCAGCACGTTAGAAAATCAAATTTTGTGTTTTTAACCTCCCATACTTCACTGAATCCCATGCCTCATTTGCTAACAATCTCTAAACAACTGTAGCATGTACATTAGGATATAGATAAAGAGATCTTTTTGCCAGCCAAGTGGCAGTGTACCCATCTCACTTAATTTCTTTTAGGATATGTTACAGCAGTAGCAATTAAGCCAGCTGATAAGTTGATCGAGGAAGGGTTAGGCTGCAGTTAATGGGAATAATAAAAGCTATGAATAGCATGTTCATCATCATCATCTTAGGTAATTCCTATCAGTTCAGCAATAGTCAAGTTGAGACCCTTATGCTCACTTACCTTCATATAAATTTAGAAGTCTCAAAAAATGCCCTTATTTCTTTAATCTTACCATCTTAGTTTTCATTTGGGCATCCTGTCTACCCTGCTACTTATTTCATTACCAAGATAAATTTATGCTGCTGCTTGCTAGGCAACAGAGTAGCCCTCCGGTCAGACAACATCTTGCTTTAACTTTATGATGTCATCTTGCTAGGCAACAGATTGGCCCTCAGGTCAGACAACATCTTGCTTTAGCTTTATGATGTCAGAGCGCCTCAGGTCCAATTGTCCTTGTGGAAGCTGTCCACACAGGAGGAGGAGCTATCAGAAGTTATGCAGTAGTTTTCTATCTGTATTGATGACTACAAGGCAAGCAGGAGGAGGAATGGTGAAGGACTCTGAACCACTCAAAGCACTGGGGCCTTTTTGAAAGAGGGACAGAGATACAAAAACAGATTATCCTTTCCAACTGTCCATCTTCAGTATCAAAGTCCAATTTACAGAGTGCAGGGGAAGATGTTAAATGAGCTTCCTTCCGTGAGAAGGTAACACTATTGTTCTAAAGTCAGATAGTGCATTTTCGCCGCAATGGTAGCAATTTCCTTGAATGGTACATTGCTAGCATCAGGATCTAAACCAGGCTTTAGTAAACTTGGAAGCAGTCAGTCTGTTATTAACTAACATGACCAACACAATGTGATCCATATTACTTCCATCTTGACTGAAATTATATTCAAGCACAGGCCCCACTGAAAGGTAGTGAGAACATTAAGATGCTGTGAAAGTCTTTTTATTTCCTCAAGGAATGATGGTCAGATTTACTTACCATATAAATTGGTCAAATGATGCTGTATGCCGGAAGACTGCCTTTTTTTTTTTATTTCAGTCCCGGCAATTCGGAGAAATTCTGTTGTGAAACACTGCCACTAGTGGTCATTCAGTATAATCTGCAGATGGAAAAGTCCACTGTTAGCATATTTACTATGAACAGTACAAAAAATTGTGATTTTTATAAAGGGTAAACAGATCAATTCTTTGAAGTCTCTATTATTGTGAAAATCAACAGCACGTTAGAAAATCAAATCTCAATTTGTGTTTTTAACCTCTCATACTTTCCTGAATCCCATGCCTCATTTGCTAACAATCTCTAAATAACTGTAGCATGTACATTAGGATATAGATAAAGCGATCTTTTTGCCAGCCAAGTGGCAGTGTACCCATCTCACTTCATTTCTTTTAGGATATGGTACACCAGTAGCAATTAAGCCAGCTGATAAGTTGATCGAGGAAGGGTTAGGCTACAGTTAATGGGAATAATAAAAGCTATGAATAGCATGTTCATCATCATCATCTTAGGTAATTCCTATCAGTTCAGCAATAGCCAAGTTGAGACCCTTATGCTCACTTACCTTCATACAAATTTAGAAGTCTCAAAAAATGCCCTTATTTCTTTAATCTTACCATCTTATTAATTTGGGCATCCTGTCTACCCTGCTACTTATTTCATTACCAAGATAAATGTATCCTGCTGCTTGCTAGACAATAGAGTAGCCCTCCGGTCAGACAACATCTTGCTTTAACTTTATGATGTCATCTTGCTAGGCAACAGAGTAGCCCTCCGGTCAGACAACATCTTGCTTTAGCTTTATGATGTCAGAGCGCCTCAGGTCAAATTGTCCTTGTGGAAGCTGTCCACACAGGAGGAGGAGCTATCAGAAGTTATGCAGTAGGATTCTATCTGTATTGATGACTACAAGGCAAGCAGGAGGAGGAATGGTGAAGGACTCTGAACCACTCCAAGCACTGGGGCCTTTTTGAAAGAGGGACGGAGATACAAAAACAGATTATCCTTTCCAACTGTCCATCTTAAGTATCAAAGTCCAATTTACAGAGTGCAGGGGGAGACGTTAAATGAGCTTCCTTCCGTGAGAATGTAACACTATTGTTCTAAAGTCAGATAGTGCATTTTCGCCGCAATGGCAGCAATTTCCTTGAATGGTACATTGCTAGCATCTGGATCTAAACCAGGCTTTAGTAAACTTGGAAGCAGTCAGTCTGTTATTACCAAACATGACCAACACAATGTGATCCATATTACTTCCATCTTGACTGAAATTATATTCAAGCACAGGCCCCACTGGAAGGTAGTGAGAACATTAAGATGCTGTGAAAGTCTTTTTAATTCCTAAAGGAATGATGGTCAGATTTACTTACCATATAAATTGGTCAAATGAGGCTGTATGCGGGAAGACTGCCTTTTTTTTTTTAACTTCAGTCCCGGCAATTCAGAGAAATTCTGTTGTGAAACACTGCCACTGCTGGTCATTCAGTATAATCTGCAGATGGAAAAGTCCACTGTTAGCATATTTACTATAAACAGTACAAACAATTGTGATTTTTATAAAGGGTAAACAGATCAATTCTATAAAGTCTCTATTATTGTGAAAATCATCAGCACGTTAGAAAATCAAATTTTGTGTTTTTAACCTCCCATACTTCACTGAATCCCATGCCTCATTTGCTAACAATCTCTAAACAACTGTAGCATGTACATTAGGATATAGATAAAGAGATCTTTTTGCCAGCCAAGTGACAGTGTACCCATCTCACTTAATTTCTTTTAGGATATGTTACAGCAGTAGCAATTAAGCCAGCTGATAAGTTGATCGAGGAAGGGTTAGGCTACAGTTAATGGGAATAATAAAAGCTATGAATAGCATGTTCATCATCATCATCTTAGGTAATTCCTATCAGTTCAGCAATAGTCAAGTTGAGACCCTTATGCTCACTTACCTTCATATAAATTTAGAAGTCTCAAAAAATGCCCTTATTTCTTTAATCTTACCATCTTAGTTTTCATTTGGGCATCCTGTCTACCCTGCTACTTATTTCATTACCAAGATAAATTTATGCTGCTGCTTGCTAGGCAACAGAGTAGCCCTCCGGTCAGACAACATCTTGCTTTAACTTTATGATGTCATCTTGCTAGGCAACAGATTGGCCCTCAGGTCAGACAACATCTTGCTTTAGCTTTATGATGTCAGAGCGCCTCAGGTCCAATTGTCCTTGTGGAAGCTGTCCACACAGGAGGAGGAGCTATCAGAAGTTATGCAGTAGTTTTCTATCTGTATTGATGACTACAAGGCAAGCAGGAGGAGGAATGGTGAAGGACTCTGAACCACTCAAAGCACTGGGGCCTTTTTGAAAGAGGGACAGAGATACAAAAACAGATTATCCTTTCCAACTGTCCATCTTCAGTATCAAAGTCCAATTTACAGAGTGCAGGGGAAGACGTTAAATGAGCTTCCTTCCGTGAGAAGGTAACACTATCGTTCTAAAGTCAGATAGTGCATTTTCGCCGCAATGGTAGCAATTTCCTTGAATGGTACATTGCTAGCATCAGGATCTAAACCAGGCTTTAGTAAACTTGGAAGCAGTCAGTCTGTTATTAACTAACATGACCAACACAATGTGATCCATATTACTTCCATCTTGACTGAAATTATATTCAAGCACAGGCCCCACTGAAAGGTAGTGAGAACATTAAGATGCTGTGAAAGTCTTTTTATTTCCTCAAGGAATGATGGTCAGATTTACTTACCATATAAATTGGTCAAATGATGCTGTATGCCGGAAGACTGCCTTTTTTTTTTATTTCAGTCCCGGCAATTCGGAGAAATTCTGTTGTGAAACACTGCCACTAGTGGTCATTCAGTATAATCTGCAGATGGAAAAGTCCACTGTTAGCATATTTACTATGAACAGTACAAAAAATTTTGATTTTTATAAAGGGTAAACAGATCAATTCTTTGAAGTCTCTATTATTGTGAAAATCAACAGCACGTTAGAAAATCAAATCTCAATTTGTGTTTTTAACCTCTCATACTTTCCTGAATCCCATGCCTCATTTGCTAACAATCTCTAAATAACTGTAGCATGTACATTAGGATATAGATAAAGCGATCTTTTTGCCAGCCAAGTGGCAGTGTACCCATCTCACTTCATTTCTTTTAGGATATGGTACACCAGTAGCAATTAAGCCAGCTGATAAGTTGATCGAGGAAGGGTTAGGCTACAGTTAATGGGAATAATAAAAGCTATGAATAGCATGTTCATCATCATCATCTTAGGTAATTCCTATCAGTTCAGCAATAGCCAAGTTGAGACCCTTATGCTCACTTACCTTCATACAAATTTAGAAGTCTCAAAAAATGCCCTTATTTCTTTAATCTTACCATCTTAGTTTTCATTTGGGCATCCTGTCTACCCTGCTACTTATTTCATTACCAAGATAAATTTATCCTGCTGCTTGCTAGGCAACAGAGTAGCCCTCCGGTCAGACAACATCTTGCTTTAACTTTATGATGTCATCTTGCTAGGCAACAGATTGGCCCTCAGGTCAGACAACATCTTGCTTTAGCTTTATGATGTCAGAGCGCCTCAGGTCCAATTGTCCTTGTGGAAGCTGTCCACACAGGAGGTGGAGCTATCAGAAGTTATGCAGTAGTTTTCTATCTGTATTGATGACTACAAGGCAAGCAGGAGGAGGAATGGTGAAGGACTCTGAACCACTCAAAGCACTGGGGCCTTTTTGAAAGAGGGACAGAGATACAAAAACAGATTATCCTTTCCAACTGTCCATCTTCAGTATCAAAGTCCAATTTACAGAGTGCAGGGGAAGACGTTAAATGAGCTTCCTTCCGTGAGAACGTAACACTATCGTTCTAAAGTCAGATAGTGCATTTTCGCCGCAATGGTAGCAATTTCCTTGAATGGTACATTGCTAGCATCTGGATCTAAACCAGGCTTTAGTAAACTTGGAAGCAGTCAGTCTGTTATTAACAAACATGACCAACACAATGTGATCCATATTACTTCCATCTTGACTGAAATTATATTCAAGCACAGGCCCCACTGGAAGGTAGTGAGAACATTAAGATGCTGTGAAAGTCTTTTTAATTCCTAAAGGAATGATGGTCAGATTTACTTACCATATAAATTGGTCAAATGAGGCTGTATGCCGGAAGACTGCCTTTTTTTTTTTTTAACTTCAGTCCCGGCAATTCAGAGAAATTCTGTTGTGAAACACTGCCACTGCTGGTCATTCAGTATAATCTGCAGATGGAAAAGTCCACTGTTAGCATATTTACTATAAACAGTACAAACAATTGTGATTTTTATAAAGGGTAAACAGATCAATTCTATAAAGTCTCTATTATTGTGAAAATCATCAGCACGTTAGAAAATCAAATTTTGTGTTTTTAACCTCCCATACTTCACTGAATCCCATGCCTCATTTGCTAACAATCTCTAAACAACTGTAGCATGTACATTAGGATATAGATAAAGAGATCTTTTTGCCAGCCAAGTGACAGTGTACCCATCTCACTTAATTTCTTTTAGGATATGTTACAGCAGTAGCAATTAAGCCAGCTGATAAGTTGATCGAGGAAGGGTTAGGCTGCAGTTAATGGGAATAATAAAAGCTATGAATAGCATGTTCATCATCATCATCTTAGGTAATTCCTATCGGTTCAGCAATAGTCAAAGTTGAGACCCTTATGCTCACTTACCTTCATATAAATTTAGAAGTCTCAAAAAATGCCCTTATTTCTTTAATCTTACCATCTTAGTTTTCATTTGGGCATCCTGTCTACCCTGCTACTTATTTCATTACCAAGATAAATTTATGCTGCTGCTTGCTAGGCAACAGAGTAGCCCTCCGGTCAGACAACATCTTGCTTTAACTTTATGATGTCATCTTGCTAGGCAACAGATTGGCCCTCAGGTCAGACAACATCTTGCTTTAGCTTTATGATGTCAGAGCGCCTCAGGTCCAATTGTCCTTGTGGAAGCTGTCCACACAGGAGGAGGAGCTATCAGAAGTTATGCAGTAGTTTTCTATCTGTATTGATGACTACAAGGCAAGCAGGAGGAGGAATGGTGAAGGACTCTGAACCACTCAAAGCACTGGGGCCTTTTTGAAAGAGGGACAGAGATACAAAAACAGATTATCCTTTCCAACTGTCCATCTTCAGTATCAAAGTCCAATTTACAGAGTGCAGGGGAAGACGTTAAATGAGCTTCCTTCCGTGAGAAGGTAACACTATCGTTCTAAAGTCAGATAGTGCATTTTCGCCGCAATGGTAGCAATTTCCTTGAATGGTACATTGCTAGCATCAGGATCTAAACCAGGCTTTAGTAAACTTGGAAGCAGTCAGTCTGTTATTAACTAACATGACCAACACAATGTGATCCATATTACTTCCATCTTGACTGAAATTATATTCAAGCACAGGCCCCACTGAAAGGTAGTGAGAACATTAAGATGCTGTGAAAGTCTTTTTATTTCCTCAAGGAATGATGGTCAGATTTACTTACCATATAAATTGGTCAAATGATGCTGTATGCCGGAAGACTGCCTTTTTTTTTAATTTCAGTCCCGGCAATTCGGAGAAATTCTGTTGTGAAACACTGCCACTAGTGGTCATTCAGTATAATCTGCAGATGGAAAAGTCCACTGTTAGCATATTTACTATGAACAGTACAAAAAATTTTGATTTTTATAAAGGGTAAACAGATCAATTCTTTGAAGTCTCTATTATTGTGAAAATCAACAGCACGTTAGAAAATCAAATCTCAATTTGTGTTTTTAACCTCTCATACTTTCCTGAATCCCATGCCTCATTTGCTAACAATCTCTAAATAACTGTAGCATGTACATTAGGATATAGATAAAGCGATCTTTTTGCCAGCCAAGTGGCAGTGTACCCATCTCACTTCATTTCTTTTAGGATATGGTACACCAGTAGCAATTAAGCCAGCTGATAAGTTGATCGAGGAAGGGTTAGGCTGCAGTTAATGGGAATAATAAAAGCTATGAATAGCATGTTCATCATCATCATCTTAGGTAATTCCTATCAGTTCAGCAATAGCCAAGTTGAGACCCTTATGCTCACTTACCTTCATACAAATTTAGAAGTCTCAAAAAATGCCCTTATTTCTTTAATCTTACCATCTTATTAATTTGGGCATCCTGTCTACCCTGCTACTTATTTCATTACCAAGATAAATTTATCCTGCTGCTTGCTAGGCAACAGAGTAGCCCTCCGGTCAGACAACATCTTGCTTTAACTTTATGATGTCATCTTGCTAGGCAACAGATTGGCCCTCAGGTCAGACAACATCTTGCTTTAGCTTTATGATGTCAGAGCGCCTCAGGTCCAATTGTCCTTGTGGAAGCTGTCCACACAGGAGGTGGAGCTATCAGAAGTTATGCAGTAGTTTTCTATCTGTATTGATGACTACAAGGCAAGCAGGAGGAGGAATGGTGAAGGACTCTGAACCACTCAAAGCACTGGGGCCTTTTTGAAAGAGGGACAGAGATACAAAAACAGATTATCCTTTCCAACTGTCCATCTTCAGTATCAAAGTCCAATTTACAGAGTGCAGGGGAAGACGTTAAATGAGCTTCCTTCCGTGAGAACGTAACACTATCGTTCTAAAGTCAGATAGTGCATTTTCGCCGCAATGGTAGCAATTTCCTTAAATGGTACATTGCTAGCATCTGGATCTAAACCAGGCTTTAGTAAACTTGGAAGCAGTCAGTCTGTTATTAACAAACATGACCAACACAATGTGATCCATATTACTTCCATCTTGACTGAAATTATATTCAAGCACAGGCCCCACTGGAAGGTAGTGAGAACATTAAGATGCTGTGAAAGTCTTTTTAATTCCTAAAGGAATGATGGTCAGATTTACTTACCATATAAATTGGTCAAATGAGGCTGTATGCCGGAAGACTGCCTTTTTTTTTTTTAACTTCAGTCCCGGCAATTCAGAGAAATTCTGTTGTGAAACACTGCCACTGCTGGTCATTCAGTATAATCTGCAGATGGAAAAGTCCACTGTTAGCATATTTACTATAAACAGTACAAACAATTGTGATTTTTATAAAGGGTAAACAGATCAATTCTATAAAGTCTCTATTATTGTGAAAATCATCAGCACGTTAGAAAATCAAATTTTGTGTTTTTAACCTCCCATACTTCACTGAATCCCATGCCTCATTTGCTAACAATCTCTAAACAACTGTAGCATGTACATTAGGATATAGATAAAGAGATCTTTTTGCCAGCCAAGTGACAGTGTACCCATCTCACTTAATTTCTTTTAGGATATGTTACAGCAGTAGCAATTAAGCCAGCTGATAAGTTGATCGAGGAAGGGTTAGGCTACAGTTAATGGGAATAATAAAAGCTATGAATAGCATGTTCATCATCATCATCTTAGGTAATTCCTATCAGTTCAGCAATAGTCAAGTTGAGACCCTTATGCTCACTTACCTTCATATAAATTTAGAAGTCTCAAAAAATGCCCTTATTTCTTTAATCTTACCATCTTAGTTTTCATTTGGGCATCCTGTCTACCCTGCTACTTATTTCATTACCAAGATAAATTTATGCTGCTGCTTGCTAGGCAACAGAGTAGCCCTCCGGTCAGACAACATCTTGCTTTAACTTTATGATGTCATCTTGCTAGGCAACAGATTGGCCCTCAGGTCAGACAACATCTTGCTTTAGCTTTATGATGTCAGAGCGCCTCAGGTCCAATTGTCCTTGTGGAAGCTGTCCACACAGGAGGAGGAGCTATCAGAAGTTATGCAGTAGTTTTCTATCTGTATTGATGACTACAAGGCAAGCAGGAGGAGGAATGGTGAAGGACTCTGAACCACTCAAAGCACTGGGGCCTTTTTGAAAGAGGGACAGAGATACAAAAACAGATTATCCTTTCCAACTGTCCATCTTCAGTATCAAAGTCCAATTTACAGAGTGCAGGGGAAGACGTTAAATGAGCTTCCTTCCGTGAGAAGGTAACACTATCGTTCTAAAGTCAGATAGTGCATTTTCGCCGCAATGGTAGCAATTTCCTTGAATGGTACATTGCTAGCATCAGGATCTAAACCAGGCTTTAGTAAACTTGGAAGCAGTCAGTCTGTTATTAACTAACATGACCAACACAATGTGATCCATATTACTTCCATCTTGACTGAAATTATATTCAAGCACAGGCCCCACTGAAAGGTAGTGAGAACATTAAGATGCTGTGAAAGTCTTTTTATTTCCTCAAGGAATGATGGTCAGATTTACTTACCATATAAATTGGTCAAATGATGCTGTATGCCGGAAGACTGCCTTTTTTTTTTATTTCAGTCCCGGCAATTCGGAGAAATTCTGTTGTGAAACACTGCCACTAGTGGTCATTCAGTATAATCTGCAGATGGAAAAGTCCACTGTTAGCATATTTACTATGAACAGTACAAAAAATTGTGATTTTTATAAAGGGTAAACAGATCAATTCTTTGAAGTCTCTATTATTGTGAAAATCAACAGCACGTTAGAAAATCAAATCTCAATTTGTGTTTTTAACCTCTCATACTTTCCTGAATCCCATGCCTCATTTGCTAACAATCTCTAAATAACTGTAGCATGTACATTAGGATATAGATAAAGCGATCTTTTTGCCAGCCAAGTGGCAGTGTACCCATCTCACTTCATTTCTTTTAGGATATGGTACACCAGTAGCAATTAAGCCAGCTGATAAGTTGATCGAGGAAGGGTTAGGCTACAGTTAATGGGAATAATAAAAGCTATGAATAGCATGTTCATCATCATCATCTTAGGTAATTCCTATCAGTTCAGCAATAGCCAAGTTGAGACCCTTATGCTCACTTACCTTCATACAAATTTAGAAGTCTCAAAAAATGCCCTTATTTCTTTAATCTTACCATCTTATTAATTTGGGCATCCTGTCTACCCTGCTACTTATTTCATTACCAAGATAAATGTATCCTGCTGCTTGCTAGACAATAGAGTAGCCCTCCGGTCAGACAACATCTTGCTTTAACTTTATGATGTCATCTTGCTAGGCAACAGAGTAGCCCTCCGGTCAGACAACATCTTGCTTTAGCTTTATGATGTCAGAGCGCCTCAGGTCAAATTGTCCTTGTGGAAGCTGTCCACACAGGAGGAGGAGCTATCAGAAGTTATGCAGTAGGATTCTATCTGTATTGATGACTACAAGGCAAGCAGGAGGAGGAATGGTGAAGGACTCTGAACCACTCCAAGCACTGGGGCCTTTTCGAAAGAGGGACGGAGATACAAAAACAGATTATCCTTTCCAACTGTCCATCTTAAGTATCAAAGTCCAATTTACAGAGTGCAGGGGGAGACGTTAAATGAGCTTCCTTCCGTGAGAATGTAACACTATTGTTCTAAAGTTAGATAGTGCATTTTCGCCGCAATGGCAGCAATTTCCTTGAATGGTACATTGCTAGCATCTGGATCTAAACCAGGCTTTAGTAAACTTGGAAGCAGTCAGTCTGTTATTAACAAACATGACCAACACAATGTGATCCATATTACTTCCATCTTGACTGAAATTATATTCAAGCACAGGCCCCACTGGAAGGTAGTGAGAACATTAAGATGCTGTGAAAGTCTTTTTAATTCCTAAAGGAATGATGGTCAGATTTACTTACCATATAAATTGGTCAAATGAGGCTGTATGCGGGAAGACTGCCTTTTTTTTTTTTAACTTCAGTCCCGGCAATTCAGAGAAATTCTGTTGTGAAACACTGCCACTGCTGGTCATTCAGTATAATCTGCAGATGGAAAAGTCCACTGTTAGCATATTTACTATAAACAGTACAAACAATTGTGATTTTTATAAAGGGTAAACAGATCAATTCTATAAAGTCTCTATTATTGTGAAAATCATCAGCACGTTAGAAAATCAAATTTTGTGTTTTTAACCTCCCATACTTCACTGAATCCCATGCCTCATTTGCTAACAATCTCTAAACAACTGTAGCATGTACATTAGGATATAGATAAAGAGATCTTTTTGCCAGCCAAGTGGCAGTGTACCCATCTCACTTAATTTCTTTTAGGATATGTTACAGCAGTAGCAATTAAGCCAGCTGATAAGTTGATCGAGGAAGGGTTAGGCTACAGTTAATGGGAATAATAAAAGCTATGAATAGCATGTTCATCATCATCATCTTAGGTAATTCCTATCAGTTCAGCAATAGTCAAGTTGAGACCCTTATGCTCACTTACCTTCATATAAATTTAGAAGTCTCAAAAAATGCCCTTATTTCTTTAATCTTACCATCTTAGTTTTCATTTGGGCATCCTGTCTACCCTGCTACTTATTTCATTACCAAGATAAATTTATGCTGCTGCTTGCTAGGCAACAGAGTAGCCCTCCGGTCAGACAACATCTTGCTTTAACTTTATGATGTCATCTTGCTAGGCAACAGATTGGCCCTCAGGTCAGACAACATCTTGCTTTAGCTTTATGATGTCAGAGCGCCTCAGGTCCAATTGTCCTTGTGGAAGCTGTCCACACAGGAGGAGGAGCTATCAGAAGTTATGCAGTAGGATTCTATCTGTATTGATGACTACAAGGCAAGCAGGAGGAGGAATGGTGAAGGACTCTGAACCACTCAAAGCACTGGGGCCTTTTTGAAAGAGGGACAGAGATACAAAAACAGATCATCCTTTCCAACTGTCCATCTTCAGTATCAAAGTCCAATTTACAGAGTGCAGGGGAAGACGTTAAATGAGCTTCCTTCCGTGAGAACGTAACACTATCGTTCTAAAGTCAGATAGTGCATTTTCGCCGCAATGGTAGCAATTTCCTTGAATGGTACATTGCTAGCATCAGGATCTAAACCAGGCTTTAGTAAACTTGGAAGCAGTCAGTCTGTTATTAACTAACATGACCAACACAATGTGATCCATATTACTTCCATCTTGACTGAAATTATATTCAAGCACAGGCCCCACTGAAAGGTAGTGAGAACATTAAGATGCTGTGAAAGTCTTTTTATTTCCTCAAGGAATGATGGTCTGATTTACTTACCATATAAATTGGTCAAATGATGTTGTATGCCGGAAGACTGCCTTTTTTTTTTATTTCAGTCCCGGCAATTCGGAGAAATTCTGTTGTGAAACACTGCCACTAGTGGTCATTCAGTATAATCTGCAGATGGAAAAGTCCACTGTTAGCATATTTACTATGGACAGTACAAAAAATTGTGATTTTTATAAAGGGTAAACAGATCAATTCTTTGAAGTCTCTATTATTGTGAAAATCAACAGCACGTTAGAAAATCAAATCTCAATTTGTGTTTTTAACCTCTCATACTTTCCTGAATCCCATGCCTCATTTGCTAACAATCTCTAAATAACTGTAGCATGTACATTAGGATATAGATAAAGCGATCTTTTTGCCAGCCAAGTGGCAGTGTACCCATCTCACTTCATTTCTTTTAGGATATGGTACACCAGTAGCAATTAAGCCAGCTGATAAGTTGATCGAGGAAGGGTTAGGCTACAGTTAATGGGAATAATAAAAGCTATGAATAGCATGTTCATCATCATCATCTTAGGTAATTCCTATCAGTTCAGCAATAGCCAAGTTGAGACCCTTATGCTCACTTACCTTCATACAAATTTAGAAGTCTCAAAAAATGCCCTTATTTCTTTAATCTTACCATCTTATTAATTTGGGCATCCTGTCTACCCTGCTACTTATTTCATTACCAAGATAAATGTATCCTGCTGCTTGCTAGACAATAGAGTAGCCCTCCGGTCAGACAACATCTTGCTTTAACTTTATGATGTCATCTTGCTAGGCAACAGAGTAGCCCTCCGGTCAGACAACATCTTGCTTTAGCTTTATGATGTCAGAGCGCCTCAGGTCCAATTGTCCTTGTGGAAGCTGTCCACACAGGAGGAGGAGCTATCAGAAGTTATGCAGTAGGATTCTATCTGTATTGATGACTACAAGGCAAGCAGGAGGAGGAATGGTGAAGGACTCTGAACCACTCCAAGCACTGGGGCCTTTTCGAAAGAGGGACGGAGATACAAAAACAGATTATCCTTTCCAACTGTCCATCTTAAGTATCAAAGTCCAATTTACAGAGTGCAGGGGGAGACGTTAAATGAGCTTCCTTCCGT
The DNA here is from genome assembly GCF_964261635.1 of Lissotriton helveticus. NCBI lineage: Eukaryota > Metazoa > Chordata > Amphibia > Caudata > Salamandridae > Lissotriton > Lissotriton helveticus. Next base: position 1,184,799,294 of record NC_136067.1, read on the forward strand.
GAGAATGTAACACTATTGTTCTAAAGTTAGATAGTGCATTTTCGCCGCAATGGCAGCAATTTCCTTGAATGGTACATTGCTAGCATCTGGATCTAAACCAGGCTTTAGTAAACTTGGAAGCAGTCAGTCTGTTATTAACAAACATGACCAACACAATGTGATCCATATTACTTCCATCTTGACTGAAATTATATTCAAGCACAGGCCCCACTGGAAGGTAGTGAGAACATTAAGATGCTGTGAAAGTCTTTTTAATTCCTAAAGGAATGATGGTCAGATTTACTTACCATATAAATTGGTCAAATGAGGCTGTATGCCGGAAGACTGCCTTTTTTTTTTTTTAACTTCAGTCCCGGCAATTCAGAGAAATTCTGTTGTGAAACACTGCCACTGCTGGTCATTCAGTATAATCTGCAGATGGAAAAGTCCACTGTTAGCATATTTACTATAAACAGTACAAACAATTGTGATTTTTATAAAGGGTAAACAGATCAATTCTATAAAGTCTCTATTATTGTGAAAATCATCAGCACGTTAGAAAATCAAATTTTGTGTTTTTAACCTCCCATACTTCACTGAATCCCATGCCTCATTTGCTAACAATCTCTAAACAACTGTAGCATGTACATTAGGATATAGATAAAGAGATCTTTTTGCCAGCCAAGTGGCAGTGTACCCATCTCACTTAATTTCTTTTAGGATATGTTACAGCAGTAGCAATTAAGCCAGCTGATAAGTTGATCGAGGAAGGGTTAGGCTACAGTTAATGGGAATAATAAAAGCTATGAATAGCATGTTCATCATCATCATCTTAGGTAATTCCTATCAGTTCAGCAATAGTCAAGTTGAGACCCTTATGCTCACTTACCTTCATATAAATTTAGAAGTCTCAAAAAATGCCCTTATTTCTTTAATCTTACCATCTTAGTTTTCATTTGGGCATCCTGTCTACCCTGCTACTTATTTCATTACCAAGATAAATTTATGCTGCTGCTTGCTAGGCAACAGAGTAGCCCTCCGGTCAGACAACATCTTGCTTTAACTTTATGATGTCATCTTGCTAGGCAACAGATTGGCCCTCAGGTCAGACAACATCTTGCTTTAGCTTTATGATGTCAGAGCGCCTCAGGTCCAATTGTCCTTGTGGAAGCTGTCCACACAGGAGGAGGAGCTATCAGAAGTTATGCAGTAGTTTTCTATCTGTATTGATGACTACAAGGCAAGCAGGAGGAGGAATGGTGAAGGACTCTGAACCACTCAAAGCACTGGGGCCTTTTTGAAAGAGGGACAGAGATACAAAAACAGATTATCCTTTCCAACTGTCCATCTTCAGTATCAAAGTCCAATTTACAGAGTGCAGGGGAAGACGTTAAATGAGCTTCCTTCCGTGAGAAGGTAACACTATCGTTCTAAAGTCAGATAGTGCATTTTCGCCGCAATGGTAGCAATTTCCTTGAATGGTACATTGCTAGCATCAGGATCTAAACCAGGCTTTAGTAAACTTGGAAGCAGTTAGTCTGTTATTAACTAACATGACCAACACAATGTGATCCATATTACTTCCATCTTGACTGAAATTATATTCAAGCACAGGCCCCACTGAAAGGTAGTGAGAACATTAAGATGCTGTGAAAGTCTTTTTATTTCCTCAAGGAATGATGGTCAGATTTACTTACCATATAAATTGGTCAAATGATGCTGTATGCCGGAAGACTGCCTTTTTTTTTTTATTTCAGTCCCGGCAATTCGGAGAAATTCTGTTGTGAAACACTGCCACTAGTGGTCATTCAGTATAATCTGCAGATGGAAAAGTCCACTGTTAGCATATTTACTATGAACAGTACAAAAAATTGTGATTTTTATAAAGGTAAACAGATCAATTCTTTGAAGTCTCTATTATTGTGAAAATCAACAGCACGTTAGAAAATCAAATCTCAATTTGTGTTTTTAACCTCTCATACTTTCCTGAATCCCATGCCTCATTTGCTAACAATCTCTAAATAACTGTAGCATGTACATTAGGATATAGATAAAGCGATCTTTTTGCCAGCCAAGTGGCAGTGTACCCATCTCACTTCATTTCTTTTAGGATATGGTACACCAGTAGCAATTAAGCCAGCTGATAAGTTGATCGAGGAAGGGTTAGGCTACAGTTAATGGGAATAATAAAAGCTATGAATAGCATGTTCATCATCATCATCTTAGGTAATTCCTATCAGTTCAGCAATAGCCAAGTTGAGACCCTTATGCTCACTTACCTTCATACAAATTTAGAAGTCTCAAAAAATGCCCTTATTTCTTTAATCTTACCATCTTATTAATTTGGGCATCCTGTCTACCCTGCTACTTATTTCATTACCAAGATAAATGTATCCTGCTGCTTGCTAGACAATAGAGCAGCCCTCCGGTCAGACAACATCTTGCTTTAACTTTATGATGTCATCTTGCTAGGCAACAGAGTAGCCCTCCGGTCAGACAACATCTTGCTTTAGCTTTATGATGTCAGAGCGCCTCAGGTCAAATTGTCCTTGTGGAAGCTGTCCACACAGGAGGAGGAGCTATCAGAAGTTATGCAGTAGGATTCTATCTGTATTGATGACTACAAGGCAAGCAGGAGGAGGAATGGTGAAGGACTCTGAACCACTCCAAGCACTGGGGCCTTTTTGAAAGAGGGACGGAGATACAAAAACAGATTATCCTTTCCAACTGTCCATCTTAAGTATCAAAGTCCAATTTACAGAGTGCAGGGGGAGACGTTAAATGAGCTTCCTTCCGTGAGAATGTAACACTATTGTTCTAAAGTTAGATAGTGCATTTTCGCCGCAATGGCAGCAATTTCCTTGAATGGTACATTGCTAGCATCTGGATCTAAACCAGGCTTTAGTAAACTTGGAAGCAGTCAGTCTGTTATTAACAAACATGACCAACACAATGTGATCCATATTACTTCCATCTTGACTGAAATTATATTCAAGCACAGGCCCCACTGGAAGGTAGTGAGAACATTAAGATGCTGTGAAAGTCTTTTTAATTCCTAAAGGAATGATGGTCAGATTTACTTACCATATAAATTGGTCAAATGAGGCTGTATGCGGGAAGACTGCCTTTTTTGTTTTAACTTCAGTCCCGGCAATTCAGAGAAATTCTGTTGTGAAACACTGCCACTGCTGGTCATTCAGTATAATCTGCAGATGGAAAAGTCCACTGTTAGCATATTTACTATAAACAGTACAAAAAATTGTGATTTTTATAAAGGGTAAACAGATCAATTCTTTGAAGTCTCTATTATTGTGAAAATCAACAGCACGTTAGAAAATCAAATCTCAATTTGTGTTTTTAACCTCTCATACTTTCCTGAATCCCATGCCTCATTTGCTAACAATCTCTAAATAACTGTAGCATGTACATTAGGATATAGATAAAGCGATCTTTTTGCCAGCCAAGTGGCAGTGTACCCATCTCACTTCATTTCTTTTAGGATATGGTACACCAGTAGCAATTAAGCCAGCTGATAAGTTGATCGAGGAAGGGTTAGGCTACAGTTAATGGGAATAATAAAAGCTATGAATAGCATGTTCATCATCATCATCTTAGGTAATTCCTATCAGTTCAGCAATAGCCAAGTTGAGACCCTTATGCTCACTTACCTTCATACAAATTTAGAAGTCTCAAAAAATGCCCTTATTTCTTTAATCTTACCATCTTATTAATTTGGGCATCCTGTCTACCCTGCTACTTATTTCATTACCAAGATAAATGTATCCTGCTGCTTGCTAGACAATAGAGTAGCCCTCCGGTCAGACAACATCTTGCTTTAACTTTATGATGTCATCTTGCTAGGCAACAGAGTAGCCCTCCGGTCAGACAACATCTTGCTTTAGCTTTATGATGTCAGAGCGCCTCAGGTCCAATTGTCCTTGTGGAAGCTGTCCACACAGGAGGAGGAGCTATCAGAAGTTATGCAGTAGGATTCTATCTGTATTGATGACTACAAGGCAAGCAGGAGGAGGAATGGTGAAGGACTCTGAACCACTCCAAGCACTGGGGCCTTTTCGAAAGAGGGACGGAGATACAAAAACAGATTATCCTTTCCAACTGTCCATCTTAAGTATCAAAGTCCAATTTACAGAGTGCAGGGGGAGACGTTAAATGAGCTTCCTTCCGTGAGAATGTAACACTATTGTTCTAAAGTTAGATAGTGCATTTTCGCCGCAATGGCAGCAATTTCCTTGAATGGTACATTGCTAGCATCTGGATCTAAACCAGGCTTTAGTAAACTTGGAAGCAGTCAGTCTGTTATTAACAACCATGACCAACACAATGTGATCCATATTACTTCCATCTTGACTGAAATTATATTCAAGCACAGGCCCCACTGGAAGGTAGTGAGAACATTAAGATGCTGTGAAAGTCTTTTTAATTCCTAAAGGAATGATGGTCAGATTTACTTACCATATAAATTGGTCAAATGAGGCTGTATGCCGGAAGACTGCCTTTTTTTTTTTTAACTTCAGTCCCGGCAATTCAGAGAAATTCTGTTGTGAAACACTGCCACTGCTGGTCATTCAGTATAATCTGCAGATGGAAAAGTCCACTGTTAGCATATTTACTATAAACAGTACAAACAATTGTGATTTTTATAAAGGGTAAACAGATCAATTCTATAAAGTCTCTATTATTGTGAAAATCATCAGCACGTTAGAAAATCAAATTTTGTGTTTTTAACCTCCCATACTTCACTGAATCCCATGCCTCATTTGCTAACAATCTCTAAACAACTGTAGCATGTACATTAGGATATAGATAAAGAGATCTTTTTGCCAGCCAAGTGGCAGTGTACCCATCTCACTTAATTTCTTTTAGGATATGTTACAGCAGTAGCAATTAAGCCAGCTGATAAGTTGATCGAGGAAGGGTTAGGCTACAGTTAATGGGAATAATAAAAGCTATGAATAGCATGTTCATCATCATCATCTTAGGTAATTCCTATCAGTTCAGCAATAGTCAAGTTGAGACCCTTATGCTCACTTACCTTCATATAAATTTAGAAGTCTCAAAAAATGCCCTTATTTCTTTAATCTTACCATCTTAGTTTTCATTTGGGCATCCTGTCTACCCTGCTACTTATTTCATTACCAAGATAAATTTATGCTGCTGCTTGCTAGGCAACAGAGTAGCCCTCCGGTCAGACAACATCTTGCTTTAACTTTATGATGTCATCTTGCTAGGCAACAGATTGGCCCTCAGGTCAGACAACATCTTGCTTTAGCTTTATGATGTCAGAGCGCCTCAGGTCCAATTGTCCTTGTGGAAGCTGTCCACACAGGAGGAGGAGCTATCAGAAGTTATGCAGTAGGATTCTATCTGTATTGATGACTACAAGGCAAGCAGGAGGAGGAATGGTGAAGGACTCTGAACCACTCAAAGCACTGGGGCCTTTTTGAAAGAGGGACAGAGATACAAAAACAGATCATCCTTTCCAACTGTCCATCTTCAGTATCAAAGTCCAATTTACAGAGTGCAGGGGAAGACGTTAAATGAGCTTCCTTCCGTGAGAACGTAACACTATCGTTCTAAAGTCAGATAGTGCATTTTCGCCGCAATGGTAGCAATTTCCTTGAATGGTACATTGCTAGCATCAGGATCTAAACCAGGCTTTAGTAAACTTGGAAGCAGTCAGTCTGTTATTAACTAACATGACCAACACAATGTGATCCATATTACTTCCATCTTGACTGAAATTATATTCAAGCACAGGCCCCACTGAAAGGTAGTGAGAACATTAAGATGCTGTGAAAGTCTTTTTATTTCCTCAAGGAATGATGGTCTGATTTACTTACCATATAAATTGGTCAAATGATGTTGTATGCCGGAAGACTGCCTTTTTTTTTTATTTCAGTCCCGGCAATTCGGAGAAATTCTGTTGTGAAACACTGCCACTAGTGGTCATTCAGTATAATCTGCAGATGGAAAAGTCCACTGTTAGCATATTTACTATGGACAGTACAAAAAATTGTGATTTTTATAAAGGGTAAACAGATCAATTCTTTGAAGTCTCTATTATTGTGAAAATCAACAGCACGTTAGAAAATCAAATCTCAATTTGTGTTTTTAACCTCTCATACTTTCCTGAATCCCATGCCTCATTTGCTAACAATCTCTAAATAACTGTAGCATGTACATTAGGATATAGATAAAGCGATCTTTTTGCCAGCCAAGTGGCAGTGTACCCATCTCACTTCATTTCTTTTAGGATATGGTACACCAGTAGCAATTAAGCCAGCTGATAAGTTGATCGAGGAAGGGTTAGGCTACAGTTAATGGGAATAATAAAAGCTATGAATAGCATGTTCATCATCATCATCTTAGGTAATTCCTATCAGTTCAGCAATAGCCAAGTTGAGACCCTTATGCTCACTTACCTTCATACAAATTTAGAAGTCTCAAAAAATGCCCTTATTTCTTTAATCTTACCATCTTATTAATTTGGGCATCCTGTCTACCCTGCTACTTATTTCATTACCAAGATAAATGTATCCTGCTGCTTGCTAGACAATAGAGTAGCCCTCCGGTCAGACAACATCTTGCTTTAACTTTATGATGTCATCTTGCTAGGCAACAGAGTAGCCCTCCGGTCAGACAACATCTTGCTTTAGCTTTATGATGTCAGAGCGCCTCAGGTCCAATTGTCCTTGTGGAAGCTGTCCACACAGGAGGAGGAGCTATCAGAAGTTATGCAGTAGGATTCTATCTGTATTGATGACTACAAGGCAAGCAGGAGGAGGAATGGTGAAGGACTCTGAACCACTCCAAGCACTGGGGCCTTTTCGAAAGAGGGACGGAGATACAAAAACAGATTATCCTTTCCAACTGTCCATCTTAAGTATCAAAGTCCAATTTACAGAGTGCAGGGGGAGACGTTAAATGAGCTTCCTTCCGTGAGAATGTAACACTATTGTTCTAAAGTTAGATAGTGCATTTTCGCCGCAATGGCAGCAATTTCCTTGAATGGTACATTGCTAGCATCTGGATCTAAACCAGGCTTTAGTAAACTTGGAAGCAGTCAGTCTGTTATTAACAAACATGACCAACACAATGTGATCCATATTACTTCCATCTTGACTGAAATTATATTCAAGCACAGGCCCCACTGGAAGGTAGTGAGAACATTAAGATGCTGTGAAAGTCTTTTTAATTCCTAAAGGAATGATGGTCAGATTTACTTACCATATAAATTGGTCAAATGAGGCTGTATGCCGGAAGACTGCCTTTTTTTTTTTTAACTTCAGTCCCGGCAATTCAGAGAAATTCTGTTGTGAAACACTGCCACTGCTGGTCATTCAGTATAATCTGCAGATGGAAAAGTCCACTGTTAGCATATTTACTATAAACAGTACAAACAATTGTGATTTTTATAAAGGGTAAACAGATCAATTCTATAAAGTCTCTATTATTGTGAAAATCATCAGCACGTTAGAAAATCAAATTTTGTGTTTTTAACCTCCCATACTTCACTGAATCCCATGCCTCATTTGCTAACAATCTCTAAACAACTGTAGCATGTACATTAGGATATAGATAAAGAGATCTTTTTGCCAGCCAAGTGGCAGTGTACCCATCTCACTTAATTTCTTTTAGGATATGTTACAGCAGTAGCAATTAAGCCAGCTGATAAGTTGATCGAGGAAGGGTTAGGCTACAGTTAATGGGAATAATAAAAGCTATGAATAGCATGTTCATCATCATCATCTTAGGTAATTCCTATCAGTTCAGCAATAGTCAAGTTGAGACCCTTATGCTCACTTACCTTCATATAAATTTAGAAGTCTCAAAAAATGCCCTTATTTCTTTAATCTTACCATCTTAGTTTTCATTTGGGCATCCTGTCTACCCTGCTACTTATTTCATTACCAAGATAAATTTATGCTGCTGCTTGCTAGGCAACAGAGTAGCCCTCCGGTCAGACAACATCTTGCTTTAACTTTATGATGTCATCTTGCTAGGCAACAGATTGGCCCTCAGGTCAGACAACATCTTGCTTTAGCTTTATGATGTCAGAGCGCCTCAGGTCCAATTGTCCTTGTGGAAGCTGTCCACACAGGAGGAGGAGCTATCAGAAGTTATGCAGTAGTTTTCTATCTGTATTGATGACTACAAGGCAAGCAGGAGGAGGAATGGTGAAGGACTCTGAACCACTCAAAGCACTGGGGCCTTTTTGAAAGAGGGACAGAGATACAAAAACAGATTATCCTTTCCAACTGTCCATCTTCAGTATCAAAGTCCAATTTACAGAGTGCAGGGGAAGACGTTAAATGAGCTTCCTTCCGTGAGAAGGTAACACTATCGTTCTAAAGTCAGATAGTGCATTTTCGCCGCAATGGTAGCAATTTCCTTGAATGGTACATTGCTAGCATCAGGATCTAAACCAGGCTTTAGTAAACTTGGAAGCAGTCAGTCTGTTATTAACTAACATGACCAACACAATGTGATCCATATTACTTCCATCTTGACTGAAATTATATTCAAGCACAGGCCCCACTGAAAGGTAGTGAGAACATTAAGATGCTGTGAAAGTCTTTTTATTTCCTCAAGGAATGATGGTCAGATTTACTTACCATATAAATTGGTCAAATGATGCTGTATGCCGGAAGACTGCCTTTTTTTTTTTATTTCAGTCCCGGCAATTCGGAGAAATTCTGTTGTGAAACACTGCCACTAGTGGTCATTCAGTATAATCTGCAGATGGAAAAGTCCACTGTTAGCATATTTACTATGAACAGTACAAAAAATTGTGATTTTTATAAAGGTAAACAGATCAATTCTTTGAAGTCTCTATTATTGTGAAAATCAACAGCACGTTAGAAAATCAAATCTCAATTTGTGTTTTTAACCTCTCATACTTTCCTGAATCCCATGCCTCATTTGCTAACAATCTCTAAATAACTGTAGCATGTACATTAGGATATAGATAAAGCGATCTTTTTGCCAGCCAAGTGGCAGTGTACCCATCTCACTTCATTTCTTTTAGGATATGGTACACCAGTAGCAATTAAGCCAGCTGATAAGTTGATCGAGGAAGGGTTAGGCTACAGTTAATGGGAATAATAAAAGCTATGAATAGCATGTTCATCATCATCATCTTAGGTAATTCCTATCAGTTCAGCAATAGCCAAGTTGAGACCCTTATGCTCACTTACCTTCATACAAATTTAGAAGTCTCAAAAAATGCCCTTATTTCTTTAATCTTACCATCTTATTAATTTGGGCATCCTGTCTACCCTGCTACTTATTTCATTACCAAGATAAATGTATCCTGCTGCTTGCTAGACAATAGAGCAGCCCTCCGGTCAGACAACATCTTGCTTTAACTTTATGATGTCATCTTGCTAGGCAACAGAGTAGCCCTCCGGTCAGACAACATCTTGCTTTAGCTTTATGATGTCAGAGCGCCTCAGGTCAAATTGTCCTTGTGGAAGCTGTCCACACAGGAGGAGGAGCTATCAGAAGTTATGCAGTAGGATTCTATCTGTATTGATGACTACAAGGCAAGCAGGAGGAGGAATGGTGAAGGACTCTGAACCACTCCAAGCACTGGGGCCTTTTTGAAAGAGGGACAGAGATACAAAAACAGATTATCCTTTCCAACTGTCCATCTTAAGTATCAAAGTCCAATTTACAGAGTGCAGGGGGAGACGTTAAATGAGCTTCCTTCCGTGAGAATGTAACACTATTGTTCTAAAGTTAGATAGTGCATTTTCGCCGCAATGGCAGCAATTTCCTTGAATGGTACATTGCTAGCATCTGGATCTAAACCAGGCTTTAGTAAACTTGGAAGCAGTCAGTCTGTTATTAACAAACATGACCAACACAATGTGATCCATATTACTTCCATCTTGACTGAAATTATATTCAAGCACAGGCCCCACTGGAAGGTAGTGAGAACATTAAGATGCTGTGAAAGTCTTTTTAATTCCTAAAGGAATGATGGTCAGATTTACTTACCATATAAATTGGTCAAATGAGGCTGTATGCGGGAAGACTGCCTTTTTTGTTTTAACTTCAGTCCCGGCAATTCAGAGAAATTCTGTTGTGAAACACTGCCACTGCTGGTCATTCAGTATAATCTGCAGATGGAAAAGTCCACTGTTAGCATATTTACTATAAACAGTACAAAAAATTGTGATTTTTATAAAGGGTAAACAGATCAATTCTTTGAAGTCTCTATTATTGTGAAAATCAACAGCACGTTAGAAAATCAAATCTCAATTTGTGTTTTTAACCTCTCATACTTTCCTGAATCCCATGCCTCATTTGCTAACAATCTCTAAATAACTGTAGCATGTACATTAGGATATAGATAAAGCGATCTTTTTGCCAGCCAAGTGGCAGTGTACCCATCTCACTTCATTTCTTTTAGGATATGGTACACCAGTAGCAATTAAGCCAGCTGATAAGTTGATCGAGGAAGGGTTAGGCTACAGTTAATGGGAATAATAAAAGCTATGAATAGCATGTTCATCATCATCATCTTAGGTAATTCCTATCAGTTCAGCAATAGCCAAGTTGAGACCCTTATGCTCACTTACCTTCATACAAATTTAGAAGTCTCAAAAAATGCCCTTATTTCTTTAATCTTACCATCTTATTAATTTGGGCATCCTGTCTACCCTGCTACTTATTTCATTACCAAGATAAATGTATCCTGCTGCTTGCTAGACAATAGAGTAGCCCTCCGGTCAGACAACATCTTGCTTTAACTTTATGATGTCATCTTGCTAGGCAACAGAGTAGCCCTCCGGTCAGACAACATCTTGCTTTAGCTTTATGATGTCAGAGCGCCTCAGGTCCAATTGTCCTTGTGGAAGCTGTCCACACAGGAGGAGGAGCTATCAGAAGTTATGCAGTAGGATTCTATCTGTATTGATGACTACAAGGCAAGCAGGAGGAGGAATGGTGAAGGACTCTGAACCACTCCAAGCACTGGGGCCTTTTCGAAAGAGGGACGGAGATACAAAAACAGATTATCCTTTCCAACTGTCCATCTTAAGTATCAAAGTCCAATTTACAGAGTGCAGGGGGAGACGTTAAATGAGCTTCCTTCCGTGAGAATGTAACACTATTGTTCTAAAGTTAGATAGTGCATTTTCGCCGCAATGGCAGCAATTTCCTTGAATGGTACATTGCTAGCATCTGGATCTAAACCAGGCTTTAGTAAACTTGGAAGCAGTCAGTCTGTTATTAACAAACATGACCAACACAATGTGATCCATATTACTTCCATCTTGACTGAAATTATATTCAAGCACAGGCCCCACTGGAAGGTAGTGAGAACATTAAGATGCTGTGAAAGTCTTTTTAATTCCTAAAGGAATGATGGTCAGATTTACTTACCATATAAATTGGTCAAATGAGGCTGTATGCCGGAAGACTGCCTTTTTTTTTTTTAACTTCAGTCCCGGCAATTCAGAGAAATTCTGTTGTGAAACACTGCCACTGCTGGTCATTCAGTATAATCTGCAGATGGAAAAGTCCACTGTTAGCATATTTACTATAAACAGTACAAACAATTGTGATTTTTATAAAGGGTAAACAGATCAATTCTATAAAGTCTCTATTATTGTGAAAATCATCAGCACGTTAGAAAATCAAATTTTGTGTTTTTAACCTCCCATACTTCACTGAATCCCATGCCTCATTTGCTAACAATCTCTAAACAACTGTAGCATGTACATTAGGATATAGATAAAGAGATCTTTTTGCCAGCCAAGTGGCAGTGTACCCATCTCACTTAATTTCTTTTAGGATATGTTACAGCAGTAGCAATTAAGCCAGCTGATAAGTTGATCGAGGAAGGGTTAGGCTACAGTTAATGGGAATAATAAAAGCTATGAATAGCATGTTCATCATCATCATCTTAGGTAATTCCTATCAGTTCAGCAATAGTCAAGTTGAGACCCTTATGCTCACTTACCTTCATATAAATTTAGAAGTCTCAAAAAATGCCCTTATTTCTTTAATCTTACCATCTTAGTTTTCATTTGAGCATCCTGTCTACCCTGCTACTTATTTCATTACCAAGATAAATTTATGCTGCTGCTTGCTAGGCAACAGAGTAGCCCTCCGGTCAGACAACATCTTGCTTTAACTTTATGATGTCATCTTGCTAGGCAACAGATTGGCCCTCAGGTCAGACAACATCTTGCTTTAGCTTTATGATGTCAGAGCGCCTCAGGTCCAATTGTCCTTGTGGAAGCTGTCCACACAGGAGGAGGAGCTATCAGAAGTTATGCAGTAGTTTTCTATCTGTATTGATGACTACAAGGCAAGCAGGAGGAGGAATGGTGAAGGACTCTGAACCACTCAAAGCACTGGGGCCTTTTTGAAAGAGGGACAGAGATACAAAAACAGATTATCCTTTCCAACTGTCCATCTTCAGTATCAAAGTCCAATTTACAGAGTGCAGGGGAAGACGTTAAATGAGCTTCCTTCCGTGAGAAGGTAACACTATCGTTCTAAAGTCAGATAGTGCATTTTCGCCGCAATGGTAGCAATTTCCTTGAATGGTACATTGCTAGCATCAGGATCTAAACCAGGCTTTAGTAAACTTGGAAGCAGTCAGTCTGTTATTAACTAACATGACCAACACAATGTGATCCATATTACTTCCATCTTGACTGAAATTATATTCAAGCACAGGCCCCACTGAAAGGTAGTGAGAACATTAAGATGCTGTGAAAGTCTTTTTATTTCCTCAAGGAATGATGGTCAGATTTACTTACCATATAAATTGGTCAAATGATGCTGTATGCCGGAAGACTGCCTTTTTTTTTTTATTTCAGTCCCGGCAATTCGGAGAAATTCTGTTGTGAAACACTGCCACTAGTGGTCATTCAGTATAATCTGCAGATGGAAAAGTCCACTGTTAGCATATTTACTATGAACAGTACAAAAAATTGTGATTTTTATAAAGGTAAACAGATCAATTCTTTGAAGTCTCTATTATTGTGAAAATCAACAGCACGTTAGAAAATCAAATCTCAATTTGTGTTTTTAACCTCTCATACTTTCCTGAATCCCATGCCTCATTTGCTAACAATCTCTAAATAACTGTAGCATGTACATTAGGATATAGATAAAGCGATCTTTTTGCCAGCCAAGTGGCAGTGTACCCATCTCACTTCATTTCTTTTAGGATATGGTACACCAGTAGCAATTAAGCCAGCTGATAAGTTGATCGAGGAAGGGTTAGGCTACAGTTAATGGGAATAATAAAAGCTATGAATAGCATGTTCATCATCATCATCTTAGGTAATTCCTATCAGTTCAGCAATAGCCAAGTTGAGACCCTTATGCTCACTTACCTTCATACAAATTTAGAAGTCTCAAAAAATGCCCTTATTTCTTTAATCTTACCATCTTATTAATTTGGGCATCCTGTCTACCCTGCTACTTATTTCATTACCAAGATAAATGTATCCTGCTGCTTGCTAGACAATAGAGCAGCCCTCCGGTCAGACAACATCTTGCTTTAACTTTATGATGTCATCTTGCTAGGCAACAGAGTAGCCCTCCGGTCAGACAACAACTTGCTTTAGCTTTATGATGTCATCTTGCTAGGCAACAGAGTAGCCCTCCGGTCAGACAACATCTTGCTTTAGCTTTATGATGTCAGAGCGCCTCAGGTCAAATTGTCCTTGTGGAAGATGTCCACACAGGAGGAGGAGCTATCAGAAGTTATGCAGTAGGATTCTATCTGTATTGATGACTACAAGGCAAGCAGGAGGAGGAATGGTGAAGGACTCTGAACCACTCCAAGCACTGGGGCCTTTTCGAAAGAGGGACGGAGATACAAAAACAGATTATCCTTTCCAACTGTCCATCTTAAGTATCAAAGTCCAATTTACAGAGTGCAGGGGGAGACGTTAAATGAGCTTCCTTCCGTGAGAATGTAACACTATTGTTCTAAAGTTAGATAGTGCATTTTCGCCGCAATGGCAGCAATTTCCTTGAATGGTACATTGCTAGCATCTGGATCTAAACCAGGCTTTAGTAAACTTGGAAGCAGTCAGTCTGTTATTAACAAACATGACCAACACAATGTGATCCATATTACTTCCATCTTGACTGAAATTATATTCAAGCACAGGCCCCACTGGAAGGTAGTGAGAACATTAAGATGCTGTGAAAGTCTTTTTAATTCCTAAAGGAATGATGGTCAGATTTACTTACCATATAAATTGGTCAAATGAGGCTGTATGCGGGAAGACTGCCTTTTTTGTTTTAACTTCAGTCCCGGCAATTCAGAGAAATTCTGTTGTGAAACACTGCCACTGCTGGTCATTCAGTATAATCTGCAGATGGAAAAGTCCACTGTTAGCATATTTACTATAAACAGTACAAACAATTGTGATTTTTATAAAGGGTAAACAGATCAATTCTATAAAGTCTCTATTATTGTGAAAATCATCAGCACGTTAGAAAATCAAATTTTGTGTTTTTAACCTCCCATACTTCACTGAATCCCATGCCTCATTTGCTAACAATCTCTAAACAACTGTAGCATGTACATTAGGATATAGATAAAGAGATCTTTTTGCCAGCCAAGTGACAGTGTACCCATCTCACTTAATTTCTTTTAGGATATGTTACAGCAGTAGCAATTAAGCCAGCTGATAAGTTGATCGAGGAAGGGTTAGGCTACAGTTAATGGGAATAATAAAAGCTATGAATAGCATGTTCATCATCATCATCTTAGGTAATTCCTATCAGTTCAGCAATAGTCAAGTTGAGACCCTTATGCTCACTTACCTTCATATAAATTTAGAAGTCTCAAAAAATGCCCTTATTTCTTTAATCTTACCATCTTAGTTTTCATTTGGGCATCCTGTCTACCCTGCTACTTATTTCATTACCAAGATAAATTTATCCTGCTGCTTGCTAGGCAACAGAGTAGCCCTCCGGTCAGACAACATCTTGCTTTAACTTTATGATGTCATCTTGCTAGGCAACAGATTGGCCCTCAGGTCAGACAACATCTTGCTTTAGCTTTATGATGTCAGAGCGCCTCAGGTCCAATTGTCCTTGTGGAAGCTGTCCACACAGGAGGAGGAGCTATCAGAAGTTATGCAGTAGGATTCTATCTGTATTGATGACTACAAGGCAAGCAGGAGGAGGAATGGTGAAGGACTCTGAACCACTCAAAGCACTGGGGCCTTTTTGAAAGAGGGACAGAGATACAAAAACAGATCATCCTTTCCAACTGTCCATCTTCAGTATCAAAGTCCAATTTACAGAGTGCAGGGGAAGACGTTAAATGAGCTTCCTTCCGTGAGAACGTAACACTATCGTTCTAAAGTCAGATAGTGCATTTTCGCCGCAATGGTAGCAATTTCCTTGAATGGTACATTGCTAGCATCAGGATCTAAACCAGGCTTTAGTAAACTTGGAAGCAGTCAGTCTGTTATTAACTAACATGACCAACACAATGTGATCCATATTACTTCCATCTTGACTGAAATTATATTCAAGCACAGGCCCCACTGAAAGGTAGTGAGAACATTAAGATGCTGTGAAAGTCTTTTTATTTCCTCAAGGAATGATGGTCTGATTTACTTACCATATAAATTGGTCAAATGATGTTGTATGCCGGAAGACTGCCTTTTTTTTTTATTTCAGTCCCGGCAATTCGGAGAAATTCTGTTGTGAAACACTGCCACTAGTGGTCATTCAGTATAATCTGCAGATGGAAAAGTCCACTGTTAGCATATTTACTATGGACAGTACAAAAAATTGTGATTTTTATAAAGGGTAAACAGATCAATTCTTTGAAGTCTCTATTATTGTGAAAATCAACAGCACGTTAGAAAATCAAATCTCAATTTGTGTTTTTAACCTCTCATACTTTCCTGAATCCCATGCCTCATTTGCTAACAATCTCTAAATAACTGTAGCATGTACATTAGGATATAGATAAAGCGATCTTTTTGCCAGCCAAGTGGCAGTGTACCCATCTCACTTCATTTCTTTTAGGATATGGTACACCAGTAGCAATTAAGCCAGCTGATAAGTTGATCGAGGAAGGGTTAGGCTACAGTTAATGGGAATAATAAAAGCTATGAATAGCATGTTCATCATCATCATCTTAGGTAATTCCTATCAGTTCAGCAATAGCCAAGTTGAGACCCTTATGCTCACTTACCTTCATACAAATTTAGAAGTCTCAAAAAATGCCCTTATTTCTTTAATCTTACCATCTTATTAATTTGGGCATCCTGTCTACCCTGCTACTTATTTCATTACCAAGATAAATGTATCCTGCTGCTTGCTAGACAATAGAGTAGCCCTCCGGTCAGACAACATCTTGCTTTAACTTTATGATGTCATCTTGCTAGGCAACAGAGTAGCCCTCCGGTCAGACAACATCTTGCTTTAGCTTTATGATGTCAGAGCGCCTCAGGTCCAATTGTCCTTGTGGAAGCTGTCCACACAGGAGGAGGAGCTATCAGAAGTTATGCAGTAGGATTCTATCTGTATTGATGACTACAAGGCAAGCAGGAGGAGGAATGGTGAAGGACTCTGAACCACTCCAAGCACTGGGGCCTTTTCGAAAGAGGGACGGAGATACAAAAACAGATTATCCTTTCCAACTGTCCATCTTAAGTATCAAAGTCCAATTTACAGAGTGCAGGGGGAGACGTTAAATGAGCTTCCTTCCGTGAGAATGTAACACTATTGTTCTAAAGTTAGATAGTGCATTTTCGCCGCAATGGCAGCAATTTCCTTGAATGGTACATTGCTAGCATCTGGATCTAAACCAGGCTTTAGTAAACTTGGAAGCAGTCAGTCTGTTATTAACAAACATGACCAACACAATGTGATCCATATTACTTCCATCTTGACTGAAATTATATTCAAGCACAGGCCCCACTGGAAGGTAGTGAGAACATTAAGATGCTGTGAAAGTCTTTTTAATTCCTAAAGGAATGATGGTCAGATTTACTTACCATATAAATTGGTCAAATGAGGCTGTATGCCGGAAGACTGCCTTTTTTTTTTTTAACTTCAGTCCCGGCAATTCAGAGAAATTCTGTTGTGAAACACTGCCACTGCTGGTCATTCAGTATAATCTGCAGATGGAAAAGTCCACTGTTAGCATATTTACTATAAACAGTACAAACAATTGTGATTTTTATAAAGGGTAAACAGATCAATTCTATAAAGTCTCTATTATTGTGAAAATCATCAGCACGTTAGAAAATCAAATTTTGTGTTTTTAACCTCCCATACTTCACTGAATCCCATGCCTCATTTGCTAACAATCTCTAAACAACTGTAGCATGTACATTAGGATATAGATAAAGAGATCTTTTTGCCAGCCAAGTGGCAGTGTACCCATCTCACTTAATTTCTTTTAGGATATGTTACAGCAGTAGCAATTAAGCCAGCTGATAAGTTGATCGAGGAAGGGTTAGGCTACAGTTAATGGGAATAATAAAAGCTATGAATAGCATGTTCATCATCATCATCTTAGGTAATTCCTATCAGTTCAGCAATAGTCAAGTTGAGACCCTTATGCTCACTTACCTTCATATAAATTTAGAAGTCTCAAAAAATGCCCTTATTTCTTTAATCTTACCATCTTAGTTTTCATTTGGGCATCCTGTCTACCCTGCTACTTATTTCATTACCAAGATAAATTTATGCTGCTGCTTGCTAGGCAACAGAGTAGCCCTCCGGTCAGACAACATCTTGCTTTAACTTTATGATGTCATCTTGCTAGGCAACAGATTGGCCCTCAGGTCAGACAACATCTTGCTTTAGCTTTATGATGTCAGAGCGCCTCAGGTCCAATTGTCCTTGTGGAAGCTGTCCACACAGGAGGAGGAGCTATCAGAAGTTATGCAGTAGTTTTCTATCTGTATTGATGACTACAAGGCAAGCAGGAGGAGGAATGGTGAAGGACTCTGAACCACTCAAAGCACTGGGGCCTTTTTGAAAGAGGGACAGAGATACAAAAACAGATTATCCTTTCCAACTGTCCATCTTCAGTATCAAAGTCCAATTTACAGAGTGCAGGGGAAGACGTTAAATGAGCTTCCTTCCGTGAGAAGGTAACACTATCGTTCTAAAGTCAGATAGTGCATTTTCGCCGCAATGGTAGCAATTTCCTTGAATGGTACATTGCTAGCATCAGGATCTAAACCAGGCTTTAGTAAACTTGGAAGCAGTCAGTCTGTTATTAACTAACATGACCAACACAATGTGATCCATATTACTTCCATCTTGACTGAAATTATATTCAAGCACAGGCCCCACTGAAAGGTAGTGAGAACATTAAGATGCTGTGAAAGTCTTTTTATTTCCTCAAGGAATGATGGTCAGATTTACTTACCATATAAATTGGTCAAATGATGCTGTATGCCGGAAGACTGCCTTTTTTTTTTTATTTCAGTCCCGGCAATTCGGAGAAATTCTGTTGTGAAACACTGCCACTAGTGGTCATTCAGTATAATCTGCAGATGGAAAAGTCCACTGTTAGCATATTTACTATGAACAGTACAAAAAATTGTGATTTTTATAAAGGTAAACAGATCAATTCTTTGAAGTCTCTATTATTGTGAAAATCAACAGCACGTTAGAAAATCAAATCTCAATTTGTGTTTTTAACCTCTCATACTTTCCTGAATCCCATGCCTCATTTGCTAACAATCTCTAAATAACTGTAGCATGTACATTAGGATATAGATAAAGCGATCTTTTTGCCAGCCAAGTGGCAGTGTACCCATCTCACTTCATTTCTTTTAGGATATGGTACACCAGTAGCAATTAAGCCAGCTGATAAGTTGATCGAGGAAGGGTTAGGCTACAGTTAATGGGAATAATAAAAGCTATGAATAGCATGTTCATCATCATCATCTTAGGTAATTCCTATCAGTTCAGCAATAGCCAAGTTGAGACCCTTATGCTCACTTACCTTCATACAAATTTAGAAGTCTCAAAAAATGCCCTTATTTCTTTAATCTTACCATCTTATTAATTTGGGCATCCTGTCTACCCTGCTACTTATTTCATTACCAAGATAAATGTATCCTGCTGCTTGCTAGACAATAGAGCAGCCCTCCGGTCAGACAACATCTTGCTTTAACTTTATGATGTCATCTTGCTAGGCAACAGAGTAGCCCTCCGGTCAGACAACATCTTGCTTTAGCTTTATGATGTCAGAGCGCCTCAGGTCAAATTGTCCTTGTGGAAGCTGTCCACACAGGAGGAGGAGCTATCAGAAGTTATGCAGTAGGATTCTATCTGTATTGATGACTACAAGGCAAGCAGGAGGAGGAATGGTGAAGGACTCTGAACCACTCCAAGCACTGGGGCCTTTTTGAAAGAGGGACAGAGATACAAAAACAGATTATCCTTTCCAACTGTCCATCTTAAGTATCAAAGTCCAATTTACAGAGTGCAGGGGGAGACGTTAAATGAGCTTCCTTCCGTGAGAATGTAACACTATTGTTCTAAAGTTAGATAGTGCATTTTCGCCGCAATGGCAGCAATTTCCTTGAATGGTACATTGCTAGCATCTGGATCTAAACCAGGCTTTAGTAAACTTGGAAGCAGTCAGTCTGTTATTAACAAACATGACCAACACAATGTGATCCATATTACTTCCATCTTGACTGAAATTATATTCAAGCACAGGCCCCACTGGAAGGTAGTGAGAACATTAAGATGCTGTGAAAGTCTTTTTAATTCCTAAAGGAATGATGGTCAGATTTACTTACCATATAAATTGGTCAAATGAGGCTGTATGCGGGAAGACTGCCTTTTTTGTTTTAACTTCAGTCCCGGCAATTCAGAGAAATTCTGTTGTGAAACACTGCCACTGCTGGTCATTCAGTATAATCTGCAGATGGAAAAGTCCACTGTTAGCATATTTACTATAAACAGTACAAAAAATTGTGATTTTTATAAAGGGTAAACAGATCAATTCTTTGAAGTCTCTATTATTGTGAAAATCAACAGCACGTTAGAAAATCAAATCTCAATTTGTGTTTTTAACCTCTCATACTTTCCTGAATCCCATGCCTCATTTGCTAACAATCTCTAAATAACTGTAGCATGTACATTAGGATATAGATAAAGCGATCTTTTTGCCAGCCAAGTGGCAGTGTACCCATCTCACTTCATTTCTTTTAGGATATGGTACACCAGTAGCAATTAAGCCAGCTGATAAGTTGATCGAGGAAGGGTTAGGCTACAGTTAATGGGAATAATAAAAGCTATGAATAGCATGTTCATCATCATCATCTTAGGTAATTCCTATCAGTTCAGCAATAGCCAAGTTGAGACCCTTATGCTCACTTACCTTCATACAAATTTAGAAGTCTCAAAAAATGCCCTTATTTCTTTAATCTTACCATCTTATTAATTTGGGCATCCTGTCTACCCTGCTACTTATTTCATTACCAAGATAAATGTATCCTGCTGCTTGCTAGACAATAGAGCAGCCCTCCGGTCAGACAACATCTTGCTTTAACTTTATGATGTCATCTTGCTAGGCAACAGAGTAGCCCTCCGGTCAGACAACATCTTGCTTTAGCTTTATGATGTCAGAGCGCCTCAGGTCAAATTGTCCTTGTGGAAGCTGTCCACACAGGAGGAGGAGCTATCAGAAGTTATGCAGTAGGATTCTATCTGTATTGATGACTACAAGGCAAGCAGGAGGAGGAATGGTGAAGGACTCTGAACCACTCCAAGCACTGGGGCCTTTTTGAAAGAGGGACAGAGATACAAAAACAGATTATCCTTTCCAACTGTCCATCTTAAGTATCAAAGTCCAATTTACAGAGTGCAGGGGGAGACGTTAAATGAGCTTCCTTCCGTGAGAATGTAACACTATTGTTCTAAAGTTAGATAGTGCATTTTCGCCGCAATGGCAGCAATTTCCTTGAATGGTACATTGCTAGCATCTGGATCTAAACCAGGCTTTAGTAAACTTGGAAGCAGTCAGTCTGTTATTAACAAACATGACCAACACAATGTGATCCATATTACTTCCATCTTGACTGAAATTATATTCAAGCACAGGCCCCACTGGAAGGTAGTGAGAACATTAAGATGCTGTGAAAGTCTTTTTAATTCCTAAAGGAATGATGGTCAGATTTACTTACCATATAAATTGGTCAAATGAGGCTGTATGCGGGAAGACTGCCTTTTTTGTTTTAACTTCAGTCCCGGCAATTCAGAGAAATTCTGTTGTGAAACACTGCCACTGCTGGTCATTCAGTATAATCTGCAGATGGAAAAGTCCACTGTTAGCATATTTACTATAAACAGTACAAAAAATTGTGATTTTTATAAAGGGTAAACAGATCAATTCTTTGAAGTCTCTATTATTGTGAAAATCAACAGCACGTTAGAAAATCAAATCTCAATTTGTGTTTTTAACCTCTCATACTTTCCTGAATCCCATGCCTCATTTGCTAACAATCTCTAAATAACTGTAGCATGTACATTAGGATATAGATAAAGCGATCTTTTTGCCAGCCAAGTGGCAGTGTACCCATCTCACTTCATTTCTTTTAGGATATGGTACACCAGTAGCAATTAAGCCAGCTGATAAGTTGATCGAGGAAGGGTTAGGCTACAGTTAATGGGAATAATAAAAGCTATGAATAGCATGTTCATCATCATCATCTTAGGTAATTCCTATCAGTTCAGCAATAGCCAAGTTGAGACCCTTATGCTCACTTACCTTCATACAAATTTAGAAGTCTCAAAAAATGCCCTTATTTCTTTAATCTTACCATCTTATTAATTTGGGCATCCTGTCTACCCTGCTACTTATTTCATTACCAAGATAAATGTATCCTGCTGCTTGCTAGACAATAGAGTAGCCCTCCGGTCAGACAACATCTTGCTTTAACTTTATGATGTCATCTTGCTAGGCAACAGAGTAGCCCTCCGGTCAGACAACATCTTGCTTTAGCTTTATGATGTCAGAGCGCCTCAGGTCCAATTGTCCTTGTGGAAGCTGTCCACACAGGAGGAGGAGCTATCAGAAGTTATGCAGTAGGATTCTATCTGTATTGATGACTACAAGGCAAGCAGGAGGAGGAATGGTGAAGGACTCTGAACCACTCCAAGCACTGGGGCCTTTTCGAAAGAGGGACGGAGATACAAAAACAGATTATCCTTTCCAACTGTCCATCTTAAGTATCAAAGTCCAATTTACAGAGTGCAGGGGGAGACGTTAAATGAGCTTCCTTCCGTGAGAATGTAACACTATTGTTCTAAAGTTAGATAGTGCATTTTCGCCGCAATGGCAGCAATTTCCTTGAATGGTACATTGCTAGCATCTGGATCTAAACCAGGCTTTAGTAAACTTGGAAGCAGTCAGTCTGTTATTAACAAACATGACCAACACAATGTGATCCATATTACTTCCATCTTGACTGAAATTATATTCAAGCACAGGCCCCACTGGAAGGTAGTGAGAACATTAAGATGCTGTGAAAGTCTTTTTAATTCCTAAAGGAATGATGGTCAGATTTACTTACCATATAAATTGGTCAAATGAGGCTGTATGCCGGAAGACTGCCTTTTTTTTTTTTAACTTCAGTCCCGGCAATTCAGAGAAATTCTGTTGTGAAACACTGCCACTGCTGGTCATTCAGTATAATCTGCAGATGGAAAAGTCCACTGTTAGCATATTTACTATAAACAGTACAAACAATTGTGATTTTTATAAAGGGTAAACAGATCAATTCTATAAAGTCTCTATTATTGTGAAAATCATCAGCACGTTAGAAAATCAAATTTTGTGTTTTTAACCTCCCATACTTCACTGAATCCCATGCCTCATTTGCTAACAATCTCTAAACAACTGTAGCATGTACATTAGGATATAGATAAAGAGATCTTTTTGCCAGCCAAGTGGCAGTGTACCCATCTCACTTAATTTCTTTTAGGATATGTTACAGCAGTAGCAATTAAGCCAGCTGATAAGTTGATCGAGGAAGGGTTAGGCTACAGTTAATGGGAATAATAAAAGCTATGAATAGCATGTTCATCATCATCATCTTAGGTAATTCCTATCAGTTCAGCAATAGTCAAGTTGAGACCCTTATGCTCACTTACCTTCATATAAATTTAGAAGTCTCAAAAAATGCCCTTATTTCTTTAATCTTACCATCTTAGTTTTCATTTGGGCATCCTGTCTACCCTGCTACTTATTTCATTACCAAGATAAATTTATGCTGCTGCTTGCTAGGCAACAGAGTAGCCCTCCGGTCAGACAACATCTTGCTTTAACTTTATGATGTCATCTTGCTAGGCAACAGATTGGCCCTCAGGTCAGACAACATCTTGCTTTAGCTTTATGATGTCAGAGCGCCTCAGGTCCAATTGTCCTTGTGGAAGCTGTCCACACAGGAGGAGGAGCTATCAGAAGTTATGCAGTAGTTTTCTATCTGTATTGATGACTACAAGGCAAGCAGGAGGAGGAATGGTGAAGGACTCTGAACCACTCAAAGCACTGGGGCCTTTTTGAAAGAGGGACAGAGATACAAAAACAGATTATCCTTTCCAACTGTCCATCTTCAGTATCAAAGTCCAATTTACAGAGTGCAGGGGAAGACGTTAAATGAGCTTCCTTCCGTGAGAAGGTAACACTATCGTTCTAAAGTCAGATAGTGCATTTTCGCCGCAATGGTAGCAATTTCCTTGAATGGTACATTGCTAGCATCAGGATCTAAACCAGGCTTTAGTAAACTTGGAAGCAGTCAGTCTGTTATTAACTAACATGACCAACACAATGTGATCCATATTACTTCCATCTTGACTGAAATTATATTCAAGCACAGGCCCCACTGAAAGGTAGTGAGAACATTAAGATGCTGTGAAAGTCTTTTTATTTCCTCAAGGAATGATGGTCAGATTTACTTACCATATAAATTGGTCAAATGATGCTGTATGCCGGAAGACTGCCTTTTTTTTTTTATTTCAGTCCCGGCAATTCGGAGAAATTCTGTTGTGAAACACTGCCACTAGTGGTCATTCAGTATAATCTGCAGATGGAAAAGTCCACTGTTAGCATATTTACTATGAACAGTACAAAAAATTGTGATTTTTATAAAGGTAAACAGATCAATTCTTTGAAGTCTCTATTATTGTGAAAATCAACAGCACGTTAGAAAATCAAATCTCAATTTGTGTTTTTAACCTCTCATACTTTCCTGAATCCCATGCCTCATTTGCTAACAATCTCTAAATAACTGTAGCATGTACATTAGGATATAGATAAAGCGATCTTTTTGCCAGCCAAGTGGCAGTGTACCCATCTCACTTCATTTCTTTTAGGATATGGTACACCAGTAGCAATTAAGCCAGCTGATAAGTTGATCGAGGAAGGGTTAGGCTACAGTTAATGGGAATAATAAAAGCTATGAATAGCATGTTCATCATCATCATCTTAGGTAATTCCTATCAGTTCAGCAATAGCCAAGTTGAGACCCTTATGCTCACTTACCTTCATACAAATTTAGAAGTCTCAAAAAATGCCCTTATTTCTTTAATCTTACCATCTTATTAATTTGGGCATCCTGTCTACCCTGCTACTTATTTCATTACCAAGATAAATGTATCCTGCTGCTTGCTAGACAATAGAGCAGCCCTCCGGTCAGACAACATCTTGCTTTAACTTTATGATGTCATCTTGCTAGGCAACAGAGTAGCCCTCCGGTCAGACAACAACTTGCTTTAGCTTTATGATGTCATCTTGCTAGGCAACAGAGTAGCCCTCCGGTCAGACAACATCTTGCTTTAGCTTTATGATGTCAGAGCGCCTCAGGTCAAATTGTCCTTGTGGAAGATGTCCACACAGGAGGAGGAGCTATCAGAAGTTATGCAGTAGGATTCTATCTGTATTGATGACTACAAGGCAAGCAGGAGGAGGAATGGTGAAGGACTCTGAACCACTCCAAGCACTGGGGCCTTTTCGAAAGAGGGACGGAGATACAAAAACAGATTATCCTTTCCAACTGTCCATCTTAAGTATCAAAGTCCAATTTACAGAGTGCAGGGGGAGACGTTAAATGAGCTTCCTTCCGTGAGAATGTAACACTATTGTTCTAAAGTTAGATAGTGCATTTTCGCCGCAATGGCAGCAATTTCCTTGAATGGTACATTGCTAGCATCTGGATCTAAACCAGGCTTTAGTAAACTTGGAAGCAGTCAGTCTGTTATTAACAAACATGACCAACACAATGTGATCCATATTACTTCCATCTTGACTGAAATTATATTCAAGCACAGGCCCCACTGGAAGGTAGTGAGAACATTAAGATGCTGTGAAAGTCTTTTTAATTCCTAAAGGAATGATGGTCAGATTTACTTACCATATAAATTGGTCAAATGAGGCTGTATGCGGGAAGACTGCCTTTTTTGTTTTAACTTCAGTCCCGGCAATTCAGAGAAATTCTGTTGTGAAACACTGCCACTGCTGGTCATTCAGTATAATCTGCAGATGGAAAAGTCCACTGTTAGCATATTTACTATAAACAGTACAAACAATTGTGATTTTTATAAAGGGTAAACAGATCAATTCTATAAAGTCTCTATTATTGTGAAAATCATCAGCACGTTAGAAAATCAAATTTTGTGTTTTTAACCTCCCATACTTCACTGAATCCCATGCCTCATTTGCTAACAATCTCTAAACAACTGTAGCATGTACATTAGGATATAGATAAAGAGATCTTTTTGCCAGCCAAGTGACAGTGTACCCATCTCACTTAATTTCTTTTAGGATATGTTACAGCAGTAGCAATTAAGCCAGCTGATAAGTTGATCGAGGAAGGGTTAGGCTACAGTTAATGGGAATAATAAAAGCTATGAATAGCATGTTCATCATCATCATCTTAGGTAATTCCTATCAGTTCAGCAATAGTCAAGTTGAGACCCTTATGCTCACTTACCTTCATATAAATTTAGAAGTCTCAAAAAATGCCCTTATTTCTTTAATCTTACCATCTTAGTTTTCATTTGGGCATCCTGTCTACCCTGCTACTTATTTCATTACCAAGATAAATTTATCCTGCTGCTTGCTAGGCAACAGAGTAGCCCTCCGGTCAGACAACATCTTGCTTTAACTTTATGATGTCATCTTGCTAGGCAACAGATTGGCCCTCAGGTCAGACAACATCTTGCTTTAGCTTTATGATGTCAGAGCGCCTCAGGTCCAATTGTCCTTGTGGAAGCTGTCCACACAGGAGGAGGAGCTATCAGAAGTTATGCAGTAGGATTCTATCTGTATTGATGACTACAAGGCAAGCAGGAGGAGGAATGGTGAAGGACTCTGAACCACTCAAAGCACTGGGGCCTTTTTGAAAGAGGGACAGAGATACAAAAACAGATTATCCTTTCCAACTGTCCATCTTCAGTATCAAAGTCCAATTTACAGAGTGCAGGGGAAGACGTTAAATGAGCTTCCTTCCGTGAGAACGTAACACTATCGTTCTAAAGTCAGATAGTGCATTTTCGCCGCAATGGTAGCAATTTCCTTGAATGGTACATTGCTAGCATCAGGATCTAAACCAGGCTTTAGTAAACTTGGAAGCAGTCAGTCTGTTATTAACTAACATGACCAACACAATGTGATCCATATTACTTCCATCTTGACTGAAATTATATTCAAGCACAGGCCCCACTGAAAGGTAGTGAGAACATTAAGATGCTGTGAAAGTCTTTTTATTTCCTCAAGGAATGATGGTCTGATTTACTTACCATATAAATTGGTCAAATGATGCTGTATGCCGGAAGACTGCCTTTTTTTTTTATTTCAGTCCCGGCAATTCGGAGAAATTCTGTTGTGAAACACTGCCACTAGTGGTCATTCAGTATAATCTGCAGATGGAAAAGTCCACTGTTAGCATATTTACTATGAACAGTACAAAAAATTGTGATTTTTATAAAGGGTAAACAGATCAATTCTTTGAAGTCTCTATTATTGTGAAAATCAACAGCACGTTAGAAAATCAAATCTCAATTTGTGTTTTTAACCTCTCATACTTTCCTGAATCCCATGCCTCATTTGCTAACAATCTCTAAATAACTGTAGCATGTACATTAGGATATAGATAAAGCGATCTTTTTGCCAGCCAAGTGGCAGTGTACCCATCTCACTTCATTTCTTTTAGGATATGGTACACCAGTAGCAATTAAGCCAGCTGATAAGTTGATCGAGGAAGGGTTAGGCTACAGTTAATGGGAATAATAAAAGCTATGAATAGCATGTTCATCATCATCATCTTAGGTAATTCCTATCAGTTCAGCAATAGCCAAGTTGAGACCCTTATGCTCACTTACCTTCATACAAATTTAGAAGTCTCAAAAAATGCCCTTATTTCTTTAATCTTACCATCTTATTAATTTGGGCATCCTGTCTACCCTGCTACTTATTTCATTACCAAGATAAATGTATCCTGCTGCTTGCTAGACAATAGAGTAGCCCTCCGGTCAGACAACATCTTGCTTTAACTTTATGATGTCATCTTGCTAGGCAACAGAGTAGCCCTCCGGTCAGACAACATCTTGCTTTAGCTTTATGATGTCAGAGCGCCTCAGGTCCAATTGTCCTTGTGGAAGCTGTCCACACAGGAGGAGGAGCTATCAGAAGTTATGCAGTAGGATTCTATCTGTATTGATGACTACAAGGCAAGCAGGAGGAGGAATGGTGAAGGACTCTGAACCACTCCAAGCACTGGGGCCTTTTCGAAAGAGGGACGGAGATACAAAAACAGATTATCCTTTCCAACTGTCCATCTTAAGTATCAAAGTCCAATTTACAGAGTGCAGGGGGAGACGTTAAATGAGCTTCCTTCCGTGAGAATGTAACACTATTGTTCTAAAGTTAGATAGTGCATTTTCGCCGCAATGGCAGCAATTTCCTTGAATGGTACATTGCTAGCATCTGGATCTAAACCAGGCTTTAGTAAACTTGGAAGCAGTCAGTCTGTTATTAACAAACATGACCAACACAATGTGATCCATATTACTTCCATCTTGACTGAAATTATATTCAAGCACAGGCCTCACTGGAAGGTAGTGAGAACATTAAGATGCTGTGAAAGTCTTTTTAATTCCTAAAGGAATGATGGTCAGATTTACTTACCATATAAATTGGTCAAATGAGGCTGTATGCGGGAAGACTGCCTTTTTTTTTTTAACTTCAGTCCCGGCAATTCAGAGAAATTCTGTTGTGAAACACTGCCACTGCTGGTCATTCAGTATAATCTGCAGATGGAAAAGTCCACTGTTAGCATATTTACTATAAACAGTACAAACAATTGTGATTTTTATAAAGGGTAAACAGATCAATTCTATAAAGTCTCTATTATTGTGAAAATCATCAGCACGTTAGAAAATCAAATTTTGTGTTTTTAACCTCCCATACTTCACTGAATCCCATGCCTCATTTGCTAACAATCTCTAAACAACTGTAGCATGTACATTAGGATATAGATAAAGAGATCTTTTTGCCAGCCAAGTGACAGTGTACCCATCTCACTTAATTTCTTTTAGGATATGTTACAGCAGTAGCAATTAAGCCAGCTGATAAGTTGATCGAGGAAGGGTTAGGCTACAGTTAATGGGAATAATAAAAGCTATGAATAGCATGTTCATCATCATCATCTTAGGTAATTCCTATCAGTTCAGCAATAGTCAAGTTGAGACCCTTATGCTCACTTACCTTCATATAAATTTAGAAGTCTCAAAAAATGCCCTTATTTCTTTAATCTTACCATCTTAGTTTTCATTTGGGCATCCTGTCTACCCTGCTACTTATTTCATTACCAAGATAAATTTATCCTGCTGCTTGCTAGGCAACAGAGTAGCCCTCCGGTCAGACAACATCTTGCTTTAACTTTATGATGTCATCTTGCTAGGCAACAGATTGGCCCTCAGGTCAGACAACATCTTGCTTTAGCTTTATGATGTCAGAGCGCCTCAGGTCCAATTGTCCTTGTGGAAGCTGTCCACACAGGAGGAGGAGCTATCAGAAGTTATGCAGTAGGATTCTATCTGTATTGATGACTACAAGGCAAGCAGGAGGAGGAATGGTGAAGGACTCTGAACCACTCAAAGCACTGGGGCCTTTTTGAAAGAGGGACAGAGATACAAAAACAGATTATCCTTTCCAACTGTCCATCTTCAGTATCAAAGTCCAATTTACAGAGTGCAGGGGAAGACGTTAAATGAGCTTCCTTCCGTGAGAACGTAACACTATCGTTCTAAAGTCAGATAGTGCATTTTCGCCGCAATGGTAGCAATTTCCTTGAATGGTACATTGCTAGCATCAGGATCTAAACCAGGCTTTAGTAAACTTGGAAGCAGTCAGTCTGTTATTAACTAACATGACCAACACAATGTGATCCATATTACTTCCATCTTGACTGAAATTATATTCAAGCACAGGCCCCACTGAAAGGTAGTGAGAACATTAAGATGCTGTGAAAGTCTTTTTATTTCCTCAAGGAATGATGGTCTGATTTACTTACCATATAAATTGGTCAAATGATGCTGTATGCCGGAAGACTGCCTTTTTTTTTTATTTCAGTCCCGGCAATTCGGAGAAATTCTGTTGTGAAACACTGCCACTAGTGGTCATTCAGTATAATCTGCAGATGGAAAAGTCCACTGTTAGCATATTTACTATAAACAGTACAAACAATTGTGATTTTTATAAAGGGTAAACAGATCAATTCTATAAAGTCTCTATTATTGTGAAAATCATCAGCACGTTAGAAAATCAAATTTTGTGTTTTTAACCTCCCATACTTCACTGAATCCCATGCCTCATTTGCTAACAATCTCTAAACAACTGTAGCATGTACATTAGGATATAGATAAAGAGATCTTTTTGCCAGCCAAGTGACAGTGTACCCATCTCACTTAATTTCTTTTAGGATATGTTACAGCAGTAGCAATTAAGCCAGCTGATAAGTTGATCGAGGAAGGGTTAGGCTACAGTTAATGGGAATAATAAAAGCTATGAATAGCATGTTCATCATCATCATCTTAGGTAATTCCTATCAGTTCAGCAATAGTCAAGTTGAGACCCTTATGCTCACTTACCTTCATATAAATTTAGAAGTCTCAAAAAATGCCCTTATTTCTTTAATCTTACCATCTTAGTTTTCATTTGGGCATCCTGTCTACCCTGCTACTTATTTCATTACCAAGATAAATTTATCCTGCTGCTTGCTAGGCAACAGAGTAGCCCTCCGGTCAGACAACATCTTGCTTTAACTTTATGATGTCATCTTGCTAGGCAACAGATTGGCCCTCAGGTCAGACAACATCTTGCTTTAGCTTTATGATGTCAGAGCGCCTCAGGTCCAATTGTCCTTGTGGAAGCTGTCCACACAGGAGGAGGAGCTATCAGAAGTTATGCAGTAGGATT
Source organism: Lissotriton helveticus (assembly GCF_964261635.1). Lineage (NCBI taxonomy): Eukaryota > Metazoa > Chordata > Amphibia > Caudata > Salamandridae > Lissotriton > Lissotriton helveticus. The sequence goes on from NC_136067.1 coordinate 1,184,829,754, forward strand.
CTATCTGTATTGATGACTACAAGGCAAGCAGGAGGAGGAATGGTGAAGGACTCTGAACCACTCAAAGCACTGGGGCCTTTTTGAAAGAGGGACAGAGATACAAAAACAGATTATCCTTTCCAACTGTCCATCTTCAGTATCAAAGTCCAATTTACAGAGTGCAGGGGAAGACGTTAAATGAGCTTCCTTCCGTGAGAAGGTAACACTATCGTTCTAAAGTCAGATAGTGCATTTTCGCCGCAATGGTAGCAATTTCCTTGAATGGTACATTGCTAGCATCAGGATCTAAACCAGGCTTTAGTAAACTTGGAAGCAGTCAGTCTGTTATTAACTAACATGACCAACACAATGTGATCCATATTACTTCCATCTTGACTGAAATTATATTCAAGCACAGGCCCCACTGAAAGGTAGTGAGAACATTAAGATGCTGTGAAAGTCTTTTTATTTCCTCAAGGAATGATGGTCTGATTTACTTACCATATAAATTGGTCAAATGATGCTGTATGCCGGAAGACTGCCTTTTTTTTTTATTTCAGTCCCGGCAATTCGGAGAAATTCTGTTGTGAAACACTGCCACTAGTGGTCATTCAGTATAATCTGCAGATGGAAAAGTCCACTGTTAGCATATTTACTATGAACAGTACAAAAAATTGTGATTTTTATAAAGGGTAAACAGATCAATTCTTTGAAGTCTCTATTATTGTGAAAATCAACAGCACGTTAGAAAATCAAATCTCAATTTGTGTTTTTAACCTCTCATACTTTCCTGAATCCCATGCCTCATTTGCTAACAATCTCTAAATAACTGTAGCATGTACATTAGGATATAGATAAAGCGATCTTTTTGCCAGCCAAGTGGCAGTGTACCCATCTCACTTCATTTCTTTTAGGATATGGTACACCAGTAGCAATTAAGCCAGCTGATAAGTTGATCGAGGAAGGGTTAGGCTACAGTTAATGGGAATAATAAAAGCTATGAATAGCATGTTCATCATCATCATCTTAGGTAATTCCTATCAGTTCAGCAATAGCCAAGTTGAGACCCTTATGCTCACTTACCTTCATACAAATTTAGAAGTCTCAAAAAATGCCCTTATTTCTTTAATCTTACCATCTTATTAATTTGGGCATCCTGTCTACCCTGCTACTTATTTCATTACCAAGATAAATGTATCCTGCTGCTTGCTAGACAATAGAGTAGCCCTCCGGTCAGACAACATCTTGCTTTAACTTTATGATGTCATCTTGCTAGGCAACAGAGTAGCCCTCCGGTCAGACAACATCTTGCTTTAGCTTTATGATGTCAGAGCGCCTCAGGTCCAATTGTCCTTGTGGAAGCTGTCCACACAGGAGGAGGAGCTATCAGAAGTTATGCAGTAGGATTCTATCTGTATTGATGACTACAAGGCAAGCAGGAGGAGGAATGGTGAAGGACTCTGAACCACTCCAAGCACTGGGGCCTTTTCGAAAGAGGGACGGAGATACAAAAACAGATTATCCTTTCCAACTGTCCATCTTAAGTATCAAAGTCCAATTTACAGAGTGCAGGGGGAGACGTTAAATGAGCTTCCTTCCGTGAGAATGTAACACTATTGTTCTAAAGTTAGATAGTGCATTTTCGCCGCAATGGCAGCAATTTCCTTGAATGGTACATTGCTAGCATCTGGATCTAAACCAGGCTTTAGTAAACTTGGAAGCAGTCAGTCTGTTATTAACAAACATGACCAACACAATGTGATCCATATTACTTCCATCTTGACTGAAATTATATTCAAGCACAGGCCCCACTGGAAGGTAGTGAGAACATTAAGATGCTGTGAAAGTCTTTTTAATTCCTAAAGGAATGATGGTCAGATTTACTTACCATATAAATTGGTCAAATGAGGCTGTATGCCGGAAGACTGCCTTTTTTTTTTTTAACTTCAGTCCCGGCAATTCAGAGAAATTCTGTTGTGAAACACTGCCACTGCTGGTCATTCAGTATAATCTGCAGATGGAAAAGTCCACTGTTAGCATATTTACTATAAACAGTACAAACAATTGTGATTTTTATAAAGGGTAAACAGATCAATTCTATAAAGTCTCTATTATTGTGAAAATCATCAGCACGTTAGAAAATCAAATTTTGTGTTTTCAACCTCCCATACTTCACTGAATCCCATGCCTCATTTGCTAACAATCTCTAAACAACTGTAGCATGTACATTAGGATATAGATAAAGAGATCTTTTTGCCAGCCAAGTGGCAGTGTACCCATCTCACTTAATTTCTTTTAGGATATGTTACAGCAGTAGCAATTAAGCCAGCTGATAAGTTGATCGAGGAAGGGTTAGGCTACAGTTAATGGGAATAATAAAAGCTATGAATAGCATGTTCATCATCATCATCTTAGGTAATTCCTATCAGTTCAGCAATAGTCAAGTTGAGACCCTTATGCTCACTTACCTTCATATAAATTTAGAAGTCTCAAAAAATGCCCTTATTTCTTTAATCTTACCATCTTAGTTTTCATTTGGGCATCCTGTCTACCCTGCTACTTATTTCATTACCAAGATAAATTTATGCTGCTGCTTGCTAGGCAACAGAGTAGCCCTCCGGTCAGACAACATCTTGCTTTAACTTTATGATGTCATCTTGCTAGGCAACAGATTGGCCCTCAGGTCAGACAACATCTTGCTTTAGCTTTATGATGTCAGAGCGCCTCAGGTCCAATTGTCCTTGTGGAAGCTGTCCACACAGGAGGAGGAGCTATCAGAAGTTATGCAGTAGTTTTCTATCTGTATTGATGACTACAAGGCAAGCAGGAGGAGGAATGGTGAAGGACTCTGAACCACTCAAAGCACTGGGGCCTTTTTGAAAGAGGGACAGAGATACAAAAACAGATTATCCTTTCCAACTGTCCATCTTCAGTATCAAAGTCCAATTTACAGAGTGCAGGGGAAGACGTTAAATGAGCTTCCTTCCGTGAGAAGGTAACACTATCGTTCTAAAGTCAGATAGTGCATTTTCGCCGCAATGGTAGCAATTTCCTTGAATGGTACATTGCTAGCATCAGGATCTAAACCAGGAGGCCGGCAAGATGGCCGCCGTGGCTCTGTAGAGAGAAGTCGCATTCTATACTCTCTCCTATCCTAGGATGATGGAGCATTGGTGACCCCAGGGATGTGGGTTCGGACTGACCGGATTTTCCTTGCCACAGACGATATACTCAGCCCAGACTGGTTGAGGGTCTTCCCTGTAAGAGGAGTGAAGAAGAAACTGATAGACTGGTTGAGCTATTGGAAAAGTCTGCTCAACGGTGTGAAAGTGCCTCCGAAGATGTCTCAGAGACTGAAGGCGGATAAGGACAAAGCTACAGCAGCAGGACCGATTAAGCCCTCAGGAGCCGCTGTGAGAGAGGGGGCTATCCCAAAAACAGCCCCTGCGAGAAAAGCGCCGGATGTCTCGGGCCGAAATCTGAAGAACACACCAGCAAAGAAGCAGGAGAAGAAATCGGAAGCGGGACCTGAGACCCGATCAGCACTACATAAATCTGCGAAGGATATTGCACCAGGCGGGAAGCCCCAACGAGTGCATGCAGCTCAAGGAATCGGTAGGGATCAAAAGAGGCAGGTGACCTTACCAGAGTCGTTCACCGCAAGGACCCCTCTGTCGGTTCCCACTATAGAGATCTCCGCAGACACTCAGCAACAAAGGGAGCAGCATTCGACGGTTACCGGCGAGCAGAGGATCAGCAGGGAGACAAACGCGGAAGCAGACGCAGTAGACCGCGAGGACGCAAGCGAAGCCCCGGTTGCTAGGCAACAGAGAAGCAGCGTAGGAGGCGGTATGGTGAACACAGAGCGGCAAGCAGAAGCCGTGAGAGGAGAGGAGACGGAGCTGGCGACCGGTAAGGCTTCGGGTTGTGACCCGGTCAATGACAATGTTAATGTCCCTAAACAACTTGTAAATACAAATAACGAGCAGATGCTAGACGCTCTCCTGTCAGTAGAGGCAGAACTGCTTAATAATCAGTCGAAGGCTACTGAGGCAAGCTGGGGCAGTATGCAGAGTCTAACGGAACAGCAGGGGCTACAGAACGGGCTATGTCTGAATCCGGACTTGGGGAGAAATAATAAAAGCCCAGACAGAAGGGCGAGGGGAGGCTCGCCAGAGTTTTTCTCGGTTAATGAGGGCACAGACTCATCAGAACCAAGTGAGATGGAAACAGAGGAAGAGGAAAGTGGGACTGAATGTACTCCTGACTCAGACATTAGTAACAGTCCCAGTGAATTAGACACAAAAAAGAAAAAGGGTACTCTAGGAGCGAAGACAAGAAGTGGAAGAGACTCAAGAAGTAGCATGTCTAAGAAGCTATCATGGGACTATGCCGCTACTTCAGAGACCTACAAAGAAAGTGAGCAGGAAGGAGGGGAAAAGGAGGGAAGGCAGGATAACCAAAGGGTAACCCTAGAAATGCTGTTTGGAACCCTGAAGCAGATGCAAAAGGAGGCAAGAACTGAGAGCAGAAGGGCGAAAAGAGACACAAAAAAACTGCAACTGTCATTAAGGAAAGTAAGTAGAAAACAGGAAGAGGTTGAGGAAAGAGTTTTACAAGTGGAAGAGAGGACAAGTAGGGTGGAAGACGAAGTGACAGATTGGCAGACTTTTAAGACGGATCAAGAAAAAGTGGTTGAAGACCTCCAGTGGAAGCTAGAAAGCTTTGAAAATCGTCAAAGAAGGAACAATGTGAGACTTTTGGGTCTGGAGGAGGGAAAAGAGGGACAGGATCCTAGAGGGTACGTGGTTAGGATCTTGGAAGAGGCCTTTCCTGACTCAAAATGGCAATGGGATGTGGAGGTACAAAGAGCACATAGGTACCCACTGTACAAAAAGAAAACCCGGGGAGGACAAGAGAAGGAACTTCCAAGAGCAATGTTGGTTTTTTTGGGTAACTTCCTAGCAAGACAGGAGATAATCGATAAAGCTAGACCTGACTCAAGAATTACAGTGGATGGAAATACTTTCTTTTCGAGGCCAGATTTCTGCCACGTTACTGTGGAAAGAAGGTGGAAATTAAGACAGATGATTGGACCTTTCCAGAAGCAAGGGGCAGAAGCATATCTCTTGTTTCCATCTAGATTGAAAGTTATCAGGAAAGGCTATGTTAAAATGTTTACATCTGAGATAAAAGCGGCAGAATATCTGGCAGAAATCGAAGAAACCAACAAAGGGAAGGAGAGGGGAGCAAAAACCAGAACCCCATCACAGTCTCCCCGGGGAGCCCCACCAAAAACTCCATAAGTCGGTTAGAAGGTAGCGCCAAATGGCTCATTTGGCACTATCGAAAAGAGGAGTAGAAAGGATGGGAGAGAGTAGCGACACTGCAGAGTACGGTCGGCTACACATAGGCCAGGATTGGCCTATTTGCCTGTAAAGAGGGGGGGGGGGGGTTCCCAAAGGGCGGGGGGCAAGGGGGGGAGAGGGGAGGGGAGGGGAGAGATATACAGGACGGTTATGGGCACAGTTATGGTGTGGTAAAAGGAGGTAAAAAAGGCTTTATTTCAAAAAAAAAAGTTGTAGGGATTGAGGTACACAACCTACGGGTACTTATTAATTTCGGCTGGTTAAACTGGGAAATGGTAATGTCAAGAAGTATAAATGTCCTGTAGAATTGTATCAATTAATATTTGTGGACTTAATGAGATCAATAAGAGGCTAAAAACAGCGGCACTGTTAAAATCTTTTAAACCAGACTTAGTGTGTATCCAGGAAACACATATAGAGGGGACCAAGGCCTGTTTACTTGACCAACTAGGCTTTAAGGTGTTGGCAAAAACCAATCAGAACACTAAAACAAGAGGAGTGGCGATATTGGGGAGGAAACAGGACATAATAGTTAAGAGAAAGTTGGAGGATAACTGGGGGAGATGGGTTATAGTTGAACTACTGCTTAGGGGGGAAACTTTCACACTTGTTTCAGTGTATGGCTCTACTGGAGACGATCCAGATATTTTACAATTTCTAGACACAGAACTCGCTCGTTGGCCTGAGCCTATTATACTATGTGGAGATCTGAATATTCATGACTTAGACAGTAGCTTTTTAGACCCTAATAGGAAGTACTCGGGGAGGAAAAAAAGAACTTATAGGGCCCTAGCAGATTTAGTAAAGAACAACTCTTTAGAGGATCCTTGGGTACATTGCCATCCGAATCTCGATGGGAGTACTTTCTTCTCAGCACCACATCAGATTTTAGTCAGATTGGATTATTTTTTAATAACAAGAGGGCTGATAGCAGGTGTAAGGATAGTAAGAGAACCTAGGATCATATCAGATCACAGCCCACTCGTATTAGATGTAAATATTGGGCAAAGGAGAAATAAGGAGCCGACACAGTGGACATTTGATAGAGCACTCCTTCAGGATAGTGAATATAGGGAAAGGATGGTGGTATGGATTAATGAATTTTGGACAATCAATAGAGGTACTTCATCACCGGGAATTGTGTGGGATGCTTTTAAAGCTGGTATAAGAGGAGAGACCTTAAGCTACGTTATCAGATCACAAAGAAGAGAAAGGGAGGAATTAGAAAGAAATAATGAAGTAGTCAGGGAGGCAGAGGAGGAGCTTATGTTGGCCATACAAGCACATACGCCAGTGGAGCAGATTTTGCTAAAATTAGTTGCCCTTAAAGCAGTAGTCATGGAAGGGATGGCAAAAAAGACGGTGGAGAAATATCTAGCCAATAAAGAAAAGGCATATGAACTCAGCGAAAGGGTGGGGCATATCTTAGCGGTGCGAGCTAGACAGAGAGATGGGATGGCTGATATTAAGGAGATGAAAAATAGTCACGGAATTAAAGTTAAAGGTACAGAGCAGATTAAGGAAGTCTTTAGGCAGTTTTATATGGAACTGTATCAGGCAGATGGGCACGGATGTGAGGAGGATATGAGGGCATACCTGAGGGATATTGAGTCATCACACCTGGATGAGTCAGACAGAATCGAGCTGGAAGAAAAGTTTAAGGTGGAGGAATTTGTAGAAGCACTGAAGGAACTCCCATCTGGGAAGGCCGCTGGCCCAGACCAAATCCCAGTTGAATTTTATAAGGTATTTCAGACCCCTCTATTAGTGGATATGTTTAAAATAATGGAGTTAGCACAACTGGGTGAAACTGTTCCAAGTTCCTGGGGTGGTGCGGACATCATAGTTATTCCCAAAAAAGGTAAACCACCAGACGTCCCAGGCTCCTACCGGCCCATCACTTTGATGAATGCCGATGCAAAGGTGTTCTCAAAAATAATGGCAAAAAGACTATCTAAGAAAATCGAATCCTTAGTTATACCCTCTCAGCATGGATTTATCCCAGGGAGAGGGACAACCCACCACACTAGGCAGGTAATTACGGCATTCGATGCTGCAGATATCCTGGAAGATCCAATGGCAGCGGTGTTTCTTGACGCTGAAAAGGCCTTTGACAGGGTCTCATGGGGATATTTGTGGGAAGCTTTAAGGTGGCACGGCATAGGACCAGGTTTTATAAAGGCTATGCAAACGCTATATATAGCCCCGACGGCTAAGATAAGAGTCAGTAGAGGCTACACAGACGCAGTTAACATCCAGAGAGGCACAAGACAGGGTTGTCCCTCTTCTCCTTTACTGTTCGCTTTGTACCTTGACCCTTATATTCGCAAATTGGAAATGAATCAGCAAATATTGCCATTAGTAATAAACGGGTGTAGACTTAAATCACTAGCTTATGCGGATGACATTGCTATTTTGACTCCAGAACCAGTAGCCGCCATTAGGGTAATTGAATCGGAGGCTGAGAGGTTTGGCAAGTTTTCTGGGTATAAGTTGAATACAACTAAGACGCAGATAGTTAAAAACCAGTGGGTAAGGTGTAATGATGGAAGAGTGACAAATACGGCAACTTATTTAGGGGTACAAATGACGGCAGAGATAAGTAAAATTGTGGAGAATAATATGGATCCCTTGATAACTCAAATGAAAAAAGATCTAGATAGAATGAACAATCTGCACCTGTCGCTAGTTGGCTGTACAAATATCATCAAAATGCTGATTTTACCAAAGTTTTTGTATGTATTTAGGGCTGTACCATTGTTGATTGAAGCCAGTTGGTTTAATTGCATAGAGGCTATATGTAATAGGTTTATTTGGGCCCAAGGTAAAACCCGGAGAGCTTATAGGTACATTACACTCCCTAGAGAAAATGGGGGGTGGGGGGCACCAGATTTTCGTTTATATTATATGGCCTGTGTGCTGCAATATATTCAAGGTCTTATTGGTGGAAACCCTGACGACGATAGAATCCAGAAAATGTCTACAGATGTGTATGCTGTAACCCTTGGGGTAAATGCAGAGAACTGTTTTTTAAAGTGTATTGATTACAGTTACTTCAAGAGGACTAAGTTTAAAACTGTTAAGGCAGCCGTTACGACATGGAATGCATTTTTGAAGAGGGTAAAACTTGGGAGATACAACAGATATGTTTTATTAAATAACAATAGGTCACTACCAAAGGAAATTTTTGGAGACTATATTATGGCAGAGTGGGCACTAAAGGGGGTTACACAAATTGGAGACTTGTATGCACGAGATGGCTTTATGCAATTTTCAGAGCTGCGAGGAAAATATGGGCTAGATAATAGGGGATTTTTCAAATACCTACAGGTTAGAAGTTTCCTCAACAACAAAGTCGGGGGTTCGGCAGGCTTTAATAAAGTTGATATATTGGAGAAAATAAAACTGTCAGGAGATTGTACCATTAAATCTCTTTATGCAGCATTGGTGAAAGACAAGCAGGATGATTTAGATAAATTTAGTAAAAAATGGGAAGATAAATTGGGTATTGATTCAAGATACTTTTATGACTCATTGAAATTTGGATCAACGATATTATGTGCTGCCCCGCTGCAATCGCAGCATTACAAAACATTGTACTCTTTGTACTTTACGCCGGCAAAGATTGCTAAATGGGGCGGGAATCAAGGAATCAGTTGTCCCAGATGTAATGAATTGGAAGCAGATAGTGTACACATCTTTGCTTCATGCCCACAGCTAAGAACTTTGATTAGGGAAATTGAGGGGTTTTTGGCGAATTCATTGGATATTGCGATAACACTTACGCCAGCCTTGATTATGTTAGGGGTGAGCGACGATGTGCAGACACAATATGCCGAATATGCTGAATTCCTTTTTGTAGTAATGGCTGTCTATAGACTAACAATAGCCAGGGCATGGCTTGATAAAAACCCTCCGAATATGCAATGTTGGCTGGCAAACACTCTATATGCATATAATATAGAGGAAAACATTTTTGCCCGGAAGGGAAGGAGTGGAAGACGGTTGGGGAGAAGAATCTGGGAGCCACTATGCAAATGGAAAGAGGGCCAAAGAAGGAATAGCTAGGGGTAGAGGGAAGCAGTAGCCTTTATTCTTGATGTTAAATGCTTGTTTTTGGCTCCTTCTTCGTTGATCTTAGACTATGTTTTTTTTAACCTTAGAAGACTTATATTACTGTGTACTTTGTGTTTGGCCAAAAGTCTATTGTATAATTTAATTTTCAATATTCAATGCTTGTTGTATTTGGAATGCTCATAATTAATTGTTGTAACAAAGAAAAATATAAAATAAAAAAAAAAAAAAAAAAAAAAAAAAAGGATCTAAACCAGGCTTTAGTAAACTTGGAAGCAGTCAGTCTGTTATTAACTAACATGACCAACACAATGTGATCCATATTACTTCCATCTTGACTGAAATTATATTCAAGCACAGGCCCCACTGAAAGGTAGTGAGAACATTAAGATGCTGTGAAAGTCTTTTTATTTCCTCAAGGAATGATGGTCAGATTTACTTACCATATAAATTGGTCAAATGATGCTGTATGCCGGAAGACTGCCTTTTTTTTTTATTTCAGTCCCGGCAATTCGGAGAAATTCTGTTGTGAAACACTGCCACTAGTGGTCATTCAGTATAATCTGCAGATGGAAAAGTCCACTGTTAGCATATTTACTATGAACAGTACAAAAAATTGTGATTTTTATAAAGGGTAAACAGATCAATTCTTTGAAGTCTCTATTATTGTGAAAATCAACAGCACGTTAGAAAATCAAATCTCAATTTGTGTTTTTAACCTCTCATACTTTCCTGAATCCCATGCCTCATTTGCTAACAATCTCTAAATAACTGTAGCATGTACATTAGGATATAGATAAAGCGATCTTTTTGCCAGCCAAGTGGCAGTGTACCCATCTCACTTCATTTCTTTTAGGATATGGTACACCAGTAGCAATTAAGCCAGCTGATAAGTTGATCGAGGAAGGGTTAGGCTACAGTTAATGGGAATAATAAAAGCTATGAATAGCATGTTCATCATCATCATCTTAGGTAATTCCTATCAGTTCAGCAATAGCCAAGTTGAGACCCTTATGCTCACTTACCTTCATACAAATTTAGAAGTCTCAAAAAATTCCCTTATTTCTTTAATCTTACCATCTTATTAATTTGGGCATCCTGTCTACCCTGCTACTTATTTCATTACCAAGATAAATGTATCCTGCTGCTTGCTAGACAATAGAGCAGCCCTCCGGTCAGACAACATCTTGCTTTAACTTTATGATGTCATCTTGCTAGGCAACAGAGTAGCCCTCCGGTCAGACAACATCTTGCTTTAGCTTTATGATGTCAGAGCGCCTCAGGTCCAATTGTCCTTGTGGAAGCTGTCCACACAGGAGGAGGAGCTATCAGAAGTTATGCAGTAGGATTCTATCTGTATTGATGACTACAAGGCAAGCAGGAGGAGGAATGGTGAAGGACTCTGAACCACTCCAAGCACTGGGGCCTTTTTGAAAGAGGGACGGAGATACAAAAACAGATTATCCTTTCCAACTGTCCATCTTAAGTATCAAAGTCCAATTTACAGAGTGCAGGGGGAGACGTTAAATGAGCTTCCTTCCGTGAGAATGTAACACTATTGTTCTAAAGTTAGATAGTGCATTTTCGCCGCAATGGCAGCAATTTCCTTGAATGGTACATTGCTAGCATCTGGATCTAAACCAGGCTTTAGTAAACTTGGAAGCAGTCAGTCTGTTATTAACAAACATGACCAACACAATGTGATCCATATTACTTCCATCTTGACTGAAATTATATTCAAGCACAGGCCCCACTGGAAGGTAGTGAGAACATTAAGATGCTGTGAAAGTCTTTTTAATTCCTAAAGGAATGATGGTCAGATTTACTTACCATATAAATTGGTCAAATGAGGCTGTATGCGGGAAGACTGCCTTTTTTTTTTTAACTTCAGTCCCGGCAATTCAGAGAAATTCTGTTGTGAAACACTGCCACTGCTGGTCATTCAGTATAATCTGCAGATGGAAAAGTCCACTGTTAGCATATTTACTATAAACAGTACAAACAATTGTGATTTTTATAAAGGGTAAACAGATCAATTCTATAAAGTCTCTATTATTGTGAAAATCATCAGCACGTTAGAAAATCAAATTTTGTGTTTTTAACCTCCCATACTTCACTGAATCCCATGCCTCATTTGCTAACAATCTCTAAACAACTGTAGCATGTACATTAGGATATAGATAAAGAGATCTTTTTGCCAGCCAAGTGACAGTGTACCCATCTCACTTAATTTCTTTTAGGATATGTTACAGCAGTAGCAATTAAGCCAGCTGATAAGTTGATCGAGGAAGGGTTAGGCTACAGTTAATGGGAATAATAAAAGCTATGAATAGCATGTTCATCATCATCATCTTAGGTAATTCCTATCAGTTCAGCAATAGTCAAGTTGAGACCCTTATGCTCACTTACCTTCATATAAATTTAGAAGTCTCAAAAAATGCCCTTATTTCTTTAATCTTACCATCTTAGTTTTCATTTGGGCATCCTGTCTACCCTGCTACTTATTTCATTACCAAGATAAATTTATCCTGCTGCTTGCTAGGCAACAGAGTAGCCCTCCGGTCAGACAACATCTTGCTTTAACTTTATGATGTCATCTTGCTAGGCAACAGATTGGCCCTCAGGTCAGACAACATCTTGCTTTAGCTTTATGATGTCAGAGCGCCTCAGGTCCAATTGTCCTTGTGGAAGCTGTCCACACAGGAGGAGGAGCTATCAGAAGTTATGCAGTAGGATTCTATCTGTATTGATGACTACAAGGCAAGCAGGAGGAGGAATGGTGAAGGACTCTGAACCACTCAAAGCACTGGGGCCTTTTTGAAAGAGGGACAGAGATACAAAAACAGATTATCCTTTCCAACTGTCCATCTTCAGTATCAAAGTCCAATTTACAGAGTGCAGGGGAAGACGTTAAATGAGCTTCCTTCCGTGAGAACGTAACACTATCGTTCTAAAGTCAGATAGTGCATTTTCGCCGCAATGGTAGCAATTTCCTTGAATGGTACATTGCTAGCATCAGGATCTAAACCAGGCTTTAGTAAACTTGGAAGCAGTCAGTCTGTTATTAACTAACATGACCAACACAATGTGATCCATATTACTTCCATCTTGACTGAAATTATATTCAAGCACAGGCCCCACTGAAAGGTAGTGAGAACATTAAGATGCTGTGAAAGTCTTTTTATTTCCTCAAGGAATGATGGTCTGATTTACTTACCATATAAATTGGTCAAATGATGCTGTATGCCGGAAGACTGCCTTTTTTTTTTATTTCAGTCCCGGCAATTCGGAGAAATTCTGTTGTGAAACACTGCCACTAGTGGTCATTCAGTATAATCTGCAGATGGAAAAGTCCACTGTTAGCATATTTACTATAAACAGTACAAACAATTGTGATTTTTATAAAGGGTAAACAGATCAATTCTATAAAGTCTCTATTATTGTGAAAATCATCAGCACGTTAGAAAATCAAATTTTGTGTTTTTAACCTCCCATACTTCACTGAATCCCATGCCTCATTTGCTAACAATCTCTAAACAACTGTAGCATGTACATTAGGATATAGATAAAGAGATCTTTTTGCCAGCCAAGTGACAGTGTACCCATCTCACTTAATTTCTTTTAGGATATGTTACAGCAGTAGCAATTAAGCCAGCTGATAAGTTGATCGAGGAAGGGTTAGGCTACAGTTAATGGGAATAATAAAAGCTATGAATAGCATGTTCATCATCATCATCTTAGGTAATTCCTATCAGTTCAGCAATAGTCAAGTTGAGACCCTTATGCTCACTTACCTTCATATAAATTTAGAAGTCTCAAAAAATGCCCTTATTTCTTTAATCTTACCATCTTAGTTTTCATTTGGGCATCCTGTCTACCCTGCTACTTATTTCATTACCAAGATAAATTTATCCTGCTGCTTGCTAGGCAACAGAGTAGCCCTCCGGTCAGACAACATCTTGCTTTAACTTTATGATGTCATCTTGCTAGGCAACAGATTGGCCCTCAGGTCAGACAACATCTTGCTTTAGCTTTATGATGTCAGAGCGCCTCAGGTCCAATTGTCCTTGTGGAAGCTGTCCACACAGGAGGAGGAGCTATCAGAAGTTATGCAGTAGGATTCTATCTGTATTGATGACTACAAGGCAAGCAGGAGGAGGAATGGTGAAGGACTCTGAACCACTCAAAGCACTGGGGCCTTTTTGAAAGAGGGACAGAGATACAAAAACAGATTATCCTTTCCAACTGTCCATCTTCAGTATCAAAGTCCAATTTACAGAGTGCAGGGGAAGACGTTAAATGAGCTTCCTTCCGTGAGAAGGTAACACTATCGTTCTAAAGTCAGATAGTGCATTTTCGCCGCAATGGTAGCAATTTCCTTGAATGGTACATTGCTAGCATCAGGATCTAAACCAGGCTTTAGTAAACTTGGAAGCAGTCAGTCTGTTATTAACTAACATGACCAACACAATGTGATCCATATTACTTCCATCTTGACTGAAATTATATTCAAGCACAGGCCCCACTGAAAGGTAGTGAGAACATTAAGATGCTGTGAAAGTCTTTTTATTTCCTCAAGGAATGATGGTCTGATTTACTTACCATATAAATTGGTCAAATGATGCTGTATGCCGGAAGACTGCCTTTTTTTTTTATTTCAGTCCCGGCAATTCGGAGAAATTCTGTTGTGAAACACTGCCACTAGTGGTCATTCAGTATAATCTGCAGATGGAAAAGTCCACTGTTAGCATATTTACTATAAACAGTACAAACAATTGTGATTTTTATAAAGGGTAAACAGATCAATTCTATAAAGTCTCTATTATTGTGAAAATCATCAGCACGTTAGAAAATCAAATTTTGTGTTTTTAACCTCCCATACTTCACTGAATCCCATGCCTCATTTGCTAACAATCTCTAAACAACTGTAGCATGTACATTAGGATATAGATAAAGAGATCTTTTTGCCAGCCAAGTGACAGTGTACCCATCTCACTTAATTTCTTTTAGGATATGTTACAGCAGTAGCAATTAAGCCAGCTGATAAGTTGATCGAGGAAGGGTTAGGCTACAGTTAATGGGAATAATAAAAGCTATGAATAGCATGTTCATCATCATCATCTTAGGTAATTCCTATCAGTTCAGCAATAGTCAAGTTGAGACCCTTATGCTCACTTACCTTCATATAAATTTAGAAGTCTCAAAAAATGCCCTTATTTCTTTAATCTTACCATCTTAGTTTTCATTTGGGCATCCTGTCTACCCTGCTACTTATTTCATTACCAAGATAAATTTATCCTGCTGCTTGCTAGGCAACAGAGTAGCCCTCCGGTCAGACAACATCTTGCTTTAACTTTATGATGTCATCTTGCTAGGCAACAGATTGGCCCTCAGGTCAGACAACATCTTGCTTTAGCTTTATGATGTCAGAGCGCCTCAGGTCCAATTGTCCTTGTGGAAGCTGTCCACACAGGAGGAGGAGCTATCAGAAGTTATGCAGTAGGATTCTATCTGTATTGATGACTACAAGGCAAGCAGGAGGAGGAATGGTGAAGGACTCTGAACCACTCAAAGCACTGGGGCCTTTTTGAAAGAGGGACAGAGATACAAAAACAGATTATCCTTTCCAACTGTCCATCTTCAGTATCAAAGTCCAATTTACAGAGTGCAGGGGAAGACGTTAAATGAGCTTCCTTCCGTGAGAAGGTAACACTATCGTTCTAAAGTCAGATAGTGCATTTTCGCCGCAATGGTAGCAATTTCCTTGAATGGTACATTGCTAGCATCAGGATCTAAACCAGGCTTTAGTAAACTTGGAAGCAGTCAGTCTGTTATTAACTAACATGACCAACACAATGTGATCCATATTACTTCCATCTTGACTGAAATTATATTCAAGCACAGGCCCCACTGAAAGGTAGTGAGAACATTAAGATGCTGTGAAAGTCTTTTTATTTCCTCAAGGAATGATGGTCTGATTTACTTACCATATAAATTGGTCAAATGATGCTGTATGCCGGAAGACTGCCTTTTTTTTTTATTTCAGTCCCGGCAATTCGGAGAAATTCTGTTGTGAAACACTGCCACTAGTGGTCATTCAGTATAATCTGCAGATGGAAAAGTCCACTGTTAGCATATTTACTATGAACAGTACAAAAAATTGTGATTTTTATAAAGGGTAAACAGATCAATTCTTTGAAGTCTCTATTATTGTGAAAATCAACAGCACGTTAGAAAATCAAATCTCAATTTGTGTTTTTAACCTCTCATACTTTCCTGAATCCCATGCCTCATTTGCTAACAATCTCTAAATAACTGTAGCATGTACATTAGGATATAGATAAAGCGATCTTTTTGCCAGCCAAGTGGCAGTGTACCCATCTCACTTCATTTCTTTTAGGATATGGTACACCAGTAGCAATTAAGCCAGCTGATAAGTTGATCGAGGAAGGGTTAGGCTACAGTTAATGGGAATAATAAAAGCTATGAATAGCATGTTCATCATCATCATCTTAGGTAATTCCTATCAGTTCAGCAATAGCCAAGTTGAGACCCTTATGCTCACTTACCTTCATACAAATTTAGAAGTCTCAAAAAATGCCCTTATTTCTTTAATCTTACCATCTTATTAATTTGGGCATCCTGTCTACCCTGCTACTTATTTCATTACCAAGATAAATGTATCCTGCTGCTTGCTAGACAATAGAGAAGCCCTCCGGTCAGACAACATCTTGCTTTAACTTTATGATGTCATCTTGCTAGGCAACAGAGTAGCCCTCCGGTCAGACAACATCTTGCTTTAGCTTTATGATGTCAGAGCGCCTCAGGTCCAATTGTCCTTGTGGAAGCTGTCCACACAGGAGGAGGAGCTATCAGAAGTTATGCAGTAGTTTTCTATCTGTATTGATGACTACAAGGCAAGCAGGAGGAGGAATGGTGAAGGACTCTGAACCACTCCAAGCACTGGGGCCTTTTTGAAAGAGGGACGGAGATACAAAAACAGATTATCCTTTCCAACTGTCCATCTTAAGTATCAAAGTCCATTTACATAGTGCAGGGGAAGACGTTAAATGAGCTTCCTTCCGTGAGAATGTAACACTATTGTTCTAAAGTCAGATAGTGCATTTTCGCAGCAATGGCAGCAATTTCCTTGAATGGTACATTGCTAGCATCTGGATCTAAACCAGGCTTTAGTAAACTTGGAAGCAGTCAGTCTGTTATTAACAAACATGACCAACACAATGTGATCCATATTACTTCCATCTTGACTGAAATTATATTCAAGCACAGGCCCCACTGGAAGGTAGTGAGAACATTAAGATGCTGTGAAAGTCTTTTTAATTCCTAAAGGAATGATGGTCAGATTTACTTACCATATAAATTGGTCAAATGAGGCTGTATGCCGGAAGACTGCCTTTTTTTTTTACTTCAGTCCCGGCAATTCAGAGAAATTCTGTTGTGAAACACTGCCACTAGTGGTCATTCAGTATAATCTGCAGATGGAAAAGTCCACTGTTAGCATATTTACTATAAACAGTACAAAAAATTGTGATTTTTATAACGGGTAAACAGATCAATTCTATAAAGTCTCTATTATTGTGAAAATCATCAGCACGTTAGAAAATCAAATTTTGTGTTTTTAACCTCCCATACTTCACTGAATCCCATGCCTCATTTGCTAACAATCTTTAAACAACTGTAGCATGTACATTAGGATATAGATAAAGAGATCTTTTTGCCAGCCAAGTGGCAGTGTACCCATCTCACTTAATTTCTTTTAGGATATGTTACAGCAGTAGCAATTAAGCCAGCTGATAAGTTGATCGAGGAAGGGTTAGGCTACAGTTAATGGGAATAATAAAAGCTATGAATAGCATGTTCATCATCATCATCTTAGGTAATTCCTATCAGTTCAGCAATAGTCAAGTTGAGACCCTTATGCTCACTTACCTTCATATAAATTTAGAAGTCTCAAAAAATGCCCTTATTTCTTTAATCTTACCATCTTAGTTTTCATTTGGGCATCCTGTCTACCCTGCTACTTATTTCATTACCAAGATAAATTTATGCTGCTGCTTGCTAGGCAACAGAGTAGCCCTCCGGTCAGACAACATCTTGCTTTAACTTTATGATGTCATCTTGCTAGGCAACAGATTGGCCCTCAGGTCAGACAACATCTTGCTTTAGCTTTATGATGTCAGAGCGCCTCAGGTCCAATTGTCCTTGTGGAAGCTGTCCACACAGGAGGAGGAGCTATCAGAAGTTATGCAGTAGTTTTCTATCTGTATTGATGACTACAAGGCAAGCAGGAGGAGGAATGGTGAAGGACTCTGAACCACTCAAAGCACTGGGGCCTTTTTGAAAGAGGGACAGAGATACAAAAACAGATTATCCTTTCCAACTGTCCATCTTCAGTATCAAAGTCCAATTTACAGAGTGCAGGGGAAGACGTTAAATGAGCTTCCTTCCTTGAGAAGGTAACACTATCGTTCTAAAGTCAGATAGTGCATTTTCGCCGCAATGGTAGCAATTTCCTTGAATGGTACATTGCTAGCATCAGGATCTAAACCAGGCTTTAGTAAACTTGGAAGCAGTCAGTCTGTTATTAACTAACATGACCAACACAATGTGATCCATATTACTTCCATCCTGACTGAAATTATATTCAAGCACAGGCCCCACTGAAAGGTAGTGAGAACATTAAGATGCTGTGAAAGTCTTTTTATTTCCTCAAGGAATGATGGTCAGATTTACTTACCATATAAATTGGTCAAATGATGCTGTATGCCGGAAGACTGCCTTTTTTTTTATTTCAGTCCCGGCAATTCGGAGAAATTCTGTTGTGAAACACTGCCACTAGTGGTCATTCAGTATAATCTGCAGATGGAAAAGTCCACTGTTAGCATATTTACTATGAACAGTACAAAAAATTGTGATTTTTATAAAGGGTAAACAGATCAATTCTTTGAAGTCTCTATTATTGTGAAAATCAACAGCACGTTAGAAAATCAAATCTCAATTTGTGTTTTTAACCTCTCATACTTTCCTGAATCCCATGCCTCATTTGCTAACAATCTCTAAATAACTGTAGCATGTACATTAGGATATAGATAAAGCGATCTTTTTGCCAGCCAAGTGGCAGTGTACCCATCTCACTTCATTTCTTTTAGGATATGGTACAGCAGTAGCAATTAAGCCAGCTGATAAGTTGATCGAGGAAGGGTTAGGCTACAGTTAATGGGAATAATAAAAGCTATGAATAGCATGTTCATCATCATCATCTTAGGTAATTCCTATCAGTTCAGCAATAGCCAAGTTGAGACCCTTATGCTCACTTACCTTCATACAAATTTAGAAGTCTCAAAAAATGCCCTTATTTCTTTAATCTTACCATCTTATTAATTTGGGCATCCTGTCTACCCTGCTACTTATTTCATTACCAAGATAAATGTATCCTGCTGCTTGCTAGACAATAGAGTAGCCCTCCGGTCAGACAACATCTTGCTTTAACTTTATGATGTCATCTTGCTAGGCAACAGAGTAGCCCTCCGGTCAGACAACATCTTGCTTTAGCTTTATGATGTCAGAGCGCCTCAGGTCCAATTGTCCTTGTGGAAGCTGTCCACACAGGAGGAGGAGCTATCAGAAGTTATGCAGTAGTTTTCTATCTGTATTGATGACTACAAGGCAAGCAGGAGGAGGAATGGTGAAGGACTCTGAACCACTCCAAGCACTGGGGCCTTTTTGAAAGAGGGACGGAGATACAAAAACAGATTATCCTTTCCAACTGTCCATCTTAAGTATCAAAGTCCATTTACATAGTGCAGGGGAAGACGTTAAATGAGCTTCCTTCCGTGAGAATGTAACACTATTGTTCTAAAGTCAGATAGTGCATTTTCGCAGCAATGGCAGCAATTTCCTTGAATGGTACATTGCTAGCATCTGGATCTAAACCAGGCTTTAGTAAACTTGGAAGCAGTCAGTCTGTTATTAACAAACATGACCAACACAATGTGATCCATATTACTTCCATCCTGACTGAAATTATATTCAAGCACAGGCCCCACTGGAAGGTAGTGAGAACATTAAGATGCTGTGAAAGTCTTTTTAATTCCTAAAGGAATGATGGTCAGATTTACTTACCATATAAATTGGTCAAATGAGGCTGTATGCCGGAAGACTGCCTTTTTTTTTACTTCAGTCCCGGCAATTCAGAGAAATTCTGTTGTGAAACACTGCCACTAGTGGTCATTCAGTATAATCTGCAGATGGAAAAGTCCACTGTTAGCATATTTACTATAAACAGTACAAAAAATTGTGATTTTTATAAAGGGTAAACAGATCAATTCTATAAAGTCTCTATTATTGTGAAAATCATCAGCACGTTAGAAAATCAAATTTTGTGTTTTTAACCTCCCATACTTCACTGAATCCCATGCCTCATTTGCTAACAATCTCTAAACAACTGTAGCATGTACATTAGGATATAGATAAAGAGATCTTTTTGCCAGCCAAGTGACAGTGTACCCATCTCACTTAATTTCTTTTAGGATATGTTACAGCAGTAGCAATTAAGCCAGCTGATAAGTTGATCGAGGAAGGGTTAGGCTACAGTTAATGGGAATAATAAAAGCTATGAATAGCATGTTCATCATCATCATCTTAGGTAATTCCTATCAGTTCAGCAATAGTCAAGTTGAGACCCTTATGCTCACTTACCTTCATATAAATTTAGAAGTCTCAAAAAATGCCCTTAATTCTTTAATCTTACCATCTTAGTTTTCATTTGGGCATCCTGTCTACCCTGCTACTTATTTCATTACCAAGATAAATTTATGCTGCTGCTTGCTAGGCAACAGAGTAGCCCTCCGGTCAGACAACATCTTGCTTTAACTTTATGATGTCATCTTGCTAGGCAACAGATTGGCCCTCAGGTCAGACAACATCTTGCTTTAGCTTTATGATGTCAGAGCGCCTCAGGTCCAATTGTCCTTGTGGAAGCTGTCCACACAGGAGGAGGAGCTATCAGAAGTTATGCAGTAGTTTTCTATCTGTATTGATGACTACAAGGCAAGCAGGAGGAGGAATGGTGAAGGACTCTGAACCACTCAAAGCACTGGGGCTTTTTTGAAAGAGGGACAGAGATACAAAAACAGATTATCCTTTCCAACTGTCCATCTTCAGTATCAAAGTCCAATTTACAGAGTGCAGGGGAAGACGTTAAATGAGCTTCCTTCCGTGAGAAGGTAACACTATCGTTCTAAAGTCAGATAGTGCATTTTCGCCGCAATGGTAGCAATTTCCTTGAATGGTACATTGCTAGCATCAGGATCTAAACCAGGCTTTAGTAAACTTGGAAGCAGTCAGTCTGTTATTAACTAACATGACCAACACAATGTGATCCATATTACTTCCATCTTGACTGAAATTATATTCAAGCACAGGCCCCACTGAAAGGTAGTGAGAACATTAAGATGCTGTGAAAGTCTTTTTATTTCCTCAAGGAATGATGGTCAGATTTACTTACCATATAAATTGGTCAAATGATGCTGTATGCCGGAAGACTGCCTTTTTTTTTTATTTCAGTCCCGGCAATTCGGAGAAATTCTGTTGTGAAACACTGCCACTAGTGGTCATTCAGTATAATCTGCAGATGGAAAAGTCCACTGTTAGCATATTTACTATGAACAGTACAAAAAATTGTGATTTTTATAAAGGGTAAACAGATCAATTCTTTGAAGTCTCTATTATTGTGAAAATCAACAGCACGTTAGAAAATCAAATCTCAATTTGTGTTTTTAACCTCTCATACTTTCCTGAATCCCATGCCTCATTTGCTAACAATCTCTAAATAACTGTAGCATGTACATTAGGATATAGATAAAGCGATCTTTTTGCCAGCCAAGTGGCAGTGTACCCATCTCACTTCATTTCTTTTAGGATATGGTACAGCAGTAGCAATTAAGCCAGCTGATAAGTTGATCGAGGAAGGGTTAGGCTACAGTTAATGGGAATAATAAAAGCTATGAATAGCATGTTCATCATCATCATCTTAGGTAATTCCTATCAGTTCAGCAATAGCCAAGTTGAGACCCTTATGCTCACTTACCTTCATACAAATTTAGAAGTCTCAAAAAATGCCCTTATTTCTTTAATCTTACCATCTTATTAATTTGGGCATCCTGTCTACCCTGCTACTTATTTCATTACCAAGATAAATTTATCCTGCTGCTTGCTAGGCAACAGAGTAGCCCTCCGGTCAGACAACATCTTGCTTTAACTTTATGATGTCATCTTGCTAGGCAACAGATTGGCCCTCAGGTCAGACAACATCTTGCTTTAGCTTTATGATGTCAGAGCGCCTCAGGTCCAATTGTCCTTGTGGAAGCTGTCCACACAGGAGGTGGAGCTATCAGAAGTTATGCAGTAGTTTTCTATCTGTATTGATGACTACAAGGCAAGCAGGAGGAGGAATGGTGAAGGACTCTGAACCACTCAAAGCACTGGGGCCTTTTTGAAAGAGGGACAGAGATACAAAAACAGATTATCCTTTCCAACTGTCCATCTTAAGTATCAAAGTCCAATTTACAGAGTGCAGGGGGAGACGTTAAATGAGCTTCCTTCCGTGAGAATGTAACACTATTGTTCTAAAGTTAGATAGTGCATTTTCGCCGCAATGGCAGCAATTTCCTTGAATGGTACATTGCTAGCATCTGGATCTAAACCAGGCTTTAGTAAACTTGGAAGCAGTCAGTCTGTTATTAACAAACATGACCAACACAATGTGATCCATATTACTTCCATCTTGACTGAAATTATATTCAAGCACAGGCCCCACTGGAAGGTAGTGAGAACATTAAGATGCTGTGAAAGTCTTTTTAATTCCTAAAGGAATGATGGTCAGATTTACTTACCATATAAATTGGTCAAATGAGGCTGTATGCCGAAAGACTGCCTTTTTTTTTTTTTAACTTCAGTCCCGGCAATTCAGAGAAATTCTGTTGTGAAACACTGCCACTGCTGGTCATTCAGTATAATCTGCAGATGGAAAAGTCCACTGTTAGCATATTTAGTATAAACAGTACAAACAATTGTGATTTTTATAAAGGGTAAACAGATCAATTCTATAAAGTCTCTATTATTGTGAAAATCATCAGCACGTTAGAAAATCAAATTTTGTGTTTTTAACCTCCCATACTTCACTGAATCCCATGCCTCATTTGCTAACAATCTCTAAACAACTGTAGCATGTACATTAGGATATAGATAAAGAGATCTTTTTGCCAGCCAAGTGGCAGTGTACCCATCTCACTTAATTTCTTTTAGGATATGTTACAGCAGTAGCAATTAAGCCAGCTGATAAGTTGATCGAGGAAGGGTTAGGCTACAGTTAATGGGAATAATAAAAGCTATGAATAGCATGTTCATCATCATCATCTTAGGTAATTCCTATCAGTTCAGCAATAGTCAAGTTGAGACCCTTATGCTCACTTACCTTCATATAAATTTAGAAGTCTCAAAAAATGCCCTTATTTCTTTAATCTTACCATCTTAGTTTTCATTTGGGCATCCTGTCTACCCTGCTACTTATTTCATTACCAAGATAAATTTATCCTGCTGCTTGCTAGGCAACAGAGTAGCCCTCCGGTCAGACAACATCTTGCTTTAACTTTATGATGTCATCTTGCTAGGCAACAGATTGGCCCTCAGGTCAGACAACATCTTGCTTTAGCTTTATGATGTCAGAGCGCCTCAGGTCCAATTGTCCTTGTGGAAGCTGTCCACACAGGAGGAGGAGCTATCAGAAGTTATGCAGTAGTTTTCTATCTGTATTGATGACTACAAGGCAAGCAGGAGGAGGAATGGTGAAGGACTCTGAACCACTCCAAGCACTGGGGCCTTTTTGAAAGAGGGACGGAGATACAAAAACAGATTATCCTTTCCAACTGTCCATCTTAAGTATCAAAGTCCAATTTACAGACTGCAGGGGAAGACGTTAAATGAGCTTCCTTCCGTGAGAATGTAACACTATTGTTCTAAAGTCAGATAGTGCATTTTCGCCGCAATGGCAGCAATTTCCTTGAATGGTACATTGCTAGCATCTGGATCTAAACCAGGCTTTAGTAAACTTGGAAGCAGTCAGTCTGTTATTAACAAACATGACCAACACAATGTGATCCATATTACTTCCATCTTGACTGAAATTATATTCAAGCACAGGCCCCACTGGAAGGTAGTGAGAACATTAAGATGCTGTGAAAGTCTTTTTAATTCCTAAAGGAATGATGGTCAGATTTACTTACCATATAAATTGGTCAAATGAGGCTGTATGCCGGAAGACTGCCTTTTTTTTTTACTTCAGTCCCGGCAATTCAGAGAAATTCTGTTGTGAAACACTGCCACTAGTGGTCATTCAGTATAATCTGCAGATGGAAAAGTCCACTGTTAGCATATTTACTATAAACAGTACAAAAAATTGTGATTTTTATAAAGGGTAAACAGATCAATTCTATAAAGTCTCTATTATTGTGAAAATCATCAGCACGTTAGAAAATCAAATTTTGTGTTTTTAACCTCCCATACTTCACTGAATCCCATGCCTCATTTGCTAACAATCTCTAAACAACTGTAGCATGTACATTAGGATATAGATAAAGAGATCTTTTTGCCAGCCAAGTGACAGTGTACCCATCTCACTTAATTTCTTTTAGGATATGTTACAGCAGTAGCAATTAAGCCAGCTGATAAGTTGATCGAGGAAGGGTTAGGCTACAGTTAATGGGAATAATAAAAGCTATGAATAGCATGTTCATCATCATCATCTTAGGTAATTCCTATCAGTTCAGCAATAGTCAAGTTGAGACCCTTATGCTCACTTACCTTCATATAAATTTAGAAATCTCAAAAAATGCCCTTATTTCTTTAATCTTACCATCTTAGTTTTCATTTGGGCATCCTGTCTACCCTGCTACTTATTTCATTACCAAGATAAATTTATCCTGCTGCTTGCTAGGCAACAGAGCAGCCCTCCGGTCAGACAACATCTTGCTTTAACTTTATGATGTCATCTTGCTAGGCAACAGATTGGCCCTCAGGTCAGACAACATCTTGCTTTAGCTTTATGATGTCAGAGCGCCTCAGGTCCAATTGTCCTTGTGGAAGCTGTCCACACAGGAGGAGGAGCTATCAGAAGTTATGCAGTAGTTTTCTATCTGTATTGATGACTACAAGGCAAGCAGGAGGAGGAATGGTGAAGGACTCTGAACCACTCAAAGCACTGGGGCCTTTTTGAAAGAGGGACAGAGATACAAAAACAGATTATCCTTTCCAACTGTCCATCTTCAGTATCAAAGTCCAATTTACAGAGTGCAGGGGAAGACGTTAAATGAGCTTCCTTCCGTGAGAAGGTAACACTATCGTTCTAAAGTCAGATAGTGCATTTTCGCCGCAATGGTAGCAATTTCCTTGAATGGTACATTGCTAGCATCAGGATCTAAACCAGGCTTTAGTAAACTTGGAAGCAGTCAGTCTGTTATTAACTAACATGACCAACACAATGTGATCCATATTACTTCCATCTTGACTGAAATTATATTCAAGCACAGGCCCCACTGAAAGGTAGTGAGAACATTAAGATGCTGTGAAAGTCTTTTTATTTCCTCAAGGAATGATGGTCAGATTTACTTACCATATAAATTGGTCAAATGATGCTGTATGCCGGAAGACTGCCTTTTTTTTTTATTTCAGTCCCGGCAATTCGGAGAAATTCTGTTGTGAAACACTGCCACTAGTGGTCATTCAGTATAATCTGCAGATGGAAAAGTCCACTGTTAGCATATTTACTATGAACAGTACAAAAAATTGTGATTTTTATAAAGGGTAAACAGATCAATTCTTTGAAGTCTCTATTATTGTGAAAATCAACAGCACGTTAGAAAATCAAATCTCAATTTGTGTTTTTAACCTCTCATACTTTCCTGAATCCCATGCCTCATTTGCTAACAATCTCTAAATAACTGTAGCATGTACATTAGGATATAGATAAAGCGATCTTTTTGCCAGCCAAGTGGCAGTGTACCCATCTCACTTCATTTCTTTTAGGATATGGTACACCAGTAGCAATTAAGCCAGCTGATAAGTTGATCGAGGAAGGGTTAGGCTACAGTTAATGGGAATAATAAAAGCTATGAATAGCATGTTCATCATCATCATCTTAGGTAATTCCTATCAGTTCAGCAATAGCCAAGTTGAGACCCTTATGCTCACTTACCTTCATACAAATTTAGAAGTCTCAAAAAATGCCCTTATTTCTTTAATCTTACCATCTTATTAATTTGGGCATCCTGTCTACCCTGCTACTTATTTCATTACCAAGATAAATGTATCCTGCTGCTTGCTAGACAATAGAGAAGCCCTCCGGTCAGACAACATCTTGCTTTAACTTTATGATGTCATCTTGCTAGGCAACAGAGTAGCCCTCCGGTCAGACAACATCTTGCTTTAGCTTTATGATGTCAGAGCGCCTCAGGTCCAATTGTCCTTGTGGAAGCTGTCCACACAGGAGGAGGAGCTATCAGAAGTTATGCAGTAGTTTTCTATCTGTATTGATGACTACAAGGCAAGCAGGAGGAGGAATGGTGAAGGACTCTGAACCACTCCAAGCACTGGGGCCTTTTTGAAAGAGGGACGGAGATACAAAAACAGATTATCCTTTCCAACTGTCCATCTTAAGTATCAAAGTCCATTTACATAGTGCAGGGGAAGACGTTAAATGAGCTTCCTTCCGTGAGAATGTAACACTATTGTTCTAAAGTCAGATAGTGCATTTTCGCAGCAATGGCAGCAATTTCCTTGAATGGTACATTGCTAGCATCTGGATCTAAACCAGGCTTTAGTAAACTTGGAAGCAGTCAGTCTGTTATTAACAAACATGACCAACACAATGTGATCCATATTACTTCCATCTTGACTGAAATTATATTCAAGCACAGGCCCCACTGGAAGGTAGTGAGAACATTAAGATGCTGTGAAAGTCTTTTTAATTCCTAAAGGAATGATGGTCAGATTTACTTACCATATAAATTGGTCAAATGAGGCTGTATGCCGGAAGACTGCCTTTTTTTTTTACTTCAGTCCCGGCAATTCAGAGAAATTCTGTTGTGAAACACTGCCACTAGTGGTCATTCAGTATAATCTGCAGATGGAAAAGTCCACTGTTAGCATATTTACTATAAACAGTACAAAAAATTGTGATTTTTATAAAGGGTAAACAGATCAATTCTATAAAGTCTCTATTATTGTGAAAATCATCAGCACGTTAGAAAATCAAATTTTGTGTTTTTAACCTCCCATACTTCACTGAATCCCATGCCTCATTTGCTAACAATCTCTAAACAACTGTAGCATGTACATTAGGATATAGATAAAGAGATCTTTTTGCCAGCCAAGTGACAGTGTACCCATCTCACTTAATTTCTTTTAGGATATGTTACAGCAGTAGCAATTAAGCCAGCTGATAAGTTGATCGAGGAAGGGTTAGGCTACAGTTAATGGGAATAATAAAAGCTATGAATAGCATGTTCATCATCATCATCTTAGGTAATTCCTATCAGTTCAGCAATAGTCAAGTTGAGACCCTTATGCTCACTTACCTTCATATAAATTTAGAAGTCTCAAAAAATGCCCTTATTTCTTTAATCTTACCATCTTAGTTTTCATTTGGGCATCCTGTCTACCCTGCTACTTATTTCATTACCAAGATAAATTTATCCTGCTGCTTGCTAGGCAACAGAGCAGCCCTCCGGTCAGACAACATCTTGCTTTAACTTTATGATGTCATCTTGCTAGGCAACAGATTGGCCCTCAGGTCAGACAACATCTTGCTTTAGCTTTATGATGTCAGAGCGCCTCAGGTCCAATTGTCCTTGTGGAAGCTGTCCACACAGGAGGAGGAGCTATCAGAAGTTATGCAGTAGTTTTCTATCTGTATTGATGACTACAAGGCAAGCAGGAGGAGGAATGGTGAAGGACTCTGAACCACTCAAAGCACTGGGGCCTTTTTGAAAGAGGGACAGAGATACAAAAACAGATTATCCTTTCCAACTGTCCATCTTCAGTATCAAAGTCCAATTTACAGAGTGCAGGGGAAGACGTTAAATGAGCTTCCTTCCGTGAGAAGGTAACACTATCGTTCTAAAGTCAGATAGTGCATTTTCGCCGCAATGGTAGCAATTTCCTTGAATGGTACATTGCTAGCATCAGGATCTAAACCAGGCTTTAGTAAACTTGGAAGCAGTCAGTCTGTTATTAACTAACATGACCAACACAATGTGATCCATATTACTTCCATCTTGACTGAAATTATATTCAAGCACAGGCCCCACTGAAAGGTAGTGAGAACATTAAGATGCTGTGAAAGTCTTTTTATTTCCTCAAGGAATGATGGTCAGATTTACTTACCATATAAATTGGTCAAATGATGCTGTATGCCGGAAGACTGCCTTTTTTTTTTATTTCAGTCCCGGCAATTCGGAGAAATTCTGTTGTGAAACACTGCCACTAGTGGTCATTCAGTATAATCTGCAGATGGAAAAGTCCACTGTTAGCATATTTACTATGAACAGTACAAAAAATTGTGATTTTTATAAAGGGTAAACAGATCAATTCTTTGAAGTCTCTATTATTGTGAAAATCAACAGCACGTTAGAAAATCAAATCTCAATTTGTGTTTTTAACCTCTCATACTTTCCTGAATCCCATGCCTCATTTGCTAACAATCTCTAAATAACTGTAGCATGTACATTAGGATATAGATAAAGCGATCTTTTTGCCAGCCAAGTGGCAGTGTACCCATCTCACTTCATTTCTTTTAGGATATGGTACACCAGTAGCAATTAAGCCAGCTGATAAGTTGATCGAGGAAGGGTTAGGCTACAGTTAATGGGAATAATAAAAGCTATGAATAGCATGTTCATCATCATCATCTTAGGTAATTCCTATCAGTTCAGCAATAGCCAAGTTGAGACCCTTATGCTCACTTACCTTCATACAAATTTAGAAGTCTCAAAAAATGCCCTTATTTCTTTAATCTTACCATCTTATTAATTTGGGCATCCTGTCTACCCTGCTACTTATTTCATTACCAAGATAAATGTATCCTGCTGCTTGCTAGACAATAGAGAAGCCCTCCGGTCAGACAACATCTTGCTTTAACTTTATGATGTCATCTTGCTAGGCAACAGAGTAGCCCTCCGGTCAGACAACATCTTGCTTTAGCTTTATGATGTCAGAGCGCCTCAGGTCCAATTGTCCTTGTGGAAGCTGTCCACACAGGAGGAGGAGCTATCAGAAGTTATGCAGTAGTTTTCTATCTGTATTGATGACTACAAGGCAAGCAGGAGGAGGAATGGTGAAGGACTCTGAACCACTCCAAGCACTGGGGCCTTTTTGAAAGAGGGACGGAGATACAAAAACAGATTATCCTTTCCAACTGTCCATCTTAAGTATCAAAGTCCATTTACATAGTGCAGGGGAAGACGTTAAATGAGCTTCCTTCCGTGAGAATGTAACACTATTGTTCTAAAGTCAGATAGTGCATTTTCGCAGCAATGGCAGCAATTTCCTTGAATGGTACATTGCTAGCATCTGGATCTAAACCAGGCTTTAGTAAACTTGGAAGCAGTCAGTCTGTTATTAACAAACATGACCAACACAATGTGATCCATATTACTTCCATCTTGACTGAAATTATATTCAAGCACAGGCCCCACTGGAAGGTAGTGAGAACATTAAGATGCTGTGAAAGTCTTTTTAATTCCTAAAGGAATGATGGTCAGATTTACTTACCATATAAATTGGTCAAATGAGGCTGTATGCCGGAAGACTGCCTTTTTTTTTTACTTCAGTCCCGGCAATTCAGAGAAATTCTGTTGTGAAACACTGCCACTAGTGGTCATTCAGTATAATCTGCAGATGGAAAAGTCCACTGTTAGCATATTTACTATAAACAGTACAAAAAATTGTGATTTTTATAAAGGGTAAACAGATCAATTCTATAAAGTCTCTATTATTGTGAAAATCATCAGCACGTTAGAAAATCAAATTTTGTGTTTTTAACCTCCCATACTTCACTGAATCCCATGCCTCATTTGCTAACAATCTCTAAACAACTGTAGCATGTACATTAGGATATAGATAAAGAGATCTTTTTGCCAGCCAAGTGACAGTGTACCCATCTCACTTAATTTCTTTTAGGATATGTTACAGCAGTAGCAATTAAGCCAGCTGATAAGTTGATCGAGGAAGGGTTAGGCTACAGTTAATGGGAATAATAAAAGCTATGAATAGCATGTTCATCATCATCATCTTAGGTAATTCCTATCAGTTCAGCAATAGTCAAGTTGAGACCCTTATGCTCACTTACCTTCATATAAATTTAGAAGTCTCAAAAAATGCCCTTATTTCTTTAATCTTACCATCTTAGTTTTCATTTGGGCATCCTGTCTACCCTGCTACTTATTTCATTACCAAGATAAATTTATGCTGCTGCTTGCTAGGCAACAGAGTAGCCCTCCGGTCAGACAACATCTTGCTTTAACTTTATGATGTCATCTTGCTAGGCAACAGATTGGCCCTCAGGTCAGACAACATCTTGCTTTAGCTTTATGATGTCAGAGCGCCTCAGGTCCAATTGTCCTTGTGGAAGCTGTCCACACAGGAGGAGGAGCTATCAGAAGTTATGCAGTAGTTTTCTATCTGTATTGATGACTACAAGGCAAGCAGGAGGAGGAATGGTGAAGGACTCTGAACCACTCAAAGCACTGGGGCCTTTTTGAAAGAGGGACAGAGATACAAAAACAGATTATCCTTTCCAACTGTCCATCTTCAGTATCAAAGTCCAATTTACAGAGTGCAGGGGAAGACGTTAAATGAGCTTCCTTCCGTGAGAAGGTAACACTATCGTTCTAAAGTCAGATAGTGCATTTTCGCCGCAATGGTAGCAATTTCCTTGAATGGTACATTGCTAGCATCAGGATCTAAACCAGGCTTTAGTAAACTTGGAAGCAGTCAGTCTGTTATTAACTAACATGACCAACACAATGTGATCCATATTACTTCCATCTTGACTGAAATTATATTCAAGCACAGGCCCCACTGAAAGGTAGTGAGAACATTAAGATGCTGTGAAAGTCTTTTTATTTCCTCAAGGAATGATGGTCAGATTTACTTACCATATAAATTGGTCAAATGATGCTGTATGCCGGAAGACTGCCTTTTTTTTTTATTTCAGTCCCGGCAATTCGGAGAAATTCTGTTGTGAAACACTGCCACTAGTGGTCATTCAGTATAATCTGCAGATGGAAAAGTCCACTGTTAGCATATTTACTATGAACAGTACAAAAAATTGTGATTTTTATAAAGGGTAAACAGATCAATTCTTTGAAGTCTCTATTATTGTGAAAATCAACAGCACGTTAGAAAATCAAATCTCAATTTGTGTTTTTAACCTCTCATACTTTCCTGAATCCCATGCCTCATTTGCTAACAATCTCTAAATAACTGTAGCATGTACATTAGGATATAGATAAAGCGATCTTTTTGCCAGCCAAGTGGCAGTGTACCCATCTCACTTCATTTCTTTTAGGATATGGTACACCAGTAGCAATTAAGCCAGCTGATAAGTTGATCGAGGAAGGGTTAGGCTACAGTTAATGGGAATAATAAAAGCTATGAATAGCATGTTCATCATCATCATCTTAGGTAATTCCTATCAGTTCAGCAATAGCCAAGTTGAGACCCTTATGCTCACTTACCTTCATACAAATTTAGAAGTCTCAAAAAATGCCCTTATTTCTTTAATCTTACCATCTTATTAATTTGGGCATCCTGTCTACCCTGCTACTTATTTCATTACCAAGATAAATGTATCCTGCTGCTTGCTAGACAATAGAGAAGCCCTCCGGTCAGACAACATCTTGCTTTAACTTTATGATGTCATCTTGCTAGGCAACAGAGTAGCCCTCCGGTCAGACAACATCTTGCTTTAGCTTTATGATGTCAGAGCGCCTCAGGTCCAATTGTCCTTGTGGAAGCTGTCCACACAGGAGGAGGAGCTATCAGAAGTTATGCAGTAGTTTTCTATCTGTATTGATGACTACAAGGCAAGCAGGAGGAGGAATGGTGAAGGACTCTGAACCACTCCAAGCACTGGGGCCTTTTTGAAAGAGGGACGGAGATACAAAAACAGATTATCCTTTCCAACTGTCCATCTTAAGTATCAAAGTCCAATTTACAGAGTGCAGGGGGAGACGTTAAATGAGCTTCCTTCCGTGAGAATGTAACACTATTGTTCTAAAGTTAGATAGTGCATTTTCGCCGCAATGGCAGCAATTTCCTTGAATGGTACATTGCTAGCATCTGGATCTAAACCAGGCTTTAGTAAACTTGGAAGCAGTCAGTCTGTTATTAACAAACATGACCAACACAATGTGATCCATATTACTTCCATCTTGACTGAAATTATATTCAAGCACAGGCCCCACTGGAAGGTAGTGAGAACATTAAGATGCTGTGAAAGTCTTTTTAATTCCTAAAGGAATGATGGTCAGATTTACTTACCATATAAATTGGTCAAATGAGGCTGTATGCCGGAAGACTGCCTTTTTTTTTTTTTAACTTCAGTCCCGGCAATTCAGAGAAATTCTGTTGTGAAACACTGCCACTGCTGGTCATTCAGTATAATCTGCAGATGGAAAAGTCCACTGTTAGCATATTTAGTATAAACAGTACAAACAATTGTGATTTTTATAAAGGGTAAACAGATCAATTCTATAAAGTCTCTATTATTGTGAAAATCATCAGCACGTTAGAAAATCAAATTTTGTGTTTTTAACCTCCCATACTTCACTGAATCCCATGCCTCATTTGCTAACAATCTCTAAACAACTGTAGCATGTACATTAGGATATAGATAAAGAGATCTTTTTGCCAGCCAAGTGGCAGTGTACCCATCTCACTTAATTTCTTTTAGGATATGTTACAGCAGTAGCAATTAAGCCAGCTGATAAGTTGATCGAGGAAGGGTTAGGCTACAGTTAATGGGAATAATAAAAGCTATGAATAGCATGTTCATCATCATCATCTTAGGTAATTCCTATCAGTTCAGCAATAGTCAAGTTGAGACCCTTATGCTCACTTACCTTCATATAAATTTAGAAGTCTCAAAAAATGCCCTTATTTCTTTAATCTTACCATCTTAGTTTTCATTTGGGCATCCTGTCTACCCTGCTACTTATTTCATTACAAAGATAAATTTATCCTGCTGCTTGCTAGGCAACAGAGTAGCCCTCCGGTCAGACAACATCTTGCTTTAACTTTATGATGTCATCTTGCTAGGCAACAGATTGGCCCTCAGGTCAGACAACATCTTGCTTTAGCTTTATGATGTCAGAGCGCCTCAGGTCCAATTGTCCTTGTGGAAGCTGTCCACACAGGAGGAGGAGCTATCAGAAGTTATGCAGTAGTTTTCTATCTGTATTGATGACTACAAGGCAAGCAGGAGGAGGAATGGTGAAGGACTCTGAACCACTCCAAGCACTGGGGCCTTTTTGAAAGAGGGACGGAGATACAAAAACAGATTATCCTTTCCAACTGTCCATCTTAAGTATCAAAGTCCAATTTACAGACTGCAGGGGAAGACGTTAAATGAGCTTCCTTCCGTGAGAATGTAACACTATTGTTCTAAAGTCAGATAGTGCATTTTCGCCGCAATGGCAGCAATTTCCTTGAATGGTACATTGCTAGCATCTGGATCTAAACCAGGCTTTAGTAAACTTGGAAGCAGTCAGTCTGTTATTAACAAACATGACCAACACAATGTGATCCATATTACTTCCATCTTGACTGAAATTATATTCAAGCACAGGCCCCACTGGAAGGTAGTGAGAACATTAAGATGCTGTGAAAGTCTTTTTAATTCCTAAAGGAATGATGGTCAGATTTACTTACCATATAAATTGGTCAAATGAGGCTGTATGCCGGAAGACTGCCTTTTTTTTTTACTTCAGTCCCGGCAATTCAGAGAAATTCTGTTGTGAAACACTGCCACTAGTGGTCATTCAGTATAATCTGCAGATGGAAAAGTCCACTGTTAGCATATTTACTATAAACAGTACAAAAAATTGTGATTTTTATAAAGGGTAAACAGATCAATTCTATAAAGTCTCTATTATTGTGAAAATCATCAGCACGTTAGAAAATCAAATTTTGTGTTTTTAACCTCCCATACTTCACTGAATCCCATGCCTCATTTGCTAACAATCTCTAAACAACTGTAGCATGTACATTAGGATATAGATAAAGAGATCTTTTTGCCAGCCAAGTGACAGTGTACCCATCTCACTTAATTTCTTTTAGGATATGTTACAGCAGTAGCAATTAAGCCAGCTGATAAGTTGATCGAGGAAGGGTTAGGCTACAGTTAATGGGAATAATAAAAGCTATGAATAGCATGTTCATCATCATCATCTTAGGTAATTCCTATCAGTTCAGCAATAGTCAAGTTGAGACCCTTATGCTCACTTACCTTCATATAAATTTAGAAATCTCAAAAAATGCCCTTATTTCTTTAATCTTACCATCTTAGTTTTCATTTGGGCATCCTGTCTACCCTGCTACTTATTTCATTACCAAGATAAATTTATCCTGCTGCTTGCTAGGCAACAGAGTAGCCCTCCGGTCAGACAACATCTTGCTTTAACTTTATGATGTCATCTTGCTAGGCAACAGATTGGCCCTCAGGTCAGACAACATCTTGCTTTAGCTTTATGATGTCAGAGCGCCTCAGGTCCAATTGTCCTTGTGGAAGCTGTCCACACAGGAGGAGGAGCTATCAGAAGTTATGCAGTAGTTTTCTATCTGTATTGATGACTACAAGGCAAGCAGGAGGAGGAATGGTGAAGGACTCTGAACCACTCAAAGCACTGGGGCCTTTTTGAAAGAGGGACAGAGATACAAAAACAGATTATCCTTTCCAACTGTCCATCTTCAGTATCAAAGTCCAATTTACAGAGTGCAGGGGAAGACGTTAAATGAGCTTCCTTCCGTGAGAAGGTAACACTATCGTTCTAAAGTCAGATAGTGCATTTTCGCCGCAATGGTAGCAATTTCCTTGAATGGTACATTGCTAGCATCAGGATCTAAACCAGGCTTTAGTAAACTTGGAAGCAGTCAGTCTGTTATTAACTAACATGACCAACACAATGTGATCCATATTACTTCCATCTTGACTGAAATTATATTCAAGCACAGGCCCCACTGAAAGGTAGTGAGAACATTAAGATGCTGTGAAAGTCTTTTTATTTCCTCAAGGAATGATGGTCAGATTTACTTACCATATAAATTGGTCAAATGATGCTGTATGCCGGAAGACTGCCTTTTTTTTTTATTTCAGTCCCGGCAATTCGGAGAAATTCTGTTGTGAAACACTGCCACTAGTGGTCATTCAGTATAATCTGCAGATGGAAAAGTCCACTGTTAGCATATTTACTATGAACAGTACAAAAAATTGTGATTTTTATAAAGGGTAAACAGATCAATTCTTTGAAGTCTCTATTATTGTGAAAATCAACAGCACGTTAGAAAATCAAATCTCAATTTGTGTTTTTAACCTCTCATACTTTCCTGAATCCCATGCCTCATTTGCTAACAATCTCTAAATAACTGTAGCATGTACATTAGGATATAGATAAAGCGATCTTTTTGCCAGCCAAGTGGCAGTGTACCCATCTCACTTCATTTCTTTTAGGATATGGTACACCAGTAGCAATTAAGCCAGCTGATAAGTTGATCGAGGAAGGGTTAGGCTACAGTTAATGGGAATAATAAAAGCTATGAATAGCATGTTCATCATCATCATCTTAGGTAATTCCTATCAGTTCAGCAATAGCCAAGTTGAGACCCTTATGCTCACTTACCTTCATACAAATTTAGAAGTCTCAAAAAATGCCCTTATTTCTTTAATCTTACCATCTTATTAATTTGGGCATCCTGTCTACCCTGCTACTTATTTCATTACCAAGATAAATGTATCCTGCTGCTTGCTAGACAATAGAGTAGCCCTCCGGTCAGACAACATCTTGCTTTAACTTTATGATGTCATCTTGCTAGGCAACAGAGTAGCCCTCCGGTCAGACAACATCTTGCTTTAGCTTTATGATGTCAGAGCGCCTCAGGTCCAATTGTCCTTGTGGAAGCTGTCCACACAGGAGGAGGAGCTATCAGAAGTTATGCAGTAGTTTTCTATCTGTATTGATGACTACAAGGCAAGCAGGAGGAGGAATGGTGAAGGACTCTGAACCACTCCAAGCACTGGGGCCTTTTTGAAAGAGGGACGGAGATACAAAAACAGATTATCCTTTCCAACTGTCCATCTTAAGTATCAAAGTCCATTTACATAGTGCAGGGGAAGACGTTAAATGAGCTTCCTTCCGTGAGAATGTAACACTATTGTTCTAAAGTCAGATAGTGCATTTTCGCAGCAATGGCAGCAATTTCCTTGAATGGTACATTGCTAGCATCTGGATCTAAACCAGGCTTTAGTAAACTTGGAAGCAGTCAGTCTGTTATTAACAAACATGACCAACACAATGTGATCCATATTACTTCCATCCTGACTGAAATTATATTCAAGCACAGGCCCCACTGGAAGGTAGTGAGAACATTAAGATGCTGTGAAAGTCTTTTTAATTCCTAAAGGAATGATGGTCAGATTTACTTACCATATAAATTGGTCAAATGAGGCTGTATGCCGGAAGACTGCCTTTTTTTTTACTTCAGTCCCGGCAATTCAGAGAACTTCTGTTGTGAAACACTGCCACTAGTGGTCATTCAGTATAATCTGCAGATGGAAAAGTCCACTGTTAGCATATTTACTATAAACAGTACAAAAAATTGTGATTTTTATAAAGGGTAAACAGATCAATTCTATAAAGTCTCTATTATTGTGAAAATCATCAGCACGTTAGAAAATCAAATTTTGTGTTTTTAACCTCCCATACTTCACTGAATCCCATGCCTCATTTGCTAACAATCTCTAAACAACTGTAGCATGTACATTAGGATATAGATAAAGAGATCTTTTTGCCAGCCAAGTGACAGTGTACCCATCTCACTTAATTTCTTTTAGGATATGTTACAGCAGTAGCAATTAAGCCAGCTGATAAGTTGATCGAGGAAGGGTTAGGCTACAGTTAATGGGAATAATAAAAGCTATGAATAGCATGTTCATCATCATCATCTTAGGTAATTCCTATCAGTTCAGCAATAGTCAAGTTGAGACCCTTATGCTCACTTACCTTCATATAAATTTAGAAATCTCAAAAAATGCCCTTATTTCTTTAATCTTACCATCTTAGTTTTCATTTGGGCATCCTGTCTACCCTGCTACTTATTTCATTACCAAGATAAATTTATCCTGCTGCTTGCTAGGCAACAGAGTAGCCCTCCGGTCAGACAACATCTTGCTTTAACTTTATGATGTCATCTTGCTAGGCAACAGATTGGCCCTCAGGTCAGACAACATCTTGCTTTAGCTTTATGATGTCAGAGCGCCTCAGGTCCAATTGTCCTTGTGGAAGCTGTCCACACAGGAGGAGGAGCTATCAGAAGTTATGCAGTAGTTTTCTATCTGTATTGATGACTACAAGGCAAGCAGGAGGAGGAATGGTGAAGGACTCTGAACCACTCAAAGCACTGGGGCCTTTTTGAAAGAGGGACAGAGATACAAAAACAGATTATCCTTTCCAACTGTCCATCTTCAGTATCAAAGTCCAATTTACAGAGTGCAGGGGAAGACGTTAAATGAGCTTCCTTCCGTGAGAAGGTAACACTATCGTTCTAAAGTCAGATAGTGCATTTTCGCCGCAATGGTAGCAATTTCCTTGAATGGTACATTGCTAGCATCAGGATCTAAACCAGGCTTTAGTAAACTTGGAAGCAGTCAGTCTGTTATTAACTAACATGACCAACACAATGTGATCCATATTACTTCCATCTTGACTGAAATTATATTCAAGCACAGGCCCCACTGAAAGGTAGTGAGAACATTA
Organism: Lissotriton helveticus; assembly: GCF_964261635.1. Classification (NCBI taxonomy): domain Eukaryota; kingdom Metazoa; phylum Chordata; class Amphibia; order Caudata; family Salamandridae; genus Lissotriton; species Lissotriton helveticus. The sequence continues at coordinate 1,184,867,282 of NC_136067.1, forward strand.
AGATGCTGTGAAAGTCTTTTTATTTCCTCAAGGAATGATGGTCAGATTTACTTACCATATAAATTGGTCAAATGATGCTGTATGCCGGAAGACTGCCTTTTTTTTTTATTTCAGTCCCGGCAATTCGGAGAAATTCTGTTGTGAAACACTGCCACTAGTGGTCATTCAGTATAATCTGCAGATGGAAAAGTCCACTGTTAGCATATTTACTATGAACAGTACAAAAAATTGTGATTTTTATAAAGGGTAAACAGATCAATTCTTTGAAGTCTCTATTATTGTGAAAATCAACAGCACGTTAGAAAATCAAATCTCAATTTGTGTTTTTAACCTCTCATACTTTCCTGAATCCCATGCCTCATTTGCTAACAATCTCTAAATAACTGTAGCATGTACATTAGGATATAGATAAAGCGATCTTTTTGCCAGCCAAGTGGCAGTGTACCCATCTCACTTCATTTCTTTTAGGATATGGTACACCAGTAGCAATTAAGCCAGCTGATAAGTTGATCGAGGAAGGGTTAGGCTACAGTTAATGGGAATAATAAAAGCTATGAATAGCATGTTCATCATCATCATCTTAGGTAATTCCTATCAGTTCAGCAATAGCCAAGTTGAGACCCTTATGCTCACTTACCTTCATACAAATTTAGAAGTCTCAAAAAATGCCCTTATTTCTTTAATCTTACCATCTTATTAATTTGGGCATCCTGTCTACCCTGCTACTTATTTCATTACCAAGATAAATGTATCCTGCTGCTTGCTAGACAATAGAGTAGCCCTCCGGTCAGACAACATCTTGCTTTAACTTTATGATGTCATCTTGCTAGGCAACAGAGTAGCCCTCCGGTCAGACAACATCTTGCTTTAGCTTTATGATGTCAGAGCGCCTCAGGTCCAATTGTCCTTGTGGAAGCTGTCCACACAGGAGGAGGAGCTATCAGAAGTTATGCAGTAGTTTTCTATCTGTATTGATGACTACAAGGCAAGCAGGAGGAGGAATGGTGAAGGACTCTGAACCACTCCAAGCACTGGGGCCTTTTTGAAAGAGGGACGGAGATACAAAAACAGATTATCCTTTCCAACTGTCCATCTTAAGTATCAAAGTCCATTTACATAGTGCAGGGGAAGACGTTAAATGAGCTTCCTTCCGTGAGAATGTAACACTATTGTTCTAAAGTCAGATAGTGCATTTTCGCAGCAATGGCAGCAATTTCCTTGAATGGTACATTGCTAGCATCTGGATCTAAACCAGGCTTTAGTAAACTTGGAAGCAGTCAGTCTGTTATTAACAAACATGACCAACACAATGTGATCCATATTACTTCCATCCTGACTGAAATTATATTCAAGCACAGGCCCCACTGGAAGGTAGTGAGAACATTAAGATGCTGTGAAAGTCTTTTTAATTCCTAAAGGAATGATGGTCAGATTTACTTACCATATAAATTGGTCAAATGAGGCTGTATGCCGGAAGACTGCCTTTTTTTTTACTTCAGTCCCGGCAATTCAGAGAAATTCTGTTGTGAAACACTGCCACTAGTGGTCATTCAGTATAATCTGCAGATGGAAAAGTCCACTGTTAGCATATTTACTATAGACAGTACAAAAAATTGTGATTTTTATAACGGGTAAACAGATCAATTCTATAAAGTCTCTATTATTGTGAAAATCATCAGCACGTTAGAAAATCAAATTTTGTGTTTTTAACCTCCCATACTTCACTGAATCCCATGCCTCATTTGCTAACAATCTCTAAACAACTGTAGCATGTACATTAGGATATAGATAAAGAGATCTTTTTGCCAGCCAAGTGACAGTGTACCCATCTCACTTAATTTCTTTTAGGATATGTTACAGCAGTAGCAATTAAGCCAGCTGATAAGTTGATCGAGGAAGGGTTAGGCTACAGTTAATGGGAATAATAAAAGCTATGAATAGCATGTTCATCATCATCATCTTAGGTAATTCTTATCAATTCAGCAATAGTCAAGTTGAGACCCTTATGCTCACTTACCTTCATATAAATTTAGAAGTCTCAAAAAATGCCCTTAATTCTTTAATCTTACCATCTTAGTTTTCATTTGGGCATCCTGTCTACCCTGCTACTTATTTCATTACCAAGATAAATTTATGCTGCTGCTTGCTAGGCAACAGAGTAGCCCTCCGGTCAGACAACATCTTGCTTTAACTTTATGATGTCATCTTGCTAGGCAACAGATTGGCCCTCAGGTCAGACAACATCTTGCTTTAGCTTTATGATGTCAGAGCGCCTCAGGTCCAATTGTCCTTGTGGAAGCTGTCCACACAGGAGGAGGAGCTATCAGAAGTTATGCAGTAGTTTTCTATCTGTATTGATGACTACAAGGCAAGCAGGAGGAGGAATGGTGAAGGACTCTGAACCACTCAAAGCACTGGGGCCTTTTTGAAAGAGGGACAGAGATACAAAAACAGATTATCCTTTCCAACTGTCCATCTTCAGTATCAAAGTCCAATTTACAGAGTGCAGGGGAAGACGTTAAATGAGCTTCCTTCCGTGAGAAGGTAACACTATCGTTCTAAAGTCAGATAGTGCATTTTCGCCGCAATGGTAGCAATTTCCTTGAATGGTACATTGCTAGCATCAGGATCTAAACCAGGCTTTAGTAAACTTGGAAGCAGTCAGTCTGTTATTAACTAACATGACCAACACAATGTGATCCATATTACTTCCATCTTGACTGAAATTATATTCAAGCACAGGCCCCACTGAAAGGTAGTGAGAACATTAAGATGCTGTGAAAGTCTTTTTATTTCCTCAAGGAATGATGGTCAGATTTACTTACCATATAAATTGGTCAAATGATGCTGTATGCCGGAAGACTGCCTTTTTTTTTTATTTCAGTCCCGGCAATTCGGAGAAATTCTGTTGTGAAACACTGCCACTAGTGGTCATTCAGTATAATCTGCAGATGGAAAAGTCCACTGTTAGCATATTTACTATGAACAGTACAAAAAATTGTGATTTTTATAAAGGGTAAACAGATCAATTCTTTGAAGTCTCTATTATTGTGAAAATCAACAGCACGTTAGAAAATCAAATCTCAATTTGTGTTTTTAACCTCTCATACTTTCCTGAATCCCATGCCTCATTTGCTAACAATCTCTAAATAACTGTAGCATGTACATTAGGATATAGATAAAGCGATCTTTTTGCCAGCCAAGTGGCAGTGTACCCATCTCACTTCATTTCTTTTAGGATATGGTACACCAGTAGCAATTAAGCCAGCTGATAAGTTGATCGAGGAAGGGTTAGGCTACAGTTAATGGGAATAATAAAAGCTATGAATAGCATGTTCATCATCATCATCTTAGGTAATTCCTATCAGTTCAGCAATAGCCAAGTTGAGACCCTTATGCTCACTTACCTTCATACAAATTTAGAAGTCTCAAAAAATGCCCTTATTTCTTTAATCTTACCATCTTATTAATTTGGGCATCCTGTCTACCCTGCTACTTATTTCATTACCAAGATAAATGTATCCTGCTGCTTGCTAGACAATAGAGAAGCCCTCCGGTCAGACAACATCTTGCTTTAACTTTATGATGTCATCTTGCTAGGCAACAGAGTAGCCCTCCGGTCAGACAACATCTTGCTTTAGCTTTATGATGTCAGAGCGCCTCAGGTCCAATTGTCCTTGTGGAAGCTGTCCACACAGGAGGAGGAGCTATCAGAAGTTATGCAGTAGTTTTCTATCTGTATTGATGACTACAAGGCAAGCAGGAGGAGGAATGGTGAAGGACTCTGAACCACTCCAAGCACTGGGGCCTTTTTGAAAGAGGGACGGAGATACAAAAACAGATTATCCTTTCCAACTGTCCATCTTAAGTATCAAAGTCCATTTACATAGTGCAGGGGAAGACGTTAAATGAGCTTCCTTCCGTGAGAATGTAACACTATTGTTCTAAAGTCAGATAGTGCATTTTCGCAGCAATGGCAGCAATTTCCTTGAATGGTACATTGCTAGCATCTGGATCTAAACCAGGCTTTAGTAAACTTGGAAGCAGTCAGTCTGTTATTAACAAACATGACCAACACAATGTGATCCATATTACTTCCATCTTGACTGAAATTATATTCAAGCACAGGCCCCACTGGAAGGTAGTGAGAACATTAAGATGCTGTGAAAGTCTTTTTAATTCCTAAAGGAATGATGGTCAGATTTACTTACCATATAAATTGGTCAAATGAGGCTGTATGCCGGAAGACTGCCTTTTTTTTTTACTTCAGTCCCGGCAATTCAGAGAAATTCTGTTGTGAAACACTGCCACTAGTGGTCATTCAGTATAATCTGCAGATGGAAAAGTCCACTGTTAGCATATTTACTATAAACAGTACAAAAAATTGTGATTTTTATAACGGGTAAACAGATCAATTCTATAAAGTCTCTATTATTGTGAAAATCATCAGCACGTTAGAAAATCAAATTTTGTGTTTTTAACCTCCCATACTTCACTGAATCCCATGCCTCATTTGCTAACAATCTCTAAACAACTGTAGCATGTACATTAGGATATAGATAAAGAGATCTTTTTGCCAGCCAAGTGACAGTGTACCCATCTCACTTAATTTCTTTTAGGATATGTTACAGCAGTAGCAATTAAGCCAGCTGATAAGTTGATCGAGGAAGGGTTAGGCTACAGTTAATGGGAATAATAAAAGCTATGAATAGCATGTTCATCATCATCATCTTAGGTAATTCTTATCAATTCAGCAATAGTCAAGTTGAGACCCTTATGCTCACTTACCTTCATATAAATTTAGAAGTCTCAAAAAATGCCCTTAATTCTTTAATCTTACCATCTTAGTTTTCATTTGGGCATCCTGTCTACCCTGCTACTTATTTCATTACCAAGATAAATTTATGCTGCTGCTTGCTAGGCAACAGAGTAGCCCTCCGGTCAGACAACATCTTGCTTTAACTTTATGATGTCATCTTGCTAGGCAACAGATTGGCCCTCAGGTCAGACAACATCTTGCTTTAGCTTTATGATGTCAGAGCGCCTCAGGTCCAATTGTCCTTGTGGAAGCTGTCCACACAGGAGGAGGAGCTATCAGAAGTTATGCAGTAGTTTTCTATCTGTATTGATGACTACAAGGCAAGCAGGAGGAGGAATGGTGAAGGACTCTGAACCACTCAAAGCACTGGGGCCTTTTTGAAAGAGGGACAGAGATACAAAAACAGATTATCCTTTCCAACTGTCCATCTTCAGTATCAAAGTCCAATTTACAGAGTGCAGGGGAAGACGTTAAATGAGCTTCCTTCCGTGAGAAGGTAACACTATCGTTCTAAAGTCAGATAGTGCATTTTCGCCGCAATGGTAGCAATTTCCTTGAATGGTACATTGCTAGCATCAGGATCTAAACCAGGCTTTAGTAAACTTGGAAGCAGTCAGTCTGTTATTAACTAACATGACCAACACAATGTGATCCATATTACTTCCATCTTGACTGAAATTATATTCAAGCACAGGCCCCACTGAAAGGTAGTGAGAACATTAAGATGCTGTGAAAGTCTTTTTATTTCCTCAAGGAATGATGGTCAGATTTACTTACCATATAAATTGGTCAAATGATGCTGTATGCCGGAAGACTGCCTTTTTTTTTTATTTCAGTCCCGGCAATTCGGAGAAATTCTGTTGTGAAACACTGCCACTAGTGGTCATTCAGTATAATCTGCAGATGGAAAAGTCCACTGTTAGCATATTTACTATGAACAGTACAAAAAATTGTGATTTTTATAAAGGGTAAACAGATCAATTCTTTGAAGTCTCTATTATTGTGAAAATCAACAGCACGTTAGAAAATCAAATCTCAATTTGTGTTTTTAACCTCTCATACTTTCCTGAATCCCATGCCTCATTTGCTAACAATCTCTAAATAACTGTAGCATGTACATTAGGATATAGATAAAGCGATCTTTTTGCCAGCCAAGTGGCAGTGTACCCATCTCACTTCATTTCTTTTAGGATATGGTACACCAGTAGCAATTAAGCCAGCTGATAAGTTGATCGAGGAAGGGTTAGGCTACAGTTAATGGGAATAATAAAAGCTATGAATAGCATGTTCATCATCATCATCTTAGGTAATTCCTATCAGTTCAGCAATAGCCAAGTTGAGACCCTTATGCTCACTTACCTTCATACAAATTTAGAAGTCTCAAAAAATGCCCTTATTTCTTTAATCTTACCATCTTATTAATTTGGGCATCCTGTCTACCCTGCTACTTATTTCATTACCAAGATAAATGTATCCTGCTGCTTGCTAGACAATAGAGAAGCCCTCCGGTCAGACAACATCTTGCTTTAACTTTATGATGTCATCTTGCTAGGCAACAGAGTAGCCCTCCGGTCAGACAACATCTTGCTTTAGCTTTATGATGTCAGAGCGCCTCAGGTCCAATTGTCCTTGTGGAAGCTGTCCACACAGGAGGAGGAGCTATCAGAAGTTATGCAGTAGTTTTCTATCTGTATTGATGACTACAAGGCAAGCAGGAGGAGGAATGGTGAAGGACTCTGAACCACTCCAAGCACTGGGGCCTTTTTGAAAGAGGGACGGAGATACAAAAACAGATTATCCTTTCCAACTGTCCATCTTAAGTATCAAAGTCCATTTACATAGTGCAGGGGAAGACGTTAAATGAGCTTCCTTCCGTGAGAATGTAACACTATTGTTCTAAAGTCAGATAGTGCATTTTCGCAGCAATGGCAGCAATTTCCTTGAATGGTACATTGCTAGCATCTGGATCTAAACCAGGCTTTAGTAAACTTGGAAGCAGTCAGTCTGTTATTAACAAACATGACCAACACAATGTGATCCATATTACTTCCATCTTGACTGAAATTATATTCAAGCACAGGCCCCACTGGAAGGTAGTGAGAACATTAAGATGCTGTGAAAGTCTTTTTAATTCCTAAAGGAATGATGGTCAGATTTACTTACCATATAAATTGGTCAAATGAGGCTGTATGCCGGAAGACTGCCTTTTTTTTTTACTTCAGTCCCGGCAATTCAGAGAAATTCTGTTGTGAAACACTGCCACTAGTGGTCATTCAGTATAATCTGCAGATGGAAAAGTCCACTGTTAGCATATTTACTATAAACAGTACAAAAAATTGTGATTTTTATAACGGGTAAACAGATCAATTCTATAAAGTCTCTATTATTGTGAAAATCATCAGCACGTTAGAAAATCAAATTTTGTGTTTTTAACCTCCCATACTTCACTGAATCCCATGCCTCATTTGCTAACAATCTCTAAACAACTGTAGCATGTACATTAGGATATAGATAAAGAGATCTTTTTGCCAGCCAAGTGACAGTGTACCCATCTCACTTAATTTCTTTTAGGATATGTTACAGCAGTAGCAATTAAGCCAGCTGATAAGTTGATCGAGGAAGGGTTAGGCTACAGTTAATGGGAATAATAAAAGCTATGAATAGCATGTTCATCATCATCATCTTAGGTAATTCCTATCAGTTCAGCAATAGTCAAGTTGAGACCCTTATGCTCACTTACCTTCATATAAATTTAGAAGTCTCAAAAATGCCCTTAATTCTTTAATCTTACCATCTTAGTTTTCATTTGGGCATCCTGTCTACCCTGCTACTTATTTCATTACCAAGATAAATTTATGCTGCTGCTTGCTAGGCAACAGAGTAGCCCTCCGGTCAGACAACATCTTGCTTTAACTTTATGATGTCATCTTGCTAGGCAACAGATTGGCCCTCAGGTCAGACAACATCTTGCTTTAGCTTTATGATGTCAGAGCGCCTCAGGTCCAATTGTCCTTGTGGAAGCTGTCCACACAGGAGGAGGAGCTATCAGAAGTTATGCAGTAGTTTTCTATCTGTATTGATGACTACAAGGCAAGCAGGAGGAGGAATGGTGAAGGACTCTGAACCACTCAAAGCACTGGGGCCTTTTTGAAAGAGGGACAGAGATACAAAAACAGATTATCCTTTCCAACTGTCCATCTTCAGTATCAAAGTCCAATTTACAGAGTGCAGGGGAAGACGTTAAATGAGCTTCCTTCCGTGAGAAGGTAACACTATCGTTCTAAAGTCAGATAGTGCATTTTCGCCGCAATGGTAGCAATTTCCTTGAATGGTACATTGCTAGCATCAGGATCTAAACCAGGCTTTAGTAAACTTGGAAGCAGTCAGTCTGTTATTAACTAACATGACCAACACAATGTGATCCATATTACTTCCATCTTGACTGAAATTATATTCAAGCACAGGCCCCACTGAAAGGTAGTGAGAACATTAAGATGCTGTGAAAGTCTTTTTATTTCCTCAAGGAATGATGGTCAGATTTACTTACCATATAAATTGGTCAAATGATGCTGTATGCCGGAAGACTGCCTTTTTTTTTATTTCAGTCCCGGCAATTCGGAGAAATTCTGTTGTGAAACACTGCCACTAGTGGTCATTCAGTATAATCTGCAGATGGAAAAGTCCACTGTTAGCATATTTACTATGAACAGTACAAAAAATTGTGATTTTTATAAAGGGTAAACAGATCAATTCTTTGAAGTCTCTATTATTGTGAAAATCAACAGCACGTTAGAAAATCAAATCTCAATTTGTGTTTTTAACCTCTCATACTTTCCTGAATCCCATGCCTCATTTGCTAACAATCTCTAAATAACTGTAGCATGTACATTAGGATATAGATAAAGCGATCTTTTTGCCAGCCAAGTGGCAGTGTACCCATCTCACTTCATTTCTTTTAGGATATGGTACACCAGTAGCAATTAAGCCAGCTGATAAGTTGATCGAGGAAGGGTTAGGCTACAGTTAATGGGAATAATAAAAGCTATGAATAGCATGTTCATCATCATCATCTTAGGTAATTCCTATCAGTTCAGCAATAGCCAAGTTGAGACCCTTATGCTCACTTAGCTTCATACAAATTTAGAAGTCTCAAAAAATGCCCTTATTTCTTTAATCTTACCATCTTATTAATTTGGGCATCCTGTCTACCCTGCTACTTATTTCATTACCAAGATAAATGTATCCTGCTGCTTGCTAGACAATAGAGAAGCCCTCCGGTCAGACAACATCTTGCTTTAACTTTATGATGTCATCTTGCTAGGCAACAGAGTAGCCCTCCGGTCAGACAACATCTTGCTTTAGCTTTATGATGTCAGAGCGCCTCAGGTCCAATTGTCCTTGTGGAAGCTGTCCACACAGGAGGAGGAGCTATCAGAAGTTATGCAGTAGTTTTCTATCTGTATTGATGACTACAAGGCAAGCAGGAGGAGGAATGGTGAAGGACTCTGAACCACTCCAAGCACTGGGGCCTTTTTGAAAGAGGGACGGAGATACAAAAACAGATTATCCTTTCCAACTGTCCATCTTAAGTATCAAAGTCCATTTACATAGTGCAGGGGAAGACGTTAAATGAGCTTCCTTCCGTGAGAATGTAACACTATTGTTCTAAAGTCAGATAGTGCATTTTCGCAGCAATGGCAGCAATTTCCTTGAATGGTACATTGCTAGCATCTGGATCTAAACCAGGCTTTAGTAAACTTGGAAGCAGTCAGTCTGTTATTAACAAACATGACCAACACAATGTGATCCATATTACTTCCATCTTGACTGAAATTATATTCAAGCACAGGCCCCACTGGAAGGTAGTGAGAACATTAAGATGCTGTGAAAGTCTTTTTAATTCCTAAAGGAATGATGGTCAGATTTACTTACCATATAAATTGGTCAAATGAGGCTGTATGCCGGAAGACTGCCTTTTTTTTTACTTCAGTCCCGGCAATTCAGAGAAATTCTGTTGTGAAACACTGCCACTAGTGGTCATTCAGTATAATCTGCAGATGGAAAAGTCCACTGTTAGCATATTTACTATAAACAGTACGAAAAATTGTGATTTTTATAAAGGGTAAACAGATCAATTCTATAAAGTCTCTATTATTGTGAAAATCATCAGCACGTTAGAAAATCAAATTTTGTGTTTTTAACCTCCCATACTTCACTGAATCCCATGCCTCATTTGCTAACAATCTCTAAACAACTGTAGCATGTACATTAGGATATAGATAAAGAGATCTTTTTGCCAGCCAAGTGACAGTGTACCCATCTCACTTAATTTCTTTTAGGATATGTTACAGCAGTAGCAATTAAGCCAGCTGATAAGTTGATCGAGGAAGGGTTAGGCTACAGTTAATGGGAATAATAAAAGCTATGAATAGCATGTTCATCATCATCATCTTAGGTAATTCCTATCAGTTCAGCAATAGTCAAGTTGAGACCCTTATGCTCACTTACCTTCATATAAATTTAGAAGTCTCAAAAATGCCCTTAATTCTTTAATCTTACCATCTTAGTTTTCATTTGGGCATCCTGTCTACCCTGCTACTTATTTCATTACCAAGATAAATTTATGCTGCTGCTTGCTAGGCAACAGAGTAGCCCTCCGGTCAGACAACATCTTGCTTTAACTTTATGATGTCATCTTGCTAGGCAACAGATTGGCCCTCAGGTCAGACAACATCTTGCTTTAGCTTTATGATGTCAGAGCGCCTCAGGTCCAATTGTCCTTGTGGAAGCTGTCCACACAGGAGGAGGAGCTATCAGAAGTTATGCAGTAGTTTTCTATCTGTATTGATGACTACAAGGCAAGCAGGAGGAGGAATGGTGAAGGACTCTGAACCACTCAAAGCACTGGGGCCTTTTTGAAAGAGGGACAGAGATACAAAAACAGATTATCCTTTCCAACTGTCCATCTTCAGTATCAAAGTCCAATTTACAGAGTGCAGGGGAAGACGTTAAATGAGCTTCCTTCCGTGAGAAGGTAACACTATCGTTCTAAAGTCAGATAGTGCATTTTCGCCGCAATGGTAGCAATTTCCTTGAATGGTACATTGCTAGCATCAGGATCTAAACCAGGCTTTAGTAAACTTGGAAGCAGTCAGTCTGTTATTAACTAACATGACCAACACAATGTGATCCATATTACTTCCATCTTGACTGAAATTATATTCAAGCACAGGCCCCACTGAAAGGTAGTGAGAACATTAAGATGCTGTGAAAGTCTTTTTATTTCCTCAAGGAATGATGGTCAGATTTACTTACCATATAAATTGGTCAAATGATGCTGTATGCCGGAAGACTGCCTTTTTTTTTTATTTCAGTCCCGGCAATTCGGAGAAATTCTGTTGTGAAACACTGCCACTAGTGGTCATTCAGTATAATCTGCAGATGGAAAAGTCCACTGTTAGCATATTTACTATGAACAGTACAAAAAATTGTGATTTTTATAAAGGGTAAACAGATCAATTCTTTGAAGTCTCTATTATTGTGAAAATCAACAGCACGTTAGAAAATCAAATCTCAATTTGTGTTTTTAACCTCTCATACTTTCCTGAATCCCATGCCTCATTTGCTAACAATCTCTAAATAACTGTAGCATGTACATTAGGATATAGATAAAGCGATCTTTTTGCCAGCCAAGTGGCAGTGTACCCATCTCACTTCATTTCTTTTAGGATATGGTACACCAGTAGCAATTAAGCCAGCTGATAAGTTGATCGAGGAAGGGTTAGGCTACAGTTAATGGGAATAATAAAAGCTATGAATAGCATGTTCATCATCATCATCTTAGGTAATTCCTATCAGTTCAGCAATAGCCAAGTTGAGACCCTTATGCTCACTTACCTTCATACAAATTTAGAAGTCTCAAAAAATGCCCTTATTTCTTTAATCTTACCATCTTATTAATTTGGGCATCCTGTCTACCCTGCTACTTATTTCATTACCAAGATAAATGTATCCTGCTGCTTGCTAGACAATAGAGAAGCCCTCCGGTCAGACAACATCTTGCTTTAACTTTATGATGTCATCTTGCTAGGCAACAGAGTAGCCCTCCGGTCAGACAACATCTTGCTTTAGCTTTATGATGTCAGAGCGCCTCAGGTCCAATTGTCCTTGTGGAAGCTGTCCACACAGGAGGAGGAGCTATCAGAAGTTATGCAGTAGTTTTCTATCTGTATTGATGACTACAAGGCAAGCAGGAGGAGGAATGGTGAAGGACTCTGAACCACTCCAAGCACTGGGGCCTTTTTGAAAGAGGGACGGAGATACAAAAACAGATTATCCTTTCCAACTGTCCATCTTAAGTATCAAAGTCCATTTACATAGTGCAGGGGAAGACGTTAAATGAGCTTCCTTCCGTGAGAATGTAACACTATTGTTCTAAAGTCAGATAGTGCATTTTCGCAGCAATGGCAGCAATTTCCTTGAATGGTACATTGCTAGCATCTGGATCTAAACCAGGCTTTAGTAAACTTGGAAGCAGTCAGTCTGTTATTAACAAACATGACCAACACAATGTGATCCATATTACTTCCATCTTGACTGAAATTATATTCAAGCACAGGCCCCACTGGAAGGTAGTGAGAACATTAAGATGCTGTGAAAGTCTTTTTAATTCCTAAAGGAATGATGGTCAGATTTACTTACCATATAAATTGGTCAAATGAGGCTGTATGCCGGAAGACTGCCTTTTTTTTTACTTCAGTCCCGGCAATTCAGAGAAATTCTGTTGTGAAACACTGCCACTAGTGGTCATTCAGTATAATCTGCAGATGGAAAAGTCCACTGTTAGCATATTTACTATAAACAGTACGAAAAATTGTGATTTTTATAAAGGGTAAACAGATCAATTCTATAAAGTCTCTATTATTGTGAAAATCATCAGCACGTTAGAAAATCAAATTTTGTGTTTTTAACCTCCCATACTTCACTGAATCCCATGACTCATTTGCTAACAATCTCTAAACAACTGTAGCATGTACATTAGGATATAGATAAAGAGATCTTTTTGCCAGCCAAGTGGCAGTGTACCCATCTCACTTAATTTCTTTTAGGATATGTTACAGCAGTAGCAATTAAGCCAGCTGATAAGTTGATCGAGGAAGGGTTAGGCTACAGTTAATGGGAATAATAAAAGCTATGAATAGCATGTTCATCATCATCATCTTAGGTAATTCCTATCAGTTCAGCAATAGTCAAGTTGAGACCCTTATGCTCACTTACCTTCATATAAATTTAGAAGTCTCAAAAAATGCCCTTAATTCTTTAATCTTACCATCTTAGTTTTCATTTGGGCATCCTGTCTACCCTGCTACTTATTTCATTACCAAGATAAATGTATGCTGCTGCTTGCTAGGCAACAGAGTAGCCCTCCGGTCAGACAACATCTTGCTTTAACTTTATGATGTCATCTTGCTAGGCAACAGATTGGCCCTCAGGTCAGACAACATCTTGCTTTAGCTTTATGATGTCAGAGCGCCTCAGGTCCAATTGTCCTTGTGGAAGCTGTCCACACAGGAGGAGGAGCTATCAGAAGTTATGCAGTAGTTTTCTATCTGTATTGATGACTACAAGGCAAGCAGGAGGAGGAATGGTGAAGGACTCTGAACCACTCAAAGCACTGGGGCCTTTTTGAAAGAGGGACAGAGATACAAAAACAGATTATCCTTTCCAACTGTCCATCTTCAGTATCAAAGTCCAATTTACAGAGTGCAGGGGAAGACGTTAAATGAGCTTCCTTCCGTGAGAAGGTAACACTATCGTTCTAAAGTCAGATAGTGCATTTTCGCCGCAATGGTAGCAATTTCCTTGAATGGTACATTGCTAGCATCAGGATCTAAACCAGGCTTTAGTAAACTTGGAAGCAGTCAGTCTGTTATTAACTAACATGACCAACACAATGTGATCCATATTACTTCCATCTTGACTGAAATTATATTCAAGCACAGGCCCCACTGAAAGGTAGTGAGAACATTAAGATGCTGTGAAAGTCTTTTTATTTCCTCAAGGAATGATGGTCAGATTTACTTACCATATAAATTGGTCAAATGATGCTGTATGCCGGAAGACTGCCTTTTTTTTTTATTTCAGTCCCGGCAATTCGGAGAAATTCTGTTGTGAAACACTGCCACTAGTGGTCATTCAGTATAATCTGCAGATGGAAAAGTCCACTGTTAGCATATTTACTATGAACAGTACAAAAAATTGTGATTTTTATAAAGGGTAAACAGATCAATTCTTTGAAGTCTCTATTATTGTGAAAATCAACAGCACGTTAGAAAATCAAATCTCAATTTGTGTTTTTAACCTCTCATACTTTCCTGAATCCCATGCCTCATTTGCTAACAATCTCTAAATAACTGTAGCATGTACATTAGGATATAGATAAAGCGATCTTTTTGCCAGCCAAGTGGCAGTGTACCCATCTCACTTCATTTCTTTTAGGATATGGTACACCAGTAGCAATTAAGCCAGCTGATAAGTTGATCGAGGAAGGGTTAGGCTACAGTTAATGGGAATAATAAAAGCTATGAATAGCATGTTCATCATCATCATCTTAGGTAATTCCTATCAGTTCAGCAATAGCCAAGTTGAGACCCTTATGCTCACTTACCTTCATACAAATTTAGAAGTCTCAAAAAATGCCCTTATTTCTTTAATCTTACCATCTTATTAATTTGGGCATCCTGTCTACCCTGCTACTTATTTCATTACCAAGATAAATGTATCCTGCTGCTTGCTAGACAATAGAGAAGCCCTCCGGTCAGACAACATCTTGCTTTAACTTTATGATGTCATCTTGCTAGGCAACAGAGTAGCCCTCCGGTCAGACAACATCTTGCTTTAGCTTTATGATGTCAGAGCGCCTCAGGTCCAATTGTCCTTGTGGAAGCTGTCCACACAGGAGGAGGAGCTATCAGAAGTTATGCAGTAGTTTTCTATCTGTATTGATGACTACAAGGCAAGCAGGAGGAGGAATGGTGAAGGACTCTGAACCACTCCAAGCACTGGGGCCTTTTTGAAAGAGGGACGGAGATACAAAAACAGATTATCCTTTCCAACTGTCCATCTTAAGTATCAAAGTCCATTTACATAGTGCAGGGGAAGACGTTAAATGAGCTTCCTTCCGTGAGAATGTAACACTATTGTTCTAAAGTCAGATAGTGCATTTTCGCAGCAATGGCAGCAATTTCCTTGAATGGTACATTGCTAGCATCTGGATCTAAACCAGGCTTTAGTAAACTTGGAAGCAGTCAGTCTGTTATTAACAAACATGACCAACACAATGTGATCCATATTACTTCCATCTTGACTGAAATTATATTCAAGCACAGGCCCCACTGGAAGGTAGTGAGAACATTAAGATGCTGTGAAAGTCTTTTTAATTCCTAAAGGAATGATGGTCAGATTTACTTACCATATAAATTGGTCAAATGAGGCTGTATGCCGGAAGACTGCCTTTTTTTTTACTTCAGTCCCGGCAATTCAGAGAAATTCTGTTGTGAAACACTGCCACTAGTGGTCATTCAGTATAATCTGCAGATGGAAAAGTCCACTGTTAGCATATTTACTATAAACAGTACAAAAAATTGTGATTTTTATAAAGGGTAAACAGATCAATTCTATAAAGTCTCTATTATTGTGAAAATCATCAGCACGTTAGAAAATCTAATTTTGTGTTTTTAACCTCCCATACTTCACTGAATCCCATGCCTCATTTGCTAACAATCTCTAAACAACTGTAGCATGTACATTAGGATATAGATAAAGAGATCTTTTTGCCAGCCAAGTGACAGTGTACCCATCTCACTTAATTTCTTTTAGGATATGTTACAGCAGTAGCAATTAAGCCAGCTGATAAGTTGATCGAGGAAGGGTTAGGCTACAGTTAATGGGAATAATAAAAGCTATGAATAGCATGTTCATCATCATCATCTTAGGTAATTCCTATCAGTTCAGCAATAGTCAAGTTGAGACCCTTATGCTCACTTACCTTCATATAAATTTAGAAGTCTCAAAAAATGCCCTTAATTCTTTAATCTTACCATCTTAGTTTTCATTTGGGCATCCTGTCTACCCTGCTACTTATTTCATTACCAAGATAAATTTATGCTGCTGCTTGCTAGGCAACAGAGTAGCCCTCCGGTCAGACAACATCTTGCTTTAACTTTATGATGTCATCTTGCTAGGCAACAGATTGGCCCTCAGGTCAGACAACATCTTGCTTTAGCTTTATGATGTCAGAGCGCCTCAGGTCCAATTGTCCTTGTGGAAGCTGTCCACACAGGAGGAGGAGCTATCAGAAGTTATGCAGTAGTTTTCTATCTGTATTGATGACTACAAGGCAAGCAGGAGGAGGAATGGTGAAGGACTCTGAACCACTCAAAGCACTGGGGCCTTTTTGAAAGAGGGACAGAGATACAAAAACAGATTATCCTTTCCAACTGTCCATCTTCAGTATCAAAGTCCAATTTACAGAGTGCAGGGGAAGACGTTAAATGAGTTTCCTTCCGTGAGAAGGTAACACTATCGTTCTAAAGTCAGATAGTGCATTTTCGCCGCAATGGTAGCAATTTCCTTGAATGGTACATTGCTAGCATCAGGATCTAAACCAGGCTTTAGTAAACTTGGAAGCAGTCAGTCTGTTATTAACTAACATGACCAACACAATGTGATCCATATTACTTCCATCTTGACTGAAATTATATTCAAGCACAGGCCCCACTGAAAGGTAGTGAGAACATTAAGATGCTGTGAAAGTCTTTTTATTTCCTCAAGGAATGATGGTCAGATTTACTTACCATATAAATTGGTCAAATGATGCTGTATGCCGGAAGACTGCCTTTTTTTTTATTTCAGTCCCGGCAATTCGGAGAAATTCTGTTGTGAAACACTGCCACTAGTGGTCATTCAGTATAATCTGCAGATGGAAAAGTCCACTGTTAGCATATTTACTATAAACAGTACAAAAAATTGTGATTTTTATAAAGGGTAAACAGATCAATTCTATAAAGTCTCTATTATTGTGAAAATCATCAGCACGTTAGAAAATCAAATTTTGTGTTTTTAACCTCCCATACTTCACTGAATCCCATGCCTCATTTGCTAACAATCTCTAAACAACTGTAGCATGTACATTAGGATATAGATAAAGAGATCTTTTTGCCAGCCAAGTGACAGTGTACCCATCTCACTTAATTTCTTTTAGGATATGTTACAGCAGTAGCAATTAAGCCAGCTGATAAGTTGATCGAGGAAGGGTTAGGCTACAGTTAATGGGAATAATAAAAGCTATGAATAGCATGTTCATCATCATCATCTTAGGTAATTCCTATCAGTTCAGCAATAGTCAAGTTGAGACCCTTATGCTCACTTACCTTCATATAAATTTAGAAGTCTCAAAAAATGCCCTTAATTCTTTAATCTTACCATCTTAGTTTTCATTTGGGCATCCTGTCTACCCTGCTACTTATTTCATTACCAAGATAAATGTATGCTGCTGCTTGCTAGGCAACAGAGTAGCCCTCCGGTCAGACAACATCTTGCTTTAACTTTATGATGTCATCTTGCTAGGCAACAGATTGGCCCTCAGGTCAGACAACATCTTGCTTTAGCTTTATGATGTCAGAGCGCCTCAGGTCCAATTGTCCTTGTGGAAGCTGTCCACACAGGAGGAGGAGCTATCAGAAGTTATGCAGTAGTTTTCTATCTGTATTGATGACTACAAGGCAAGCAGGAGGAGGAATGGTGAAGGACTCTGAACCACTCAAAGCACTGGGGCCTTTTTGAAAGAGGGACAGAGATACAAAAACAGATTATCCTTTCCAACTGTCCATCTTCAGTATCAAAGTCCAATTTACAGAGTGCAGGGGAAGACGTTAAATGAGCTTCCTTCCGTGAGAAGGTAACACTATCGTTCTAAAGTCAGATAGTGCATTTTCGCCGCAATGGTAGCAATTTCCTTGAATGGTACATTGCTAGCATCAGGATCTAAACCAGGCTTTAGTAAACTTGGAAGCAGTCAGTCTGTTATTAACTAACATGACCAACACAATGTGATCCATATTACTTCCATCTTGACTGAAATTATATTCAAGCACAGGCCCCACTGAAAGGTAGTGAGAACATTAAGATGCTGTGAAAGTCTTTTTATTTCCTCAAGGAATGATGGTCAGATTTACTTACCATATAAATTGGTCAAATGATGCTGTATGCCGGAAGACTGCCTTTTTTTTTTATTTCAGTCCCGGCAATTCGGAGAAATTCTGTTGTGAAACACTGCCACTAGTGGTCATTCAGTATAATCTGCAGATGGAAAAGTCCACTGTTGATGCTGTATGCCGGAAGACTGCCTTTTTTTTTTATTTCAGTCCCGGCAATTCGGAGAAATTCTGTTGTGAAACACTGCCACTAGTGGTCATTCAGTATAATCTGCAGATGGAAAAGTCCACTGTTAGCATATTTACTATGAACAGTACAAAAAATTGTGATTTTTATAAAGGGTAAACAGATCAATTCTTTGAAGTCTCTATTATTGTGAAAATCAACAGCACGTTAGAAAATCAAATCTCAATTTGTGTTTTTAACCTCTCATACTTTCCTGAATCCCATGCCTCATTTGCTAACAATCTCTAAATAACTGTAGCATGTACATTAGGATATAGATAAAGCGATCTTTTTGCCAGCCAAGTGGCAGTGTACCCATCTCACTTCATTTCTTTTAGGATATGGTGATGGAGAGCGGTAATTTCTTCTGGTAGTTTCTCAATGCAAAACCCTCATGCTACCTCTATTTTACCGCTCAAAAGGTGTTGGGCCCTTCACACCATGTATTACCATCAGGAGAAATTTAAATAAAGATGAACAGTCAAAATGCAATTATTATTGTAAGCCAATAAAGAGAGTTGTTGATTATTTTAAAGGGTTTTATTTTCTAGTCAAAAAGTTAATTTTTCTCTGACCCTTTATTCATTAGTAAAATATCAATCAGGTTACAGAATTTTGGAAAACAGGAAAAATATCAATAATACAGAACACATTACAGTCTGCATATAAGCATTACATGTAGTTATGAAAATGTGGCGCAAAATTTCAGTCACAATTCTTAAAGAGTTTCTAAGAAAAATAGTCTTGCAAAGCTAATCAATAATTAAATAGTTGGCAAAAAATCTCCCATTAAGAGAAATAAATGCATAAGACAAATAAATCTTTTAGACCTAATTAATTAGTCAAAACATATTAGCATCTAATCCTATCCTGATCCACTGCACTCTCTGTCTGTCTGTGTCTAAAGAGGAAAGCAGCCCGCCCTTCACAGGCCTCAAAGGAATGTGGCAATGAAGTGCCAAGATATGACGTGGAAGCAAGAAACCTCCCCCTGACACTCCTCGGACGCAAGCCCGCCCATCAGCAATCTCCCGGGACGTTTCTCGTACCTAACCCATAGAAGCCAGCTGAGCTGAGAAAAAGAAGAAGTGGTGGCTCCCATCCAGAGAGGACAGTATTTATACCATAATTATTGGCAGAGTACACAAAGATGTAACATTTTTCAGGAGAACCTTACGTGATTGGTCAGTCATAAAGGCATGAGGTCACACTTCCCTGACTCATTCTAAAAACCTGACTTCACTAGTCCTAACAAAAGAAGCATACATGAATAAATACATTTATAAACATTTGCAACATTTACTAGGAAAAATGTTTCAATCTAATTCATCCTTCTTCCTTCTCAGCGCAGTAGATGGATACTTTTAACTAACTGGTACATTGGCAGAATGACAAGAATGTGCAGTTCACGCTGTTCTTGTCATGAGGAAAGCTGCCACAGTCTGCGCATGCTCCCTTCTCATTAAATTGAAAGTCAAAGCCTTGATGGATTCACAGGCAGCCATGTTTTGTGTAGGCCCCAAAAATAAAACAAACACAAAGATAATATTAATTTCATGTGAATCAGTCCATTATGTGTCCCAAGTGCATTATTAATTCACACACATTATAAAAAGAGGTGTTATTAACTGAAAATGTTTATCAAAATATGCAACAAGTCAAAGTCTATTAAGACAGGAATAATACATTTAGTTTACATGGATGTGCTGGGAAGAGAGAAACACATTCTATTAAAAATCTTCAAAGGTAAAAAGGCCACTTTTTCTCTACATTGCAAAAAAACACATGTTAATTTAATTCAGCAAAAGCATTTTCAGTCTGAAGTGAATAGGCCTCACTTTTCATGTTTTTTATGTGCCATGTTTTTAACCTGCACCAAAATGTGCGTGGCAATTTAAATGCAGCCTGTCTGAAGCACAAAAAATAAAACAATGCATGACTGCAGATGAAATCTGCTCCATCAATCCACCCTCTTGATAATTCAAATCATAATAAAATGATTTATAATTAATCACACATATTTCATTTCACAAGTGACAGTATATTTTATTTTATTTTTTTTTTAATTGCAAAGCTGAGCATAAAGAATGTTACTTCTATTTCTAAGGCAAAACATAAGTTTGGTCTGTAATCAGATCATATATAGCCAAGCTCAAATGTTTTAGTGCAGAGATCTGTAAGTAGCTTCTTGGAACAGTTAGTCTTCTTTAAAATAAGTAACTAAAATAATAAAAAAGGAATTCAACAGGACAGTTTCAGCATTTCTTTACTCATTGTCATCAGCTTGTCATCAGTATGGCTCATACTTTCCATGCAAATTGGACTACTTAGGTGCTGAGAAACTCTGACAGAGCACCATCAATCCTTTGCACTTTTTCAACCAAGGCCTTTCACTCTTATTTTCACTTTGATCAGATTCAGATGTTTCACCACAACATCTCTCAGATCAAAACCGTTGCACCATCCATTATGCAGATCTTGTGTAGCAGCTGCAATCTGGTGAGAAACTGCACACTGGACATCAACCAGACCTACACAGCAATGGCTAGTGTTCTCCTCAGTGTTTTCCACAAGTGCATTTGCATATGCATTTTCAAGCCACTTTAGTGTTGCTGAAACACAGTCTTTTGCAAAAGGTAACTCAGTGCTGCCATTGTGTTGCTTTATTATGCGTGACACTTCAGGCAGATAGCTACAATCCATTTCTTGTCCAATCTGTTGTTCTGCACTCATTATCTTTGAGACCACATTATGATCTGATTTCAGAGAAACTGGCAATTTATACCTGGGCATCAGTCTTTGCAATAACACATTTGTCACTTTGCAGTTGTCATTTTTCTCAAAAACAGTTCTGATACAACCCTGTTGTGCTGCTTCAAAAACATTTTCTTGAGCCTCTTTAAACTTAACTGTGAAGATTCCATAGAATGTATATGCTAACAGAACACAATTTTGTGCAACTGAATTAGCATTTCTCTCTCCCATGACAACAGTGACTCCCAATTGAGCAGATATACTGCATGTTATGGTAAGGGCAATCAATTTCGAATTTTGGGCTGGGGTAATTACTAAAAGCCATGAAGCTTTGACAACATCATGTATAAGGAGCACAGCATGTGCTGCTTTTAATGTGTCACCTTTCAAACATGGGCCATCTACAAAATGGACATTGTTGGGCTGACTCAGATGTTCATCCTTCAAGTCTGAATTTGGCTTTATGCATATTTTCATGATATTTAGACACTCATTTTCAGTTTCATCACAATCCAATCCATTTGCTGACATTTCTGTGAAGTTAGGGTCAAAGGCCATTGGGCAATACATCACAGACCCTTGAAAACATTCATCTTTTTGAATAAGCAATGAGAGAGCGCAGCCCTCCCTCTCACTGCAAATTAGTGTATTTTCTTTCAAATAAACTTTCATTCCTAGTGCTGGGGCGCGCCATTTTTTCTCTTTCAACTCTAGGAATGCTTTTGTGCAATTGTTGTCCAATGGAAGCGGATCAGACACACCTGAGTGTGTCAGCCTCAGTAAAGGCTTAGCCACTAGGGAAAGGTTTAGTAACCACTCTCTACAGCAGCTAACCATTCCCAAAAATGTCCTGACTTCTTTCTGAATTTGAGGTGGATTCATCTTGGAAATTATTTCCACCTTCTCTGGTGACACCTTTCTACCTCCCTTTCCAATTTTGTGTCCCAGATATTCATCTTCTTTTTGACAGTACTCCTGACTATTCTCATGCAATGGCACTGTGACATGAACTTGGCAAAAATCAATAAAAGTAAGCCATTCTTCACCACATGGAATGTGAAAAAATATATTGGCTGGATTCGGTACCACAGGACAACATGGAAAAAATATGCTTTTAATCTCCTGCACTATTCTGTTCTTTTCATTTATTTTCTGTGAACCTATGATCAGAAAGTTACACAAACTTCTAATCAATTCCATCAAAAATCCTTTTATTGGTAAAATTCCTGCAACTGATTGTGTTCCTGAATACATGTCATCTGGTTCAAAATTTAATAAGACATGTTCTGCACATGTTATTAGCCTGGCATCCTTCTCTGTGAACTCTCTTATTTCTGTGTTTAATATTTTTTCCAAAGCAGAAGGTAATTTTTCAACTGTCTTTTCTGAAAACAATGCTACAACTGTCTCTTGATGGGCCATTTTAAAATGTACATCCTCATCAGGAATCTGAAAAATAGCATTATCTGGTGTACAGTAATCTGTGCTGCTTAATTTGCAAAATAATAGTTTTCCTGCTAGGCCTGAGTCACAGACAACAGTTTTGCAATCTTCCTCAAATGGGCCTAATTTTGGTGCACAATTTTCTAATACTTGGTTTGTAATTTCTTTCTTTAAAACTCCTGCAACTAAATCTGGACTTTCCACTGCCCTCACAATGGAATTGGTAAATTCAGAATTGTGAGTGTTAAAACTCTCATTTGCAAACACAGTAACCTGTTGAACTGGGTTCTGATTTTGTCTCTGGAAACAATTCACATTTACTCTGGGCAACTCATTTAAATTAATTTTAGCATTTTCCATATTTTGTGGGACCATCTGTGCTTGAAAAATTTCTGCCATAGGTACCTGTTTCTGAACTGACATTTGCATTTGCTTAACTGGCATATTTTGCACCTGCATTTCTCCATGTTTTTGTGCATCATGTTTAAATTTAGTTTTCTTCTTCCAATGCTCAAATCTGTTATAAAGATGGCAAAAGGACACATTTTCCAGCAGTACAACATCCATACCTGAATTTGCACAAACCAAAACACCTTTACTTCCATCCTGTGTTCTTTTAATCTGTACCCAATCAACATCCTTTGCTGGCACTTGGCCCTTCAGGAAAATAATCACTGCTATGTTTTTCTCCATAACAACAGAAAATGATGGTGCATTCATGCAAACCCTTTTCATTGTCTTCTCACTTGGCCCTTGAACAACAACTTTAGATTCAAAGCACAATTTCGTTTGCATGGCAATGTAAAAGAACATTTCCAAATGAATGCACAACTCTTTTAAAAAGTCATCAAATCCATCAACTTGTGGGTACCACAGCATAAATTTGTCTCTCAATTGTGGGATTGTGTTCAGAAATGCTGCAAGTTCACTTTTATTCTGTGGCATATGAACATACATTTCTCCCACCTTTTCTCTCAATGAGTAAGCAAAAGCTTCTCCCTCATTCTGCTTATTATTTTTCTCAATTATATCTGGTGGCTTCTTTTCCTTATCCATTTTCCTTTCTAGGTCTGGTGGTTTCTTCTCATGTTTTCTTGCCCACTTGTCTCCTAATTTCTCAAACCCATTGCAATTGAAAATATATTTTATTTCTGCAATGTGCAAATGCATTCCTGAAGAACACATTTTCTCATTTGCTTCATCATCCATGTGTACCCTAAAACTTTTCTGAAATGGAAAACTTCCTGAAACATCATTTTCATATTTTTGAGCCAAATCTGTCAGTCCATAATGTGTAGTTAATGCACATGCAGCTGTTTCCTTACTCAAGGAAATTAATTCTTTTTCCTGACACTGGTTCACATTTTCATTATTTAAACAGCAGGGACAGTTAATTTCTTCATGTTCACATGTTGAATTTAAAACACTAAGCTGTTTCTCTTTTTCAGGGCCTGTGTTAATATGTTCCCCCATGTTTTCTATATTTTTAATTACTGCTGCTTCCTCAGAGCAGGTTTGAAAAATCCCATTTTCAAATATATTTATTTTATCCTGGGCTGCAGATGTTGTAAATACCATTTTTCTCTCACCTTTCAGTGCTTGGTGTACTTTCTGTTCAATAATCTGTGTGTTCTTAGTTTCTGAAATAAACCCTGGCAAAATCACTGATTCTGCAGCTCTTTGAACCTTTTCAGTAGGGACCATATTAATTGGGACAGTCATAATTTTTCTAGGCATTATCTGTGCATCTGCAGTTTGCAATTCTTGGACTAAATCAGGCACATTTAAAGCAGTAACACCTGGAGGTATCACTGTCAGTACTGAATCAACAGGTAATGGTTCAATATAAAATGTCTGCACAGTTCTCTCAGTCTGTATTTCTCTCTGTTCAACAGAAGCAGTAGCCCCTGTAGTATTTACTGGTGCACTATTTTCAGTATTTTTCATGGGAACCACATAAAGTGGTGGACACTCAGTTAACAATGCATCCATTATTTCATCCCCTGAATTATTATTTATTTGAAGCTCTTTTTCAGCATTAATTCCCTTCTCCTGTATATGGTGCTTTACCTTTTCATCCTCACTTGCTTTCTCTCTTGCTGCTTTTTCCCACAGGCTTAAGGCCTCAAATTGTGCAGCTTTAGATGGTGTCTTTATTTCACATAACACTTCCCTTAATTTGTCAATAATTTGCAATTCAAAAGTACCATCTTTTGGAAACCTCAAAGCACCCTCTTTTTCAGTAATCTTGCACCATTGTTGAACCCACATACATGTGTTTTGTCCCAAACTGGTAGACATAAAATGCACAGGTGTTCCTTCAGGAGCATCACCAATAAAAAACGAATTTTTCACCTTACCTCCTAACAGCTTCTTTAAACCTTCAAACAATTTCATTTTTGCAATAGTTCAATGCAATTTCTTTTCTCCAAAGCTGTCAATCTAAATTTCAGTCAGTTTTACTCCTACCACTGACCCACCACAAAATCTTACTGCAATATTTCTCTTAATCAATAACTCTGTTAGTAACAACATAAATACATTCGCTACTCTGTCTGTTGTGCTAAATAAAGGATAGATTATATTCACTGCGAGTAACACATTCCGCTTACCCTTCACAAAGTAAGACTTTCCGTTTACTCTTCAAACACTACAGGTAAATCCCTTCCGCTTACCTTTCACTCAAGCTCAGAAGAACCTGCTACTCCTTTGGACTTATCCTTCAGGATATATCTTAGGCCAAAGTTTCACCAGCGAACCCTTTTGCTATCAATCAAGCTCAGAAGAACCTGCTACTCCTTTGGTGTGACCCTTTCTAGGTGATATCAGACCAAAGTTTCACCAGCGAACTCTTTGCTATTAATCACTCACACAGAAAATAGTCCCTAATTTAACACTGCCAGCCCTACCTAGCTTCTCAGTGTTATTCCAACAGACGAGTAACCTCAGTGCAGTGTGGCTTCCATTTACCACCCGCTATTCCTTCCCGGGATTCCACAGGTGTGCATACCTGCGTGTTCCAGACAACATAGAACAAGACACTAACTTAACATGAAGAGTTAAAACATGTAATCAATAACCAAAAAAATATGTCCTATGAAATTACCAATATAATCAATAACACCATCAATTCAAAATGAGCAAAATGTCACCAACAGCAAAAATCCTTACTATTTTCAACACTTCAAAAATACATGCTAGCATATTAACAACATTTCACAACCCTATTGATACTCACACCTCTTCTTGCATCACCTGCCAGTACTGCTTTGCCAGTCTTCAGGTTCTGAGCATTGGAGTCAGGAATCAGGACTTGGACATTTATCTAACTTGGGCAATTATTTTATTTCCTTCTTAAGGTCAATGATCCATTAGTTGAGTAGTTGATGGTGAAATCACTAATTACTAATCACCAAACTAATCAATAATGACCATCCTCTGCTTACCAAAAACTGATGGAGAGCGGTAATTTCTTCTGGTAGTTTCTCAATGCAAAACCCTCATGCTACCTCTATTTTACCGCTCAAAAGGTGTTGGGCCCTTCACACCATGTATTACCATCAGGAGAAATTTAAATAAAGATGAACAGTCAAAATGCAATTATTATTGTAAGCCAATAAAGAGAGTTGTTGATTATTTTAAAGGGTTTTATTTTCTAGTCAAAAAGTTAATTTTTCTCTGACCCTTTATTCATTAGTAAAATATCAATCAGGTTACAGAATTTTGGAAAACAGGAAAAATATCAATAATACAGAACACATTACAGTCTGCATATAAGCATTACATGTAGTTATGAAAATGTGGCGCAAAATTTCAGTCACAATTCTTAAAGAGTTTCTAAGAAAAATAGTCTTGCAAAGCTAATCAATAATTAAATAGTTGGCAAAAAATCTCCCATTAAGAGAAATAAATGCATAAGACAAATAAATCTTTTAGACCTAATTAATTAGTCAAAACATATTAGCATCTAATCCTATCCTGATCCACTGCACTCTCTGTCTGTCTGTGTCTAAAGAGGAAAGCAGCCCGCCCTTCACAGGCCTCAAAGGAATGTGGCAATGAAGTGCCAAGATATGACGTGGAAGCAAGAAACCTCCCCCTGACACTCCTCGGACGCAAGCCCGCCCATCAGCAATCTCCCGGGACGTTTCTCGTACCTAACCCATAGAAGCCAGCTGAGCTGAGAAAAAGAAGAAGTGGTGGCTCCCATCCAGAGAGGACAGTATTTATACCATAATTATTGGCAGAGTACACAAAGATGTAACATTTTTCAGGAGAACCTTACGTGATTGGTCAGTCATAAAGGCATGAGGTCACACTTCCCTGACTCATTCTAAAAACCTGACTTCACTAGTCCTAACAAAAGAAGCATACATGAATAAATACATTTATAAACATTTGCAACATTTACTAGGAAAAATGTTTCAATCTAATTCATCCTTCTTCCTTCTCAGCGCAGTAGATGGATACTTTTAACTAACTGGTACATTGGCAGAATGACAAGAATGTGCAGTTCACGCTGTTCTTGTCATGAGGAAAGCTGCCACAGTCTGCGCATGCTCCCTTCTCATTAAATTGAAAGTCAAAGCCTTGATGGATTCACAGGCAGCCATGTTTTGTGTAGGCCCCAAAAATAAAACAAACACAAAGATAATATTAATTTCATGTGAATCAGTCCATTATGTGTCCCAAGTGCATTATTAATTCACACACATTATAAAAAGAGGTGTTATTAACTGAAAATGTTTATCAAAATATGCAACAAGTCAAAGTCTATTAAGACAGGAATAATACATTTAGTTTACATGGATGTGCTGGGAAGAGAGAAACACATTCTATTAAAAATCTTCAAAGGTAAAAAGGCCACTTTTTCTCTACATTGCAAAAAAACACATGTTAATTTAATTCAGCAAAAGCATTTTCAGTCTGAAGTGAATAGGCCTCACTTTTCATGTTTTTTATGTGCCATGTTTTTAACCTGCACCAAAATGTGCGTGGCAATTTAAATGCAGCCTGTCTGAAGCACAAAAAATAAAACAATGCATGACTGCAGATGAAATCTGCTCCATCAATGGTACACCAGTAGCAATTAAGCCAGCTGATAAGTTGATCGAGGAAGGGTTAGGCTACAGTTAATGGGAATAATAAAAGCTATGAATAGCATGTTCATCATCATCATCTTAGGTAATTCCTATCAGTTCAGCAATAGCCAAGTTGAGACCCTTATGCTCACTTACCTTCATACAAATTTAGAAGTCTCAAAAAATGCCCTTATTTCTTTAATCTTACCATCTTATTAATTTGGGCATCCTGTCTACCCTGCTACTTATTTCATTACCAAGATAAATGTATCCTGCTGCTTGCTAGACAATAGAGAAGCCCTCCGGTCAGACAACATCTTGCTTTAACTTTATGATGTCATCTTGCTAGGCAACAGAGTAGCCCTCCGGTCAGACAACATCTTGCTTTAGCTTTATGATGTCAGAGCGCCTCAGGTCCAATTGTCCTTGTGGAAGCTGTCCACACAGGAGGAGGAGCTATCAGAAGTTATGCAGTAGTTTTCTATCTGTATTGATGACTACAAGGCAAGCAGGAGGAGGAATGGTGAAGGACTCTGAACCACTCCAAGCACTGGGGCCTTTTTGAAAGAGGGACGGAGATACAAAAACAGATTATCCTTTCCAACTGTCCATCTTAAGTATCAAAGTCCATTTACATAGTGCAGGGGAAGACGTTAAATGAGCTTCCTTCCGTGAGAATGTAACACTATTGTTCTAAAGTCAGATAGTGCATTTTCGCAGCAATGGCAGCAATTTCCTTGAATGGTACATTGCTAGCATCTGGATCTAAACCAGGCTTTAGTAAACTTGGAAGCAGTCAGTCTGTTATTAACAAACATGACCAACACAATGTGATCCATATTACTTCCATCTTGACTGAAATTATATTCAAGCACAGGCCCCACTGGAAGGTAGTGAGAACATTAAGATGCTGTGAAAGTCTTTTTAATTCCTAAAGGAATGATGGTCAGATTTACTTACCATATAAATTGGTCAAATGAGGCTGTATGCCGGAAGACTGCCTTTTTTTTTTACTTCAGTCCCGGCAATTCAGAGAAATTCTGTTGTGAAACACTGCCACTAGTGGTCATTCAGTATAATCTGCAGATGGAAAAGTCCACTGTTAGCATATTTACTATAAACAGTACAAAAAATTGTGATTTTTATAAAGGGTAAACAGATCAATTCTATAAAGTCTCTATTATTGTGAAAATCATCAGCACGTTAGAAAATCAAATTTTGTGTTTTTAACCTCCCATACTTCACTGAATCCCATGCCTCATTTGCTAACAATCTCTAAACAACTGTAGCATGTACATTAGGATATAGATAAAGAGATCTTTTTGCCAGCCAAGTGACAGTGTACCCATCTCACTTAATTTCTTTTAGGATATGTTACAGCAGTAGCAATTAAGCCAGCTGATAAGTTGATCGAGGAAGGGTTAGGCTACAGTTAATGGGAATAATAAAAGCTATGAATAGCATGTTCATCATCATCATCATCTTAGGTAATTCCTATCAGTTCAGCAATAGTCAAGTTGAGACCCTTATGCTCACTTACCTTCATATAAATTTAGAAGTCTCAAAAAATGCCCTTAATTCTTTAATCTTACCATCTTAGTTTTCATTTGGGCATCCTGTCTACCCTGCTACTTATTTCATTACCAAGATAAATTTATGCTGCTGCTTGCTAGGCAACAGAGTAGCCCTCCGGTCAGACAACATCTTGCTTTAACTTTATGATGTCATCTTGCTAGGCAACAGATTGGCCCTCAGGTCAGACAACATCTTGCTTTAGCTTTATGATGTCAGAGCGCCTCAGGTCCAATTGTCCTTGTGGAAGCTGTCCACACAGGAGGAGGAGCTATCAGAAGTTATGCAGTAGTTTTCTATCTGTATTGATGACTACAAGGCAAGCAGGAGGAGGAATGGTGAAGGACTCTGAACCACTCAAAGCACTGGGGCCTTTTTGAAAGAGGGACAGAGATACAAAAACAGATTATCCTTTCCAACTGTCCATCTTCAGTATCAAAGTCCAATTTACAGAGTGCAGGGGAAGACGTTAAATGAGCTTCCTTCCGTGAGAAGGTAACACTATCGTTCTAAAGTCAGATAGTGCATTTTCGCCGCAATGGTAGCAATTTCCTTGAATGGTACATTGCTAGCATCAGGATCTAAACCAGGCTTTAGTAAACTTGGAAGCAGTCAGTCTGTTATTAACTAACATGACCAACACAATGTGATCCATATTACTTCCATCTTGACTGAAATTATATTCAAGCACAGGCCCCACTGAAAGGTAGTGAGAACATTAAGATGCTGTGAAAGTCTTTTTATTTCCTCAAGGAATGATGGTCAGATTTACTTACCATATAAATTGGTCAAATGATGCTGTATGCCGGAAGACTGCCTTTTTTTTTATTTCAGTCCCGGCAATTCGGAGAAATTCTGTTGTGAAACACTGCCACTAGTGGTCATTCAGTATAATCTGCAGATGGAAAAGTCCACTGTTAGCATATTTACTATGAACAGTACAAAAAATTGTGATTTTTATAAAGGGTAAACAGATCAATTCTTTGAAGTCTCTATTATTGTGAAAATCAACAGCACGTTAGAAAATCAAATCTCAATTTGTGTTTTTAACCTCTCATACTTTCCTGAATCCCATGCCTCATTTGCTAACAATCTCTAAATAACTGTAGCATGTACATTAGGATATAGATAAAGCGATCTTTTTGCCAGCCAAGTGGCAGTGTACCCATCTCACTTCATTTCTTTTAGGATATGGTACACCAGTAGCAATTAAGCCAGCTGATAAGTTGATCGAGGAAGGGTTAGGCTACAGTTAATGGGAATAATAAAAGCTATGAATAGCATGTTCATCATCATCATCTTAGGTAATTCCTATCAGTTCAGCAATAGCCAAGTTGAGACCCTTATGCTCACTTACCTTCATACAAATTTAGAAGTCTCAAAAAATGCCCTTATTTCTTTAATCTTACCATCTTATTAATTTGGGCATCCTGTCTACCCTGCTACTTATTTCATTACCAAGATAAATGTATCCTGCTGCTTGCTAGACAATAGAGTAGCCCTCCGGTCAGACAACATCTTGCTTTAACTTTATGATGTCATCTTGCTAGGCAACAGAGTAGCCCTCCGGTCAGACAACATCTTGCTTTAGCTTTATGATGTCAGAGCGCCTCAGGTCCAATTGTCCTTGTGGAAGCTGTCCACACAGGAGGAGGAGCTATCAGAAGTTATGCAGTAGTTTTCTATCTGTATTGATGACTACAAGGCAAGCAGGAGGAGGAATGGTGAAGGACTCTGAACCACTCCAAGCACTGGGGCCTTTTTGAAAGAGGGACGGAGATACAAAAACAGATTATCCTTTCCAACTGTCCATCTTAAGTATCAAAGTCCATTTACATAGTGCAGGGGAAGACGTTAAATGAGCTTCCTTCCGTGAGAATGTAACACTATTGTTCTAAAGTCAGATAGTGCATTTTCGCAGCAATGGCAGCAATTTCCTTGAATGGTACATTGCTAGCATCTGGATCTAAACCAGGCTTTAGTAAACTTGGAAGCAGTCAGTCTGTTATTAACAAACATGACCAACACAATGTGATCCATATTACTTCCATCTTGACTGAAATTATATTCAAGCACAGGCCCCACTGGAAGGTAGTGAGAACATTAAGATGCTGTGAAAGTCTTTTTAATTCCTAAAGGAATGATGGTCAGATTTACTTACCATATAAATTGGTCAAATGAGGCTGTATGCCGGAAGACTGCCTTTTTTTTTTATTTCAGTCCCGGCAATTCGGAGAAATTCTGTTGTGAAACACTGCCACTAGTGGTCATTCAGTATAATCTGCAGATGGAAAAGTCCACTGTTAGCATATTTACTATAAACAGTACAAAAAATTGTGATTTTTATAAAGGGTAAACAGATCAATTCTATAAAGTCTCTATTATTGTGAAAATCATCAGCACGTTAGAAAATCAAATTTTGTGTTTTTAACCTCCCATACTTCACTGAATCCCATGCCTCATTTGCTAACAATCTCTAAACAACTGTAGCATGTACATTAGGATATAGATAAAGAGATCTTTTTGCCAGCCAAGTGACAGTGTACCCATCTCACTTAATTTCTTTTAGGATATGTTACAGCAGTAGCAATTAAGCCAGCTGATAAGTTGATCGAGGAAGGGTTAGGCTACAGTTAATGGGAATAATAAAAGCTATGAATAGCATGTTCATCATCATCATCTTAGGTAATTCCTATCAGTTCAGCAATAGTCAAGTTGAGACCCTTATGCTCACTTACCTTCATATAAATTTAGAAGTCTCAAAAAATGCCCTTAATTCTTTAATCTTACCATCTTAGTTTTCATTTGGGCATCCTGTCTACCCTGCTACTTATTTCATTACCAAGATAAATTTATGCTGCTGCTTGCTAGGCAACAGAGTAGCCCTCCGGTCAGACAACATCTTGCTTTAACTTTATGATGTCATCTTGCTAGGCAACAGATTGGCCCTCAGGTCAGACAACATCTTGCTTTAGCTTTATGATGTCAGAGCGCCTCAGGTCCAATTGTCCTTGTGGAAGCTGTCCACACAGGAGGAGGAGCTATCAGAAGTTATGCAGTAGTTTTCTATCTGTATTGATGACTACAAGGCAAGCAGGAGGAGGAATGGTGAAGGACTCTGAACCACTCAAAGCACTGGGGCCTTTTTGAAAGAGGGACAGAGATACAAAAACAGATTATCCTTTCCAACTGTCCATCTTCAGTATCAAAGTCCAATTTACAGAGTGCAGGGGAAGACGTTAAATGAGCTTCCTTCCGTGAGAAGGTAACACTATCGTTCTAAAGTCAGATAGTGCATTTTCGCCGCAATGGTAGCAATTTCCTTGAATGGTACATTGCTAGCATCAGGATCTAAACCAGGCTTTAGTAAACTTGGAAGCAGTCAGTCTGTTATTAACTAACATGACCGACACAATGTGATCCATATTACTTCCATCTTGACTGAAATTATATTCAAGCACAGGCCCCACTGAAAGGTAGTGAGAACATTAAGATGCTGTGAAAGTCTTTTTATTTCCTCAAGGAATGATGGTCAGATTTACTTACCATATAAATTGGTCAAATGATGCTGTATGCCGGAAGACTGCCTTTTTTTTTTATTTCAGTCCCGGCAATTCGGAGAAATTCTGTTGTGAAACACTGCCACTAGTGGTCATTCAGTATAATCTGCAGATGGAAAAGTCCACTGTTAGCATATTTACTATAAACAGTACAAAAAATTGTGATTTTTATAAAGGGTAAACAGATCAATTCTATAAAGTCTCTATTATTGTGAAAATCATCAGCACGTTAGAAAATCTAATTTTGTGTTTTTAACCTCCCATACTTCACTGAATCCCATGCCTCATTTGCTAACAATCTCTAAACAACTGTAGCATGTACATTAGGATATAGATAAAGAGATCTTTTTGCCAGCCAAGTGACAGTGTACCCATCTCACTTAATTTCTTTTAGGATATGTTACAGCAGTAGCAATTAAGCCAGCTGATAAGTTGATCGAGGAAGGGTTAGGCTACAGTTAATGGGAATAATAAAAGCTATGAATAGCATGTTCATCATCATCATCTTAGGTAATTCCTATCAGTTCAGCAATAGTCAAGTTGAGACCCTTATGCTCACTTACCTTCATATAAATTTAGAAGTCTCAAAAAATGCCCTTAATTCTTTAATCTTACCATCTTAGTTTTCATTTGGGCATCCTGTCTACCCTGCTACTTATTTCATTACCAAGATAAATTTATGCTGCTGCTTGCTAGGCAACAGAGTAGCCCTCCGGTCAGACAACATCTTGCTTTAACTTTATGATGTCATCTTGCTAGGCAACAGATTGGCCCTCAGGTCAGACAACATCTTGCTTTAGCTTTATGATGTCAGAGCGCCTCAGGTCCAATTGTCCTTGTGGAAGCTGTCCACACAGGAGGAGGAGCTATCAGAAGTTATGCAGTAGTTTTCTATCTGTATTGATGACTACAAGGCAAGCAGGAGGAGGAATGGTGAAGGACTCTGAACCACTCAAAGCACTGGGGCCTTTTTGAAAGAGGGACAGAGATACAAAAACAGATTATCCTTTCCAACTGTCCATCTTCAGTATCAAAGTCCAATTTACAGAGTGCAGGGGAAGACGTTAAATGAGCTTCCTTCCGTGAGAAGGTAACACTATCGTTCTAAAGTCAGATAGTGCATTTTCGCCGCAATGGTAGCAATTTCCTTGAATGGTACATTGCTAGCATCAGGATCTAAACCAGGCTTTAGTAAACTTGGAAGCAGTCAGTCTGTTATTAACTAACATGACCAACACAATGTGATCCATATTACTTCCATCTTGACTGAAATTATATTCAAGCACAGGCCCCACTGAAAGGTAGTGAGAACATTAAGATGCTGTGAAAGTCTTTTTATTTCCTCAAGGAATGATGGTCAGATTTACTTACCATATAAATTGGTCAAATGATGCTGTATGCCGGAAGACTGCCTTTTTTTTTTATTTCAGTCCCGGCAATTCGGAGAAATTCTGTTGTGAAACACTGCCACTAGTGGTCATTCAGTATAATCTGCAGATGGAAAAGTCCACTGTTAGCATATTTACTATAAACAGTACAAAAAATTGTGATTTTTATAAAGGGTAAACAGATCAATTCTATAAAGTCTCTATTATTGTGAAAATCATCAGCACGTTAGAAAATCAAATTTTGTGTTTTTAACCTCCCATACTTCACTGAATCCCATGCCTCATTTGCTAACAATCTCTAAACAACTGTAGCATGTACATTAGGATATAGATAAAGAGATCTTTTTGCCAGCCAAGTGACAGTGTACCCATCTCACTTAATTTCTTTTAGGATATGTTACAGCAGTAGCAATTAAGCCAGCTGATAAGTTGATCGAGGAAGGGTTAGGCTACAGTTAATGGGAATAATAAAAGCTATGAATAGCATGTTCATCATCATCATCTTAGGTAATTCCTATCAGTTCAGCAATAGTCAAGTTGAGACCCTTATGCTCACTTACCTTCATATAAATTTAGAAGTCTCAAAAAATGCCCTTAATTCTTTAATCTTACCATCTTAGTTTTCATTTGGGCATCCTGTCTACCCTGCTACTTATTTCATTACCAAGATAAATTTATGCTGCTGCTTGCTAGGCAACAGAGTAGCCCTCCGGTCAGACAACATCTTGCTTTAACTTTATGATGTCATCTTGCTAGGCAACAGATTGGCCCTCAGGTCAGACAACATCTTGCTTTAGCTTTATGATGTCAGAGCGCCTCAGGTCCAATTGTCCTTGTGGAAGCTGTCCACACAGGAGGAGGAGCTATCAGAAGTTATGCAGTAGTTTTCTATCTGTATTGATGACTACAAGGCAAGCAGGAGGAGGAATGGTGAAGGACTCTGAACCACTCAAAGCACTGGGGCCTTTTTGAAAGAGGGACAGAGATACAAAAACAGATTATCCTTTCCAACTGTCCATCTTCAGTATCAAAGTCCAATTTACAGAGTGCAGGGGAAGACGTTAAATGAGCTTCCTTCCGTGAGAAGGTAACACTATCGTTCTAAAGTCAGATAGTGCATTTTCGCCGCAATGGTAGCAATTTCCTTGAATGGTACATTGCTAGCATCAGGATCTAAACCAGGCTTTAGTAAACTTGGAAGCAGTCAGTCTGTTATTAACTAACATGACCAACACAATGTGATCCATATTACTTCCATCTTGACTGAAATTATATTCAAGCACAGGCCCCACTGAAAGGTAGTGAGAACATTAAGATGCTGTGAAAGTCTTTTTATTTCCTCAAGGAATGATGGTCAGATTTACTTACCATATAAATTGGTCAAATGATGCTGTATGCCGGAAGACTGCCTTTTTTTTTATTTCAGTCCCGGCAATTCGGAGAAATTCTGTTGTGAAACACTGCCACTAGTGGTCATTCAGTATAATCTGCAGATGGAAAAGTCCACTGTTAGCATATTTACTATGAACAGTACAAAAAATTGTGATTTTTATAAAGGGTAAACAGATCAATTCTTTGAAGTCTCTATTATTGTGAAAATCAACAGCACGTTAGAAAATCAAATCTCAATTTGTGTTTTTAACCTCTCATACTTTCCTGAATCCCATGCCTCATTTGCTAACAATCTCTAAATAACTGTAGCATGTACATTAGGATATAGATAAAGCGATCTTTTTGCCAGCCAAGTGGCAGTGTACCCATCTCACTTCATTTCTTTTAGGATATGGTACACCAGTAGCAATTAAGCCAGCTGATAAGTTGATCGAGGAAGGGTTAGGCTACAGTTAATGGGAATAATAAAAGCTATGAATAGCATGTTCATCATCATCATCTTAGGTAATTCCTATCAGTTCAGCAATAGCCAAGTTGAGACCCTTATGCTCACTTACCTTCATACAAATTTAGAAGTCTCAAAAAATGCCCTTATTTCTTTAATCTTACCATCTTATTAATTTGGGCATCCTGTCTACCCTGCTACTTATTTCATTACCAAGATAAATGTATCCTGCTGCTTGCTAGACAATAGAGTAGCCCTCCGGTCAGACAACATCTTGCTTTAACTTTATGATGTCATCTTGCTAGGCAACAGAGTAGCCCTCCGGTCAGACAACATCTTGCTTTAGCTTTATGATGTCAGAGCGCCTCAGGTCCAATTGTCCTTGTGGAAGCTGTCCACACAGGAGGAGGAGCTATCAGAAGTTATGCAGTAGTTTTCTATCTGTATTGATGACTACAAGGCAAGCAGGAGGAGGAATGGTGAAGGACTCTGAACCACTCCAAGCACTGGGGCCTTTTTGAAAGAGGGACGGAGATACAAAAACAGATTATCCTTTCCAACTGTCCATCTTAAGTATCAAAGTCCATTTACATAGTGCAGGGGAAGACGTTAAATGAGCTTCCTTCCGTGAGAATGTAACACTATTGTTCTAAAGTCAGATAGTGCATTTTCGCAGCAATGGCAGCAATTTCCTTGAATGGTACATTGCTAGCATCTGGATCTAAACCAGGCTTTAGTAAACTTGGAAGCAGTCAGTCTGTTATTAACAAACATGACCAACACAATGTGATCCATATTACTTCCATCTTGACTGAAATTATATTCAAGCACAGGCCCCACTGGAAGGTAGTGAGAACATTAAGATGCTGTGAAAGTCTTTTTAATTCCTAAAGGAATGATGGTCAGATTTACTTACCATATAAATTGGTCAAATGAGGCTGTATGCCGGAAGACTGCCTTTTTTTTTTATTTCAGTCCCGGCAATTCGGAGAAATTCTGTTGTGAAACACTGCCACTAGTGGTCATTCAGTATAATCTGCAGATGGAAAAGTCCACTGTTAGCATATTTACTATAAACAGTACAAAAAATTGTGATTTTTATAAAGGGTAAACAGATCAATTCTATAAAGTCTCTATTATTGTGAAAATCATCAGCACGTTAGAAAATCAAATTTTGTGTTTTTAACCTCCCATACTTCACTGAATCCCATGCCTCATTTGCTAACAATCTCTAAACAACTGTAGCATGTACATTAGGATATAGATAAAGAGATCTTTTTGCCAGCCAAGTGACAGTGTACCCATCTCACTTAATTTCTTTTAGGATATGTTACAGCAGTAGCAATTAAGCCAGCTGATAAGTTGATCGAGGAAGGGTTAGGCTACAGTTAATGGGAATAATAAAAGCTATGAATAGCATGTTCATCATCATCATCTTAGGTAATTCCTATCAGTTCAGCAATAGTCAAGTTGAGACCCTTATGCTCACTTACCTTCATATAAATTTAGAAGTCTCAAAAAATGCCCTTAATTCTTTAATCTTACCATCTTAGTTTTCATTTGGGCATCCTGTCTACCCTGCTACTTATTTCATTACCAAGATAAATTTATGCTGCTGCTTGCTAGGCAACAGAGTAGCCCTCCGGTCAGACAACATCTTGCTTTAACTTTATGATGTCATCTTGCTAGGCAACAGATTGGCCCTCAGGTCAGACAACATCTTGCTTTAGCTTTATGATGTCAGAGCGCCTCAGGTCCAATTGTCCTTGTGGAAGCTGTCCACACAGGAGGAGGAGCTATCAGAAGTTATGCAGTAGTTTTCTATCTGTATTGATGACTACAAGGCAAGCAGGAGGAGGAATGGTGAAGGACTCTGAACCACTCAAAGCACTGGGGCCTTTTTGAAAGAGGGACAGAGATACAAAAACAGATTATCCTTTCCAACTGTCCATCTTCAGTATCAAAGTCCAATTTACAGAGTGCAGGGGAAGACGTTAAATGAGCTTCCTTCCGTGAGAAGGTAACACTATCGTTCTAAAGTCAGATAGTGCATTTTCGCCGCAATGGTAGCAATTTCCTTGAATGGTACATTGCTAGCATCAGGATCTAAACCAGGCTTTAGTAAACTTGGAAGCAGTCAGTCTGTTATTAACTAACATGACCAACACAATGTGATCCATATTACTTCCATCTTGACTGAAATTATATTCAAGCACAGGCCCCACTGAAAGGTAGTGAGAACATTAAGATGCTGTGAAAGTCTTTTTATTTCCTCAAGGAATGATGGTCAGATTTACTTACCATATAAATTGGTCAAATGATGCTGTATGCCGGAAGACTGCCTTTTTTTTTTATTTCAGTCCCGGCAATTCGGAGAAATTCTGTTGTGAAACACTGCCACTAGTGGTCATTCAGTATAATCTGCAGATGGAAAAGTCCACTGTTAGCATATTTACTATAAACAGTACAAAAAATTGTGATTTTTATAAAGGGTAAACAGATCAATTCTATAAAGTCTCTATTATTGTGAAAATCATCAGCACGTTAGAAAATCAAATTTTGTGTTTTTAACCTCCCATACTTCACTGAATCCCATGCCTCATTTGCTAACAATCTCTAAACAACTGTAGCATGTACATTAGGATATAGATAAAGAGATCTTTTTGCCAGCCAAGTGACAGTGTACCCATCTCACTTAATTTCTTTTAGGATATGTTACAGCAGTAGCAATTAAGCCAGCTGATAAGTTGATCGAGGAAGGGTTAGGCTACAGTTAATGGGAATAATAAAAGCTATGAATAGCATGTTCATCATCATCATCTTAGGTAATTCCTATCAGTTCAGCAATAGTCAAGTTGAGACCCTTATGCTCACTTACCTTCATATAAATTTAGAAGTCTCAAAAAATGCCCTTAATTCTTTAATCTTACCATCTTAGTTTTCATTTGGGCATCCTGTCTACCCTGCTACTTATTTCATTACCAAGATAAATTTATGCTGCTGCTTGCTAGGCAACAGAGTAGCCCTCCGGTCAGACAACATCTTGCTTTAACTTTATGATGTCATCTTGCTAGGCAACAGATTGGCCCTCAGGTCAGACAACATCTTGCTTTAGCTTTATGATGTCAGAGCGCCTCAGGTCCAATTGTCCTTGTGGAAGCTGTCCACACAGGAGGAGGAGCTATCAGAAGTTATGCAGTAGTTTTCTATCTGTATTGATGACTACAAGGCAAGCAGGAGGAGGAATGGTGAAGGACTCTGAACCACTCAAAGCACTGGGGCCTTTTTGAAAGAGGGACAGAGATACAAAAACAGATTATCCTTTCCAACTGTCCATCTTCAGTATCAAAGTCCAATTTACAGAGTGCAGGGGAAGACGTTAAATGAGCTTCCTTCCGTGAGAAGGTAACACTATCGTTCTAAAGTCAGATAGTGCATTTTCGCCGCAATGGTAGCAATTTCCTTGAATGGTACATTGCTAGCATCAGGATCTAAACCAGGCTTTAGTAAACTTGGAAGCAGTCAGTCTGTTATTAACTAACATGACCAACACAATGTGATCCATATTACTTCCATCTTGACTGAAATTATATTCAAGCACAGGCCCCACTGAAAGGTAGTGAGAACATTAAGATGCTGTGAAAGTCTTTTTATTTCCTCAAGGAATGATGGTCAGATTTACTTACCATATAAATTGGTCAAATGATGCTGTATGCCGGAAGACTGCCTTTTTTTTTATTTCAGTCCCGGCAATTCGGAGAAATTCTGTTGTGAAACACTGCCACTAGTGGTCATTCAGTATAATCTGCAGATGGAAAAGTCCACTGTTAGCATATTTACTATGAACAGTACAAAAAATTGTGATTTTTATAAAGGGTAAACAGATCAATTCTTTGAAGTCTCTATTATTGTGAAAATCAACAGCACGTTAGAAAATCAAATCTCAATTTGTGTTTTTAACCTCTCATACTTTCCTGAATCCCATGCCTCATTTGCTAACAATCTCTAAATAACTGTAGCATGTACATTAGGATATAGATAAAGCGATCTTTTTGCCAGCCAAGTGGCAGTGTACCCATCTCACTTCATTTCTTTTAGGATATGGTACACCAGTAGCAATTAAGCCAGCTGATAAGTTGATCGAGGAAGGGTTAGGCTACAGTTAATGGGAATAATAAAAGCTATGAATAGCATGTTCATCATCATCATCTTAGGTAATTCCTATCAGTTCAGCAATAGCCAAGTTGAGACCCTTATGCTCACTTACCTTCATACAAATTTAGAAGTCTCAAAAAATGCCCTTATTTCTTTAATCTTACCATCTTATTAATTTGGGCATCCTGTCTACCCTGCTACTTATTTCATTACCAAGATAAATGTATCCTGCTGCTTGCTAGACAATAGAGTAGCCCTCCGGTCAGACAACATCTTGCTTTAACTTTATGATGTCATCTTGCTAGGCAACAGAGTAGCCCTCCGGTCAGACAACATCTTGCTTTAGCTTTATGATGTCAGAGCGCCTCAGGTCCAATTGTCCTTGTGGAAGCTGTCCACACAGGAGGAGGAGCTATCAGAAGTTATGCAGTAGTTTTCTATCTGTATTGATGACTACAAGGCAAGCAGGAGGAGGAATGGTGAAGGACTCTGAACCACTCCAAGCACTGGGGCCTTTTTGAAAGAGGGACGGAGATACAAAAACAGATTATCCTTTCCAACTGTCCATCTTAAGTATCAAAGTCCATTTACATAGTGCAGGGGAAGACGTTAAATGAGCTTCCTTCCGTGAGAATGTAACACTATTGTTCTAAAGTCAGATAGTGCATTTTCGCAGCAATGGCAGCAATTTCCTTGAATGGTACATTGCTAGCATCTGGATCTAAACCAGGCTTTAGTAAACTTGGAAGCAGTCAGTCTGTTATTAACAAACATGACCAACACAATGTGATCCATATTACTTCCATCTTGACTGAAATTATATTCAAGCACAGGCCCCACTGGAAGGTAGTGAGAACATTAAGATGCTGTGAAAGTCTTTTTAATTCCTAAAGGAATGATGGTCAGATTTACTTACCATATAAATTGGTCAAATGAGGCTGTATGCCGGAAGACTGCCTTTTTTTTTTATTTCAGTCCCGGCAATTCGGAGAAATTCTGTTGTGAAACACTGCCACTAGTGGTCATTCAGTATAATCTGCAGATGGAAAAGTCCACTGTTAGCATATTTACTATAAACAGTACAAAAAATTGTGATTTTTATAAAGGGTAAACAGATCAATTCTATAAAGTCTCTATTATTGTGAAAATCATCAGCACGTTAGAAAATCAAATTTTGTGTTTTTAACCTCCCATACTTCACTGAATCCCATGCCTCATTTGCTAACAATCTCTAAACAACTGTAGCATGTACATTAGGATATAGATAAAGAGATCTTTTTGCCAGCCAAGTGACAGTGTACCCATCTCACTTAATTTCTTTTAGGATATGTTACAGCAGTAGCAATTAAGCCAGCTGATAAGTTGATCGAGGAAGGGTTAGGCTACAGTTAATGGGAATAATAAAAGCTATGAATAGCATGTTCATCATCATCATCTTAGGTAATTCCTATCAGTTCAGCAATAGTCAAGTTGAGACCCTTATGCTCACTTACCTTCATATAAATTTAGAAGTCTCAAAAAATGCCCTTAATTCTTTAATCTTACCATCTTAGTTTTCATTTGGGCATCCTGTCTACCCTGCTACTTATTTCATTACCAAGATAAATTTATGCTGCTGCTTGCTAGGCAACAGAGTAGCCCTCCGGTCAGACAACATCTTGCTTTAACTTTATGATGTCATCTTGCTAGGCAACAGATTGGCCCTCAGGTCAGACAACATCTTGCTTTAGCTTTATGATGTCAGAGCGCCTCAGGTCCAATTGTCCTTGTGGAAGCTGTCCACACAGGAGGAGGAGCTATCAGAAGTTATGCAGTAGTTTTCTATCTGTATTGATGACTACAAGGCAAGCAGGAGGAGGAATGGTGAAGGACTCTGAACCACTCAAAGCACTGGGGCCTTTTTGAAAGAGGGACAGAGATACAAAAACAGATTATCCTTTCCAACTGTCCATCTTCAGTATCAAAGTCCAATTTACAGAGTGCAGGGGAAGACGTTAAATGAGCTTCCTTCCGTGAGAAGGTAACACTATCGTTCTAAAGTCAGATAGTGCATTTTCGCCGCAATGGTAGCAATTTCCTTGAATGGTACATTGCTAGCATCAGGATCTAAACCAGGCTTTAGTAAACTTGGAAGCAGTCAGTCTGTTATTAACTAACATGACCAACACAATGTGATCCATATTACTTCCATCTTGACTGAAATTATATTCAAGCACAGGCCCCACTGAAAGGTAGTGAGAACATTAAGATGCTGTGAAAGTCTTTTTATTTCCTCAAGGAATGATGGTCAGATTTACTTACCATATAAATTGGTCAAATGATGCTGTATGCCGGAAGACTGCCTTTTTTTTTTATTTCAGTCCCGGCAATTCGGAGAAATTCTGTTGTGAAACACTGCCACTAGTGGTCATTCAGTATAATCTGCAGATGGAAAAGTCCACTGTTAGCATATTTACTATAAACAGTACAAAAAATTGTGATTTTTATAAAGGGTAAACAGATCAATTCTATAAAGTCTCTATTATTGTGAAAATCATCAGCACGTTAGAAAATCTAATTTTGTGTTTTTAACCTCCCATACTTCACTGAATCCCATGCCTCATTTGCTAACAATCTCTAAACAACTGTAGCATGTACATTAGGATATAGATAAAGAGATCTTTTTGCCAGCCAAGTGACAGTGTACCCATCTCACTTAATTTCTTTTAGGATATGTTACAGCAGTAGCAATTAAGCCAGCTGATAAGTTGATCGAGGAAGGGTTAGGCTACAGTTAATGGGAATAATAAAAGCTATGAATAGCATGTTCATCATCATCATCTTAGGTAATTCCTATCAGTTCAGCAATAGTCAAGTTGAGACCCTTATGCTCACTTACCTTCATATAAATTTAGAAGTCTCAAAAAATGCCCTTAATTCTTTAATCTTACCATCTTAGTTTTCATTTGGGCATCCTGTCTACCCTGCTACTTATTTCATTACCAAGATAAATTTATGCTGCTGCTTGCTAGGCAACAGAGTAGCCCTCCGGTCAGACAACATCTTGCTTTAACTTTATGATGTCATCTTGCTAGGCAACAGATTGGCCCTCAGGTCAGACAACATCTTGCTTTAGCTTTATGATGTCAGAGCGCCTCAGGTCCAATTGTCCTTGTGGAAGCTGTCCACACAGGAGGAGGAGCTATCAGAAGTTATGCAGTAGTTTTCTATCTGTATTGATGACTACAAGGCAAGCAGGAGGAGGAATGGTGAAGGACTCTGAACCACTCAAAGCACTGGGGCCTTTTTGAAAGAGGGACAGAGATACAAAAACAGATTATCCTTTCCAACTGTCCATCTTCAGTATCAAAGTCCAATTTACAGAGTGCAGGGGAAGACGTTAAATGAGCTTCCTTCCGTGAGAAGGTAACACTATCGTTCTAAAGTCAGATAGTGCATTTTCGCCGCAATGGTAGCAATTTCCTTGAATGGTACATTGCTAGCATCAGGATCTAAACCAGGCTTTAGTAAACTTGGAAGCAGTCAGTCTGTTATTAACTAACATGACCAACACAATGTGATCCATATTACTTCCATCTTGACTGAAATTATATTCAAGCACAGGCCCCACTGAAAGGTAGTGAGAACATTAAGATGCTGTGAAAGTCTTTTTATTTCCTCAAGGAATGATGGTCAGATTTACTTACCATATAAATTGGTCAAATGATGCTGTATGCCGGAAGACTGCTTTTTTTTTTTTATTTCAGTCCCGGCAATTCGGAGAAATTCTGTTGTGAAACACTGCCACTAGTGGTCATTCAGTATAATCTGCAGATGGAAAAGTCCACTGTTAGCATATTTACTATAAACAGTACAAAAAATTGTGATTTTTATAAAGGGTAAACAGATCAATTCTATAAAGTCTCTATTATTGTGAAAATCATCAGCACGTTAGAAAATCAAATTTTGTGTTTTTAACCTCCCATACTTCACTGAATCCCATGCCTCATTTGCTAACAATCTCTAAACAACTGTAGCATGTACATTAGGATATAGATAAAGAGATCTTTTTGCCAGCCAAGTGACAGTGTACCCATCTCACTTAATTTCTTTTAGGATATGTTACAGCAGTAGCAATTAAGCCAGCTGATAAGTTGATCGAGGAAGGGTTAGGCTACAGTTAATGGGAATAATAAAAGCTATGAATAGCATGTTCATCATCATCATCTTAGGTAATTCCTATCAGTTCAGCAATAGTCAAGTTGAGACCCTTATGCTCACTTACCTTCATATAAATTTAGAAGTCTCAAAAAATGCCCTTATTTCTTTAATCTTACCATCTTAGTTTTCATTTGGGCATCCTGTCTACCCTGCTACTTATTTCATTACCAAGATAAATTTATGCTGCTGCTTGCTAGGCAACAGAGTAGCCCTCCGGTCAGACAACATCTTGCTTTAACTTTATGATGTCATCTTGCTAGGCAACAGATTGGCCCTCAGGTCAGACAACATCTTGCTTTAGCTTTATGATGTCAGAGCGCCTCAGGTCCAATTGTCCTTGTGGAAGCTGTCCACACAGGAGGAGGAGCTATCAGAAGTTATGCAGTAGTTTTCTATCTGTATTGATGACTACAAGGCAAGCAAGAGGAGGAATGGTGAAGGACTCTGAACCACTCAAAGCACTGGGGCCTTTTTGAAAGAGGGACAGAGATACAAAAACAGATTATCCTTTCCAACTGTCCATCTTCAGTATCAAAGTCCAATTTACAGAGTGCAGGGGAAGACGTTAAATGAGCTTCCTTCCGTGAGAAGGTAACACTATCGT
Source organism: Lissotriton helveticus (assembly GCF_964261635.1). Lineage (NCBI taxonomy): Eukaryota > Metazoa > Chordata > Amphibia > Caudata > Salamandridae > Lissotriton > Lissotriton helveticus. Next base: position 1,184,912,135 of record NC_136067.1, read on the forward strand.
TCTAAAGTCAGATAGTGCATTTTCGCCGCAATGGTAGCAATTTCCTTGAATGGTACATTGCTAGCATCAGGATCTAAACCAGGCTTTAGTAAACTTGGAAGCAGTCAGTCTGTTATTAACTAACATGACCAACACAATGTGATCCATATTACTTCCATCTTGACTGAAATTATATTCAAGCACAGGCCCCACTGAAAGGTAGTGAGAACATTAAGATGCTGTGAAAGTCTTTTTATTTCCTCAAGGAATGATGGTCAGATTTACTTACCATATAAATTGGTCAAATGATGCTGTATGCCGGAAGACTGCCTTTTTTTTTTACTTCAGTCCCGGCAATTCAGAGAAATTCTGTTGTGAAACACTGCCACTAGTGGTCATTCAGTATAATCTGCAGATGGAAAAGTCCACTGTTAGCATATTTACTATAAACAGTACAAAAAATTGTGATTTTTATAAAGGGTAAACAGATCAATTCTTTGAAGTCTCTATTATTGTGAAAATCAACAGCACGTTAGAAAATCAAATCTCAATTTGTGTTTTTAACCTCTCATACTTTCCTGAATCCCATGCCTCATTTGCTAACAATCTCTAAATAACTGTAGCATGTACATTAGGATATAGATAAAGCGATCTTTTTGCCAGCCAAGTGGCAGTGTACCCATCTCACTTCATTTCTTTTAGGATATGGTACACCAGTAGCAATTAAGCCAGCTGATAAGTTGATCGAGGAAGGGTTAGGCTACAGTTAATGGGAATAATAAAAGCTATGAATAGCATGTTCATCATCATCATCTTAGGTAATTCCTATCAGTTCAGCAATAGCCAAGTTGAGACCCTTATGCTCACTTACCTTCATACAAATTTAGAAGTCTCAAAAAATGCCCTTATTTCTTTAATCTTACCATCTTATTAATTTGGGCATCTTGTCTACCCTGCTACTTATTTCATTACCAAGATAAATGTATCCTGCTGCTTGCTAGACAATAGAGTAGCCCTCCGGTCAGACAACATCTTGCTTTAACTTTATGATGTCATCTTGCTAGGCAACAGAGTAGCCCTCCGGTCAGACAACATCTTGCTTTAGCTTTATGATGTCAGAGCGCCTCAGGTCCAATTGTCCTTGTGGAAGCTGTCCACACAGGAGGAGGAGCTATCAGAAGTTATGCAGTAGTTTTCTATCTGTATTGATGACTACAAGGCAAGCAGGAGGAGGAATGGTGAAGGACTCTGAACCACTCCAAGCACTGGGGCCTTTTTGAAAGAGGGACGGAGATACAAAAACAGATTATCCTTTCCAACTGTCCATCTTAAGTATCAAAGTCCATTTACATAGTGCAGGGGAAGACGTTAAATGAGCTTCCTTCCGTGAGAATGTAACACTATTGTTCTAAAGTCAGATAGTGCATTTTCGCAGCAATGGCAGCAATTTCCTTGAATGGTACATTGCTAGCATCTGGATCTAAACCAGGCTTTAGTAAACTTGGAAGCAGTCAGTCTGTTATTAACAAACATGACCAACACAATGTGATCCATATTACTTCCATCTTGACTGAAATTATATTCAAGCACAGGCCCCACTGGAAGGTAGTGAGAACATTAAGATGCTGTGAAAGTCTTTTTAATTCCTAAAAGAATGATGGTCAGATTTACTTACCATATAAATTGGTCAAATGAGGCTGTATGCCGGAAGACTGCCTTTTTTTTTTACTTCAGTCCCGGCAATTCAGAGAAATTCTGTTGTGAAACACTGCCACTAGTGGTCATTCAGTATAATCTGCAGATGGAAAAGTCCACTGTTAGCATATTTACTATAAACAGTACAAAAAATTGTGATTTTTATAAAGGGTAAACAGATCAATTCTATAAAGTCTCTATTATTGTGAAAATCATCAGCACGTTAGAAAATCTAATTTTGTGTTTTTAACCTCCCATACTTCACTGAATCCCATGCCTCATTTGCTAACAATCTCTAAACAACTGTAGCATGTACATTAGGATATAGATAAAGAGATCTTTTTGCCAGCCAAGTGACAGTGTACCCATCTCACTTAATTTCTTTTAGGATATGTTACAGCAGTAGCAATTAAGCCAGCTGATAAGTTGATCGAGGAAGGGTTAGGCTACAGTTAATGGGAATAATAAAAGCTATGAATAGCATGTTCATCATCATCATCTTAGGTAATTCCTATCAGTTCAGCAATAGTCAAGTTGAGACCCTTATGCTCACTTACCTTCATATAAATTTAGAAGTCTCAAAAAATGCCCTTAATTCTTTAATCTTACCATCTTAGTTTTCATTTGGGCATCCTGTCTACCCTGCTACTTATTTCATTACCAAGATAAATTTATGCTGCTGCTTGCTAGGCAACAGAGTAGCCCTCCGGTCAGACAACATCTTGCTTTAACTTTATGATGTCATCTTGCTAGGCAACAGATTGGCCCTCAGGTCAGACAACATCTTGCTTTAGCTTTATGATGTCAGAGCGCCTCAGGTCCAATTGTCCTTGTGGAAGCTGTCCACACAGGAGGAGGAGCTATCAGAAGTTATGCAGTAGTTTTCTATCTGTATTGATGACTACAAGGCAAGCAGGAGGAGGAATGGTGAAGGACTCTGAACCACTCAAAGCACTGGGGCCTTTTTGAAAGAGGGACAGAGATACAAAAACAGATTATCCTTTCCAACTGTCCATCTTCAGTATCAAAGTCCAATTTACAGAGTGCAGGGGAAGACGTTAAATGAGCTTCCTTCCGTGAGAAGGTAACACTATCGTTCTAAAGTCAGATAGTGCATTTTCGCCGCAATGGTAGCAATTTCCTTGAATGGTACATTGCTAGCATCAGGATCTAAACCAGGCTTTAGTAAACTTGGAAGCAGTCAGTCTGTTATTAACTAACATGACCAACACAATGTGATCCATATTACTTCCATCTTGACTGAAATTATATTCAAGCACAGGCCCCACTGAAAGGTAGTGAGAACATTAAGATGCTGTGAAAGTCTTTTTATTTCCTCAAGGAATGATGGTCAGATTTACTTACCATATAAATTGGTCAAATGATGCTGTATGCCGGAAGACTGCCTTTTTTTTTTATTTCAGTCCCGGCAATTCGGAGAAATTCTGTTGTGAAACACTGCCACTAGTGGTCATTCAGTATAATCTGCAGATGGAAAAGTCCACTGTTAGCATATTTACTATAAACAGTACAAAAAATTGTGATTTTTATAAAGGGTAAACAGATCAATTCTATAAAGTCTCTATTATTGTGAAAATCATCAGCACGTTAGAAAATCTAATTTTGTGTTTTTAACCTCCCATACTTCACTGAATCCCATGCCTCATTTGCTAACAATCTCTAAACAACTGTAGCATGTACATTAGGATATAGATAAAGAGATCTTTTTGCCAGCCAAGTGACAGTGTACCCATCTCACTTAATTTCTTTTAGGATATGTTACAGCAGTAGCAATTAAGCCAGCTGATAAGTTGATCGAGGAAGGGTTAGGCTACAGTTAATGGGAATAATAAAAGCTATGAATAGCATGTTCATCATCATCATCTTAGGTAATTCCTATCAGTTCAGCAATAGTCAAGTTGAGACCCTTATGCTCACTTACCTTCATATAAATTTAGAAGTCTCAAAAAATGCCCTTAATTCTTTAATCTTACCATCTTAGTTTTCATTTGGGCATCCTGTCTACCCTGCTACTTATTTCATTACCAAGATAAATTTATGCTGCTGCTTGCTAGGCAACAGAGTAGCCCTCCGGTCAGACAACATCTTGCTTTAACTTTATGATGTCATCTTGCTAGGCAACAGATTGGCCCTCAGGTCAGACAACATCTTGCTTTAGCTTTATGATGTCAGAGCGCCTCAGGTCCAATTGTCCTTGTGGAAGCTGTCCACACAGGAGGAGGAGCTATCAGAAGTTATGCAGTAGTTTTCTATCTGTATTGATGACTACAAGGCAAGCAGGAGGAGGAATGGTGAAGGACTCTGAACCACTCAAAGCACTGGGGCCTTTTTGAAAGAGGGACAGAGATACAAAAACAGATTATCCTTTCCAACTGTCCATCTTCAGTATCAAAGTCCAATTTACAGAGTGCAGGGGAAGACGTTAAATGAGCTTCCTTCCGTGAGAAGGTAACACTATCGTTCTAAAGTCAGATAGTGCATTTTCGCCGCAATGGTAGCAATTTCCTTGAATGGTACATTGCTAGCATCAGGATCTAAACCAGGCTTTAGTAAACTTGGAAGCAGTCAGTCTGTTATTAACTAACATGACCAACACAATGTGATCCATATTACTTCCATCTTGACTGAAATTATATTCAAGCACAGGCCCCACTGAAAGGTAGTGAGAACATTAAGATGCTGTGAAAGTCTTTTTATTTCCTCAAGGAATGATGGTCAGATTTACTTACCATATAAATTGGTCAAATGATGCTGTATGCCGGAAGACTGCCTTTTTTTTTTATTTCAGTCCCGGCAATTCGGAGAAATTCTGTTGTGAAACACTGCCACTAGTGGTCATTCAGTATAATCTGCAGATGGAAAAGTCCACTGTTAGCATATTTACTATAAACAGTACAAAAAATTGTGATTTTTATAAAGGGTAAACAGATCAATTCTATAAAGTCTCTATTATTGTGAAAATCATCAGCACGTTAGAAAATCAAATTTTGTGTTTTTAACCTCCCATACTTCACTGAATCCCATGCCTCATTTGCTAACAATCTCTAAACAACTGTAGCATGTACATTAGGATATAGATAAAGAGATCTTTTTGCCAGCCAAGTGACAGTGTACCCATCTCACTTAATTTCTTTTAGGATATGTTACAGCAGTAGCAATTAAGCCAGCTGATAAGTTGATCGAGGAAGGGTTAGGCTACAGTTAATGGGAATAATAAAAGCTATGAATAGCATGTTCATCATCATCATCTTAGGTAATTCCTATCAGTTCAGCAATAGTCAAGTTGAGACCCTTATGCTCACTTACCTTCATATAAATTTAGAAGTCTCAAAAAATGCCCTTATTTCTTTAATCTTACCATCTTAGTTTTCATTTGGGCATCCTGTCTACCCTGCTACTTATTTCATTACCAAGATAAATTTATGCTGCTGCTTGCTAGGCAACAGAGTAGCCCTCCGGTCAGACAACATCTTGCTTTAACTTTATGATGTCATCTTGCTAGGCAACAGATTGGCCCTCAGGTCAGACAACATCTTGCTTTAGCTTTATGATGTCAGAGCGCCTCAGGTCCAATTGTCCTTGTGGAAGCTGTCCACACAGGAGGAGGAGCTATCAGAAGTTATGCAGTAGTTTTCTATCTGTATTGATGACTACAAGGCAAGCAGGAGGAGGAATGGTGAAGGACTCTGAACCACTCAAAGCACTGGGGCCTTTTTGAAAGAGGGACAGAGATACAAAAACAGATTATCCTTTCCAACTGTCCATCTTCAGTATCAAAGTCCAATTTACAGAGTGCAGGGGAAGACGTTAAATGAGCTTCCTTCCGTGAGAAGGTAACACTATCGTTCTAAAGTCAGATAGTGCATTTTCGCCGCAATGGTAGCAATTTCCTTGAATGGTACATTGCTAGCATCAGGATCTAAACCAGGCTTTAGTAAACTTGGAAGCAGTCAGTCTGTTATTAACTAACATGACCAACACAATGTGATCCATATTACTTCCATCTTGACTGAAATTATATTCAAGCACAGGCCCCACTGAAAGGTAGTGAGAACATTAAGATGCTGTGAAAGTCTTTTTATTTCCTCAAGGAATGATGGTCAGATTTACTTACCATATAAATTGGTCAAATGATGCTGTATGCCGGAAGACTGCCTTTTTTTTTTACTTCAGTCCCGGCAATTCAGAGAAATTCTGTTGTGAAACACTGCCACTAGTGGTCATTCAGTATAATCTGCAGATGGAAAAGTCCACTGTTAGCATATTTACTATAAACAGTACAAAAAATTGTGATTTTTATAAAGGGTAAACAGATCAATTCTATAAAGTCTCTATTATTGTGAAAATCATCAGCACGTTAGAAAATCAAATTTTGTGTTTTTAACCTCCCATACTTCACTGAATCCCATGCCTCATTTGCTAACAATCTCTAAACAACTGTAGCATGTACATTAGGATATAGATAAAGAGATCTTTTTGCCAGCCAAGTGACAGTGTACCCATCTCACTTAATTTCTTTTAGGATATGTTACAGCAGTAGCAATTAAGCCAGCTGATAAGTTGATCGAGGAAGGGTTAGGCTACAGTTAATGGGAATAATAAAAGCTATGAATAGCATGTTCATCATCATCATCTTAGGTAATTCCTATCAGTTCAGCAATAGCCAAGTTGAGACCCTTATGCTCACTTACCTTCATACAAATTTAGAAGTCTCAAAAAATGCCCTTATTTCTTTAATCTTACCATCTTATTAATTTGGGCATCTTGTCTACCCTGCTACTTATTTCATTACCAAGATAAATTTATGCTGCTGCTTGCTAGGCAACAGAGTAGCCCTCCGGTCAGACAACATCTTGCTTTAACTTTATGATGTCATCTTGCTAGGCAACAGATTGGCCCTCAGGTCAGACAACATCTTGCTTTAGCTTTATGATGTCAGAGCGCCTCAGGTCCAATTGTCCTTGTGGAAGCTGTCCACACAGGAGGAGGAGCTATCAGAAGTTATGCAGTAGTTTTCTATCTGTATTGATGACTACAAGGCAAGCAAGAGGAGGAATGGTGAAGGACTCTGAACCACTCAAAGCACTGGGGCCTTTTTGAAAGAGGGACAGAGATACAAAAACAGATTATCCTTTCCAACTGTCCATCTTCAGTATCAAAGTCCAATTTACAGAGTGCAGGGGAAGACGTTAAATGAGCTTCCTTCCGTGAGAAGGTAACACTATCGTTCTAAAGTCAGATAGTGCATTTTCGCCGCAATGGTAGCAATTTCCTTGAATGGTACATTGCTAGCATCAGGATCTAAACCAGGCTTTAGTAAACTTGGAAGCAGTCAGTCTGTTATTAACTAACATGACCAACACAATGTGATCCATATTACTTCCATCTTGACTGAAATTATATTCAAGCACAGGCCCCACTGAAAGGTAGTGAGAACATTAAGATGCTGTGAAAGTCTTTTTATTTCCTCAAGGAATGATGGTCAGATTTACTTACCATATAAATTGGTCAAATGATGCTGTATGCCGGAAGACTGCCTTTTTTTTTTACTTCAGTCCCGGCAATTCGGAGAAATTCTGTTGTGAAACACTGCCACTAGTGGTCATTCAGTATAATCTGCAGATGGAAAAGTCCACTGTTAGCATATTTACTATAAACAGTACAAAAAATTGTGATTTTTATAAAGGGTAAACAGATCAATTCTTTGAAGTCTCTATTATTGTGAAAATCAACAGCACGTTAGAAAATCAAATCTCAATTTGTGTTTTTAACCTCTCATACTTTCCTGAATCCCATGCCTCATTTGCTAACAATCTCTAAATAACTGTAGCATGTACATTAGGATATAGATAAAGCGATCTTTTTGCCAGCCAAGTGGCAGTGTACCCATCTCACTTCATTTCTTTTAGGATATGGTACACCAGTAGCAATTAAGCCAGCTGATAAGTTGATCGAGGAAGGGTTAGGCTACAGTTAATGGGAATAATAAAAGCTATGAATAGCATGTTCATCATCATCATCTTAGGTAATTCCTATCAGTTCAGCAATAGCCAAGTTGAGACCCTTATGCTCACTTACCTTCATACAAATTTAGAAGTCTCAAAAAATGCCCTTATTTCTTTAATCTTACCATCTTATTAATTTGGGCATCTTGTCTACCCTGCTACTTATTTCATTACCAAGATAAATGTATCCTGCTGCTTGCTAGACAATAGAGTAGCCCTCCGGTCAGACAACATCTTGCTTTAACTTTATGATGTCATCTTGCTAGGCAACAGAGTAGCCCTCCGGTCAGACAACATCTTGCTTTAGCTTTATGATGTCAGAGCGCCTCAGGTCCAATTGTCCTTGTGGAAGCTGTCCACACAGGAGGAGGAGCTATCAGAAGTTATGCAGTAGTTTTCTATCTGTATTGATGACTACAAGGCAAGCAGGAGGAGGAATGGTGAAGGACTCTGAACCACTCCAAGCACTGGGGCCTTTTTGAAAGAGGGACGGAGATACAAAAACAGATTATCCTTTCCAACTGTCCATCTTAAGTATCAAAGTCCATTTACATAGTGCAGGGGAAGACGTTAAATGAGCTTCCTTCCGTGAGAATGTAACACTATTGTTCTAAAGTCAGATAGTGCATTTTCGCAGCAATGGCAGCAATTTCCTTGAATGGTACATTGCTAGCATCTGGATCTAAACCAGGCTTTAGTAAACTTGGAAGCAGTCAGTCTGTTATTAACAAACATGACCAACACAATGTGATCCATATTACTTCCATCTTGACTGAAATTATATTCAAGCACAGGCCCCACTGGAAGGTAGTGAGAACATTAAGATGCTGTGAAAGTCTTTTTAATTCCTAAAAGAATGATGGTCAGATTTACTTACCATATAAATTGGTCAAATGAGGCTGTATGCCGGAAGACTGCCTTTTTTTTTTACTTCAGTCCCGGCAATTCAGAGAAATTCTGTTGTGAAACACTGCCACTAGTGGTCATTCAGTATAATCTGCAGATGGAAAAGTCCACTGTTAGCATATTTACTATAAACAGTACAAAAAATTGTGATTTTTATAAAGGGTAAACAGATCAATTCTATAAAGTCTCTATTATTGTGAAAATCATCAGCACGTTAGAAAATCTAATTTTGTGTTTTTAACCTCCCATACTTCACTGAATCCCATGCCTCATTTGCTAACAATCTCTAAACAACTGTAGCATGTACATTAGGATATAGATAAAGAGATCTTTTTGCCAGCCAAGTGACAGTGTACCCATCTCACTTAATTTCTTTTAGGATATGTTACAGCAGTAGCAATTAAGCCAGCTGATAAGTTGATCGAGGAAGGGTTAGGCTACAGTTAATGGGAATAATAAAAGCTATGAATAGCATGTTCATCATCATCATCTTAGGTAATTCCTATCAGTTCAGCAATAGTCAAGTTGAGACCCTTATGCTCACTTACCTTCATATAAATTTAGAAGTCTCAAAAAATGCCCTTAATTCTTTAATCTTACCATCTTAGTTTTCATTTGGGCATCCTGTCTACCCTGCTACTTATTTCATTACCAAGATAAATTTATGCTGCTGCTTGCTAGGCAACAGAGTAGCCCTCCGGTCAGACAACATCTTGCTTTAACTTTATGATGTCATCTTGCTAGGCAACAGATTGGCCCTCAGGTCAGACAACATCTTGCTTTAGCTTTATGATGTCAGAGCGCCTCAGGTCCAATTGTCCTTGTGGAAGCTGTCCACACAGGAGGAGGAGCTATCAGAAGTTATGCAGTAGTTTTCTATCTGTATTGATGACTACAAGGCAAGCAGGAGGAGGAATGGTGAAGGACTCTGAACCACTCAAAGCACTGGGGCCTTTTTGAAAGAGGGACAGAGATACAAAAACAGATTATCCTTTCCAACTGTCCATCTTCAGTATCAAAGTCCAATTTACAGAGTGCAGGGGAAGACGTTAAATGAGCTTCCTTCCGTGAGAAGGTAACACTATCGTTCTAAAGTCAGATAGTGCATTTTCGCCGCAATGGTAGCAATTTCCTTGAATGGTACATTGCTAGCATCAGGATCTAAACCAGGCTTTAGTAAACTTGGAAGCAGTCAGTCTGTTATTAACTAACATGACCAACACAATGTGATCCATATTACTTCCATCTTGACTGAAATTATATTCAAGCACAGGCCCCACTGAAAGGTAGTGAGAACATTAAGATGCTGTGAAAGTCTTTTTATTTCCTCAAGGAATGATGGTCAGATTTACTTACCATATAAATTGGTCAAATGATGCTGTATGCCGGAAGACTGCCTTTTTTTTTTATTTCAGTCCCGGCAATTCGGAGAAATTCTGTTGTGAAACACTGCCACTAGTGGTCATTCAGTATAATCTGCAGATGGAAAAGTCCACTGTTAGCATATTTACTATAAACAGTACAAAAAATTGTGATTTTTATAAAGGGTAAACAGATCAATTCTATAAAGTCTCTATTATTGTGAAAATCATCAGCACGTTAGAAAATCTAATTTTGTGTTTTTAACCTCCCATACTTCACTGAATCCCATGCCTCATTTGCTAACAATCTCTAAACAACTGTAGCATGTACATTAGGATATAGATAAAGAGATCTTTTTGCCAGCCAAGTGACAGTGTACCCATCTCACTTAATTTCTTTTAGGATATGTTACAGCAGTAGCAATTAAGCCAGCTGATAAGTTGATCGAGGAAGGGTTAGGCTACAGTTAATGGGAATAATAAAAGCTATGAATAGCATGTTCATCATCATCATCTTAGGTAATTCCTATCAGTTCAGCAATAGTCAAGTTGAGACCCTTATGCTCACTTACCTTCATATAAATTTAGAAGTCTCAAAAAATGCCCTTAATTCTTTAATCTTACCATCTTAGTTTTCATTTGGGCATCCTGTCTACCCTGCTACTTATTTCATTACCAAGATAAATTTATGCTGCTGCTTGCTAGGCAACAGAGTAGCCCTCCGGTCAGACAACATCTTGCTTTAACTTTATGATGTCATCTTGCTAGGCAACAGATTGGCCCTCAGGTCAGACAACATCTTGCTTTAGCTTTATGATGTCAGAGCGCCTCAGGTCCAATTGTCCTTGTGGAAGCTGTCCACACAGGAGGAGGAGCTATCAGAAGTTATGCAGTAGTTTTCTATCTGTATTGATGACTACAAGGCAAGCAGGAGGAGGAATGGTGAAGGACTCTGAACCACTCAAAGCACTGGGGCCTTTTTGAAAGAGGGACAGAGATACAAAAACAGATTATCCTTTCCAACTGTCCATCTTCAGTATCAAAGTCCAATTTACAGAGTGCAGGGGAAGACGTTAAATGAGCTTCCTTCCGTGAGAAGGTAACACTATCGTTCTAAAGTCAGATAGTGCATTTTCGCCGCAATGGTAGCAATTTCCTTGAATGGTACATTGCTAGCATCAGGATCTAAACCAGGCTTTAGTAAACTTGGAAGCAGTCAGTCTGTTATTAACTAACATGACCAACACAATGTGATCCATATTACTTCCATCTTGACTGAAATTATATTCAAGCACAGGCCCCACTGAAAGGTAGTGAGAACATTAAGATGCTGTGAAAGTCTTTTTATTTCCTCAAGGAATGATGGTCAGATTTACTTACCATATAAATTGGTCAAATGATGCTGTATGCCGGAAGACTGCCTTTTTTTTTTATTTCAGTCCCGGCAATTCGGAGAAATTCTGTTGTGAAACACTGCCACTAGTGGTCATTCAGTATAATCTGCAGATGGAAAAGTCCACTGTTAGCATATTTACTATAAACAGTACAAAAAATTGTGATTTTTATAAAGGGTAAACAGATCAATTCTATAAAGTCTCTATTATTGTGAAAATCATCAGCACGTTAGAAAATCAAATTTTGTGTTTTTAACCTCCCATACTTCACTGAATCCCATGCCTCATTTGCTAACAATCTCTAAACAACTGTAGCATGTACATTAGGATATAGATAAAGAGATCTTTTTGCCAGCCAAGTGACAGTGTACCCATCTCACTTAATTTCTTTTAGGATATGTTACAGCAGTAGCAATTAAGCCAGCTGATAAGTTGATCGAGGAAGGGTTAGGCTACAGTTAATGGGAATAATAAAAGCTATGAATAGCATGTTCATCATCATCATCTTAGGTAATTCCTATCAGTTCAGCAATAGTCAAGTTGAGACCCTTATGCTCACTTACCTTCATATAAATTTAGAAGTCTCAAAAAATGCCCTTATTTCTTTAATCTTACCATCTTAGTTTTCATTTGGGCATCCTGTCTACCCTGCTACTTATTTCATTACCAAGATAAATTTATGCTGCTGCTTGCTAGGCAACAGAGTAGCCCTCCGGTCAGACAACATCTTGCTTTAACTTTATGATGTCATCTTGCTAGGCAACAGATTGGCCCTCAGGTCAGACAACATCTTGCTTTAGCTTTATGATGTCAGAGCGCCTCAGGTCCAATTGTCCTTGTGGAAGCTGTCCACACAGGAGGAGGAGCTATCAGAAGTTATGCAGTAGTTTTCTATCTGTATTGATGACTACAAGGCAAGCAGGAGGAGGAATGGTGAAGGACTCTGAACCACTCAAAGCACTGGGGCCTTTTTGAAAGAGGGACAGAGATACAAAAACAGATTATCCTTTCCAACTGTCCATCTTCAGTATCAAAGTCCAATTTACAGAGTGCAGGGGAAGACGTTAAATGAGCTTCCTTCCGTGAGAAGGTAACACTATCGTTCTAAAGTCAGATAGTGCATTTTCGCCGCAATGGTAGCAATTTCCTTGAATGGTACATTGCTAGCATCAGGATCTAAACCAGGCTTTAGTAAACTTGGAAGCAGTCAGTCTGTTATTAACTAACATGACCAACACAATGTGATCCATATTACTTCCATCTTGACTGAAATTATATTCAAGCACAGGCCCCACTGAAAGGTAGTGAGAACATTAAGATGCTGTGAAAGTCTTTTTATTTCCTCAAGGAATGATGGTCAGATTTACTTACCATATAAATTGGTCAAATGATGCTGTATGCCGGAAGACTGCCTTTTTTTTTTACTTCAGTCCCGGCAATTCAGAGAAATTCTGTTGTGAAACACTGCCACTAGTGGTCATTCAGTATAATCTGCAGATGGAAAAGTCCACTGTTAGCATATTTACTATAAACAGTACAAAAAATTGTGATTTTTATAAAGGGTAAACAGATCAATTCTATAAAGTCTCTATTATTGTGAAAATCATCAGCACGTTAGAAAATCAAATTTTGTGTTTTTAACCTCCCATACTTCACTGAATCCCATGCCTCATTTGCTAACAATCTCTAAACAACTGTAGCATGTACATTAGGATATAGATAAAGAGATCTTTTTGCCAGCCAAGTGACAGTGTACCCATCTCACTTAATTTCTTTTAGGATATGTTACAGCAGTAGCAATTAAGCCAGCTGATAAGTTGATCGAGGAAGGGTTAGGCTACAGTTAATGGGAATAATAAAAGCTATGAATAGCATGTTCATCATCATCATCTTAGGTAATTCCTATCAGTTCAGCAATAGCCAAGTTGAGACCCTTATGCTCACTTACCTTCATACAAATTTAGAAGTCTCAAAAAATGCCCTTATTTCTTTAATCTTACCATCTTATTAATTTGGGCATCTTGTCTACCCTGCTACTTATTTCATTACCAAGATAAATGTATCCTGCTGCTTGCTAGACAATAGAGTAGCCCTCCGGTCAGACAACATCTTGCTTTAACTTTATGATGTCATCTTGCTAGGCAACAGAGTAGCCCTCCGGTCAGACAACATCTTGCTTTAGCTTTATGATGTCAGAGCGCCTCAGGTCCAATTGTCCTTGTGGAAGCTGTCCACACAGGAGGAGGAGCTATCAGAAGTTATGCAGTAGTTTTCTATCTGTATTGATGACTACAAGGCAAGCAGGAGGAGGAATGGTGAAGGACTCTGAACCACTCCAAGCACTGGGGCCTTTTTGAAAGAGGGACGGAGATACAAAAACAGATTATCCTTTCCAACTGTCCATCTTAAGTATCAAAGTCCATTTACATAGTGCAGGGGAAGACGTTAAATGAGCTTCCTTCCGTGAGAATGTAACACTATTGTTCTAAAGTCAGATAGTGCATTTTCGCAGCAATGGCAGCAATTTCCTTGAATGGTACATTGCTAGCATCTGGATCTAAACCAGGCTTTAGTAAACTTGGAAGCAGTCAGTCTGTTATTAACAAACATGACCAACACAATGTGATCCATATTACTTCCATCTTGACTGAAATTATATTCAAGCACAGGCCCCACTGGAAGGTAGTGAGAACATTAAGATGCTGTGAAAGTCTTTTTAATTCCTAAAGGAATGATGGTCAGATTTACTTACCATATAAATTGGTCAAATGAGGCTGTATGCCGGAAGACTGCCTTTTTTTTTTACTTCAGTCCCGGCAATTCAGAGAAATTCTGTTGTGAAACACTGCCACTAGTGGTCATTCAGTATAATCTGCAGATGGAAAAGTCCACTGTTAGCATATTTACTATAAACAGTACAAAAAATTGTGATTTGTATAAAGGGTAAACAGATCAATTCTATAAAGTCTCTATTATTGTGAAAATCATCAGCACGTTAGAAAATCAAATTTTGTGTTTTTAACCTCCCATACTTCACTGAATCCCATGCCTCATTTGCTAACAATCTCTAAACAACTGTAGCATGTACAATAGGATATAGATAAAGAGATCTTTTTGCCAGCCAAGTGACAGTGTACCCATCTCACTTAATTTCTTTTAGGATATGTTACAGCAGTAGCAATTAAGCCAGCTGATAAGTTGATCGAGGAAGGGTTAGGCTACAGTTAATGGGAATAATAAAAGCTATGAATAGCATGTTCATCATCATCATCTTAGGTAATTCCTATCAGTTCAGCAATAGTCAAGTTGAGACCCTTATGCTCACTTACCTTCATATAAATTTAGAAGTCTCAAAAAATGCCCTTAATTCTTTAATCTTACCATCTTAGTTTTCATTTGGGCATCCTGTCTACCCTGCTACTTATTTCATTACCAAGATAAATGTATGCTGCTGCTTGCTAGGCAACAGAGTAGCCCTCCGGTCAGACAACATCTTGCTTTAACTTTATGATGTCATCTTGCTAGGCAACAGATTGGCCCTCCGGTCAGACAACATCTTGCTTTAGCTTTATGATGTCAGAGCGCCTCAGGTCCAATTGTCCTTGTGGAAGCTGTCCACACAGGAGGAGGAGCTATCAGAAGTTATGCAGTAGTTTTCTATCTGTATTGATGACTACAAGGCAAGCAGGAGGAGGAATGGTGAAGGACTCTGAACCACTCAAAGCACTGGGGCCTTTTTGAAAGAGGGACAGAGATACAAAAACAGATTATCCTTTCCAACTGTCCATCTTCAGTATCAAAGTCCAATTTACAGAGTGCAGGGGAAGACGTTAAATGAGCTTCCTTCCGTGAGAAGGTAACACTATCGTTCTAAAGTCAGATAGTGCATTTTCGCCGCAATGGTAGCAATTTCCTTGAATGGTACATTGCTAGCATCAGGATCTAAACCAGGCTTTAGTAAACTTGGAAGCAGTCAGTCTGTTATTAACTAACATGACCAACACAATGTGATCCATATTACTTCCATCTTGACTGAAATTATATTCAAGCACAGGCCCCACTGAAAGGTAGTGAGAACATTAAGATGCTGTGAAAGTCTTTTTATTTCCTCAAGGAATGATGGTCAGATTTACTTACCATATAAATTGGTCAAATGATGCTGTATGCCGGAAGACTGCCTTTTTTTTTTACTTCAGTCCCGGCAATTCAGAGAAATTCTGTTGTGAAACACTGCCACTAGTGGTCATTCAGTATAATCTGCAGATGGAAAAGTCCACTGTTAGCATATTTACTATAAACAGTACAAAAAATTGTGATTTTTATAAAGGGTAAACAGATCAATTCTATAAAGTCTCTATTATTGTGAAAATCATCAGCACGTTAGAAAATCAAATTTTGTGTTTTTAACCTCCCATACTTCACTGAATCCCATGCCTCATTTGCTAACAATCTCTAAACAACTGTAGCATGTACATTAGGATATAGATAAAGAGATCTTTTTGCCAGCCAAGTGACAGTGTACCCATCTCACTTAATTTCTTTTAGGATATGTTACAGCAGTAGCAATTAAGCCAGCTGATAAGTTGATCGAGGAAGGGTTAGGCTACAGTTAATGGGAATAATAAAAGCTATGAATAGCATGTTCATCATCATCATCTTAGGTAATTCCTATCAGTTCAGCAATAGCCAAGTTGAGACCCTTATGCTCACTTACCTTCATACAAATTTAGAAGTCTCAAAAAATGCCCTTATTTCTTTAATCTTACCATCTTATTAATTTGGGCATCTTGTCTACCCTGCTACTTATTTCATTACCAAGATAAATGTATCCTGCTGCTTGCTAGACAATAGAGTAGCCCTCCGGTCAGACAACATCTTGCTTTAACTTTATGATGTCATCTTGCTAGGCAACAGAGTAGCCCTCCGGTCAGACAACATCTTGCTTTAGCTTTATGATGTCAGAGCGCCTCAGGTCCAATTGTCCTTGTGGAAGCTGTCCACACAGGAGGAGGAGCTATCAGAAGTTATGCAGTAGTTTTCTATCTGTATTGATGACTACAAGGCAAGCAGGAGGAGGAATGGTGAAGGACTCTGAACCACTCCAAGCACTGGGGCCTTTTTGAAAGAGGGACGGAGATACAAAAACAGATTATCCTTTCCAACTGTCCATCTTAAGTATCAAAGTCCATTTACATAGTGCAGGGGAAGACGTTAAATGAGCTTCCTTCCGTGAGAATGTAACACTATTGTTCTAAAGTCAGATAGTGCATTTTCGCAGCAATGGCAGCAATTTCCTTGAATGGTACATTGCTAGCATCTGGATCTAAACCAGGCTTTAGTAAACTTGGAAGCAGTCAGTCTGTTATTAACAAACATGACCAACACAATGTGATCCATATTACTTCCATCTTGACTGAAATTATATTCAAGCACAGGCCCCACTGGAAGGTAGTGAGAACATTAAGATGCTGTGAAAGTCTTTTTAATTCCTAAAGGAATGATGGTCAGATTTACTTACCATATAAATTGGTCAAATGAGGCTGTATGCCGGAAGACTGCCTTTTTTTTTTACTTCAGTCCCGGCAATTCAGAGAAATTCTGTTGTGAAACACTGCCACTAGTGGTCATTCAGTATAATCTGCAGATGGAAAAGTCCACTGTTAGCATATTTACTATAAACAGTACAAAAAATTGTGATTTGTATAAAGGGTAAACAGATCAATTCTATAAAGTCTCTATTATTGTGAAAATCATCAGCACGTTAGAAAATCAAATTTTGTGTTTTTAACCTCCCATACTTCACTGAATCCCATGCCTCATTTGCTAACAATCTCTAAACAACTGTAGCATGTACAATAGGATATAGATAAAGAGATCTTTTTGCCAGCCAAGTGACAGTGTACCCATCTCACTTAATTTCTTTTAGGATATGTTACAGCAGTAGCAATTAAGCCAGCTGATAAGTTGATCGAGGAAGGGTTAGGCTACAGTTAATGGGAATAATAAAAGCTATGAATAGCATGTTCATCATCATCATCTTAGGTAATTCCTATCAGTTCAGCAATAGTCAAGTTGAGACCCTTATGCTCACTTACCTTCATATAAATTTAGAAGTCTCAAAAAATGCCCTTAATTCTTTAATCTTACCATCTTAGTTTTCATTTGGGCATCCTGTCTACCCTGCTACTTATTTCATTACCAAGATAAATGTATGCTGCTGCTTGCTAGGCAACAGAGTAGCCCTCCGGTCAGACAACATCTTGCTTTAACTTTATGATGTCATCTTGCTAGGCAACAGATTGGCCCTCCGGTCAGACAACATCTTGCTTTAGCTTTATGATGTCAGAGCGCCTCAGGTCCAATTGTCCTTGTGGAAGCTGTCCACACAGGAGGAGGAGCTATCAGAAGTTATGCAGTAGTTTTCTATCTGTATTGATGACTACAAGGCAAGCAGGAGGAGGAATGGTGAAGGACTCTGAACCACTCAAAGCACTGGGGCCTTTTTGAAAGAGGGACAGAGATACAAAAACAGATTATCCTTTCCAACTGTCCATCTTCAGTATCAAAGTCCAATTTACAGAGTGCAGGGGAAGACGTTAAATGAGCTTCCTTCCGTGAGAAGGTAACACTATCGTTCTAAAGTCAGATAGTGCATTTTCGCCGCAATGGTAGCAATTTCCTTGAATGGTACATTGCTAGCATCAGGATCTAAACCAGGCTTTAGTAAACTTGGAAGCAGTCAGTCTGTTATTAACTAACATGACCAACACAATGTGATCCATATTACTTCCATCTTGACTGAAATTATATTCAAGCACAGGCCCCACTGAAAGGTAGTGAGAACATTAAGATGCTGTGAAAGTCTTTTTATTTCCTCAAGGAATGATGGTCAGATTTACTTACCATATAAATTGGTCAAATGATGCTGTATGCCGGAAGACTGCCTTTTTTTTTTACTTCAGTCCCGGCAATTCAGAGAAATTCTGTTGTGAAACACTGCCACTAGTGGTCATTCAGTATAATCTGCAGATGGAAAAGTCCACTGTTAGCATATTTACTATAAACAGTACAAAAAATTGTGATTTTTATAAAGGGTAAACAGATCAATTCTATAAAGTCTCTATTATTGTGAAAATCATCAGCACGTTAGAAAATCAAATTTTGTGTTTTTAACCTCCCATACTTCACTGAATCCCATGCCTCATTTGCTAACAATCTCTAAACAACTGTAGCATGTACATTAGGATATAGATAAAGAGATCTTTTTGCCAGCCAAGTGACAGTGTACCCATCTCACTTAATTTCTTTTAGGATATGTTACAGCAGTAGCAATTAAGCCAGCTGATAAGTTGATCGAGGAAGGGTTAGGCTACAGTTAATGGGAATAATAAAAGCTATGAATAGCATGTTCATCATCATCATCTTAGGTAATTCCTATCAGTTCAGCAATAGCCAAGTTGAGACCCTTATGCTCACTTACCTTCATACAAATTTAGAAGTCTCAAAAAATGCCCTTATTTCTTTAATCTTACCATCTTATTAATTTGGGCATCTTGTCTACCCTGCTACTTATTTCATTACCAAGATAAATGTATCCTGCTGCTTGCTAGACAATAGAGTAGCCCTCCGGTCAGACAACATCTTGCTTTAACTTTATGATGTCATCTTGCTAGGCAACAGAGTAGCCCTCCGGTCAGACAACATCTTGCTTTAGCTTTATGATGTCAGAGCGCCTCAGGTCCAATTGTCCTTGTGGAAGCTGTCCACACAGGAGGAGGAGCTATCAGAAGTTATGCAGTAGTTTTCTATCTGTATTGATGACTACAAGGCAAGCAGGAGGAGGAATGGTGAAGGACTCTGAACCACTCCAAGCACTGGGGCCTTTTTGAAAGAGGGACGGAGATACAAAAACAGATTATCCTTTCCAACTGTCCATCTTAAGTATCAAAGTCCATTTACATAGTGCAGGGGAAGACGTTAAATGAGCTTCCTTCCGTGAGAATGTAACACTATTGTTCTAAAGTCAGATAGTGCATTTTCGCAGCAATGGCAGCAATTTCCTTGAATGGTACATTGCTAGCATCTGGATCTAAACCAGGCTTTAGTAAACTTGGAAGCAGTCAGTCTGTTATTAACAAACATGACCAACACAATGTGATCCATATTACTTCCATCTTGACTGAAATTATATTCAAGCACAGGCCCCACTGGAAGGTAGTGAGAACATTAAGATGCTGTGAAAGTCTTTTTAATTCCTAAAGGAATGATGGTCAGATTTACTTACCATATAAATTGGTCAAATGAGGCTGTATGCCGGAAGACTGCCTTTTTTTTTTACTTCAGTCCCGGCAATTCAGAGAAATTCTGTTGTGAAACACTGCCACTAGTGGTCATTCAGTATAATCTGCAGATGGAAAAGTCCACTGTTAGCATATTTACTATAAACAGTACAAAAAATTGTGATTTGTATAAAGGGTAAACAGATCAATTCTATAAAGTCTCTATTATTGTGAAAATCATCAGCACGTTAGAAAATCAAATTTTGTGTTTTTAACCTCCCATACTTCACTGAATCCCATGCCTCATTTGCTAACAATCTCTAAACAACTGTAGCATGTACAATAGGATATAGATAAAGAGATCTTTTTGCCAGCCAAGTGACAGTGTACCCATCTCACTTAATTTCTTTTAGGATATGTTACAGCAGTAGCAATTAAGCCAGCTGATAAGTTGATCGAGGAAGGGTTAGGCTACAGTTAATGGGAATAATAAAAGCTATGAATAGCATGTTCATCATCATCATCTTAGGTAATTCCTATCAGTTCAGCAATAGTCAAGTTGAGACCCTTATGCTCACTTACCTTCATATAAATTTAGAAGTCTCAAAAAATGCCCTTAATTCTTTAATCTTACCATCTTAGTTTTCATTTGGGCATCCTGTCTACCCTGCTACTTATTTCATTACCAAGATAAATTTATGCTGCTGCTTGCTAGGCAACAGAGTAGCCCTCCGGTCAGACAACATCTTGCTTTAACTTTATGATGTCATCTTGCTAGGCAACAGATTGGCCCTCAGGTCAGACAACATCTTGCTTTAGCTTTATGATGTCAGAGCGCCTCAGGTCCAATTGTCCTTGTGGAAGCTGTCCACACAGGAGGAGGAGCTATCAGAAGTTATGCAGTAGTTTTCTATCTGTATTGATGACTACAAGGCAAGCAGGAGGAGGAATGGTGAAGGACTCTGAACCACTCAAAGCACTGGGGCCTTTTTGAAAGAGGGACAGAGATACAAAAACAGATTATCCTTTCCAACTGTCCATCTTCAGTATCAAAGTCCAATTTACAGAGTGCAGGGGAAGACGTTAAATGAGCTTCCTTCCGTGAGAAGGTAACACTATCGTTCTAAAGTCAGATAGTGCATTTTCGCCGCAATGGTAGCAATTTCCTTGAATGGTACATTGCTAGCATCAGGATCTAAACCAGGCTTTAGTAAACTTGGAAGCAGTCAGTCTGTTATTAACTAACATGACCAACACAATGTGATCCATATTACTTCCATCTTGACTGAAATTATATTCAAGCACAGGCCCCACTGAAAGGTAGTGAGAACATTAAGATGCTGTGAAAGTCTTTTTATTTCCTCAAGGAATGATGGTCAGATTTACTTACCATATAAATTGGTCAAATGATGCTGTATGCCGGAAGACTGCCTTTTTTTTTTTATTTCAGTCCCGGCAATTCGGAGAAATTCTGTTGTGAAACACTGCCACTAGTGGTCATTCAGTATAATCTGCAGATGGAAAAGTCCACTGTTAGCATATTTACTATGAACAGTACAAAAAATTGTGATTTTTATAAAGGGTAAACAGATCAATTCTTTGAAGTCTCTATTATTGTGAAAATCAACAGCACGTTAGAAAATCAAATCTCAATTTGTGTTTTTAACCTCTCATACTTTCCTGAATCCCATGCCTCATTTGCTAACAATCTCTAAATAACTGTAGCATGTACATTAGGATATAGATAAAGCGATCTTTTTGCCAGCCAAGTGGCAGTGTACCCATCTCACTTCATTTCTTTTAGGATATGGTACACCAGTAGCAATTAAGCCAGCTGATAAGTTGATCGAGGAAGGGTTAGGCTACAGTTAATGGGAATAATAAAAGCTATGAATAGCATGTTCATCATCATCATCTTAGGTAATTCCTATCAGTTCAGCAATAGCCAAGTTGAGACCCTTATGCTCACTTACCTTCATACAAATTTAGAAGTCTCAAAAAATGCCCTTATTTCTTTAATCTTACCATCTTATTAATTTGGGCATCTTGTCTACCCTGCTACTTATTTCATTACCAAGATAAATGTATCCTGCTGCTTGCTAGACAATAGAGTAGCCCTCCGGTCAGACAACATCTTGCTTTAACTTTATGATGTCATCTTGCTAGGCAACAGAGTAGCCCTCCGGTCAGACAACATCTTGCTTTAGCTTTATGATGTCAGAGCGCCTCAGGTCCAATTGTCCTTGTGGAAGCTGTCCACACAGGAGGAGGAGCTATCAGAAGTTATGCAGTAGTTTTCTATCTGTATTGATGACTACAAGGCAAGCAGGAGGAGGAATGGTGAAGGACTCTGAACCACTCCAAGCACTGGGGCCTTTTTGAAAGAGGGACGGAGATACAAAAACAGATTATCCTTTCCAACTGTCCATCTTAAGTATCAAAGTCCATTTACATAGTGCAGGGGAAGACGTTAAATGAGCTTCCTTCCGTGAGAATGTAACACTATTGTTCTAAAGTCAGATAGTGCATTTTCGCAGCAATGGCAGCAATTTCCTTGAATGGTACATTGCTAGCATCTGGATCTAAACCAGGCTTTAGTAAACTTGGAAGCAGTCAGTCTGTTATTAACAAACATGACCAACACAATGTGATCCATATTACTTCCATCTTGACTGAAATTATATTCAAGCACAGGCCCCACTGGAAGGTAGTGAGAACATTAAGATGCTGTGAAAGTCTTTTTAATTCCTAAAGGAATGATGGTCAGATTTACTTACCATATAAATTGGTCAAATGAGGCTGTATGCCGGAAGACTGCCTTTTTTTTTTACTTCAGTCCCGGCAATTCAGAGAAATTCTGTTGTGAAACACTGCCACTAGTGGTCATTCAGTATAATCTGCAGATGGAAAAGTCCACTGTTAGCATATTTACTATAAACAGTACAAAAAATTGTGATTTTTATAAAGGGTAAACAGATCAATTCTATAAAGTCTCTATTATTGTGAAAATCATCAGCACGTTAGAAAATCAAATTTTGTGTTTTTAACCTCCCATACTTCACTGAATCCCATGCCTCATTTGCTAACAATCTCTAAACAACTGTAGCATGTACATTAGGATATAGATAAAGAGATCTTTTTGCCAGCCAAGTGACAGTGTACCCATCTCACTTAATTTCTTTTAGGATATGTTACAGCAGTAGCAATTAAGCCAGCTGATAAGTTGATCGAGGAAGGGTTAGGCTATAGTTAATGGGAATAATAAAAGCTATGAATAGCATGTTCATCATCATCATCTTAGGTAATTCCTATCAGTTCAGCAATAGTCAAGTTGAGACCCTTATGCTCACTTACCTTCATATAAATTTAGAAGTCTCAAAAAATGCCCTTAATTCTTTAATCTTACCATCTTAGTTTTCATTTGGGCATCCTGTCTACCCTGCTACTTATTTCATTACCAAGATAAATTTATGCTGCTGCTTGCTAGGCAACAGAGTAGCCCTCCGGTCAGACAACATCTTGCTTTAACTTTATGATGTCATCTTGCTAGGCAACAGATTGGCCCTCAGGTCAGACAACATCTTGCTTTAGCTTTATGATGTCAGAGCGCCTCAGGTCCAATTGTCCTTGTGGAAGCTGTCCACACAGGAGGAGGAGCTATCAGAAGTTATGCAGTAGTTTTCTATCTGTATTGATGACTACAAGGCAAGCAGGAGGAGGAATGGTGAAGGACTCTGAACCACTCAAAGCACTGGGGCCTTTTTGAAAGAGGGACAGAGATACAAAAACAGATTATCCTTTCCAACTGTCCATCTTCAGTATCAAAGTCCAATTTACAGAGTGCAGG
Source organism: Lissotriton helveticus (assembly GCF_964261635.1). Classification (NCBI taxonomy): domain Eukaryota; kingdom Metazoa; phylum Chordata; class Amphibia; order Caudata; family Salamandridae; genus Lissotriton; species Lissotriton helveticus. Next base: position 1,184,935,622 of record NC_136067.1, read on the forward strand.
GGAAGACGTTAAATGAGCTTCCTTCCGTGAGAAGGTAACACTATCGTTCTAAAGTCAGATAGTGCATTTTCGCCGCAATGGTAGCAATTTCCTTGAATGGTACATTGCTAGCATCAGGATCTAAACCAGGCTTTAGTAAACTTGGAAGCAGTCAGTCTGTTATTAACTAACATGACCAACACAATGTGATCCATATTACTTCCATCTTGACTGAAATTATATTCAAGCACAGGCCCCACTGAAAGGTAGTGAGAACATTAAGATGCTGTGAAAGTCTTTTTATTTCCTCAAGGAATGATGGTCAGATTTACTTACCATATAAATTGGTCAAATGATGCTGTATGCCGGAAGACTGCCTTTTTTTTTTATTTCAGTCCCGGCAATTCGGAGAAATTCTGTTGTGAAACACTGCCACTAGTGGTCATTCAGTATAATCTGCAGATGGAAAAGTCCACTGTTAGCATATTTACTATAAACAGTACAAAAAATTGTGATTTTTATAAAGGGTAAACAGATCAATTCTTTGAAGTCTCTATTATTGTGAAAATCAACAGCACGTTAGAAAATCAAATCTCAATTTGTGTTTTTAACCTCTCATACTTTCCTGAATCCCATGCCTCATTTGCTAACAATCTCTAAATAACTGTAGCATGTACATTAGGATATAGATAAAGCGATCTTTTTGCCAGCCAAGTGGCAGTGTACCCATCTCACTTCATTTCTTTTAGGATATGGTACACCAGTAGCAATTAAGCCAGCTGATAAGTTGATCGAGGAAGGGTTAGGCTACAGTTAATGGGAATAATAAAAGCTATGAATAGCATGTTCATCATCATCATCTTAGGTAATTCCTATCAGTTCAGCAATAGCCAAGTTGAGACCCTTATGCTCACTTACCTTCATACAAATTTAGAAGTCTCAAAAAATGCCCTTATTTCTTTAATCTTACCATCTTATTAATTTGGGCATCTTGTCTACCCTGCTACTTATTTCATTACCAAGATAAATGTATCCTGCTGCTTGCTAGACAATAGAGTAGCCCTCCGGTCAGACAACATCTTGCTTTAACTTTATGATGTCATCTTGCTAGGCAACAGAGTAGCCCTCCGGTCAGACAACATCTTGCTTTAGCTTTATGATGTCAGAGCGCCTCAGGTCCAATTGTCCTTGTGGAAGCTGTCCACACAGGAGGAGGAGCTATCAGAAGTTATGCAGTAGTTTTCTATCTGTATTGATGACTACAAGGCAAGCAGGAGGAGGAATGGTGAAGGACTCTGAACCACTCCAAGCACTGGGGCCTTTTTGAAAGAGGGACGGAGATACAAAAACAGATTATCCTTTCCAACTGTCCATCTTAAGTATCAAAGTCCATTTACATAGTGCAGGGGAAGACGTTAAATGAGCTTCCTTCCGTGAGAATGTAACACTATTGTTCTAAAGTCAGATAGTGCATTTTCGCAGCAATGGCAGCAATTTCCTTGAATGGTACATTGCTAGCATCTGGATCTAAACCAGGCTTTAGTAAACTTGGAAGCAGTCAGTCTGTTATTAACAAACATGACCAACACAATGTGATCCATATTACTTCCATCTTGACTGAAATTATATTCAAGCACAGGCCCCACTGGAAGGTAGTGAGAACATTAAGATGCTGTGAAAGTCTTTTTAATTCCTAAAGGAATGATGGTCAGATTTACTTACCATATAAATTGGTCAAATGAGGCTGTATGCCGGAAGACTGCCTTTTTTTTTTACTTCAGTCCCGGCAATTCAGAGAAATTCTGTTGTGAAACACTGCCACTAGTGGTCATTCAGTATAATCTGCAGATGGAAAAGTCCACTGTTAGCATATTTACTATAAACAGTACAAAAAATTGTGATTTGTATAAAGGGTAAACAGATCAATTCTATAAAGTCTCTATTATTGTGAAAATCATCAGCACGTTAGAAAATCAAATTTTGTGTTTTTAACCTCCCATACTTCACTGAATCCCATGCCTCATTTGCTAACAATCTCTAAACAACTGTAGCATGTACATTAGGATATAGATAAAGAGATCTTTTTGCCAGCCAAGTGACAGTGTACCCATCTCACTTAATTTCTTTTAGGATATGTTACAGCAGTAGCAATTAAGCCAGCTGATAAGTTGATCGAGGAAGGGTTAGGCTATAGTTAATGGGAATAATAAAAGCTATGAATAGCATGTTCATCATCATCATCTTAGGTAATTCCTATCAGTTCAGCAATAGTCAAGTTGAGACCCTTATGCTCACTTACCTTCATATAAATTTAGAAGTCTCAAAAAATGCCCTTAATTCTTTAATCTTACCATCTTAGTTTTCATTTGGGCATCCTGTCTACCCTGCTACTTATTTCATTACCAAGATAAATTTATGCTGCTGCTTGCTAGGCAACAGAGTAGCCCTCCGGTCAGACAACATCTTGCTTTAACTTTATGATGTCATCTTGCTAGGCAACAGATTGGCCCTCAGGTCAGACAACATCTTGCTTTAGCTTTATGATGTCAGAGCGCCTCAGGTCCAATTGTCCTTGTGGAAGCTGTCCACACAGGAGGAGGAGCTATCAGAAGTTATGCAGTAGTTTTCTATCTGTATTGATGACTACAAGGCAAGCAGGAGGAGGAATGGTGAAGGACTCTGAACCACTCAAAGCACTGGGGCCTTTTTGAAAGAGGGACAGAGATACAAAAACAGATTATCCTTTCCAACTGTCCATCTTCAGTATCAAAGTCCAATTTACAGAGTGCAGGGGAAGACGTTAAATGAGCTTCCTTCCGTGAGAAGGTAACACTATCGTTCTAAAGTCAGATAGTGCATTTTCGCCGCAATGGTAGCAATTTCCTTGAATGGTACATTGCTAGCATCAGGATCTAAACCAGGCTTTAGTAAACTTGGAAGCAGTCAGTCTGTTATTAACTAACATGACCAACACAATGTGATCCATATTACTTCCATCTTGACTGAAATTATATTCAAGCACAGGCCCCACTGAAAGGTAGTGAGAACATTAAGATGCTGTGAAAGTCTTTTTATTTCCTCAAGGAATGATGGTCAGATTTACTTACCATATAAATTGGTCAAATGATGCTGTATGCCGGAAGACTGCCTTTTTTTTTTATTTCAGTCCCGGCAATTCGGAGAAATTCTGTTGTGAAACACTGCCACTAGTGGTCATTCAGTATAATCTGCAGATGGAAAAGTCCACTGTTAGCATATTTACTATAAACAGTACAAAAAATTGTGATTTTTATAAAGGGTAAACAGATCAATTCTTTGAAGTCTCTATTATTGTGAAAATCAACAGCACGTTAGAAAATCAAATCTCAATTTGTGTTTTTAACCTCTCATACTTTCCTGAATCCCATGCCTCATTTGCTAACAATCTCTAAATAACTGTAGCATGTACATTAGGATATAGATAAAGCGATCTTTTTGCCAGCCAAGTGGCAGTGTACCCATCTCACTTCATTTCTTTTAGGATATGGTACACCAGTAGCAATTAAGCCAGCTGATAAGTTGATCGAGGAAGGGTTAGGCTACAGTTAATGGGAATAATAAAAGCTATGAATAGCATGTTCATCATCATCATCTTAGGTAATTCCTATCAGTTCAGCAATAGCCAAGTTGAGACCCTTATGCTCACTTACCTTCATACAAATTTAGAAGTCTCAAAAAATGCCCTTATTTCTTTAATCTTACCATCTTATTAATTTGGGCATCTTGTCTACCCTGCTACTTATTTCATTACCAAGATAAATGTATCCTGCTGCTTGCTAGACAATAGAGTAGCCCTCCGGTCAGACAACATCTTGCTTTAACTTTATGATGTCATCTTGCTAGGCAACAGAGTAGCCCTCCGGTCAGACAACATCTTGCTTTAGCTTTATGATGTCAGAGCGCCTCAGGTCCAATTGTCCTTGTGGAAGCTGTCCACACAGGAGGAGGAGCTATCAGAAGTTATGCAGTAGTTTTCTATCTGTATTGATGACTACAAGGCAAGCAGGAGGAGGAATGGTGAAGGACTCTGAACCACTCCAAGCACTGGGGCCTTTTTGAAAGAGGGACGGAGATACAAAAACAGATTATCCTTTCCAACTGTCCATCTTAAGTATCAAAGTCCATTTACATAGTGCAGGGGAAGACGTTAAATGAGCTTCCTTCCGTGAGAATGTAACACTATTGTTCTAAAGTCAGATAGTGCATTTTCGCAGCAATGGCAGCAATTTCCTTGAATGGTACATTGCTAGCATCTGGATCTAAACCAGGCTTTAGTAAACTTGGAAGCAGTCAGTCTGTTATTAACAAACATGACCAACACAATGTGATCCATATTACTTCCATCTTGACTGAAATTATATTCAAGCACAGGCCCCACTGGAAGGTAGTGAGAACATTAAGATGCTGTGAAAGTCTTTTTAATTCCTAAAGGAATGATGGTCAGATTTACTTACCATATAAATTGGTCAAATGAGGCTGTATGCCGGAAGACTGCCTTTTTTTTTTACTTCAGTCCCGGCAATTCAGAGAAATTCTGTTGTGAAACACTGCCACTAGTGGTCATTCAGTATAATCTGCAGATGGAAAAGTCCACTGTTAGCATATTTACTATAAACAGTACAAAAAATTGTGATTTGTATAAAGGGTAAACAGATCAATTCTATAAAGTCTCTATTATTGTGAAAATCATCAGCACGTTAGAAAATCAAATTTTGTGTTTTTAACCTCCCATACTTCACTGAATCCCATGCCTCATTTGCTAACAATCTCTAAACAACTGTAGCATGTACATTAGGATATAGATAAAGAGATCTTTTTGCCAGCCAAGTGACAGTGTACCCATCTCACTTAATTTCTTTTAGGATATGTTACAGCAGTAGCAATTAAGCCAGCTGATAAGTTGATCGAGGAAGGGTTAGGCTATAGTTAATGGGAATAATAAAAGCTATGAATAGCATGTTCATCATCATCATCTTAGGTAATTCCTATCAGTTCAGCAATAGTCAAGTTGAGACCCTTATGCTCACTTACCTTCATATAAATTTAGAAGTCTCAAAAAATGCCCTTAATTCTTTAATCTTACCATCTTAGTTTTCATTTGGGCATCCTGTCTACCCTGCTACTTATTTCATTACCAAGATAAATTTATGCTGCTGCTTGCTAGGCAACAGAGTAGCCCTCCGGTCAGACAACATCTTGCTTTAACTTTATGATGTCATCTTGCTAGGCAACAGATTGGCCCTCAGGTCAGACAACATCTTGCTTTAGCTTTATGATGTCAGAGCGCCTCAGGTCCAATTGTCCTTGTGGAAGCTGTCCACACAGGAGGAGGAGCTATCAGAAGTTATGCAGTAGTTTTCTATCTGTATTGATGACTACAAGGCAAGCAGGAGGAGGAATGGTGAAGGACTCTGAACCACTCAAAGCACTGGGGCCTTTTTGAAAGAGGGACAGAGATACAAAAACAGATTATCCTTTCCAACTGTCCATCTTCAGTATCAAAGTCCAATTTACAGAGTGCAGGGGAAGACGTTAAATGAGCTTCCTTCCGTGAGAAGGTAACACTATCGTTCTAAAGTCAGATAGTGCATTTTCGCCGCAATGGTAGCAATTTCCTTGAATGGTACATTGCTAGCATCAGGATCTAAACCAGGCTTTAGTAAACTTGGAAGCAGTCAGTCTGTTATTAACTAACATGACCAACACAATGTGATCCATATTACTTCCATCTTGACTGAAATTATATTCAAGCACAGGCCCCACTGAAAGGTAGTGAGAACATTAAGATGCTGTGAAAGTCTTTTTATTTCCTCAAGGAATGATGGTCAGATTTACTTACCATATAAATTGGTCAAATGATGCTGTATGCCGGAAGACTGCCTTTTTTTTTTATTTCAGTCCCGGCAATTCGGAGAAATTCTGTTGTGAAACACTGCCACTAGTGGTCATTCAGTATAATCTGCAGATGGAAAAGTCCACTGTTAGCATATTTACTATAAACAGTACAAAAAATTGTGATTTTTATAAAGGGTAAACAGATCAATTCTATAAAGTCTCTATTATTGTGAAAATCATCAGCACGTTAGAAAATCAAATTTTGTGTTTTTAACCTCCCATACTTCACTGAATCCCATGCCTCATTTGCTAACAATCTCTAAACAACTGTAGCATGTACATTAGGATATAGATAAAGAGATCTTTTTGCCAGCCAAGTGACAGTGTACCCATCTCACTTAATTTCTTTTAGGATATGTTACAGCAGTAGCAATTAAGCCAGCTGATAAGTTGATCGAGGAAGGGTTAGGCTACAGTTAATGGGAATAATAAAAGCTATGAATAGCATGTTCATCATCATCATCTTAGGTAATTCCTATCAGTTCAGCAATAGTCAAGTTGAGACCCTTATGCTCACTTACCTTCATATAAATTTAGAAGTCTCAAAAAATGCCCTTAATTCTTTAATCTTACCATCTTAGTTTTCATTTGGGCATCCTGTCTACCCTGCTACTTATTTCATTACCAAGATAAATTTATGCTGCTGCTTGCTAGGCAACAGAGTAGCCCTCCGGTCAGACAACATCTTGCTTTAACTTTATGATGTCATCTTGCTAGGCAACAGATTGGCCCTCAGGTCAGACAACATCTTGCTTTAGCTTTATGATGTCAGAGCGCCTCAGGTCCAATTGTCCTTGTGGAAGCTGTCCACACAGGAGGAGGAGCTATCAGAAGTTATGCAGTAGTTTTCTATCTGTATTGATGACTACAAGGCAAGCAGGAGGAGGAATGGTGAAGGACTCTGAACCACTCAAAGCACTGGGGCCTTTTTGAAAGAGGGACAGAGATACAAAAACAGATTATCCTTTCCAACTGTCCATCTTCAGTATCAAAGTCCAATTTACAGAGTGCAGGGGAAGACGTTAAATGAGCTTCCTTCCGTGAGAAGGTAACACTATCGTTCTAAAGTCAGATAGTGCATTTTCGCCGCAATGGTAGCAATTTCCTTGAATGGTACATTGCTAGCATCAGGATCTAAACCAAGCTTTAGTAAACTTGGAAGCAGTCAGTCTGTTATTAACTAACATGACCAACACAATGTGATCCATATTACTTCCATCTTGACTGAAATTATATTCAAGCACAGGCCCCACTGAAAGGTAGTGAGAACATTAAGATGCTGTGAAAGTCTTTTTATTTCCTCAAGGAATGATGGTCAGATTTACTTACCATATAAATTGGTCAAATGATGCTGTATGCCGGAAGACTGCCTTTTTTTTTTATTTCAGTCCCGGCAATTCGGAGAAATTCTGTTGTGAAACACTGCCACTAGTGGTCATTCAGTATAATCTGCAGATGGAAAAGTCCACTGTTAGCATATTTACTATAAACAGTACAAAAAATTGTGATTTTTATAAAGGGTAAACAGATCAATTCTTTGAAGTCTCTATTATTGTGAAAATCAACAGCACGTTAGAAAATCAAATCTCAATTTGTGTTTTTAACCTCTCATACTTTCCTGAATCCCATGCCTCATTTGCTAACAATCTCTAAATAACTGTAGCATGTACATTAGGATATAGATAAAGCGATCTTTTTGCCAGCCAAGTGGCAGTGTACCCATCTCACTTCATTTCTTTTAGGATATGGTACACCAGTAGCAATTAAGCCAGCTGATAAGTTGATCGAGGAAGGGTTAGGCTACAGTTAATGGGAATAATAAAAGCTATGAATAGCATGTTCATCATCATCATCTTAGGTAATTCCTATCAGTTCAGCAATAGCCAAGTTGAGACCCTTATGCTCACTTACCTTCATACAAATTTAGAAGTCTCAAAAAATGCCCTTATTTCTTTAATCTTACCATCTTATTAATTTGGGCATCTTGTCTACCCTGCTACTTATTTCATTACCAAGATAAATGTATCCTGCTGCTTGCTAGACAATAGAGTAGCCCTCCGGTCAGACAACATCTTGCTTTAACTTTATGATGTCATCTTGCTAGGCAACAGAGTAGCCCTCCGGTCAGACAACATCTTGCTTTAGCTTTATGATGTCAGAGCGCCTCAGGTCCAATTGTCCTTGTGGAAGCTGTCCACACAGGAGGAGGAGCTATCAGAAGTTATGCAGTAGTTTTCTATCTGTATTGATGACTACAAGGCAAGCAGGAGGAGGAATGGTGAAGGACTCTGAACCACTCCAAGCACTGGGGCCTTTTTGAAAGAGGGACGGAGATACAAAAACAGATTATCCTTTCCAACTGTCCATCTTAAGTATCAAAGTCCATTTACATAGTGCAGGGGAAGACGTTAAATGAGCTTCCTTCCGTGAGAATGTAACACTATTGTTCTAAAGTCAGATAGTGCATTTTCGCAGCAATGGCAGCAATTTCCTTGAATGGTACATTGCTAGCATCTGGATCTAAACCAGGCTTTAGTAAACTTGGAAGCAGTCAGTCTGTTATTAACAAACATGACCAACACAATGTGATCCATATTACTTCCATCTTGACTGAAATTATATTCAAGCACAGGCCCCACTGGAAGGTAGTGAGAACATTAAGATGCTGTGAAAGTCTTTTTAATTCCTAAAGGAATGATGGTCAGATTTACTTACCATATAAATTGGTCAAATGAGGCTGTATGCCGGAAGACTGCCTTTTTTTTTTACTTCAGTCCCGGCAATTCAGAGAAATTCTGTTGTGAAACACTGCCACTAGTGGTCATTCAGTATAATCTGCAGATGGAAAAGTCCACTGTTAGCATATTTACTATAAACAGTACAAAAAATTGTGATTTGTATAAAGGGTAAACAGATCAATTCTATAAAGTCTCTATTATTGTGAAAATCATCAGCACGTTAGAAAATCAAATTTTGTGTTTTTAACCTCCCATACTTCACTGAATCCCATGCCTCATTTGCTAACAATCTCTAAACAACTGTAGCATGTACATTAGGATATAGATAAAGAGATCTTTTTGCCAGCCAAGTGACAGTGTACCCATCTCACTTAATTTCTTTTAGGATATGTTACAGCAGTAGCAATTAAGCCAGCTGATAAGTTGATCGAGGAAGGGTTAGGCTATAGTTAATGGGAATAATAAAAGCTATGAATAGCATGTTCATCATCATCATCTTAGGTAATTCCTATCAGTTCAGCAATAGTCAAGTTGAGACCCTTATGCTCACTTACCTTCATATAAATTTAGAAGTCTCAAAAAATGCCCTTAATTCTTTAATCTTACCATCTTAGTTTTCATTTGGGCATCCTGTCTACCCTGCTACTTATTTCATTACCAAGATAAATTTATGCTGCTGCTTGCTAGGCAACAGAGTAGCCCTCCGGTCAGACAACATCTTGCTTTAACTTTATGATGTCATCTTGCTAGGCAACAGATTGGCCCTCAGGTCAGACAACATCTTGCTTTAGCTTTATGATGTCAGAGCGCCTCAGGTCCAATTGTCCTTGTGGAAGCTGTCCACACAGGAGGAGGAGCTATCAGAAGTTATGCAGTAGTTTTCTATCTGTATTGATGACTACAAGGCAAGCAGGAGGAGGAATGGTGAAGGACTCTGAACCACTCAAAGCACTGGGGCCTTTTTGAAAGAGGGACAGAGATACAAAAACAGATTATCCTTTCCAACTGTCCATCTTCAGTATCAAAGTCCAATTTACAGAGTGCAGGGGAAGACGTTAAATGAGCTTCCTTCCGTGAGAAGGTAACACTATCGTTCTAAAGTCAGATAGTGCATTTTCGCCGCAATGGTAGCAATTTCCTTGAATGGTACATTGCTAGCATCAGGATCTAAACCAGGCTTTAGTAAACTTGGAAGCAGTCAGTCTGTTATTAACTAACATGACCAACACAATGTGATCCATATTACTTCCATCTTGACTGAAATTATATTCAAGCACAGGCCCCACTGAAAGGTAGTGAGAACATTAAGATGCTGTGAAAGTCTTTTTATTTCCTCAAGGAATGATGGTCAGATTTACTTACCATATAAATTGGTCAAATGATGCTGTATGCCGGAAGACTGCCTTTTTTTTTTATTTCAGTCCCGGCAATTCGGAGAAATTCTGTTGTGAAACACTGCCACTAGTGGTCATTCAGTATAATCTGCAGATGGAAAAGTCCACTGTTAGCATATTTACTATAAACAGTACAAAAAATTGTGATTTTTATAAAGGGTAAACAGATCAATTCTATAAAGTCTCTATTATTGTGAAAATCATCAGCACGTTAGAAAATCAAATTTTGTGTTTTTAACCTCCCATACTTCACTGAATCCCATGCCTCATTTGCTAACAATCTCTAAACAACTGTAGCATGTACATTAGGATATAGATAAAGAGATCTTTTTGCCAGCCAAGTGACAGTGTACCCATCTCACTTAATTTCTTTTAGGATATGTTACAGCAGTAGCAATTAAGCCAGCTGATAAGTTGATCGAGGAAGGGTTAGGCTATAGTTAATGGGAATAATAAAAGCTATGAATAGCATGTTCATCATCATCATCTTAGGTAATTCCTATCAGTTCAGCAATAGTCAAGTTGAGACCCTTATGCTCACTTACCTTCATATAAATTTAGAAGTCTCAAAAAATGCCCTTAATTCTTTAATCTTACCATCTTAGTTTTCATTTGGGCATCCTGTCTACCCTGCTACTTGTTTCATTACCAAGATAAATTTATGCTGCTGCTTGCTAGGCAACAGAGTAGCCCTCCGGTCAGACAACATCTTGCTTTAACTTTATGATGTCATCTTGCTAGGCAACAGATTGGCCCTCAGGTCAGACAACATCTTGCTTTAGCTTTATGATGTCAGAGCGCCTCAGGTCCAATTGTCCTTGTGGAAGCTGTCCACACAGGAGGAGGAGCTATCAGAAGTTATGCAGTAGTTTTCTATCTGTATTGATGACTACAAGGCAAGCAGGAGGAGGAATGGTGAAGGACTCTGAACCACTCAAAGCACTGGGGCCTTTTTGAAAGAGGGACAGAGATACAAAAACAGATTATCCTTTCCAACTGTCCATCTTCAGTATCAAAGTCCAATTTACAGAGTGCAGGGGAAGACGTTAAATGAGCTTCCTTCCGTGAGAAGGTAACACTATCGTTCTAAAGTCAGATAGTGCATTTTCGCCGCAATGGTAGCAATTTCCTTGAATGGTACATTGCTAGCATCAGGATCTAAACCAGGCTTTAGTAAACTTGGAAGCAGTCAGTCTGTTATTAACTAACATGACCAACACAATGTGATCCATATTACTTCCATCTTGACTGAAATTATATTCAAGCACAGGCCCCACTGAAAGGTAGTGAGAACATTAAGATGCTGTGAAAGTCTTTTTATTTCCTCAAGGAATGATGGTCAGATTTACTTACCATATAAATTGGTCAAATGATGCTGTATGCCGGAAGACTGCCTTTTTTTTTTATTTCAGTCCCGGCAATTCGGAGAAATTCTGTTGTGAAACACTGCCACTAGTGGTCATTCAGTATAATCTGCAGATGGAAAAGTCCACTGTTAGCATATTTACTATAAACAGTACAAAAAATTGTGATTTTTATAAAGGGTAAACAGATCAATTCTATAAAGTCTCTATTATTGTGAAAATCATCAGCACGTTAGAAAATCAAATTTTGTGTTTTTAACCTCCCATACTTCACTGAATCCCATGCCTCATTTGCTAACAATCTCTAAACAACTGTAGCATGTACATTAGGATATAGATAAAGAGATCTTTTTGCCAGCCAAGTGACAGTGTACCCATCTCACTTAATTTCTTTTAGGATATGTTACAGCAGTAGCAATTAAGCCAGCTGATAAGTTGATCGAGGAAGGGTTAGGCTACAGTTAATGGGAATAATAAAAGCTATGAATAGCATGTTCATCATCATCATCTTAGGTAATTCCTATCAGTTCAGCAATAGTCAAGTTGAGACCCTTATGCTCACTTACCTTCATATAAATTTAGAAGTCTCAAAAAATGCCCTTAATTCTTTAATCTTACCATCTTAGTTTTCATTTGGGCATCCTGTCTACCCTGCTACTTATTTCATTACCAAGATAAATTTATGCTGCTGCTTGCTAGGCAACAGAGTAGCCCTCCGGTCAGACAACATCTTGCTTTAACTTTATGATGTCATCTTGCTAGGCAACAGATTGGCCCTCAGGTCAGACAACATCTTGCTTTAGCTTTATGATGTCAGAGCGCCTCAGGTCCAATTGTCCTTGTGGAAGCTGTCCACACAGGAGGAGGAGCTATCAGAAGTTATGCAGTAGTTTTCTATCTGTATTGATGACTACAAGGCAAGCAGGAGGAGGAATGGTGAAGGACTCTGAACCACTCAAAGCACTGGGGCCTTTTTGAAAGAGGGACAGAGATACAAAAACAGATTATCCTTTCCAACTGTCCATCTTCAGTATCAAAGTCCAATTTACAGAGTGCAGGGGAAGACGTTAAATGAGCTTCCTTCCGTGAGAAGGTAACACTATCGTTCTAAAGTCAGATAGTGCATTTTCGCCGCAATGGTAGCAATTTCCTTGAATGGTACATTGCTAGCATCAGGATCTAAACCAGGCTTTAGTAAACTTGGAAGCAGTCAGTCTGTTATTAACTAACATGACCAACACAATGTGATCCATATTACTTCCATCTTGACTGAAATTATATTCAAGCACAGGCCCCACTGAAAGGTAGTGAGAACATTAAGATGCTGTGAAAGTCTTTTTATTTCCTCAAGGAATGATGGTCAGATTTACTTACAATATAAATTGGTCAAATGATGCTGTATGCCGGAAGACTGCCTTTTTTTTTTATTTCAGTCCCGGCAATTCGGAGAAATTCTGTTGTGAAACACTGCCACTAGTGGTCATTCAGTATAATCTGCAGATGGAAAAGTCCACTGTTAGCATATTTACTATAAACAGTACAAAAAATTGTGATTTTTATAAAGGGTAAACAGATCAATTCTATAAAGTCTCTATTATTGTGAAAATCATCAGCACGTTAGAAAATCAAATTTTGTGTTTTTAACCTCCCATACTTCACTGAATCCCATGCCTCATTTGCTAACAATCTCTAAACAACTGTAGCATGTACATTAGGATATAGATAAAGAGATCTTTTTGCCAGCCAAGTGACAGTGTACCCATCTCACTTAATTTCTTTTAGGATATGTTACAGCAGTAGCAATTAAGCCAGCTGATAAGTTGATCGAGGAAGGGTTAGGCTACAGTTAATGGGAATAATAAAAGCTATGAATAGCATGTTCATCATCATCATCTTAGGTAATTCCTATCAGTTCAGCAATAGTCAAGTTGAGACCCTTATGCTCACTTACCTTCATATAAATTTAGAAGTCTCAAAAAATGCCCTTAATTCTTTAATCTTACCATCTTAGTTTTCATTTGGGCATCCTGTCTACCCTGCTACTTATTTCATTACCAAGATAAATTTATGCTGCTGCTTGCTAGGCAACAGAGTAGCCCTCCAGTCAGACAACATCTTGCTTTAACTTTATGATGTCATCTTGCTAGGCAACAGATTGGCCCTCAGGTCAGACAACATCTTGCTTTAGCTTTATGATGTCAGAGCGCCTCAGGTCCAATTGTCCTTGTGGAAGCTGTCCACACAGGAGGAGGAGCTATCAGAAGTTATGCAGTAGTTTTCTATCTGTATTGATGACTACAAGGCAAGCAGGAGGAGGAATGGTGAAGGACTCTGAACCACTCAAAGCACTGGGGCCTTTTTGAAAGAGGGACAGAGATACAAAAACAGATTATCCTTTCCAACTGTCCATCTTCAGTATCAAAGTCCAATTTACAGAGTGCAGGGGAAGACGTTAAATGAGCTTCCTTCCGTGAGAAGGTAACACTATCGTTCTAAAGTCAGATAGTGCATTTTCGCCGCAATGGTAGCAATTTCCTTGAATGGTACATTGCTAGCATCAGGATCTAAACCAGGCTTTAGTAAACTTGGAAGCAGTCAGTCTGTTATTAACTAACATGACCAACACAATGTGATCCATATTACTTCCATCTTGACTGAAATTATATTCAAGCACAGGCCCCACTGAAAGGTAGTGAGAACATTAAGATGCTGTGAAAGTCTTTTTATTTCCTCAAGGAATGATGGTCAGATTTACTTACCATATAAATTGGTCAAATGATGCTGTATGCCGGAAGACTGCCTTTTTTTTTTATTTCAGTCCCGGCAATTCGGAGAAATTCTGTTGTGAAACACTGCCACTAGTGGTCATTCAGAATAATCTGCAGATGGAAAAGTCCACTGTTAGCATATTTACTATAAACAGTACAAAAAATTGTGATTTTTATAAAGGGTAAACAGATCAATTCTATAAAGTCTCTATTATTGTGAAAATCATCAGCACGTTAGAAAATCAAATTTTGTGTTTTTAACCTCCCATACTTCACTGAATCCCATGCCTCATTTGCTAACAATCTCTAAACAACTGTAGCATGTACATTAGGATATAGATAAAGAGATCTTTTTGCCAGCCAAGTGACAGTGTACCCATCTCACTTAATTTCTTTTAGGATATGTTACAGCAGTAGCAATTAAGCCAGCTGATAAGTTGATCGAGGAAGGGTTAGGCTACAGTTAATGGGAATAATAAAAGCTATGAATAGCATGTTCATCATCATCATCTTAGGTAATTCCTATCAGTTCAGCAATAGTCAAGTTGAGACCCTTATGCTCACTTACCTTCATATAAATTTAGAAGTCTCAAAAAATGCCCTTAATTCTTTAATCTTACCATCTTAGTTTTCATTTGGGCATCCTGTCTACCCTGCTACTTATTTCATTACCAAGATAAATTTATGCTGCTGCTTGCTAGGCAACAGAGTAGCCCTCCGGTCAGACAACATCTTGCTTTAACTTTATGATGTCATCTTGCTAGGCAACAGATTGGCCCTCAGGTCAGACAACATCTTGCTTTAGCTTTATGATGTCAGAGCGCCTCAGGTCCAATTGTCCTTGTGGAAGCTGTCCACACAGGAGGAGGAGCTATCAGAAGTTATGCAGTAGTTTTCTATCTGTATTGATGACTACAAGGCAAGCAGGAGGAGGAATGGTGAAGGACTCTGAACCACTCAAAGCACTGGGGCCTTTTTGAAAGAGGGACAGAGATACAAAAACAGATTATCCTTTCCAACTGTCCATCTTCAGTATCAAAGTCCAATTTACAGAGTGCAGGGGAAGACGTTAAATGAGCTTCCTTCCGTGAGAAGGTAACACTATCGTTCTAAAGTCAGATAGTGCATTTTCGCCGCAATGGTAGCAATTTCCTTGAATGGTACATTGCTAGCATCAGGATCTAAACCAGGCTTTAGTAAACTTGGAAGCAGTCAGTCTGTTATTAACTAACATGACCAACACAATGTGATCCATATTACTTCCATCTTGACTGAAATTATATTCAAGCACAGGCCCCACTGAAAGGTAGTGAGAACATTAAGATGCTGTGAAAGTCTTTTTATTTCCTCAAGGAATGATGGTCAGATTTACTTACCATATAAATTGGTCAAATGATGCTGTATGCCGGAAGACTGCCTTTTTTTTTTATTTCAGTCCCGGCAATTCGGAGAAATTCTGTTGTGAAACACTGCCACTAGTGGTCATTCAGTATAATCTGCAGATGGAAAAGTCCACTGTTAGCATATTTACTATGAACAGTACAAAAAATTGTGATTTTTATAAAGGGTAAACAGATCAATTCTTTGAAGTCTCTATTATTGTGAAAATCAACAGCACGTTAGAAAATCAAATCTCAATTTGTGTTTTTAACCTCTCATACTTTCCTGAATCCCATGCCTCATTTGCTAACAATCTCTAAATAACTGTAGCATGTACATTAGGATATAGATAAAGCGATCTTTTTGCCAGCCAAGTGGCAGTGTACCCATCTCACTTCATTTCTTTTAGGATATGGTACACCAGTAGCAATTAAGCCAGCTGATAAGTTGATCGAGGAAGGGTTAGGCTACAGTTAATGGGAATAATAAAAGCTATGAATAGCATGTTCATCATCATCATCTTAGGTAATTCCTATCAGTTCAGCAATAGCCAAGTTGAGACCCTTATGCTCACTTACCTTCATACAAATTTAGAAGTCTCAAAAAATGCCCTTATTTCTTTAATCTTACCATCTTATTAATTTGGGCATCCTGTCTACCCTGCTACTTATTTCATTACCAAGATAAATTTATGCTGCTGCTTGCTAGGCAACAGAGTAGCCCTCCGGTCAGACAACATCTTGCTTTAACTTTATGATGTCATCTTGCTAGGCAACAGATTGGCCCTCAGGTCAGACAACATCTTGCTTTAGCTTTATGATGTCAGAGCGCCTCAGGTCCAATTGTCCTTGTGGAAGCTGTCCACACAGGAGGAGGAGCTATCAGAAGTTATACAGTAGTTTTCTTTCTGTTTTGATGACTACAAGGCAAGCAGGAGGAGGAATGGTGAAGGACTCTGAACCACTCAAAGCACTGGGGCCTTTTTGAAAGAGGGACAGAGATACAAAAACAGATTATCCTTTCCAACTGTCCATCTTCAGTATCAAAGTCCAATTTACAGAGTGCAGGGGAAGACGTTAAATGAGCTTCCTTCCGTGAGAAGGTAACACTATCGTTCTAAAGTCAGATAGTGCATTTTCGCCGCAATGGTAGCAATTTCCTTGAATGGTACATTGCTAGCATCAGGATCTAAACCAGGCTTTAGTAAACTTGGAAGCAGTCAGTCTGTTATTAACTAACATGACCAACACAATGTGATCCATATTACTTCCATCTTGACTGAAATTATATTCAAGCACAGGCCCCACTGAAAGGTAGTGAGAACATTAAGATGCTGTGAAAGTCTTTTTATTTCCTCAAGGAATGATGGTCAGATTTACTTACCATATAAATTGGTCAAATGATGCTGTATGCCGGAAGACTGCCTTTTTTTTTTATTTCAGTCCCGGCAATTCGGAGAAATTCTGTTGTGAAACACTGCCACTAGTGGTCATTCAGTATAATCTGCAGATGGAAAAGTCCACTGTTAGCATATTTACTATAAACAGTACAAAAAATTGTGATTTTTATAAAGGGTAAACAGATCAATTCTATAAAGTCTCTATTATTGTGAAAATCATCAGCACGTTAGAAAATCAAATTTTGTGTTTTTAACCTCCCATACTTCACTGAATCCCATGCCTCATTTGCTAACAATCTCTAAACAACTGTAGCATGTACATTAGGATATAGATAAAGAGATCTTTTTGCCAGCCAAGTGACAGTGTACCCATCTCACTTAATTTCTTTTAGGATATGTTACAGCAGTAGCAATTAAGCCAGCTGATAAGTTGATCGAGGAAGGGTTAGGCTACAGTTAATGGGAATAATAAAAGCTATGAATAGCATGTTCATCATCATCATCTTAGGTAATTCCTATCAGTTCAGCAATAGTCAAGTTGAGACCCTTATGCTCACTTACCTTCATATAAATTTAGAAGTCTCAAAAAATGCCCTTAATTCTTTAATCTTACCATCTTAGTTTTCATTTGGGCATCCTGTCTACCCTGCTACTTATTTCATTACCAAGATAAATTTATGCTGCTGCTTGCTAGGCAACAGAGTAGCCCTCCGGTCAGACAACATCTTGCTTTAACTTTATGATGTCATCTTGCTAGGCAACAGATTGGCCCTCAGGTCAGACAACATCTTGCTTTAGCTTTATGATGTCAGAGCGCCTCAGGTCCAATTGTCCTTGTGGAAGCTGTCCACACAGGAGGAGGAGCTATCAGAAGTTATGCAGTAGTTTTCTATCTGTATTGATGACTACAAGGCAAGCAGGAGGAGGAATGGTGAAGGACTCTGAACCACTCAAAGCACTGGGGCCTTTTTGAAAGAGGGACAGAGATACAAAAACAGATTATCCTTTCCAACTGTCCATCTTCAGTATCAAAGTCCAATTTACAGAGTGCAGGGGAAGACGTTAAATGAGCTTCCTTCCGTGAGAAGGTAACACTATCGTTCTAAAGTCAGATAGTGCATTTTCGCCGCAATGGTAGCAATTTCCTTGAATGGTACATTGCTAGCATCAGGATCTAAACCAGGCTTTAGTAAACTTGGAAGCAGTCAGTCTGTTATTAACTAACATGACCAACACAATGTGATCCATATTACTTCCATCTTGACTGAAATTATATTCAAGCACAGGCCCCACTGAAAGGTAGTGAGAACATTAAGATGCTGTGAAAGTCTTTTTATTTCCTCAAGGAATGATGGTCAGATTTACTTACCATATAAATTGGTCAAATGATGCTGTATGCCGGAAGACTGCCTTTCTTTTTTATTTCAGTCCCGGCAATTCGGAGAAATTCTGTTGTGAAACACTGCCACTAGTGGTCATTCAGTATAATCTGCAGATGGAAAAGTCCACTGTTAGCATATTTACTATAAACAGTACAAAAAATTGTGATTTTTATAAAGGGTAAACAGATCAATTCTATAAAGTCTCTATTATTGTGAAAATCATCAGCACGTTAGAAAATCAAATTTTGTGTTTTTAACCTCCCATACTTCACTGAATCCCATGCCTCATTTGCTAACAATCTCTAAACAACTGTAGCATGTACATTAGGATATAGATAAAGAGATCTTTTTGCCAGCCAAGTGACAGTGTACCCATCTCACTTAATTTCTTTTAGGATATGTTACAGCAGTAGCAATTAAGCCAGCTGATAAGTTGATCGAGGAAGGGTTAGGCTACAGTTAATGGGAATAATAAAAGCTATGAATAGCATGTTCATCATCATCATCTTAGGTAATTCCTATCAGTTCAGCAATAGTCAAGTTGAGACCCTTATGCTCACTTACCTTCATATAAATTTAGAAGTCTCAAAAAATGCCCTTAATTCTTTAATCTTACCATCTTAGTTTTCATTTGGGCATCCTGTCTACCCTGCTACTTATTTCATTACCAAGATAAATTTATGCTGCTGCTTGCTAGGCAACAGAGTAGCCCTCCGGTCAGACAACATCTTGCTTTAACTTTATGATGTCATCTTGCTAGGCAACAGATTGGCCCTCAGGTCAGACAACATCTTGCTTTAGCTTTATGATGTCAGAGCGCCTCAGGTCCAATTGTCCTTGTGGAAGCTGTCCACACAGGAGGAGGAGCTATCAGAAGTTATGCAGTAGTTTTCTATCTGTATTGATGACTACAAGGCAAGCAGGAGGAGGAATGGTGAAGGACTCTGAACCACTCAAAGCACTGGGGCCTTTTTGAAAGAGGGACAGAGATACAAAAACAGATTATCCTTTCCAACTGTCCATCTTCAGTATCAAAGTCCAATTTACAGAGTGCAGGGGAAGACGTTAAATGAGCTTCCTTCCGTGAGAAGGTAACACTATCGTTCTAAAGTCAGATAGTGCATTTTCGCCGCAATGGTAGCAATTTCCTTGAATGGTACATTGCTAGCATCAGGATCTAAACCAGGCTTTAGTAAACTTGGAAGCAGTCAGTCTGTTATTAACTAACATGACCAACACAATGTGATCCATATTACTTCCATCTTGACTGAAATTATATTCAAGCACAGGCCCCACTGAAAGGTAGTGAGAACATTAAGATGCTGTGAAAGTCTTTTTATTTCCTCAAGGAATGATGGTCAGATTTACTTACCATATAAATTGGTCAAATGATGCTGTATGCCGGAAGACTGCCTTTTTTTTTTATTTCAGTCCCGGCAATTCGGAGAAATTCTGTTGTGAAACACTGCCACTAGTGGTCATTCAGTATAATCTGCAGATGGAAAAGTCCACTGTTAGCATATTTACTATGAACAGTACAAAAAATTGTGATTTTTATAAAGGGTAAACAGATCAATTCTTTGAAGTCTCTATTATTGTGAAAATCAACAGCACGTTAGAAAATCAAATCTCAATTTGTGTTTTTAACCTCTCATACTTTCCTGAATCCCATGCCTCATTTGCTAACAATCTCTAAATAACTGTAGCATGTACATTAGGATATAGATAAAGCGATCTTTTTGCCAGCCAAGTGGCAGTGTACCCATCTCACTTCATTTCTTTTAGGATATGGTACACCAGTAGCAATTAAGCCAGCTGATAAGTTGATCGAGGAAGGGTTAGGCTACAGTTAATGGGAATAATAAAAGCTATGAATAGCATGTTCATCATCATCATCTTAGGTAATTCCTATCAGTTCAGCAATAGCCAAGTTGAGACCCTTATGCTCACTTACCTTCATACAAATTTAGAAGTCTCAAAAAATGCCCTTATTTCTTTAATCTTACCATCTTATTAATTTGGGCATCCTGTCTACCCTGCTACTTATTTCATTACCAAGATAAATTTATGCTGCTGCTTGCTAGGCAACAGAGTAGCCCTCCGGTCAGACAACATCTTGCTTTAACTTTATGATGTCATCTTGCTAGGCAACAGATTGGCCCTCAGGTCAGACAACATCTTGCTTTAGCTTTATGATGTCAGAGCGCCTCAGGTCCAATTGTCCTTGTGGAAGCTGTCCACACAGGAGGAGGAGCTATCAGAAGTTATACAGTAGTTTTCTTTCTGTTTTGATGACTACAAGGCAAGCAGGAGGAGGAATGGTGAAGGACTCTGAACCACTCAAAGCACTGGGGCCTTTTTGAAAGAGGGACAGAGATACAAAAACAGATTATCCTTTCCAACTGTCCATCTTCAGTATCAAAGTCCAATTTACAGAGTGCAGGGGAAGACGTTAAATGAGCTTCCTTCCGTGAGAAGGTAACACTATCGTTCTAAAGTCAGATAGTGCATTTTCGCCGCAATGGTAGCAATTTCCTTGAATGGTACATTGCTAGCATCAGGATCTAAACCAGGCTTTAGTAAACTTGGAAGCAGTCAGTCTGTTATTAACTAACATGACCAACACAATGTGATCCATATTACTTCCATCTTGACTGAAATTATATTCAAGCACAGGCCCCACTGAAAGGTAGTGAGAACATTAAGATGCTGTGAAAGTCTTTTTATTTCCTCAAGGAATGATGGTCAGATTTACTTACCATATAAATTGGTCAAATGATGCTGTATGCCGGAAGACTGCCTTTTTTTTTTATTTCAGTCCCGGCAATTCGGAGAAATTCTGTTGTGAAACACTGCCACTAGTGGTCATTCAGTATAATCTGCAGATGGAAAAGTCCACTGTTAGCATATTTACTATAAACAGTACAAAAAATTGTGATTTTTATAAAGGGTAAACAGATCAATTCTATAAAGTCTCTATTATTGTGAAAATCATCAGCACGTTAGAAAATCAAATTTTGTGTTTTTAACCTCCCATACTTCACTGAATCCCATGCCTCATTTGCTAACAATCTCTAAACAACTGTAGCATGTACATTAGGATATAGATAAAGAGATCTTTTTGCCAGCCAAGTGACAGTGTACCCATCTCACTTAATTTCTTTTAGGATATGTTACAGCAGTAGCAATTAAGCCAGCTGATAAGTTGATCGAGGAAGGGTTAGGCTACAGTTAATGGGAATAATAAAAGCTATGAATAGCATGTTCATCATCATCATCTTAGGTAATTCCTATCAGTTCAGCAATAGTCAAGTTGAGACCCTTATGCTCACTTACCTTCATATAAATTTAGAAGTCTCAAAAAATGCCCTTAATTCTTTAATCTTACCATCTTAGTTTTCATTTGGGCATCCTGTCTACCCTGCTACTTATTTCATTACCAAGATAAATTTATGCTGCTGCTTGCTAGGCAACAGAGTAGCCCTCCGGTCAGACAACATCTTGCTTTAACTTTATGATGTCATCTTGCTAGGCAACAGATTGGCCCTCAGGTCAGACAACATCTTGCTTTAGCTTTATGATGTCAGAGCGCCTCAGGTCCAATTGTCCTTGTGGAAGCTGTCCACACAGGAGGAGGAGCTATCAGAAGTTATGCAGTAGTTTTCTATCTGTATTGATGACTACAAGGCAAGCAGGAGGAGGAATGGTGAAGGACTCTGAACCACTCAAAGCACTGGGGCCTTTTTGAAAGAGGGACAGAGATACAAAAACAGATTATCCTTTCCAACTGTCCATCTTCAGTATCAAAGTCCAATTTACAGAGTGCAGGGGAAGACGTTAAATGAGCTTCCTTCCGTGAGAAGGTAACACTATCGTTCTAAAGTCAGATAGTGCATTTTCGCCGCAATGGTAGCAATTTCCTTGAATGGTACATTGCTAGCATCAGGATCTAAACCAGGCTTTAGTAAACTTGGAAGCAGTCAGTCTGTTATTAACTAACATGACCAACACAATGTGATCCATATTACTTCCATCTTGACTGAAATTATATTCAAGCACAGGCCCCACTGAAAGGTAGTGAGAACATTAAGATGCTGTGAAAGTCTTTTTATTTCCTCAAGGAATGATGGTCAGATTTACTTACCATATAAATTGGTCAAATGATGCTGTATGCCGGAAGACTGCCTTTTTTTTTTATTTCAGTCCCGGCAATTCGGAGAAATTCTGTTGTGAAACACTGCCACTAGTGGTCATTCAGTATAATCTGCAGATGGAAAAGTCCACTGTTAGCATATTTACTATAAACAGTACAAAAAATTGTGATTTTTATAAAGGGTAAACAGATCAATTCTATAAAGTCTCTATTATTGTGAAAATCATCAGCACGTTAGAAAATCAAATTTTGTGTTTTTAACCTCCCATACTTCACTGAATCCCATGCCTCATTTGCTAACAATCTCTAAACAACTGTAGCATGTACATTAGGATATAGATAAAGAGATCTTTTTGCCAGCCAGTGACAGTGTACCCATCTCACTTAATTTCTTTTAGGATATGTTACAGCAGTAGCAATTAAGCCAGCTGATAAGTTGATCGAGGAAGGGTTAGGCTACAGTTAATGGGAATAATAAAAGCTATGAATAGCATGTTCATCATCATCATCTTAGGTAATTCCTATCAGTTCAGCAATAGTCAAGTTGAGACCCTTATGCTCACTTACCTTCATATAAATTTAGAAGTCTCAAAAAATGCCCTTAATTCTTTAATCTTACCATCTTAGTTTTCATTTGGGCATCCTGTCTACCCTGCTACTTATTTCATTACCAAGATAAATTTATGCTGCTGCTTGCTAGGCAACAGAGTAGCCCTCCGGTCAGACAACATCTTGCTTTAACTTTATGATGTCATCTTGCTAGGCAACAGATTGGCCCTCAGGTCAGACAACATCTTGCTTTAGCTTTATGATGTCAGAGCGCCTCAGGTCCAATTGTCCTTGTGGAAGCTGTCCACACAGGAGGAGGAGCTATCAGAAGTTATGCAGTAGTTTTCTATCTGTATTGATGACTACAAGGCAAGCAGGAGGAGGAATGGTGAAGGACTCTGAACCACTCAAAGCACTGGGGCCTTTTTGAAAGAGGGACAGAGATACAAAAACAGATTATCCTTTCCAACTGTCCATCTTCAGTATCAAAGTCCAATTTACAGAGTGCAGGGGAAGACGTTAAATGAGCTTCCTTCCTTGAGAAGGTAACACTATCGTTCTAAAGTCAGATAGTGCATTTTCGCCGCAATGGTAGCAATTTCCTTGAATGGTACATTGCTAGCATCAGGATCTAAACCAGGCTTTAGTAAACTTGGAAGCAGTCAGTCTGTTATTAACTAACATGACCAACACAATGTGATCCATATTACTTCCATCTTGACTGAAATTATATTCAAGCACAGGCCCCACTGAAAGGTAGTGAGAACATTAAGATGCTGTGAAAGTCTTTTTATTTCCTCAAGGAATGATGGTCAGATTTACTTACCATATAAATTGGTCAAATGATGCTGTATGCCGGAAGACTGCCTTTTTTTTTTATTTCAGTCCCGGCAATTCGGAGAAATTCTGTTGTGAAACACTGCCACTAGTGGTCATTCAGTATAATCTGCAGATGGAAAAGTCCACTGTTAGCATATTTACTATGAACAGTACAAAAAATTGTGATTTTTATAAAGGGTAAACAGATCAATTCTTTGAAGTCTCTATTATTGTGAAAATCAACAGCACGTTAGAAAATCAAATCTCAATTTGTGTTTTTAACCTCTCATACTTTCCTGAATCCCATGCCTCATTTGCTAACAATCTCTAAATAACTGTAGCATGTACATTAGGATATAGATAAAGCGATCTTTTTGCCAGCCAAGTGGCAGTGTACCCATCTCACTTCATTTCTTTTAGGATATGGTACACCAGTAGCAATTAAGCCAGCTGATAAGTTGATCGAGGAAGGGTTAGGCTACAGTTAATGGGAATAATAAAAGCTATGAATAGCATGTTCATCATCATCATCTTAGGTAATTCCTATCAGTTCAGCAATAGCCAAGTTGAGACCCTTATGCTCACTTACCTTCATACAAATTTAGAAGTCTCAAAAAATGCCCTTATTTCTTTAATCTTACCATCTTATTAATTTGGGCATCCTGTCTACCCTGCTACTTATTTCATTACCAAGATAAATTTATGCTGCTGCTTGCTAGGCAACAGAGTAGCCCTCCGGTCAGACAACATCTTGCTTTAACTTTATGATGTCATCTTGCTAGGCAACAGATTGGCCCTCAGGTCAGACAACATCTTGCTTTAGCTTTATGATGTCAGAGCGCCTCAGGTCCAATTGTCCTTGTGGAAGCTGTCCACACAGGAGGAGGAGCTATCAGAAGTTATACAGTAGTTTTCTTTCTGTTTTGATGACTACAAGGCAAGCAGGAGGAGGAATGGTGAAGGACTCTGAACCACTCAAAGCACTGGGGCCTTTTTGAAAGAGGGACAGAGATACAAAAACAGATTATCCTTTCCAACTGTCCATCTTCAGTATCAAAGTCCAATTTACAGAGTGCAGGGGAAGACGTTAAATGAGCTTCCTTCCGTGAGAAGGTAACACTATCGTTCTAAAGTCAGATAGTGCATTTTCGCCGCAATGGTAGCAATTTCCTTGAATGGTACATTGCTAGCATCAGGATCTAAACCAGGCTTTAGTAAACTTGGAAGCAGTCAGTCTGTTATTAACTAACATGACCAACACAATGTGATCCATATTACTTCCATCTTGACTGAAATTATATTCAAGCACAGGCCCCACTGAAAGGTAGTGAGAACATTAAGATGCTGTGAAAGTCTTTTTATTTCCTCAAGGAATGATGGTCAGATTTACTTACCATATAAATTGGTCAAATGATGCTGTATGCCGGAAGACTGCCTTTTTTTTTTATTTCAGTCCCGGCAATTCGGAGAAATTCTGTTGTGAAACACTGCCACTAGTGGTCATTCAGTATAATCTGCAGATGGAAAAGTCCACTGTTAGCATATTTACTATAAACAGTACAAAAAATTGTGATTTTTATAAAGGGTAAACAGATCAATTCTATAAAGTCTCTATTATTGTGAAAATCATCAGCACGTTAGAAAATCAAATTTTGTGTTTTTAACCTCCCATACTTCACTGAATCCCATGCCTCATTTGCTAACAATCTCTAAACAACTGTAGCATGTACATTAGGATATAGATAAAGAGATCTTTTTGCCAGCCAAGTGACAGTGTACCCATCTCACTTAATTTCTTTTAGGATATGTTACAGCAGTAGCAATTAAGCCAGCTGATAAGTTGATCGAGGAAGGGTTAGGCTACAGTTAATGGGAATAATAAAAGCTATGAATAGCATGTTCATCATCATCATCTTAGGTAATTCCTATCAGTTCAGCAATAGTCAAGTTGAGACCCTTATGCTCACTTACCTTCATATAAATTTAGAAGTCTCAAAAAATGCCCTTAATTCTTTAATCTTACCATCTTAGTTTTCATTTGGGCATCCTGTCTACCCTGCTACTTATTTCATTACCAAGATAAATTTATGCTGCTGCTTGCTAGGCAACAGAGTAGCCCTCCGGTCAGACAACATCTTGCTTTAACTTTATGATGTCATCTTGCTAGGCAACAGATTGGCCCTCAGGTCAGACAACATCTTGCTTTAGCTTTATGATGTCAGAGCGCCTCAGGTCCAATTGTCCTTGTGGAAGCTGTCCACACAGGAGGAGGAGCTATCAGAAGTTATGCAGTAGTTTTCTATCTGTATTGATGACTACAAGGCAAGCAGGAGGAGGAATGGTGAAGGACTCTGAACCACTCAAAGCACTGGGGCCTTTTTGAAAGAGGGACAGAGATACAAAAACAGATTATCCTTTCCAACTGTCCATCTTCAGTATCAAAGTCCAATTTACAGAGTGCAGGGGAAGACGTTAAATGAGCTTCCTTCCGTGAGAAGGTAACACTATCGTTCTAAAGTCAGATAGTGCATTTTCGCCGCAATGGTAGCAATTTCCTTGAATGGTACATTGCTAGCATCAGGATCTAAACCAGGCTTTAGTAAACTTGGAAGCAGTCAGTCTGTTATTAACTAACATGACCAACACAATGTGATCCATATTACTTCCATCTTGACTGAAATTATATTCAAGCACAGGCCCCACTGAAAGGTAGTGAGAACATTAAGATGCTGTGAAAGTCTTTTTATTTCCTCAAGGAATGATGGTCAGATTTACTTACCATATAAATTGGTCAAATGATGCTGTATGCCGGAAGACTGCCTTTTTTTTTTATTTCAGTCCCGGCAATTCGGAGAAATTCTGTTGTGAAACACTGCCACTAGTGGTCATTCAGTATAATCTGCAGATGGAAAAGTCCACTGTTAGCATATTTACTATAAACAGTACAAAAAATTGTGATTTTTATAAAGGGTAAACAGATCAATTCTATAAAGTCTCTATTATTGTGAAAATCATCAGCACGTTAGAAAATCAAATTTTGTGTTTTTAACCTCCCATACTTCACT
This sequence comes from Lissotriton helveticus, assembly GCF_964261635.1. Taxonomy (NCBI): domain Eukaryota; kingdom Metazoa; phylum Chordata; class Amphibia; order Caudata; family Salamandridae; genus Lissotriton; species Lissotriton helveticus. Next base: position 1,184,962,546 of record NC_136067.1, read on the forward strand.
GAATCCCATGCCTCATTTGCTAACAATCTCTAAACAACTGTAGCATGTACATTAGGATATAGATAAAGAGATCTTTTTGCCAGCCAGTGACAGTGTACCCATCTCACTTAATTTCTTTTAGGATATGTTACAGCAGTAGCAATTAAGCCAGCTGATAAGTTGATCGAGGAAGGGTTAGGCTACAGTTAATGGGAATAATAAAAGCTATGAATAGCATGTTCATCATCATCATCTTAGGTAATTCCTATCAGTTCAGCAATAGTCAAGTTGAGACCCTTATGCTCACTTACCTTCATATAAATTTAGAAGTCTCAAAAAATGCCCTTAATTCTTTAATCTTACCATCTTAGTTTTCATTTGGGCATCCTGTCTACCCTGCTACTTATTTCATTACCAAGATAAATTTATGCTGCTGCTTGCTAGGCAACAGAGTAGCCCTCCGGTCAGACAACATCTTGCTTTAACTTTATGATGTCATCTTGCTAGGCAACAGATTGGCCCTCAGGTCAGACAACATCTTGCTTTAGCTTTATGATGTCAGAGCGCCTCAGGTCCAATTGTCCTTGTGGAAGCTGTCCACACAGGAGGAGGAGCTATCAGAAGTTATGCAGTAGTTTTCTATCTGTATTGATGACTACAAGGCAAGCAGGAGGAGGAATGGTGAAGGACTCTGAACCACTCAAAGCACTGGGGCCTTTTTGAAAGAGGGACAGAGATACAAAAACAGATTATCCTTTCCAACTGTCCATCTTCAGTATCAAAGTCCAATTTACAGAGTGCAGGGGAAGACGTTAAATGAGCTTCCTTCCTTGAGAAGGTAACACTATCGTTCTAAAGTCAGATAGTGCATTTTCGCCGCAATGGTAGCAATTTCCTTGAATGGTACATTGCTAGCATCAGGATCTAAACCAGGCTTTAGTAAACTTGGAAGCAGTCAGTCTGTTATTAACTAACATGACCAACACAATGTGATCCATATTACTTCCATCTTGACTGAAATTATATTCAAGCACAGGCCCCACTGAAAGGTAGTGAGAACATTAAGATGCTGTGAAAGTCTTTTTATTTCCTCAAGGAATGATGGTCAGATTTACTTACCATATAAATTGGTCAAATGATGCTGTATGCCGGAAGACTGCCTTTTTTTTTTATTTCAGTCCCGGCAATTCGGAGAAATTCTGTTGTGAAACACTGCCACTAGTGGTCATTCAGTATAATCTGCAGATGGAAAAGTCCACTGTTAGCATATTTACTATGAACAGTACAAAAAATTGTGATTTTTATAAAGGGTAAACAGATCAATTCTTTGAAGTCTCTATTATTGTGAAAATCAACAGCACGTTAGAAAATCAAATCTCAATTTGTGTTTTTAACCTCTCATACTTTCCTGAATCCCATGCCTCATTTGCTAACAATCTCTAAATAACTGTAGCATGTACATTAGGATATAGATAAAGCGATCTTTTTGCCAGCCAAGTGGCAGTGTACCCATCTCACTTCATTTCTTTTAGGATATGGTACACCAGTAGCAATTAAGCCAGCTGATAAGTTGATCGAGGAAGGGTTAGGCTACAGTTAATGGGAATAATAAAAGCTATGAATAGCATGTTCATCATCATCATCTTAGGTAATTCCTATCAGTTCAGCAATAGCCAAGTTGAGACCCTTATGCTCACTTACCTTCATACAAATTTAGAAGTCTCAAAAAATGCCCTTATTTCTTTAATCTTACCATCTTATTAATTTGGGCATCCTGTCTACCCTGCTACTTATTTCATTACCAAGATAAATTTATGCTGCTGCTTGCTAGGCAACAGAGTAGCCCTCCGGTCAGACAACATCTTGCTTTAACTTTATGATGTCATCTTGCTAGGCAACAGATTGGCCCTCAGGTCAGACAACATCTTGCTTTAGCTTTATGATGTCAGAGCGCCTCAGGTCCAATTGTCCTTGTGGAAGCTGTCCACACAGGAGGAGGAGCTATCAGAAGTTATACAGTAGTTTTCTTTCTGTTTTGATGACTACAAGGCAAGCAGGAGGAGGAATGGTGAAGGACTCTGAACCACTCAAAGCACTGGGGCCTTTTTGAAAGAGGGACAGAGATACAAAAACAGATTATCCTTTCCAACTGTCCATCTTCAGTATCAAAGTCCAATTTACAGAGTGCAGGGGAAGACGTTAAATGAGCTTCCTTCCGTGAGAAGGTAACACTATCGTTCTAAAGTCAGATAGTGCATTTTCGCCGCAATGGTAGCAATTTCCTTGAATGGTACATTGCTAGCATCAGGATCTAAACCAGGCTTTAGTAAACTTGGAAGCAGTCAGTCTGTTATTAACTAACATGACCAACACAATGTGATCCATATTACTTCCATCTTGACTGAAATTATATTCAAGCACAGGCCCCACTGAAAGGTAGTGAGAACATTAAGATGCTGTGAAAGTCTTTTTATTTCCTCAAGGAATGATGGTCAGATTTACTTACCATATAAATTGGTCAAATGATGCTGTATGCCGGAAGACTGCCTTTTTTTTTTATTTCAGTCCCGGCAATTCGGAGAAATTCTGTTGTGAAACACTGCCACTAGTGGTCATTCAGTATAATCTGCAGATGGAAAAGTCCACTGTTAGCATATTTACTATAAACAGTACAAAAAATTGTGATTTTTATAAAGGGTAAACAGATCAATTCTATAAAGTCTCTATTATTGTGAAAATCATCAGCACGTTAGAAAATCAAATTTTGTGTTTTTAACCTCCCATACTTCACTGAATCCCATGCCTCATTTGCTAACAATCTCTAAACAACTGTAGCATGTACATTAGGATATAGATAAAGAGATCTTTTTGCCAGCCAAGTGACAGTGTACCCATCTCACTTAATTTCTTTTAGGATATGTTACAGCAGTAGCAATTAAGCCAGCTGATAAGTTGATCGAGGAAGGGTTAGGCTACAGTTAATGGGAATAATAAAAGCTATGAATAGCATGTTCATCATCATCATCTTAGGTAATTCCTATCAGTTCAGCAATAGTCAAGTTGAGACCCTTATGCTCACTTACCTTCATATAAATTTAGAAGTCTCAAAAAATGCCCTTAATTCTTTAATCTTACCATCTTAGTTTTCATTTGGGCATCCTGTCTACCCTGCTACTTATTTCATTACCAAGATAAATTTATGCTGCTGCTTGCTAGGCAACAGAGTAGCCCTCCGGTCAGACAACATCTTGCTTTAACTTTATGATGTCATCTTGCTAGGCAACAGATTGGCCCTCAGGTCAGACAACATCTTGCTTTAGCTTTATGATGTCAGAGCGCCTCAGGTCCAATTGTCCTTGTGGAAGCTGTCCACACAGGAGGAGGAGCTATCAGAAGTTATGCAGTAGTTTTCTATCTGTATTGATGACTACAAGGCAAGCAGGAGGAGGAATGGTGAAGGACTCTGAACCACTCAAAGCACTGGGGCCTTTTTGAAAGAGGGACAGAGATACAAAAACAGATTATCCTTTCCAACTGTCCATCTTCAGTATCAAAGTCCAATTTACAGAGTGCAGGGGAAGACGTTAAATGAGCTTCCTTCCGTGAGAAGGTAACACTATCGTTCTAAAGTCAGATAGTGCATTTTCGCCGCAATGGTAGCAATTTCCTTGAATGGTACATTGCTAGCATCAGGATCTAAACCAGGCTTTAGTAAACTTGGAAGCAGTCAGTCTGTTATTAACTAACATGACCAACACAATGTGATCCATATTACTTCCATCTTGACTGAAATTATATTCAAGCACAGGCCCCACTGAAAGGTAGTGAGAACATTAAGATGCTGTGAAAGTCTTTTTATTTCCTCAAGGAATGATGGTCAGATTTACTTACCATATAAATTGGTCAAATGATGCTGTATGCCGGAAGACTGCCTTTTTTTTTTATTTCAGTCCCGGCAATTCGGAGAAATTCTGTTGTGAAACACTGCCACTAGTGGTCATTCAGTATAATCTGCAGATGGAAAAGTCCACTGTTAGCATATTTACTATGAACAGTACAAAAAATTGTGATTTTTATAAAGGGTAAACAGATCAATTCTTTGAAGTCTCTATTATTGTGAAAATCAACAGCACGTTAGAAAATCAAATCTCAATTTGTGTTTTTAACCTCTCATACTTTCCTGAATCCCATGCCTCATTTGCTAACAATCTCTAAATAACTGTAGCATGTACATTAGGATATAGATAAAGCGATCTTTTTGCCAGCCAAGTGGCAGTGTACCCATCTCACTTCATTTCTTTTAGGATATGGTACACCAGTAGCAATTAAGCCAGCTGATAAGTTGATCGAGGAAGGGTTAGGCTACAGTTAATGGGAATAATAAAAGCTATGAATAGCATGTTCATCATCATCATCTTAGGTAATTCCTATCAGTTCAGCAATAGCCAAGTTGAGACCCTTATGCTCACTTACCTTCATACAAATTTAGAAGTCTCAAAAAATGCCCTTATTTCTTTAATCTTACCATCTTATTAATTTGGGCATCCTGTCTACCCTGCTACTTATTTCATTACCAAGATAAATTTATGCTGCTGCTTGCTAGGCAACAGAGTAGCCCTCCGGTCAGACAACATCTTGCTTTAACTTTATGATGTCATCTTGCTAGGCAACAGATTGGCCCTCAGGTCAGACAACATCTTGCTTTAGCTTTATGATGTCAGAGCGCCTCAGGTCCAATTGTCCTTGTGGAAGCTGTCCACACAGGAGGAGGAGCTATCAGAAGTTATACAGTAGTTTTCTTTCTGTTTTGATGACTACAAGGCAAGCAGGAGGAGGAATGGTGAAGGACTCTGAACCACTCAAAGCACTGGGGCCTTTTTGAAAGAGGGACAGAGATACAAAAACAGATTATCCTTTCCAACTGTCCATCTTCAGTATCAAAGTCCAATTTACAGAGTGCAGGGGAAGACGTTAAATGAGCTTCCTTCCGTGAGAAGGTAACACTATCGTTCTAAAGTCAGATAGTGCATTTTCGCCGCAATGGTAGCAATTTCCTTGAATGGTACATTGCTAGCATCAGGATCTAAACCAGGCTTTAGTAAACTTGGAAGCAGTCAGTCTGTTATTAACTAACATGACCAACACAATGTGATCCATATTACTTCCATCTTGACTGAAATTATATTCAAGCACAGGCCCCACTGAAAGGTAGTGAGAACATTAAGATGCTGTGAAAGTCTTTTTATTTCCTCAAGGAATGATGGTCAGATTTACTTACCATATAAATTGGTCAAATGATGCTGTATGCCGGAAGACTGCCTTTTTTTTTTATTTCAGTCCCGGCAATTCGGAGAAATTCTGTTGTGAAACACTGCCACTAGTGGTCATTCAGTATAATCTGCAGATGGAAAAGTCCACTGTTAGCATATTTACTATAAACAGTACAAAAAATTGTGATTTTTATAAAGGGTAAACAGATCAATTCTATAAAGTCTCTATTATTGTGAAAATCATCAGCACGTTAGAAAATCAAATTTTGTGTTTTTAACCTCCCATACTTCACTGAATCCCATGCCTCATTTGCTAACAATCTCTAAACAACTGTAGCATGTACATTAGGATATAGATAAAGAGATCTTTTTGCCAGCCAAGTGACAGTGTACCCATCTCACTTAATTTCTTTTAGGATATGTTACAGCAGTAGCAATTAAGCCAGCTGATAAGTTGATCGAGGAAGGGTTAGGCTACAGTTAATGGGAATAATAAAAGCTATGAATAGCATGTTCATCATCATCATCTTAGGTAATTCCTATCAGTTCAGCAATAGTCAAGTTGAGACCCTTATGCTCACTTACCTTCATATAAATTTAGAAGTCTCAAAAAATGCCCTTAATTCTTTAATCTTACCATCTTAGTTTTCATTTGGGCATCCTGTCTACCCTGCTACTTATTTCATTACCAAGATAAATTTATGCTGCTGCTTGCTAGGCAACAGAGTAGCCCTCCGGTCAGACAACATCTTGCTTTAACTTTATGATGTCATCTTGCTAGGCAACAGATTGGCCCTCAGGTCAGACAACATCTTGCTTTAGCTTTATGATGTCAGAGCGCCTCAGGTCCAATTGTCCTTGTGGAAGCTGTCCACACAGGAGGAGGAGCTATCAGAAGTTATGCAGTAGTTTTCTATCTGTATTGATGACTACAAGGCAAGCAGGAGGAGGAATGGTGAAGGACTCTGAACCACTCAAAGCACTGGGGCCTTTTTGAAAGAGGGACAGAGATACAAAAACAGATTATCCTTTCCAACTGTCCATCTTCAGTATCAAAGTCCAATTTACAGAGTGCAGGGGAAGACGTTAAATGAGCTTCCTTCCGTGAGAAGGTAACACTATCGTTCTAAAGTCAGATAGTGCATTTTCGCCGCAATGGTAGCAATTTCCTTGAATGGTACATTGCTAGCATCAGGATCTAAACCAGGCTTTAGTAAACTTGGAAGCAGTCAGTCTGTTATTAACTAACATGACCAACACAATGTGATCCATATTACTTCCATCTTGACTGAAATTATATTCAAGCACAGGCCCCACTGAAAGGTAGTGAGAACATTAAGATGCTGTGAAAGTCTTTTTATTTCCTCAAGGAATGATGGTCAGATTTACTTACCATATAAATTGGTCAAATGATGCTGTATGCCGGAAGACGGCCTTTTTTTTTATTTCAGTCCCGGCAATTCGGAGAAATTCTGTTGTGAAACACTGCCACTAGTGGTCATTCAGAATAATCTGCAGATGGAAAAGTCCACTGTTAGCATATTTACTATAAACAGTACAAAAAATTGTGATTTTTATAAAGGGTAAACAGATCAATTCTATAAAGTCTCTATTATTGTGAAAATCATCAGCACGTTAGAAAATCAAATTTTGTGTTTTTAACCTCCCATACTTCACTGAATCCCATGCCTCATTTGCTAACAATCTCTAAACAACTGTAGCATGTACATTAGGATATAGATAAAGAGATCTTTTTGCCAGCCAAGTGACAGTGTACCCATCTCACTTAATTTCTTTTAGGATATGTTACAGCAGTAGCAATTAAGCCAGCTGATAAGTTGATCGAGGAAGGGTTAGGCTACAGTTAATGGGAATAATAAAAGCTATGAATAGCATGTTCATCATCATCATCTTAGGTAATTCCTATCAGTTCAGCAATAGTCAAGTTGAGACCCTTATGCTCACTTACCTTCATATAAATTTAGAAGTCTCAAAAAATGCCCTTAATTCTTTAATCTTACCATCTTAGTTTTCATTTGGGCATCCTGTCTACCCTGCTACTTATTTCATTACCAAGATAAATTTATGCTGCTGCTTGCTAGGCAACAGAGTAGCCCTCCGGTCAGACAACATCTTGCTTTAACTTTATGATGTCATCTTGCTAGGCAACAGATTGGCCCTCAGGTCAGACAACATCTTGCTTTAGCTTTATGATGTCAGAGCGCCTCAGGTCCAATTGTCCTTGTGGAAGCTGTCCACACAGGAGGAGGAGCTATCAGAAGTTATGCAGTAGTTTTCTATCTGTATTGATGACTACAAGGCAAGCAGGAGGAGGAATGGTGAAGGACTCTGAACCACTCAAAGCACTGGGGCCTTTTTGAAAGAGGGACAGAGATACAAAAACAGATTATCCTTTCCAACTGTCCATCTTCAGTATCAAAGTCCAATTTACAGAGTGCAGGGGAAGACGTTAAATGAGCTTCCTTCCGTGAGAAGGTAACACTATCGTTCTAAAGTCAGATAGTGCATTTTCGCCGCAATGGTAGCAATTTCCTTGAATGGTACATTGCTAGCATCAGGATCTAAACCAGGCTTTAGTAAACTTGGAAGCAGTCAGTCTGTTATTAACTAACATGACCAACACAATGTGATCCATATTACTTCCATCTTGACTGAAATTATATTCAAGCACAGGCCCCACTGAAAGGTAGTGAGAACATTAAGATGCTGTGAAAGTCTTTTTATTTCCTCAAGGAATGATGGTCAGATTTACTTACCATATAAATTGGTCAAATGATGCTGTATGCCGGAAGACTGCCTTTTTTTTTTATTTCAGTCCCGGCAATTCGGAGAAATTCTGTTGTGAAACACTGCCACTAGTGGTCATTCAGTATAATCTGCAGATGGAAAAGTCCACTGTTAGCATATTTACTATAAACAGTACAAAAAATTGTGATTTTTATAAAGGGTAAACAGATCAATTCTATAAAGTCTCTATTATTGTGAAAATCATCAGCACGTTAGAAAATCAAATTTTGTGTTTTTAACCTCCCATACTTCACTGAATCCCATGCCTCATTTGCTAACAATCTCTAAACAACTGTAGCATGTACATTAGGATATAGATAAAGAGATCTTTTTGCCAGCCAAGTGACAGTGTACCCATCTCACTTAATTTCTTTTAGGATATGTTACAGCAGTAGCAATTAAGCCAGCTGATAAGTTGATCGAGGAAGGGTTAGGCTACAGTTAATGGGAATAATAAAAGCTATGAATAGCATGTTCATCATCATCATCTTAGGTAATTCCTATCAGTTCAGCAATAGTCAAGTTGAGACCCTTATGCTCACTTACCTTCATATAAATTTAGAAGTCTCAAAAAATGCCCTTAATTCTTTAATCTTACCATCTTAGTTTTCATTTGGGCATCCTGTCTACCCTGCTACTTATTTCATTACCAAGATAAATTTATGCTGCTGCTTGCTAGGCAACAGAGTAGCCCTCCGGTCAGACAACATCTTGCTTTAACTTTATGATGTCATCTTGCTAGGCAACAGATTGGCCCTCAGGTCAGACAACATCTTGCTTTAGCTTTATGATGTCAGAGCGCCTCAGGTCCAATTGTCCTTGTGGAAGCTGTCCACACAGGAGGAGGAGCTATCAGAAGTTATGCAGTAGTTTTCTATCTGTATTGATGACTACAAGGCAAGCAGGAGGAGGAATGGTGAAGGACTCTGAACCACTCAAAGCACTGGGGCCTTTTTGAAAGAGGGACAGAGATACAAAAACAGATTATCCTTTCCAACTGTCCATCTTCAGTATCAAAGTCCAATTTACAGAGTGCAGGGGAAGACGTTAAATGAGCTTCCTTCCGTGAGAAGGTAACACTATCGTTCTAAAGTCAGATAGTGCATTTTCGCCGCAATGGTAGCAATTTCCTTGAATGGTACATTGCTAGCATCAGGATCTAAACCAAGCTTTAGTAAACTTGGAAGCAGTCAGTCTGTTATTAACTAACATGACCAACACAATGTGATCCATATTACTTCCATCTTGACTGAAATTATATTCAAGCACAGGCCCCACTGAAAGGTAGTGAGAACATTAAGATGCTGTGAAAGTCTTTTTATTTCCTCAAGGAATGATGGTCAGATTTACTTACCATATAAATTGGTCAAATGATGCTGTATGCCGGAAGACTGCCTTTTTTTTTTATTTCAGTCCCGGCAATTCGGAGAAATTCTGTTGTGAAACACTGCCACTAGTGGTCATTCAGTATAATCTGCAGATGGAAAAGTCCACTGTTAGCATATTTACTATAAACAGTACAAAAAATTGTGATTTTTATAAAGGGTAAACAGATCAATTCTATAAAGTCTCTATTATTGTGAAAATCATCAGCACGTTAGAAAATCAAATTTTGTGTTTTTAACCTCCCATACTTCACTGAATCCCATGCCTCATTTGCTAACAATCTCTAAACAACTGTAGCATGTACATTAGGATATAGATAAAGAGATCTTTTTGCCAGCCAAGTGACAGTGTACCCATCTCACTTAATTTCTTTTAGGATATGTTACAGCAGTAGCAATTAAGCCAGCTGATAAGTTGATCGAGGAAGGGTTAGGCTACAGTTAATGGGAATAATAAAAGCTATGAATAGCATGTTCATCATCATCATCTTAGGTAATTCCTATCAGTTCAGCAATAGTCAAGTTGAGACCCTTATGCTCACTTACCTTCATATAAATTTAGAAGTCTCAAAAAATGCCCTTAATTCTTTAATCTTACCATCTTAGTTTTCATTTGGGCATCCTGTCTACCCTGCTACTTATTTCATTACCAAGATAAATTTATGCTGCTGCTTGCTAGGCAACAGAGTAGCCCTCCGGTCAGACAACATCTTGCTTTAACTTTATGATGTCATCTTGCTAGGCAACAGATTGGCCCTCAGGTCAGACAACATCTTGCTTTAGCTTTATGATGTCAGAGCGCCTCAGGTCCAATTGTCCTTGTGGAAGCTGTCCACACAGGAGGAGGAGCTATCAGAAGTTATGCAGTAGTTTTCTATCTGTATTGATGACTACAAGGCAAGCAGGAGGAGGAATGGTGAAGGACTCTGAACCACTCAAAGCACTGGGGCCTTTTTGAAAGAGGGACAGAGATACAAAAACAGATTATCCTTTCCAACTGTCCATCTTCAGTATCAAAGTCCAATTTACAGAGTGCAGGGGAAGACGTTAAATGAGCTTCCTTCCGTGAGAAGGTAACACTATCGTTCTAAAGTCAGATAGTGCATTTTCGCCGCAATGGTAGCAATTTCCTTGAATGGTACATTGCTAGCATCAGGATCTAAACCAGGCTTTAGTAAACTTGGAAGCAGTCAGTCTGTTATTAACTAACATGACCAACACAATGTGATCCATATTACTTCCATCTTGACTGAAATTATATTCAAGCACAGGCCCCACTGAAAGGTAGTGAGAACATTAAGATGCTGTGAAAGTCTTTTTATTTCCTCAAGGAATGATGGTCAGATTTACTTACCATATAAATTGGTCAAATGATGCTGTATGCCGGAAGACGGCCTTTTTTTTTATTTCAGTCCCGGCAATTCGGAGAAATTCTGTTGTGAAACACTGCCACTAGTGGTCATTCAGAATAATCTGCAGATGGAAAAGTCCACTGTTAGCATATTTACTATAAACAGTACAAAAAATTGTGATTTTTATAAAGGGTAAACAGATCAATTCTATAAAGTCTCTATTATTGTGAAAATCATCAGCACGTTAGAAAATCAAATTTTGTGTTTTTAACCTCCCATACTTCACTGAATCCCATGCCTCATTTGCTAACAATCTCTAAACAACTGTAGCATGTACATTAGGATATAGATAAAGAGATCTTTTTGCCAGCCAAGTGACAGTGTACCCATCTCACTTAATTTCTTTTAGGATATGTTACAGCAGTAGCAATTAAGCCAGCTGATAAGTTGATCGAGGAAGGGTTAGGCTACAGTTAATGGGAATAATAAAAGCTATGAATAGCATGTTCATCATCATCATCTTAGGTAATTCCTATCAGTTCAGCAATAGTCAAGTTGAGACCCTTATGCTCACTTACCTTCATATAAATTTAGAAGTCTCAAAAAATGCCCTTAATTCTTTAATCTTACCATCTTAGTTTTCATTTGGGCATCCTGTCTACCCTGCTACTTATTTCATTACCAAGATAAATTTATGCTGCTGCTTGCTAGGCAACAGAGTAGCCCTCCGGTCAGACAACATCTTGCTTTAACTTTATGATGTCATCTTGCTAGGCAACAGATTGGCCCTCAGGTCAGACAACATCTTGCTTTAGCTTTATGATGTCAGAGCGCCTCAGGTCCAATTGTCCTTGTGGAAGCTGTCCACACAGGAGGAGGAGCTATCAGAAGTTATGCAGTAGTTTTCTATCTGTATTGATGACTACAAGGCAAGCAGGAGGAGGAATGGTGAAGGACTCTGAACCACTCAAAGCACTGGGGCCTTTTTGAAAGAGGGACAGAGATACAAAAACAGATTATCCTTTCCAACTGTCCATCTTCAGTATCAAAGTCCAATTTACAGAGTGCAGGGGAAGACGTTAAATGAGCTTCCTTCCGTGAGAAGGTAACACTATCGTTCTAAAGTCAGATAGTGCATTTTCGCCGCAATGGTAGCAATTTCCTTGAATGGTACATTGCTAGCATCAGGATCTAAACCAGGCTTTAGTAAACTTGGAAGCAGTCAGTCTGTTATTAACTAACATGACCAACACAATGTGATCCATATTACTTCCATCTTGACTGAAATTATATTCAAGCACAGGCCCCACTGAAAGGTAGTGAGAACATTAAGATGCTGTGAAAGTCTTTTTATTTCCTCAAGGAATGATGGTCAGATTTACTTACCATATAAATTGGTCAAATGATGCTGTATGCCGGAAGACTGCCTTTTTTTTTTATTTCAGTCCCGGCAATTCGGAGAAATTCTGTTGTGAAACACTGCCACTAGTGGTCATTCAGTATAATCTGCAGATGGAAAAGTCCACTGTTAGCATATTTACTATAAACAGTACAAAAAATTGTGATTTTTATAAAGGGTAAACAGATCAATTCTATAAAGTCTCTATTATTGTGAAAATCATCAGCACGTTAGAAAATCAAATTTTGTGTTTTTAACCTCCCATACTTCACTGAATCCCATGCCTCATTTGCTAACAATCTCTAAACAACTGTAGCATGTACATTAGGATATAGATAAAGAGATCTTTTTGCCAGCCAAGTGACAGTGTACCCATCTCACTTAATTTCTTTTAGGATATGTTACAGCAGTAGCAATTAAGCCAGCTGATAAGTTGATCGAGGAAGGGTTAGGCTACAGTTAATGGGAATAATAAAAGCTATGAATAGCATGTTCATCATCATCATCTTAGGTAATTCCTATCAGTTCAGCAATAGTCAAGTTGAGACCCTTATGCTCACTTACCTTCATATAAATTTAGAAGTCTCAAAAAATGCCCTTAATTCTTTAATCTTACCATCTTAGTTTTCATTTGGGCATCCTGTCTACCCTGCTACTTATTTCATTACCAAGATAAATTTATGCTGCTGCTTGCTAGGCAACAGAGTAGCCCTCCGGTCAGACAACATCTTGCTTTAACTTTATGATGTCATCTTGCTAGGCAACAGATTGGCCCTCAGGTCAGACAACATCTTGCTTTAGCTTTATGATGTCAGAGCGCCTCAGGTCCAATTGTCCTTGTGGAAGCTGTCCACACAGGAGGAGGAGCTATCAGAAGTTATGCAGTAGTTTTCTATCTGTATTGATGACTACAAGGCAAGCAGGAGGAGGAATGGTGAAGGACTCTGAACCACTCAAAGCACTGGGGCCTTTTTGAAAGAGGGACAGAGATACAAAAACAGATTATCCTTTCCAACTGTCCATCTTCAGTATCAAAGTCCAATTTACAGAGTGCAGGGGAAGACGTTAAATGAGCTTCCTTCCGTGAGAAGGTAACACTATCGTTCTAAAGTCAGATAGTGCATTTTCGCCGCAATGGTAGCAATTTCCTTGAATGGTACATTGCTAGCATCAGGATCTAAACCAAGCTTTAGTAAACTTGGAAGCAGTCAGTCTGTTATTAACTAACATGACCAACACAATGTGATCCATATTACTTCCATCTTGACTGAAATTATATTCAAGCACAGGCCCCACTGAAAGGTAGTGAGAACATTAAGATGCTGTGAAAGTCTTTTTATTTCCTCAAGGAATGATGGTCAGATTTACTTACCATATAAATTGGTCAAATGATGCTGTATGCCGGAAGACTGCCTTTTTTTTTTATTTCAGTCCCGGCAATTCGGAGAAATTCTGTTGTGAAACACTGCCACTAGTGGTCATTCAGTATAATCTGCAGATGGAAAAGTCCACTGTTAGCATATTTACTATAAACAGTACAAAAAATTGTGATTTTTATAAAGGGTAAACAGATCAATTCTATAAAGTCTCTATTATTGTGAAAATCATCAGCACGTTAGAAAATCAAATTTTGTGTTTTTAACCTCCCATACTTCACTGAATCCCATGCCTCATTTGCTAACAATCTCTAAACAACTGTAGCATGTACATTAGGATATAGATAAAGAGATCTTTTTGCCAGCCAAGTGACAGTGTACCCATCTCACTTAATTTCTTTTAGGATATGTTACAGCAGTAGCAATTAAGCCAGCTGATAAGTTGATCGAGGAAGGGTTAGGCTACAGTTAATGGGAATAATAAAAGCTATGAATAGCATGTTCATCATCATCATCTTAGGTAATTCCTATCAGTTCAGCAATAGTCAAGTTGAGACCCTTATGCTCACTTACCTTCATATAAATTTAGAAGTCTCAAAAAATGCCCTTATTTCTTTAATCTTACCATCTTAGTTTTCATTTGGGCATCCTGTCTACCCTGCTACTTATTTCATTACCAAGATAAATTTATGCTGCTGCTTGCTAGGCAACAGAGTAGCCCTCCGGTCAGACAACATCTTGCTTTAACTTTATGATGTCATCTTGCTAGGCAACAGATTGGCCCTCAGGTCAGACAACATCTTGCTTTAGCTTTATGATGTCAGAGCGCCTCAGGTCCAATTGTCCTTGTGGAAGCTGTCCACACAGGAGGAGGAGCTATCAGAAGTTATGCAGTAGTTTTCTATCTGTATTGATGACTACAAGGCAAGCAGGAGGAGGAATGGTGAAGGACTCTGAACCACTCAAAGCACTGGGGCCTTTTTGAAAGAGGGACAGAGATACAAAAACAGATTATCCTTTCCAACTGTCCATCTTCAGTATCAAAGTCCAATTTACAGAGTGCAGGGGAAGACGTTAAATGAGCTTCCTTCCGTGAGAAGGTAACACTATCGTTCTAAAGTCAGATAGTGCATTTTCGCCGCAATGGTAGCAATTTCCTTGAATGGTACATTGCTAGCATCAGGATCTAAACCAGGCTTTAGTAAACTTGGAAGCAGTCAGTCTGTTATTAACTAACATGACCAACACAATGTGATCCATATTACTTCCATCTTGACTGAAATTATATTCAAGCACAGGCCCCACTGAAAGGTAGTGAGAACATTAAGATGCTGTGAAAGTCTTTTTATTTCCTCAAGGAATGATGGTCAGATTTACTTACCATATAAATTGGTCAAATGATGCTGTATGCCGGAAGACTGCCTTTTTTTTTTATTTCAGTCCCGGCAATTCAGAGAAATTCTGTTGTGAAACACTGCCACTAGTGGTCATTCAGAATAATCTGCAGATGGAAAAGTCCACTGTTAGCATATTTACTATAAACAGTACAAAAAATTGTGATTTTTATAAAGGGTAAACAGATCAATTCTATAAAGTCTCTATTATTGTGAAAATCATCAGCACGTTAGAAAATCAAATTTTGTGTTTTTAACCTCCCATACTTCACTGAATCCCATGCCTCATTTGCTAACAATCTCTAAACAACTGTAGCATGTACATTAGGATATAGATAAAGAGATCTTTTTGCCAGCCAAGTGACAGTGTACCCATCTCACTTAATTTCTTTTAGGATATGTTACAGCAGTAGCAATTAAGCCAGCTGATAAGTTGATCGAGGAAGGGTTAGGCTACAGTTAATGGGAATAATAAAAGCTATGAATAGCATGTTCATCATCATCATCTTAGGTAATTCCTATCAGTTCAGCAATAGTCAAGTTGAGACCCTTATGCTCACTTACCTTCATATAAATTTAGAAGTCTCAAAAAATGCCCTTATTTCTTTAATCTTACCATCTTAGTTTTCATTTGGGCATCCTGTCTACCCTGCTACTTATTTCATTACCAAGATAAATTTATGCTGCTGCTTGCTAGGCAACAGAGTAGCCCTCCGGTCAGACAACATCTTGCTTTAACTTTATGATGTCATCTTGCTAGGCAACAGATTGGCCCTCAGGTCAGACAACATCTTGCTTTAGCTTTATGATGTCAGAGCGCCTCAGGTCCAATTGTCCTTGTGGAAGCTGTCCACACAGGAGGAGGAGCTATCAGAAGTTATGCAGTAGTTTTCTATCTGTATTGATGACTACAAGGCAAGCAGGAGGAGGAATGGTGAAGGACTCTGAACCACTCAAAGCACTGGGGCCTTTTTGAAAGAGGGACAGAGATACAAAAACAGATTATCCTTTCCAACTGTCCATCTTCAGTATCAAAGTCCAATTTACAGAGTGCAGGGGAAGACGTTAAATGAGCTTCCTTCCGTGAGAAGGTAACACTATCGTTCTAAAGTCAGATAGTGCATTTTCGCCGCAATGGTAGCAATTTCCTTGAATGGTACATTGCTAGCATCAGGATCTAAACCAGGCTTTAGTAAACTTGGAAGCAGTCAGTCTGTTATTAACTAACATGACCAACACAATGTGATCCATATTACTTCCATCTTGACTGAAATTATATTCAAGCACAGGCCCCACTGAAAGGTAGTGAGAACATTAAGATGCTGTGAAAGTCTTTTTATTTCCTCAAGGAATGATGGTCAGATTTACTTACCATATAAATTGGTCAAATGATGCTGTATGCCGGAAGACTGCCTTTTTTTTTTATTTCAGTCCCGGCAATTCAGAGAAATTCTGTTGTGAAACACTGCCACTAGTGGTCATTCAGAATAATCTGCAGATGGAAAAGTCCACTGTTAGCATATTTACTATAAACAGTACAAAAAATTGTGATTTTTATAAAGGGTAAACAGATCAATTCTATAAAGTCTCTATTATTGTGAAAATCATCAGCACGTTAGAAAATCAAATTTTGTGTTTTTAACCTCCCATACTTCACTGAATCCCATGCCTCATTTGCTAACAATCTCTAAACAACTGTAGCATGTACATTAGGATATAGATAAAGAGATCTTTTTGCCAGCCAAGTGACAGTGTACCCATCTCACTTAATTTCTTTTAGGATATGTTACAGCAGTAGCAATTAAGCCAGCTGATAAGTTGATCGAGGAAGGGTTAGGCTACAGTTAATGGGAATAATAAAAGCTATGAATAGCATGTTCATCATCATCATCTTAGGTAATTCCTATCAGTTCAGCAATAGTCAAGTTGAGACCCTTATGCTCACTTACCTTCATATAAATTTAGAAGTCTCAAAAAATGCCCTTAATTCTTTAATCTTACCATCTTAGTTTTCATTTGGGCATCCTGTCTACCCTGCTACTTATTTCATTACCAAGATAAATTTATGCTGCTGCTTGCTAGGCAACAGAGTAGCCCTCCGGTCAGACAACATCTTGCTTTAACTTTATGATGTCATCTTGCTAGGCAACAGATTGGCCCTCAGGTCAGACAACATCTTGCTTTAGCTTTATGATGTCAGAGCGCCTCAGGTCCAATTGTCCTTGTGGAAGCTGTCCACACAGGAGGAGGAGCTATCAGAAGTTATGCAGTAGTTTTCTATCTGTATTGATGACTACAAGGCAAGCAGGAGGAGGAATGGTGAAGGACTCTGAACCACTCAAAGCACTGGGGCCTTTTTGAAAGAGGGACAGAGATACAAAAACAGATTATCCTTTCCAACTGTCCATCTTCAGTATCAAAGTCCAATTTACAGAGTGCAGGGGAAGACGTTAAATGAGCTTCCTTCCGTGAGAAGGTAACACTATCGTTCTAAAGTCAGATAGTGCATTTTCGCCGCAATGGTAGCAATTTCCTTGAATGGTACATTGCTAGCATCAGGATCTAAACCAGGCTTTAGTAAACTTGGAAGCAGTCAGTCTGTTATTAACTAACATGACCAACACAATGTGATCCATATTACTTCCATCTTGACTGAAATTATATTCAAGCACAGGCCCCACTGAAAGGTAGTGAGAACATTAAGATGCTGTGAAAGTCTTTTTATTTCCTCAAGGAATGATGGTCAGATTTACTTACCATATAAATTGGTCAAATGATGCTGTATGCCGGAAGACTGCCTTTTTTTTTTATTTCAGTCCCGGCAATTCGGAGAAATTCTGTTGTGAAACACTGCCACTAGTGGTCATTCAGTATAATCTGCAGATGGAAAAGTCCACTGTTAGCATATTTACTATAAACAGTACAAAAAATTGTGATTTTTATAAAGGGTAAACAGATCAATTCTATAAAGTCTCTATTATTGTGAAAATCATCAGCACGTTAGAAAATCAAATTTTGTGTTTTTAACCTCCCATACTTCACTGAATCCCATGCCTCATTTGCTAACAATCTCTAAACAACTGTAGCATGTACATTAGGATATAGATAAAGAGATCTTTTTGCCAGCCAAGTGACAGTGTACCCATCTCACTTAATTTCTTTTAGGATATGTTACAGCAGTAGCAATTAAGCCAGCTGATAAGTTGATCGAGGAAGGGTTAGGCTACAGTTAATGGGAATAATAAAAGCTATGAATAGCATGTTCATCATCATCATCTTAGGTAATTCCTATCAGTTCAGCAATAGTCAAGTTGAGACCCTTATGCTCACTTACCTTCATATAAATTTAGAAGTCTCAAAAAATGCCCTTAATTCTTTAATCTTACCATCTTAGTTTTCATTTGGGCATCCTGTCTACCCTGCTACTTATTTCATTACCAAGATAAATTTATGCTGCTGCTTGCTAGGCAACAGAGTAGCCCTCCGGTCAGACAACATCTTGCTTTAACTTTATGATGTCATCTTGCTAGGCAACAGATTGGCCCTCAGGTCAGACAACATCTTGCTTTAGCTTTATGATGTCAGAGCGCCTCAGGTCCAATTGTCCTTGTGGAAGCTGTCCACACAGGAGGAGGAGCTATCAGAAGTTATGCAGTAGTTTTCTATCTGTATTGATGACTACAAGGCAAGCAGGAGGAGGAATGGTGAAGGACTCTGAACCACTCAAAGCACTGGGGCCTTTTTGAAAGAGGGACAGAGATACAAAAACAGATTATCCTTTCCAACTGTCCATCTTCAGTATCAAAGTCCAATTTACAGAGTGCAGGGGAAGACGTTAAATGAGCTTCCTTCCGTGAGAAGGTAACACTATCGTTCTAAAGTCAGATAGTGCATTTTCGCCGCAATGGTAGCAATTTCCTTGAATGGTACATTGCTAGCATCAGGATCTAAACCAGGCTTTAGTAAACTTGGAAGCAGTCAGTCTGTTATTAACTAACATGACCAACACAATGTGATCCATATTACTTCCATCTTGACTGAAATTATATTCAAGCACAGGCCCCACTGAAAGGTAGTGAGAACATTAAGATGCTGTGAAAGTCTTTTTATTTCCTCAAGGAATGATGGTCAGATTTACTTACCATATAAATTGGTCAAATGATGCTGTATGCCGGAAGACGGCCTTTTTTTTTATTTCAGTCCCGGCAATTCGGAGAAATTCTGTTGTGAAACACTGCCACTAGTGGTCATTCAGAATAATCTGCAGATGGAAAAGTCCACTGTTAGCATATTTACTATAAACAGTACAAAAAATTGTGATTTTTATAAAGGGTAAACAGATCAATTCTATAAAGTCTCTATTATTGTGAAAATCATCAGCACGTTAGAAAATCAAATTTTGTGTTTTTAACCTCCCATACTTCACTGAATCCCATGCCTCATTTGCTAACAATCTCTAAACAACTGTAGCATGTACATTAGGATATAGATAAAGAGATCTTTTTGCCAGCCAAGTGACAGTGTACCCATCTCACTTAATTTCTTTTAGGATATGTTACAGCAGTAGCAATTAAGCCAGCTGATAAGTTGATCGAGGAAGGGTTAGGCTACAGTTAATGGGAATAATAAAAGCTATGAATAGCATGTTCATCATCATCATCTTAGGTAATTCCTATCAGTTCAGCAATAGTCAAGTTGAGACCCTTATGCTCACTTACCTTCATATAAATTTAGAAGTCTCAAAAAATGCCCTTAATTCTTTAATCTTACCATCTTAGTTTTCATTTGGGCATCCTGTCTACCCTGCTACTTATTTCATTACCAAGATAAATTTATGCTGCTGCTTGCTAGGCAACAGAGTAGCCCTCCGGTCAGACAACATCTTGCTTTAACTTTATGATGTCATC
Source organism: Lissotriton helveticus (assembly GCF_964261635.1). NCBI lineage: Eukaryota > Metazoa > Chordata > Amphibia > Caudata > Salamandridae > Lissotriton > Lissotriton helveticus. The sequence continues at coordinate 1,184,982,416 of NC_136067.1, forward strand.
TTGCTAGGCAACAGATTGGCCCTCAGGTCAGACAACATCTTGCTTTAGCTTTATGATGTCAGAGCGCCTCAGGTCCAATTGTCCTTGTGGAAGCTGTCCACACAGGAGGAGGAGCTATCAGAAGTTATGCAGTAGTTTTCTATCTGTATTGATGACTACAAGGCAAGCAGGAGGAGGAATGGTGAAGGACTCTGAACCACTCAAAGCACTGGGGCCTTTTTGAAAGAGGGACAGAGATACAAAAACAGATTATCCTTTCCAACTGTCCATCTTCAGTATCAAAGTCCAATTTACAGAGTGCAGGGGAAGACGTTAAATGAGCTTCCTTCCGTGAGAAGGTAACACTATCGTTCTAAAGTCAGATAGTGCATTTTCGCCGCAATGGTAGCAATTTCCTTGAATGGTACATTGCTAGCATCAGGATCTAAACCAGGCTTTAGTAAACTTGGAAGCAGTCAGTCTGTTATTAACTAACATGACCAACACAATGTGATCCATATTACTTCCATCTTGACTGAAATTATATTCAAGCACAGGCCCCACTGAAAGGTAGTGAGAACATTAAGATGCTGTGAAAGTCTTTTTATTTCCTCAAGGAATGATGGTCAGATTTACTTACCATATAAATTGGTCAAATGATGCTGTATGCCGGAAGACTGCCTTTTTTTTTTATTTCAGTCCCGGCAATTCGGAGAAATTCTGTTGTGAAACACTGCCACTAGTGGTCATTCAGTATAATCTGCAGATGGAAAAGTCCACTGTTAGCATATTTACTATAAACAGTACAAAAAATTGTGATTTTTATAAAGGGTAAACAGATCAATTCTATAAAGTCTCTATTATTGTGAAAATCATCAGCACGTTAGAAAATCAAATTTTGTGTTTTTAACCTCCCATACTTCACTGAATCCCATGCCTCATTTGCTAACAATCTCTAAACAACTGTAGCATGTACATTAGGATATAGATAAAGAGATCTTTTTGCCAGCCAAGTGACAGTGTACCCATCTCACTTAATTTCTTTTAGGATATGTTACAGCAGTAGCAATTAAGCCAGCTGATAAGTTGATCGAGGAAGGGTTAGGCTACAGTTAATGGGAATAATAAAAGCTATGAATAGCATGTTCATCATCATCATCTTAGGTAATTCCTATCAGTTCAGCAATAGTCAAGTTGAGACCCTTATGCTCACTTACCTTCATATAAATTTAGAAGTCTCAAAAAATGCCCTTATTTCTTTAATCTTACCATCTTAGTTTTCATTTGGGCATCCTGTCTACCCTGCTACTTATTTCATTACCAAGATAAATTTATGCTGCTGCTTGCTAGGCAACAGAGTAGCCCTCCGGTCAGACAACATCTTGCTTTAACTTTATGATGTCATCTTGCTAGGCAACAGATTGGCCCTCAGGTCAGACAACATCTTGCTTTAGCTTTATGATGTCAGAGCGCCTCAGGTCCAATTGTCCTTGTGGAAGCTGTCCACACAGGAGGAGGAGCTATCAGAAGTTATGCAGTAGTTTTCTATCTGTATTGATGACTACAAGGCAAGCAGGAGGAGGAATGGTGAAGGACTCTGAACCACTCAAAGCACTGGGGCCTTTTTGAAAGAGGGACAGAGATACAAAAACAGATTATCCTTTCCAACTGTCCATCTTCAGTATCAAAGTCCAATTTACAGAGTGCAGGGGAAGACGTTAAATGAGCTTCCTTCCGTGAGAAGGTAACACTATCGTTCTAAAGTCAGATAGTGCATTTTCGCCGCAATGGTAGCAATTTCCTTGAATGGTACATTGCTAGCATCAGGATCTAAACCAGGCTTTAGTAAACTTGGAAGCAGTCAGTCTGTTATTAACTAACATGACCAACACAATGTGATCCATATTACTTCCATCTTGACTGAAATTATATTCAAGCACAGGCCCCACTGAAAGGTAGTGAGAACATTAAGATGCTGTGAAAGTCTTTTTATTTCCTCAAGGAATGATGGTCAGATTTACTTACCATATAAATTGGTCAAATGATGCTGTATGCCGGAAGACTGCCTTTTTTTTTTATTTCAGTCCCGGCAATTCGGAGAAATTCTGTTGTGAAACACTGCCACTAGTGGTCATTCAGTATAATCTGCAGATGGAAAAGTCCACTGTTAGCATATTTACTATAAACAGTACAAAAAATTGTGATTTTTATAAAGGGTAAACAGATCAATTCTATAAAGTCTCTATTATTGTGAAAATCATCAGCACGTTAGAAAATCAAATTTTGTGTTTTTAACCTCCCATACTTCACTGAATCCCATGCCTCATTTGCTAACAATCTCTAAACAACTGTAGCATGTACATTAGGATATAGATAAAGAGATCTTTTTGCCAGCCAAGTGACAGTGTACCCATCTCACTTAATTTCTTTTAGGATATGTTACAGCAGTAGCAATTAAGCCAGCTGATAAGTTGATCGAGGAAGGGTTAGGCTACAGTTAATGGGAATAATAAAAGCTATGAATAGCATGTTCATCATCATCATCTTAGGTAATTCCTATCAGTTCAGCAATAGTCAAGTTGAGACCCTTATGCTCACTTACCTTCATATAAATTTAGAAGTCTCAAAAAATGCCCTTATTTCTTTAATCTTACCATCTTAGTTTTCATTTGGGCATCCTGTCTACCCTGCTACTTATTTCATTACCAAGATAAATTTATGCTGCTGCTTGCTAGGCAACAGAGTAGCCCTCCGGTCAAACAACATCTTGCTTTAACTTTATGATGTCATCTTGCTAGGCAACAGATTGGCCCTCAGGTCAGACAACATCTTGCTTTAGCTTTATGATGTCAGAGCGCCTCAGGTCCAATTGTCCTTGTGGAAGCTGTCCACACAGGAGGAGGAGCTATCAGAAGTTATGCAGTAGTTTTCTATCTGTATTGATGACTACAAGGCAAGCAGGAGGAGGAATGGTGAAGGACTCTGAACCACTCAAAGCACTGGGGCCTTTTTGAAAGAGGGACAGAGATACAAAAACAGATTATCCTTTCCAACTGTCCATCTTCAGTATCAAAGTCCAATTTACAGAGTGCAGGGGAAGACGTTAAATGAGCTTCCTTCCGTGAGAAGGTAACACTATCGTTCTAAAGTCAGATAGTGCATTTTCGCCGCAATGGTAGCAATTTCCTTGAATGGTACATTGCTAGCATCAGGATCTAAACCAGGCTTTAGTAAACTTGGAAGCAGTCAGTCTGTTATTAACTAACATGACCAACACAATGTGATCCATATTACTTCCATCTTGACTGAAATTATATTCAAGCACAGGCCCCACTGAAAGGTAGTGAGAACATTAAGATGCTGTGAAAGTCTTTTTATTTCCTCAAGGAATGATGGTCAGATTTACTTACCATATAAATTGGTCAAATGATGCTGTATGCCGGAAGACTGCCTTTTTTTTTTATTTCAGTCCCGGCAATTCGGAGAAATTCTGTTGTGAAACACTGCCACTAGTGGTCATTCAGAATAATCTGCAGATGGAAAAGTCCACTGTTAGCATATTTACTATAAACAGTACAAAAAATTGTGATTTTTATAAAGGGTAAACAGATCAATTCTATAAAGTCTCTATTATTGTGAAAATCATCAGCACGTTAGAAAATCAAATTTTGTGTTTTTAACCTCCCATACTTCACTGAATCCCATGCCTCATTTGCTAACAATCTCTAAACAACTGTAGCATGTACATTAGGATATAGATAAAGAGATCTTTTTGCCAGCCAAGTGACAGTGTACCCATCTCACTTAATTTCTTTTAGGATATGTTACAGCAGTAGCAATTAAGCCAGCTGATAAGTTGATCGAGGAAGGGTTAGGCTACAGTTAATGGGAATAATAAAAGCTATGAATAGCATGTTCATCATCATCATCTTAGGTAATTCCTATCAGTTCAGCAATAGTCAAGTTGAGACCCTTATGCTCACTTACCTTCATATAAATTTAGAAGTCTCAAAAAATGCCCTTAATTCTTTAATCTTACCATCTTAGTTTTCATTTGGGCATCCTGTCTACCCTGCTACTTATTTCATTAACAAGATAAATTTATGCTGCTGCTTGCTAGGCAACAGAGTAGCCCTCCGGTCAGACAACATCTTGCTTTAACTTTATGATGTCATCTTGCTAGGCAACAGATTGGCCCTCAGGTCAGACAACATCTTGCTTTAGCTTTATGATGTCAGAGCGCCTCAGGTCCAATTGTCCTTGTGGAAGCTGTCCACACAGGAGGAGGAGCTATCAGAAGTTATGCAGTAGTTTTCTATCTGTATTGATGACTACAAGGCAAGCAGGAGGAGGAATGGTGAAGGACTCTGAACCACTCAAAGCACTGGGGCCTTTTTGAAAGAGGGACAGAGATACAAAAACAGATTATCCTTTCCAACTGTCCATCTTCAGTATCAAAGTCCAATTTACAGAGTGCAGGGGAAGACGTTAAATGAGCTTCCTTCCGTGAGAAGGTAACACTATCGTTCTAAAGTCAGATAGTGCATTTTCGCCGCAATGGTAGCAATTTCCTTGAATGGTACATTGCTAGCATCAGGATCTAAACCAGGCTTTAGTAAACTTGGAAGCAGTCAGTCTGTTATTAACTAACATGACCAACACAATGTGATCCATATTACTTCCATCTTGACTGAAATTATATTCAAGCACAGGCCCCACTGAAAGGTAGTGAGAACATTAAGATGCTGTGAAAGTCTTTTTATTTCCTCAAGGAATGATGGTCAGATTTACTTACCATATAAATTGGTCAAATGATGCTGTATGCCGGAAGACTGCCTTTTTTTTTTATTTCAGTCCCGGCAATTCGGAGAAATTCTGTTGTGAAACACTGCCACTAGTGGTCATTCAGTATAATCTGCAGATGGAAAAGTCCACTGTTAGCATATTTACTATGAACAGTACAAAAAATTGTGATTTTTATAAAGGGTAAACAGATCAATTCTATGAAGTCTCTATTATTGTGAAAATCATCAGCACGTTAGAAAATCAAATTTTGTGTTTTTAACCTCCCATACTTCACTGAATCCCATGCCTCATTTGCTAACAATCTCTAAACAACTGTAGCATGTACATTAGGATATAGATAAAGAGATCTTTTTGCCAGCCAAGTGACAGTGTACCCATCTCACTTAATTTCTTTTAGGATATGTTACAGCAGTAGCAATTAAGCCAGCTGATAAGTTGATCGAGGAAGGGTTAGGCTACAGTTAATGGGAATAATAAAAGCTATGAATAGCATGTTCATCATCATCATCTTAGGTAATTCCTATCAGTTCAGCAATAGTCAAGTTGAGACCCTTATGCTCACTTACCTTCATATAAATTTAGAAGTCTCAAAAAATGCCCTTAATTCTTTAATCTTACCATCTTAGTTTTCATTTGGGCATCCTGTCTACCCTGCTACTTATTTCATTACCAAGATAAATTTATGCTGCTGCTTGCTAGGCAACAGAGTAGCCCTCCGGTCAGACAACATCTTGCTTTAACTTTATGATGTCATCTTGCTAGGCAACAGATTGGCCCTCAGGTCAGACAACATCTTGCTTTAGCTTTATGATGTCAGAGCGCCTCAGGTCCAATTGTCCTTGTGGAAGCTGTCCACACAGGAGGAGGAGCTATCAGAAGTTATGCAGTAGTTTTCTATCTGTATTGATGACTACAAGGCAAGCAGGAGGAGGAATGGTGAAGGACTCTGAACCACTCAAAGCACTGGGGCCTTTTTGAAAGAGGGACAGAGATACAAAAACAGATTATCCTTTCCAACTGTCCATCTTCAGTATCAAAGTCCAATTTACAGAGTGCAGGGGAAGACGTTAAATGAGCTTCCTTCCGTGAGAAGGTAACACTATCGTTCTAAAGTCAGATAGTGCATTTTCGCCGCAATGGTAGCAATTTCCTTGAATGGTACATTGCTAGCATCAGGATCTAAACCAGGCTTTAGTAAACTTGGAAGCAGTCAGTCTGTTATTAACTAACATGACCAACACAATGTGATCCATATTACTTCCATCTTGACTGAAATTATATTCAAGCACAGGCCCCACTGAAAGGTAGTGAGAACATTAAGATGCTGTGAAAGTCTTTTTATTTCCTCAAGGAATGATGGTCAGATTTACTTACCATATAAATTGGTCAAATGATGCTGTATGCCGGAAGACTGCCTTTTTTTTTATTTCAGTCCCGGCAATTCGGAGAAATTCTGTTGTGAAACACTGCCACTAGTGGTCATTCAGAATAATCTGCAGATGGAAAAGTCCACTGTTAGCATATTTACTATAAACAGTACAAAAAATTGTGATTTTTATAAAGGGTAAACAGATCAATTCTATAAAGTCTCTATTATTGTGAAAATCATCAGCACGTTAGAAAATCAAATTTTGTGTTTTTAACCTCCCATACTTCACTGAATCCCATGCCTCATTTGCTAACAATCTCTAAACAACTGTAGCATGTACATTAGGATATAGATAAAGAGATCTTTTTGCCAGCCAAGTGACAGTGTACCCATCTCACTTAATTTCTTTTAGGATATGTTACAGCAGTAGCAATTAAGCCAGCTGATAAGTTGATCGAGGAAGGGTTAGGCTACAGTTAATGGGAATAATAAAAGCTATGAATAGCATGTTCATCATCATCATCTTAGGTAATTCCTATCAGTTCAGCAATAGCCAAGTTGAGACCCTTATGCTCACTTACCTTCATACAAATTTAGAAGTCTCAAAAAATGCCCTTATTTCTTTAATCTTACCATCTTATTAATTTGGGCATCTTGTCTACCCTGCTACTTATTTCATTACCAAGATAAATGTATCCTGCTGCTTGCTAGACAATAGAGTAGCCCTCCGGTCAGACAACATCTTGCTTTAACTTTATGATGTCATCTTGCTAGGCAACAGATTGGCCCTCCGGTCAGACAACATCTTGCTTTAGCTTTATGATGTCAGAGCGCCTCAGGTCCAATTGTCCTTGTGGAAGCTGTCCACACAGGAGGAGGAGCTATCAGAAGTTATGCAGTAGTTTTCTATCTGTATTGATGACTACAAGGCAAGCAGGAGGAGGAATGGTGAAGGACTCTGAACCACTCAAAGCACTGGGGCCTTTTTGAAAGAGGGACAGAGATACAAAAACAGATTATCCTTTCCAACTGTCCATCTTCAGTATCAAAGTCCAATTTACAGAGTGCAGGGGAAGACGTTAAATGAGCTTCCTTCCGTGAGAAGGTAACACTATCGTTCTAAAGTCAGATAGTGCATTTTCGCCGCAATGGTAGCAATTTCCTTGAATGGTACATTGCTAGCATCAGGATCTAAACCAGGCTTTAGTAAACTTGGAAGCAGTCAGTCTGTTATTAACAAACATGACCAACACAATGTGATCCATATTACTTCCATCTTGACTGAAATTATATTCAAGCACAGGCCCCACTGGAAGGTAGTGAGAACATTAAGATGCTGTGAAAGTCTTTTTATTTCCTCAAGGAATGATGGTCAGATTTACTTACCATATAAATTGGTCAAATGAGGCTGTATGCCGGAAGACTGCCTTTTTTTTTTACTTCAGTCCCGGCAATTCAGAGAAATTCTGTTGTGAAACACTGCCACTAGTGGTCATTCAGTATAATCTGCAGATGGAAAAGTCCACTGTTAGCATATTTACTATAAACAGTACAAAAAATTGTGATTTTTATAAAGGGTAAACAGATCAATTCTATAAAGTCTCTATTATTGTGAAAATCATCAGCACGTTAGAAAATCAAATTTTGTGTTTTTAACCTCCCATACTTCACTGAATCCCATGCCTCATTTGCTAACAATCTCTAAACAACTGTAGCATGTACATTAGGATATAGATAAAGAGATCTTTTTGCCAGCCAAGTGACAGTGTACCCATCTCACTTAATTTCTTTTAGGATATGTTACAGCAGTAGCAATTAAGCCAGCTGATAAGTTGATCGAGGAAGGGTTAGGCTACAGTTAATGGGAATAATAAAAGCTATGAATAGCATGTTCATCATCATCATCTTAGGTAATTCCTATCAGTTCAGCAATAGCCAAGTTGAGACCCTTATGCTCACTTACCTTCATACAAATTTAGAAGTCTCAAAAAATGCCCTTATTTCTTTAATCTTACCATCTTATTAATTTGGGCATCTTGTCTACCCTGCTACTTATTTCATTACCAAGATAAATGTATCCTGCTGCTTGCTAGACAATAGAGTAGCCCTCCGGTCAGACAACATCTTGCTTTAACTTTATGATGTCATCTTGCTAGGCAACAGATTGGCCCTCCGGTCAGACAACATCTTGCTTTAGCTTTATGATGTCAGAGCGCCTCAGGTCCAATTGTCCTTGTGGAAGCTGTCCACACAGGAGGAGGAGCTATCAGAAGTTATGCAGTAGTTTTCTATCTGTATTGATGACTACAAGGCAAGCAGGAGGAGGAATGGTGAAGGACTCTGAACCACTCAAAGCACTGGGGCCTTTTTGAAAGAGGGACAGAGATACAAAAACAGATTATCCTTTCCAACTGTCCATCTTCAGTATCAAAGTCCAATTTACAGAGTGCAGGGGAAGACGTTAAATGAGCTTCCTTCCGTGAGAAGGTAACACTATCGTTCTAAAGTCAGATAGTGCATTTTCGCCGCAATGGTAGCAATTTCCTTGAATGGTACATTGCTAGCATCAGGATCTAAACCAGGCTTTAGTAAACTTGGAAGCAGTCAGTCTGTTATTAACAAACATGACCAACACAATGTGATCCATATTACTTCCATCTTGACTGAAATTATATTCAAGCACAGGCCCCACTGGAAGGTAGTGAGAACATTAAGATGCTGTGAAAGTCTTTTTATTTCCTCAAGGAATGATGGTCAGATTTACTTACCATATAAATTGGTCAAATGAGGCTGTATGCCGGAAGACTGCCTTTTTTTTTTACTTCAGTCCCGGCAATTCAGAGAAATTCTGTTGTGAAACACTGCCACTAGTGGTCATTCAGTATAATCTGCAGATGGAAAAGTCCACTGTTAGCATATTTACTATAAACAGTACAAAAAATTGTGATTTTTATAAAGGGTAAACAGATCAATTCTATAAAGTCTCTATTATTGTGAAAATCATCAGCACGTTAGAAAATCAAATTTTGTGTTTTTAACCTCCCATACTTCACTGAATCCCATGCCTCATTTGCTAACAATCTCTAAACAACTGTAGCATGTACATTAGGATATAGATAAAGAGATCTTTTTGCCAGCCAAGTGACAGTGTACCCATCTCACTTAATTTCTTTTAGGATATGTTACAGCAGTAGCAATTAAGCCAGCTGATAAGTTGATCGAGGAAGGGTTAGGCTATAGTTAATGGGAATAATAAAAGCTATGAATAGCATGTTCATCATCATCATCTTAGGTAATTCCTATCAGTTCAGCAATAGTCAAGTTGAGACCCTTATGCTCACTTACCTTCATATAAATTTAGAAGTCTCAAAAAATGCCCTTAATTCTTTAATCTTACCATCTTAGTTTTCATTTGGGCATCCTGTCTACCCTGCTACTTATTTCATTACCAAGATACATTTATGCTGCTGCTTGCTAGGCAACAGAGTAGCCCTCCGGTCAGACAACATCTTGCTTTAACTTTATGATGTCATCTTGCTAGGCAACAGATTGGCCCTCAGGTCAGACAACATCTTGCTTTAGCTTTATGATGTCAGAGCGCCTCAGGTCCAATTGTCCTTGTGGAAGCTGTCCACACAGGAGGAGGAGCTATCAGAAGTTATGCAGTAGTTTTCTATCTGTATTGATGACTACAAGGCAAGCAGGAGGAGGAATGGTGAAGGACTCTGAACCACTCAAAGCACTGGGGCCTTTTTGAAAGAGGGACAGAGATACAAAAACAGATTATCCTTTCCAACTGTCCATCTTCAGTATCAAAGTCCAATTTACAGAGTGCAGGGGAAGACGTTAAATGAGCTTCCTTCCGTGAGAAGGTAACACTATCGTTCTAAAGTCAGATAGTGCATTTTCGCCGCAATGGTAGCAATTTCCTTGAATGGTACATTGCTAGCATCAGGATCTAAACCAGGCTTTAGTAAACTTGGAAGCAGTCAGTCTGTTATTAACAAACATGACCAACACAATGTGATCCATATTACTTCCATCTTGACTGAAATTATATTCAAGCACAGGCCCCACTGGAAGGTAGTGAGAACATTAAGATGCTGTGAAAGTCTTTTTATTTCCTCAAGGAATGATGGTCAGATTTACTTACCATATAAATTGGTCAAATGAGGCTGTATGCCGGAAGACTGCCTTTTTTTTTTACTTCAGTCCCGGCAATTCAGAGAAATTCTGTTGTGAAACACTGCCACTAGTGGTCATTCAGTATAATCTGCAGATGGAAAAGTCCACTGTTAGCATATTTACTATAAACAGTACAAAAAATTGTGATTTTTATAAAGGGTAAACAGATCAATTCTATAAAGTCTCTATTATTGTGAAAATCATCAGCACGTTAGAAAATCAAATTTTGTGTTTTTAACCTCCCATACTTCACTGAATCCCATGCCTCATTTGCTAACAATCTCTAAACAACTGTAGCATGTACATTAGGATATAGATAAAGAGATCTTTTTGCCAGCCAAGTGACAGTGTACCCATCTCACTTAATTTCTTTTAGGATATGTTACAGCAGTAGCAATTAAGCCAGCTGATAAGTTGATCGAGGAAGGGTTAGGCTATAGTTAATGGGAATAATAAAAGCTATGAATAGCATGTTCATCATCATCATCTTAGGTAATTCCTATCAGTTCAGCAATAGTCAAGTTGAGACCCTTATGCTCACTTACCTTCATATAAATTTAGAAGTCTCAAAAAATGCCCTTAATTCTTTAATCTTACCATCTTAGTTTTCATTTGGGCATCCTGTCTACCCTGCTACTTATTTCATTACCAAGATACATTTATGCTGCTGCTTGCTAGGCAACAGAGTAGCCCTCCGGTCAGACAACATCTTGCTTTAACTTTATGATGTCATCTTGCTAGGCAACAGATTGGCCCTCAGGTCAGACAACATCTTGCTTTAGCTTTATGATGTCAGAGCGCCTCAGGTCCAATTGTCCTTGTGGAAGCTGTCCACACAGGAGGAGGAGCTATCAGAAGTTATGCAGTAGTTTTCTATCTGTATTGATGACTACAAGGCAAGCAGGAGGAGGAATGGTGAAGGACTCTGAACCACTCAAAGCACTGGGGCCTTTTTGAAAGAGGGACAGAGATACAAAAACAGATTATCCTTTCCAACTGTCCATCTTCAGTATCAAAGTCCAATTTACAGAGTGCAGGGGAAGACGTTAAATGAGCTTCCTTCCGTGAGAAGGTAACACTATCGTTGTAAAGTCAGATAGTGCATTTTCGCCGCAATGGTAGCAATTTCCTTGAATGGTACATTGCTAGCATCAGGATCTAAACCAGGCTTTAGTAAACTTGGAAGCAGTCAGTCTGTTATTAACTAACATGACCAACACAATGTGATCCATATTACTTCCATCTTGACTGAAATTATATTCAAGCACAGGCCCCACTGAAAGGTAGTGAGAACATTAAGATGCTGTGAAAGTCTTTTTATTTCCTCAAGGAATGATGGTCAGATTTACTTACCATATAAATTGGTCAAATGATGCTGTATGCCGGAAGACTGCCTTTTTTTTTTATTTCAGTCCCGGCAATTCGGAGAAATTCTGTTGTGAAACACTGCCACTAGTGGTCATTCAGTATAATCTGCAGATGGAAAAGTCCACTGTTAGCATATTTACTATAAACAGTACAAAAAATTGTGATTTTTATAAAGGGTAAACAGATCAATTCTATAAAGTCTCTATTATTGTGAAAATCATCAGCACGTTAGAAAATCAAATTTTGTGTTTTTAACCTCCCATACTTCACTGAATCCCATGCCTCATTTGCTAACAATCTCTAAACAACTGTAGCATGTACATTAGGATATAGATAAAGAGATCTTTTTGCCAGCCAAGTGACAGTGTACCCATCTCACTTAATTTCTTTTAGGATATGTTACAGCAGTAGCAATTAAGCCAGCTGATAAGTTGATCGAGGAAGGGTTAGGCTACAGTTAATGGGAATAATAAAAGCTATGAATAGCATGTTCATCATCATCATCTTAGGTAATTCCTATCAGTTCAGCAATAGTCAAGTTGAGACCCTTATGCTCACTTACCTTCATATAAATTTAGAAGTCTCAAAAAATGCCCTTAATTCTTTAATCTTACCATCTTAGTTTTCATTTGGGCATCCTGTCTACCCTGCTACTTATTTCATTACCAAGATAAATGTATCCTGCTGCTTGCTAGACAATAGAGTAGCCCTCCGGTCAGACAACATCTTGCTTTAACTTTATGATGTCATCTTGCTAGGCAACAGATTGGCCCTCCGGTCAGACAACATCTTGCTTTAGCTTTATGATGTCAGAGCGCCTCAGGTCCAATTGTCCTTGTGGAAGCTGTCCACACAGGAGGAGGAGCTATCAGAAGTTATGCAGTAGTTTTCTATCTGTATTGATGACTACAAGGCAAGCAGGAGGAGGAATGGTGAAGGACTCTGAACCACACAAAGCACTGGGGCCTTTTTGAAAGAGGGACAGAGATACAAAAACAGATTATCCTTTCCAACTGTCCATCTTCAGTATCAAAGTCCAATTTACAGAGTGCAGGGGAAGACGTTAAATGAGCTTCCTTCCGTGAGAAGGTAACACTATCGTTCTAAAGTCAGATAGTGCATTTTCGCCGCAATGGTAGCAATTTCCTTGAATGGTACATTGCTAGCATCAGGATCTAAACCAGGCTTTAGTAAACTTGGAAGCAGTCAGTCTGTTATTAACAAACATGACCAACACAATGTGATCCATATTACTTCCATCTTGACTGAAATTATATTCAAGCACAGGCCCCACTGGAAGGTAGTGAGAACATTAAGATGCTGTGAAAGTCTTTTTATTTCCTCAAGGAATGATGGTCAGATTTACTTACCATATAAATTGGTCAAATGAGGCTGTATGCCGGAAGACTGCCTTTTTTTTTTACTTCAGTCCCGGCAATTCAGAGAAATTCTGTTGTGAAACACTGCCACTAGTGGTCATTCAGTATAATCTGCAGATGGAAAAGTCCACTGTTAGCATATTTACTATAAACAGTACAAAAAATTGTGATTTTTATAAAGGGTAAACAGATCAATTCTATAAAGTCTCTATTATTGTGAAAATCATCAGCACGTTAGAAAATCAAATTTTGTGTTTTTAACCTCCCATACTTCACTGAATCCCATGCCTCATTTGCTAACAATCTCTAAACAACTGTAGCATGTACATTAGGATATAGATAAAGAGATCTTTTTGCCAGCCAAGTGACAGTGTACCCATCTCACTTAATTTCTTTTAGGATATGTTACAGCAGTAGCAATTAAGCCAGCTGATAAGTTGATCGAGGAAGGGTTAGGCTATAGTTAATGGGAATAATAAAAGCTATGAATAGCATGTTCATCATCATCATCTTAGGTAATTCCTATCAGTTCAGCAATAGTCAAGTTGAGACCCTTATGCTCACTTACCTTCATATAAATTTAGAAGTCTCAAAAAATGCCCTTAATTCTTTAATCTTACCATCTTAGTTTTCATTTGGGCATCCTGTCTACCCTGCTACTTATTTCATTACCAAGATAAATTTATGCTGCTGCTTGCTAGGCAACAGAGTAGCCCTCCGGTCAGACAACATCTTGCTTTAACTTTATGATGTCATCTTGCTAGGCAACAGATTGGCCCTCAGGTCAGACAACATCTTGCTTTAGCTTTATGATGTCAGAGCGCCTCAGGTCCAATTGTCCTTGTGGAAGCTGTCCACACAGGAGGAGGAGCTATCAGAAGTTATGCAGTAGTTTTCTATCTGTATTGATGACTACAAGGCAAGCAGGAGGAGGAATGGTGAAGGACTCTGAACCACTCAAAGCACTGGGGCCTTTTTGAAAGAGGGACAGAGATACAAAAACAGATTATCCTTTCCAACTGTCCATCTTCAGTATCAAAGTCCAATTTACAGAGTGCAGGGGAAGACGTTAAATGAGCTTCCTTCCGTGAGAAGGTAACACTATCGTTCTAAAGTCAGATAGTGCATTTTCGCCGCAATGGTAGCAATTTCCTTGAATGGTACATTGCTAGCATCAGGATCTAAACCAGGCTTTAGTAAACTTGGAAGCAGTCAGTCTGTTATTAACTAACATGACCAACACAATGTGATCCATATTACTTCCATCTTGACTGAAATTATATTCAAGCACAGGCCCCACTGAAAGGTAGTGAGAACATTAAGATGCTGTGAAAGTCTTTTTATTTCCTCAAGGAATGATGGTCAGATTTACTTACCATATAAATTGGTCAAATGATGCTGTATGCCGGAAGACTGCCTTTTTTTTTTATTTCAGTCCCGGCAATTCGGAGAAATTCTGTTGTGAAACACTGCCACTAGTGGTCATTCAGAATAATCTGCAGATGGAAAAGTCCACTGTTAGCATATTTACTATAAACAGTACAAAAAATTGTGATTTTTATAAAGGGTAAACAGATCAATTCTATAAAGTCTCTATTATTGTGAAAATCATCAGCACGTTAGAAAATCAAATTTTGTGTTTTTAACCTCCCATACTTCACTGAATCCCATGCCTCATTTGCTAACAATCTCTAAACAACTGTAGCATGTACATTAGGATATAGATAAAGAGATCTTTTTGCCAGCCAAGTGACAGTGTACCCATCTCACTTAATTTCTTTTAGGATATGTTACAGCAGTAGCAATTAAGCCAGCTGATAAGTTGATCGAGGAAGGGTTAGGCTATAGTTAATGGGAATAATAAAAGCTATGAATAGCATGTTCATCATCATCATCTTAGGTAATTCCTATCAGTTCAGCAATAGTCAAGTTGAGACCCTTATGCTCACTTACCTTCATATAAATTTAGAAGTCTCAAAAAATGCCCTTAATTCTTTAATCTTACCATCTTAGTTTTCATTTGGGCATCCTGTCTACCCTGCTACTTATTTCATTACCAAGATAAATTTATGCTGCTGCTTGCTAGGCAACAGAGTAGCCCTCCGGTCAGACAACATCTTGCTTTAACTTTATGATGTCATCTTGCTAGGCAACAGATTGGCCCTCAGGTCAGACAACATCTTGCTTTAGCTTTATGATGTCAGAGCGCCTCAGGTCCAATTGTCCTTGTGGAAGCTGTCCACACAGGAGGAGGAGCTATCAGAAGTTATGCAGTAGTTTTCTATCTGTATTGATGACTACAAGGCAAGCAGGAGGAGGAATGGTGAAGGACTCTGAACCACTCAAAGCACTGGGGCCTTTTTGAAAGAGGGACAGAGATACAAAAACAGATTATCCTTTCCAACTGTCCATCTTCAGTATCAAAGTCCAATTTACAGAGTGCAGGGGAAGACGTTAAATGAGCTTCCTTCCGTGAGAAGGTAACACTATCGTTCTAAAGTCAGATAGTGCATTTTCGCCGCAATGGTAGCAATTTCCTTGAATGGTACATTGCTAGCATCAGGATCTAAACCAGGCTTTAGTAAACTTGGAAGCAGTCAGTCTGTTATTAACTAACATGACCAACACAATGTGATCCATATTACTTCCATCTTGACTGAAATTATATTCAAGCACAGGCCCCACTGAAAGGTAGTGAGAACATTAAGATGCTGTGAAAGTCTTTTTATTTCCTCAAGGAATGATGGTCAGATTTACTTACCATATAAATTGGTCAAATGATGCTGTATGCCGGAAGACTGCCTTTTTTTTTTATTTCAGTCCCGGCAATTCGGAGAAATTCTGTTGTGAAACACTGCCACTAGTGGTCATTCAGTATAATCTGCAGATGGAAAAGTCCACTGTTAGCATATTTACTATAAACAGTACAAAAAATTGTGATTTTTATAAAGGGTAAACAGATCAATTCTATAAAGTCTCTATTATTGTGAAAATCATCAGCACGTTAGAAAATCAAATTTTGTGTTTTTAACCTCCCATACTTCACTGAATCCCATGCCTCATTTGCTAACAATCTCTAAACAACTGTAGCATGTACATTAGGATATAGATAAAGAGATCTTTTTGCCAGCCAAGTGACAGTGTACCCATCTCACTTAATTTCTTTTAGGATATGTTACAGCAGTAGCAATTAAGCCAGCTGATAAGTTGATCGAGGAAGGGTTAGGCTACAGTTAATGGGAATAATAAAAGCTATGAATAGCATGTTCATCATCATCATCTTAGGTAATTCCTATCAGTTCAGCAATAGTCAAGTTGAGACCCTTATGCTCACTTACCTTCATATAAATTTAGAAGTCTCAAAAAATGCCCTTAATTCTTTAATCTTACCATCTTAGTTTTCATTTGGGCATCCTGTCTACCCTGCTACTTATTTCATTACCAAGATAAATTTATGCTGCTGCTTGCTAGGCAACAGAGTAGCCCTCCGGTCAGACAACATCTTGCTTTAACTTTATGATGTCATCTTGCTAGGCAACAGATTGGCCCTCAGGTCAGACAACATCTTGCTTTAGCTTTATGATGTCAGAGCGCCTCAGGTCCAATTGTCCTTGTGGAAGCTGTCCACACAGGAGGAGGAGCTATCAGAAGTTATGCAGTAGTTTTCTATCTGTATTGATGACTACAAGGCAAGCAGGAGGAGGAATGGTGAAGGACTCTGAACCACTCAAAGCACTGGGGCCTTTTTGAAAGAGGGACAGAGATACAAAAACAGATTATCCTTTCCAACTGTCCATCTTCAGTATCAAAGTCCAATTTACAGAGTGCAGGGGAAGACGTTAAATGAGCTTCCTTCCGTGAGAAGGTAACACTATCGTTCTAAAGTCAGATAGTGCATTTTCGCCGCAATGGTAGCAATTTCCTTGAATGGTACATTGCTAGCATCAGGATCTAAACCAGGCTTTAGTAAACTTGGAAGCAGTCAGTCTGTTATTAACTAACATGACCAACACAATGTGATCCATATTACTTCCATCTTGACTGAAATTATATTCAAGCACAGGCCCCACTGAAAGGTAGTGAGAACATTAAGATGCTGTGAAAGTCTTTTTATTTCCTCAAGGAATGATGGTCAGATTTACTTACCATATAAATTGGTCAAATGATGCTGTATGCCGGAAGACTGCCTTTTTTTTTTATTTCAGTCCCGGCAATTCGGAGAAATTCTGTTGTGAAACACTGCCACTAGTGGTCATTCAGAATAATCTGCAGATGGAAAAGTCCACTGTTCGCATATTTACTATAAACAGTACAAAAAATTGTGATTTTTATAAAGGGTAAACAGATCAATTCTATAAAGTCTCTATTATTGTGAAAATCATCAGCACGTTAGAAAATCAAATTTTGTGTTTTTAACCTCCCATACTTCACTGAATCCCATGCCTCATTTGCTAACAATCTCTAAACAACTGTAGCATGTACATTAGGATATAGATAAAGAGATCTTTTTGCCAGCCAAGTGACAGTGTACCCATCTCACTTAATTTCTTTTAGGATATGTTACAGCAGTAGCAATTAAGCCAGCTGATAAGTTGATCGAGGAAGGGTTAGGCTACAGTTAATGGGAATAATAAAAGCTATGAATAGCATGTTCATCATCATCATCTTAGGTAATTCCTATCAGTTCAGCAATAGTCAAGTTGAGACCCTTATGCTCACTTACCTTCATATAAATTTAGAAGTCTCAAAAAATGCCCTTAATTCTTTAATCTTACCATCTTAGTTTTCATTTGGGCATCCTGTCTACCCTGCTACTTATTTCATTACCAAGATAAATTTATGCTGCTGCTTGCTAGGCAACAGAGTAGCCCTCCGGTCAGACAACATCTTGCTTTAACTTTATGATGTCATCTTGCTAGGCAACAGATTGGCCCTCAGGTCAGACAACATCTTGCTTTAGCTTTATGATGTCAGAGCGCCTCAGGTCCAATTGTCCTTGTGGAAGCTGTCCACACAGGAGGAGGAGCTATCAGAAGTTATGCAGTAGTTTTCTATCTGTATTGATGACTACAAGGCAAGCAGGAGGAGGAATGGTGAAGGACTCTGAACCACTCAAAGCACTGGGGCCTTTTTGAAAGAGGGACAGAGATACAAAAACAGATTATCCTTTCCAACTGTCCATCTTCAGTATCAAAGTCCAATTTACAGAGTGCAGGGGAAGACGTTAAATGAGCTTCCTTCCGTGAGAAGGTAACACTATCGTTCTAAAGTCAGATAGTGCATTTTCGCCGCAATGGTAGCAATTTCCTTGAATGGTACATTGCTAGCATCAGGATCTAAACCAGGCTTTAGTAAACTTGGAAGCAGTCAGTCTGTTATTAACTAACATGACCAACACAATGTGATCCATATTACTTCCATCTTGACTGAAATTATATTCAAGCACAGGCCCCACTGAAAGGTAGTGAGAACATTAAGATGCTGTGAAAGTCTTTTTATTTCCTCAAGGAATGATGGTCAGATTTACTTACCATATAAATTGGTCAAATGATGCTGTATGCCGGAAGACTGCCTTTTTTTTTTATTTCAGTCCCGGCAATTCGGAGAAATTCTGTTGTGAAACACTGCCACTAGTGGTCATTCAGTATAATCTGCAGATGGAAAAGTCCAGTGTTAGCATATTTACTATAAACAGTACAAAAAATTGTGATTTTTATAAAGGGTAAACAGATCAATTCTATAAAGTCTCTATTATTGTGAAAATCATCAGCACGTTAGAAAATCAAATTTTGTGTTTTTAACCTCCCATACTTCACTGAATCCCATGCCTCATTTGCTAACAATCTCTAAACAACTGTAGCATGTACATTAGGATATAGATAAAGAGATCTTTTTGCCAGCCAAGTGACAGTGTACCCATCTCACTTAATTTCTTTTAGGATATGTTACAGCAGTAGCAATTAAGCCAGCTGATAAGTTGATCGAGGAAGGGTTAGGCTACAGTTAATGGGAATAATAAAAGCTATGAATAGCATGTTCATCATCATCATCTTAGGTAATTCCTATCAGTTCAGCAATAGTCAAGTTGAGACCCTTATGCTCACTTACCTTCATATAAATTTAGAAGTCTCAAAAAATGCCCTTAATTCTTTAATCTTACCATCTTAGTTTTCATTTGGGCATCCTGTCTACCCTGCTACTTATTTCATTACCAAGATAAATTTATGCTGCTGCTTGCTAGGCAACAGAGTAGCCCTCCGGTCAGACAACATCTTGCTTTAACTTTATGATGTCATCTTGCTAGGCAACAGATTGGCCCTCAGGTCAGACAACATCTTGCTTTAGCTTTATGATGTCAGAGCGCCTCAGGTCCAATTGTCCTTGTGGAAGCTGTCCACACAGGAGGAGGAGCTATCAGAAGTTATGCAGTAGTTTTCTATCTGTATTGATGACTACAAGGCAAGCAGGAGGAGGAATGGTGAAGGACTCTGAACCACTCAAAGCACTGGGGCCTTTTTGAAAGAGGGACAGAGATACAAAAACAGATTATCCTTTCCAACTGTCCATCTTCAGTATCAAAGTCCAATTTACAGAGTGCAGGGGAAGACGTTAAATGAGCTTCCTTCCGTGAGAAGGTAACACTATCGTTCTAAAGTCAGATAGTGCATTTTCGCCGCAATGGTAGCAATTTCCTTGAATGGTACATTGCTAGCATCAGGATCTAAACCAGGCTTTAGTAAACTTGGAAGCAGTCAGTCTGTTATTAACTAACATGACCAACACAATGTGATCCATATTACTTCCATCTTGACTGAAATTATATTCAAGCACAGGCCCCACTGAAAGGTAGTGAGAACATTAAGATGCTGTGAAAGTCTTTTTATTTCCTCAAGGAATGATGGTCAGATTTACTTACCATATAAATTGGTCAAATGATGCTGTATGCCGGAAGACTGCCTTTTTTTTTTATTTCAGTCCCGGCAATTCGGAGAAATTCTGTTGTGAAACACTGCCACTAGTGGTCATTCAGTATAATCTGCAGATGGAAAAGTCCACTGTTAGCATATTTACTATAAACAGTACAAAAAATTGTGATTTTTATAAAGGGTAAACAGATCAATTCTATAAAGTCTCTATTATTGTGAAAATCATCAGCACGTTAGAAAATCAAATTTTGTGTTTTTAACCTCCCATACTTCACTGAATCCCATGCCTCATTTGCTAACAATCTCTAAACAACTGTAGCATGTACATTAGGATATAGATAAAGAGATCTTTTTGCCAGCCAAGTGACAGTGTACCCATCTCACTTAATTTCTTTTAGGATATGTTACAGCAGTAGCAATTAAGCCAGCTGATAAGTTGATCGAGGAAGGGTTAGGCTACAGTTAATGGGAATAATAAAAGCTATGAATAGCATGTTCATCATCATCATCTTAGGTAATTCCTATCAGTTCAGCAATAGTCAAGTTGAGACCCTTATGCTCACTTACCTTCATATAAATTTAGAAGTCTCAAAAAATGCCCTTAATTCTTTAATCTTACCATCTTAGTTTTCATTTGGGCATCCTGTCTACCCTGCTACTTATTTCATTACCAAGATAAATTTATGCTGCTGCTTGCTAGGCAACAGAGTAGCCCTCCGGTCAGACAACATCTTGCTTTAACTTTATGATGTCATCTTGCTAGGCAACAGATTGGCCCTCAGGTCAGACAACATCTTGCTTTAGCTTTATGATGTCAGAGCGCCTCAGGTCCAATTGTCCTTGTGGAAGCTGTCCACACAGGAGGAGGAGCTATCAGAAGTTATGCAGTAGTTTTCTATCTGTATTGATGACTACAAGGCAAGCAGGAGGAGGAATGGTGAAGGACTCTGAACCACTCAAAGCACTGGGGCCTTTTTGAAAGAGGGACAGAGATACAAAAACAGATTATCCTTTCCAACTGTCCATCTTCAGTATCAAAGTCCAATTTACAGAGTGCAGGGGAAGACGTTAAATGAGCTTCCTTCCGTGAGAAGGTAACACTATCGTTCTAAAGTCAGATAGTGCATTTTCGCCGCAATGGTAGCAATTTCCTTGAATGGTACATTGCTAGCATCAGGATCTAAACCAGGCTTTAGTAAACTTGGAAGCAGTCAGTCTGTTATTAACTAACATGACCAACACAATGTGATCCATATTACTTCCATCTTGACTGAAATTATATTCAAGCACAGGCCCCACTGAAAGGTAGTGAGAACATTAAGATGCTGTGAAAGTCTTTTTATTTCCTCAAGGAATGATGGTCAGATTTACTTACCATATAAATTGGTCAAATGATGCTGTATGCCGGAAGACTGCCTTTTTTTTTTATTTCAGTCCCGGCAATTCGGAGAAATTCTGTTGTGAAACACTGCCACTAGTGGTCATTCAGTATAATCTGCAGATGGAAAAGTCCACTGTTAGCATATTTACTATAAACAGTACAAAAAATTGTGATTTTTATAAAGGGTAAACAGATCAATTCTATAAAGTCTCTATTATTGTGAAAATCATCAGCACGTTAGAAAATCAAATTTTGTGTTTTTAACCTCCCATACTTCACTGAATCCCATGCCTCATTTGCTAACAATCTCTAAACAACTGTAGCATGTACATTAGGATATAGATAAAGAGATCTTTTTGCCAGCCAAGTGACAGTGTACCCATCTCACTTAATTTCTTTTAGGATATGTTACAGCAGTAGCAATTAAGCCAGCTGATAAGTTGATCGAGGAAGGGTTAGGCTACAGTTAATGGGAATAATAAAAGCTATGAATAGCATGTTCATCATCATCATCTTAGGTAATTCCTATCAGTTCAGCAATAGTCAAGTTGAGACCCTTATGCTCACTTACCTTCATATAAATTTAGAAGTCTCAAAAAATGCCCTTATTTCTTTAATCTTACCATCTTAGTTTTCATTTGGGCATCCTGTCTACCCTGCTACTTATTTCATTACCAAGATAAATTTATGCTGCTGCTTGCTAGGCAACAGAGTAGCCCTCCGGTCAGACAACATCTTGCTTTAACTTTATGATGTCATCTTGCTAGGCAACAGATTGGCCCTCAGGTCAGACAACATCTTGCTTTAGCTTTATGATGTCAGAGCGCCTCAGGTCCAATTGTCCTTGTGGAAGCTGTCCACACAGGAGGAGGAGCTATCAGAAGTTATGCAGTAGTTTTCTATCTGTATTGATGACTACAAGGCAAGCAGGAGGAGGAATGGTGAAGGACTCTGAACCACTCAAAGCACTGGGGCCTTTTTGAAAGAGGGACAGAGATACAAAAACAGATTATCCTTTCCAACTGTCCATCTTCAGTATCAAAGTCCAATTTACAGAGTGCAGGGGAAGACGTTAAATGAGCTTCCTTCCGTGAGAAGGTAACACTATCGTTCTAAAGTCAGATAGTGCATTTTCGCCGCAATGGTAGCAATTTCCTTGAATGGTACATTGCTAGCATCAGGATCTAAACCAGGCTTTAGTAAACTTGGAAGCAGTCAGTCTGTTATTAACTAACATGACCAACACAATGTGATCCATATTACTTCCATCTTGACTGAAATTATATTCAAGCACAGGCCCCACTGAAAGGTAGTGAGAACATTAAGATGCTGTGAAAGTCTTTTTATTTCCTCAAGGAATGATGGTCAGATTTACTTACCATATAAATTGGTCAAATGATGCTGTATGCCGGAAGACTGCCTTTTTTTTTTATTTCAGTCCCGGCAATTCGGAGAAATTCTGTTGTGAAACACTGCCACTAGTGGTCATTCAGAATAATCTGCAGATGGAAAAGTCCACTGTTCGCATATTTACTATAAACAGTACAAAAAATTGTGATTTTTATAAAGGGTAAACAGATCAATTCTATAAAGTCTCTATTATTGTGAAAATCATCAGCACGTTAGAAAATCAAATTTTGTGTTTTTAACCTCCCATACTTCACTGAATCCCATGCCTCATTTGCTAACAATCTCTAAACAACTGTAGCATGTACATTAGGATATAGATAAAGAGATCTTTTTGCCAGCCAAGTGACAGTGTACCCATCTCACTTAATTTCTTTTAGGATATGTTACAGCAGTAGCAATTAAGCCAGCTGATAAGTTGATCGAGGAAGGGTTAGGCTACAGTTAATGGGAATAATAAAAGCTATGAATAGCATGTTCATCATCATCATCTTAGGTAATTCCTATCAGTTCAGCAATAGTCAAGTTGAGACCCTTATGCTCACTTACCTTCATATAAATTTAGAAGTCTCAAAAAATGCCCTTAATTCTTTAATCTTACCATCTTAGTTTTCATTTGGGCATCCTGTCTACCCTGCTACTTATTTCATTACCAAGATAAATTTATGCTGCTGCTTGCTAGGCAACAGAGTAGCCCTCCGGTCAGACAACATCTTGCTTTAACTTTATGATGTCATCTTGCTAGGCAACAGATTGGCCCTCAGGTCAGACAACATCTTGCTTTAGCTTTATGATGTCAGAGCGCCTCAGGTCCAATTGTCCTTGTGGAAGCTGTCCACACAGGAGGAGGAGCTATCAGAAGTTATGCAGTAGTTTTCTATCTGTATTGATGACTACAAGGCAAGCAGGAGGAGGAATGGTGAAGGACTCTGAACCACTCAAAGCACTGGGGCCTTTTTGAAAGAGGGACAGAGATACAAAAACAGATTATCCTTTCCAACTGTCCATCTTCAGTATCAAAGTCCAATTTACAGAGTGCAGGGGAAGACGTTAAATGAGCTTCCTTCCGTGAGAAGGTAACACTATCGTTCTAAAGTCAGATAGTGCATTTTCGCCGCAATGGTAGCAATTTCCTTGAATGGTACATTGCTAGCATCAGGATCTAAACCAGGCTTTAGTAAACTTGGAAGCAGTCAGTCTGTTATTAACTAACATGACCAACACAATGTGATCCATATTACTTCCATCTTGACTGAAATTATATTCAAGCACAGGCCCCACTGAAAGGTAGTGAGAACATTAAGATGCTGTGAAAGTCTTTTTATTTCCTCAAGGAATGATGGTCAGATTTACTTACCATATAAATTGGTCAAATGATGCTGTATGCCGGAAGACTGCCTTTTTTTTTTATTTCAGTCCCGGCAATTCGGAGAAATTCTGTTGTGAAACACTGCCACTAGTGGTCATTCAGTATAATCTGCAGATGGAAAAGTCCAGTGTTAGCATATTTACTATAAACAGTACAAAAAATTGTGATTTTTATAAAGGGTAAACAGATCAATTCTATAAAGTCTCTATTATTGTGAAAATCATCAGCACGTTAGAAAATCAAATTTTGTGTTTTTAACCTCCCATACTTCACTGAATCCCATGCCTCATTTGCTAACAATCTCTAAACAACTGTAGCATGTACATTAGGATATAGATAAAGAGATCTTTTTGCCAGCCAAGTGACAGTGTACCCATCTCACTTAATTTCTTTTAGGATATGTTACAGCAGTAGCAATTAAGCCAGCTGATAAGTTGATCGAGGAAGGGTTAGGCTACAGTTAATGGGAATAATAAAAGCTATGAATAGCATGTTCATCATCATCATCTTAGGTAATTCCTATCAGTTCAGCAATAGTCAAGTTGAGACCCTTATGCTCACTTACCTTCATATAAATTTAGAAGTCTCAAAAAATGCCCTTAATTCTTTAATCTTACCATCTTAGTTTTCATTTGGGCATCCTGTCTACCCTGCTACTTATTTCATTACCAAGATAAATTTATGCTGCTGCTTGCTAGGCAACAGAGTAGCCCTCCGGTCAGACAACATCTTGCTTTAACTTTATGATGTCATCTTGCTAGGCAACAGATTGGCCCTCAGGTCAGACAACATCTTGCTTTAGCTTTATGATGTCAGAGCGCCTCAGGTCCAATTGTCCTTGTGGAAGCTGTCCACACAGGAGGAGGAGCTATCAGAAGTTATGCAGTAGTTTTCTATCTGTATTGATGACTACAAGGCAAGCAGGAGGAGGAATGGTGAAGGACTCTGAACCACTCAAAGCACTGGGGCCTTTTTGAAAGAGGGACAGAGATACAAAAACAGATTATCCTTTCCAACTGTCCATCTTCAGTATCAAAGTCCAATTTACAGAGTGCAGGGGAAGACGTTAAATGAGCTTCCTTCCGTGAGAAGGTAACACTATCGTTCTAAAGTCAGATAGTGCATTTTCGCCGCAATGGTAGCAATTTCCTTGAATGGTACATTGCTAGCATCAGGATCTAAACCAGGCTTTAGTAAACTTGGAAGCAGTCAGTCTGTTATTAACTAACATGACCAACACAATGTGATCCATATTACTTCCATCTTGACTGAAATTATATTCAAGCACAGGCCCCACTGAAAGGTAGTGAGAACATTAAGATGCTGTGAAAGTCTTTTTATTTCCTCAAGGAATGATGGTCAGATTTACTTACCATATAAATTGGTCAAATGATGCTGTATGCCGGAAGACTGCCTTTTTTTTTTATTTCAGTCCCGGCAATTCGGAGAAATTCTGTTGTGAAACACTGCCACTAGTGGTCATTCAGTATAATCTGCAGATGGAAAAGTCCACTGTTAGCATATTTACTATAAACAGTACAAAAAATTGTGATTTTTATAAAGGGTAAACAGATCAATTCTATAAAGTCTCTATTATTGTGAAAATCATCAGCACGTTAGAAAATCAAATTTTGTGTTTTTAACCTCCCATACTTCACTGAATCCCATGCCTCATTTGCTAACAATCTCTAAACAACTGTAGCATGTACATTAGGATATAGATAAAGAGATCTTTTTGCCAGCCAAGTGACAGTGTACCCATCTCACTTAATTTCTTTTAGGATATGTTACAGCAGTAGCAATTAAGCCAGCTGATAAGTTGATCGAGGAAGGGTTAGGCTACAGTTAATGGGAATAATAAAAGCTATGAATAGCATGTTCATCATCATCATCTTAGGTAATTCCTATCAGTTCAGCAATAGTCAAGTTGAGACCCTTATGCTCACTTACCTTCATATAAATTTAGAAGTCTCAAAAAATGCCCTTAATTCTTTAATCTTACCATCTTAGTTTTCATTTGGGCATCCTGTCTACCCTGCTACTTATTTCATTACCAAGATAAATTTATGCTGCTGCTTGCTAGGCAACAGAGTAGCCCTCCGGTCAGACAACATCTTGCTTTAACTTTATGATGTCATCTTGCTAGGCAACAGATTGGCCCTCAGGTCAGACAACATCTTGCTTTAGCTTTATGATGTCAGAGCGCCTCAGGTCCAATTGTCCTTGTGGAAGCTGTCCACACAGGAGGAGGAGCTATCAGAAGTTATGCAGTAGTTTTCTATCTGTATTGATGACTACAAGGCAAGCAGGAGGAGGAATGGTGAAGGACTCTGAACCACTCAAAGCACTGGGGCCTTTTTGAAAGAGGGACAGAGATACAAAAACAGATTATCCTTTCCAACTGTCCATCTTCAGTATCAAAGTCCAATTTACAGAGTGCAGGGGAAGACGTTAAATGAGCTTCCTTCCGTGAGAAGGTAACACTATCGTTCTAAAGTCAGATAGTGCATTTTCGCCGCAATGGTAGCAATTTCCTTGAATGGTACATTGCTAGCATCAGGATCTAAACCAGGCTTTAGTAAACTTGGAAGCAGTCAGTCTGTTATTAACTAACATGACCAACACAATGTGATCCATATTACTTCCATCTTGACTGAAATTATATTCAAGCACAGGCCCCACTGAAAGGTAGTGAGAACATTAAGATGCTGTGAAAGTCTTTTTATTTCCTCAAGGAATGATGGTCAGATTTACTTACCATATAAATTGGTCAAATGATGCTGTATGCCGGAAGACTGCCTTTTTTTTTTATTTCAGTCCCGGCAATTCGGAGAAATTCTGTTGTGAAACACTGCCACTAGTGGTCATTCAGTATAATCTGCAGATGGAAAAGTCCACTGTTAGCATATTTACTATAAACAGTACAAAAAATTGTGATTTTTATAAAGGGTAAACAGATCAATTCTATAAAGTCTCTATTATTGTGAAAATCATCAGCACGTTAGAAAATCAAATTTTGTGTTTTTAACCTCCCATACTTCACTGAATCCCATGCCTCATTTGCTAACAATCTCTAAACAACTGTAGCATGTACATTAGGATATAGATAAAGAGATCTTTTTGCCAGCCAAGTGACAGTGTACCCATCTCACTTAATTTCTTTTAGGATATGTTACAGCAGTAGCAATTAAGCCAGCTGATAAGTTGATCGAGGAAGGGTTAGGCTACAGTTAATGGGAATAATAAAAGCTATGAATAGCATGTTCATCATCATCATCTTAGGTAATTCCTATCAGTTCAGCAATAGTCAAGTTGAGACCCTTATGCTCACTTACCTTCATATAAATTTAGAAGTCTCAAAAAATGCCCTTATTTCTTTAATCTTACCATCTTAGTTTTCATTTGGGCATCCTGTCTACCCTGCTACTTATTTCATTACCAAGATAAATTTATGCTGCTGCTTGCTAGGCAACAGAGTAGCCCTCCGGTCAGACAACATCTTGCTTTAACTTTATGATGTCATCTTGCTAGGCAACAGATTGGCCCTCAGGTCAGACAACATCTTGCTTTAGCTTTATGATGTCAGAGCGCCTCAGGTCCAATTGTCCTTGTGGAAGCTGTCCACACAGGAGGAGGAGCTATCAGAAGTTATGCAGTAGTTTTCTATCTGTATTGATGACTACAAGGCAAGCAGGAGGAGGAATGGTGAAGGACTCTGAACCACTCAAAGCACTGGGGCCTTTTTGAAAGAGGGACAGAGATACAAAAACAGATTATCCTTTCCAACTGTCCATCTTCAGTATCAAAGTCCAATTTACAGAGTGCAGGGGAAGACGTTAAATGAGCTTCCTTCCGTGAGAAGGTAACACTATCGTTCTAAAGTCAGATAGTGCATTTTCGCCGCAATGGTAGCAATTTCCTTGAATGGTACATTGCTAGCATCAGGATCTAAACCAGGCTTTAGTAAACTTGGAAGCAGTCAGTCTGTTATTAACTAACATGACCAACACAATGTGATCCATATTACTTCCATCTTGACTGAAATTATATTCAAGCACAGGCCCCACTGAAAGGTAGTGAGAACATTAAGATGCTGTGAAAGTCTTTTTATTTCCTCAAGGAATGATGGTCAGATTTACTTACCATATAAATTGGTCAAATGATGCTGTATGCCGGAAGACTGCCTTTTTTTTTTATTTCAGTCCCGGCAATTCGGAGAAATTCTGTTGTGAAACACTGCCACTAGTGGTCATTCAGTATAATCTGCAGATGGAAAAGTCCACTGTTAGCATATTTACTATGAACAGTACAAAAAATTGTGATTTTTATAAAGGGTAAACAGATCAATTCTTTGAAGTCTCTATTATTGTGAAAATCAACAGCACGTTAGAAAATCAAATCTCAATTTGTGTTTTTAACCTCTCATACTTTCCTGAATCCCATGCCTCATTTGCTAACAATCTCTAAACAACTGTAGCATGTACATTAGGATATAGATAAAGAGATCTTTTTGCCAGCCAAGTGACAGTGTACCCATCTCACTTAATTTCTTTTAGGATATGTTACAGCAGTAGCAATTAAGCCAGCTGATAAGTTGATCGAGGAAGGGTTAGGCTACAGTTAATGGGAATAATAAAAGCTATGAATAGCATGTTCATCATCATCATCTTAGGTAATTCCTATCAGTTCAGCAATAGTCAAGTTGAACCCTTATGCTCACTTACCTTCATATAAATTTAGAAGTCTCAAAAAATGCCCTTAATTCTTTAATCTTACCATCTTAGTTTTCATTTGGGCATCCTGTCTACCCTGCTACTTATTTCATTACCAAGATAAATTTATGCTGCTGCTTGCTAGGCAACAGAGTAGCCCTCCGGTCAGACAACATCTTGCTTTAACTTTATGATGTCATCTTGCTAGGCAACAGATTGGCCCTCAGGTCAGACAACATCTTGCTTTAGCTTTATGATGTCAGAGCGCCTCAGGTCCAATTGTCCTTGTGGAAGCTGTCCACACAGGAGGAGGAGCTATCAGAAGTTATGCAGTAGTTTTCTATCTGTATTGATGACTACAAGGCAAGCAGGAGGAGGAATGGTGAAGGACTCTGAACCACTCAAAGCACTGGGGCCTTTTTGAAAGAGGGACAGAGATACAAAAACAGATTATCCTTTCCAACTGTCCATCTTCAGTATCAAAGTCCAATTTACAGAGTGCAGGGGAAGACGTTAAATGAGCTTCCTTCCGTGAGAAGGTAACACTATCGTTCTAAAGTCAGATAGTGCATTTTCGCCGCAATGGTAGCAATTTCCTTGAATGGTACATTGCTAGCATCAGGATCTAAACCAGGCTTTAGTAAACTTGGAAGCAGTCAGTCTGTTATTAACTAACATGACCAACACAATGTGATCCATATTACTTCCATCTTGACTGAAATTATATTCAAGCACAGGCCCCACTGAAAGGTAGTGAGAACATTAAGATGCTGTGAAAGTCTTTTTATTTCCTCAAGGAATGATGGTCAGATTTACTTACCATATAAATTGGTCAAATGATGCTGTATGCCGGAAGACTGCCTTTTTTTTTTATTTCAGTCCCGGCAATTCGGAGAAATTCTGTTGTGAAACACTGCCACTAGTGGTCATTCAGTATAATCTGCAGATGGAAAAGTCCACTGTTAGCATATTTACTATAAACAGTACAAAAAATTGTGATTTTTATAAAGGGTAAACAGATCAATTCTATAAAGTCTCTATTATTGTGAAAATCATCAGCACGTTAGAAAATCAAATTTTGTGTTTTTAACCTCCCATACTTCACTGAATCCCATGCCTCATTTGCTAACAATCTCTAAACAACTGTAGCATGTACATTAGGATATAGATAAAGAGATCTTTTTGCCAGCCAAGTGACAGTGTACCCATCTCACTTAATTTCTTTTAGGATATGTTACAGCAGTAGCAATTAAGCCAGCTGATAAGTTGATTGAGGAAGGGTTAGGCTACAGTTAATGGGAATAATAAAAGCTATGAATAGCATGTTCATCATCATCATCTTAGGTAATTCCTATCAGTTCAGCAATAGTCAAGTTGAGACCCTTATGCTCACTTACCTTCATATAAATTTAGAAGTCTCAAAAAATGCCCTTATTTCTTTAATCTTACCATCTTAGTTTTCATTTGGGCATCCTGTCTACCCTGCTACTTATTTCATTACCAAGATAAATTTATGCTGCTGCTTGCTAGGCAACAGAGTAGCCCTCCGGTCAGACAACATCTTGCTTTAACTTTATGATGTCATCTTGCTAGGCAACAGATTGGCCCTCAGGTCAGACAACATCTTGCTTTAGCTTTATGATGTCAGAGCGCCTCAGGTCCAATTGTCCTTGTGGAAGCTGTCCACACAGGAGGAGGAGCTATCAGAAGTTATGCAGTAGTTTTCTATCTGTATTGATGACTACAAGGCAAGCAGGAGGAGGAATGGTGAAGGACTCTGAACCACTCAAAGCACTGGGGCCTTTTTGAAAGAGGGACAGAGATACAAAAACAGATTATCCTTTCCAACTGTCCATCTTCAGTATCAAAGTCCAATTTACAGAGTGCAGGGGAAGACGTTAAATGAGCTTCCTTCCGTGAGAAGGTAACACTATCGTTCTAAAGTCAGATAGTGCATTTTCGCCGCAATGGTAGCAATTTCCTTGAATGGTACATTGCTAGCATCAGGATCTAAACCAGGCTTTAGTAAACTTGGAAGCAGTCAGTCTGTTATTAACTAACATGACCAACACAATGTGATCCATATTACTTCCATCTTGACTGAAATTATATTCAAGCACAGGCCCCACTGAAAGGTAGTGAGAACATTAAGATGCTGTGAAAGTCTTTTTATTTCCTCAAGGAATGATGGTCAGATTTACTTACCATATAAATTGGTCAAATGATGCTGTATGCCGGAAGACTGCCTTTATTTTTTATTTCAGTCCCGGCAATTCGGAGAAATTCTGTTGTGAAACACTGCCACTAGTGGTCATTCAGTATAATCTGCAGATGGAAAAGTCCACTGTTAGCATATTTACTATGAACAGTACAAAAAATTGTGATTTTTATAAAGGGTAAACAGATCAATTCTTTGAAGTCTCTATTATTGTGAAAATCAACAGCACGTTAGAAAATCAAATCTCAATTTGTGTTTTTAACCTCTCATACTTTCCTGAATCCCATGCCTCATTTGCTAACAATCTCTAAATAACTGTAGCATGTACATTAGGATATAGATAAAGCGATCTTTTTGCCAGCCAAGTGGCAGTGTACCCATCTCACTTCATTTCTTTTAGGATATGGTACACCAGTAGCAATTAAGCCAGCTGATAAGTTGATCGAGGAAGGGTTAGGCTACAGTTAATGGGAATAATAAAAGCTATGAATAGCATGTTCATCATCATCATCTTAGGTAATTCCTATCAGTTCAGCAATAGCCAAGTTGAGACCCTTATGCTCACTTACCTTCATACAAATTTAGAAGTCTCAAAAAATGCCCTTATTTCTTTAATCTTACCATCTTATTAATTTGGGCATCTTGTCTACCCTGCTACTTATTTCATTACCAAGATAAATGTATCCTGCTGCTTGCTAGACAATAGAGTAGCCCTCCGGTCAGACAACATCTTGCTTTAACTTTATGATGTCATCTTGCTAGGCAACAGATTGGCCCTCCGGTCAGACAACATCTTGCTTTAGCTTTATGATGTCAGAGCGCCTCAGGTCCAATTGTCCTTGTGGAAGCTGTCCACACAGGAGGAGGAGCTATCAGAAGTTATGCAGTAGTTTTCTATCTGTATTGATGACTACAAGGCAAGCAGGAGGAGGAATGGTGAAGGACTCTGAACCACTCAAAGCACTGGGGCCTTTTTGAAAGAGGGACAGAGATACAAAAACAGATTATCCTTTCCAACTGTCCATCTTCAGTATCAAAGTCCAATTTACAGAGTGCAGGGGAAGACGTTAAATGAGCTTCCTTCCGTGAGAAGGTAACACTATCGTTCTAAAGTCAGATAGTGCATTTTCGCCGCAATGGTAGCAATTTCCTTGAATGGTACATTGCTAGCATCAGGATCTAAACCAGGCTTTAGTAAACTTGGAAGCAGTCAGTCTGTTATTAACTAACATGACCAACACAATGTGATCCATATTACTTCCATCTTGACTGAAATTATATTCAAGCACAGGCCCCACTGAAAGGTAGTGAGAACATTAAGATGCTGTGAAAGTCTTTTTATTTCCTCAAGGAATGATGGTCAGATTTACTTACCATATAAATTGGTCAAATGATGCTGTATGCCGGAAGACTGCCTTTTTTTTTTATTTCAGTCCCGGCAATTCGGAGAAATTCTGTTGTGAAACACTGCCACTAGTGGTCATTCAGTTAATCTGCAGATGGAAAAGTCCACTGTTAGCATATTTACTATAAACAGTACAAAAAATTGTGATTTTTATAAAGGGTAAACAGATCAATTCTATAAAGTCTCTATTATTGTGAAAATCATCAGCACGTTAGAAAATCAAATTTTGTGTTTTTAACCTCCCATACTTCACTGAATCCCATGCCTCATTTGCTAACAATCTCTAAACAACTGTAGCATGTACATTAGGATATAGATAAAGAGATCTTTTTGCCAGCCAAGTGACAGTGTACCCATCTCACTTAATTTCTTTTAGGATATGTTACAGCAGTAGCAATTAAGCCAGCTGATAAGTTGATCGAGGAAGGGTTAGGCTACAGTTAATGGGAATAATAAAAGCTATGAATAGCATGTTCATCATCATCATCTTAGGTAATTCCTATCAGTTCAGCAATAGTCAAGTTGAGACCCTTATGCTCACTTACCTTCATATAAATTTAGAAGTCTCAAAAAATGCCCTTAATTCTTTAATCTTACCATCTTAGTTTTCATTTGGGCATCCTGTCTACCCTGCTACTTATTTCATTACCAAGATAAATTTATGCTGCTGCTTGCTAGGCAACAGAGTAGCCCTCCGGTCAGACAACATCTTGCTTTAACTTTATGATGTCATCTTGCTAGGCAACAGATTGGCCCTCAGGTCAGACAACATCTTGCTTTAGCTTTATGATGTCAGAGCGCCTCAGGTCCAATTGTCCTTGTGGAAGCTGTCCACACAGGAGGAGGAGCTATCAGAAGTTATGCAGTAGTTTTCTATCTGTATTGATGACTACAAGGCAAGCAGGAGGAGGAATGGTGAAGGACTCTGAACCACTCAAAGCACTGGGGCCTTTTTGAAAGAGGGACAGAGATACAAAAACAGATTATCCTTTCCAACTGTCCATCTTCAGTATCAAAGTCCAATTTACAGAGTGCAGGGGAAGACGTTAAATGAGCTTCCTTCCGTGAGAAGGTAACACTATCGTTCTAAAGTCAGATAGTGCATTTTCGCCGCAATGGTAGCAATTTCCTTGAATGGTACATTGCTAGCATCAGGATCTAAACCAGGCTTTAGTAAACTTGGAAGCAGTCAGTCTGTTATTAACTAACATGACCAACACAATGTGATCCATATTACTTCCATCTTGACTGAAATTATATTCAAGCACAGGCCCCACTGAAAGGTAGTGAGAACATTAAGATGCTGTGAAAGTCTTTTTATTTCCTCAAGGAATGATGGTCAGATTTACTTACCATATAAATTGGTCAAATGATGCTGTATGCCGGAAGACTGCCTTTTTTTTTTATTTCAGTCCCGGCAATTCGGAGAAATTTTGTTGTGAAACACTGCCACTAGTGGTCATTCAGTATAATCTGCAGATGGAAAAGTCCACTGTTAGCATATTTACTATAAACAGTACAAAAAATTGTGATTTTTATAAAGGGTAAACAGATCAATTCTATAAAGTCTCTATTATTGTGAAAATCATCAGCACGTTAGAAAATCAAATTTTGTGTTTTTAACCTCCCATACTTCACTGAATCCCATGCCTCATTTGCTAACAATCTCTAAACAACTGTAGCATGTACATTAGGATATAGATAAAGAGATCTTTTTGCCAGCCAAGTGACAGTGTACCCATCTCACTTAATTTCTTTTAGGATATGTTACAGCAGTAGCAATTAAGCCAGCTGATAAGTTGATCGAGGAAGGGTTAGGCTACAGTTAATGGGAATAATAAAAGCTATGAATAGCATGTTCATCATCATCATCTTAGGTAATTCCTATCAGTTCAGCAATAGTCAAGTTGAGACCCTTATGCTCACTTACCTTCATATAAATTTAGAAGTCTCAAAAAATGCCCTTAATTCTTTAATCTTACCATCTTAGTTTTCATTTGGGCATCCTGTCTACCCTGCTACTTATTTCATTACCAAGATAAATTTATGCTGCTGCTTGCTAGGCAACAGAGTAGCCCTCCGGTCAGACAACATCTTGCTTTAACTTTATGATGTCATCTTGCTAGGCAACAGATTGGCCCTCAGGTCAGACAACATCTTGCTTTAGCTTTATGATGTCAGAGCGCCTCAGGTCCAATTGTCCTTGTGGAAGCTGTCCACACAGGAGGAGGAGCTATCAGAAGTTATGCAGTAGTTTTCTATCTGTATTGATGACTACAAGGCAAGCAGGAGGAGGAATGGTGAAGGACTCTGAACCACTCAAAGCACTGGGGCCTTTTTGAAAGAGGGACAGAGATACAAAAACAGATTATCCTTTCCAACTGTCCATCTTCAGTATCAAAGTCCAATTTACAGAGTGCAGGGGAAGACGTTAAATGAGCTTCCTTCCGTGAGAAGGTAACACTATCGTTCTAAAGTCAGATAGTGCATTTTCGCCGCAATGGTAGCAATTTCCTTGAATGGTACATTGCTAGCATCAGGATCTAAACCAGGCTTTAGTAAACTTGGAAGCAGTCAGTCTGTTATTAACTAACATGACCAACACAATGTGATCCATATTACTTCCATCTTGACTGAAATTATATTCAAGCACAGGCCCCACTGGAAGGTAGTGAGAACATTAAGATGCTGTGAAAGTCTTTTTAATTCCTAAAGGAATGATGGTCAGATTTACTTACCATATAAATTGGTCAAATGAGGCTGTATGCCGGAAGACTGCCTTTTTTTTTTACTTCAGTCCCGGCAATTCAGAGAAATTCTGTTGTGAAACACTGCCACTAGTGGTCATTCAGTATAATCTGCAGATGGAAAAGTCCACTGTTAGCATATTTACTATAAACAGTACAAAAAATTGTGATTTTTATAAAGGGTAAACAGATCAATTCTATAAAGTCTCTATTATTGTGAAAATCATCAGCACGTTAGAAAATCAAATTTTGTGTTTTTAACCTCCCATACTTCACTGAATCCCATGCCTCATTTGCTAACAATCTCTAAACAACTGTAGCATGTACATTAGGATATAGATAAAGAGATCTTTTTGCCAGCCAAGTGACAGTGTACCCATCTCACTTAATTTCTTTTAGGATATGTTACAGCAGTAGCAATTAAGCCAGCTGATAAGTTGATCGAGGAAGGGTTAGGCTACAGTTAATGGGAATAATAAAAGCTATGAATAGCATGTTCATCATCATCATCTTAGGTAATTCCTATCAGTTCAGCAATAGTCAAGTTGAGACCCTTATGCTCACTTACCTTCATATAAATTTAGAAGTCTCAAAAAATGCCCTTAATTCTTTAATCTTACCATCTTAGTTTTCATTTGGGCATCCTGTCTACCCTGCTACTTATTTCATTACCAAGATAAATTTATGCTGCTGCTTGCTAGGCAACAGAGTAGCCCTCCGGTCAGACAACATCTTGCTTTAACTTTATGATGTCATCTTGCTAGGCAACAGATTGGCCCTCAGGTCAGACAACATCTTGCTTTAGCTTTATGATGTCAGAGCGCCTCAGGTCCAATTGTCCTTGTGGAAGCTGTCCACACAGGAGGAGGAGCTATCAGAAGTTATGCAGTAGTTTTCTATCTGTATTGATGACTACAAGGCAAGCAGGAGGAGGAATGGTGAAGGACTCTGAACCACTCAAAGCACTGGGGCCTTTTTGAAAGAGGGACAGAGATACAAAAACAGATTATCCTTTCCAACTGTCCATCTTCAGTATCAAAGTCCAATTTACAGAGTGCAGGGGAAGACGTTAAATGAGCTTCCTTCCGTGAGAAGGTAACACTATCGTTCTAAAGTCAGATAGTGCATTTTCGCCGCAATGGTAGCAATTTCCTTGAATGGTACATTGCTAGCATCAGGATCTAAACCAGGCTTTAGTAAACTTGGAAGCAGTCAGTCTGTTATTAACTAACATGACCAACACAATGTGATCCATATTACTTCCATCTTGACTGAAATTATATTCAAGCACAGGCCCCACTGGAAGGTAGTGAGAACATTAAGATGCTGTGAAAGTCTTTTTAATTCCTAAAGGAATGATGGTCAGATTTACTTACCATATAAATTGGTCAAATGAGGCTGTATGCCGGAAGACTGCCTTTTTTTTTTACTTCAGTCCCGGCAATTCAGAGAAATTCTGTTGTGAAACACTGCCACTAGTGGTCATTCAGTATAATCTGCAGATGGAAAAGTCCACTGTTAGCATATTTACTATAAACAGTACAAAAAATTGTGATTTTTATAAAGGGTAAACAGATCAATTCTATAAAGTCTCTATTATTGTGAAAATCATCAGCACGTTAGAAAATCAAATTTTGTGTTTTTAACCTCCCATACTTCACTGAATCCCATGCCTCATTTGCTAACAATCTCTAAACAACTGTAGCATGTACATTAGGATATAGATAAAGAGATCTTTTTGCCAGCCAAGTGACAGTGTACCCATCTCACTTAATTTCTTTTAGGATATGTTACAGCAGTAGCAATTAAGCCAGCTGATAAGTTGATTGAGGAAGGGTTAGGCTACAGTTAATGGGAATAATAAAAGCTATGAATAGCATGTTCATCATCATCATCTTAGGTAATTCCTATCAGTTCAGCAATAGTCAAGTTGAGACCCTTATGCTCACTTACCTTCATATAAATTTAGAAGTCTCAAAAAATGCCCTTATTTCTTTAATCTTACCATCTTAGTTTTCATTTGGGCATCCTGTCTACCCTGCTACTTATTTCATTACCAAGATAAATTTATGCTGCTGCTTGCTAGGCAACAGAGTAGCCCTCCGGTCAGACAACATCTTGCTTTAACTTTATGATGTCATCTTGCTAGGCAACAGATTGGCCCTCAGGTCAGACAACATCTTGCTTTAGCTTTATGATGTCAGAGCGCCTCAGGTCCAATTGTCCTTGTGGAAGCTGTCCACACAGGAGGAGGAGCTATCAGAAGTTATGCAGTAGTTTTCTATCTGTATTGATGACTACAAGGCAAGCAGGAGGAGGAATGGTGAAGGACTCTGAACCACTCAAAGCACTGGGGCCTTTTTGAAAGAGGGACAGAGATACAAAAACAGATTATCCTTTCCAACTGTCCATCTTCAGTATCAAAGTCCAATTTACAGAGTGCAGGGGAAGACGTTAAATGAGCTTCCTTCCGTGAGAAGGTAACACTATCGTTCTAAAGTCAGATAGTGCATTTTCGCCGCAATGGTAGCAATTTCCTTGAATGGTACATTGCTAGCATCAGGATCTAAACCAGGCTTTAGTAAACTTGGAAGCAGTCAGTCTGTTATTAACTAACATGACCAACACAATGTGATCCATATTACTTCCATCTTGACTGAAATTATATTCAAGCACAGGCCCCACTGAAAGGTAGTGAGAACATTAAGATGCTGTGAAAGTCTTTTTATTTCCTCAAGGAATGATGGTCAGATTTACTTACCATATAAATTGGTCAAATGATGCTGTATGCCGGAAGACTGCCTTTTTTTTTTATTTCAGTCCCGGCAATTCGGAGAAATTCTGTTGTGAAACACTGCCACTAGTGGTCATTCAGTATAATCTGCAGATGGAAAAGTCCACTGTTAGCATATTTACTATGAACAGTACAAAAAATTGTGATTTTTATAAAGGGTAAACAGATCAATTCTTTGAAGTCTCTATTATTGTGAAAATCAACAGCACGTTAGAAAATCAAATCTCAATTTGTGTTTTTAACCTCTCATACTTTCCTGAATCCCATGCCTCATTTGCTAACAATCTCTAAATAACTGTAGCATGTACATTAGGATATAGATAAAGCGATCTTTTTGCCAGCCAAGTGGCAGTGTACCCATCTCACTTCATTTCTTTTAGGATATGGTACACCAGTAGCAATTAAGCCAGCTGATAAGTTGATCGAGGAAGGGTTAGGCTACAGTTAATGGGAATAATAAAAGCTATGAATAGCATGTTCATCATCATCATCTTAGGTAATTCCTATCAGTTCAGCAATAGCCAAGTTGAGACCCTTATGCTCACTTACCTTCATACAAATTTAGAAGTCTCAAAAAATGCCCTTATTTCTTTAATCTTACCATCTTATTAATTTGGGCATCTTGTCTACCCTGCTACTTATTTCATTACCAAGATAAATGTATCCTGCTGCTTGCTAGACAATAGAGTAGCCCTCCGGTCAGACAACATCTTGCTTTAACTTTATGATGTCATCTTGCTAGGCAACAGATTGGCCCTCCGGTCAGACAACATCTTGCTTTAGCTTTATGATGTCAGAGCGCCTCAGGTCCAATTGTCCTTGTGGAAGCTGTCCACACAGGAGGAGGAGCTATCAGAAGTTATGCAGTAGTTTTCTATCTGTATTGATGACTACAAGGCAAGCAGGAGGAGGAATGGTGAAGGACTCTGAACCACTCAAAGCACTGGGGCCTTTTTGAAAGAGGGACAGAGATACAAAAACAGATTATCCTTTCCAACTGTCCATCTTCAGTATCAAAGTCCAATTTACAGAGTGCAGGGGAAGACGTTAAATGAGCTTCCTTCCGTGAGAAGGTAACACTATCGTTCTAAAGTCAAATAGTGCATTTTCGCCGCAATGGTAGCAATTTCCTTGAATGGTACATTGCTAGCATCAGGATCTAAACCAGGCTTTAGTAAACTTGGAAGCAGTCAGTCTGTTATTAACAAACATGACCAACACAATGTGATCCATATTACTTCCATCTTGACTGAAATTATATTCAAGCACAGGCCCCACTGGAAGGTAGTGAGAACATTAAGATGCTGTGAAAGTCTTTTTATTTCCTCAAGGAATGATGGTCAGATTTACTTACCATATAAATTGGTCAAATGAGGCTGTATGCCGGAAGACTGCCTTTTTTTTTTACTTCAGTCCCGGCAATTCAGAGAAATTCTGTTGTGAAACACTGCCACTAGTGGTCATTCAGTATAATCTGCAGATGGAAAAGTCCACTGTTAGCATATTTACTATAAACAGTACAAAAAATTGTGATTTTTATAAAGGGTAAACAGATCAATTCTATAAAGTCTCTATTATTGTGAAAATCATCAGCACGTTAGAAAATCAAATTTTGTGTTTTTAACCTCCCATACTTCACTGAATCCCATGCCTCATTTGCTAACAATCTCTAAACAACTGTAGCATGTACATTAGGATATAGATAAAGAGATCTTTTTGCCAGCCAAGTGACAGTGTACCCATCTCACTTAATTTCTTTTAGGATATGTTACAGCAGTAGCAATTAAGCCAGCTGATAAGTTGATCGAGGAAGGGTTAGGCTACAGTTAATGGGAATAATAAAAGCTATGAATAGCATGTTCATCATCATCATCTTAGGTAATTCCTATCAGTTCAGCAATAGTCAAGTTGAGACCCTTATGCTCACTTACCTTCATATAAATTTAGAAGTCTCAAAAAATGCCCTTAATTCTTTAATCTTACCATCTTAGTTTTCATTTGGGCATCCTGTCTACCCTGCTACTTATTTCATTACCAAGATAAATTTATGCTGCTGCTTGCTAGGCAACAGAGTAGCCCTCCGGTCAGACAACATCTTGCTTTAACTTTATGATGTCATCTTGCTAGGCAACAGATTGGCCCTCAGGTCAGACAACATCTTGCTTTAGCTTTATGATGTCAGAGCGCCTCAGGTCCAATTGTCCTTGTGGAAGCTGTCCACACAGGAGGAGGAGCTATCAGAAGTTATGCAGTAGTTTTCTATCTGTATTGATGACTACAAGGCAAGCAGGAGGAGGAATGGTGAAGGACTCTGAACCACTCAAAGCACTGGGGCCTTTTTGAAAGAGGGACAGAGATACAAAAACAGATTATCCTTTCCAACTGTCCATCTTCAGTATCAAAGTCCAATTTACAGAGTGCAGGGGAAGACGTTAAATGAGCTTCCTTCCGTGAGAAGGTAACACTATCGTTCTAAAGTCAGATAGTGCATTTTCGCCGCAATGGTAGCAATTTCCTTGAATGGTACATTGCTAGCATCAGGATCTAAACCAGGCTTTAGTAAACTTGGAAGCAGTCAGTCTGTTATTAACTAACATGACCAACACAATGTGATCCATATTACTTCCATCTTGACTGAAATTATATTCAAGCACAGGCCCCACTGAAAGGTAGTGAGAACATTAAGATGCTGTGAAAGTCTTTTTATTTCCTCAAGGAATGATGGTCAGATTTACTTACCATATAAATTGGTCAAATGATGCTGTATGCCGGAAGACTGCCTTTTTTTTTTATTTCAGTCCCGGCAATTCGGAGAAATTCTGTTGTGAAACACTGCCACTAGTGGTCATTCAGTATAATCTGCAGATGGAAAAGTCCACTGTTAGCATATTTACTATAAACAGTACAAAAAATTGTGATTTTTATAAAGGGTAAACAGATCAATTCTATAAAGTCTCTATTATTGTGAAAATCATCAGCACGTTAGAAAATCAAATTTTGTGTTTTTAACCTCCCATACTTCACTGAATCCCATGCCTCATTTGCTAACAATCTCTAAACAACTGTAGCATGTACATTAGGATATAGATAAAGAGATCTTTTTGCCAGCCAAGTGACAGTGTACCCATCTCACTTAATTTCTTTTAGGATATGTTACAGCAGTAGCAATTAAGCCAGCTGATAAGTTGATCGAGGAAGGGTTAGGCTACAGTTAATGGGAATAATAAAAGCTATGAATAGCATGTTCATCATCATCATCTTAGGTAATTCCTATCAGTTCAGCAATAGTCAAGTTGAGACCCTTATGCTCACTTACCTTCATATAAATTTAGAAGTCTCAAAAAATGCCCTTAATTCTTTAATCTTACCATCTTAGTTTTCATTTGGGCATCCTGTCTACCCTGCTACTTATTTCATTACCAAGATAAATTTATGCTGCTGCTTGCTAGGCAACAGAGTAGCCCTCCGGTCAGACAACATCTTGCTTTAACTTTATGATGTCATCTTGCTAGGCAACAGATTGGCCCTCAGGTCAGACAACATCTTGCTTTAGCTTTATGATGTCAGAGCGCCTCAGGTCCAATTGTCCTTGTGGAAGCTGTCCACACAGGAGGAGGAGCTATCAGAAGTTATGCAGTAGTTTTCTATCTGTATTGATGACTACAAGGCAAGCAGGAGGAGGAATGGTGAAGGACTCTGAACCACTCAAAGCACTGGGGCCTTTTTGAAAGAGGGACAGAGATACAAAAACAGATTATCCTTTCCAACTGTCCATCTTCAGTATCAAAGTCCAATTTACAGAGTGCAGGGGAAGACGTTAAATGAGCTTCCTTCCGTGAGAAGGTAACACTATCGTTCTAAAGTCAGATAGTGCATTTTCGCCGCAATGGTAGCAATTTCCTTGAATGGTACATTGCTAGCATCAGGATCTAAACCAGGCTTTAGTAAACTTGGAAGCAGTCAGTCTGTTATTAACTAACATGACCAACACAATGTGATCCATATTACTTCCATCTTGACTGAAATTATATTCAAGCACAGGCCCCACTGGAAGGTAGTGAGAACATTAAGATGCTGTGAAAGTCTTTTTAATTCCTAAAGGAATGATGGTCAGATTTACTTACCATATAAATTGGTCAAATGAGGCTGTATGCCGGAAGACTGCCTTTTTTTTTTACTTCAGTCCCGGCAATTCAGAGAAATTCTGTTGTGAAACACTGCCACTAGTGGTCATTCAGTATAATCTGCAGATGGAAAAGTCCACTGTTAGCATATTTACTATAAACAGTACAAAAAATTGTGATTTTTATAAAGGGTAAACAGATCAATTCTATAAAGTCTCTATTATTGTGAAAATCATCAGCACGTTAGAAAATCAAATTTTGTGTTTTTAACCTCCCATACTTCACTGAATCCCATGCCTCATTTGCTAACAATCTCTAAACAACTGTAGCATGTACATTAGGATATAGATAAAGAGATCTTTTTGCCAGCCAAGTGACAGTGTACCCATCTCACTTAATTTCTTTTAGGATATGTTACAGCAGTAGCAATTAAGCCAGCTGATAAGTTGATTGAGGAAGGGTTAGGCTACAGTTAATGGGAATAATAAAAGCTATGAATAGCATGTTCATCATCATCATCTTAGGTAATTCCTATCAGTTCAGCAATAGTCAAGTTGAGACCCTTATGCTCACTTACCTTCATATAAATTTAGAAGT
This sequence comes from Lissotriton helveticus, assembly GCF_964261635.1. Classification (NCBI taxonomy): domain Eukaryota; kingdom Metazoa; phylum Chordata; class Amphibia; order Caudata; family Salamandridae; genus Lissotriton; species Lissotriton helveticus. The sequence continues at coordinate 1,185,025,182 of NC_136067.1, forward strand.
CTCAAAAAATGCCCTTATTTCTTTAATCTTACCATCTTAGTTTTCATTTGGGCATCCTGTCTACCCTGCTACTTATTTCATTACCAAGATAAATTTATGCTGCTGCTTGCTAGGCAACAGAGTAGCCCTCCGGTCAGACAACATCTTGCTTTAACTTTATGATGTCATCTTGCTAGGCAACAGATTGGCCCTCAGGTCAGACAACATCTTGCTTTAGCTTTATGATGTCAGAGCGCCTCAGGTCCAATTGTCCTTGTGGAAGCTGTCCACACAGGAGGAGGAGCTATCAGAAGTTATGCAGTAGTTTTCTATCTGTATTGATGACTACAAGGCAAGCAGGAGGAGGAATGGTGAAGGACTCTGAACCACTCAAAGCACTGGGGCCTTTTTGAAAGAGGGACAGAGATACAAAAACAGATTATCCTTTCCAACTGTCCATCTTCAGTATCAAAGTCCAATTTACAGAGTGCAGGGGAAGACGTTAAATGAGCTTCCTTCCGTGAGAAGGTAACACTATCGTTCTAAAGTCAGATAGTGCATTTTCGCCGCAATGGTAGCAATTTCCTTGAATGGTACATTGCTAGCATCAGGATCTAAACCAGGCTTTAGTAAACTTGGAAGCAGTCAGTCTGTTATTAACTAACATGACCAACACAATGTGATCCATATTACTTCCATCTTGACTGAAATTATATTCAAGCACAGGCCCCACTGAAAGGTAGTGAGAACATTAAGATGCTGTGAAAGTCTTTTTATTTCCTCAAGGAATGATGGTCAGATTTACTTACCATATAAATTGGTCAAATGATGCTGTATGCCGGAAGACTGCCTTTTTTTTTTATTTCAGTCCCGGCAATTCGGAGAAATTCTGTTGTGAAACACTGCCACTAGTGGTCATTCAGTATAATCTGCAGATGGAAAAGTCCACTGTTAGCATATTTACTATGAACAGTACAAAAAATTGTGATTTTTATAAAGGGTAAACAGATCAATTCTTTGAAGTCTCTATTATTGTGAAAATCAACAGCACGTTAGAAAATCAAATCTCAATTTGTGTTTTTAACCTCTCATACTTTCCTGAATCCCATGCCTCATTTGCTAACAATCTCTAAATAACTGTAGCATGTACATTAGGATATAGATAAAGCGATCTTTTTGCCAGCCAAGTGGCAGTGTACCCATCTCACTTCATTTCTTTTAGGATATGGTACACCAGTAGCAATTAAGCCAGCTGATAAGTTGATCGAGGAAGGGTTAGGCTACAGTTAATGGGAATAATAAAAGCTATGAATAGCATGTTCATCATCATCATCTTAGGTAATTCCTATCAGTTCAGCAATAGCCAAGTTGAGACCCTTATGCTCACTTACCTTCATACAAATTTAGAAGTCTCAAAAAATGCCCTTATTTCTTTAATCTTACCATCTTATTAATTTGGGCATCTTGTCTACCCTGCTACTTATTTCATTACCAAGATAAATGTATCCTGCTGCTTGCTAGACAATAGAGTAGCCCTCCGGTCAGACAACATCTTGCTTTAACTTTATGATGTCATCTTGCTAGGCAACAGATTGGCCCTCCGGTCAGACAACATCTTGCTTTAGCTTTATGATGTCAGAGCGCCTCAGGTCCAATTGTCCTTGTGGAAGCTGTCCACACAGGAGGAGGAGCTATCAGAAGTTATGCAGTAGTTTTCTATCTGTATTGATGACTACAAGGCAAGCAGGAGGAGGAATGGTGAAGGACTCTGAACCACTCAAAGCACTGGGGCCTTTTTGAAAGAGGGACAGAGATACAAAAACAGATTATCCTTTCCAACTGTCCATCTTCAGTATCAAAGTCCAATTTACAGAGTGCAGGGGAAGACGTTAAATGAGCTTCCTTCCGTGAGAAGGTAACACTATCGTTCTAAAGTCAGATAGTGCATTTTCGCCGCAATGGTAGCAATTTCCTTGAATGGTACATTGCTAGCATCAGGATCTAAACCAGGCTTTAGTAAACTTGGAAGCAGTCAGTCTGTTATTAACTAACATGACCAACACAATGTGATCCATATTACTTCCATCTTGACTGAAATTATATTCAAGCACAGGCCCCACTGAAAGGTAGTGAGAACATTAAGATGCTGTGAAAGTCTTTTTATTTCCTCAAGGAATGATGGTCAGATTTACTTACCATATAAATTGGTCAAATGATGCTGTATGCCGGAAGACTGCCTTTTTTTTTTATTTCAGTCCCGGCAATTCGGAGAAATTCTGTTGTGAAACACTGCCACTAGTGGTCATTCAGTATAATCTGCAGATGGAAAAGTCCACTGTTAGCATATTTACTATAAACAGTACAACAAATTGTGATTTTTATAAAGGGTAAACAGATCAATTCTATAAAGTCTCTATTATTGTGAAAATCATCAGCACGTTAGAAAATCAAATTTTGTGTTTTTAACCTCCCATACTTCACTGAATCCCATGCCTCATTTGCTAACAATCTCTAAACAACTGTAGCATGTACATTAGGATATAGATAAAGAGATCTTTTTGCCAGCCAAGTGACAGTGTACCCATCTCACTTAATTTCTTTTAGGATATGTTACAGCAGTAGCAATTAAGCCAGCTGATAAGTTGATTGAGGAAGGGTTAGGCTACAGTTAATGGGAATAATAAAAGCTATGAATAGCATGTTCATCATCATCATCTTAGGTAATTCCTATCAGTTCAGCAATAGTCAAGTTGAGACCCTTATGCTCACTTACCTTCATATAAATTTAGAAGTCTCAAAAAATGCCCTTATTTCTTTAATCTTACCATCTTAGTTTTCATTTGGGCATCCTGTCTACCCTGCTACTTATTTCATTACCAAGATAAATTTATGCTGCTGCTTGCTAGGCAACAGAGTAGCCCTCCGGTCAGACAACATCTTGCTTTAACTTTATGATGTCATCTTGCTAGGCAACAGATTGGCCCTCAGGTCAGACAACATCTTGCTTTAGCTTTATGATGTCAGAGCGCCTCAGGTCCAATTGTCCTTGTGGAAGCTGTCCACACAGGAGGAGGAGCTATCAGAAGTTATGCAGTAGTTTTCTATCTGTATTGATGACTACAAGGCAAGCAGGAGGAGGAATGGTGAAGGACTCTGAACCACTCAAAGCACTGGGGCCTTTTTGAAAGAGGGACAGAGATACAAAAACAGATTATCCTTTCCAACTGTCCATCTTCAGTATCAAAGTCCAATTTACAGAGTGCAGGGGAAGACGTTAAATGAGCTTCCTTCCGTGAGAAGGTAACACTATCGTTCTAAAGTCAGATAGTGCATTTTCGCCGCAATGGTAGCAATTTCCTTGAATGGTACATTGCTAGCATCAGGATCTAAACCAGGCTTTAGTAAACTTGGAAGCAGTCAGTCTGTTATTAACTAACATGACCAACACAATGTGATCCATATTACTTCCATCTTGACTGAAATTATATTCAAGCACAGGCCCCACTGAAAGGTAGTGAGAACATTAAGATGCTGTGAAAGTCTTTTTATTTCCTCAAGGAATGATGGTCAGATTTACTTACCATATAAATTGGTCAAATGATGCTGTATGCCGGAAGACTGCCTTTTTTTTTTATTTCAGTCCCGGCAATTCGGAGAAATTCTGTTGTGAAACACTGCCACTAGTGGTCATTCAGTATAATCTGCAGATGGAAAAGTCCACTGTTAGCATATTTACTATGAACAGTACAAAAAATTGTGATTTTTATAAAGGGTAAACAGATCAATTCTTTGAAGTCTCTATTATTGTGAAAATCAACAGCACGTTAGAAAATCAAATCTCAATTTGTGTTTTTAACCTCTCATACTTTCCTGAATCCCATGCCTCATTTGCTAACAATCTCTAAATAACTGTAGCATGTACATTAGGATATAGATAAAGCGATCTTTTTGCCAGCCAAGTGGCAGTGTACCCATCTCACTTCATTTCTTTTAGGATATGGTACACCAGTAGCAATTAAGCCAGCTGATAAGTTGATCGAGGAAGGGTTAGGCTACAGTTAATGGGAATAATAAAAGCTATGAATAGCATGTTCATCATCATCATCTTAGGTAATTCCTATCAGTTCAGCAATAGCCAAGTTGAGACCCTTATGCTCACTTACCTTCATACAAATTTAGAAGTCTCAAAAAATGCCCTTATTTCTTTAATCTTACCATCTTATTAATTTGGGCATCTTGTCTACCCTGCTACTTATTTCATTACCAAGATAAATGTATCCTGCTGCTTGCTAGACAATAGAGTAGCCCTCCGGTCAGACAACATCTTGCTTTAACTTTATGATGTCATCTTGCTAGGCAACAGATTGGCCCTCCGGTCAGACAACATCTTGCTTTAGCTTTATGATGTCAGAGCGCCTCAGGTCCAATTGTCCTTGTGGAAGCTGTCCACACAGGAGGAGGAGCTATCAGAAGTTATGCAGTAGTTTTCTATCTGTATTGATGACTACAAGGCAAGCAGGAGGAGGAATGGTGAAGGACTCTGAACCACTCAAAGCACTGGGGCCTTTTTGAAAGAGGGACAGAGATACAAAAACAGATTATCCTTTCCAACTGTCCATCTTCAGTATCAAAGTCCAATTTACAGAGTGCAGGGGAAGACGTTAAATGAGCTTCCTTCCGTGAGAAGGTAACACTATCGTTCTAAAGTCAGATAGTGCATTTTCGCCGCAATGGTAGCAATTTCCTTGAATGGTACATTGCTAGCATCAGGATCTAAACCAGGCTTTAGTAAACTTGGAAGCAGTCAGTCTGTTATTAACTAACATGACCAACACAATGTGATCCATATTACTTCCATCTTGACTGAAATTATATTCAAGCACAGGCCCCACTGAAAGGTAGTGAGAACATTAAGATGCTGTGAAAGTCTTTTTATTTCCTCAAGGAATGATGGTCAGATTTACTTACCATATAAATTGGTCAAATGATGCTGTATGCCGGAAGACTGCCTTTTTTTTTTATTTCAGTCCCGGCAATTCGGAGAAATTCTGTTGTGAAACACTGCCACTAGTGGTCATTCAGTATAATCTGCAGATGGAAAAGTCCACTGTTAGCATATTTACTATAAACAGTACAAAAAATTGTGATTTTTATAAAGGGTAAACAGATCAATTCTATAAAGTCTCTATTATTGTGAAAATCATCAGCACGTTAGAAAATCAAATTTTGTGTTTTTAACCTCCCATACTTCACTGAATCCCATGCCTCATTTGCTAACAATCTCTAAACAACTGTAGCATGTACATTAGGATATAGATAAAGAGATCTTTTTGCCAGCCAAGTGACAGTGTACCCATCTCACTTAATTTCTTTTAGGATATGTTACAGCAGTAGCAATTAAGCCAGCTGATAAGTTGATCGAGGAAGGGTTAGGCTACAGTTAATGGGAATAATAAAAGCTATGAATAGCATGTTCATCATCATCATCTTAGGTAATTCCTATCAGTTCAGCAATAGTCAAGTTGAGACCCTTATGCTCACTTACCTTCATATAAATTTAGAAGTCTCAAAAAATGCCCTTAATTCTTTAATCTTACCATCTTAGTTTTCATTTGGGCATCCTGTCTACCCTGCTACTTATTTCATTACCAAGATAAATTTATGCTGCTGCTTGCTAGGCAACAGAGTAGCCCTCCGGTCAGACAACATCTTGCTTTAACTTTATGATGTCATCTTGCTAGGCAACAGATTGGCCCTCAGGTCAGACAACATCTTGCTTTAGCTTTATGATGTCAGAGCGCCTCAGGTCCAATTGTCCTTGTGGAAGCTGTCCACACAGGAGGAGGAGCTATCAGAAGTTATGCAGTAGTTTTCTATCTGTATTGATGACTACAAGGCAAGCAGGAGGAGGAATGGTGAAGGACTCTGAACCACTCAAAGCACTGGGGCCTTTTTGAAAGAGGGACAGAGATACAAAAACAGATTATCCTTTCCAACTGTCCATCTTCAGTATCAAAGTCCAATTTACAGAGTGCAGGGGAAGACGTTAAATGAGCTTCCTTCCGTGAGAAGGTAACACTATCGTTCTAAAGTCAGATAGTGCATTTTCGCCGCAATGGTAGCAATTTCCTTGAATGGTACATTGCTAGCATCAGGATCTAAACCAGGCTTTAGTAAACTTGGAAGCAGTCAGTCTGTTATTAACTAACATGACCAACACAATGTGATCCATATTACTTCCATCTTGACTGAAATTATATTCAAGCACAGGCCCCACTGAAAGGTAGTGAGAACATTAAGATGCTGTGAAAGTCTTTTTATTTCCTCAAGGAATGATGGTCAGATTTACTTACCATATAAATTGGTCAAATGATGCTGTATGCCGGAAGACTGCCTTTTTTTTTTATTTCAGTCCCGGCAATTCGGAGAAATTCTGTTGTGAAACACTGCCACTAGTGGTCATTCAGTATAATCTGCAGATGGAAAAGTCCACTGTTAGCATATTTACTATAAACAGTACAAAAAATTGTGATTTTTATAAAGGGTAAACAGATCAATTCTATAAAGTCTCTATTATTGTGAAAATCATCAGCACGTTAGAAAATCAAATTTTGTGTTTTTAACCTCCCATACTTCACTGAATCCCATGCCTCATTTGCTAACAATCTCTAAACAACTGTAGCATGTACATTAGGATATAGATAAAGAGATCTTTTTGCCAGCCAAGTGACAGTGTACCCATCTCACTTAATTTCTTTTAGGATATGTTACAGCAGTAGCAATTAAGCCAGCTGATAAGTTGATCGAGGAAGGGTTAGGCTACAGTTAATGGGAATAATAAAAGCTATGAATAGCATGTTCATCATCATCATCTTAGGTAATTCCTATCAGTTCAGCAATAGTCAAGTTGAGACCCTTATGCTCACTTACCTTCATATAAATTTAGAAGTCTCAAAAAATGCCCTTAATTCTTTAATCTTACCATCTTAGTTTTCATTTGGGCATCCTGTCTACCCTGCTACTTATTTCATTACCAAGATAAATTTATGCTGCTGCTTGCTAGGCAACAGAGTAGCCCTCCGGTCAGACAACATCTTGCTTTAACTTTATGATGTCATCTTGCTAGGCAACAGATTGGCCCTCAGGTCAGACAACATCTTGCTTTAGCTTTATGATGTCAGAGCGCCTCAGGTCCAATTGTCCTTGTGGAAGCTGTCCACACAGGAGGAGGAGCTATCAGAAGTTATGCAGTAGTTTTCTATCTGTATTGATGACTACAAGGCAAGCAGGAGGAGGAATGGTGAAGGACTCTGAACCACTCAAAGCACTGGGGCCTTTTTGAAAGAGGGACAGAGATACAAAAACAGATTATCCTTTCCAACTGTCCATCTTCAGTATCAAAGTCCAATTTACAGAGTGCAGGGGAAGACGTTAAATGAGCTTCCTTCCGTGAGAAGGTAACACTATCGTTCTAAAGTCAGATAGTGCATTTTCGCCGCAATGGTAGCAATTTCCTTGAATGGTACATTGCTAGCATCAGGATCTAAACCAGGCTTTAGTAAACTTGGAAGCAGTCAGTCTGTTATTAACTAACATGACCAACACAATGTGATCCATATTACTTCCATCTTGACTGAAATTATATTCAAGCACAGGCCCCACTGGAAGGTAGTGAGAACATTAAGATGCTGTGAAAGTCTTTTTAATTCCTAAAGGAATGATGGTCAGATTTACTTACCATATAAATTGGTCAAATGAGGCTGTATGCCGGAAGACTGCCTTTTTTTTTTACTTCAGTCCCGGCAATTCAGAGAAATTCTGTTGTGAAACACTGCCACTAGTGGTCATTCAGTATAATCTGCAGATGGAAAAGTCCACTGTTAGCATATTTACTATAAACAGTACAAAAAATTGTGATTTTTATAAAGGGTAAACAGATCAATTCTATAAAGTCTCTATTATTGTGAAAATCATCAGCACGTTAGAAAATCAAATTTTGTGTTTTTAACCTCCCATACTTCACTGAATCCCATGCCTCATTTGCTAACAATCTCTAAACAACTGTAGCATGTACATTAGGATATAGATAAAGAGATCTTTTTGCCAGCCAAGTGACAGTGTACCCATCTCACTTAATTTCTTTTAGGATATGTTACAGCAGTAGCAATTAAGCCAGCTGATAAGTTGATCGAGGAAGGGTTAGGCTACAGTTAATGGGAATAATAAAAGCTATGAATAGCATGTTCATCATCATCATCTTAGGTAATTCCTATCAGTTCAGCAATAGTCAAGTTGAGACCCTTATGCTCACTTACCTTCATATAAATTTAGAAGTCTCAAAAAATGCCCTTAATTCTTTAATCTTACCATCTTAGTTTTCATTTGGGCATCCTGTCTACCCTGCTACTTATTTCATTACCAAGATAAATTTATGCTGCTGCTTGCTAGGCAACAGAGTAGCCCTCCGGTCAGACAACATCTTGCTTTAACTTTATGATGTCATCTTGCTAGGCAACAGATTGGCCCTCAGGTCAGACAACATCTTGCTTTAGCTTTATGATGTCAGAGCGCCTCAGGTCCAATTGTCCTTGTGGAAGCTGTCCACACAGGAGGAGGAGCTATCAGAAGTTATGCAGTAGTTTTCTATCTGTATTGATGACTACAAGGCAAGCAGGAGGAGGAATGGTGAAGGACTCTGAACCACTCAAAGCACTGGGGCCTTTTTGAAAGAGGGACAGAGATACAAAAACAGATTATCCTTTCCAACTGTCCATCTTCAGTATCAAAGTCCAATTTACAGAGTGCAGGGGAAGACGTTAAATGAGCTTCCTTCCGTGAGAAGGTAACACTATCGTTCTAAAGTCAGATAGTGCATTTTCGCCGCAATGGTAGCAATTTCCTTGAATGGTACATTGCTAGCATCAGGATCTAAACCAGGCTTTAGTAAACTTGGAAGCAGTCAGTCTGTTATTAACTAACATGACCAACACAATGTGATCCATATTACTTCCATCTTGACTGAAATTATATTCAAGCACAGGCCCCACTGGAAGGTAGTGAGAACATTAAGATGCTGTGAAAGTCTTTTTAATTCCTAAAGGAATGATGGTCAGATTTACTTACCATATAAATTGGTCAAATGAGGCTGTATGCCGGAAGACTGCCTTTTTTTTTTACTTCAGTCCCGGCAATTCAGAGAAATTCTGTTGTGAAACACTGCCACTAGTGGTCATTCAGTATAATCTGCAGATGGAAAAGTCCACTGTTAGCATATTTACTATAAACAGTACAAAAAATTGTGATTTTTATAAAGGGTAAACAGATCAATTCTATAAAGTCTCTATTATTGTGAAAATCATCAGCACGTTAGAAAATCAAATTTTGTGTTTTTAACCTCCCATACTTCACTGAATCCCATGCCTCATTTGCTAACAATCTCTAAACAACTGTAGCATGTACATTAGGATATAGATAAAGAGATCTTTTTGCCAGCCAAGTGACAGTGTACCCATCTCACTTAATTTCTTTTAGGATATGTTACAGCAGTAGCAATTAAGCCAGCTGATAAGTTGATTGAGGAAGGGTTAGGCTACAGTTAATGGGAATAATAAAAGCTATGAATAGCATGTTCATCATCATCATCTTAGGTAATTCCTATCAGTTCAGCAATAGTCAAGTTGAGACCCTTATGCTCACTTACCTTCATATAAATTTAGAAGTCTCAAAAAATGCCCTTATTTCTTTAATCTTACCATCTTAGTTTTCATTTGGGCATCCTGTCTACCCTGCTACTTATTTCATTACCAAGATAAATTTATGCTGCTGCTTGCTAGGCAACAGAGTAGCCCTCCGGTCAGACAACATCTTGCTTTAACTTTATGATGTCATCTTGCTAGGCAACAGATTGGCCCTCAGGTCAGACAACATCTTGCTTTAGCTTTATGATGTCAGAGCGCCTCAGGTCCAATTGTCCTTGTGGAAGCTGTCCACACAGGAGGAGGAGCTATCAGAAGTTATGCAGTAGTTTTCTATCTGTATTGATGACTACAAGGCAAGCAGGAGGAGGAATGGTGAAGGACTCTGAACCACTCAAAGCACTGGGGCCTTTTTGAAAGAGGGACAAAGATACAAAAACAGATTATCCTTTCCAACTGTCCATCTTCAGTATCAAAGTCCAATTTACAGAGTGCAGGGGAAGACGTTAAATGAGCTTCCTTCCGTGAGAAGGTAACACTATCGTTCTAAAGTCAGATAGTGCATTTTCGCCGCAATGGTAGCAATTTCCTTGAATGGTACATTGCTAGCATCAGGATCTAAACCAGGCTTTAGTAAACTTGGAAGCAGTCAGTCTGTTATTAACTAACATGACCAACACAATGTGATCCATATTACTTCCATCTTGACTGAAATTATATTCAAGCACAGGCCCCACTGAAAGGTAGTGAGAACATTAAGATGCTGTGAAAGTCTTTTTATTTCCTCAAGGAATGATGGTCAGATTTACTTACCATATAAATTGGTCAAATGATGCTGTATGCCGGAAGACTGCCTTTTTTTTTTATTTCAGTCCCGGCAATTCGGAGAAATTCTGTTGTGAAACACTGCCACTAGTGGTCATTCAGTATAATCTGCAGATGGAAAAGTCCACTGTTAGCATATTTACTATGAACAGTACAAAAAATTGTGATTTTTATAAAGGGTAAACAGATCAATTCTTTGAAGTCTCTATTATTGTGAAAATCAACAGCACGTTAGAAAATCAAATCTCAATTTGTGTTTTTAACCTCTCATACTTTCCTGAATCCCATGCCTCATTTGCTAACAATCTCTAAATAACTGTAGCATGTACATTAGGATATAGATAAAGCGATCTTTTTGCCAGCCAAGTGGCAGTGTACCCATCTCACTTCATTTCTTTTAGGATATGGTACACCAGTAGCAATTAAGCCAGCTGATAAGTTGATCGAGGAAGGGTTAGGCTACAGTTAATGGGAATAATAAAAGCTATGAATAGCATGTTCATCATCATCATCTTAGGTAATTCCTATCAGTTCAGCAATAGCCAAGTTGAGACCCTTATGCTCACTTACCTTCATACAAATTTAGAAGTCTCAAAAAATGCCCTTATTTCTTTAATCTTACCATCTTATTAATTTGGGCATCTTGTCTACCCTGCTACTTATTTCATTACCAAGATAAATGTATCCTGCTGCTTGCTAGACAATAGAGTAGCCCTCCGGTCAGACAACATCTTGCTTTAACTTTATGATGTCATCTTGCTAGGCAACAGATTGGCCCTCCGGTCAGACAACATCTTGCTTTAGCTTTATGATGTCAGAGCGCCTCAGGTCCAATTGTCCTTGTGGAAGCTGTCCACACAGGAGGAGGAGCTATCAGAAGTTATGCAGTAGTTTTCTATCTGTATTGATGACTACAAGGCAAGCAGGAGGAGGAATGGTGAAGGACTCTGAACCACTCAAAGCACTGGGGCCTTTTTGAAAGAGGGACAGAGATACAAAAACAGATTATCCTTTCCAACTGTCCATCTTCAGTATCAAAGTCCAATTTACAGAGTGCAGGGGAAGACGTTAAATGAGCTTCCTTCCGTGAGAAGGTAACACTATCGTTCTAAAGTCAAATAGTGCATTTTCGCCGCAATGGTAGCAATTTCCTTGAATGGTACATTGCTAGCATCAGGATCTAAACCAGGCTTTAGTAAACTTGGAAGCAGTCAGTCTGTTATTAACAAACATGACCAACACAATGTGATCCATATTACTTCCATCTTGACTGAAATTATATTCAAGCACAGGCCCCACTGGAAGGTAGTGAGAACATTAAGATGCTGTGAAAGTCTTTTTATTTCCTCAAGGAATGATGGTCAGATTTACTTACCATATAAATTGGTCAAATGAGGCTGTATGCCGGAAGACTGCCTTTTTTTTTTACTTCAGTCCCGGCAATTCAGAGAAATTCTGTTGTGAAACACTGCCACTAGTGGTCATTCAGTATAATCTGCAGATGGAAAAGTCCACTGTTAGCATATTTACTATAAACAGTACAAAAAATTGTGATTTTTATAAAGGGTAAACAGATCAATTCTATAAAGTCTCTATTATTGTGAAAATCATCAGCACGTTAGAAAATCAAATTTTGTGTTTTTAACCTCCCATACTTCACTGAATCCCATGCCTCATTTGCTAACAATCTCTAAACAACTGTAGCATGTACATTAGGATATAGATAAAGAGATCTTTTTGCCAGCCAAGTGACAGTGTACCCATCTCACTTAATTTCTTTTAGGATATGTTACAGCAGTAGCAATTAAGCCAGCTGATAAGTTGATCGAGGAAGGGTTAGGCTACAGTTAATGGGAATAATAAAAGCTATGAATAGCATGTTCATCATCATCATCTTAGGTAATTCCTATCAGTTCAGCAATAGTCAAGTTGAGACCCTTATGCTCACTTACCTTCATATAAATTTAGAAGTCTCAAAAAATGCCCTTAATTCTTTAATCTTACCATCTTAGTTTTCATTTGGGCATCCTGTCTACCCTGCTACTTATTTCATTACCAAGATAAATTTATGCTGCTGCTTGCTAGGCAACAGAGTAGCCCTCCGGTCAGACAACATCTTGCTTTAACTTTATGATGTCATCTTGCTAGGCAACAGATTGGCCCTCAGGTCAGACAACATCTTGCTTTAGCTTTATGATGTCAGAGCGCCTCAGGTCCAATTGTCCTTGTGGAAGCTGTCCACACAGGAGGAGGAGCTATCAGAAGTTATGCAGTAGTTTTCTATCTGTATTGATGACTACAAGGCAAGCAGGAGGAGGAATGGTGAAGGACTCTGAACCACTCAAAGCACTGGGGCCTTTTTGAAAGAGGGACAGAGATACAAAAACAGATTATCCTTTCCAACTGTCCATCTTCAGTATCAAAGTCCAATTTACAGAGTGCAGGGGAAGACGTTAAATGAGCTTCCTTCCGTGAGAAGGTAACACTATCGTTCTAAAGTCAGATAGTGCATTTTCGCCGCAATGGTAGCAATTTCCTTGAATGGTACATTGCTAGCATCAGGATCTAAACCAGGCTTTAGTAAACTTGGAAGCAGTCAGTCTGTTATTAACTAACATGACCAACACAATGTGATCCATATTACTTCCATCTTGACTGAAATTATATTCAAGCACAGGCCCCACTGAAAGGTAGTGAGAACATTAAGATGCTGTGAAAGTCTTTTTATTTCCTCAAGGAATGATGGTCAGATTTACTTACCATATAAATTGGTCAAATGATGCTGTATGCCGGAAGACTGCCTTTTTTTTTTATTTCAGTCCCGGCAATTCGGAGAAATTCTGTTGTGAAACACTGCCACTAGTGGTCATTCAGTATAATCTGCAGATGGAAAAGTCCACTGTTAGCATATTTACTATAAACAGTACAAAAAATTGTGATTTTTATAAAGGGTAAACAGATCAATTCTATAAAGTCTCTATTATTGTGAAAATCATCAGCACGTTAGAAAATCAAATTTTGTGTTTTTAACCTCCCATACTTCACTGAATCCCATGCCTCATTTGCTAACAATCTCTAAACAACTGTAGCATGTACATTAGGATATAGATAAAGAGATCTTTTTGCCAGCCAAGTGACAGTGTACCCATCTCACTTAATTTCTTTTAGGATATGTTACAGCAGTAGCAATTAAGCCAGCTGATAAGTTGATCGAGGAAGGGTTAGGCTACAGTTAATGGGAATAATAAAAGCTATGAATAGCATGTTCATCATCATCATCTTAGGTAATTCCTATCAGTTCAGCAATAGTCAAGTTGAGACCCTTATGCTCACTTACCTTCATATAAATTTAGAAGTCTCAAAAAATGCCCTTAATTCTTTAATCTTACCATCTTAGTTTTCATTTGGGCATCCTGTCTACCCTGCTACTTATTTCATTACCAAGATAAATTTATGCTGCTGCTTGCTAGGCAACAGAGTAGCCCTCCGGTCAGACAACATCTTGCTTTAACTTTATGATGTCATCTTGCTAGGCAACAGATTGGCCCTCAGGTCAGACAACATCTTGCTTTAGCTTTATGATGTCAGAGCGCCTCAGGTCCAATTGTCCTTGTGGAAGCTGTCCACACAGGAGGAGGAGCTATCAGAAGTTATGCAGTAGTTTTCTATCTGTATTGATGACTACAAGGCAAGCAGGAGGAGGAATGGTGAAGGACTCTGAACCACTCAAAGCACTGGGGCCTTTTTGAAAGAGGGACAGAGATACAAAAACAGATTATCCTTTCCAACTGTCCATCTTCAGTATCAAAGTCCAATTTACAGAGTGCAGGGGAAGACGTTAAATGAGCTTCCTTCCGTGAGAAGGTAACACTATCGTTCTAAAGTCAGATAGTGCATTTTCGCCGCAATGGTAGCAATTTCCTTGAATGGTACATTGCTAGCATCAGGATCTAAACCAGGCTTTAGTAAACTTGGAAGCAGTCAGTCTGTTATTAACTAACATGACCAACACAATGTGATCCATATTACTTCCATCTTGACTGAAATTATATTCAAGCACAGGCCCCACTGGAAGGTAGTGAGAACATTAAGATGCTGTGAAAGTCTTTTTAATTCCTAAAGGAATGATGGTCAGATTTACTTACCATATAAATTGGTCAAATGAGGCTGTATGCCGGAAGACTGCCTTTTTTTTTTACTTCAGTCCCGGCAATTCAGAGAAATTCTGTTGTGAAACACTGCCACTAGTGGTCATTCAGTATAATCTGCAGATGGAAAAGTCCACTGTTAGCATATTTACTATAAACAGTACAAAAAATTGTGATTTTTATAAAGGGTAAACAGATCAATTCTATAAAGTCTCTATTATTGTGAAAATCATCAGCACGTTAGAAAATCAAATTTTGTGTTTTTAACCTCCCATACTTCACTGAATCCCATGCCTCATTTGCTAACAATCTCTAAACAACTGTAGCATGTACATTAGGATATAGATAAAGAGATCTTTTTGCCAGCCAAGTGACAGTGTACCCATCTCACTTAATTTCTTTTAGGATATGTTACAGCAGTAGCAATTAAGCCAGCTGATAAGTTGATTGAGGAAGGGTTAGGCTACAGTTAATGGGAATAATAAAAGCTATGAATAGCATGTTCATCATCATCATCTTAGGTAATTCCTATCAGTTCAGCAATAGTCAAGTTGAGACCCTTATGCTCACTTACCTTCATATAAATTTAGAAGTCTCAAAAAATGCCCTTATTTCTTTAATCTTACCATCTTAGTTTTCATTTGGGCATCCTGTCTACCCTGCTACTTATTTCATTACCAAGATAAATTTATGCTGCTGCTTGCTAGGCAACAGAGTAGCCCTCCGGTCAGACAACATCTTGCTTTAACTTTATGATGTCATCTTGCTAGGCAACAGATTGGCCCTCAGGTCAGACAACATCTTGCTTTAGCTTTATGATGTCAGAGCGCCTCAGGTCCAATTGTCCTTGTGGAAGCTGTCCACACAGGAGGAGGAGCTATCAGAAGTTATGCAGTAGTTTTCTATCTGTATTGATGACTACAAGGCAAGCAGGAGGAGGAATGGTGAAGGACTCTGAACCACTCAAAGCACTGGGGCCTTTTTGAAAGAGGGACAGAGATACAAAAACAGATTATCCTTTCCAACTGTCCATCTTCAGTATCAAAGTCCAATTTACAGAGTGCAGGGGAAGACGTTAAATGAGCTTCCTTCCGTGAGAAGGTAACACTATCGTTCTAAAGTCAGATAGTGCATTTTCGCCGCAATGGTAGCAATTTCCTTGAATGGTACATTGCTAGCATCAGGATCTAAACCAGGCTTTAGTAAACTTGGAAGCAGTCAGTCTGTTATTAACTAACATGACCAACACAATGTGATCCATATTACTTCCATCTTGACTGAAATTATATTCAAGCACAGGCCCCACTGAAAGGTAGTGAGAACATTAAGATGCTGTGAAAGTCTTTTTATTTCCTCAAGGAATGATGGTCAGATTTACTTACCATATAAATTGGTCAAATGATGCTGTATGCCGGAAGACTGCCTTTTTTTTTTATTTCAGTCCCGGCAATTCGGAGAAATTCTGTTGTGAAACACTGCCACTAGTGGTCATTCAGTATAATCTGCAGATGGAAAAGTCCACTGTTAGCATATTTACTATGAACAGTACAAAAAATTGTGATTTTTATAAAGGGTAAACAGATCAATTCTTTGAAGTCTCTATTATTGTGAAAATCAACAGCACGTTAGAAAATCAAATCTCAATTTGTGTTTTTAACCTCTCATACTTTCCTGAATCCCATGCCTCATTTGCTAACAATCTCTAAATAACTGTAGCATGTACATTAGGATATAGATAAAGCGATCTTTTTGCCAGCCAAGTGGCAGTGTACCCATCTCACTTCATTTCTTTTAGGATATGGTACACCAGTAGCAATTAAGCCAGCTGATAAGTTGATCGAGGAAGGGTTAGGCTACAGTTAATGGGAATAATAAAAGCTATGAATAGCATGTTCATCATCATCATCTTAGGTAATTCCTATCAGTTCAGCAATAGCCAAGTTGAGACCCTTATGCTCACTTACCTTCATACAAATTTAGAAGTCTCAAAAAATGCCCTTATTTCTTTAATCTTACCATCTTATTAATTTGGGCATCTTGTCTACCCTGCTACTTATTTCATTACCAAGATAAATGTATCCTGCTGCTTGCTAGACAATAGAGTAGCCCTCCGGTCAGACAACATCTTGCTTTAACTTTATGATGTCATCTTGCTAGGCAACAGATTGGCCCTCCGGTCAGACAACATCTTGCTTTAGCTTTATGATGTCAGAGCGCCTCAGGTCCAATTGTCCTTGTGGAAGCTGTCCACACAGGAGGAGGAGCTATCAGAAGTTATGCAGTAGTTTTCTATCTGTATTGATGACTACAAGGCAAGCAGGAGGAGGAATGGTGAAGGACTCTGAACCACTCAAAGCACTGGGGCCTTTTTGAAAGAGGGACAGAGATACAAAAACAGATTATCCTTTCCAACTGTCCATCTTCAGTATCAAAGTCCAATTTACAGAGTGCAGGGGAAGACGTTAAATGAGCTTCCTTCCGTGAGAAGGTAACACTATCGTTCTAAAGTCAAATAGTGCATTTTCGCCGCAATGGTAGCAATTTCCTTGAATGGTACATTGCTAGCATCAGGATCTAAACCAGGCTTTAGTAAACTTGGAAGCAGTCAGTCTGTTATTAACAAACATGACCAACACAATGTGATCCATATTACTTCCATCTTGACTGAAATTATATTCAAGCACAGGCCCCACTGGAAGGTAGTGAGAACATTAAGATGCTGTGAAAGTCTTTTTATTTCCTCAAGGAATGATGGTCAGATTTACTTACCATATAAATTGGTCAAATGAGGCTGTATGCCGGAAGACTGCCTTTTTTTTTTACTTCAGTCCCGGCAATTCAGAGAAATTCTGTTGTGAAACACTGCCACTAGTGGTCATTCAGTATAATCTGCAGATGGAAAAGTCCACTGTTAGCATATTTACTATAAACAGTACAAAAAATTGTGATTTTTATAAAGGGTAAACAGATCAATTCTATAAAGTCTCTATTATTGTGAAAATCATCAGCACGTTAGAAAATCAAATTTTGTGTTTTTAACCTCCCATACTTCACTGAATCCCATGCCTCATTTGCTAACAATCTCTAAACAACTGTAGCATGTACATTAGGATATAGATAAAGAGATCTTTTTGCCAGCCAAGTGACAGTGTACCCATCTCACTTAATTTCTTTTAGGATATGTTACAGCAGTAGCAATTAAGCCAGCTGATAAGTTGATCGAGGAAGGGTTAGGCTATAGTTAATGGGAATAATAAAAGCTATGAATAGCATGTTCATCATCATCATCTTAGGTAATTCCTATCAGTTCAGCAATAGTCAAGTTGAGACCCTTATGCTCACTTACCTTCATATAAATTTAGAAGTCTCAAAAAATGCCCTTAATTCTTTAATCTTACCATCTTAGTTTTCATTTGGGCATCCTGTCTACCCTGCTACTTATTTCATTACCAAGATAAATTTATGCTGCTGCTTGCTAGGCAACAGAGTAGCCCTCCGGTCAGACAACATCTTGCTTTAACTTTATGATGTCATCTTGCTAGGCAACAGATTGGCCCTCAGGTCAGACAACATCTTGCTTTAGCTTTATGATGTCAGAGCGCCTCAGGTCCAATTGTCCTTGTGGAAGCTGTCCACACAGGAGGAGGAGCTATCAGAAGTTATGCAGTAGTTTTCTATCTGTATTGATGACTACAAGGCAAGCAGGAGGAGGAATGGTGAAGGACTCTGAACCACTCAAAGCACTGGGGCCTTTTTGAAAGAGGGACAGAGATACAAAAACAGATTATCCTTTCCAACTGTCCATCTTCAGTATCAAAGTCCAATTTACAGAGTGCAGGGGAAGACGTTAAATGAGCTTCCTTCCGTGAGAAGGTAACACTATCGTTCTAAAGTCAGATAGTGCATTTTCGCCGCAATGGTAGCAATTTCCTTGAATGGTACATTGCTAGCATCAGGATCTAAACCAGGCTTTAGTAAACTTGGAAGCAGTCAGTCTGTTATTAACTAACATGACCAACACAATGTGATCCATATTACTTCCATCTTGACTGAAATTATATTCAAGCACAGGCCCCACTGAAAGGTAGTGAGAACATTAAGATGCTGTGAAAGTCTTTTTATTTCCTCAAGGAATGATGGTCAGATTTACTTACCATATAAATTGGTCAAATGATGCTGTATGCCGGAAGACTGCCTTTTTTTTTTATTTCAGTCCCGGCAATTCGGAGAAATTCTGTTGTGAAACACTGCCACTAGTGGTCATTCAGTATAATCTGCAGATGGAAAAGTCCACTGTTAGCATATTTACTATAAACAGTACAAAAAATTGTGATTTTTATAAAGGGTAAACAGATCAATTCTATAAAGTCTCTATTATTGTGAAAATCATCAGCACGTTAGAAAATCAAATTTTGTGTTTTTAACCTCCCATACTTCACTGAATCCCATGCCTCATTTGCTAACAATCTCTAAACAACTGTAGCATGTACATTAGGATATAGATAAAGAGATCTTTTTGCCAGCCAAGTGACAGTGTACCCATCTCACTTAATTTCTTTTAGGATATGTTACAGCAGTAGCAATTAAGCCAGCTGATAAGTTGATCGAGGAAGGGTTAGGCTATAGTTAATGGGAATAATAAAAGCTATGAATAGCATGTTCATCATCATCATCTTAGGTAATTCCTATCAGTTCAGCAATAGTCAAGTTGAGACCCTTATGCTCACTTACCTTCATATAAATTTAGAAGTCTCAAAAAATGCCCTTATTTCTTTAATCTTACCATCTTAGTTTTCATTTGGGCATCCTGTCTACCCTGCTACTTATTTCATTACCAAGATAAATTTATGCTGCTGCTTGCTAGGCAACAGAGTAGCCCTCCGGTCAGACAACATCTTGCTTTAACTTTATGATGTCATCTTGCTAGGCAACAGATTGGCCCTCAGGTCAGACAACATCTTGCTTTAGCTTTATGATGTCAGAGCGCCTCAGGTCCAATT
Organism: Lissotriton helveticus; assembly: GCF_964261635.1. Taxonomy (NCBI): domain Eukaryota; kingdom Metazoa; phylum Chordata; class Amphibia; order Caudata; family Salamandridae; genus Lissotriton; species Lissotriton helveticus. Next base: position 1,185,044,829 of record NC_136067.1, read on the forward strand.
GTCCTTGTGGAAGCTGTCCACACAGGAGGAGGAGCTATCAGAAGTTATGCAGTAGTTTTCTATCTGTATTGATGACTACAAGGCAAGCAGGAGGAGGAATGGTGAAGGACTCTGAACCACTCAAAGCACTGGGGCCTTTTTGAAAGAGGGACAGAGATACAAAAACAGATTATCCTTTCCAACTGTCCATCTTCAGTATCAAAGTCCAATTTACAGAGTGCAGGGGAAGACGTTAAATGAGCTTCCTTCCGTGAGAAGGTAACACTATCGTTCTAAAGTCAGATAGTGCATTTTCGCCGCAATGGTAGCAATTTCCTTGAATGGTACATTGCTAGCATCAGGATCTAAACCAGGCTTTAGTAAACTTGGAAGCAGTCAGTCTGTTATTAACTAACATGACCAACACAATGTGATCCATATTACTTCCATCTTGACTGAAATTATATTCAAGCACAGGCCCCACTGAAAGGTAGTGAGAACATTAAGATGCTGTGAAAGTCTTTTTATTTCCTCAAGGAATGATGGTCAGATTTACTTACCATATAAATTGGTCAAATGATGCTGTATGCCGGAAGACTGCCTTTTTTTTTTATTTCAGTCCCGGCAATTCGGAGAAATTCTGTTGTGAAACACTGCCACTAGTGGTCATTCAGTATAATCTGCAGATGGAAAAGTCCACTGTTAGCATATTTACTATGAACAGTACAAAAAATTGTGATTTTTATAAAGGGTAAACAGATCAATTCTTTGAAGTCTCTATTATTGTGAAAATCAACAGCACGTTAGAAAATCAAATCTCAATTTGTGTTTTTAACCTCTCATACTTTCCTGAATCCCATGCCTCATTTGCTAACAATCTCTAAATAACTGTAGCATGTACATTAGGATATAGATAAAGCGATCTTTTTGCCAGCCAAGTGGCAGTGTACCCATCTCACTTCATTTCTTTTAGGATATGGTACACCAGTAGCAATTAAGCCAGCTGATAAGTTGATCGAGGAAGGGTTAGGCTACAGTTAATGGGAATAATAAAAGCTATGAATAGCATGTTCATCATCATCATCTTAGGTAATTCCTATCAGTTCAGCAATAGCCAAGTTGAGACCCTTATGCTCACTTACCTTCATACAAATTTAGAAGTCTCAAAAAATGCCCTTATTTCTTTAATCTTACCATCTTATTAATTTGGGCATCTTGTCTACCCTGCTACTTATTTCATTACCAAGATAAATGTATCCTGCTGCTTGCTAGACAATAGAGTAGCCCTCCGGTCAGACAACATCTTGCTTTAACTTTATGATGTCATCTTGCTAGGCAACAGATTGGCCCTCCGGTCAGACAACATCTTGCTTTAGCTTTATGATGTCAGAGCGCCTCAGGTCCAATTGTCCTTGTGGAAGCTGTCCACACAGGAGGAGGAGCTATCAGAAGTTATGCAGTAGTTTTCTATCTGTATTGATGACTACAAGGCAAGCAGGAGGAGGAATGGTGAAGGACTCTGAACCACTCAAAGCACTGGGGCCTTTTTGAAAGAGGGACAGAGATACAAAAACAGATTATCCTTTCCAACTGTCCATCTTCAGTATCAAAGTCCAATTTACAGAGTGCAGGGGAAGACGTTAAATGAGCTTCCTTCCGTGAGAAGGTAACACTATCGTTCTAAAGTCAAATAGTGCATTTTCGCCGCAATGGTAGCAATTTCCTTGAATGGTACATTGCTAGCATCAGGATCTAAACCAGGCTTTAGTAAACTTGGAAGCAGTCAGTCTGTTATTAACAAACATGACCAACACAATGTGATCCATATTACTTCCATCTTGACTGAAATTATATTCAAGCACAGGCCCCACTGGAAGGTAGTGAGAACATTAAGATGCTGTGAAAGTCTTTTTATTTCCTCAAGGAATGATGGTCAGATTTACTTACCATATAAATTGGTCAAATGAGGCTGTATGCCGGAAGACTGCCTTTTTTTTTTACTTCAGTCCCGGCAATTCAGAGAAATTCTGTTGTGAAACACTGCCACTAGTGGTCATTCAGTATAATCTGCAGATGGAAAAGTCCACTGTTAGCATATTTACTATAAACAGTACAAAAAATTGTGATTTTTATAAAGGGTAAACAGATCAATTCTATAAAGTCTCTATTATTGTGAAAATCATCAGCACGTTAGAAAATCAAATTTTGTGTTTTTAACCTCCCATACTTCACTGAATCCCATGCCTCATTTGCTAACAATCTCTAAACAACTGTAGCATGTACATTAGGATATAGATAAAGAGATCTTTTTGCCAGCCAAGTGACAGTGTACCCATCTCACTTAATTTCTTTTAGGATATGTTACAGCAGTAGCAATTAAGCCAGCTGATAAGTTGATCGAGGAAGGGTTAGGCTATAGTTAATGGGAATAATAAAAGCTATGAATAGCATGTTCATCATCATCATCTTAGGTAATTCCTATCAGTTCAGCAATAGTCAAGTTGAGACCCTTATGCTCACTTACCTTCATATAAATTTAGAAGTCTCAAAAAATGCCCTTAATTCTTTAATCTTACCATCTTAGTTTTCATTTGGGCATCCTGTCTACCCTGCTACTTATTTCATTACCAAGATAAATTTATGCTGCTGCTTGCTAGGCAACAGAGTAGCCCTCCGGTCAGACAACATCTTGCTTTAACTTTATGATGTCATCTTGCTAGGCAACAGATTGGCCCTCAGGTCAGACAACATCTTGCTTTAGCTTTATGATGTCAGAGCGCCTCAGGTCCAATTGTCCTTGTGGAAGCTGTCCACACAGGAGGAGGAGCTATCAGAAGTTATGCAGTAGTTTTCTATCTGTATTGATGACTACAAGGCAAGCAGGAGGAGGAATGGTGAAGGACTCTGAACCACTCAAAGCACTGGGGCCTTTTTGAAAGAGGGACAGAGATACAAAAACAGATTATCCTTTCCAACTGTCCATCTTCAGTATCAAAGTCCAATTTACAGAGTGCAGGGGAAGACGTTAAATGAGCTTCCTTCCGTGAGAAGGTAACACTATCGTTCTAAAGTCAGATAGTGCATTTTCGCCGCAATGGTAGCAATTTCCTTGAATGGTACATTGCTAGCATCAGGATCTAAACCAGGCTTTAGTAAACTTGGAAGCAGTCAGTCTGTTATTAACTAACATGACCAACACAATGTGATCCATATTACTTCCATCTTGACTGAAATTATATTCAAGCACAGGCCCCACTGAAAGGTAGTGAGAACATTAAGATGCTGTGAAAGTCTTTTTATTTCCTCAAGGAATGATGGTCAGATTTACTTACCATATAAATTGGTCAAATGATGCTGTATGCCGGAAGACTGCCTTTTTTTTTTATTTCAGTCCCGGCAATTCGGAGAAATTCTGTTGTGAAACACTGCCACTAGTGGTCATTCAGTATAATCTGCAGATGGAAAAGTCCACTGTTAGCATATTTACTATAAACAGTACAAAAAATTGTGATTTTTATAAAGGGTAAACAGATCAATTCTATAAAGTCTCTATTATTGTGAAAATCATCAGCACGTTAGAAAATCAAATTTTGTGTTTTTAACCTCCCATACTTCACTGAATCCCATGCCTCATTTGCTAACAATCTCTAAACAACTGTAGCATGTACATTAGGATATAGATAAAGAGATCTTTTTGCCAGCCAAGTGACAGTGTACCCATCTCACTTAATTTCTTTTAGGATATGTTACAGCAGTAGCAATTAAGCCAGCTGATAAGTTGATCGAGGAAGGGTTAGGCTATAGTTAATGGGAATAATAAAAGCTATGAATAGCATGTTCATCATCATCATCTTAGGTAATTCCTATCAGTTCAGCAATAGTCAAGTTGAGACCCTTATGCTCACTTACCTTCATATAAATTTAGAAGTCTCAAAAAATGCCCTTAATTCTTTAATCTTACCATCTTAGTTTTCATTTGGGCATCCTGTCTACCCTGCTACTTATTTCATTACCAAGATAAATTTATGCTGCTGCTTGCTAGGCAACAGAGTAGCCCTCCGGTCAGACAACATCTTGCTTTAACTTTATGATGTCATCTTGCTAGGCAACAGATTGGCCCTCAGGTCAGACAACATCTTGCTTTAGCTTTATGATGTCAGAGCGCCTCAGGTCCAATTGTCCTTGTGGAAGCTGTCCACACAGGAGGAGGAGCTATCAGAAGTTATGCAGTAGTTTTCTATCTGTATTGATGACTACAAGGCAAGCAGGAGGAGGAATGGTGAAGGACTCTGAACCACTCAAAGCACTGGGGCCTTTTTGAAAGAGGGACAGAGATACAAAAACAGATTATCCTTTCCAACTGTCCATCTTCAGTATCAAAGTCCAATTTACAGAGTGCAGGGGAAGACGTTAAATGAGCTTCCTTCCGTGAGAAGGTAACACTATCGTTCTAAAGTCAGATAGTGCATTTTCGCCGCAATGGTAGCAATTTCCTTGAATGGTACATTGCTAGCATCAGGATCTAAACCAGGCTTTAGTAAACTTGGAAGCAGTCAGTCTGTTATTAACTAACATGACCAACACAATGTGATCCATATTACTTCCATCTTGACTGAAATTATATTCAAGCACAGGCCCCACTGAAAGGTAGTGAGAACATTAAGATGCTGTGAAAGTCTTTTTATTTCCTCAAGGAATGATGGTCAGATTTACTTACCATATAAATTGGTCAAATGATGCTGTATGCCGGAAGACTGCCTTTTTTTTTATTTCAGTCCCGGCAATTCGGAGAAATTCTGTTGTGAAACACTGCCACTAGTGGTCATTCAGTATAATCTGCAGATGGAAAAGTCCACTGTTAGCATATTTACTATAAACAGTACAAAAAATTGTGATTTTTATAAAGGGTAAACAGATCAATTCTATAAAGTCTCTATTATTGTGAAAATCATCAGCACGTTAGAAAATCAAATTTTGTGTTTTTAACCTCCCATACTTCACTGAATCCCATGCCTCATTTGCTAACAATCTCTAAACAACTGTAGCATGTACATTAGGATATAGATAAAGAGATCTTTTTGCCAGCCAAGTGACAGTGTACCCATCTCACTTAATTTCTTTTAGGATATGTTACAGCAGTAGCAATTAAGCCAGCTGATAAGTTGATCGAGGAAGGGTTAGGCTATAGTTAATGGGAATAATAAAAGCTATGAATAGCATGTTCATCATCATCATCTTAGGTAATTCCTATCAGTTCAGCAATAGTCAAGTTGAGACCCTTATGCTCACTTACCTTCATATAAATTTAGAAGTCTCAAAAAATGCCCTTAATTCTTTAATCTTACCATCTTAGTTTTCATTTGGGCATCCTGTCTACCCTGCTACTTATTTCATTACCAAGATAAATTTATGCTGCTGCTTGCTAGGCAACAGAGTAGCCCTCCGGTCAGACAACATCTTGCTTTAACTTTATGATGTCATCTTGCTAGGCAACAGATTGGCCCTCAGGTCAGACAACATCTTGCTTTAGCTTTATGATGTCAGAGCGCCTCAGGTCCAATTGTCCTTGTGGAAGCTGTCCACACAGGAGGAGGAGCTATCAGAAGTTATGCAGTAGTTTTCTATCTGTATTGATGACTACAAGGCAAGCAGGAGGAGGAATGGTGAAGGACTCTGAACCACTCAAAGCACTGGGGCCTTTTTGAAAGAGGGACAGAGATACAAAAACAGATTATCCTTTCCAACTGTCCATCTTCAGTATCAAAGTCCAATTTACAGAGTGCAGGGGAAGACGTTAAATGAGCTTCCTTCCGTGAGAAGGTAACACTATCGTTCTAAAGTCAGATAGTGCATTTTCGCCGCAATGGTAGCAATTTCCTTGAATGGTACATTGCTAGCATCAGGATCTAAACCAGGCTTTAGTAAACTTGGAAGCAGTCAGTCTGTTATTAACTAACATGACCAACACAATGTGATCCATATTACTTCCATCTTGACTGAAATTATATTCAAGCACAGGCCCCACTGAAAGGTAGTGAGAACATTAAGATGCTGTGAAAGTCTTTTTATTTCCTCAAGGAATGATGGTCAGATTTACTTACCATATAAATTGGTCAAATGATGCTGTATGCCGGAAGACTGCCTTTTTTTTTTATTTCAGTCCCGGCAATTCGGAGAAATTCTGTTGTGAAACACTGCCACTAGTGGTCATTCAGTATAATCTGCAGATGGAAAAGTCCAGTGTTAGCATATTTACTATAAACAGTACAAAAAATTGTGATTTTTATAAAGGGTAAACAGATCAATTCTATAAAGTCTCTATTATTGTGAAAATCATCAGCACGTTAGAAAATCAAATTTTGTGTTTTTAACCTCCCATACTTCACTGAATCCCATGCCTCATTTGCTAACAATCTCTAAACAACTGTAGCATGTACATTAGGATATAGATAAAGAGATCTTTTTGCCAGCCAAGTGACAGTGTACCCATCTCACTTAATTTCTTTTAGGATATGTTACAGCAGTAGCAATTAAGCCAGCTGATAAGTTGATCGAGGAAGGGTTAGGCTATAGTTAATGGGAATAATAAAAGCTATGAATAGCATGTTCATCATCATCATCTTAGGTAATTCCTATCAGTTCAGCAATAGTCAAGTTGAGACCCTTATGCTCACTTACCTTCATATAAATTTAGAAGTCTCAAAAAATGCCCTTAATTCTTTAATCTTACCATCTTAGTTTTCATTTGGGCATCCTGTCTACCCTGCTACTTATTTCATTACCAAGATAAATTTATGCTGCTGCTTGCTAGGCAACAGAGTAGCCCTCCGGTCAGACAACATCTTGCTTTAACTTTATGATGTCATCTTGCTAGGCAACAGATTGGCCCTCAGGTCAGACAACATCTTGCTTTAGCTTTATGATGTCAGAGCGCCTCAGGTCCAATTGTCCTTGTGGAAGCTGTCCACACAGGAGGAGGAGCTATCAGAAGTTATGCAGTAGTTTTCTATCTGTATTGATGACTACAAGGCAAGCAGGAGGAGGAATGGTGAAGGACTCTGAACCACTCAAAGCACTGGGGCCTTTTTGAAAGAGGGACAGAGATACAAAAACAGATTATCCTTTCCAACTGTCCATCTTCAGTATCAAAGTCCAATTTACAGAGTGCAGGGGAAGACGTTAAATGAGCTTCCTTCCGTGAGAAGGTAACACTATCGTTCTAAAGTCAGATAGTGCATTTTCGCCGCAATGGTAGCAATTTCCTTGAATGGTACATTGCTAGCATCAGGATCTAAACCAGGCTTTAGTAAACTTGGAAGCAGTCAGTCTGTTATTAACTAACATGACCAACACAATGTGATCCATATTACTTCCATCTTGACTGAAATTATATTCAAGCACAGGCCCCACTGAAAGGTAGTGAGAACATTAAGATGCTGTGAAAGTCTTTTTATTTCCTCAAGGAATGATGGTCAGATTTACTTACCATATAAATTGGTCAAATGATGCTGTATGCCGGAAGACTGCCTTTTTTTTTTATTTCAGTCCCGGCAATTCGGAGAAATTCTGTTGTGAAACACTGCCACTAGTGGTCATTCAGTATAATCTGCAGATGGAAAAGTCCACTGTTAGCATATTTACTATAAACAGTACAAAAAATTGTGATTTTTATAAAGGGTAAACAGATCAATTCTATAAAGTCTCTATTATTGTGAAAATCATCAGCACGTTAGAAAATCAAATTTTGTGTTTTTAACCTCCCATACTTCACTGAATCCCATGCCTCATTTGCTAACAATCTCTAAACAACTGTAGCATGTACATTAGGATATAGATAAAGAGATCTTTTTGCCAGCCAAGTGACAGTGTACCCATCTCACTTAATTTCTTTTAGGATATGTTACAGCAGTAGCAATTAAGCCAGCTGATAAGTTGATCGAGGAAGGGTTAGGCTACAGTTAATGGGAATAATAAAAGCTATGAATAGCATGTTCATCATCATCATCTTAGGTAATTCCTATCAGTTCAGCAATAGTCAAGTTGAGACCCTTATGCTCACTTACCTTCATATAAATTTAGAAGTCTCAAAAAATGCCCTTAATTCTTTAATCTTACCATCTTAGTTTTCATTTGGGCATCCTGTCTACCCTGCTACTTATTTCATTACCAAGATAAATTTATGCTGCTGCTTGCTAGGCAACAGAGTAGCCCTCCGGTCAGACAACATCTTGCTTTAACTTTATGATGTCATCTTGCTAGGCAACAGATTGGCCCTCAAGTCAGACAACATCTTGCTTTAGCTTTATGATGTCAGAGCGCCTCAGGTCCAATTGTCCTTGTGGAAGCTGTCCACACAGGAGGAGGAGCTATCAGAAGTTATGCAGTAGTTTTCTATCTGTATTGATGACTACAAGGCAAGCAGGAGGAGGAATGGTGAAGGACTCTGAACCACTCAAAGCACTGGGGCCTTTTTGAAAGAGGGACAGAGATACAAAAACAGATTATCCTTTCCAACTGTCCATCTTCAGTATCAAAGTCCAATTTACAGAGGGCAGGGGAAGACGTTAAATGAGCTTCCTTCCGTGAGAAGGTAACACTATCGTTCTAAAGTCAGATAGTGCATTTTCGCCGCAATGGTAGCAATTTCCTTGAATGGTACATTGCTAGCATCAGGATCTAAACCAGGCTTTAGTAAACTTGGAAGCAGTCAGTCTGTTATTAACTAACATGACCAACACAATGTGATCCATATTACTTCCATCTTGACTGAAATTATATTCAAGCACAGGCCCCACTGAAAGGTAGTGAGAACATTAAGATGCTGTGAAAGTCTTTTTATTTCCTCAAGGAATGATGGTCAGATTTACTTACCATATAAATTGGTCAAATGATGCTGTATGCCGGAAGACTGCCTTTTTTTTTTATTTCAGTCCCGGCAATTCGGAGAAATTCTGTTGTGAAACACTGCCACTAGTGGTCATTCAGTATAATCTGCAGATGGAAAAGTCCACTGTTAGCATATTTACTATAAACAGTACAAAAAATTGTGATTTTTATAAAGGGTAAACAGATCAATTCTATAAAGTCTCTATTATTGTGTAAATCATCAGCACGTTAGAAAATCAAATTTTGTGTTTTTAACCTCCCATACTTCACTGAATCCCATGCCTCATTTGCTAACAATCTCTAAACAACTGTAGCATGTACATTAGAATATAGATAAAGAGAACTTTTTGCCAGCCAAGTGGCAGTGTACCCATCTCACTTCATTGGTTTTAGGATATGGTACACCAGTAGCAATTAAGCCAGCTGATAAGTTGATCTAGGAAGGGTTAGGCTACAGTTAATGGGAATAATAAAAGCTATGAATAGCATGTTCATCATCATCATCTTAGGCAATTCCTATCAGTTCAGCAATAGTCAAGTTGAGACTCCTATGCTCAAACTTAGCTTCATACAAATTTAAAAGTCTCATAAAATGCCCTCATTTCTTTAATCTTACCATTTTAGTTTTCATTTGGGCATCCTGTCTACCCTGCTACTTATTTCATTACCAAGATAAATGTATCCTGCTGCTTGCTAGGCAACAGAGTAGCCCTCCCGTCAGACAACAACTTGCTTTAACTTTATGATGTCATCTTGCTAGGCAACAGATTGGCCCTCATGTCAGACAACATCTTGCTGTAGCTTTATGATGTCAGAGCGCCTCAGGTCCAATTGTCCTTGTGGAAGCGGACCACACAGGAGTAGGAGCTATCAAAAGTTATGCAGTAGGTTTCTATCTGTATTCATGACTACAAGGCAAGCAGGAGGAGGAATGGTGAAGGACTCTGAACCACTCCAAGCACTGGGGCCTTTTTGAAAGTGGGACGGAGATACAAAAACAGATTATCCTTTCCAACAGTCCATCTTAGTTATCAAAGTCCAATATATCACTCACATCGCAGGACATACTCTTGATGGCATTTTGACTAACAATGACCATATCAAAGCTATCTCGACCAAAGCAGTCCCCTGGTCTGATCACAGTGCTATCTTTTTTAATATGTCTCTGACTAAACGTACTAATCATCGAAGAGGCCTATGCTTCCCGGAAAAACACGTCCTTGGAACAAGCTTGAACCCGGCCTTTTGGCCGAGTCACTTGCAAAAGATCCCCCTGCTATTGAAACCGGCAACACTAACTTAGGAGCGGTCAAATTCCAAAATTGGATTAAGCAGCCAGTCGACCAGCTAGCCCCTGTAGAAATTAAAAAAAGCCAGAAGACGATTTGCCACTGCACCTTGGTATTCCACGGAGGTGAAACACATAAAACAAAAGTGCCGACGACTTGAGCGGTCGTGGCGCTCGAATTATAGTGTTCAAAACAAACAAATATACATCAAAGCCCTGCAGGAATACAAGACAGCAATAGTGCAGGCTAAATCAGCCTATTTTACAAATAAAATTCAGGCAGCCTCTAACACTGCTAAAGAACTATTTAAAACTGTCACTCATCTAACTAAGACCCCCCGCGACACTGTCTTTAGCCCTGACCAAAATTTTGTGACTAATATTGCTACCTTTTTCCAACACAAGGTCCAGACAGTTTATGACGACCTTAGCTCATCTGCATCAATCACACCCAAGGAGAATAATGACGCTGCCCCCCTGTCTGGTCCTAGCTATTCCTCCTTTCCCCTATTAGAGGAGTCACAGGTGGCAGACTTAATCACACAGATGAAGTCAGGGTCCCCACTAGATCCCTGCCCGCCACGTATACTACACATGATTCCGCTGACAGTGTCAGCTGTTCTGACTCCCTTGATTAACAACATTATCACCACGGGTGATTTCCCGAGCAGCTGGAAAAAAGCCTGTATTCGACCTATTCTGAAGAAGGATTCGCTGAATCCCGCCGAACCAAAGAACTACCGGCCAATATCCTACCTACCCCTACCAGCCAAGATTCTGTAAAAAGCCATCAACCTAGAAATGATGCGCTATGTTGATCACAACAAACTCCTAGACCCCTCCCAACATGGATTCTGTCCCTCCCACTCAACAGAGTCTGCCCTGATTATAGCAACAGAAAACATTCGAAGAACAATGGACGAGGGTGGCAGAACGGCCCTGATCCTACTTGAACTTACAGCGGCGTTCGACACCGTGAACCATTCAATTCTGTTAAACAGATTAAAAACACTTGGTTTCACAGGTGCTGCCCTAGCCCTCTTAACATCTTTTCTGGACTCCCGAATCCAACAAGTGCATTGGGAAGGTCTTACATCTGACGAATTCTCCCTTCCAGGGGGGGTCCCTCAGGGATCGGCATTATCGCCCACCCTGTTCAATCTATATGTCACCCCATTGGCTGCCTTAATTCAATCTCATGGTCTAAAAAAAGTGTCCTACGCTGACGACACTCAAATTGTAGTCTCAGTGTCCCAGTCCATCCAAGCCACTGCAGAGCGCTTTAAGAACTGTCTTCTCAGTGTAAAAAACTGGATGAGCCTTAACTTTCTAAAACTAAATACGGACAAAACCGAGATAATTGAGTTTGGTCAGAAACCATCGATCTGGAACAACCTCTGGTGGCCCCCGGAGGCAGGCTCTTGTCCTAGCCCAGCAGAAAAGGTCAGGAATCTTGGCTTCCTGGTTGATAAAAAACTTTCTTGTAAGGCCCAGATTAACCAGGTAACCTCTACCTGCTTCCATACCATCAAGGTCCTTAGGAAAGTACTACCCTATATCCCTTCAACATTGTAAAAAACTGTCATGGGCGCCCTGGTAATGTCCCGAGTGGACTATTGCAACTCTCTCTACTTGGGGACAGGAGAAAAACAACTGAACAAACTGCAGGCAATCCAAAATGCCGCAGCCAGGGTTCTGCTGAATTTACCCTATCGTTACCCAACATCTAAAGTCATCAGGGAACTTCACTGGCTTCCAGTCAGGTGTAGAATACAGTTTAAGGCCCTCTGTCTGGCCCACAGATCTGTGCACGTTATGAGATCAGATGATCTTGCCAAACTTCTCCCTCGATATGTGCCATCACGTGCGCTGAGATCAGCCAGTCTTGATCTAATCTGCCAACCTAAAATAAGAAGACAACGCTGGGGTGGCAGATCTTTTTATTACTAAGCTTCCAGACTATGGAATTCTCTGCCCCCTGCACTGCGCTTACAAAAGTCTAAACTATGTTTCAGAAAGGCGCTGAAAACCTGGCTCTTTTCCTCGCATTAAGGCTGGCTTACACCGCTCTCTCTAGTCATCCAGCGTCAAGATGCCGCGGCATTCGAGCGCTTTATAAGTACTTCAGTCAGTCAGTCAGTCAGTCAATATACAGAGTGCAGGGGAAGACGTCAAATGAGCTTCCTTCCGTGAGAACGTAACACTATCGTTCTAAAATCAGATAGTGCATTTTCGCCACAATGGCAGCAATTTCCTTGAATGGTACTTTGCTAGCATCTGGATCTAAACCAGGCTTTAGTAAACTTGGAAGCAGTCAGTCTGTTATTAACTAACATGACCAACACAATGTGATCCATATTACTTCCATCTTGACTGAAATTATATCCAAGCACAGGCCCCCACTGGAAGGTAGTGAGAACATTCAGATGCTGTGAAAGTCTTTTTAATTCCTAAAGGAATGATGGTGAGATTTACTTACCATATAAATTGGTCAAGTAATGCTGTATGCCGGAAGACTGCCTTTTTTTTTCTTCAGTGCCGGCAATGCAGAGAAATTCTGTTGTGAAACACTGCCACTGCTGGTCATTCAGTATAATCTGCAGATGTAAAAGTCCACTGTTAGCATATTTACTATAAACAGTACAAAAAATTGTGATTTTTATAAAGGGTAAACAGATCAATTCTATGAAGTCTCTATTATTGTGAAAATCAACAGCACGTTAGAAAATCAAATCTCAATTTGTGTTTTTTACCTCCCATACTTCTCTGAATCCCATGCCTCATTTGCTAACAATCTCTAAACAACTGTAGCATGTACATTAGGACATAGATAAAGAGATCTTTTTTCCAGCCAAGTGGCAGTGTACCCATCTCACTTCATTTGTTTTAGGATATGGTACACCAGTAGCAATTAAGCTAGCTGATAAGTTGATCGAGGAAGGGTTAGGCTACAGTTAATGGAAATAATAAAAGCTATGAATAACATGTTCATAATCATCATCTTAGGCAATTCCTACCAGTTCAGCAATAGTCAAGTTGAGACTCTTATGCTCAAACTTACCTTCATACAAATTTAGAAGTCTCAAAAAATGCCCTTTTTCTTTAATCTTACCATCTTCGTTTTCATTTGGGCATCCTGTCTACCCTGCTACTTATTTCATTACCAAGATAAATGTATCCTGCTGCTTGCTAGGCAACAGAGTAGCCCTCCCGTCAGACAACATCTTGCTTTAACTTTATGTCATCTTGCTAGGCAACAGATTGGCCCTCATGTCAGACAACATCTTGCTTTAGCTTTATGATGTCAGAGCGCCTCAGGACCAATTGTCCTTGTGGAAGCTCACCACACAGGAGGAGGAGCTATCAGAAGTTATGCAGTAGGTTTCTATCTGTATTGATGACTACAAGGCAAGCAGGAGGAGGAATGGTGAAGGACTCTGAACCACTCCATGCACTGGGGCCTTTTTGAAAGAGGGACGGAGATACAAAAACCGATTATCCTTTCCAACTGTCCATCTTAAGTATCAAAGTCCAACATACAGAGTGCAGGGGAAGACATCCTTCCGTGAGAACGTAACACTATCGTTCTAAAGTCAGATAGTGCATGTTCGCCGCAATGGCAGCAATTTCCTTGAATGGTACATTGCTAGCATCTGGATCTAAACCAGGCTTTAGTAAACTTGGAAGCAGTCAGTCTGTTATTAACTAACATGACCAACACAATGTGATCCATATTACTTCCATCTTGACTGAAATTATATCCAAGCACAGGCCCCCACTGGAAGGTAGTGAGAACATTCAGATGCTGTGAAAGTCTTTTTAATTCCTAAAGGAATGATGGTGAGATTTACTTACCATATAATTTGGTCAAATGATGCTGTATGCCGGAAGACTGCCTTTTTTTTTTTTACTTCAGTCCCGGCAATGCAGAGAAATTCTGTTGTGAAACACTGCCACTGCTGGTCATTCAGTATAATATGCAGATGGAAAAGTCCACTGTTAGCATATTTACTATAAACAGTACAAAGAAATTGTGATTTTTATAAAGGGTAAACAGATCAATTCTATGAAGTCTCTATTATTGTGAAAATCATCAGCACGTTAGAAAATCAAATTTTGTGTTTTTAACCTCCCATACTTCACTGAATCCCATGCCTCATTTGCTAACAATCTCTAAACAACTGTAGCATGTACATTAGAATATAGATAAAGAGAACTTTTTGCCAGCCAAGTGGCAGTGTACCCATCTCACTTCATTGGTTTTAGGATATGGTACACCAGTAGCAATTAAGCCAGCTGATAAGTTGATCTAGGAAGGGTTAGGCTACAGTTAATGGGAATAATAAAAGCTATGAATAGCATGTTCATCATCATCATCTTAGGCAATTCCTATCAGTTCAGCAATAGTCAAGTTGAGACTCCTATGCTCAAACTTAGCTTCATACAAATTTAAAAGTCTCATAAAATGCCCTCATTTCTTTAATCTTACCATTTTAGTTTTCATTTGGGCATCCTGTCTACCCTGCTACTTATTTCATTACCAAGATAAATGTATCCTGCTGCTTGCTAGGCAACAGAGTAGCCCTCCCGTCAGACAACAACTTGCTTTAACTTTATGATGTCATCTTGCTAGGCAACAGATTGGCCCTCATGTCAGACAACATCTTGCTGTAGCTTTATGATGTCAGAGCGCCTCAGGTCCAATTGTCCTTGTGGAAGCGGACCACACAGGAGTAGGAGCTATCAAAAGTTATGCAGTAGGTTTCTATCTGTATTCATGACTACAAGGCAAGCAGGAGGAGGAATGGTGAAGGACTCTGAACCACTCCAAGCACTGGGGCCTTTTTGAAAGTGGGACGGAGATACAAAAACAGATTATCCTTTCCAACAGTCCATCTTAGTTATCAAAGTCCAATATATCACTCACATCGCAGGACATACTCTTGATGGCATTTTGACTAACAATGACCATATCAAAGCTATCTCGACCAAAGCAGTCCCCTGGTCTGATCACAGTGCTATCTTTTTTAATATGTCTCTGACTAAACGTACTAATCATCGAAGAGGCCTATGCTTCCCGAAAAAACACGTCCTTGGAACAAGCTTGAACCCGGCCTTTTGGCCGAGTCACTTGCAAAAGATCCCCCTGCTATTGAAACCGGCAACACTAACTTAGGAGCGGTCAAATTCCAAAATTGGATTAAGCAGCCAGTCAACCAGCTAGCCCCTGTAGAAATTAAAAAAAGCCAGAAGACGATTTGCCACTGCACCTTGGTATTCCACGGAGGTGAAACACATAAAACAAAAGTGCCGACGACTTGAGCGGTCGTGGCGCTCGAATTATAGTGTTCAAAACAAACAAATATACATCAAAGCCCTGCAGGAATACAAGACAGCAATAGTGCAGGCTAAATCAGCCTATTTTACAAATAAAATTCAGGCAGCCTCTAACACTGCTAAAGAACTATTTAAAACTGTCACTCATCTAACTAAGACCCCCCGCGACACTGTCTTTAGCCCTGACCAAAATTTTGTGACTAATATTGCTACCTTTTTCCAACACAAGGTCCAGACAGTTTATGACGACCTTAGCTCATCTGCATCAATCACACCCAAGGAGAATAATGACGCTGCCCCCCTGTCTGGTCCTAGCTATTCCTCCTTTCCCCTATTAGAGGAGTCACAGGTGGCAGACTTAATCACACAGATGAAGTCAGGGTCCCCACTAGATCCCTGCCCGCCACGTATACTACACATGATTCCGCTGACAGTGTCAGCTGTTCTGACTCCCTTGATTAACAACATTATCACCACGGGTGATTTCCCGAGCAGCTGGAAAAAAGCCTGTATTCGACCTATTCTGAAGAAGGATTCGCTGAATCCCGCCGAACCAAAGAACTACCGGCCAATATCCTACCTACCCCTACCAGCCAAGATTCTGTAAAAAGCCATCAACCTAGAAATGATGCGCTATGTTGATCACAACAAACTCCTAGACCCCTCCCAACATGGATTCTGTCCCTCCCACTCAACAGAGTCTGCCCTGATTATAGCAACAGAAAACATTCGAAGAACAATGGACGAGGGTGGCAGAACGGCCCTGATCCTACTTGACCTTACAGCGGCGTTCGACACCGTGAACCATTCAATTCTGTTAAACAGATTAAAAACACTTGGTTTCACAGGTGCTGCCCTAGCCCTCTTAACATCTTTTCTGGACTCCCGAATCCAACAAGTGCATTGGGAAGGTCTTACATCTGACGAATTCTCCCTTCCAGGGGGGGTCCCTCAGGGATCGGCATTATCGCCCACCCTGTTCAATCTATATGTCACCCCATTGGCTGCCTTAATTCAATCTCATGGTCTAAAAAAAGTGTCCTACGCTGACGACACTCAAATTGTAGTCTCAGTGTCCCAGTCCATCCAAGCCACTGCAGAGCGCTTTAAGAACTGTCTTCTCAGTGTAAAAAACTGGATGAGCCTTAACTTTCTAAAACTAAATACGGACAAAACCGAGATAATTGAGTTTGGTCAGAAACCATCGATCTGGAACAACCTCTGGTGGCCCCCGGAGGCAGGCTCTTGTCCTAGCCCAGCAGAAAAGGTCAGGAATCTTGGCTTCCTGGTTGATAAAAAACTTTCTTGTAAGGCCCAGATTAACCAGGTAACCTCTACCTGCTTCCATACCATCAAGGTCCTTAGGAAAGTACTACCCTATATCCCTTCAACATTGCAAAAAACTGTCATGGGCGCCCTGGTAATGTCCCGAGTGGACTATTGCAACTCTCTCTACTTGGGGACAGGAGAAAAACAACTGAACAAACTGCAGGCAATCCAAAATGCCGCAGCCAGGGTTCTGCTGAATTTACCCTATCGTTACCCAACATCTAAAGTCATCAGGGAACTTCACTGGCTTCCAGTCAGGTGTAGAATACAGTTTAAGGCCCTCTGTCTGGCCCACAGATCTGTGCACGTTATGGGATCAGATGATCTTGCCAAACTTCTCCCTCGATATGTGCCATCACGTGCGCTGAGATCAGCCAGTCTTGATCTAATCTGCCAACCTAAAATAAGAAGACAACGCTGGGGTGGCAGATCTTTTTATTACTAAGCTTCCAGACTATGGAATTCTCTGCCCCCTGCACTGCGCTTACAAAAGTCTAAACTATGTTTCAGAAAGGCGCTGAAAACCTGGCTCTTTTCCTCGCATTAAGGCTGGCTTACACCGCTCTCTCTAGTCATCCAGCGTCAAGATGCCGCGGCATTCGAGCGCTTTATAAGTACTTCAGTCAGTCAGTCAGTCAGTCAATATACAGAGTGCAGGGGAAGACGTCAAATGAGCTTCCTTCCGTGAGAACGTAACACTATCGTTCTAAAATCAGATAGTGCATTTTCGCCGCAATGGCAGCAATTTCCTTGAATGGTACTTTGCTAGCATCTGGATCTAAACCAGGCTTTAGTAAACTTGGAAGCAGTCAGTCTGTTATTAACTAACATGACCAACACAATGTGATCCATATTACTTCCATCTTGACTGAAATTATATCCAAGCACAGGCCCCCACTGGAAGGTAGTGAGAACATTCAGATGCTGTGAAAGTCTTTTTAATTCCTAAACGAATGATGGTGAGATTTACTTACCATATAAATTGGTCAAGTAATGCTGTATGCCGGAAGACTGCCTTTTTTTTTCTTCAGTGCCGGCAATGCAGAGAAATTCTGTTGTGAAACACTGCCACTGCTGGTCATTCAGTATAATCTGCAGATGTAAAAGTCCACTGTTAGCATATTTACTATAAACAGTACAAAAAATTGTGATTTTTATAAAGGGTAAACAGATCAATTCTATGAAGTCTCTATTATTGTGAAAATCAACAGCACGTTAGAAAATCAAATCTCAATTTGTGTTTTTTACCTCCCATACTTCTCTGAATCCCATGCCTCATTTGCTAACAATCTCTAAACAACTGTAGCATGTACATTAGGACATAGATAAAGAGATCTTTTTTCCAGCCAAGTGGCAGTGTACCCATCTCACTTCATTTGTTTTAGGATATGGTACACCAGTAGCAATTAAGCTAGCTGATAAGTTGATCGAGGAAGGGTTAGGCTACAGTTAATGGAAATAATAAAAGCTATGAATAACATGTTCATAATCATCATCTTAGGCAATTCCTACCAGTTCAGCAATAGTCAAGTTGAGACTCTTATGCTCAAACTTACCTTCATACAAATTTAGAAGTCTCAAAAAATGCCCTCTTTCTTTAATCTTACCATCTTCGTTTTCATTTGGGCATCCTGTCTACCCTGCTACTTATTTCATTACCAAGATAAATGTATCCTGCTGCTTGCTAGGCAACAGAGTAGCCCTCCCGTCAGACAACATCTTGCTTTAACTTTATGTCATCTTGCTAGGCAACAGATTGGCCCTCATGTCAGACAACATCTTGCTTTAGCTTTATGATGTCAGAGCGCCTCAGGACCAATTGTCCTTGTGGAAGCTCACCACACAGGAGGAGGAGCTATCAGAAGTTATGCAGTAGGTTTCTATCTGTATTGATGACTACAAGGCAAGCAGGAGGAGGAATGGTGAAGGACTCTGAACCACTCCATGCACTGGGGCCTTTTTGAAAGAGGGACGGAGATACAAAAACCGATTATCCTTTCCAACTGTCCATCTTAAGTATCAAAGTCCAACATACAGAGTGCAGGGGAAGACATCCTTCCGTGAGAACGTAACACTATCGTTATAAAGTCAGATAGTGCATGTTCGCCGCAATGGCAGCAATTTCCTTGAATGGTACATTGCTAGCATCTGGATCTAAACCAGGCTTTAGTAAACTTGGAAGCAGTCAGTCTGTTATTAACTAACATGACCAACACAATGTGATCCATATTACTTCCATCTTGACTGAAATTATATCCAAGCACAGGCCCCCACTGGAAGGTAGTGAGAACATTCAGATGCTGTGAAAGTCTTTTTAATTCCTAAAGGAATGATGGTGAGATTTACTTACCATATAATTTGGTCAAATGATGCTGTATGCCGGAAGACTGCCTTTTTTTTTTTTACTTCAGTCCCGGCAATGCAGAGAAATTCTGTTGTGAAACACTGCCACTGCTGGTCATTCAGTATAATATGCAGATGGAAAAGTCCACTGTTAGCATATTTACTATAAACAGTACAAAGAAATTGTGATTTTTATAAAGGGTAAACAGATCAATTCTATGAAGTCTCTATTATTGTGAAAATCATCAGCACGTTAGAAAATCAAATTTTGTGTTTTTAACCTCCCATACTTCACTGAATCCCATGCCTCATTTGCTAACAATCTCTAAACAACTGTAGCATGTACATTAGAATATAGATAAAGAGAACTTTTTGCCAGCCAAGTGGCAGTGTACCCATCTCACTTCATTGGTTTTAGGATATGGTACACCAGTAGCAATTAAGCCAGCTGATAAGTTGATCTAGGAAGGGTTAGGCTACAGTTAATGGGAATAATAAAAGCTATGAATAGCATGTTCATCATCATCATCTTAGGCAATTCCTATCAGTTCAGCAATAGTCAAGTTGAGACTCCTATGCTCAAACTTAGCTTCATACAAATTTAAAAGTCTCATAAAATGCCCTCATTTCTTTAATCTTACCATTTTAGTTTTCATTTGGGCATCCTGTCTACCCTGCTACTTATTTCATTACCAAGATAAATGTATCCTGCTGCTTGCTAGGCAACAGAGTAGCCCTCCCGTCAGACAACAACTTGCTTTAACTTTATGATGTCATCTTGCTAGGCAACAGATTGGCCCTCATGTCAGACAACATCTTGCTGTAGCTTTATGATGTCAGAGCGCCTCAGGTCCAATTGTCCTTGTGGAAGCGGACCACACAGGAGTAGGAGCTATCAAAAGTTATGCAGTAGGTTTCTATCTGTATTCATGACTACAAGGCAAGCAGGAGGAGGAATGGTGAAGGACTCTGAACCACTCCAAGCACTGGGGCCTTTTTGAAAGTGGGACGGAGATACAAAAACAGATTATCCTTTCCAACAGTCCATCTTAGTTATCAAAGTCCAATATATCACTTCCATCGCAGGACATACTCTTGATGGCATTTTGACTAACAATGACCATATCAAAGCTATCTCGACCAAAGCAGTCCCCTGGTCTGATCACAGTGCTATCTTTTTTAATATGTCTCTGACTAAACGTACTAATCATCGAAGAGGCCTATGCTTCCCGAAAAAACACGTCCTTGGAACAAGCTTGAACCCGGCCTTTTGGCCGAGTCACTTGCAAAAGATCCCCCTGCTATTGAAACCGGCAACACTAACTTAGGAGCGGTCAAATTCCAAAATTGGATTAAGCAGCCAGTCAACCAGCTAGCCCCTGTAGAAATTAAAAAAAGCCAGAAGACGATTTGCCACTGCACCTTGGTATTCCACGGAGGTGAAACACATAAAACAAAAGTGCCGACGACTTGAGCGGTCGTGGCGCTCGAATTATAGTGTTCAAAACAAACAAATATACATCAAAGCCCTGCAGGAATACAAGACAGCAATAGTGCAGGCTAAATCAGCCTATTTTACAAATAAAATTCAGGCAGCCTCTAACACTGCTAAAGAACTATTTAAAACTGTCACTCATCTAACTAAGACCCCCCGCGACACTGTCTTTAGCCCTGACCAAAATTTTGTGACTAATATTGCTACCTTTTTCCAACACAAGGTCCAGACAGTTTATGACGACCTTAGCTCATCTGCATCAATCACACCCAAGGAGAATAATGACGCTGCCCCCCTGTCTGGTCCTAGCTATTCCTCCTTTCCCCTATTAGAGGAGTCACAGGTGGCAGACTTAATCACACAGATGAAGTCAGGGTCCCCACTAGATCCCTGCCCGCCACGTATACTACACATGATTCCGCTGACAGTGTCAGCTGTTCTGACTCCCTTGATTAACAACATTATCACCACGGGTGATTTCCCGAGCAGCTGGAAAAAAGCCTGTATTCGACCTATTCTGAAGAAGGATTCGCTGAATCCCGCCGAACCAAAGAACTACCGGCCAATATCCTACCTACCCCTACCAGCCAAGATTCTGTAAAAAGCCATCAACCTAGAAATGATGCGCTATGTTGATCACAACAAACTCCTAGACCCCTCCCAACATGGATTCTGTCCCTCCCACTCAACAGAGTCTGCCCTGATTATAGCAACAGAAAACATTCGAAGAACAATGGACGAGGGTGGCAGAACGGCCCTGATCCTACTTGACCTTACAGCGGCGTTCGACACCGTGAACCATTCAATTCTGTTAAACAGATTAAAAACACTTGGTTTCACAGGTGCTGCCCTAGCCCTCTTAACATCTTTTCTGGACTCCCGAATCCAACAAGTGCATTGGGAAGGTCTTACATCTGACGAATTCTCCCTTCCAGGGGGGGTCCCTCAGGGATCGGCATTATCGCCCACCCTGTTCAATCTATATGTCACCCCATTGGCTGCCTTAATTCAATCTCATGGTCTAAAAAAAGTGTCCTACGCTGACGACACTCAAATTGTAGTCTCAGTGTCCCAGTCCATCCAAGCCACTGCAGAGCGCTTTAAGAACTGTCTTCTCAGTGTAAAAAACTGGCTGAGCCTTAACTTTCTAAAACTAAATACGGACAAAACCGAGATAATTGAGTTTGGTCAGAAACCATCGATCTGGAACAACCTCTGGTGGCCCCCGGAGGCAGGCTCTTGTCCTAGCCCAGCAGAAAAGGTCAGGAATCTTGGCTTCCTGGTTGATAAAAAACTTTCTTGTAAGGCCCAGATTAACCAGGTAACCTCTACCTGCTTCCATACCATCAAGGTCCTTAGGAAAGTACTACCCTATATCCCTTCAACATTGCAAAAAACTGTCATGGGCGCCCTGGTAATGTCCCGAGTGGACTATTGCAACTCTCTCTACTTGGGGACAGGAGAAAAACAACTGAACAAACTGCAGGCAATCCAAAATGCCGCAGCCAGGGTTCTGCTGAATTTACCCTATCGTTACCCAACATCTAAAGTCATCAGGGAACTTCACTGGCTTCCAGTCAGGTGTAGAATACAGTTTAAGGCCCTCTGTCTGGCCCACAGATCTGTGCACGTTATGGGATCAGATGATCTTGCCAAACTTCTCCCTCGATATGTGCCATCACGTGCGCTGAGATCAGCCAGTCTTGATCTAATCTGCCAACCTAAAATAAGAAGACAACGCTGGGGTGGCAGATCTTTTTATTACTAAGCTTCCAGACTATGGAATTCTCTGCCCCCTGCACTGCGCTTACAAAAGTCTAAACTATGTTTCAGAAAGGCGCTGAAAACCTGGCTCTTTTCCTCGCATTAAGGCTGGCTTACACCGCTCTCTCTAGTCATCCAGCGTCAAGATGCCGCGGCATTCGAGCGCTTTATAAGTACTTCAGTCAGTCAGTCAGTCAGTCAATATACAGAGTGCAGGGGAAGACGTCAAATGAGCTTCCTTCCGTGAGAACGTAACACTATCGTTCTAAAATCAGATAGTGCATTTTCGCCGCAATGGCAGCAATTTCCTTGAATGGTACTTTGCTAGCATCTGGATCTAAACCAGGCTTTAGTAAACTTGGAAGCAGTCAGTCTGTTATTAACTAACATGACCAACACAATGTGATCCATATTACTTCCATCTTGACTGAAATTATATCCAAGCACAGGCCCCCACTGGAAGGTAGTGAGAACATTCAGATGCTGTGAAAGTCTTTTTAATTCCTAAACGAATGATGGTGAGATTTACTTACCATATAAATTGGTCAAGTAATGCTGTATGCCGGAAGACTGCCTTTTTTTTTCTTCAGTGCCGGCAATGCAGAGAAATTCTGTTGTGAAACACTGCCACTGCTGGTCATTCAGTATAATCTGCAGATGTAAAAGTCCACTGTTAGCATATTTACTATAAACAGTACAAAAAATTGTGATTTTTATAAAGGGTAAACAGATCAATTCTATGAAGTCTCTATTATTGTGAAAATCAACAGCACGTTAGAAAATCAAATCTCAATTTGTGTTTTTTACCTCCCATACTTCTCTGAATCCCATGCCTCATTTGCTAACAATCTCTAAACAACTGTAGCATGTACATTAGGACATAGATAAAGAGATCTTTTTTCCAGCCAAGTGGCAGTGTACCCATCTCACTTCATTTGTTTTAGGATATGGTACACCAGTAGCAATTAAGCTAGCTGATAAGTTGATCGAGGAAGGGTTAGGCTACAGTTAATGGAAATAATAAAAGCTATGAATAACATGTTCATAATCATCATCTTAGGCAATTCCTACCAGTTCAGCAATAGTCAAGTTGAGACTCTTATGCTCAAACTTACCTTCATACAAATTTAGAAGTCTCAAAAAATGCCCTCTTTCTTTAATCTTACCATCTTCGTTTTCATTTGGGCATCCTGTCTACCCTGCTACTTATTTCATTACCAAGATAAATGTATCCTGCTGCTTGCTAGGCAACAGAGTAGCCCTCCCGTCAGACAACATCTTGCTTTAAATTTATGTCATCTTGCTAGGCAACAGATTGGCCCTCATGTCAGACAACATCTTGCTTTAGCTTTATGATGTCAGAGCGCCTCAGGACCAATTGTCCTTGTGGAAGCTCACCACACAGGAGGAGGAGCTATCAGAAGTTATGCAGTAGGTTTCTATCTGTATTGATGACTACAAGGCAAGCAGGAGGAGGAATGGTGAAGGACTCTGAACCACTCCATGCACTGGGGCCTTTTTGAAAGAGGGACGGAGATACAAAAACCGATTATCCTTTCCAACTGTCCATCTTAAGTATCAAAGTCCAACATACAGAGTGCAGGGGAAGACATCCTTCCGTGAGAACGTAACACTATCGTTCTAAAGTCAGATAGTGCATGTTCGCCGCAATGGCAGCAATTTCCTTGAATGGTACATTGCTAGCATCTGGATCTAAACCAGGCTTTAGTAAACTTGGAAGCAGTCAGTCTGTTATTAACTAACATGACCAACACAATGTGATCCATATTACTTCCATCTTGACTGAAATTATATCCAAGCACAGGCCCCCACTGGAAGGTAGTGAGAACATTCAGATGCTGTGAAAGTCTTTTTAATTCCTAAAGGAATGATGGTGAGATTTACTTACCATATAATTTGGTCAAATGATGCTGTATGCCGGAAGACTGCCTTTTTTTTTTTTACTTCAGTCCCGGCAATGCAGAGAAATTCTGTTGTGAAACACTGCCACTGCTGGTCATTCAGTATAATATGCAGATGGAAAAGTCCACTGTTAGCATATTTACTATAAACAGTACAAAGAAATTGTGATTTTTATAAAGGGTAAACAGATCAATTCTATGAAGTCTCTATTATTGTGAAAATCATCAGCACGTTAGAAAATCAAATTTTGTGTTTTTAACCTCCCATACTTCACTGAATCCCATGCCTCATTTGCTAACAATCTCTAAACAACTGTAGCATGTACATTAGAATATAGATAAAGAGAACTTTTTGCCAGCCAAGTGGCAGTGTACCCATCTCACTTCATTGGTTTTAGGATATGGTACACCAGTAGCAATTAAGCCAGCTGATAAGTTGATCTAGGAAGGGTTAGGCTACAGTTAATGGGAATAATAAAAGCTATGAATAGCATGTTCATCATCATCATCTTAGGCAATTCCTATCAGTTCAGCAATAGTCAAGTTGAGACTCCTATGCTCAAACTTAGCTTCATACAAATTTAAAAGTCTCATAAAATGCCCTCATTTCTTTAATCTTACCATTTTAGTTTTCATTTGGGCATCCTGTCTACCCTGCTACTTATTTCATTACCAAGATAAATGTATCCTGCTGCTTGCTAGGCAACAGAGTAGCCCTCCCGTCAGACAACAACTTGCTTTAACTTTATGATGTCATCTTGCTAGGCAACAGATTGGCCCTCATGTCAGACAACATCTTGCTGTAGCTTTATGATGTCAGAGCGCCTCAGGTCCAATTGTCCTTGTGGAAGCGGACCACACAGGAGTAGGAGCTATCAAAAGTTATGCAGTAGGTTTCTATCTGTATTCATGACTACAAGGCAAGCAGGAGGAGGAATGGTGAAGGACTCTGAACCACTCCAAGCACTGGGGCTTTTTGAAAGTGGGACGGAGATACAAAAACAGATTATCCTTTCCAACAGTCCATCTTAGTTATCAAAGTCCAATATATCACTCACATCGCAGGACATACTCTTGATGGCATTTTGACTAACAATGACCATATCAAAGCTATCTCGACCAAAGCAGTCCCCTGGTCTGATCACAGTGCTATCTTTTTAATATGTCTCTGACTAAACGTACTAATCATCGAAGAGGCCTATGCTTCCCGAAAAAACACGTCCTTGGAACAAGCTTGAACCCGGCCTTTTGGCCGAGTCACTTGCAAAAGATCCCCCTGCTATTGAAACCGGCAACACTAACTTAGGAGCGGTCAAATTCCAAAATTGGATTAAGCAGCCAGTCGACCAGCTAGCCCCTGTAGAAATTTAAAAAAGCCGGAAGACGATTTGCCACTGCACCTTGGTATTCCACGGAGGTGAAACACATAAAACAAAAGTGCCGACGACTTGAGCGGTCGTGGCGCTCGAATTATAGTGTTCAAAACAAACAAATATACATCAAAGCCCTGCAGGAATACAAGACAGCAATAGTGCAGGCTAAATCAGCCTATTTTACAAATAAAATTCAGGCAGCCTCTAACACTGCTAAAGAACTATTTAAAACTGTCACTCATCTAACTAAGACCCCCCGCGACACTGTCTTTAGCCCTGACCAAAATTTTGTGACTAATATTGCTACCTTTTTCCAACACAAGGTCCAGACAGTTTATGACGACCTTACCTCATCTGCATCAATCACACCCAAGGAGAATAATGGCGCTGCCCCCCTGTCTGGTCCTAGCTATTCCTCCTTTCCCCTATTAGAGGAGTCACAGGTGGCAGACTTAATCACACAGATGAAGTCAGGGTCCCACTAGATCCCTGCCCGCCACGTATACTACACATGATTCCGCTGACAGTGTCAGCTGTTCTGACTCCCTTGATTAACAACATTATCACCACGGGTGATTTCCCGAGCAGCTGGAAAAAAGCCTGTATTCGACCTATTCTGAAGAAGGATTCGCTGAATCCCGCCGAACCAAAGAACTACCGGCCAATATCCTACCTACCCCTACCAGCCAAGATTCTGTAAAAAGCCATCAACCTAGAAATGATGCGCTATGTTGATCACAACAAACTCCTAGACCCCTCCCAACATGGATTCTGTCCCTCCCACTCAACAGAGTCTGCCCTGATTATAGCAACAGAAAACATTCGAAGAACAATGGACGAGGGTGGCAGAACGGCCCTGATCTTACTTGACCTTACAGCGGCGTTCGACACCGTGAACCATTCAATTCTGTTAAACAGATTAAAAACACTTGGTTTCACAGGTGCTGCCCTAGCCCTCTTAACATCTTTTCTGGACTCCGAATCCAACAAGTGCATTGGGAAGGTCTTACATCTGACGAATTCTCCCTTCCAGGGGGGGTCCCTCAGGGATCGGCATTATCGCCCACCCTGTTCAATCTATATGTCACCCCATTGGCTGCCTTAATTCAATCTCATGGTCTAAAAAAAGTGTCCTACGCTGACGACACTCAAATTGTAGTCTCAGTGTCCCAGTCCATCCAAGCCACTGCAGAGCGCTTTAAGAACTGTCTTCTCAGTGTAAAAAACTGGATGAGCCTTAACTTTCTAAAACTAAATACGGACAAAACCGAGATAATTGAGTTTGGTCAGAAACCATCGATCTGGAACAACCTCTGGTGGCCCCCGGAGGCAGGCTCTTGTCCTAGCCCAGCAGAAAAGGTCAGGAATCTTGGCTTCCTGGTTGATAAAAAACTTTCTTGTAAGGCCCAGATTAACCAGGTAACCTCTACCTGCTTCCATACCATCAAGGTCCTTAGGAAAGTACTACCCTATATCCCTTCAACATTGCAAAAAACTGTCATGGGCGCCCTGGTAATGTCCCGAGTGGACTATTGCAACTCTCTCTACTTGGGGACAGGAGAAAAACAACTGAACAAACTGCAGGCAATCCAAAATGCCGCAGCCAGGGTTCTGCTGAATTTACCCTATCGTTACCCAACATCTAAAGTCATC